>NC_092757.1:6035928-7321305 GCF_047496795.1 Chiloscyllium punctatum | reverse complement strand
CATCCAGCTTGCCCCCTCCCCCCCACTACTTAGTTTAAATGTAGCGGTGTTGCAGCAGAAAACCTGCCTGCCAGAATGCTGATCCCTGATCTATTAAGGTGCAAGCCATCTCTCTTGTAGAATTTATGGTTACCATAAAATATACCCCAGTGATCCAAGAACTTAAAACCTTGCTTCCTGCACCAGTTCCCCAACCACACGTTCAAGTCCATTATCTCCCGGTTTCTGGCCACACTAGCCCGAGGAACTGGAAGCAAACTGGAGATAACCACCTTGGACGTCCTGCTTTTTAGCCTTCTTCCTAGTTCTCCGAAGTCTCGCTGTTGTATGTTCCTCCTCTTCTTCCCGACATCATTTGTGCCGAAGTGTACCACCACCTCGGGCTCTTCACCCTCGTCCTTGAGGATGTCCTGCACTCTGTCCGCGATGTCTTTCACTCTAGCACCAGGAAGGCAACACACCATCCTTAAATCCCGTCTGCTGCCACAAAAACCCCGGTCAGTTCCTCTCACGATGGAGTCCCTATAACCACGGCTCTGTCCGATGTCCGACTCTTCCGCTCTGCTTCTGCGGCAACTTTTGATTGACAAACATGGCCGCCTTGCGAACTGGCAGTGTCATCAGACTCTACTGTGTCCAAAAGCATCAACTTGTTCCTGACAGGTACTTCTCCCGGCGTCTCTTGCACCTGTCTGCTCTCTGCCTTCCTCATCGTCTGCTCTCTTTTGGCATGATTGGTGTAATAACATCACTGAAGGTCTTGTCCAGAAAGATCTCGTTCTCTCGGATGAGCCTAAGGTCTTCGAGGTCTTTCGTCAGTGCTGCAATATGCTCGGTCAATTGCTGAATGTGCGCACACTTTCCACACATATACGAGCCAGACACACCAGAGTCGTTGACCTGCCACATCAAACACGTAGCGCACTGAACCAGCTGAGCAGTCATGTCTTCACCCTCTTCAACTGTGGCGTAATCTCTTTACTCAACCTCCTTGTCAAGATTCCTGAGCTGAAGCCTCACTCTTCGATCTAAACTTCCTTAGACCCTCTTCCTATGGAAAGTCTGTGGACTCTTAATTAAGGTTAGAGGAGGAGGGAGGGAGGGAAACCCTACTTTGTAGGACCTGGGGTCTAGAACATACCCACTCTAATAACAATCACTTACCTTCCCGACCGGCTTTGCGCTCCGTCTAAACTTCCGCCCAGCTCCCGCCGCTCTCTGCTGCGAAAAGACCGTTGGCGTCGACGTAAGTTCTTCATATAACAATCACTTACCTTCCCGACCGGGTTTGTGCTCCGTCTAAACTTCCGCCCAGCTCCCGCCGCTCTCTGCTGCGAAAAGACCGTTGGCGTCGAGGTAAATTCTTTATATAACAATCAATTACCTTCCCGACCGGCTTTGCGCTCCGTCTGAACTTCCGCCAGCTCCCGCCACTCTCTGCTACGAAAAGAGAGAGGGAGGGGGCAAGAGAGAGAGAGGGAGGGAGGCGAGAGAGAGAGTTGGGAGGCGAGAGAGGGGGGGCAGACACAGAGGGAGGAGGCGAGTGAGAGAGGGAGGGGGTTAGAGAGAGAGAGAGGCGGGGGCGAGAGAGAGAGGTAGCGGGGTGAGACAGAGACAGGGAGGGGAGAAAGAGAGAGAGGGAGAGAGGCGAGAGGGAGAGGGAGGGAGGCGAGAGAGAGAGGGAGGGAGCAATGGAGAGAGGGAGGGGTCGAGAGAGAGAGGAGGCGGCGAGAGAGAGAGTCAGGGGGAGAGAGAGATAGGGAGGGGGTGAGAGAGAGAGGCGGAGGGACGAGTGAGAGGGAAGAAGGTGAGAGTGAGGGGTAGGGGCGGGCGAGAGAGAGAGAGAGAGAGGACTGAGAGAGGGGGGAGGGGAAGAGAGAGAGAGGGAGGTGTCAATCGAGTGTGGAAGGGAGCAAGAGAGAGAGGGAGGGGCGGGCGAGAGAGAGTGTGGGATGGGGCAAGAGAGAGAGATAGAGGGAGCGAGAGAGAGATTGAGGGGGCGAGAGAGAAAGGGGGGCATGAGAGAGAGTGGGAGGGGCGAGAGAGGAGGGGGTGGGAGAGAGATGGAGGGGGAGAGAGAGAGGGGGAGGGAGGTGAGAGAGAGAGGGAGGGGGCAAGAGAGAGAGGGACCGTTGAAATAGAGAGGGACCCGGTGAGATAGAGAGGGTGGGGTAGCGAGAGAGAGTGAGGGGGCGAGAGACAGAGGGAGGGATCGAGAGAGAGGGAGGGGGCGGGCGAGAGAGAGTGAGGGAGGCGGTGACAGAGAGAGAGGAAGGGGCGAGAGAGGGGGAGGGAGCAAAGAAGAGAGTGAGGCGGATAGAGAGAGAGAGGGGTAAGGGAGAGATCTCGGGTGCGAGAGAGAGGGGGCGGGAGAGAGAGAGGGGGTCTAGAGAGAGGGAAGGAGGGGGTGAGAGAGCGAAGGAGGCGCAAGAAACAGAGAGAGAGGGAGGAGTTGAGAGAGAGGTACGGCCGAGAGAGAGACGGAGGGGGCGAGAGAGAGAGGGAGGGATCGAGAGAGAGGGAGGGTGCTGGCGAGAGAGAGAGAGAGAGGGGCGGGCGAGAGAGAGTGAGGGAGGTGGTGAGAGAGAGAGAGAGGAAGGGGCGAGAGAGAGAGGGAGGGAGCAAAGAAGAGAGTGAGGCGGATAGAGGGAGAGAGAGAGGGTGAGAGAGAGATCGAGGGTGCGAGAGAGATGGGGCGAGAGAGAGGGGGGCTAGAGAGAGAGAGGGATGGTGCGAGAGAGTGAAGGAGGCGCAAGAAAGAGAGGGAGAGGGGCTGAGAGAGAGGGAGGGGGTGAGAGAGAGATGGAGGGAGCGAGAGAGGGAGGGAGGCGAGAGAGAGAGAGGTTGGGAGGCGAGAGAGAGGGATGGGTCGAGAGAGAGGGAAGAGATGTGAGAGATGGAGGGGGCGAGAGAGAGAGGAGCGGGGAGAGACAGAGAGTGGGAGGGGGTGAGAGAGAGAGGGAACGGGGCGAGACAGAGACAGGGAGGTGTCGAGAGAGAGAGAGGGAGGGAGGCGGCGAGAGAGAGAGTAAAGGGGTGAGAGAGATAGGGAGGGGTGAGAGAGAGTGAGGCGGAGGACAAGAGAGAGAGGGAGGAAGGTGAGAGTGAGGGGTAGGGGCGGGCGAGGGAGAGTGCGAGGGGGCAAGAGAGAGAGATTGAGGGAGCGAGAGAGAGATTGAGGGGGCGAGAGAGAGAGGGGGGCATGAGAGAGTGGGAGGGGCGATAGAGGGAGAGGGTGAGAGAGAGATGGAGGCGGAAAGAGAGAGAGGGAGGGAGTTGAGAGAGAGAGGGAGGGGGCAAGAGAGAGAGGGAACGGGTGAGATAGAGAGGGAGGGAGGTGAGAGAGAGGGAGGGGGCGAGAGACAGAGGGAGGAGGCGAGTGAGAGAGGGAGGGTGGCGAGAGAGAGGGAGGGGGCGAGAGACGGAGGGAGGAGGCGAGTGAGAGAGAGAGAGGGAGAGAGAAGGAGGGTGCGAGGGATAGGGAGGCAAGGGCGAGAAGAGAGGGAGGGTGCGACAGAGAGAGGGAGGGATCGAGATAGAGGGAGGGGAGGCGAGAGAGAGTGAGGGAGGGAGGCGAGAGAGAGAGGTTGGGAGGCGAGAGAGAGGATGGGTCGAGAGAGAGAGGGAAGGGATGAGAGAGATGGAGGGGGTGAGAGAGAGAGAGGGAACGGGGCGAGACAGAGGCAGGGAGGTGTGGAGAGAGAGAGAGAGGGAGGGAGGCGGCGAGAGAGAGTGTAAAGGGGGTGAGAGAGATAGGGAGGGGGTGAGAGAGAGAGAGGCGGAGGGACGAGAGAGAGGGAGGAAGGTGAGCGTGAGGGGAAGGGGCGGAGAGAGAGAGAGAGAGAGGCGGAGCGAGCGAGAGAGAGAGGGAGGGAGGTGAGAGTTAGGATAGGGGCAGGCGACGGAGAGTGGGAGGGGGCAAGAGAGAGAGATTGAGGGAGCGAGAGAGAGATTGAGGGGGCGAGAGAGAGAGGGGGGCATGAGAGAGTGGGAGGGGCGAGAGAGAGAGTGGAGCATGAGAGAGTGGGAGGGGCGATAGAGGGAAGGTGTGAGAGAGAGATGGAGGGGGAGAGAGAGAGAGAGGGAGGGAGTTGAGAGAGAGAGGGAGGGGGCAACAGAGAGAGACGGAACGGGTGAGATAGAGAGGGAGGGAGGTGAGAGAGAGGGAGGGGGTGAGAGAGAGAGAGATGGAGGGAGCGAGAGAGAGAGGGAGAGGGGTGAGACAAAGATAGGGAGGGTGCGAAAGAGAGAGAGGGATGGGGTGAGAGAGAGAGGGAGGGGGCGAGAGAGAGAGAGGGAGGGGGAGAGAGAGTGGGCGGAGGGGCGCGATTGGGAGGTTGGCGAGAGAGGGGGTTCAGAGAGAGAGAGGGCGCGTGCAAGAGGAAGAGGTAGGGATGCAAGAGAGAGAGGGAGGGTCGAGAGAGAGAGGTAGGTTCGAGAGAGCGAGTGAGGGAGTGGGCGAGAGAGAGAGGGTGGGGGCGAGAGAGAGAGGGAGGGGGCCAGAGACAGGTAGGGAGTAGGTGAGAGAGAGAGAGGGAGGGGACGAGAGAGAGAGTGAGTGGGCGAGAGAGAGAGAGATAGTGGGAGGGTGTGAAGGAGAGGGAGGGAAGGGTGAGAATTAGAAGGAGGGGTGAGAGAGAGGAAGGGGGTGGGCGAGAGAGAGAGTGGGAGGGGCGGGCGAGAGAGAGTGAGGGAGGCGGTGAAAGAGAGATAGAGGAAGGGGGCGCGAGAGATAGGGAGGGAGCAAAGAAGAGAGTGAGACGGATAAAGAGAGAGGGGTGAGAGAGATCGAGGGTGCGAGAGAGAGGGGGGCTAGAGAGAGAGAGAGAGGGAGGGGGCGAGAGAGCGAGGGAGTGGGCAAGAAAGAGAGGGGGGCGAGAGAGAGAGTGAGGGGGTGAGAGAGAGAGCGAGAGAAATGGAGGGGGCGAGAGAGAGAGAGGAAGGGAGCAAGGAGGGAGGGATGGGTCGCGAGAGAGGGAGCCGATGAGAGAGAGAGGAAGGGGTGAGAGAGAGGGAGGAAGGTCAGAGTGAGGGGTAGGGGCGGGCGAGAGAGAGAAAGTGGGCTGAGAGAGAGGGGGAGAGGAAGAAAGAGAGAGGCAGGGGTCAAGAGAGTGTGGAGGGGGGCAAGAGAGGGGTGGGCGGGCGAGAGAGAGAGAGGGCGGGGTTAGAGAGAGAGAGGGAGGGGGTGAGAGAGAGAGAGGAAGGGGGCGAGAGAGACAGAGAGTAAGGGGACGAATGTGAGAGCGAGGAAGGGGGCGAGAGAGAGGGAGGGAGAAAGGGAGAGAGGGATGGGTCGAGCGAGAGAGGGAGGTGGCGAGAGAGAGAGGATGAGTGTGAGAGAGATAGGGAGGGGGTGAGAGAGAGAGAGGTGGAGCGGGCGAGAGAGAGAGGGAGGGAGGTGAGAGTTAGGGGTAGGGGCGGTCGAGAGAGAGAGAGTGGGAGGGGGCAAGAGAGAGAGATTGATGGAGCGAGAGAGCGATTGAGGGGGCGAGAGAGAGAGGGGGACATGAGAGAGAGTGGGAGGGCCGAGAGATGGAGGGTGTGAGAGAGAGTTGGAGGGGAAGAGAGAGAGAGGGAGGGAATGAGAGAGAGGTAGGGGAAATGAGAGAGAGAGAGGGAGCGGGTGAGATAGAGAGGGAGGGAGGCGAGAGAGGGAGGCGGCGAGAGACAGAGGGAGGAGGCGAGTAAGAGAGGGAGGGGGTGAGAGAGAGAGAGGGAGGGGGCGAGAGAGAGAGAGAGAGGGAGGGGGTGAGACAGAGATAGGGAGGGGGCGAAAAAGAGAGAGGGACGGGGCGAGAGAGAGAGAGAGGGGGAAAGGGCAAGAGAGAGAGAGAGATGGAGTGGGGTGAGAGAGAGGGAGCGGGGTGAGACCGAGAGAGGGAGGGGGCGAGAGAAAGGGGGGTGAGAGAGAGAGAGATGGAGTGGGGCGAGAGAGTGGGGGACGGGGGCGAGAGAGAGTGGCAGAGGGGCGCGAGAGAGTGAGGCAGGGGTGCGAGACAGTGAGAGGGAGGTGGCGAGCAAGAGGGAGGGACGAGAGATAGAGGGAGGGAGAAGAGAGAGTGGGAGGGGTTGTGAGAGAGAGGGAGGGAGCAAGGGAGAGAGGGAATGGGGCGAGTTAGAGAGGGAGGGGCGCGAGAGAGAGAGGGAGGTTCGGGCGACAGAGTGATGGAGGGGGTGAGAGAGAGAGAGGGGGCAAGAGAGAGAGTGAGAGGGCGAGAGAGAGAGGGAGGGAGCAAGGGAGAGAGGGAACGGGGCGAGAGAGAGAGAGAGAGGGAGGGGGCGAGAGAGAGAGAGCGCAGGCGAGAGAGAGAGGGAGGGAGGCGAGAGGGAGATGGAGGAGTCGACCGATAGGGAAGTGGTGAGAGAGAGAAGGAGAGGGGCGAGAGAAAGAGGGAGGGGGCCGAGAGAGGGAGAGAGAGAGGGGGCGAGAGAGAGCGGGAGGGTTGAGAGACAGAGAGGGAGGTTCGAGAGAGAGAGAGGGAGGGGCGCGAGAGAGAGGGAGGGGCAGGTGAGAGAGAGTGACGGAGGGGGTGAGAGAGAGAGGGAGGGGGCAAGAGCGAGGGAGGGGGCGTGAGAGAGAGGGTGGGAGGAAGGGAGAGATGGAATGGGGCGAGAGAGAGGGAGCGAGGGGTGCGAGAGAGAGAGCTGGAGTGGGACGAGAGAGAGAGGGAGCAGGGCGAGACAGAGAGAGGGAGGGATAGATATGGAGGGGGGTGTGAGAGATAGAGGGAGGGAGGCGAGAGAGACGGAGGGGGCCAGAGAGAGGGAGCGGGTCGAGACAGAGAGAGGGAGTGGGGCGAGAGAGAGAGGGAGGGGCGTGAGAGAGAGAGGGAGGGTGTCGAGAGAGTGGGAGGGGGGCGAGAGAGAGACGGAGGGGAGCGAGAGAGAGAGGGAGGGGCGAGAGAGAGAGGGAAGGAACAAGTGAGAGAGGGAACGGGGCGAGAGAGAGAGAGGGAGAGGTCGAGAGAGAGAGCTGGAGTGGGCCGAGTGAGAGACGGAGCGGGGTGAAACAGAGAGGGGGGAGAGAGAGAGAGGGAGGGGGCAAGAGAGAGAGGGAGGGAGGCGAGAGAGAGGGAGGTGGCGAGAGAGATGGAGGGGTCGAGAGAGACAGGGAGGGAGGCGTTAGAGAGAGGGAGGGAGGCGGGAGAGATGGAGGGGGCGAGAGAGTGAGGGAGCCGGGCGAGACAGAGAGAGGGAGCGTGGTGAGACAGAGAGAGGGAGGGGGGCGAGATAGAGAGGGAGGGGATCGAGAGAGAGGGAGGGGAGCGAGAGAGAGAGAGAGAGAGGGGTGAGAGAGAGAGGGAGAGGCGCGAGAGAGAGGGAGGGAGGGAGGGGGTGAGAGAGACTGAGGGAGGGAGTGAGAGAGAGAGAGGAAGGGGTGAGAGAGAGAGGGAAGAAGCAAGGGAGAGAGGTAGGGGCGAGGGAGAGAGAGAGGGAGGGGACGAGAGAGAGAGAAGGAGGGGTCGAGAGAGAGGGAGTGAGTGAGAGAGAGATGGAGGGGAAGGCGAGAGAGAGAGCGAGGGAGGGGCTGAGAGAGAGAGGCGGAGGAGGCAAGAGAGAGAGGGAGGGAGGTGAGAGTAAGGGGTGGGGCAGGCAAGAGAGAGAGACGGGGTTGGGGGTGTGAGCGAGATAGGGAGGGAGCAAAAGAGAGAGATTGTGGGAGCGAGAGAGAGATTGAGGGGGCGAGAGGAGTGAGGGAGGCGAGAGAGAGAGGGAGGGGGGTGAGAGTAAGATAGAACATAGAACATAGAACATAGAACATTACAGCGCAGTACAGGCCCTTCGGCCCTCGATGTTGCGCCGATCAAAGCACACCTAACCTACACTAAGCCAATATCCTCCATATACCTATCCAATGCCCGCTTAAATACCCATAAAGAGGGAGAGTCCACTACTGCTACTGGCAGGGCATTCCATGAACTTACGACTCGCTGAGTGAGGAACCTACCCCTAACATCAGTCCTATATCTACCCCCCCTTAATTTAAAGCTATGCCCCCTTGTAATAGCTGACTCCATACGTGGAAAAAGGTTCTCACTGTCAACCCTATCTAACCCCCTAATCATCTTGTACACCTCTATCAAGTCACCCCTAAACCTTCTTTTCTCCAATGAAAACAACCCCAAGTGCCTCAGCCTTTCCTCATAGATTCTTCCTACCATACCAGGCAACATCCTGGTAAACTTCCTCTGCACCCGTTCCAGTGCCTCCACATCCTTCCTATAGTATGGCGACCAAAACTGCACACAATATTCCAGATGCGGCCGCACCAGAGTCTTATACAACTGCAGCATGACCTCAGGACTCCGGAACTCAATTCCTCTACCAATAAAAGCCAGTACGCCATATGCCTTCTTCACTGCACTATTTACCTGGGTGGCAACTTTCAGAGATCTGTGTACATGGACACCAAGATCCCTCTGCTCTTCCACACTACCAAGTATCCGACCATTAGCCCAGTACCCCATCTTTTTATTACTCTTACCAAAGTGAATCACCTCACACTTAGCTACATTGAACTCCATTTGCCACCTTTCTGCCCAGCTCTGCAGCTTCACTATATCCCGCTGTAACCTGCCACATCCTTCCTCACTGTCTACAACTCCTCCGACTTTCGTATCATCTGCAAACTTGCTCACCCAACCTTCTAACCCTTCCTCCAGGTCATTTATAAAAATGACAAACAGCAATGGTCCCAAAACAGATCCTTGCGGAACACCGCTAGTGACGGCACTCCAAGATGAACCTTTGCCATCAACTACTACCCTCTGTCTTCTTCCAGAGAGCCAATTCCTAATCCAAACCTCCAACTCACCCTCAATGCCATATCTCCGTATTTTCTGCAGTAGCCTACCATGGGGGACCTTATCAAACGCCTGACTAAAATCCATATATACCACATCTACCGCTTTCCCCCTCATCTACCTCCTTAGTCACCTTCTCAAAGAATTCAATAAGGTTTGTGAGGCACGACCTGCCCTTCACAAAACCATGCTGACTATCCTTGATCACATTATTCTTATCCAGATGTGCATAAATCCTATCCCTTACAATTCTCTCTGAGACTTTGCCCACAACAGAAGTGAGACTCACTGGCCTATAGTTACTAGGATTATCCCTACTCCCCTTCTTGAACAAGGGAACCACGTTTGCTAGCCTCCAGTCCTCTGGCACTACTCCTGTAAACAAAGAGGACACAAAAATCAAGGCCAATGGCTCTGCAATCTCCTCCCTTGCTTCCCAGAGAATCCTAGGATAAATGCCATCAGGCCCAGGGGACTTATCTATTTTCACCCTTGCCAGAATTTTCAACACCTCTTCTCTACATATCTCAAAGCCATCCATTCTACTTATTCGTGCCTCAGTATTCATATCGACAACAATGTCCTGTTCCTGAGTGAATACTGACGAAAAGTATTCATTCAGTGCCTCCCCAATCTCTTCAGCCTCCACACGCAGCTTCCCATTACTATCCTTGATTGGACCTATTCCTACCCTAGTCATTCTTTTATTCCTAACATACCTATAGAAAGCCTTAGGGTTTTCCCTAATCCTACCAACTAAGGACCTCTCATGTCCCCTCCTTGCTGCTCTTAGCTCTCTCTTCAGGTCCTTCCGGGCTACCTTATAACTCTCAATCGCCCCTATTGAACCTTCACGCCTCATCTTTACAAAGGCCGCCCTCTTCCATTTAACAAGGGATTCCAATTCCTTATTAAACCACGGCTCCCTCACACGACCCTTTCCTCCCTGTCTGATAGGTACGTACTTATCAAGGACACTCAATAGTTGCTCCTTGAACAAGTTCCACATATCAATTACGCTCTTGCCTTGGAATCTACTTTTCCAATCCACACATCCTAAGTCATGCCTCAAAGCATCATAATTTCCCTGCCCCCAGCTATAACTCTTGCCCTGTAGTACACACTTATCCCTCTCCATCACGAGTGTAAAAATCACCGAATTGTGGTCACTGTCCCCAAAGTGCTCACCTACCTCTAGTTCTAATACCTGGCCTGGTTCGTTACCCAGAACCAAATCCAGTATGGCCTCTCCTCTTGTTGGCTTATCTACATATTGTGTCAGGAAACTCTCCTGCACACATTGCACAAACACTGACCCATCTAACGAACTGGAGCTATAGCTTTCCCAATCAATATCAGGAAAGTTAAAGTCTCCCATAACAATCACCCTATTACTGTCACTCTTCTCCTGAATCATCTTCACAATCTTTTCTTCAACGATTCTAGGACTATTAGGATGCCTGTAAAAGACTCCTAACAGGGTGACCTCACCTCTCCTATTCCTAACCTCAACCCAAACTACCTCAGATGGCAAATCTTCGTCCATCTTCCTTTCCACCGCTGTAATACTATCTTTGACAAGCAAAGCCACACCCCCCCTCTTTTACCCCCACCTCTGACCCTACTAAAACATTTAAACCCTGGAACCTGCAACAGCCAATCCTGTCCCTGATCTAGCCATGTCTCCGTAATAGCCACAACATCGAAGTCCCAGGTACCAACCCACGCTGCAAGTTCACCTACCTTATTTCGTATACTTCTGGCATTAAAGTATACACACTTCAAACCACTCTTCTCTTTACAGGCACCCTCCTTTAAGATTGATGCCATATTCCTAACCTCCCTACACTCCAGGTCCTGCACCCTAAAGCTACAGTCTAGGTTCCCATGCCCCTGCAGAGTTAGTTTAAACCCCCCCCCCCCCGCCAAGAGCACTAGCAAACCTCCCCCCAAGGATACTGGTGCCCCTCAGGTTCAGGTGCAGACCATCCTGTTTATAGAGGTCCCACCTTCCACAGAAAGAACCCCAGTTATCCAAGTACCGAAATCCCTCCCTCCTGCACCATCCCTGTAGCCACGTATTTAACTCTTCTCTCTCCCTATTCCTCGACTCTCTATCACGTGGCACGGGTAACAAACCAGAGACAACAACTCTGTTCGTTCTAACTCTGAGCTTCCAACCTAGCTCCCTAAAAGCCTGTCTAACATCCTCAGCACTCCTCCTACCTATATCATTGGTGCCAATATGGACCACGAATTCAGGCTGCTCCCCCTCCCCCTTAACGACCCGGAAAACACGATCAGAGACATCACATACCCTTGCACCTGGGAGGCAACATACCAAACGTGAGTCTCTCTTGTTCCCACAAAACCGCCTATCTGTGCCCCGAACTATCGAGTCCCCAATTATTATTGCTCTGCTCTTCTCCACCCTTCCCTTCTGAGTAACGGGGACAGGCTCCGTGCCAGAGGCCTGAGCCCTGTCACTTACCCCTGGTAAGTCGTCCCCCCCACAAGTATCCAAAACGGTATACTCTCTCGCACCCACTCATTCTCTCTCTCTCGCCACCCTCGCCACTCTCGCCACGGAGAGATGGAGGGGGGCAAGAGACAGAGGGAGAGAGGTGAGAGAAAGAGGGAGGAAGGCGAGAGAGTGGGAGGGGCAAGAAAGAGAGGGAGGGGGTGAAGTGAGAGAGAAGGTGGTGAAGGGAGAGGGAGGGGTCAGAGAGAGATGCACGGGGCAAGAAAGAGACACGGAGGAGGTGAGTGAGAGAGGAAGGGTTGCTAGAGAGAAAGGGAGGGGGCGAGAGAGAGAGGGAGGGTGGCGAGAGAGAGAAGGAGGGGACGAGAGAGAGAGGGAGTCGAGAGAGATGGGGAGGAGGCGAGTGAGAGAGGAAGGGGGCGAGAGAGAGGGAGGGTGGCGGGAGAGAGAGGGAGGGTGTGAGAGACAGAGGAAGGGATGGGGCGACAGAGAGAGAGGGAGGGAGAGGGGCGAGATAGAAAGAGAGAGATGGAGTGGGGCAAGAGAGAGGGGGAGCAGGCGAGACCGAGTGTGGGAGGGGGTCAGAGAGAGGAAGGAGGCGTGAACGAGAGGGAGGGAGCAAGGGAGAGATGAAATGGGGCTAGAGAGAGAGGGAGGGGCGTGAGAGAGAGAGGGAGGGGCGGGCGAGAGAGAGTGACGGAAGGGGTGAGAGAGAGGGAGGGGGCGAGAGAGAGAGGGAGGGAGGTGAGAGAGAGGGAGGGAGTGAGTGATAGATGGAGGGGCGGGCGAGAGAGAGCGAGGGAGGGGGTGAGAGAGAGAGGTGGAAGAGGCAAGAGAGAGAGGGAGGGAGGTGAGAGTAAGGGGTGGGAAGGGTGAGAGAGAGAGACAGAGGGAGGGGGTGTGAGAGAGAGATTGAGGGGGCGAGAGAGAGAGGGGAGCGAGAGAGAGGGAGGGGGTGAGAGTGAGATGGAGGGGATCGAGAGACAGAAGGAGAGAGGCAATAGACAGGGAGGGGCAAGAAAGAGGAAGGGGTGAATAGAGAGAGAGTGAGGGGTGAGCGAGAGAGCGAGGGGTGAGAGAGAGGTAGGGGGAGAGAGAGAGAGAGAGGGAGAGCGGCGAGAGAGAGATGGAGTGGGGCAAGAGAGAGGGGGAGCAGGCGAGACCGAGAGATGGAGAGGGGCGAGAGAGAGAGAGGGAGGGGACGAGAGTAAAGAGAAAGGGGGGCGAGAGAGACTAGAAGTGGGGCATGAGAGAGAGAGGCAGGGTGTGAGAGAGCGAGAGGGAGGTGGCGGGAGAGAGAGGGAGGGGGTGAGAGAGAAAGAGAAAGAGGGCGAGAGAGAGTGGGAAGGGGGCAAGAGAGAGGGAGGGAGGGCATGAGAGAGAGAGGGAGAGAGGCGAGAGAGAGAGGGAGAGGGTGAGTGAGAGAGAGGGCGTGGGCGAGAGAGAGAGGGAGGGAGGCGAGAGGGGGAGGGAAGATGGGGAAGGGGTGAGAGAGAGATAGTGAAGAGGTGAGAGAGAGAGGGAGGGGGGCGAGAGAGACAGGGAGGGTGGCGAGAGAGAGAGAATGAGTGGGTGCGAGAAAGTGAGAGGGGGCAAGAGAGAGAGAGAGAGTTGAGAGAGAGAGGGAGTTTCGAGAGAGAGAGAGGGGCGCGAGAGAGAGGGAGGGAGCAAGGGAGAGAGGGAACGGGGCGAGAGAGACAGAGGGAGAGGACGAAAGAGAGAGCTGGAGTGGGGTTGAGAGAGAGGGAGCAGGGTGAGCCAGAGAGAGGGAGGGAGCGAGAGAGAGAGTGAGGGGGCGAGAGAGAGAAAGAGAGAGACAGAGGGAGCGGGGCAAGAGAAAGAGGGAGCGGGGCGAGACAGAGAGAGGGAGGGGGGCGAGAGAGAGATAGGGGGTCGAGAGAGAGGGAGGGGCAGGCGAGCGAGAGGGAGGGAGGGGTGAGAGAGTGAGGGAGGGGGTGAGAGAGAGAGAGGATGGGGGTGAGAGAGAGCGGGAGGGAGGCGAGAGAGATGGAGGGGGGCGAGAGAGCGAGGGAGGGAGGCGGTAGAGACGGTGGGGGCAATAGAGAGAGGGAGCAGGACGAGACAGAGAGAGGGAGGGGACGAGAGAGAGGGAGGGGACGAGAGAGAGGGAGGGGACGAGAGAGAGAGAGGGAGGGGTCGAGAGAGAGGGAGGGGGCGTGAGAGAGAGGGAGGGAGCAAGGGAGAGAGGGAACTGGGCGAGAGGGAGAGGGAGAGGTCGAGAGAGAGCTGGAATGGGGCGAGACAGAGAGAGGGAGGGGGCAAGAGAGAGAGAGAGGGCGAGAGAGAGAGAGAGGGAGGGGACGAGAGAGAGGGAGGGGACGAGAGAGAGGGAGGGGACCAGAGAGAGAGAGGGAGGGGTCGAGAGAGAGGGGGGGCGTGAGAGAGAGGGAGGGAGCAAGGGAGAGAAGGAACGGGGCGAGAGAGAGAGAGGGAGAGGTCGAGAGAGAGCTGGAATGGGGCAAGACAGAGAGAGGGAGGGGGCAAGAGAGAGAGAGGGCGAGAGAGAGAGAGAGGGAGGAGGCGAGAGAGAGAGGGAGGGGTGAGACAGAGAGAGGGAGGGGCCGAGAAAGAGAGAGGGGGGATCGAGAGGGAGAGGGGGAGGGAGGCGAGAAAGGGGGAAGGGGTGAGAGAGAGATCGAGGGGTGGGCGAGAGAGAGAGAGAGTGAGGGAGGGTGTGAGAGAGAGAGGGAGGACGTGAGTAAGACAGGGAGGGTGGCGAGAGAGAAAGGGAGGGTGGGGCCAGAGAGAGAGGGGGTGAGAGGGAGAGAGGGAGGGGGGCAAGAGACAGAGAGTGATGGAGTGGGGCGAGAGAGAGGGACCGGGTGAGACAGAGAGAGGGAGGGGGCGACAGAGAGGTAGCAGGCGAGAGAGAGAGAGGGAGGGAGGCGAGAGAGAGGGAGGGGTTGAGAGAGAGAGGGAGTGAGTGAGAGAGAGAGGGAGGGGGTGATTTAGAGAGAGGGGGATGGGTCGAGAGAGAGAGCGGAAGGAGGCGACAGAGAGGGAGAGGGTGAGAGAGAGATGGAGGGGCGGGCGAGAGAGAGTGAGGGAGCGGGTGAGACAGAGAGGGAGGGGGCGAGAGTGAGAGGGAGGAGGTGAGTAAGAGAGGGAGGGTGGCGAGAGAGAAAGGGAGGGAGGGGCAAGAGAGAGAGGGGTGAGAGAGAGAGGTAGGGGGCGAGAGAGTGAAAGGGAGGGGGGCGAGAGAGAGAGAGCGATGGAATGGGGCGAGAGAGAGGAACCCGGCGAGGCAGAGAGAGGGAGGCGGCGAGGGAGAGGTAGCGGGCGAGAGAGAGCGGGAGGGAGGCGAGAGAGAGGGAGGGGCTGCGAAGAGAGGGAGTGAGAGAGAGAGAGGGAGGGGGCGAAAGAGAGAGGGAGGGGGCGAGAGAGAAATGGAAGGGAGCGAGAGAAAGATAGAGGTGTGCGAGACAGAGAGAGGGAGGAGGGCGAGAGAGCAAGAGGGAGGGGGCATGAGACAGAGAGGGGGGGGGTAGAGAAAGAGAAAGGGGGGCGAGAGAGAGTGGAAGTGGGGCAAGAGCGAGGAGGGAGGGCGTGAGAGAGAGAGAGAGAGGGAGGAAGGCAAGAGAGAGAGGGAGGGGGTGAGAGAGAGAGGGGGCCGAGCGAGAGAGAGAGAAAGGGGGGCAAGAGAGAGAGGGTGGTGGCGAGAGAGAGAGGAAGGAGGTTGAGAGACAGAGGGGCACGGGCGAGAGTGAGAGGGAGGGAGGCAAGAGGGAGTGGGAGGTGGCAAGAGAGATAGGGAGGGGGGCGAGATTGAGAATGGGTGGCGACAGTGAGAGGGGCATGGGCGAGAGGGAGAGGGAGGGGACAAGAGGGAGGGGTGGAGGGCGAGAGGGATAGGAAGGGGCGAGAGAGGGAGGAAGGGGTCGAGAGAGAGAGGGAGGAGGCGAGAGAGATAGGGAGGGGAGAGAGAGAGAGGCAGGCGACGAGAGAGAGGAAGGGAGTGAGAGAGAGGGAGAGTAGAGAGAGAGAGGGAGTGAGTGGATGCGAGAAAGAGATAGAGGGGGCGAGAGAGAGAGGGAGGGACGAGAGAGAGAGGGAGGGAGCAAGGGAGAGAGGGGAGCGAGAGAAAGGGAGCAGTGAGAGAGAGAGTGCGGGGGGTGAACGAGAGAGGGAGGGGGCGAGAGATAGAGGGAGTGATGGGGCGAGAGAGAGGGTGGTGGGCGAGAGAGAGAGATGGAGTGGGGCGAGAGAGAGCGAGGAAGGGGGGCGAGATAGAAAGAGAAAGGAGGGCGAGTGAGAATTGGAGAGGGGTGAGAGAGAGAGGGAGGGGGGGAGAGAGAGAGTGAGGGGGTGAGAGAGAGAGGGAGGGGGTGAGAGAGAGAGAGGGAGGGAGGGGGCTAGAGAAAGAGGGAGGAGGTGCGAGAGAGAGGAAGGTGGGTGAGATAGAGAGGGACGGGGACGAGAGAGAAACGGAGGGGGGCGAGAGAGAGATAGAGGTGTGTGAGACAGAGAGAGGGAGGAGGGCGAGAGAACGAGAGAGCGAGAGGGAGGGGGCGAGAGAGAAAGAGAAAGGGGGGCAAGAGAGTGGGAGTGGGGCAAGAGAGAGGGAGGGGGCATGTGAGTGAGAGAGGGGGGCGAGAAAGAGAGGGAGGGGTGATAGAGAGAGGGAGGCAGGCGACGAGAGAGAGGAAGGGAGTGAGAGAGAGAGGGAGGGTAGAGAGAGAGAGGGAGGGGCGAGAGTAAGGGGGAGGTGGGCAGCCGAGATTGAGAGAGAGGGAGGAGGTGAGAGAGAGGGAGGGGGCGAGATAGAGAGTAAGGGGGAAAGAGAGAGAGTAAGGGGGCCAGAGAGAGAGTGTAACAGGGTGAGAGAAAGAGGGAGGGTGGCAAGAGAGAGAGGGAGGGGGCGAGAGAGAGAGGGAGGGGGTGAGAGAGAGAGGGAGGGGCGAGAGAGAGAGGGATTGGGTGAGAGAGAGAGGGAGGGGGCAAGAGAGAGAGGGAGGAGGTTGAAAAACAGTGGGGCACGGGGGAGAGTGAGAGGGAGCGAGGCGAGAGGGAGAGGGAGGAGGCGAGAGAGATAGGGAGGGGGCGAAAGAGTTGGGGGGGCGAGATCGAGAGGGAGGGGGGCGAGAGATAGAGGGGGACGGGCGAGAGGGAGAGGGAAGGGACGAGAGGGAGAGGCAGGGGGGCGAGAGGAAGAGGGAGGGGGCGAGAGAGGGAGGGAGGGGGGCGAGAGAGAAATGGAGATGGTCGACAGTGAGAGGGAGGGAGGAGAGAGGGAGAGAGAGAGAGGGAGGGTGCGCGAGAAATAGGGAGGGGGCGAGAGAGAGAGGGAGGGGGCGAGAGAGAGGGGGTGAGAGAGAGAAGGAGGGGGTGAGAGTGAGGAAGTGAGTGGATGCGAGAAAGAGTGAGAGAGAGGGGCGAGAGCTAGAGGGAGGGTCGAGAGAGTGAGGGAGGGTCGAGAGAAAGGGGGAGGGAGCAAGGGAGAGAGGGGGGCCGACAGAGAGAGGAAGGGGGTGAGAGAGAGAGGGAGGGTAGAGAGAGAGAGTGAGGGGGTGAGAGAGAGAGGGAGGAGGCGAGAGTAAGGGAGAGGTGGGCGGGCGAGATAGAGAGAGGGAGAAGATGTGAGAGCGAGGGAGGAGGCGAGAGAGAGGGTGTGGGGGGCGAGCGAGAGAGGGAGGGGCTAAGAGAGGGAGGAGGTGAAGAGAGAGAGGGAGAAGGTGAGAGAGAGAGGGAGCGATGTGGCGAGAGAGAGAGGGTTGGAGCGAGAGAGAGAGAGAGGTAGGGAGCTGAGAGAGAGAGAGAGAGATGGAGTGGGGCAAGACAGAGTGATGCAGGGGGGCGAGAGAGAGAGGGAGGGTGATGAGAGAGAGAGGGAGGGGTACGAGAGAGAGAGGGAGGGGGCAAGAGAGAAGGGAGGGCGTGAAAGAGAGAGGGAGGGGAGCGAAAGTGAGAGGGAAGGAGGAGTGAGAGAAAGAGAGAGGGAGGGGGTGCGACAGAGAGAGAGGGAGGGACCGACAGAGAGTGGGAGGGTGGCGAGAGATAGAGGGAAGATGGGGATGACAGAGGGGGGAGACAGAGAGTGAGTGAGGCGAGAGAGAGAAGGGGGGTGAGAGAGAGAGAGAGAGAGGGCGAGAGAGAGAGGGGGGCGAGAGAGAGAGGGAGGGGGTGAGTGAGAGAGAGGCGGAGGGGGCGAGAGAGAGCAGGAGGGAGTTGAGAGTGAGGGGTAGAAGCGGGCGAGAGAGAGAGAGGGTGGTGAGAGAGACAAAGAGGGGTGAGAGATAGAGGGAGTGGGCGGGAGAGAGAGGGAGGGTCCAAGCGAGAGAGAGAGATGGAGGGGGCGGGAGAGAGATTGAGGGTGCGAGAGAGAGGGGGTTGAGAGAGAGAGAGGGAGGGGCGAGAGACAGAGGGAGGGAGGCGACAGAGAGGGAGGGGTGAGAGAGCAGGGGAGTGAGGGGGCGAGACAGAGAGGAATGGGGTGAGAGAGAGAGGGAGGGGGTGAGAGAGAGAGAGCGGGAGGGGGTGAGAGAGAGAGAGAGGGGTGAGAGAGAGAGAATAAGTTGGTGCGAGAAAGAGAGAGGGGGCGAGAGAGAGAGGGAGGTTCGAGAGAGAGAGGGTGTGGGCGAGAGAGAGAGAGGAGTCGTGAAAGAGAGGGAGGGAGCAAGGGAGAGATGAAATGGGGCGAGAGAAAGAGGGAGGGGCGCGAGAGAGAGAGGGAGGGGCGGGCGATAGAGAGTGACAAAAGGGGTGAGAGAGAGGGAGGGGGCGAGAGAGAGAGGGAGGGAGGCGAGAGAGAGGGAGGGAGTCAGTGATAGATGGAGGGGCGGGCGAGAGAGAGCGAGGGAGGGTGTGAGAGAGAGAGGCAGAGGAGGCAAGAGAGAGAGGGAGGGAGGTGAGAGAAAGGGGTGGGAAGGGCGAGAGAGAGAGACAGGGGGAGGGGGTGTGAGAGAGAGAGGGAGGGGGCAAGAGAGAAAGATTGAGGGAGTGAGAGAGAGATTGAGGGGTCGAGAGAGGGAGGGGAGCGAGTGAGAGAGGGAGGGGGTGAGAGTGAGAAGGAGGGGGGCGAGAGACAGAGGGAAAGAGCTGAGACAGAGGGAGGGAGGCGATCACACTCTAAAACCCTGTGATCTCTGTTTTCTTGTCTATGACCACGTGCCTACACTACTCGCAAATTAAAACCTTCCACTGTCCATAGGACGAGGAAGTGTGGACTTTTCTGAATGTTCCACTGACTGCTCAAATAAGGCAACTTTGGAACCTCCATACAGAATATGCTTCAGTAATTTATTTATATAAATTGACAAACATCTTAATGCAGTTTTAGAAATTAGAACATAGAAAAATACAGCGCAGTACAGGCCCTTCGGCCCTCGATGTTGCGCCGACCGAAGCCTACCTAACCTACACTAGCCCAATAACCTCCATATGCTTGTTCAATGCCCGCTTAAATGACCATAAAGAGGGAGAGTCCACCATTGCTACTGGCAGGGCATTCCATGAACTCATCCCGCTGAGTAAAACATCTACCCCTAACATCTGTCCTATACCTACCACCCCTTAATTTAAAGCTGTGTCCCCTAGTAACAGCTGACTTCATAGCTGAAAAAGGTTCTCACTGTCAACCCTATCTAAACCCCTAATCATCTTGTACACCTCTATCAAATCTCCCCTAAACCTTCTTTTCTCCAATGAGAAAAGCCCCAAGTGCCTCAGCCTTTCCTCATACGATCTTCCTACCATGCCAAGCAACATCCTGGTAAACCTCCTCTGCACTCGTTCCAATGCCTCCGCATCCTTCCTATAATATGGCGACCAAAACTGCACACCATACTCCAGATGAGGCCGCACCAGAGTCTTATACAGCTGCAACATGACCTCAGGACTCCGGAACTCAATTCCTCTACCAATAAAGCCCAGTACACCATATGCCTTCTTCACAGCACTATTTACCTGGGTGGCAACTTTCAAAGGTCTGTGTACATGGACACCAAGATCCCTCTTCTCATCCACACTACCAAGTAGTCTACCATTAGCCCAGTAATCCATCTTCTTGTTACTCCTACCAAAGTGAATGACTTCACACTTAGCTACATTGAATTCCATTTGCCACCTTCCTGTCCAGCTCTGCAACTTATCTATATCCCGCTGTAATCTGCCACATCCTTCTTCGCTGTCCACAACTCCACCGACTTTCGTGTCATCCGCAAACTTGCTCACCCAGCCTTCAAGCCCCTCCTCCAGGTCATTTATAAAAATGACAAACAGTATAAAAATGACGAACAGATTTGCTCTTAAGCACCAACTTTTTTTCGCTTTTTGGCCTCAGTCCAAAACCAAAAGTGATAAGTACAATGAACTTATTCATTAAGAGCTATGAATTACTGATTCAGATTGAAATGAATATGACATTAGCTGGGAAATAGGATGAAATGGGGGCAGTGGCTGTGGAGACTGCATTGGGAGTACAATGATATTCCGCAATCATGATCGCTCTTTCTAACAGATAGAATTAATCATAATGCACAAGGAAACTGTCAACGTTTGGGAGATGCAATGCTGAATAACAATGTAAACTGAATAGGATAATTTTAAATATGATAAAGTGAACTATATTTTTTATACACATCATTTAATCATTGGGAATACTGCTTGAGGAAGTGTTAGCGGAACTGAAATATTAATTCGGATTTTTCTTCACAGATACTGCCAGACCTGTTGAGCTTTCCCTCCAACTTCTTTTTTGTTTTGTTGAGATTGATAATATTGTTTACATCTGGACAGGATACTTGTATTTACAACAGACACGGATAACACATTTGAATGGCAATGGGGACAATAAAGGAGAACAGCAGTCGAGCTACAGCTCATTCCAAGCTGGAAGGCACGATGGACTGAGGTTCCATCACCTTTTCTGTAACAATTAGGTGATATATATTGAAAGGTTTGGAGAGTGGGGAGATAAACTTGATCAATGAAGTACACAGAGTGTTCCATCATCAATAATCTATTCCGATTAGTTCATGAAGTTCAGATGCCTTTAAAATGTCTTTTCAAACAAAGTGGCTTGCCTGGGTTTTGCAGTATATTCTTAAAAAGATTTATTTTTCAGTTGAAACTTCAAAAGGAAACAGACTTCAGCTGTAATATAAGTGTCACAGACGCACCAAATATAATAGGAATGGGAAAGTAACTCATTGCTCAAATTTAACCAAGTTCAACATGTAGACCTGTCACAAAACATGATATATAATGACATGGAAGTATGAAATACGAACTGAAAATGGTGGAGAAATGCAACAGATGAGGAAGTATCTGCAGACAGAAACAGAGTTAACATATCGAATATGATGAGACACTGTTCTGAAAAGTCACAATGGAATCAAAGATTAAGTCTGTGCATCTCTGCTCAGATATTATCAGAGCTGTAAAGTTTCGCTCCAGTTTTTTCTATTTCTTTTTCTTTCTGAACTGTGACAAATTGTCTGATCTGATTGAGAAAAGCAAAGCCATTATCTCAGTTGAATCTCGAGTAATTTGTTATGGGAATTAAATGAGAAATTACGAAGTACCTACGTTTGTCAGGGCTCTAAATATCGCTGACGTATTGCATTGTGAGAACTTGCATGAAAATGTTGAAACGAAAGTAGAAGTTGCTGCAAAAAGCTCAGCAGGTCTGGCAACATTGGCACAGAGAAATCAGAGTTAACGTTTCGGGTCCAGTGACACTTCTTCAGAACTGATTCTATCTAGGAAAATGTTGTTGATATGCAGAAGAGGCTGGATAGCTATTAATGGAGACTATTAGTAGCTACCAATAGAGGGTGAGTAATGTGAGAACTAAGCATGGTGTATGGGTAGGGGGCAAAGACATTGGGGAGTTCAGGCCCTAAAATTATTGAACTTGATTTTGACTGTGAAGGGCTGCAGGGTCGGTATTTGGAAATAGACGTATTGTTCTTCCAGCTTGCGCAAATCTTTCTTGGGACATTGCAGCAAGCCTGATACACAGATAATGGCCAGTAAATAGGATGGGTTATTAAAGTGGCAGGCAACTGGAAGCTCAGGGTCTTTTGCAGATGTTCAACGTACATGTTCTGCAAAGTAGCCACCTAGCCTACTCTTCATTTCCCCAGCACAGAGGCGACCACATTGTAAGCAGCGACTGTCGTCGGCGAGATTGTGGAAAATGTTGGGAAGGTGCTGCTTCATCTGGGAGGTATGGTTGGGTCCTTGGATAATGAGGAGTGGGCAGTAAATGGAGAAGTGTTGCACCTTTGGCAGGGGAACGTAAAGTGGACATGCGTTGGGGTGGGGGGGTGCAGGGAGGTGTTAGGAGTGAATAAAGAGCGGACAGATGTGTCCTGGAGGTATTGGACCCTGGAGGCCGACAATGGAGGGGAGGCGAATATGTGTCTGGTGGTGGCATCTCACTTGTGTGTGTGTGTAGGGGGGGGAGGGTGGATGCGGCCGATGGTCTTCTGCGTGTGAATGCTGGTGGGATTGTAGGGAATGACAAGGGAAGATATGCTGCAGGAGGGAACGGGAGGGGGCGGCTGGACTGCAGGAAATGGGTCAGACCTGGTTGAGGACACTCTTCACAGCAGCGCTAAGAAATCTTTGTTTGAGGAACATTATGGGCATTTAAAAGGCTTCAATTTGTTGAATTTGGCATCATCGGAAGAAATGCGGTGGAGATGGATAAACTGGGAGAATGGAATGGAGTCTTTTCAGGAAACAGGGTGTGAGGATGCATACTCCAGATAGCTTGAGGTGTCGGTGGGTTAATACTGAATATTGTTGTTGTGGTTGTTCTCTCCACAGAAATGAAAACAGAGATGTCGAGGAAAGGAAGGGAGGACTCACAGATAGATCAGGAGAAAATGAGGGAGGGGTGCAAATTCAAAGTGACATGAATGAACGTTTCTAAATCTGGACAAGAGAGAGAAGCAGCAGCAATGATAACATATTTGTGTCGGAGAAAGAACTGTGGAAGGGGGCTGGAATATAACTGGAAGAAAGAATGGCCTATGTGTGTCATGAAGAAACAGGTAGAACGCCACCACGTGTCTATCCATGCAACCCCTCTGTGTGGCAGGAGCAGGCTGAAGCAATGGGTCTGCTCAGGCAGTTCTGTTTGTGGATTTTCAGGAGGAGATAAAAGCGAGCTGTGCCTTCAGAGGACCATCAGCTTGGGGCGGTTCAGGAGGGAGGGGTCAAGTGGGGCGGGAATCTCCAGATGAAATGTGGTCAATTATCGTAGTTGAGACAATGGCCAGATGTACCATGTTGGGGTCATGGTCCACGGAAAGGTAGGAGGAGGTATCTGAGAGCGGGTGCTCAGTCTCTGCAATGTAGCGGTCAGTCCACCAGACTACAGCAGCACCACCCTTATCAGCACAGGCTGAATAACACAGTCAGGTTTGAATCTAAGCACATGGACTGCAGTTAGTTCAGAGGGTGAGAGGTTGGATTCGGAGAGGTGGAGAATAGAAAAAAAGACAACCAATATCACGTCTAGAGTTCTTAATGAACAGATTGAGTTCAGATAAAAGGGTAGAGGGAGGAGTCCAGGTGCAGCGAGAGTGTTGGAGCTGTGTGACGGTGTCTACGGGACATGGAGAGGAATCGTGTCCAAAACAATGGGCACAGAGGGGAAGACAACAGAAGAACAGTTCAACATCAAGTCGAGCCCGAAATTCGTTAAGGTGGTGGCACGGAGAGGCTACGTTCAGACCTTTGTGTGTCTCTGGCTTGTCCTCAGATGGATGTGCAGACCCAGTCAAAGTGGTACTTCCTCAACTGTATGTAAGGATACGAGTGATAGTGGTTCATGTCTTTTTTGTGGCGAGTTGATGTTTATGTATCCGGGCGGCTAGTTTCCTGCTTGTTTTTCCAATGTAGTGTTTGTTACAGTTCTTGCAGGGCATTGGGCTTATTCTTCCTGGAGCAGAACAGACAAAGGTGTGAACTTATTTCGGTGCTCGAAATTAAGAAAAAAAGTAGCAGAGTAAAACAAGAATACTCTGTTTCCAATAGTTGGCATTACAGCATCAACGAGTTCTAATTTCAAGGCTGTCAGCAATAGAGCTAGGAGTGAAATAAGGAAAAACGTATTTCATGAGCGAGTAGTTTGAATTTGGAATGCACTGCCTGGGAGAGTTGTGGATGAAGATGCAATGCAGAACTAGATATATTTGGAAATTATGAATTTAATGGGCTACAGAGATAGGGCTGGCAAATGGGAGAGACGTGGGAGATATTTCTGAAGCTGATGCACACACAGTGGCAAATGGTCTCCTCTCGTACTTTAAACTTTTGTACTCTGTCAAGTGTCAGATGCGAATAAAAGTAAGTATCAGGATATTTTCCATTGTAAATTCACGCAAACATTTGATTTTTCGGTGCAGCATAAGCATTTAAATGCAAATATTGCAAGGTCAGCTCCATTATGAAATCTAATTGTTACTCAGAACATGATTACTTTAAATGTTGTATTCCAATTGCTAAACCAAATATGCTATCGTTTTTGCACAAATCTCTTTGAAAATGTCTGATTTTGCATTCACATGATAATCCGTTCATCATATTTTTCACTGTTCACATTCATAATCAAATTTCATACTTTCTAAAAGTTGCAAGTTTACAACTTATTGTTCGCTAAAATTTGATAACACAGATCATTTATTTAGTTTAATAGTTGGTGTATGCTGAATTATTACCATTTCTAAACTGCTGGCAAGCAGCTAAAGCTTGTGCATTTCAGTGAGAAATTCAGCTGATTGATGAGATGTGAATGTATAAGAACGCTAATTCCGTTTGATTGTTCAATCGTTTGCTCACTCTGAACATGTACTCGTTCAGAAGCAATCCAATTTCAAACTATTGGAGTCATAATGCATTGTTTTGAATCCTGACATTGAATATGTAATTCTGATCACCCATATAGTTAGATACCATTTTGTGTTTATCGATATAAAATAAAATGTGCGTTCTTTACTTCTGTGTTCGAAAATTTTGACAGGAGTTTATATTTTAGTTCCATAAATATAGAAACACAACATAACTGTTTTCAGAGATTATAACTCAGTTGAATAGTAGTAGCTCACACCTTATTTTTGACCAATTTACGAAACATAGCAAACATCTGATTAATACATGGGTCACCCAACAGATTATATCTGAAGAAAAGAACAGCAACTAGCAAGTCAAGAATCACGTTAATAACTGAACTTGGCGGCTTCTGTCTGGTGTATGTGATCATACACACATTTTGTGCTAGCACTCAGGTGACAGTACGCTCCATAACTGGACTTTTTGGGCTAAAGCCACTCCCAGCTTCCTGATCTTATACTCATCACTCCCTCACACGTTCAACAATTGATGAGAATCCAACAGATGGGTGATACAGGAAACATGGAACAGTGCAGCGCAATAAATGCCCTCCGGCCCTTTACGTCTTGCCAAGCTTTTATCCGACTCAAAGAACAGACTAACTTGCATGCCCTTCATTGTACTATCATTCACGTGCCTATCCAATCATCGCTTAAATATCCCGAATGAAGCCGACTCTACGACCGCTGCTGGCAGTGTATTCCACGCACCCACCACTCTCTATGTAAATAAACTATCTCTGGCATCTCACCTAAACCTTCCTCCAATCATCTTAAGATTATGCCCCCTCGAGATATGCATTTCCACCATGGGAAAAGTCTCTGGCTGTCCACTCTATTTATGCCTCGCATAATCTTGCACATATATATCATATCACCTCCCATTCTTCTTTGCTCCAATGAGAAAAGCCCTAGCTCACTCAAATTTTCCTTGTAAGACATGCCCTCCAGTCCAGGCAGCATTTTGGTCAATCTTCTCAGCAACCTCTCCAAAGCCTCGTCTTTCCAGTAATGAAGCAAGTAGAACATAACACAATATTTTACGTCTAGTCTCACTAGAGCTTTTTTGAGCTGCAGCACAACCTCGTGGCTGAAAAACTAAATCCCCCGGCCAATCAGAATACCATACTTCTTAACAATCTTATCAACATGGGTGGCAACTTCGAGGATGCTGTATCATGGACTATGGTCCTCCACATTGCCAAGAATCCTGCCTTTAATCCTGTGTTCTGCATTCAAATTCCACCTGCCAAAATGAATCACTCCACACTTATTCTGGTTGAGCTCCATCTGCCATTTATCAGCCCAGCTCTGCATCCTGTCAATGTCCCATTACACCTACAACAGCTCTCCACATTATCCACAACTCCAACAAATTTGTTAAATGATAAAACTTACTAAAACACCCTTACACTTTACCATTCATGTCATTTATAAAAATCACAAACAACAGCAGAAGTCCCAGGACCGATCCCTTCAAAACACCACTGGTCACTGAGCTCCAGGCTGAAAACTTTCCATGTACTACCACCCTCGGTCTTCTCTTGACCAGACAATTCAATATCCATGTCCATCCGCTCACTGAGTCTGCTTTTCCTTTCAATTAGGGTACATTTGTTCTGAAAACCCCCATTCCACTTTCATGTCTTTTTCCCGGAACCCTTGTTTAAAAATCTGTCCATCTCAGCCTTGAAGATATTTAGTGATCCAGCCTCAACAGCCTTCACAATTTTCTACAATGGTTTCCCTTCCATTGATGTGAGACTTGGTGCTTTTTAGTCCCCATGTTTTATTTCTAGCACTTTGAGTGGAAGTTGAACTTACATTAGATGTTGTCCTGTTTAATCACACGTCCTCTGTGGCCAGAGGCAAAACAAAAAAAAACACAAAACATTTAAGAGCCTGTAATCTCCTTCCTGATCTGCCACATCAGTCTAATTTGCAGTTCATCTGGATCGAGAGACGAGCCCACTTTTTGTCCTGCATCAACTTCCAAACCTTCCTCAGCATCTGTGTCAATTTGCTCAGAGGCACACTGTCAGGAGCCGACAATGAATCCAGAAACTGCTTCTCCAAAGCAAAGACCGATATATCGTACGTGTTTAACATATTCTCTGGCTCTGTGCACAGGCTGCTTCCTCGGTCCCTAATACTCGCCATTACTCTTGTTATTCTCTTACCATTAATACACAGATAAAAATGTCGTTGAATTCTTGAAAATATTGCCGGCTAATGTTTTTATCATTCCCCTTTTTGCTCTGCTACTTACTTTCTTGAGTTTATCCCTATATATTAACTATTATTCTGGGATCTCCATTGACCTGCTCACTTTAGACCTGTTTTAAGCGTCTCTGTCATTTCTAATTCCATTCTGCGTATTTGTAGCCGAAGCTTCTCTTATCTTGTTTTCCTAAATTTCATCTTCAGCGCAACATGTTGCAGTGACACTGTCATCTATTCAATTTTGAGAATGTGACCCCCCCACCCCCACCCCGACGCTTTCTGCTCGTTTCACCCAGAAGGAACTGTACTGTGGCCATATCCTGACTTATTTTTAATTCAATCTGCCTCAGTAGTCCAAAAACCTTTTATTTTTCGGAACTTTGTCTTTTGGTCTTTTCCTGAACATGCTAAAATTGCATGCGTAACAATCATTGGTGCTGCAATGCTTTCCCAATCCTGCCTGCAACAACTAACTGGCTTCATGACTCATAGTGATGAGCAGCACTACAACGCCCATTGTTGTAACTGCTCCATGTTGATATAAGAAGCTCTCTGGATTAAATTTCAAGACATCTTCCCCATCTTAAAACGTTATCACTGCCCTAATGATTATTTGGAATTGAAATATCTGAATATAATGATCCTACTATTGTACTTACACACCTCAGAAAATTGGTTTTATATCTGCTCCTGTATTTTCTTTTATCTGGGGGTCTGTAATATATCCCCAGCATTGTGTCTGTCATGGTTTTGATCCTGAGCTAAACACACAAAACGTCATTAGAAGATCCTTCCAAGGTATCATCCCTCCCTCCTGCAGTCATTGACTCAATAATTAACATTGCAATTCCACCTCCTCTTTTATCCCTCCCCTGTCCTGCCTCTCGTTCTTGTACCAAACAAATATTGAGTTGTCAGCCCTGACCTCCCTCAGACACGTCTCTGTGATGGCAAAAATGTAGCACTTCCACATGTCACCTCGTTCCGTTTTCACATCTGTCTATCTGATAATATTCCCAGCATTAATCTAAAGAACATCCAGCCTGGAATATAACACCTGGAATACTCTCTACATCGGAGTTCCTCAGTCGTTTACTGTTTGTTATCAAGCTGCATAATGCATGAACCAAAATTGTAGCTCTGGGACTGTTGATGTGTGATTTCTTGTTAAATTAATGTATTCATCAAATGCAACATTCCAGAACTGAACAGTCAGCTCCACATACAATGAATCCATGGTGATTAATTCCCTGTTCAGTGGTGCAGAGGGGTCAGCCCTCAATAATGGAGAAATGAGGACTGCAATTGCTGGAGATCAGAGTCGAAAAGTGTGGCGCTGGTAAAGCACAGCAAATCAGGAAACATCCCGTGGAGCTGGAGAGTGAAAACTATGTGCAGAAGTCCTTCATCAGGAAAGCACTGTGCCTTCACACGTTTTCCATTCCGTGGTTCACAGGATGTTGTGAACTGTGTTTGATCGGGAGGGCAGCCCTGAAATGGAAATCAGTCAATTAGTCAATTGGTTGGGCAGGGAGTCGACTTAGTGAGGTGAAGTATAGATTGGTTGAAGTACAAACATAAGGACAGATAAATCCTCTGGGCCACACAGGAAACACCCGAAGTTATCACAGGAAGTGGCGCATTCCGCGATGATCGTTGCACCCTCACTGTCCATTGAAGTACTGTCAGATGATTGTGGGGTGGGGGGGGGGGGGGTGGTGGGGACAAATGTTAATCCCTTATTTAAGAAAGGGAATAGGGATAATCCTGGGTGTTACAGTATTGGGTAAAGTATTGAAGAGAATTCTGAGAGGCAGAATTTGAGATTACTTGGCAATTCATAGTTTGATCAGAGACAGCATGACTTTGTGAGGTAAGATCATGCCTCACGCACATTATTGAATTCTTTCAGGATGGGACAAAATGCATTGATGAATTTAGAGCAGTGGATATGATGTTCTTGGATTTTAGAAAGTGTTTGATAAGGTTCCCGATGGTAGGCTCATTCAGAAAATAAGGAGGCATATGATATAGGGAAATCTGTCTGTATGGATACGAGATGTAGAATATTGTGTTCAGTTCAGAGCTGTTGATCTTCCAGTTGAAGGAGTTGATCCCGACTGAGTGTTGCAGACTGGCACATTCCAAGGTCCAAGACTACGTGTTGAGGGACGCGCTGAAGCTTGGGGCAGCTGCCGCCAAGGCGCGGTGGGGAAAGACCACCATGTCAGATCGGCCTGCCTGAAGAAGAACAGGGGGCCCATGCGGACGTTTTTTGGGCTCTACTGATGCCTCAGCCAAATATATGCATAAGATTGAGAAATGCACAGACCTGTATATGACAATGATAAATTCGAATCTGTGTTTGTAAATGTGGACACATGTATGTCAAGACCAAATGTACAGACGATCAAATCATTTTATGAATAAAGTATATTTTGAAATAAAAAAAAGATAATCAATAAGGTGGCTCTCCCAAGACGAGTCAAGGATCAGGCATCTGTTTTTACTCGAACAGGTGTCGAATCATGAGCGCTAGTTGAGATCATCGCTGGATTATGATTGGAGGATCGTTTGATTGTGCTGACCTAATCTTGGTGGATCTTCATGCTGGCTTCAGCCGAACGCCAATTCAGGGACCAGACAACCGAGGAGTTGTGGCCTCAGCATCCACTCGCAGCCCAGGCCAGGGCATTCGCAACACATTCAGGGTTACTGTAAAGAAAGTGGAGGAACTTACACCGGTCGATAGGACGGTATTCCTCATTAAGATTCTGTTCGAGTGCTGCGGGTTTGATGCAACAAACATGTCCTACCTGCAGGATTTCCCTAGGACAGGCTATTTCAATGTGATTTTCGGGAGCGTGAAGCAGTGCGAGCAGCTCCAGAAGGTGTTCAAACAGAAGGAAGGGGAGCCTCTGTTCTCCATCTTGTCTGCGGTACCGTTGTGTGTGCTTCCTGCACAGAGTAGAAGGGTTGTTACGCTTCATATGTCCAACCCCCACGCCCCAGCAGCTGATGTCCTGACCTTCCTGAGAAGATACATCCAGGTCGAAGGAGAAAGCACTGCAGTAGTCGACCCTTTCAGGATCTGAACCAGCATGCAGCAGGTAAGGGTAACCCTAATGGTCGATGCCAGTGGGAACATCCTCCACTCATCCTCCAGCTTTGCAATCGGAGGGAGCCGAGGTTACCTGATGTACGCAGGGCACCTGAAAGTGTGCCGAACCTGCGGGAGGTTAGGACACATGATGGCAGACTGTAAGGTGACTATCTGTCGAAACTGCTAGCAGGAGGGTCACCCAACCAAGGAATGCAAAGAGGCCAACAACGGTAATCTGTGCGGTGGGGTGGAACATAAGCACAAGGCCTGCCCAAGACAAGCGGCTGCCACCTATGCACGGACGGCCTGAGGTGGCAACACGAGCTGTAGACCACTAAAGACCAGCAAGGTACCACGTACAGGCAGGGGATCGGTGTCTGGTGGCACCCAGAAGGAAGGAAAGGCTGGAGTGTAGCAGGCGGCAGCCAGCGGGGAGGTGCAACAGACAATCCAAGTTCCTACAGGACAGACAGGGGTAATGCAGGAGGAGGGAAACAAGGGGCAGAGGAGTGGATTCCTGTAAAAAAAGGAAGAGGAAAACCCTGGAGGTCCCGAAAACCAGCCAGCAAAGGGTGAAACGAAACCTGCATGAGGAGCATATGGACAGCTCTTCGGATGGTGAGGACGGGTGTAAGGAGGTTCTTTACCAGAAGAAGAAACAAAGCGCCGTGGGGACAAAGGAGGGCAGCAACCCCGAAACAGGAAAAGACGAACACTCTGAGGGGACTGGTAAAGACCAACCCCCACCCAGTGACAATCACGAGGTACCCACCGGCCCACAGCTCCAAGAAATTTGGAGAAACGATCCTCTGACAGTTCTGCTGTCAAACAGAGACCTGGATTGTGCGGTCACTGGTCCCAGCCTGATGACACCAGAGCGGGGAATTGTCCTCAGCGTGGAGTCAGACAGCTACCTCAGCTCTACGAGGGTCCAGCAGTTCGCTTACACCACAGGAAAGCCAGACAGCTACCCCAGAGAGGCAGGACCAACAGAAAATGGACACTGGTAACATCATAAACTGTTAAAATGGGGTTACAAATTGCCAGCATTAATGTGCATAACATGAAATCTGCTATGTGATGTGTTTCTACATTGGCCTTCATGGCCAATATTGAAGCTGATGTCCTGTTTCTGCAGGAATGTGGGATATCGCACCTCACTACCGACCTGAGATGGTTGAGCTTGTGGGCCCATGGGCCGTCGGTTTGGTCGTGGTGCAACGATATCTGTGTCTCCGGCCAGAGTATCCATCACCATCTCCGAGGTTATGGAAGTGGTGGACGGGCGCCTTTTCGTCACTGTCGTCATATACAGGAATGCTACCCAGAGACTGATTAATGTGTACGCCTCAGTGGGTAAGAGTGAACGGCTGGCCGTCCTGTAATAGCTTCCTCTGTTGCTGGCTACGTCCAGGCCGGTCATTCTGGCCGGAGACATCAACTGTATCATTGATGCAGATGGACAATCCGGGGGTGAGCGGGAGGGGCAGTAAATTGGACACCCTGATGGAAACAGTGAAAGATGCCAAGCTGCACGACGTCTTCAGCACCCCTGCAGACGAATTACTGTGTAGATGTATGTTGTCACCTGCAGACGGTTCTATGCACTCAATGATAGATGACCTGTTTGTGTGCCGAACATTCTTCGTCAGATCCACCGACGTCAAGCCGGTGTTCTTCTCTGACCACTGCCTTCTGCTGGTCGACTGTCACCTCCAGGACGAAAAACAGTCTGGTCAGGGAACGTGGAAGCTGAACACAAAGCTGTTTACCGCAGGGAACATTGAGGAGCTCAAGAGGAACACCGCAGGTTGGAGATCCATGAAGCCCCTTTTTGAGTCTCCAAACTGGTCGGACACAGTAAAAGGGAACATCAAGAGTTTCTTCACCCTCATAGGTGTTCAAGAGGCGAGGGAGAGGCGGGCAAAACTGTTCCAACTCCAGGAAGCTATGCAGAACCTGCTTCTGCTGCAGACGATGGGGGTCAATGTCTTGGAAGATCTCCAGGAGGTGAAGGGCCAGCAAGCCTCGCTCTTTGCCTCAGAGGACTCCAACATAATCTTCCCGTCCAGGGTCCGCTCCGTGGAGCAGGACCAGACGGGCTCACGTTTCTTCTTCCAGAAGGTGTACAAAGAAGGAAGAAGATGGCTCACGAACGTCATCTCTGGCTGACTCCATGAGGATCAGCAAAACCTTCTATGCCAGCCTGTATGACTTGAAGCCAACCGACAGCGCAGCCTCCCAATCATTCCTGTCCTCTACCACGGCGGTCTTAGATGACAGAACACGGGAGAGGCTGGATCGGCCGTTATCTCTGGATGAGCTGACCAAGGAAGTCGAGTCCTTCAAAAAGAATAAAACTCCCGGAAGTGACGGCTTCCTGGTGGAGCTCTATTCTGCTCTGTGGGACTTGATTGGCCAGGACCTGCTGAAGGTGTATGTCAGTATGTCAGCGGGTACTATAAGTGAATGCATGAGGAAATGCATCATCACCCGTATCTTCAAGTGGAAGGGGGAGAGTGAGGAAATCAGAAATGGGAGACCAATCTCACTATTGAATACGGATTACAAAATTCTGTCAAAGTTCATCGTCAACCGGGCCAGGACTGCTCTGGGATCAGTGAATAACCCTGACCAAACCTATGCTGTACTGGGCAGGAAGATCGCTGAGAGTCTCGCACTCCTCAGGCATACGATCGCCTACGTGCAGGACAGAAGGTTGGACACATGTCTCATCAGCCTGGAACAGGAGAAAGCCTTTGACAGGATATTGCATACATATATTAGTGATGTTCTCTACCAAATTGGTTTTGGGGAGGGAGTCTGCAATTGGACCAGACTGCTCTACACCCACATTGTCAGTACAGTCTCAATCAATGGGTGGGAATCAGATTGCTTCCCTGTAAGATCTGGAGTCAGGCAGGGCTGGCCTCTCTCTCCTTCCTTGTTTGTGTGCTGCATAGAGCAGTTTGCTGAGTCCATCAGGAAGGATGCGAGCCTGACAATGATGAGTATTCGTGGCAGTGGGGGCCGACAGGTTAAGGCCTTCCTGTACATGGATGGCGTCAACGTTTTCTGCTCGGATCCGTTGTCCGTGCACAGACCCGTGCATATGTGACCAGTTCGAACGGGCCTAGGGGGCCAAGGTAAACCGAGGCAAGAGTGAGGCCATGCTCTTCAGGACCTCGGCCGACCAATTCTCCATCCCCTTCACCGTCAGGATCAACCACCTGAAGGTCCTGGGTATTTGGATCGGAGGGGATGGCGTTTGTGCCAAGTCTTGGGAGGAGCGTATCAGGAAAGTTAGTCAGAAACTGAGCAGATGGAAGCTACGGTCGCTCTCCGTCGCTGGAAAAAAACCTGGCCATCAGATGGGAGGCACTGTCTTTGCTGTTATATGTGGCAATGGTCTGGCCTATTCCAAGAACCTGTGTCATCACAGTCACCCGGGCCATCTTCCATGTTATATGGAGACCAAAGGTGGACTCGATGTATAAAGATTTGGAAAACGGGGGAGAAAACACGACCAATGCCACCCTCATTCTGATGGCTACCTTTGTGTGTGGCTGCATCAAGCTGTGCGTGGGTCCCTGGTACGCAAACGCCAAGTGTCATTGTGTACTGAGATTCTACCTGTTCCCGGTTTTGCGAAGGATGGGTCTGGCCTCGCAGCCGCAGAATGCTCCAAGTTGTTGGACTGTTCCATATCAGCTGTCCTTCGTGAAGAAATTTATGAACAAAAAATCCTATGGCCACATGTCCGTCAAGAAGTGGTCAGCACATAGTGTCCTTGAGTCTCTTCCAGAAAAGGAGAGGGCTGATCCTGTTGAGCGGTTTCCTGGGCAGTCTGTCAAAGCTATTTGGCAGAATGCCTCATTGCCAGAACTTTCAAACAAGCACCAATATATGGCCTGGCGGGTGTTGAGAAGGGCTCAGGCTGTGAGATCCTGTATGCAGTCCCGGATTCTCTGCCTCTCCGCACGCTGCCCTCGAAGTGGTTGTGGAGGGGATGAGACTGTCACACATCTCCTTCTGTAATGTGTCAATGCAAATGAAGTCTGGAGAGGAATGCAATGGTGTTTGTTGAGGTTCGTTTGTTGAGCAGCTCTGTGCTGCAGGACTCCATGGTCTACGGTCTGTTCCCTGGGGCGTACACCGAGATGAACATCAACTGTGTCTGGAGGATCATCAACTCAGTCAAAGGCGCTCTTTGGTCTGCCTGAAACCTGTTGATCTCCCTGCTGAAGGAGTTGAGCCCGACTGAGTGTTGCAGACTGGCACATTCCGAAGTCCAGGACTACATGATGAGGGATGCGCTGAATCTTGGGGCAGCTGCCGCCAAGCACGGTAATGTCTGTCCACCAAAGAAGAACAGGTTGTCCACTCAGTAAGTGGGCTCCGCTGACACCTCAGCTAAATGTATGGATGGTTAACATACAAACTTGCACATACGAAATATTAATTCTAATCTCTGTATCTAAAGAAATGTAATGTGCACATATGAATTGCATCATCAATTGTATAGATCATCAAAATATTTTATGAATAAAGTATATTTTTGAACTTAAAAAAAGTGTTTCTCTCCTTCCCTAAACAAAACTATGTGGAGTGGTCGATTGACATGCTGTAAGTAGCAGAATAGGTAGCAATACTTTGGTTCGAGAGGCTTCAGTGAGCAGCAGCTCAGCGAAAAGTGCAGGTAAGCTCAGGTAAAGTACATTTAATGCTAGTCTGACAGCAGTCGAGATGGCAGTTAGGGCAGTCACATGGTGTACCTGCAGAACTTGGGTGCTCAGAAATACCTCCAACGTCCCTGATGTCTACACGTGAATGGAAAGTGTTCGGGAGCTGTAGCTGGCTGCTCTCAGGGTCACCTGAGATATGGAGAACTTCATACATAAGAGCTTTAGTGAGGCGGTCATACCCAAGTCCCGCCATTAGCCTGTTTCTGCAATGACTGTTATATCCCAGTCCCATGTAAAGATCCATGCCCTGAATTCATCTTCCTTACTTGTCAGACCTGTTGCCTTTAAATGAACACTATTTAATCCAACAGGCGTTCTTGGTTCCTGTCGTATTCCAGGCAGAGAGTAGGTGGGTGACCATTCTGAATGGCAAAGGGAGTAGGCAGAGATTGCAGGAATCCCCTGTGGGTATTCCCTTGAAAACTAATATATCATTCTGGATACTAATTTTGGGGGGTGGGGGAGTGGGTAAGTGTCGGGAAATGACCGTTCAAGGGAAAGCATAAGTAGCCACGTGGGTTGCAGTACAACTTGCGCTGGGGCAAAGTGGGAAAGGGTAACGATAAACAGGGTCTTAGAGGTAGAAAAGTCAATTGTTAGGGGGACAGATCGGAGATTTTGTGGCCTCAAACCGGAATCCAGGATGGTGTGTTGCCTCGCAGGTGTCAGAGGACAGGATGTCTCCGAGTGGCTGCAGAACGTTCTCAAGAGGGAGGCTGAGCAGCCAGAAGTCATTATGCACGTTGGCACAAATGACAAAGGAAGATATAGGAATGAGGTCCTACAGAGTGATTCCAGAGAACGAGGAGGAAAGTTAAAAACCAGGACCTTGACAGTGGCAATCTCCTGATTGCTTCCGGTGTCATGAGCTAGTGAAGGTATAAATAGGAGAATATGGCAAATAAATATGTGACTAAAGTATTGGTGTGTGGGCAGGGATTCAGATTTTTAGATCATTGGGAACCTTTCTGTGATAAAGGTGACCTGTTCAAGAGGGACAGGTTGCACATGCAGTGGAGGGGGCACCAATATCTTCGTAGCCAATTTTGCTCGTGCTACAAGGAAGAGTTGAAACGAGATTGGCAGGAGGTGGTATTCTCAAGAGCAGCGAGCCAAGTGCGATGCTGGAAAAAGATACTATAATCAGAATTTCTAATGTGAAAAGACAGGTCAGGCTGGAACCAGGAGGGGAACAAGGAATGCCTGTTGGATTAAATTGCATTTATTTCAATGCAAAAGGGCTGATAGGTAAGATCGATGAATTCCGGGTGTGGATAAGTGCGTGGGACTGGGATAGGATCGCTATTACGAAAATATGGTTGAGGGATGTAAAGGATTGACAGCTTAACGTACCAGGGTAAAGTGCATTAGGAGGGTCAGAAATGGTGGAAAGAGGGGAGGGGGACTTGCATTTCTGATTAAGGGGAGTATCACAAAACATCAGAGATGAAAGAACTAAAGGATCAATCAGGGTCACTTTCCGGGTGGGACTAAGAAATAAGAAGGGAATGATGACATAATAGGGTCTTTACTATGGGCCCCCAAATAGTCAATAGTAATTAGAGGAACAAAAATATGGAGAGAGATTGGGGAGACTTGCAGGAACAATAGGGTTGTCATAATAGGAGTTTTACATTTTATAACACAGACTGGGACTGCCAGAACATGAAGGGATTTGATGAGATGGAATTCAATAAGTGCGTCAGGAAAGTTTCCTCAAGCAGTATGTAGAGTGTCCTAATCGGGAAGTGGCAAAATTTGAACTTTTCTTAGGAAATAGGGCAGGACAGGTGAGTGAGGTGACAGTGGATGCGTAGTTTGGGACCTGTAACCATAGTTCTATCAATTTTTAAATAGTTATAGAGAAGGAAAAAAAAACTTGTCCACAGATTGAATTTCTAAATTGGGGCAAGGTGAGTTTTGACTGAATTTGGAGCTTGCCGGGTTTGATTGCAGTGGTTTGTTTGCAGGCAAAGGGACCTCTGGCAAGTGGGAAGCCTTTAAAAGTGAGTCAGCTAGATTTCAAGATCTATATGTTCCTGTGAGGGTGAAAGGAAAGTTGACAGGAATGGAGAACCTTGGATGACAGGAGATATTGAGGCTTTGACAAGAAAAGAATGTCGAGGTGTGGCTCAAGTCCAGGCAGGCAGGATCAGGGGAATAACTGGCGGCATACAGGGATACTAGGGTTTACTGAAGAAGGAAATCAGTAGGGCGAAAAAGGGCTGTGAGATAGCCTTCGCTGAGAAGACCACGGTGAATCCAAAGAGGTTCATTCTGAATATTAAAGGAAAAACATTAACTGCAGAGAGACTAGGACCCTCAAAGTCCAAGCTGGACATGAATGCAAGGAAGCATAAGAGATGGGCGAACTCTTCAACAAATATTTCTCCGCTGTGTTTACCGTACAGAAAGACATGAATACTTGGGAATTTGGGGAAGTTAGTGTTGATATCTTAGAAACAGTCCATATCACAGTTGGTGAGGTTTTGAATGTACTAGAATGTTTGAAGTTGGATAAATCTCATGGTCCTTAACACGTAGATCCAAGAGCACTACAAGGGGCTAGACACGAATTTGCGGGGACGATGGCTGATAAATTTGATCATCATTAACCACTAGTCCGTTTGCAATGTTATAACCACCTGAACCTCCCTTCACCACCACCCCCAAAATGCACAATCTAGATGTAGTTACCGTACTGATGTAATCTCCACTGGAACAGGGGCCAGCCAATAGATTTACAGTGGGCATATTTGCCCTGACCATACACAGGAAGTGTGAATATGGCTGTACATTGCTCTAATTGCTCTAATTAGACAATCTTGTGTCTCCAATACACAATGCCCTTCAGCACTGTTTTGTATAAACTCAGAAACACGTCATTTTTTGAATTCATTTCAAAGCCAAATGTGGCCTGTTGTCACAAAGCTCTTCCGTTTACAGGGTAATCTCATTCTTGATTTACTTTTCAGAGAGCTTCTAAATGACACGATTCCAAAATGGCTGATATTTAAAAAGGTTTATTGGTGTCCTTTCGTTTCTGCATAACAGATAACGCCTCAGGCCGAACGCTTTCACGTCTTTAAAAAAAAACCCTGCATAATCAAGAGGATCTGGCCAGCTCTGTCGCTGGGCAGGGCTGTTCAGTTTGGGGACTAGTTGAGTCAGAGTCACTGTTGAAATTGGATGCTCACCCCCCTCCTTCTGCACTTCTGCCCTCCTAACCTGCAAGCATTTTGTGTCGGATTTACTGTTTGTGCTAAGGGGTTTGTTAATTGCGATTGGTGCAAGTATTTTGGTAGAGCAGCCTTAATTCGGGTTAGCCTGCCGGTTGGATAGGATAAGTTATTCGGCTATTCTAGCTTCAGTTCGTGCGCTTCATGCTGTAATTTGGGAAATAAATACTGTTTGCTTAAAATACTGCAGTCTGACCAGTTAATTCACTCTGCGAATATCCACTATACACTTACCTTTAACAAATAATAATGTTACGGTCTTGGATACTTGCTTAAAAATTTTTGAGGGGTCGGAATTTGTCCATAACAGATCGGGGGCCCTTTGCAGGATTTAGGCAGCGAGTGGCAGGTGTTAGTGTCTCTTATTTTGTGTGTTGATTTGGCTTGGTAAACAGAGCTTCAGATCGCAATGGCTCTTGCAGGAACCAAGGATGTTTTGGAGGTGGAAGAAACGACCTTGGGTTTTACAAAATGCACATGAGTCCAAGCTGCAAGAATTGGTCGACAAGCTGCAGTTGAAGTTGTCTCCTAATGTGTGGAAAGATGAGATGATTGCAGCAGTAGCTCTGCATTCAAACTTGCTGGAAACTCCATCAGGATCTGTACAGATGATTAAACTCCCAGCCCAAATAAAGCAGCTTATGTTAGAAGCAGAAATGAAGCAATTTGCATTGCGAATACAATTAAAGGAGAAATAAGCAGGACGAATAGGTTTAATCCAGGAAAGATAAAAAGAAAAAAAAAATGTTTAGTAGGAGAAAAAAAAAGGAAAGAGCGTTTGAGTTTCAGAGATGGACATTTAGAATGGAAAGTTCGCTTAAAATACTGGAAATAAAGGATCTGGGTAGTATGAGGATGTAAAGAAAGTGCACATGAACTTGTTCCAGAAGCCGATAACCAACATTTCAGGAATCTGAGGAGTGGCCCAGGTCAATGGTATATTGAGTTTGAAAGGATCAAATAAAGTAATTTCGATAGATGGATAAGAACATTAGAAATCAAGCAAACCTGTGATGCACTTAGAGAGTAACTATTTTGGAGGAATTCAAAAATTCGCTGCCTGATGTAGTGCAAACTCATGTGGGAGAGCATAGAGTGTAGATTGCAACGTTTGCAGCTAAAGTGGCTGAAGATTATGATTGGCCCATAAAACACAGTTTGGCATCCAGACTCAAATTCAGTCCATGAGGGAAGTAAACTTGGGCAAAGAGAAATCCTCACGTGGAAAGGGATATGTAGATCTCAGTGAAGATCATAAGGATAACTTAACACAGGGGTAAAAAGGAAACCCAAGAAGAGGGCAAAGAAGTTAATAAACTCTGCTGTTTTCATTGCAATACGTTAGGTCACAGAAAATCACTCCGTTGGAGCACTAGGACACAAAGATGTAGGAAAACATGATAAGCCTGGGAGTTTTGTTGGAGTGGTAACAGAAAGCACAGTGGAGGCGAGAAAGCTGCATCAGAGTGTACAAGCTGATTGGAGAGTGTTCAAGGAGGAAGTGCCGAATCGGTTTCTAACATATACCTTCAAAGGGAAAGTTTATTCACATAGGCCAGAAGTAGCAGATACAGAGGATGCAATATTAAGGGAAAACGGATCCTCTCAGTCTGTGATGCTGAAAAATGAGGAGATATATACTCCCGAGGGACTATTTCCAGAAAAGCTGTTATTAAAGGGAATTCAGTGTGAGACAAATAAAAAGCACACAGTTATGATAAGCGAGGGTAGAGTGTCCAGTGAAGAGTGAAGAAATTGTGATAGGAGTAGTGGATAAACTCTCAGCTCCAGGAATACAATTTCTCCTTGTAAAGTATGCAGCTGATTCACTGGTAAGAGTGCTGCCTGCTCTGGTTAAAAATCAGTGGAGACACAGCCAACTGAAGCAATGCCTTATCTTGGAATCTTTTCTAAATGTGGGGTAACAAGATCCCAATATCACGAGTTCAAACAGGAGAGACAAAAACTGTAAAGCTAAGTAAGCTGAAGTGGCATTAGGAGATACTTCGTTCCATCAGATAGTTGAGACAAAACAAGAGAAAATAGGTGATCATGCAAACATGTTTACTTCAGCAAAACTAATTGAGTTACAGCAGAAAGATGAAATGTCTAAATAGTTGTATCAAAAGGGCATATACAGTAGGGATTCTGAATGTATCCCTGAGTGTTATTATATAAAAATGGTGTCTGCATGAGGATATGGAAGCTATCACACACTGAAGGAGATGAGAAATGGGCAGAAATTCATCAAATTGAATTGCAAATGGGGTACAGAAAGGAGGAGCTGCAAATGAAGCATGAATTACCACGTGGAGGTCATTTCAGAGTGAGGAAAACACAGTCTAAAATAGAAGGCATTCTTACTAGCCTACACTGCACGATCATGTTATTGAAATTTACCAGACGTGAAATACACGTCAGGTAATAAGAAAACCACAGGTGTTAATAAAACCTGAATCTTTAATAACTATTCCTGCAGTTGAGGAACCTTTTACAAGAGTTTACTTGATTGGCTAGGTTCCCTAAATCAAACAAAAAAAATGTGAATCAGTAGTTGTTAACAATAATGGACGTATCTCCGAAATTTCCAGAGGCTATTGCATTATGCAACATCACAGCGAAAAGGATTGTAAAGGAAATAATCTTTTTGTAAAATATATACGGATTACCAATAGAGCTACAGTTCGACTGAAGTTCAAACTTCACATACAAACAGTTCAAGGAAGTTAATGGCAGCTCTGTAATAAATCAATTCAAATCCACTGTGAACCATCTAAAATCGCAGAGAGCATGGGAAAGGTGACATCAAACTTTAAAATTCATGTTGAATGCTTATGGTAAGGATTATCCAGCTGATTGGGGTAAAGGAATTCCATTTGTGCTTTTTGTGATCAGAAATGCACAAAATGAATTGACCAAATTCGGCCCTTTTTAATTAGGTTATTAAGAGGTAGGACCGTTAAAGTCGAGTAAGGAGAAATTAAAATCAGAAGTAAAAGGCCACACTATTGGACTACGTCTCAAATTTTCCGGAACGATTAAAAAGCATTGGGGAGTTGGTTAGATGACATTTAGAAGTATTGCAGAATACACCTAAACAGGAAGTGGACAAGAAATCAAAAATTTGCAGTTTTGCTATCGGGGAAAAGGTATGTTTGTTACTTCCAGTGATGGGGGGATCTTGAAAAGCAAGAATTGGTGAACCTTATCAAATAGAAAGAATGTTGAGTGAGGGTAACTACTTGATTGGGACTCCAGAAAGAAATCTCACAGAGTATGTCACGTGACTATGCTCAAAATGTATTTCGACAGGGAAGGAGAGCAACAGGAGAGGGTGTGAATTATTGCAGTACAGGATTCTGAATTGAACGTTCCTCCAATTAAAGTGAACAATGAGGAAGTTTTCTAAAATTGGGCTAAGTTATTGAGTAACCTTACTGAGGAAAAAAACCTGAAATGACCTGATAGAATTGTTAGTATTATATGGGGGGATATGAGGAAATTAAATGACAAATAGTACCTAATTATGCATAATGTAGAGAAAGGACATGCTGTTCCGATTAAGCAGTATCCTTATAGGCAAAATCCTGTAAAGTTGGCACAGGTTCAGAAGGGATTGAAAACGTGCTCCAAGATGACATAATCGACCTGAGTTACAGGGACTGGAACGCACCCAAAGTCACGGTACTGAAACCAGATGGTACCCGACGATCATGTGTGGACTATAATAAAGTCAATGCAGTTAAAAGAAGAGGATGCATATCTAATTACCCAGTTGGAAGGCTTTACTGGGAAGGTGGGACCAGCAACTTCCATTTGGTACGAGCTACATCTGAATAAGCGAAGCCTTTCAAGGTAGCTATAAATGCGAGTGATGTGGGTGTCGGTGCTGCACACCTGCTGGAAGACGACGAGAAGACAGAAAGACTTATGGGTATTTATTCAGCAAGTTAAACATTTCTTGGTTGAAATATTCAACAGCTAAGAAAGAGACATTGAACTTCGTGTTGGCACGACAACATTTCAGTTTTATATTATTAGTAACGCATCTGTGACAATAATCCATTGAAGCTTTTGGAGAAATTTAAGGACAAAAATGCGAGTCTGTTTTGCTCGAGCCTGTAATTTCAGCCACACAATTTGAAAATTGAGCATGTGACAGGTCTTGAAAACATAATTGCCAAAGCATTGTCGAAACTTGAATGACAGATCGACACACTCAGTGGTAGGTGTATCACACACTGAATTTGGATGTAGCTCTGCAGGTTTGCATTTTTATACTAAGTGAATGCATATGCGTGTTTTCGTGTACTAACCCCTACTTTTGGTGACTTTGACAACTGAAGACATTTTTGGATACTAATGATTCAGTTTTATATGGTCTCTTCACAAGGTTATGTTGTGCTTGTTTTTTTCTTTCAGAGAGGTTCTAACCGACCCAAGGTTCCAACTTGTCTCAATTTTGAACGGCTCACTGGGGTCCTTTGGTTTATACCAAACTGGTAATGCCTCAAGAAGAAGGCTTGCAAGACTTAAAAAAACCCTGGTATACTCAAGGTGACGTGGCCAGCTGTCCACCTGCGCAGTTCAGTCAGTTCGAAGGCTATTTAAGTCAGGGTAACTGTTGAAACTGGACGCTCTCCCCGTTCTTCCGTCCTCTGTATTCGTAACCTGTGGCTTGGATTGTGTAATTTTTACTCTTTTTGTCAAGGGGTTTGTTTATTGGGAATGTTGAAAGCAATTTGGAACAGCATCATTAAGTCAGGAAATCAGGTTCGCATCGGATGTGTTATTTGGGTATTCTATATTCAGTTGGTTGTGTTTCATTACTTAACGTTTTAAATTAATTCTTTTTGTTTAAAACTCGGCAGTCTGACCAGATAATTCACTCTGGGGATATCCACTATACACTTACCTTCAACAATTAGCAAATATATGGTCGGGGCGACATGCTTAAAATGTTTTGAGAAGTCGGGCCTGGTCCATAAAAATGTACAAGAATCTTGTTCATCAAAAGTTATGATTTAATGAGTAAGGGAAGGAATGAATATGATATTGGCTATGACACAGGAAGGATTGGGACCAACAACTGAGGAGACCCCCTCAGATTACAAAAAGATCATGATCAAATGGGTCAATCGGCTGACCAATAGCAGAGAGAGTTCCATCTGGATGAATGCGAGGTTAAGGCAATAGTGTGTGTTTGCTGCTGTCTGCTGCACTAGGAATGGGATGACTTTATTCCCCATCTCCTGGGTTCAGCACATCGATGTCCTTCGTGATCTTTGAGAGGCCTTATTCTCCTGGTTAAGTCTTGCTGTTAATGTGGTTGTGCAATATCTTTGAATTATCATTAACCTTATCTGCCCATGCTATCCCATATCTCGCTTTGGCTTTCCTTATTTCTCTCAAAATGGTGCCCCACTCTCTGTATATTGATTCAGAGATTCAATTCAATAAAGTTGTCTGTATCTAAAGTGAGTCTGTCTTTTATTTTTGAGTGGACCTTCAATAACTTTAGTCATCCATGGTTCCTTAACCTTCCTTGCTTTACCCTTCACTCTGACAGGAACATAATGCCTCTCAACTCACGTTGTCAGACTGTTGGCTGCATCCCCCTTGTCAGACATTATTTTACCTGCGAAAGGTCTACTCCCATCAAACTTGGACAGTCCTTGTCTCATGCCATTGAAAAATATGGAATTTCAATGAAAAAAGATAACATTAATGGAAGGCGTATTATTTTCCACTAATAGTTATGATTGCAAATCCAAAAGTATTCTCCCATGTTTACTTCCGTCGCTTGCCCAACCTATTTCACAAAACCTGGTCTCGTTTTGCTCCTTCTCTGTTAGGATGATCCACGTACTGGTAAAGAAACTTTTCTTCGAGACATTAGTCAAATTCTTCATGATTCAACCTTTTAACACTATGGTGGTCACAATCATTTCTTCAGAAAATTAAAATCGCCATTACCAAAACCGTATTAAGTTTATATATATCCGAGATCTCCCTACATGTCTGTTTCTCAATTTCTTTTTTACTGTGAGAGAGCAGATGGTGCAACAACGTCAACGTACTCTTTCCTTTCTTATTTTTAATTTCTATCAATATATTTTCAGTGGTCGATTTGTCATAAATGAGAATAGAGTGCAATCTCTTCAAAGTGATCTTAAATTTCTTATTTTTAACACTACCCATGTATTTTACCTGATAATTTTTGAGAAATGACTTCTCCAGTTACACCAATAATTTATCCCTTATCCCTTCATCTAAAACGGCAGGACTCCCCCTCTCCACCAACCGTATGCCACATTTTCTATCAATTCTATGACACCTATCACCTGGAACATTGAATTGACAGTCTTGAAAATCTCTCAGGCGAAAGTGAAGACTGCAGATGTGGAGATTAGATGTGAAGATTAAGGCCAGGCAGGACCAGAGGAGCAGGGAAATCAACGTTTTGGGAAAAAGGCCTTCAACAGCCCTTTCCTGCTGAGGTGCTTTTGCCCGAAGCTTCAATTTTCCTGCTCCTCGGGAGCTGCCTGACCTGCTGTGCTTTTCCAGCATCACACTATCGACTTGAACACCTCTTCACCAACTTTCAGTAATAAATATGATATCAATTCTATGTTCTTAAACGTGCCCTGAGTTCACCAACCTTCCCCGTAAGACCCCTTACATTTAAATAAATGCAACTTAGTGCTTCAGAATTACTGTATACTCTGACTCTCTCATCTTTCGTTTCTAATGGACATGCTGTATTCACCTACATAACCTTCTCTATCCATCCATTAACACTGCCAATTAGAATAACCCCCTTGCATTCTCTATCAATATCATGTCTCCCTATATAGAGTGAGCAAATCTCCCTGCTAAGATATTGGTTGATTTCCAGTTTAGATTAGACCAATCCTTTTTGAACATGTGTTTTCTATTCCAAAACACATTCCAATTTCCCAAAAATCTAAATCCCTCAACCACAACCCAGCTCTTCAGCCATTGATGTTTCTCCTTTAACTTTTCATTTCTCCACCAGTTGGGCTTGGCATTGGGAGTAAACCACAAATTACTACTTTTAAAGTTTTATTTTTAATCTCCCTCATCTCTGAAATTCACTCTGTACTGCTTTAATCTTTTCCCTAAAAATGTCTTTCCTACCAATATGTACAACAATCTAGGACTACTCAATCTCATCTTTAACAATGTGCTTGAAAAGTTTAGAGCCATTCTTAAGCCGAACACAAACCACCCGAATCTCATGCTCACGGCCACAGAATCTCCTGCTGATGCCTCTGACTGAAAAGCCCACTATAGCAATAATTCTACTCATTCTTCTCTAACGCTGCCTAATATAATAATCGTGTCATCAGTCGAATAAATATTGGACTCTTTTTCCTCATAAGGACTACCTTCTTCAACAGTTCCAAAAAGTGAAAACCTTTTTGATAGAGGAATAGTCGCCGGAGACGTTTGAACTACCTTCTCATCTTTCCAGGCAGTCACCTTTTATCTGACTGCTTTGCTGGATAGTGCTTTTTCCTAAATCTTCTCGCCAAACTCTCTGTGGCATAAATGATATTATGCCTAAAAGCAGGATTTTTCACAACAACTTATTTATATGTTACCTTTCGTTACCTATAGATAATAATGTTAAAATGGAAGAAAAATAATGCACATCAAACATATAAAAATGAGATAAAATCAACCCTTTAGCTAATTAACTCAATATAAATATTCATCTTCAATATATTCCTCGAAGAAAAGTCTTCTTCTGAGTCAAGAACAGGCAAGATTCTCCGGAATGAAGGCACAACTCTTTATTTAAAAAAAAACGTTTAATTTTTCGAAACAGAAACAAACTTTCGCAGCGTTAAAAAAGAAACCATTAAAACCATGTGAAAACAGGAAGTGTTGGTTTTGTTTATGCCATTTCTGAGTTTACCATTATTCTTTTGCTGTTTTCATCCTCTAAGACGGCAATATTTAATTTTAACATTCTTTTACTTTTTGTCTTCTGCTAGAAATGTTATTTATCAACTCTTATGATTTCTACACATTTTGCTTCATAGCCATTTTGATGTTGTTTTTAGTAACCGTTTGCTGGCATTTAAAACGTTTTTCTTTAATTTATTCATGGGATGAGGGAGTCGCGTGGTTAGACAGAACTTTTTGTCCATCCCTAGAGAGCAGTTAAGATTTGACCAAATTTGTGTGGGTTTGAAGTCATCCACAGCTGAGACCAGATAGGAATGATGGTTTCTGTCCCTAAAGGAAACTCGTGAAACATATGGTTGTTTCTAACACTGAGCAATGCTTTCATGATCATCAATAGACTCTTAATTTCAGGTTCATATTGAATTTGACACCATTTGAACCCGAGTCCCAAGAACATTAACTGGATGAGCAATCGGCGATAATACTACAAGGCCATCACTGTCGTGCTATTGTTGACTTCCTTGTTAAGCTATGGATCACTTTTCATCTTTTTACAATTCCTTATCCACTAAGGATTGCACTTTAATTGAGGTGTTTTGATTATCTCCCGAAGTAGTTACCACTGTTATTCAACTGTCCTGCCATTTAATGTTTTTGCTTAGTCTACTTGGGCAAATCGCTTCCTCAGGCCAGTAAAGTTGTCATTGCCCAACACTAAACCTCTCGTATGTGACTGTCTTCACTGTTTCAACCTGAATGTGAACCTCCAACATTCTGTGCCACTCTTTATAAGATGATCCTTACGACAATATGATTTATCACTCCTTCCTCATTAGGTAATAAAAAGTCGGTTCTCTGGTTGGTTTCATGATACGTTAATCAAAGAAATAATCCCTAAAAGATTCGATGAGTCCTTTCTTTGTGTCGCCCCTTGCAAATTGATTAATCCAGTCAATATGCGTGTTCAAATCATGACTTGCTGGTTCATGCTATTCCCTACATTGAAAGTAGTTTGCTGGGGGGGGTGGGGGGGGTGGGCTGCAAATGCTCCTCCGAATGGGTTTCTTTCAATGTGTTCTATTTCGAACCGAAAAGATTCATCATTTTTGTCCCAGGTGTTAATATTATTTCTTAATACAACCTTGATATTACGCTTGACCAATACAGACACTCCATTTATTGTACCCGTGGACATTTGACACCCCAGTCCTGACCTTGCTTTAATCATGTTTCAGTAATCCCCACCATGCTATATCTATTTATCTCTGTTTGAGCTGTCAGCTCATTAATTTTATTCCAAATACTGCACGCTTTTAGTTAAAGATTTTTTTTAAACATAAGTTCCATTGATATGTCATTATTTTTTAAATACTTTTGTGCGCAGGCTCTCCATCCTTATTTATTGATCCCAATAACAATAAGCCTATCGTTTACTCGAACTTTCTACTCATATTTTTAAATTATTATGATTCCTTCCCTCAGCATGGTCATTGTACTGGCCCTGCTTGTTTATTCGACCACCGTGTACTTTCTGTTCAGTTCCTGACCTGCTGCTTTGGTCCCCAGCCTCCTGAGTTACACGATCACATTTCCCTTCCAGGATGTTGGGGCCCCTCCAGTTAAGGCGCACACTTTCATTTTTGTACAGTTCCCACCTGACCTGGAAGCAATCCGAATCATCCAAAAACCAGAAATCCTCCTCCAGACCAGTTATTCAACTCGACTCGACTATCTTTCTCTTCATTGTCTCACTTCCAGGTGCACGGTGAGTAATCCCAAGAATACAACCCTGGAGATCCTGTGTTTATACTCACTCCTAAGCCCTGGAACTTTCTTTGCAGGACCTTTCAACTTTCCATTCTTCTCACCTATGTCATTGATATCAATGTGAACGACGACCGCTGGCTGTTTCCCTTCCCAATTCAATATGCCCTGCGCATGCTCGAAGGCATTCTTGATCCTGTCAACGACCGCCCTTTTTATGAAGAAATCATAGAATCATAGAATTCCTAAATTGGAGAAGCAGGCCATTTCACACAACACGTCCATGCTGACACCCCGAAGGGTAACTCAACCTGAACCATTCCCCTACTCTATTACTCTGAATTTACCCATGACCAATGTACCTAACTGGCACGTGACTGAACACTATTGGCAAAAATAACCCAGCTGCATACCGCTATGCTATGTTGAATAAGCATTCTCACAACAGATACTGCCAAAACTACTGAGCATTTCAGCAACTTCTGGTTTTGTCACCGATAATGATTACATTTTGACAAAAATAAGTATATAACTCAGACCTGAAACAAAGCTGAATGTAAACTCTCAGGAGAAACTAAATATCTGGTCGTATCATGACCCCAGTAAAGGTTTTGTTAATTACTTTTGTTTGTCCCATGAACGTAATTCGTTCACTTTCCCAATCAATGAATAAAGGAGACGTTTTCTTTACATCTCCTTTGATATCAGAAAGCTTGGAAATGTTGCACTTTTAATCCAATATATGGGTGTGATTACTTCTCATTCTTCCATCTTAGTGCAATTAAAGATGATTATTCACAAGAGAAACACACACACACACACACACACACACACACACACACACACACACACACACACACACACACAATGTAATACTTGTCCAAGAATACCAGTAACATTGTAAGTAATTGGAATGATAACTGGAAAGAAGGAAATAAGTAAAGGAAAGATGAGAGAAAATGGGCCTTTTTGGAACAGAAAATATTTTTATTTGAACTTATTAAGTTGATCAAATTTATGAAAAGCTATGCAGGGCAGAAAATAGAATTTTTATGAAGGTGTAGAGGTATACTGTACCGTTAAAGGCAGCAGGAAGCTGGCACAACGTGTTCTTAAAGAAGTTGAAATGTAGCATTTGACTGTGAAACCAATAGTGATTATGAGTTGCCATGGAACAAAAATAAATTCAAATTCAGCCAGACAGTTTAAATTATGCACCAACAGACTGAAATCAAATCGAGATTGAAATATAATGTATTTGATGACATCAATATCAATGAAATGATCCGATGCTTTGTGGCATATAACCGGACATTTTGAACATTTAGGGGGAGAACTGCTAAAAACATCCACAAAGATAAACAGCAAAGAGTTTCCTGAAGGCACCTGTCCATAAGAAGTTTGCACAGCAGAGCAGCAAAGCCGACCGTGAGTAAAATCTACAGAGAAAATCTACAAAGGAGAATCAACAAAGATGACTGGTTTTGAAACATGATTATATTTTTTGTAAAGCTTTATCGGGGTTTTTGTTTCATCAGACCAGTATTGTAGAGTGAGAGGTTGAAGATACGTTTAATCCAAAGGAGGTCTAAATAGTTGTTTATTTTATTATTCTCTGTTGGACTTAAATAACAAAATTTTTAATTATCCTTTAAATAGTGACTCTGTGAATGGATCTTTGCCTCTCGACACTTAAGATATTACGGCATGAGGTGAACGGTTTCTGTGTGGCTGGTTTAAATTAGGAGAGTAGTTAACCCTGTGTTGTAACAGTTTGGGGGCTTTCGTCCGCGACTTGAACAGGTTTAGGCAGATCCAAACTGTCATTTGGGCAGATTTGAATAGATTTGAGGTATGAGAAAACGCACAGTATATTTAAAAATGTGCACGTTCGTGTCCGAGATCTTTACATAAAACGTCAGCAAGACGACTTGTTCAATTTCGATGACTTGTGGTTGGTTAAATTAAAAGTGAGAGAAATGGCTCTTAAACATTTTGAGAGGGGTTTGAAGATGATTCTCAATTTTTCGAAGGAAATTTAGAAAGAAAGATAAAGGCCAAATCTTTAGAATTAGCAAAGAACAGAGATTTGGGTTTCACCAAGGACAAAAGCAAAGCTGAAATTGTCAGGGAATTACTCAAACGCTCAGGTGTGTCAGAAAAAGAGACAAGCGCAATAGAGTGAGAAAAACTTAAATTACAATTGAGTAAAATGGAGTTTAAAGATAAACAAAGGAAGAGAGAAAGAGAGAGAGAAGAAACAGAAAGCAAGAGAGAAGAGAGAGGGGAAAAGGGAAGGAGAAAGTTCATATCTGAACAAAGAAAGAAGAAATGGAGAAAAAAGAGAGAGAAGGTTTTTAGTTGAGCAAAAAGAGCGAGATTTGAACTTGAGAAGTTGCGATTTAGTCAAAAAAGTCAAGATACCAGAATGGTGATTACAAGGCTCGGTGGTGATACATACAGCTACGTCAAAACTCTGTCACATTTTGATCAGCAAGATTTTGAAACCTTCTTTGTTTCATTGAAAAGTTGGATAGGCAGATGGAATGGTCCAGATAATTATGGGTAATGTTCGTTCAGACTAAACTGGGAGGCAGGGCGAGTGAGGTATTTGATCCGCTGTCAGACGAGGGGTCAAGAGAACCTGAAGATGTCAAACAATCTATTTTAAGTGCTCACGAATTGGTACCAGAGGCATGTAGACAGCAGTTCAGGAACATTAGGAAGTAAACAGGTCAGACTTATGTTGAGTTTGAAAGAATTAAACGTAGGCATTTTGATAGATGGATGCTTGCTTTAAAGATAAATATGACCTATGAGGCAGTAATGGAGATTATTCTGCTGAAGATGTTGAAAAACTCATTTCCAAAGATAATAAGAATTCACGTGGAGGAGCGGAATGTTCAGGAATTGAGAAGGGCAGGAGAATTAGCAGATTAATACATTTTGTTGCATAAGACAAGCTTCCAACCAAAATTTCGACCTGCGAGGGATTGAATTTGAGAGTAGTGGAGATGCTACACGAGAAAAGAAAGAGTAGAGGATAAGAGTTTACCACAGGTTACAGAAGATGCCAAAGAAGGTGGGCATAAGGTGAAAGGCCTCAGGTGTTTTCACTGTAATAGAGTGGGACACGAAAAATGACAGTGCAGGTGGTTTCAGAAGGGCACTAGGAAAAGTTATATTGCTGGAATAATGTGGGATACGTAAGGTCATAGTGCTGGTCATTAAGAAAGGCACTGAGGGAAATGATGTGATAAAAGTAGCTAAGCCAGTGGCACTAGTAGAAGTATTAAAGGAAATAGTGCAAGTGACTGACATAGTGTGAATTCCAGGAATCCAGGTTGTTCTTGGGAATGATTGAGCAGGGTCCAAGTTGGGAGCGACACTGCTTGTTGTGGAAAAGCCCAAGGAAGACCAAGAAGCTGAGGAGTTAAAACAGAATTATCCTGGTATTTTCCAAGACTGCACAGTAACCCGATCCCACTGTCATATGTCACAGCATGAAGCACACAAAATAAAGACAAAGATGAAGGAGTTGAGGTTCATTTGGCGGATACCCTGTTTGCCGTAATGGTGCAGGGAAACCTTGAACAGGCAGTGGGTCAGACAGAAGTGTTTAGTCCTGTAAGGCGAAGGGACTTGCAACGGACAGACAAGACGATAAAAGATATATATGTGGATGCATACTCTGAAAAGAAGGCAAAGATATTCCTGAGGTTATTATCTGAAAGATAGAATCCTAAGACGGAAATGGAGACCATGGCAAGTCACTGCAGAGGAGGAATGTGCCGAAGTGCACCAGATTGTTTTGCTGCAAACATAGAGAAGGGAAGCGTTAGCGTAGAACATGAGTTACCAGTGGTATGTCATCTAGGGTAGAAAGACTCAGGCTAAGGGAGAACAACATTTCTGTTGACCTGCAATGCACAAAGATGTGGTTAATGTTTGGCAGGTGTGTCATACGTGCCAAATGGTAGGTTGACCACAGGCAGTAATGAAAGTATCATCTCTATTGCCAATTCCCAGATTCGAAGACCCCTTCATGTGGGTTATAAATGAGTGAAAAGGTCCCCTCCTGAAAAGTAGAGGAGAGTGAGAACTGGAGACACAGGTGTTAGTTACTGCCTCACAGAGTGAGGAATCAAATCCAAATGTTGTGGATTTTGTTATGCCGCAAAATATGTTAAAAATGAAGAAGTCCTTGAGCGTTGGGACAGATTCATAAACTATCTGTCTCAGGAGCAGAGAACGCAGCTGAAACGTTCGTTATTGCACTATGAGGACATATGTAAGAATCACATGAGGAGAAGTAATGCTATTGTATACGAAGTAGACGTAGGGAATACTGTTCTGATAAAACAACACCCATATCAGCTTAATTCTTTCCAAGCCAGACAGGTCCAAAAGGAGGTGGAGGCCATGCTCAAGGAGAACATCATCAAACCAAGCCCAACCGAGTAGAGCTCACTGATAGTCTTAGTTTCCAAACTGAACGTGTTGGCTAATTCTGTGTGGATTATCGGAAGGGTCTGTTTGCATATTTTATTACTCGAACAGTCGATGAATCTGTAACTCATCTTTTATAATTAATTCTTCATTCTGCTCAATTTATTTCCAAGTCAAAAATCCTCTGTAAATGCTTTCAATGATCGAACTTTCTAAACTTGCTTAAACAGAAAATTCCTGACATTGATGTGGTGCTGTCGAATACAGCAGCAGCAGGAGCAGAATTATATTCAACTACAATCTGTAACTTTTGCCTCGTATAATCCATCAGACTACCATTACCACCAAGCCAATCTATGTTTCAGTGCAGTATGAGTGAACATGCCCGTTTCAGAACCATGTGTGCCTAAACCTAATTGCAACCCGCTAAACCTACCACAACTGACTGCATGCATTCCAAACAGTAGAAATGACATCTGATAGACAGGGTGCAATTCACGCGTGGCGAACAGACCAACAGTCCTGCCACATTCAGTCGTAAATGTTAATGGACCATGAAACAGCTCACTGTTGGAGAGGGCTCCACAAATATCTCCATCCTAAATAATGGAACAGCCCTGCACATCTATGTAAAAGTCAAAGATGCAGTATCTGCACCATCCTCAGCCAGAAGTGTTGAGTAGATGATCCACCTCACCCTGATCATGATGCCAAAAGAATCAAAGATGCCAGTCTTCAAGTAATTTGATTCACTGCACGTGACATGAAGAATTCGCTGAACACAGTAGATTACAACAAAGGCAATGAGCCCTGACACCATTCCCGCAATAGGCCTGAAGACTTGTGCTGCACAACAAGCCGTGTCCCTGGGGAAGCTGTTTCATTCCAGCTGCAACTCTGACATCTGGAGTCAGATGTCTGAAAAATTGTTCAGCTATGTCCAGTTATCTCAGGGGGGAATACTTACAATCTGACCAATTACCACCCCCGCAGTGCCATCACGACAGTCAAATTGGTGAGAGTTCTTTTTTGACAGAGCTGTCAAGCAGCACAGAAATAACCTGCTCAGTATGGTTTCCGATAGGTACCCATGTGGAGATGGTGCTGTTGTGTAAATGGCACTGGAGTTACTAATCCAGATAAGATTAATGGTCTAGCAGCGAGTGGAAGTTAAAAACAACTAATAAAATATCGAGATTTAATATCTGGTGTCAGTAACAGTGACCCTGAAATCAATGTCGATTGTAAACTTCAATTTGCTTCCCCAACGTACTTTATGGAAGCGAATTCTGATCTGATGAACTCCATGCTTTCCTTACCTAGCCTAAAAGTGACTTCAGACACATAGGCATGTGATAAACGTTTCAATGGTCTCTAAACAGGTCAAGCAAGACACTAAATTGTACTGATGTGCTCCGAGGTTTGGAAGGATAAAACCGACAGAACACCCAGCTACAGCCTCAGTATCGGAAAGGGGAATGGGAAACACAGTCCTGTTGACCCCGCAGAGACCTCCTTCCTAATATCTCTGAGCTTGTGACAGCCGTACCCCAGCTGTCTCCTGATCCGTATAGTGTCTAGAAATCCTTATTTATAATCCCGTGTTTTGGCTTCCACAGCCTGATGCCGTAGAGAATTTCCCATGGTCACCATTCTCTGAGGACACCACTCCCATCTCAGTACAGAGCGACCTGCCTGTAACTAATACTGTAAGATGTGGTTTTAGACAAAGCAGCCAGGGGAATGATCATCCTTGCTTCCAATCTGTCTCGCGCTGTCAGCGTTTTAAATATTTCATTGAGATCTCCAATCATTTTCCTAAAGCCCAAAGAATACAGGTCCAGTCGCCCCAAACTCTGCTCCCTCAACAACTCTGTCATCCCAGAAATCAGTCTAGTCATCCCTCACTGCTCTCCTTCAATATCAGCCTTGTCCTTTATTAAGTAAGGAGACCAACATTGCATGCAATACTGCAAAATGTTTGAGATGGGCATCTCCTCAAGGGACTGTACAGTTGCACTAAGACACCCTTACTCCTGTGATCAAATGCCCCTGGAATGATGGTCAACACACCCTTCACCTTCCTACCTGTTTTGTGTTTCTGCATATTGCTTTCATGACTGTTTTACAGGGAGATCTGAACTTTACAATATTGCAGCTACCCACTTGGTGGGTCTGTGTCCACTGGTTAGTGTGCAAATATCATTCCCAGTATTAACTTCTGGCTTCAGAACTCACTGCCCTGCACTGACCATGGAGGTCTGCGCAGAAAAAACAAAAAAAGGCATAAATCCCTTTAAAAATCAAAATGTTTCGACCAATCCATTTTCAAATGATAGGTTGCTGTTCTATTGTTTCCACCAAAATACACACCGTCACATCCACCACCATTGCTCTTCATCTGCCACGTATTTGTCCATTTACTCTACTTGTCTCAATCACTTTGGAGCTTTTTTAAAAAAATATTCTCCACGCCCAGTCAGAATCCGACACCATTTAGTGCTGTCAACAAACTGGGATATACTGCATTTGATTCTCTCAACAAAATGTTTGTGATGTATTTGGAATAGCTGGGGCCAAAGCACCGATCCCTGTGACACACAAAGATCCTTGCACTTCAAAACAGAATGTTCTATTCCTGTTCACTGTTTCCTGTCAGCTCTCCCATTCTAAAACCATGTTCATATTTTAGCCCCAACCCTGTAACAGTTGAGTTTGCACACAAGGCCAGAGCTTTTACCAAAATCTTTCTGAAAATTTAAATGCTCTGCATCCATTGCTTCACCGTATGTATAGACCAGTCAGTTTCTTAAATATGATTCCCATTTCATGTTGACCCGTTACATAAGAACTAGGAAAATAAATAAGAACATGGCAGATCATTTCGTGGCCTCAGCTCTACTTGCCCGTCCGCTCACCGTAACCATTAGTTCCTTTACTACTCAAAAAATTATCTATCTGAGCTTCAAACACATTCAATGACAAAGCTTCAACTATTTCACTCAGCAGGGAATCCCACTGATTCAGAAACTTCTTGGTCAAGACGTTCCTTCTGGATTCAGTTCTAAATCTGCTCTACCTAATTTTGAGACTTTGCCCTCTTGTCCTAGTTTCACCTGCTACTGGAAACGTCCTTTCTATTTCTATCTGATCTATTTCCTTCATAATTATGTATGTTTCTATCAGATCCTCCCTCATTCTTTCAAATTCCAATCATTATATAATTCCAGTCTACCCAGTCTCTCCTCATAAGCGAACCTTTTCAACTCAGGAACCAACCTAATGAACCTCCTCTGTATCCACCGCAGTGCCAGGACATCATTTCTCAAGTAAGGAGATCAGAACTGCACACAATACTCCAGATGTGGTCTCACCAGCACCTTGTACAGCTCAACATAACCTCCCTGCTTTTGAACTCAATCCCTTTAGCAATTCTATTTGCCTCGTTAATTACCTGTTGCACCTGTGGACCCACTTCTATGATTCATGCACAAGGACACCCAAGTCCCTCTGCACAGTAACATGCTGCATTTGTTTTAGCATGCAGGTAATAGTCCTTTTTACTGGTATTCCTACCAAAATGGATGACTTCACATTTATTAGAATTGTACTCCAACTGTCAGACCTTTGTCCACTCACTTAAGCTATTTATGTTCCTGCATAAAGTTTAACATTCCTCTGCACACTTTGCTCTGACACTCATTTTAGTATTATCTGCAATCTTTGAAACATTATATGTGTTGTCCAACTACAAATCGTCCATGCAAGTTGTGAATAATTGCGGTCCTAGCACTGATCCCTGAGGCACACCATCATTTGATGATCAGAAACGAGAAAAACAAACACTCATGTATTCCCACTAATTGCTTCTTGTTAGTTAACCAATCCTCTTTCCATGTTAATGCATTACCCGTAATGCCACACATCTTTACCTTCTGCAGCAGCTTTTTTGTGGGCACTGTGTCGAATGCCTTTTGTAATCTCGGTACACCACACCTACTTGGTCTCCGTGGCCATAATGTCTTCATAGATTCCACTAAGCTAGTTAAGCATGACTTTCCTTTCATGAACTGATGCTGTGTCAGCCCAATTGGACGATTCCTATCGAGATGCATTGCGATGTATTCCTTGATTACGAATTGCAGTATTTTCCCCACTACACTTAATGGCTAACTGGTCTATCGTACCCCACCTTTGTCTACATCTCTTTTTAAACTGTGGTGTCTGATTTCCCGTTTTCCAATCTGCTGGAATTGCACGAGAGTCCAGTGAATTTAGAAAAATTTCCACAATTGCATTTACTATTTCTCCCACGACCTCTGTTAGTAAATTGTGATGCATTCCATCAGAGCCAGGAGACTTTTCTACCTTTAGCTCCATTAGCTTGCTCAACACTATCTCTTTCGTGGGAATGATTGTTTCCAGGTCCTCACCTACCTTCATCGCTTTGACAATTACTGGCATGTTACTAATGTATTTCACAGACAAGATCGACAAAATATGGGCTCAAATCCTCAGTAATTTCCTGATACCCCATTACTGAATCCCACTTCTCACCCTCTAAAGGACAATTGCTTACCTTAGCCACGATTTTTGTTTTATATTTTTATAGAATCTTCTGCTATCTGTCTATATTCTGAGGTAGTTTGCTCTCATAATCTATCTTATGTTTTTGATAGCGTTTTTGTTGCTTTCTTTTGACGTTCATATTTTTCCAAATCTTTTAGTTCCCCGGTGGTCTTTGCCATTATTTATGCCAGTTATTTTAATTTGATAGCTTCCCTTATTGTCTGAGACATCCACGACAGATTACCATTTTCCTACAGTCCTTCCATTTCCCTGTTATATACTGTTGCTGAGCACTTGGAAAAATTGCATTGAAAGCCAGCTAGTGTTCATCAACGGTTCCACCTTAAAGCCTTTGCTTCCAGCCAACTTTAGCAAACTCCTCCCTCATCCTATTGTCGTCTCCTTTGTTTAAGCATAATACTCTGGTATTAGATTTTTTCTTCTTACCTTCCATCTATATGCTGAGTTCAACCATACTTTAAGTCCCAATAAAGTATCCCAATACATTTATTTATTAATCTCATTCTTTATCTCTCGAGACTAAGGCTTCCCAGTTTTGCTGGGAAGGTTTGACTTGTTTGGTTCTTTTTCTTCTGTGAAGACAGAACTAATGTATTTGCTTCATAGTTCTGTCACTTTCCTGCTGTAATGCTGTATTCTCTGGGTTCAGGCTTTAACGAAGCTGCACTTGTCTTCTCTTACCTTTTCCTTTGACAGTTCACTTTTATAACTCTTATTAATTAATCTCTTCAGAAACCCACCAATTCATGTTCACACCATGCAATCACAGGAGCATAAACTCTGTTCTGTCTGAAAATTCAATTAAATCAGCACATCAGATCTGTATACAATACTCCAGGTACAGTCTCACCAACACTCTGCGTAACTCATGCAGAATGTCTTTACTTCTAGTCGGAATAAATTTCTGTAGAAGCTGCAATCTGTACTGAAACCCACACGTGGTAGCTATCACAGTGAGTCAGACAGCATCCGTGAAGAGAGAGCATGGAGCTCTACCCCGCCTATATACTGATTCTGTTTAAACAAAATCAAACCGAAATTTTAACTTACTCAATTTGCGTATGTTTTTCCCAGTACACTTTGTTTTTTTTTTCTCTGTTAACTTACTGCATGAGTTCCTGAATTCTCCTGAGTGTCCAGCTATACCATATTCACTGGTTTTCCATTGTTTACATTCACAAGGTGTATCTTCAAGTAAAAAGTTTGCAAATTGTGACTACCCTTTCAGAAATCTAGAATCTTTCTCTTGACGTTTGCTATTGTTCTCTAAGTGTCCAATGTCAGATTCTTTATAATAAATTTCAACAGAATCCCTACTGTGGACAACAGAATAGCTGGTCTGTAGGTCTCCACTCTCCCTCCGCTTCGCTTCTTAAAACCTTGGAACGCATTCATAATCTTCCAAATTGCACATGGAAAAATAAAATGATCCTCAATGCAATCAACCTGTGCACTGCTGCTTTCTCTGATATTTCAGTATGAATTAGATCGGGTCTGTCAGGCTTATCAATCCTCAATCCACATGTGTTTTCAAATACGACCTCATCACTGATATGGATGATTTTAGCGTTTAGTTACACAAGTCCCATGATTACTTGGTATTTCCTCCATGATGACAGACACTAAGTAACTGGTTAGTCTCCCTGTCATTTTTTCTGTTCTCTACAATAAGTACCACCTTCTGATCACACAAAACCAATTTCAAAGCAGTCTGAACTCTAGCTCGGTGCTCACTATACTGTTAAACCAACCCAACTCGCACACCCTCATGAAATCCATTTCCGCAGCATTAAAATTCACTTGGGTTAACACTGTTCACATGTAACTTGAAGCTGTCCATTTTCATTGTAGTAACCACAAAACTTGGATATATAATTTCCTGTTTTGTAACATAAACAGCATTTGTATCACAATTTTGTCTTTGAGATATAACTCCCATCAATGTTTGCTTCTACTTCCTGTTTCTGAGCTCCACCTTACCAGATTCTGTGGAATCTGAGTGACATGGGCTCTGGGGAGATTAATGGCAGATTCAGGCGAGATGTTTGGTGAGGCATATCTCAACATTGATGTCATCTCATCACATCTTACCCATTTCTCTCAAGTGTCATTATGACATTTTCACCAGATCTCCTGTTATGCTGGTGGAGTGAAGGAGGACAATGATCTTTCAACAATGCTGTGTATTCCCCCAAAGAGCTGAGTCTGCTCGAAGCTGGATTGAAATCTTTCAGCAGGCTGGTGAAGTTTGCTGCTGATGTACAGGATCTCGTTGAGATCACATCTGGGGTAGTGTGTACAGAATTAATTTCCTCACTGGGGAAATTGAAATTAACTCAGATTATTCCCTCAACTGATTTGTGCAATGGCGGTGTTAAACGTAGAATTCCTACAATGTGGAAGCAGGCCATTTGACCCATCGACAGCACATTAATCCTCCGAAGATCAGCACATTTGAATCCCACTATTCCCCCCTGCACCCTCACCCAATCTCTGTAACCTGGCATTTTATTTGACTAATGCACCTTACCTGTACATGCTGGGACTGGGACGAAACTGCAATACCCGATAGAAACTCTTGCAGGCACTGGGAGAATGTGAGACAGTGACTCGAGACTGAAATTGAACCTGGATCGCTGGTGCTGGGAGGCAGCAGTGCTAACCAATGAGCTACCCAGTTGCAGGCAGCACAACGTGCCTGCGCAATTCAGCCATCAAAATGTGACTTAACAGCAGGGATATTCCGTAAGTCCCCAAACTTGACACTGAGCAACAGAAGGCGGACATTGAGACCTTGATCGGCTTGGTCAGGAACAGGAGCAAGACATGCAAGACATCGAGAAAATAATGTAGGAACACCGGGAGGATATTCAGCCCATCGAGACTGTAATGTAGGAACACCAGGAGGACATTCAGCCAATCACGTGTGTAAAGAAGGAACAGAATGAGTCCATTCAGCCACTCATGCCTCTTACACAGCAATTGTAACAGATCATTTACAACCTTGTGAATTGAAGGGGAATTCCAAGGTTCTGGAAAGGGAAGAACTCCGAACAGCCAACTTCACTAAGGAATTAAAAGTGATGAACAAACTATTGGGAATTGAAGACAAATTGTTAGAATCAGCGATTAAGGAATTAATAACAGGATATGTTCAAATCAAACCACAATCAATCGCACTGAACTTGATTTACTGAAGGATAAATCAGGTTTGAGTTTTTTGACTTACGTTTTTAAAAATATAATCTGACAAACAAGGTGGATGAAGGGGATCCTATAGATGTCTTAGTTCTGGACTTCCAGAAGGTATTGCATAACGTGCCTCACAAAAGATTAATATGCAAAACAAAAGCAAATAGTATCAGTAGAATGTATTTCGTTGGAGAGGCGCTAACAAATAAAAGCCATGATATGGAGGTGCTGGGTTGGACAACGTCAGAAAATGCAAGATACCAGGTTATAGTCCAACAGTTTTATTTTGAAAAAACACTAGCTTTGTTCCCGCTGTTCAGGTGTTAGTGAGAGCAGAAGATCTTAGACATATTATTTATAAGGAAAAGATCAAAGGGTTGGACAACTCACGCACATGAATTTCACACATCGAAGTTGTCTCCCAAATCTTTCATCAGTTAGAATGGAGGTACGGGTTTTGACTGATTAATATGCAAACCTGAGAATTTATTTCAAGTCGCTGCTTGGAGATAACTTAAGGTACTAACGATGTACAGGAAGAGACCTCTCCGGACAGACTATGTTATCGAAGCGTGAGGTCTTGTTTAAAGTCTGTCTTTGTCTTCTCCTGGAGTCAGACTGATTTTATTTCCAAAGTATGAGTTTATAAAATATCGTAATGACTGACTGTATACAAATTGTATATTTTTGACAAAATGTGATTTATTGGTATGAGACAGGGGAGTGAATGGATGTACATGTGAGAGAGGGGGAGTGTGAGTGTGCGCGGGGAGGAGAGGGAGAGGAGCGTGGGTGTATGTCGGGGGAGAGCGAGAGGGCGTGTGTACCTACGTTAAGACACAGCCAGATTTGGCAGATCCCTTTCCCCACACACTCACTCCGTGGTTTCAGATCTTCCCCTCTCTGAATCTCTGCTCATTTTTTGTTGTTTATGTTACAGACCCAGATGCTGTAACTACAGTCCCTATGCTTCATCCAGATTTGGGTCACCAAATCATCAGGTCTCTCTAGATGTGAGAGGCAGCTCACAGCACGACCTGCAGCAAACCATCCCCAGCCCATCCCCTAAGTTTTCAATAACAGGAGACAGTCAGAAGCTCTTCAGTTACAAGTTAGATGTCTGGTTCTTTATAATGATAGTCGAGGGGTTCCCTCGTGTTGCTGATTGCACGGTCAGCTGAGTGCGACAAATACAGGCGCTCAGTGGACAGGCACGTCTCACAAAGCGACTGGAACCCCTTTTCCAACATGGATAATCACATGGGACACACCATGAAGTGAACACCAGCCCAATACACACTATTTCATTGTTTAAGAGCTTCACAATGCCAGCATTCGATATATTCGGAAGCCAAAAATAAAACATCAGGGAATAATACAGAAAAACAAACAATGAATTAACTGATAACATGTTGTGAAAATATGGATAAGGAGACAGGGTGAGTGAGAATAACTGGAGAAGTGAGACAATGGTGGGTCCAATCACAAAAATGGGAACATCAAATGAAAACATTGGCAGATCAGTTGAAATGCTTCGTTACATCAAAATCTGAATCTGCCTCACAGAACCAAACAAGACACCATAAGCTGGGACAAGGTACTAGCCAGAATGGAGAGCTGTGCAGACCATGCTAGTGGAGTACTCCATAAACTGGACTACCTGCCCAGCATGGGGACCATTGCAAACCAACCCATATTGCTACTGTACCTGCACAACAGAAATGCTTTAGACGGGAAGATTTGCAACCCATGCAGTGAGTGATAGTAAATGGGCTCCCACAAATATATGACACTGTACCTCCACTGCATCAATATAAGTCAAGACAGAGATAGAGAGAGATAGAGAGAGAGAGAGATAGAGAGAGAGAGAGAGACAGAGAGACAGAGACAGAGAGAGAGAGAGTATGTGCATGTTTTGGTGGCGATAAATATGAATATTTTTGTTTGAGAGAGAACACACGTGGAGGAAATCAGTTTAAATGAGAACAACTGACCACGGTTTGGGTTATCAATGTAGAGACACTGAGGTTTGTGCCACAGACAGAGGAAACGATGTGGTTCAAAATATTGAATTAAAGACATTGCCAGACCCAGCAACAATATAAATCAATCCTCACAGAAATGATGGGATTCCGGGGTCAGGTGAGAACCGAGCATTCGTATATCGACTCAGATTTGCAGGTTTGAATTTGGGAGTGTCAGAAGAAGATTATTGGGATCATTAAGACTACATTTCATAGCTCAGAATTCAAATAGCAGATAGAATAAGCCAGTGAAGTATATTCAGGAGATGTTAATCATGAGAAAATAGGAATGGTTAAGAAATGGGTCAGGAATCAACTCGTGGCCAAAGGGATCACCATAGTTGTTACTCGTCTCTTTCAGCCTCAGATAATGTCCAGGGATGAGATAAAGTCAGAGGAACGAAATGGTATTTGTAACCAGAACAGACGACAGTGACCGCCAAGCTTTCAATATTTAACTAGGGCTGTGATACAATGAATTTTGGTTCATAGCTGAAACTGAGTAGGTCAACCGACAAGGCACAGTGCCATTACGAAAGAGGGAAAGTTGTTGGTTGTGGTTTGGAGAGTGAATGTTTACAGAGTAGAGTAAATGAAAAGAAAAAAAAAGTAAATGATTAATGCAAATAATAAATGGACAGTGAAACTTATCAGGTACACCAACAATAGCCAGGGTAGGATAATAAAAATATTGAATAATGTAAAGTGCATCTTCGATCCTCCTTGGTAATGGCCACAAATGATATGTAGAAAGAATCCATACATAATAGGATAAACTCCTGTCCATTGTTGTTACATTCCAGTCTAATGTTCTCAGAGTCAGATGTCCCATTCCCCTCTCTCTGTAACTGCTGATCCCTGTTAGTGCTGTCGGTGAAACACCCACTCATACTATGGGATAACACATTTAACGGTGTCCATTGAATTATTAAAATATATAAACCCTCCACTGAAATAAGTACAATCTCTGGAGACTGCCATTCATCACAGACACCAAACAAACAGGTTCAGTTAACCAGTTCCTTACTTGAGGATAGACAAGTCCCCCGGGCCTGACGGGATATATCCTAGGATTATGTGGGAAGCAAGAGAGGAAATTGCAGTACCGTTGGCAATGATCTTCTCGTCTTCACTGGCAACGGGGGTGGTACCAGGGGACTGGAGAGTATCGAATGTTGTGCCCCTGTTCAAAAAAGGGAATAGGGATAACCCCGGGAATTACAGGCCAGTTAGTCTTACTTCTGTGGTAGGCAAAGTAATGGAAAGGGTACTGAGGGATAGAATTTACGAGTATCTGGAAAGACACTGCTCGATTAGGGACAACCAGCACGGATTTGTGAAGGGTAGGTCTTGCCTTGCAAGTCTTATTGAATTCTTCGAGGAGGTGACCAAGCATGTGGATGAGGGTAGAGCAGTGGATGTAGTGTACATGGATTTTAGTAAGGCATTTGATAAGGTTCCCCATGGTAGGCTTATGCGGAAAGTCAGGAGGCATGGGATAGAGGGAAATTTGGCCAATTGGATAGAAAACTGGCTAACCGGTCGAAGTCAGAGAGTGGTGGTAGATGGTAAATATTCAGCATGGAGTCCAGTTACAAGTGGAGTTCCGCAGGGAGCTGTTCTGGGTCCTCTGCTGTTTGTAATTTTTATTAATGACTTAGATGAGGGAGTCGAAGGGTGGGTCAGTAAATTTGCAGATGATACAAAGATAGGTGGAGTTGTGGACAGTGAGGAGGGCTGTTGTCGGCTGCAGAGGGACTTAGATATGATGCAGAGCTGGGCTGAGGAGTGGCAGATGGAGTTCAACCCTGCCAAGTGTGAGGTTGTCCATTTTGGAAGAACAAATAAGAATGCGGAATACAGGGTTAATGGTAGGGTTTTTGGTCAGGTGGAGGAACAGAGGGATCTTGGGGTCTATGTACATAGATCTTTGAAGGTTGCCACTCAGGTGGATACAGTTTGTAAGAAGGCCTATGGAGTATTATCGTTCATTAGCAGAGGGATTGAATTCAAGAGTCGTGAGGTGATGTGCAGCTGTACAGGACTTTGGTTAGGCCACATTTGGAGTACTGTGTGCAGTTCTGGTCGCCTCACTTCAGGAATGATGTGGAAGCTTTGGAGAGGGTGCAGAGGAGATTTACCAGGATGTTGCCTGGAATGGAGAGTAGGTCGTACGAGGATAGGTTGAGAGTTCTCGGCCTTTTCTCGTTGGAACGGCGAAGGATGAGGGGTGACTTGATAGAGGTGTATAAGATGATCAGAGGAATAGATAGAGTAGACAGTCAGAAACTTTTTCCCCGGGTACAACAGAGTGTTACAAGGGGACATAAATTTAAGGTAAAGGGTGAAAGGTATAGGGGAGATGTCAGGGGTGGGTTCTTTACCCAGAGAGTGGTGGGGGCATGGAATGCGCTGCCCGTGGGAGTGGTAGAGTCAGATTCATTGGCGACCTTTAAGCGGCATTTGGATAGGTACATGGATGGGTGCTTAATCTAGGATAGAAGTTCGGCACAACATCGTGGGCCGAAGGGCCTGTTCTGTGCTGTATTGTTCTATGTTCTATGTTCTATGTTCTATCATTTTACACATCCCAATAAAAGGGATCATTTACTCAGTCTGGACTGAGTGGATGACTGTTGCCGAGGGATAGGTCATAAAACTTTCAATCTTTCTAATCTTTCTTCCTTGTATGTAGGAGTGTTTCTGGAACATTGTAGGATTGTATATGTACCATCCTATTTATAAAAAGGAGACATGGATAGAATAACAGACCAGATGCATAAAATGCCTGGGAAGGAAGTTTCTAGATACCTGGAGTAATACTGCTCGTAGATTGAAATGCCCTGGCATCAAACCATTTCATAACTTCGAGGCACCATTCAGAGCATTGAAATTGCTGCTCAGGAACAGGGAGAAACAATTCCATCCCCAAATGCCGGTTATAGAGACATAGGAAGACATAGGCCTTTCGGCCTGTTACATAGGGACAGGTAGAACTTATCAGCCTCTTGAAACTGTTACTCGTTCACCTTCTCAGACCTGTATAACAAAAGCAGAGTCAGTCAGCATGATTGCTCAGTTAATGAGAAATAAAATATAAATGCAACATTCTGATTTTGATGGTATTTTACAGAAACAGCAGAACGATTTTCAGTCAATACGAACTGAATGGAATGTGAAAAGGCCACTCAGTCCTTCAGTTCCATTACACAGCAGCAGCAGGTGAGCACACAGCTATTGGAGCCTGTTATTCAGAACATAGAACATAGAACATAGAATAATTATGCGCAGTACAGGCCCTTCGGCCCTAGATGTTGCGCCGACCGAAGCCTACCTAACCTACACTAGCCCAATAACCTCCATATGCTTGTCCAATGCCCGCTTAAATGACCATAAAGAGGGAGAGTCCACCACTGCTCCAGGCAGGGCATTCCATGAACTCACAACCCGCTGAGTAAAAAGTCTACCCCTAACATCTGTCCTATACCTAGCACCCCTTAATTTAAAGCTGTGTCCCCTAGTAACAGCTGACTTCATTAGCGGAAAAAGGTTCTCACTGTCAACCCTATCTAAACCCCTAATCATCTTGTACACCTGTATCAAATCTCCCCTAAACCTTCTTTTCTCCAATGAGAAAAGCCCCAAGTGCCTCAGGCTTTCCTCATACGATCTTCCTACCATACCAGGCAACATCCTGGTATACCTCCTCTGCAGTCGTTCCAATGCATCCACATCCTTCCTATAGTATGGCGATCAAAACTGCACACAATACTCCAGATGAGGCCGCACCAGAGTCTTATACAACTGCAACATGACCTCAGGACTCCGCAACTCAATTCCTCTACCAATAAAACCCAGTACACCATATGCCTTCTTCACAGCACTATTTACCTGGGTGGCAACTTTCAAAGATCTGTGTACATGGACACCAAGATCCCTCTGCTCATCCACACTACCAAGTAGTCTTCCATTAGCCCAGTAATCCATCTTCTTGTTACTCCAACCAAAGTGAATGACTTCACACTTAGCTACATTGAATTCCATTTGCCACCTTACTGCCCAGCTCTGCAACTTATCTATACCCCGCTGTAATCTGCCACATCCTTCTTCGCTGTCCACAACTCCACCGACTTGCGTGTCATCCGCAAACTTGTTCACCCAGCCTTCAAGCCCCTCCTCCAGGTTATTTATAAAAATGACAAACAGCAATGGTCCCAAAACAGATCCTTGTGGAACACCGCTAGAAACTGCGCTCCAAGATGAACCTATACAATCAACTACTTCCCTCTGTCTCCTTCCAGCCAGCCAATTCCTAATCCAAACCTCTAATGCACCCTCAATGCCATACCTCCGTAGTTTTTGCATTCGCCTGCCATGGGGTACCTTATCGAAAGCCTTGCTAAAATCCATATACACCACATCTACTGCTTTACCCTCGTCCACTTCCTTGGCCACCTTCTCAAAGAATTCAATAAGGTTTGTGAGGCACGACCTGCCCTTCACAAAACCATGGTGAATATCCTTGATCACATTATTCCTATCCAGATTTTCATAAATCCTATCCCTTACAATTCTCTCTAAGACTTTGCCCACAACAGAAGTGAGACTCACTGGCCTATAGTTACTCGGGCTATCCCTGCTCCCCCTGTTGAACAAGGGGATCACATTCGCTATCCTCCAGTCTTCTGGCACTTTCCCATAGACAACGACGACATAAAAATCCAGGCCAATGGCTCCGCTATCTCCTCCTTAGCTTCCCAGAGGATCCTAGGAGAAATGCCATCAGGCCCAGGGGACTTATCTATTTTCATCCTTTCCAGAATTTCCAGCACCTCTTCCCTACGTCCTCAAGGCCATCCATTCTAATCACTTGTGACTCAATATTCACATCAGCAACAGTGTCTTGTTCCTGAGTGAATACTGACGAAAAGTATTGATTTAGTGTCTCACCAATCTCCTCCGCCTCCACACACAACTTCCCACTACTATCCTTGACTGGACAGATACCTACCCTAGTTATCCATTTCTTCCTGACATACCTATAGAAAGCCTTTGGGTTTTCCCTAATCTTACCAACTACCGACTTTTCATGTCCCCTTCTCGCTGCTCTTAGCTCTCTCTTTAGATCCTTCCTGGCTACCTTAAAACTCTCAACCGCCCCAACTGAATCTTCACGCCTCATCTTGACATAGGCCGCCCTCTTCCCTTTCACAAAGGATTTCAATTCCTTGTTAAACCACGGCTCCCTCACAAGACCCTTTACTACCTGCCTGACTGGTACATACTTATCAAGGACATCCATTCGCTGTTTCTTGAACAATCTCCACATATCATTTGTGTTCTTCGCTTGAAGCTTATTTTTCCAATCCACGCATCCTAAGTCATGCCTCACCGCATCATAATTTCCCTGCCCCCAGCTATAACTGTTGCCCTGCAATGCACACTTATCCCTCTCCATCACTGGAGTAAAAGTCACCGAGTTGTGGTCACTGCCCCCGAATTGCTCACCTACCTCCAAGTCTAACACCTGGCCTGGTTCATTACCTAGAACCAAATCCAGTATAGCCTCACCTCTTGTTGGCCTGTCAACATATTGTGTCAGGAAACCCTGCTGCACACATTGGACAAACACCGACCCATCTAACGAAATCGAGCTATAGCTTTCCCAGTCAATATCTGGGAAGTTACAGTCGCCCATAACAACCACCCCGCTACTTTCACTCTTCTCCTGAATCATCATCGCAATACTTTCCTCTACATCTCTCGGACTATTACGAGGCCTGTAGAAAACTCCTAACAGGGTGACCTCACCTTTCCTATTTCAAACCTCCGCCCAAACTACCTCAGATGGCAAGTCTTCCTCCATCACCCTTTCTACTGCTGTAATACTATCCTTGACAAGCAATGCCACACCTACCCCTCTTTTACCCCCATCGCTGACCCTACTAAAACATTTAAACCCTGGAACCTGCAACAGCCATTCCTGTCCCTGTTCTGCCCACGTCTCTGTAATGGCCACAACATCGAAGTCCCAGGTACCAACACATGCTGCAAGCTCACCTACCTTATTTTTTATACTTCTAGCATTGAAGTATACACACTTCAAGCCACCTTCTTGTTTACAGGCACCCTCCTTCGAGATCGATGCCATGTTCCTAACCTCCATACACTCAAGGTCCTGTACCCTAAAGCTACACTCCAGGTTCCCATGCCCCAGTGGCAATAGGAGGAGAGCACACAGCCTCTCCAGCCTGTTACTCAGGGACAGAAGGGTGTGAGCACAGAGCTATTGGAGTCCGTTACTGAAGGGCAGCAGGAGGGCTGCACACAGGTATTGGAGCCTGTGACTCAGGACCAGCACGGTGTGAGCACAGAGGTATTGGAGCCTGTCACTCATGGGTAGGAGGAGGTTAGCACACAGCTATTGGAGCCTGTTTATCAGGGGCAGCAGGAGGAGAGCACACAGCTATTGGAGCCTGTTACTGAAGGGCAATAGGAGGATAGCACACAGCTATTGGAGCCTGTTACTTTGGAGAAGCAGGGTGTGAGCACACAGCTAATGGAGCCTGTTACTCAAGGGCAGGAGGAGGACAGCAGATAGCTATTGGAGCCTGTTAATCAGGGGCAGCAGGAGGAGAGCACACAGGTATTGGAGCCTGTTACTCAGGGGCAGGAGGAGGTTAGCACACAGCTATTGGAGCCTGTAACTGAAGGGCTACAGGAAGACAGCACGCAGCTATTGGAGCCTGTTATTCAGGGGCAGCAGGTGGAAACTGGAACACAGGAACAGGAGGCAGTCATTCAACTGCTCTAGCCTGCGACACAGGAACAGAAGGGAGTCACCCTACTGCTCGAGACTGGAATACAGGAACAGGAGGCCGTCAACTATCTGCTCGAGACTGGGACAAAGGAACAGAAGGGAGTCATTCAATTGATTGAGACTGGGACACAGGAACAGGAGGCCATCACTCAACTGCTCGAGACTGGGACACAGAGATAGGAGGCAGTTATTCTCTGATCTGATTGTGATTCCCTCATTCCATTTTGAAGACATTCCCCTCTCTGCAGTCTCTGATCCTTTTGATGGTCATGTTGCAGATCCAGATGCTGACACCATAGTCAACATGATTCATCCAGAGTGGGTCACCAAAGCATCTGGTCTTCCTGATTTTCCAAAGCAGCTTAAAGCACAGCCTCCAGGAAACTGTTCCCAGCTTTTCCACTAAAGTTCCAAAACTAGAATTAATAGAATTAAGTCAAATGTCACTCAAGTGCGAGTGAGAAGCCTGGTCTGGAGCAGTAACAGTGGAAGCGATTCCTTGTGTTACTGAGCACATGATCTGTAGAGAGTGATTACCACAGGCGTTCAATTGATCGGCGCAGAGCAAGTTGAAATGGTGTGCATCAAAACTGCTGAAACTCCACTGTCCAACATGAAGCACAGGGCAGGACGCCGGGAAGTCAAATAAAACACACGCTATGCTTTTTGAACATTGTTTCTAAGCAGCTTAATGTTGGAAGCTGATGCTCAGTTTAAATACCATCAATTTAAAGAGCAACAAATGGGAGGGATTTGGGAAATAGACGGATGGAGAGAGACTCAGAGTCAGTGTTGTGGAAGGATGATTTCGCAGGTTTCAAAATGCTGAAGTGAAGACATTTCGATCGCATCAAGTAACATAGGCTGGTATTTCCGGCAATGCTGAATTAATGGGATATTGGTGTGAGATCAGACAGAATCATAGACTCTCTGAGATGTACAGCACAGAAACAGACCCTTCAGTCTAACTTGTCCATGCCAATGGGATATCCCAAATTAAAGTAGTCCCATTTGTCAGCACTTGGCCCATGTCTATGTAAACCCTTCCTCTTCATGTACCCATCCAAATGCCTTTTAGATGTTGTAATCATAACAGCCACCACCCCCTCCACTGGCAGCTCATTCCACACATGCACCATTCTGTGTTCGAAGAAGTTGGTCCTTGGGTCTCACCTTTAGTTTTGTGAAAAAGATCCTGGCTATTCACCCGATATCCGCCTCTCATACTCCAAGAAAAATCATCCCGACCTATTCACCCTCACACTATAGCTCAAATCCTGGCAACATCCTTGTCAATCTTTTTGACTCCCTTCAAGTTTCACAATATCTTTCTGATAGGAGGGAGACCAGAATTGAATACAATACTCCAAAACAACCGAATTAATGTGCTGTACAGTAGCAACATGGACTCCCAATTCATATAGTCAAAGCACTGACCAATAAAGGCAAGCAGAGCAAACGGCTTCAACAGTATTCTTTCGAACTGTAACACAACGTCCAAGGAATTTTGAACCTACTCTCCAAGACCTTTTTGTTCTGCAACACTCCAGAGGACCTTACCATTAAGTGTATACATCCTGCCCTGATTTGCATTTCCAAAATGCAGTGCCTCTCATTTATCTAGACTAAGCACCATTCGCTGCTCCTCAGCCGATCTGCCCACCTGATCAAAATCTCATTGTACTCTGACGTAAACCTTCTGCGTTGTGCACAACAACATCAGTTTTGGTGTCATTTGCAAAGCAACCAAGTATATCCGCTGTATTCACATCCAAATAATCTATATAAATAATGAAAAACAGTGGACTCAGCACTGATACTTGTCGTACACCACTGGTTATAACCCTCCAGTTTGAAAAGCAATCCTCAATCACCACCCTCGAACTCCTACCTTCGAGCCAATTTTGTATCCACATGGCTAGTTTTCCCTGCATTCCATGTGAACTAACCTTGTTAACCAGTCTACCATGCAGAAAGTTGTCAAATGCCTTTCTGAAGTCTATATCGCAGTGTGCACCTCTGCCTCAATGAATCCTCTTAGTCAGTTCTTCAAAAAATCTCAGTCAATTTAGTGAGACACCATTTCCTACGCTTAAAGCTACGTTGACGATTCCGTATCCGTCCTTGCCATTCAAAAGACATGCAGACCTTGTGCTTCATAATCCACACCAACAACTTGCCCATTACTGACGTCAGATTCACCGGCTTTTCCTTCCCAATCTTCTTAATTTTTTTTAAAGTAATGACATCACGTTATCACACCTCCTATCTTCTGGCACCTCACCTGTGACAATCAATGATAAACGTTTCTCAGCATGCGGTCCAGAAATCCCTTCCCTAGCTTCCCACAGAGTTCGAGGTTACACCTGATCAGGTCCTGGGGACTTTTCCAAATTTATAGGCTTTACGAACTCCAGCATCTCTTCCTCTGTAATACAGACACTTTTCAAGATGTCACTGTTTATTTCTGAAGTTCATTAGCTTCCACATCCTTCAGCACAGTAAATACTGACGCAAGGTGCTTGTTTAGTATCGCCTCCATCTCCTGCTGTTCTGCACATCGGCAGCTTTGCTCATATTTAAGTGATCCAAAACTCTCCCGAGTTACTCTTTTGTCCTTAATGTATTTGTACAGTACCTTCGAATTCTCCTTAACCCTATTTGCCAATGCTCTCTCATGCCCTCTTTTAGGCCTCCGGATTTCCCTTTTAATTATACTCCGACTGGCGATAGACTCTTTTCGACATTCATTTTAAATCTGGAATTCAGAGGCTGATGACGATGATATATCTATTTCTGATTGTTTGAAATACCTAACTAATTCGCTGATGCCCTTGAAGGAAGCAAACAGCCGTCCTTACCTGGTCTAGGTTACATGTGACTCCAGACCCACAACAACATGGTAAACTGTAAACTGCACTCTGGGCAATTTGTGATGGGTAATAAATGCAGGCTAACCCAGTTATACTCTCATCCCGTGAAAGAATACTGTAAAAACATCGACTCCTGATATCTCTACATGACATATGCTTCCCTCTTATCCGTGACCAGCCCATCAATGTCTCCAGTTCGCCAGCATTCCTTACACCTTCCAGCCTTACCCCTCACCCTAAAAGGGGCATACTGTCTCTGCGCTCTTGTTATCTCATTTCTGAAGGCTTCCCTCTTCTCAGCTGGCCCCTTAACTGTTAATATCTATTCCAATCCAGTTTGGAAGTAAGAATCATAGAGTCATAGAGATGTCCAGCTTGGAAGCAGACCCTTCGGTCCACGTCGTCCATGCCGACTAGATATCCCAACCCAATCTATTCCCACCTGCCAGCATCCGGCCCATATCCCTCCAAACCCTTTCTATTCATGTACCCATCCAAATGCCTCTTAAATATTGCAATTGTAACAGCCTCCACCACATCCTCTGGCAGCTCATTCCATACACGTACCACCCTCTGTATGAAACATTGTCCCTTAGGTCACTTTTATACATTTCCCCTCTCACCCTAAACCTATACCCTCTAGTTCTGGACTCTCGGACCACAGGGAAAAGACTTTGTCCATTTACCCTATCCAAGTTCGTGCCTAATATAATCAAATTAGCATTCGTCCAATTTAAAATATTATCTTTTAGACCCAGGTCATGGTTTTCCATCTCTGTTTTAAAACTAATACAATTATGATTACTTGTTCCAATATGCTTCCCCACTGATTACTCAATCTCCTAGCCTACCTTATTTCCCAAGGATAGATCAAGTCTATATCCTTCTCTGTGATGGAGAGCATTGGACAAGCCACTGCAGCTTTGTGACTGTTAGTGGTTTCATCAAAATCTATGACTCACTGGGCTGAATCTAACAATAATTTGCCTCAGTGACGTTTTCATTGAATGTGACAGAGGGATTGTCTGTACGAGGCTGAGCTAGTTTCCTGATGCTGTCTTTTCAAACTCACCTCATTACCTACACACCCCATCCCATGATGTCCCTCTTATTCAAGACCGGCCCGATTCTCCCATCCATCACGGCTGGAGGTACTTACCATCGCTTGGATGCCCCTGGATATTCTGTGATTCCTGAGACTGGTGCCATCTTCAAAAGGACAATGAGTACACGGTTGAACTTCCTTAGTTAGAAGTTGCCCTGCACAGTTTACCCTTAACATGGCAGATAAGTGGCAATTACACCACGGTTTTTTGACAGGGGTTTGGAGGTCCTGGCGGATGGGGAACAGCAGCAGGGTTCCATTCTCTTCCCAGAGGGAACCACACCACCAGACCCACTGAGCATGGTCTGAGCTTACCAACCAGCTCAGTGCGGTATTTGCAATCTGAGGAAATGTCCAGCAATACAGGACAAGTATCGATAGCCTTCCCCGCTTTGTCAGAATAAGGGTCACTGTATTCTCTCTGCTCCCTCACACTCACTGAATATCTGTTATAGCACCGACCACCAAACAAGGCTCATGCTCCACCAATTCCACTATTGCACCTTCTCTCCCTCTCTCTCTGTCTCCCCCAATTTCCATCCACTATATCACCCACACGAATAACACAGCATGGACATAACTCATTGTACTGATGCCCTCCTGACACCTCACTATTTCCCCTACCACACCTACACCAGCACTAAGAGCAGGGCCACCCATTGCAACCTTCCCTCCCTCCCTCCCCCCCCCCCCCCCCTTTGTCCCATTCCAGGAGAAACAGCCTAGAATAGGACAGAAAGGGTATAGCCGGGTGGTGGAGTGCCCGATATCCGCTCCCTCATCACCCCCCCCCCCTCCCCCGCCACATTGGGAGGACCCTGGTACGAGTTGGAGAGGACCGGGATGCCTCATGTGCAGATTTTGCAACAATCAAGTCCCGCCAACCGAGTAAGGAGCAACGTTCAGTGAAGGACAATTCTCACTTTAAACCCACTGGCGGTTCCGTTTCCCCTTGCACAACTTAGAAGCTGTGGCCTTGATGCCATCTCTCTTTTGTGACGAGCTGATACAAATGGAAACGCCACCGTCTGGGCAGGAGGGTGGGCTCACATCACATCGTCACCACTACCTACCAGGAAGGGAGCACGGAGGCTCCCAGATATACTTCCTCCTGTAAAAAGCTTAGATACTGAAAATAATCTGTGACATTTACTGCTCTCCTCACTTGACCTACCATATTCAATAATCTGTCCTCATATACATCCAACATCCTATGCTCCTGCAGCCCTTTTATAATGGTACAGATATTTTATATTATCTGTTAATGTTATTCCTTCCAAAGTGCATCATTTCACGCTGATCTGCATTGATGCTCATCTGCCATAAAACAGAACACTACACAAATTTGTCACTGCTCTTTTGGAGTTCCACACTGTCCTCCACACAGTTTACAATTCTTCCAGGTTCGGTTTCTGCAAGCATTGAAATTGCCCTCCAATCACACTCCACACAAAAATACTGATTCACTCACTCGTGTGAACAGGCGCAATACGAACACAATCCCAAGAACAGACTGAAATAATGGACACACCAGAGAGCAAGTGATATATTGATATAGTTATCGGAGCAAGAGAAATACTGACAGACACTCCATGTCTGTCCTAATGTCAGTGTATGAGTGAGTGTCTCTATGTCTCTGTGTTAGTGTGTGTTTATCTGTGCGTATCAGTGTGGTGCGGGACTGGTAATTTCTGTGGTGTTAATTTGATGTACCATCCCCCTGACATGAGTTTCTGAGGAAGGGGAAGTCAACCCAAAACATTAACTTCCATTTCTGCCCACAGATGCTGACAGACTTGCTGAGCTTTCTGTCCCTGTCAGTCTCTGCTGGTCTCCCCACCCCTCTGTACAGGTGGTAATGGAGTGTGAAAATCATCAGGGATTCAGTTTGGGAAGGACAGAGGGAGTTTATCAGCTCGCAGCACCATCCAAAATGAGAGCACCATCAACACACATATACGCACACACTCACACACTACAAACACGCACGCACACATCGACATGTACACACATAGAGCTGTACAGACACTCACGCACAGATACACAATAATCACAGCCATCCCGCCACACACGTACACACACACAGAGACACGTACACACAGACATATACAGCTGCACACAGACACTCACACTCAGAGGCACATACTCATAGCAACCCTACACACGCGTTTACAAACACACACACCCGGCACACACCCAGCTGCAGAGAGCCACACAGACGCAAAGAGACATACACACGCCCATGACACACACACACGCACACACATGCTTACACTCATGCAGACATATATACATAAACGCACACATACGCATGCAATCACGCAGACACACACACACACACACCTGCAAAACACCCACAGCCACTGATTCAGCCGTTTCCTCATTTCCACACTCCCACCCCAACTTATCCCAGATCTAACCTTACAGCATGGCACCTCCCTCTTGAATTGTAATACCTGTCCATCTTCATTCCCACTATCCACTTCACTCTCTGCTCCAACCTATCACCTTCACCCCACCTTCATTTAATTGTCACCTTCCCAGCTACCTTCCTCCAAACATCACCCCCTCCCATTTATCTTTCAGCCCACTTAGTCCACAAGCTTTACTAATGAAGGGATTATGCTCGAAATTTCAACTTTCCTGCTGCTTGGATGCTGCCTGAAATTCCTTGCTTTTCCAGCACCACACTCTTTGGCACAGACACACAAGCACACACAAACACCGAAACACACACAGACACACACACAAACGCAAAGACAGCCATGCTTCTCACACACGAAAATATTCACACTCCTCACACAGAGACACCCACACTGCCCACACACATCCACATACGCTCACACACAGACACAGACTGCCAAGCATACACACTAACACACACAGGCAACCACATTCCCTCCCACACACGCTTACACTCACATACAGACACACACACAGACAGACACACACACTCAAACAGACATGCACACTAACACACAGCCACGCACAATCGCCACAAATGCATACGTACGCTCATACACGAACAGACACATTCAGCCAGACACAACTAACACACATGCAGGCACGCAAAAAAATCATGAACGTACATACATGCACAAAAAAACACACAGACACAAAAACAGACACACAGATATACACTCATATGCACATACACAGGCACACAGACAGAGGCGTACACACATTGACACATAGAAAACACCCTGACAAAATCCCTACACACAGATACCCACAATCCTCACACACGCAGAATCACAGATACAGGCAGACACACAAACATTCGTAAACACAAAACAAACACATATATTATCACACAGAGACATGGACACACCGACACACACAAACACAGATACACAGACATGCACACACAGAGGCAGACATACATTGACACACGCACACACAAACTTCCAGTAAAATGCAATGTTTAGTAACTTACTCTTCCATATAATCTTATGTGTGAGAAAGGATTGAAAAGTCCGAAAGCAGACCAGCAGAGTGTGGCATTATTACTCTTTAAACAAAAGTGGGACAGACAGAGGGAGAGGGAGGGAGGCAGAGAGGCTTTGAACCCCATTTCAATGATTCAAAATTTCAACTTTCCTGCTCCTTGGATGCTGCCTGAAATTCCGTGCTTTACCAGCACCACACTCTTTGGCACAGACACATACGCACACACAAACACAGAAACACACACAGACACAGACACAAACGCAAAGACAGCCATGCTTCCCACACACGAAAACATTTACACTCCTCACACAGAGACACCCACACTGCCCACACACATCCACATACGCTCACACACAGACACAGACTCAAGCATGCATACACACTAACACACACAGGCAACCACATTCCCCCCCACATACGCATACACTCACATACAGACAAACACACAGACAGACAGACACACACTCAAAAGAGTTCCCATTGCACAGAGATGCAGAGACAGACACACAAACATACATACACACACTAATGCAGGAGCACAGATAACATGCACAGAGAAATAGATACACACAGAGACACATATAGATACACACAAATGGACAAGCGCAGGCAGAAATATGCATATAGATACTTGGACACCCAAACATACATGGTGTCATAGAGTTATACAGCGGGTTTGGAAACAGACCTATCTGCCCATAAACTCAATGCTAACGACAACCTGAAACTCGACTATCCCCACGTTCCTGCGTTTGGACCTTATATTTCCAAACCTTCTCTTATTACTTTACTTTAAAAAGTCTTCTAAATGTTGTGACTTTATCCACATCCCTCATTTCTCAGGGCGTTTACTCCATTTACGAACCAAATGATGTGTAATAAAAATGCAATTCATGGATCCTGAACAGGTATATACAAGAACTCTGTGGGAAACTCGGGAAGTGATTGCTGGGAATTTTATGATATGTTCTTATCATCAATAGCCACAGGTAACGTGCTGGAAGATACGAGATAACCAACATGGTGATATTATTAAACAAACCGTGAAGGAAAAGCCGGGGAACAATAGACCAGTGAGCCTGGTATCAGAGGTAGGCAAGTTGTTGGAGGGAATCCTGAGGGACAGGATGTACATATATTTGAAAAGGCAAGGACTGATTAGGAATAGTCAACATGGTGTTGTGATGGGAAATCATGTCTCATAAACGTGATTTTTGTTTTGTTGAACGAACAAAGAGGATTGATGAAGGCAGAGTGGTACACTTGACTCTATGGATTTCCGTAAGGCGTCCGACAAGTTTCCCCATGGGAAACTGGTTAGCAAGGTTATATCTCACGGAATGCAGGGAGAATTAGCCATTTGGATACAGAACTGGCTTGAAAGTAGAAGGCAGATGGTGATGGTGGACGGTTGCTTTTCAGACTGGAGATTTGTGACCAGTGGAGTGCCACAAAGTTTGGTGCTAGGTTCACTGCTGTTCGCCATTTAAATAAATAAATAGGATGTGAAAATAGGTGGCATGGTTAGTACGTTCATGGATGACACCAAAATTGGAGGTGCAGTGGACAGAGAGGAAAGTCACCTCGGATTAAAACAGGATCTTTATCAGATGGGCCAATGACCTGAGGAGTGACAGATGGACTTTATGTAAATGTGCGCTGCTGGATTTCGGAAAGGAAAATCAAGGCTTGACTAAAACATTTAATGTTAAGTCCTGAGGAAGTGTTGCGGAACAAAGAGACCTTGGAGTGCAGGTTCATAATACTTTGAAAGTGGAGTCACAGGTATATAAGATAGTGAAGAAAGTGTTTGATATGCTTGCGGTTGTTGGTCAGTGCATTGAATATAAGAGTTGGGAGGTCATATTGCGGCTGTACAGGACATTGGTTAGGCCATTTTGAAAGTGAACCAGTAAAAATGAACCAAATTTTTAATGAATCGACACAGAGCTGAAAGTTGACATTTCAAATGTGACCCAAAACCTGGCACTGGTTTAAGACTTGTGTATTGCGCAATTCCCATGCAGATGAGCCAGATCTCTGGGTTAGATTCCAATACCTGAAATTGCGTGGTAGTGTTTGGATTCAAAAATCCTACCTGTCACGTAGGTATGTCACAGTATTTTAAAACAGGCTGATGAACAAATGCACAGGAGAATAATGTTGCAGATTTTGGGACTATTGCCAAGTGGTGGTAGTGTAAGCCCAAAAGTTGAGATTCCAATCCCACAGAGGTGTTTCATAATGTGGCTGAACAGGTTGATTAAACTGATTTGAGAATTGTGATATGATGGAGAAGGAACAGGTGTTAGAATTGAGTTTCAGAATTTAGACCTGGGATGACTGAAAACAAAGCCATTCGTGTTGGTTGGAGTCACACTTACACCTTCTAGAGGTTTAAGACATCATGAAGACCATGGATAGGGTGAATAGTCAGGGTCTTTACTCCAGGGTAGGGAAGTCCACAACCAGAAGACATAGAATTAAGGTGAGATGGACAAGATTTAAATGGGACCTAAGGGGACCATTTTCATGGAGAGGCTGCTGCATATATGCAATGAGCTGCCAGAAAAAGTGGTGGAGGCTGGTACAATTACAACATTCAAAATTTAAAACCTCTAAATTTAAAGTGTATGAATCTCAGAGCAAGTCACCTTCTCTTTTATTTTAGAAATGAGGGCACAACCAATTGGAAAGATGGAGATCATCCAGCCCCTCAATCCTATCCCACGTTCCTATTGACTCTGTTCATTAATGTATTTATCAAACTTAGCCTTCACTGCTCTTTTGGGTCAACATTTCCGATTGTGTAAATCATGAACTGGACTGTTTGGACAATCGAGTCTGATCAGCTGTTCGATCATCACTGATATGTTTCTCAACAAAATGTTCCTACCTTCTCACTGAAACCCTTGATCCACTTATCAATCAAAACGAATCTACCTCTAACTGAAAAAATGGAACTATGCCTGTGTCTCTGCATGACTATATGCGTGCGAGTGTTTCTGCTTATTGACAGTAGACAGAGACTGGTAGAGGAGGGTTGTTTTTTGGACTGGAGGTCTGTGACCAGCGGCGTTCCACAGGGTGTAGTGCTGGATCCACTTTAGGTTTTCATTTATATCGAAGATTTCGCTGAGAATTATAGAAGATATGCTGGGTGGGGACATAGAACATAGAACATAGAAGAATACAGCGCAGTACAGGCCCTTCAGCCCTCGATGTTGCGCCGATCAAAGCCCACCTAACCGACACTAACCCACTATCCTACATATACCTATCCAACGCCCGCTTAAATACCCATAAAGAGGGAGAGTCCACTACTGCTACTGGCAGGGCATTCCATGAACTTACGACTCGCTGAGTGAAGAACCTACCCCTAACATCAGTCCTATATCTACCCCACCTTAATTTAAAGCTATGCCCCCTTGTAATAGCTGACTCCATACGTGGAAAAATGTTCTCACTGTCAACCCTATCTAACCCCCTAATCATCTTGTACACCTCTATCAAATCACCCCTAAACCTTCTTTTCTCCAATGAAAACAACCCCAAGTGCCTCAGCCTTTCCTCATAGGATTTTCCTACCATACCAGGCAACATCCTGGTAAACTTCCTCTGCACCCGTTCCAGTGCCTCCACATCCTTCCTATGGTATGGCAACCAAAACTGCACACAATATTCCAGATGCGGCCGCACCAGAGTCTTATACAACTGCAGCATGACCTCAGGACTCCGGAACTCAATTCCTCTACCAATAAAAGCCAGTACGCCATATGCCTTCTTCACTGCACTATTTACCTGGGTGGCAACTTTCAGAGATCTGTGTACATGGACACCAAGATCCCTCTGCTCTTCCACACTACCAAGTAGTCTACCATTAGCACAGTAATCCATCTTTTTATTACTCTTACCAAAGTGAATCACTTCACACTTAGCTACATTGAACTCCATTTGCCACCTTTCTGCCCAGCTCTGCAGCTTCTCTATATCCCGCTGTAACCTGCCATATCCTTCCTCACTGTCTACAACTCCTCCGACTTTCGTATCATCCGCAAACTTGCTCACCCAACCTTCTAACCCTTCCTCCAGGTCATTTATAAAAATGACAAACAGCAATGGTCCCAAAACAGATCCTTGCGGAACACCGCTAGTGACGGCACTCCAAGATGAACCTTTGCCATCAACTACTACCCTCTGTCTTCTTCCAGAGAGCCAATTCCTAATCCAAACCTCCAACTCACCCTCTATGCCATATCTCTGTATTTTCTGCAGTAGCCTACCATGGGGGACCTTATCAAACGCCTTACTAAAATCCATATATACCACATCTACCGCTTTCCCCTCATCTACCTCCTTAGTCACCTTCTCAAAGAATTCAATAAGGTTTGTGAGGCACGACCTGCCCTTCACAAAACCATGCTGACTATCCTTGATCACATCATTCTTATCTAGATGTGCATAAATCCTATCCCTTACAATTCTCTCTAAGACTTTGCCCACAACAGAAGTGAGACTCACTGGCCTATAGTTACTAAGATTATCCCTACTCCCCTTCTTGAACAAGGGAACCACGTTTGCTAGCCTCCAGTCCTCTGGCACTACTCCTGTCGACAAAGAGGACACAAAAATCAAGGCCAATGGCTCTGCAATCTCCTCCCTTGCTTCCCAGAGAATCCTAGTATAAATGCCATCAGGCCCAGGGGACTTATCTATTTTCACCCTTGCCAGAATTTCCAACACCTCTTCTCTACATATCTCAAAGCCATCCATTCTACTTATACGTGTCTCAGTATTCATATCGACAACAATGTCCTGTTCCTGAGTGAATACTGACGAAAAGTATTCATTCAGCGCCTCCCCAATCTCTTCAGCCTCCACACGCAACTTCCCATTACTATCCTTGATTGGACCTATTCCTTCCCTAGTCATTCTTTTATTCCTAACATACCTATAGAAAGCCTTCGGGTTTTCCCTAATCCAACCAACTAAGGACCTTTCATGTCCCCTCCTTGCTGCTCTTAGCTCTCTCTTCAGGTCCTTCCGGGCTACCTTATAACTCTCAATCGCCCCTATTGAACCTTCACGCCTCATCTTTACAAAGGCCGCCCTCTTCCATTTAACAAGGGATTCCAACTCCTTATTAAACCACGGCTCCCTCACATGAATTGGAAGCGTTTAGATTGGTATGGAAAAATCCTGGAAAATAAAACTAAGTTAACTTACAACATCTGGTTGGCACGAATGGTTCAACCAAAAGTTCTGTTTCCGTGCTGCACATCTCTATGATTCAGTGATCCAATTAATCATGACCTGTTTGTAATCTTATGTAACCTTCTTCACTTTCCACTATATAACTAAGTTTGGTGTGATCCGTAAACAAGCGAAGCATATCTTCTATAATTCTCAGCGAAATCATTGATATCAATGAAAACCGAAAGTGGATCTAGCACTAGACCCTGTGGAACGCCGCTGGTCACAGGCCTCCAGTCCAAAAGACAACCTTCCTCCACCAGTCTCTGTCGACTGTCAATAAGCAGAAACACTCGCACACATAAAGTCATGCAGAGACACAGACACTGTCCCGTTTTTTCAGTTAGAGGTACATTCGTTTTGATTGATAAGGGGACCAAGGGTTACAGTGAGAAGGTAGGAACATTTTGTTGAGAAATATATCAGTGATGATCGAACAGCTGATCAGACTCGATTGTCCAAATAGTCCAGTTCATGGTTTACACAATCGTTTATGTTGACCCAAAAAAGCAGTGAAGGCTAAGTTTGATAAATGCATTAATGAACAGAGTCAATAGGAACGTGGGATAGGATTGAGGGGCTGGATGGTCTACATCTTTCCAATTGATTGTGCCCTCATTTCTAAAATAAAGAGAAGGTGACTTGCTCTGAGATTCATACACTTTTAAATTTAGAGGTCCCCCCGTTTAAGATTGAGAAACGATGTTCCTATCTCTTTATGATTGTGTTGTCTGTGGTATTCTCATCCCCCAGGAACAGTAAAAACTCAGTCATTGAAGATATTCACGTATGACCTTGACTGACCTTTGTTGGACTTGGAAATCAGTGTTTCTTGACAATAGACAGGAAAGGGCTTTTCAGTCGCAAACAGGCCAGCCAGGATCTTTAGAACCTCAGCAGCCGGCTGGAGTACCTATCCCATGTTCTCTCACTGCACCCATTGAGGCTGTTAGAATGGGAGAGGGAGACCCTATTCATCCAGTCAGTATCTCTGCAATGAGGCAGAAGGAGATCATTCTGCCCCTCTAATGAGATACACAGGAACAGAATGAAGGATTTGGACATGGTGTAATAGAGATATAAATCAGGAAAACAGACTCTCTATTCCAACTCATCCTTGCCAACCAGATGTCCGAAAGTAATTTAGTCTCATTTGCCACCATTTCGCCCATATCCCTCTGAATCATTCCTTTCCATACATCCATATGGATTACTTTTTAATGTTGGAATCACACCAGCCTCCATCACTTCCTCTGGCAGCTCATTCCATACACGTATCATACTCTGTGTGAACAAATTGCACTTAGGTCCCTTTTATATCTTTCCCCTCTCATCTTAAACCTATGCCCTCTAGTTCTGGACTCCCTTACCCCAGGTGAAAGACTTTGCCTATTTACCCTATCCATGCCCCTCAAGATTTTATAAACCTCTATTAGGTCCCCTCTCAAAGACAATAGTTTACTTTAATGTGTAGTGACTGCAGCAATTTTTCAAAATAGAACAAACAGCCATTGACGGTACGAACTCCACCTGATCATATGACAACAAATGACCCGAATGGAGGACGGATTAGCTCAGGAACAAATTGACAACCAACTACACAGTATAGCTGGAGTCCATGCAAATTTTCTAAGGGAGCCCTGGTGAGCTACCAGGAAATATGGACTAGAGATAATTACATGTTTTCAGGTTGGAAAGCTGTAACTATTGGAACTCCTGAGGGATCAGTGTGAGTTTCTGAACAGTTGACAATCTAGATTATTGAATTGGATGAAGGGCTGAATGTATTGGAGCGCAGTTTGCTCATACAAACGATAAACATTCAATAAGATATGAAGTGGTGGCAGAGAGTCTGAAATGAGATACAGACAGGGCAGGGTCGTGAGCAAACCTTACGCACAAAAAAAATGTACAATGTCAGTGATGGAAAGTTTGTTTTGGAGGAACCATGAAACAACAGTAAATTGTATAACTTGAGGCAGAATGCCCAATTCGGTGGTACAAAGGGATTCGTGTGTCCTGGTACATACATCGCAACAAGTTCATCTCTTGATGCAGCACGTGATTTAGAAAATTAATGGAATGATACTTTTTCTTGCAAAGGGTATCGGGTATGAAGTCCAGTTCAGACACTGTTCAAAGAGACCTCATTTGGTCCAGTTTGCGACTGGATAACTCAGAGAGTCGGGAAATCTAACCTTCCCGAGAAGGAACTGCCTGTTGCTCCCTCTCTCTCCATCTTCTTTTTTCCAGCAATGTGTGTGAGCTGAAAACTCCTCAGTCATCTTTACCACTCATGGAGGATTCCTTTCGAGGAATCACTGGAATCACCCCATTGCCTGAATAAAGGGAATTCAGCTAAATCCACCTGTTCCAGGAAGTTATCCCATTACCAGCAGAATAGCTCCATAAGCTGAATGATATTTGGAACAATCACTCATGTTTTCTGTCATCAAGACTTCAATAAATATTTGGTCAAAGTTCTTTCAAGTTAACTCTCTGCATAGATTTTGTTTTTCAGTTTGTCATCAAACGTGTGCATGTGTCAGTATTTTTAGAGAGGGAGACATCGGTACTCAGATTTGCGTGATCCAAAATGTTTGTCATTCAACTTTCCATCGTAGTTTGAGTAACTTTGCTTGGGTCATAAACTTGTCAATTGTAGCAGATTAAAGAATCCTACCTGACTTGTTCCTAATTCTGACTCAGTCTGGGACCTATATTGTTGGTCATATCACCAAGTTATTTATATTAACATTTACAGTGATCAGTGGAAGCATGGGACGAGGAAAGGGCATAGTGTCCTAAACGATTGATTGGTGAGCCTGACGTGGGAACGTTGTTGGAGAGGATTGTGAGGGATAGGAATTACATGCATTTAAAGTTGCAACTACTGATTAGGGATTTTCAACATGACTTTGTGCACGGGAAATCATGTCTAACAAAGTTGATTGCGTTTTTTGAAGAGGTGGCAAGAAAAAATGAAGGCAGTTTGTTAGACGCTATCCATACAGTCCTCAGCAAGGTGTTCGATAGGATTCCACATGGCAGACAAGTTAGTAAGGTTAGATGACAAATGGATCCAAGATGAACTAACCAATCGACTACAAAATTAGAGTGAAGGTAGGAGACAGAGAGTGGTATGGGACAGCTTTTCAGATTGGAGCACCATGACAAATGGTGCAACACAAGGTGCCGTCTCCACTGGTTCTGTCATTTATATAAATTAATTGAATATAAATATTTGTCTTTTTATTATGTTTATACATGATATCAAAATTGGATGTGCAGTAGCCAGCAAGATTTACCTCTGAGTTGAATGTGACTTCGATCAGATGGACCAAGGAGTGACAATGGAGTTAAATTTAGACAAATGTGTAGTGTTGCATTTTGATAAGATAAAACAGGGCAGGATTTACATAATTAATGGTGGAGCCCTGGGGAATGTTGTCGAACAAAAAGGTGCAGGCTCATCGATCCATTAAAGTGGAGTCGCAGGTCGACAGGGTGGTGAAGAAGGGGTTTGGGATGCTTGCCTTTATTGGTGAGTGCTGAAAAATGAGTTGCTGGAAAAGCGCCAGCATCTCCAGCACCTGCAGTCCTCACTTCCTCCTCCTTTATTGGTCAGTGCATTAAGTATGCGAGTTGGGAGATCATATTTCGACAGGGCAGGATATTGCTGAGGCCAGATTTAGACTAGTATGTTTAATTCAGTTCTATCTGCTGTAGGAAGGATGCCGTTAATGATGAGAGGGTGCAGAAAAGTTTTACAATGATATTGTCGAGCATTGAGGGAATGAGCTACAGGGAAAAGCTGGGCAGACTAGGGCTTGTTTACTCTGGAACAACGGAGGCCGAGGTGTGACATTACAGAGGTTCATAAAATCGTGAGTGACATGGACAATCTGAAAGCAAGGCCTTTTCCCCAGCATCTGGGAGTACAAAACTATAGGAAAAAGACTTACTGTGAGAGGGGAAAGATCGTGTTTATCGAATGACATGTCAGGGAAAGTGATGGAGGCTGGTACAGTTTCAACATTTAAAAGGCATCTGGGTGTGCATACTAATAGGAAGGATTTAGAGGATATGAGCCTAGTTCTGGCAAACGGATTGAGATGAGATTGGATTGTTTGGTTTACATAGACAGGGTTGCCTGCTGTACGACACTGTAAGAGAGATGAGAAGAAATTATAAAGGGGCCTTTTGAGTGAGAATTCTCTTCCCCAGAGGTATGTGGTGCCTCTTTGTTTACATTTATTCACACTGTATTCGTTAAATATTTGACAGAGATTGACTCATGGATAATGGGATACAAACAGGATAGTGGGGCTGAGACCATAACCTGATCATCCACAAACTTATTGCCTGGTGGAGAAGACTCATAGTATTTAACAACCTAATTCTGGTTCTGAGTCTGATGCTCCGATGTTCCATTCAGACCCTCAAACCTGCTAGACAGGAGCAGTTGGAGGCAACGTACTGCCAGAGCACCCCAGACTCTCTGGAATAGAGAATTCCCGACATCCACTACTCTCCGTTTGAAGAATTCACTGCCTGATCCTACATCATGACCTACGAAATGAGCGATAGAGTTGAATACAAGGTCTCAGCTAAGAATGAATGGTCATGATATCACGGCAGTATTTAACTGAGGATGACATCAAGGAGGCTGATCAAAATTACACTTCATCAGATTCCATTGCAAACTCTCCAGTGTTGGAATCCTTCACAGCACAAGGGAAGATGTTTCTCATCAGTGGGCATCAATCATCTCAGCCGTGGGAAATCGCTGCAGGAGATCCTCAGTGTAGCTCCCTCAGCTCAGACATCTCCAGTTTGTCAAAAGGGAATTCCTGCAGTGTGGAAGCAGGCGACTCATCCATTGAGTTCACATCAATCCGAAGTGGGGAGATTCACTCTAGGTTGCACAATATTTATTACTCAGAACACTTCATCATCCCGCAGTCTTGGTTGCAACAAGACTGAGACAACGTTCAAGCCTATGCTGTTAAGCTGTCGGTAACATTCATGAAACAGTGCTGCAGATTTCAACAGTAAAAGGAGGGGTTCAATCAGTACATCAATCTCCTTCACAAGAAGTTGGTGAAGCCATTCAGCCAATCAAAACTGGGCAAGAAGAGGGACAGCCCATTCAGTCCTCCCGGCGGATACACAGAAAGTCAAGGACTGTTTAGCCAGACACGTCACTTACACAGGATCTGAACGGGACAATTAACACCTGGAGTCACTTACAAAGGAACAGGAAGAGGCCATTCAGCTTCTCAAATCACTAACACAGGAACAGGAAGGTGTCAAATACCTTCCAATATCATAAACACATGGAGCAGGATCTGCAAAGAGGGACTGTTCCATGTTATTCCTCGTGGTGTCATTACCGATGATACATCCATGTTATGTTAGCGTGGTTGTTTGGCAGTGGGAATGAAGCCATTTGTTAAACCAGTCTCAAAAACATCTTCCACAGCCGAGTGATGATCTTTCTGAAAGTCAAGTAGGTGAGGAATGGCTAACTGCTTCAGACTGAAGGTATTATAACTTCTGACAGGATTGTGAACAATGTAACGTTGAGTGCAGGGTCACACAGTAACTGCGCATTAAAGTGCATTCAGAGCCCGTACATCTCTATCAACCGAAATTAGTGTTCTGCACAAGGCGTGTAAACTATTGGGAAGCGAGAATCCTATGGAAAATCTGCAATTTCTCACCTTATCAATGGTTGTTTGAAACATCATAATGAATGTCTGTCCATACCCATCAAGTTTCAAATTCTTATTCTCTCACAGTGCTACAGGTTAAACACATAGTTACTGCACTACCTCCTGATGGTCCCATCATGCCAGGCTTCAGTTTGTTGAAAGTCATTTGCACTGTCTCTCTGACATGGAGATCATTATTTATAAAGCAGACTCAGTCTGTACACAATACCACAAATACCCTTTAAAAAAACACTACCATTGAGTAAGATCTATTTACTCTATTACTTTAATAATTTTGCTCAACAGACCATATATCCTTTACAGTTATAATTACTTCCTGCCCCATATGAATTCTGTTATTGACTTATAACCAAAGACATCCAGGTCCTTTTCAACAACAACACTTCCCTAACTCTCAACATTTCATGAACAAAAATGAGAATCAACATGTTTGTTGTTCCAATCTGATTCATTTTATACCTTGTGAATAGCTATTGCCCAAGCACTGATCCTTCTGATACACCACAAGCTTTTCACACATTTTGCCCTTTATCTAATTTTTAATCTATTCAGTGTATTTCACCGTAACTACCCATGAGTCGAATAGTCTCCACTCACCTGTATTCAACTATGTCAAACTTCTTCTGTAAATTCAAACACTCCACTCCCACTGCTTCTCAACTATCGATGTCAGAACGACAATCTCCACAAACTGCAGAAAGTTTAGCAAAGATTATTTCCCTTTCCCGAATCTAGGTTGAATCTACCAAATCATATCATTGTTCTCCAATTGACTAGTTGTCACATTCCTTAGAAAAGGTTCCAATGCTTTTCTCGGAGCTGACACCAAACTATTTAGTTTTCAGTTTTCCCTCTCCGTACTGTTTTAAATATTGAGGTTTACAATAGCTGCTTTCCAGTCTGCAGCATCCTTTCCAGAATCTAAGCAGCTTTGAAGAATAATCAGTTCATCTTTCACTAGCACTGTTCCCACCTCCTCAATACTCTGGGATGTAGCTCATCAGATGCAGCAACATCCCAAACTTCAATTTAATTAGATTTTCAAAAACATACTCTTCATTAATTCTAATTTACTGCATTTCCTCATTTTGACCAGTCCCCCGTTCCCGAGTATATCTGAAAGTTAGTTTCTGTACCTTCCCCTCTGAAGACAGAACCAATGCACCCTCATATCGGCAGAGGGCTTCTATCAGCTAGTGATATATCGGAGGACTGCACTCCAGAGATGTTGGATATGTTACCCACTCATGCCTGGAAAGTCACAGAATCAATGCAGTTCATGTAATGGTGAGTGTCAGCACAGTCCTGTCCCTGATGTGAGGCTACAGGTTATACTGAAGGAGGGGCCGCAACCCAGTGGTCACCTCATTTTTAAACAAACTGGTTTCACACTTTACACTTGGAATGGGTCCAACTTAGAAACATATTCCTGGAAACCCCAGGGAGAATAATACAGTACCCTGCCCCTCCTTGTGTACAGAGCTTCCATTCTGGGCAGTCTCTGTTCCATTTTTTTACCATGCAGTGCTCATGTCTCGTCCTCAGTGGGTTCACCAAACCCTCAGGTCTCTCTGAATGAACCCAGCAGCCGACAATACAAACATGAGAAAAGCATCCACAGAACCTTCCCTTAATTTGTAATGACAGGAGCAAGTGAAATCCCCCCACCGACGGTGCACGCATTCGGTGTTGAAAATATTTCTCTCCTGAGCGAAAAAAAAAGCCGTTCGATGACTGCACTGTCTGACATTAACAGTTCCGCTTTCCAAATTAAGTTTCTCTGCATCTCAGCAACTATAACGACAGCACCAGCAGATCCAATGGAGTTGATCAGCATACTCAGGGAACAGAGATAGAGAGAATATAACTCAATGTAAATAGGGACCCACCTAAATTGGCATGATATTCAGGAATATAGGAAAAGGGAAAATGTTAGAATAAGCTCCCATTTTATTTTCATTCATCATCATTCTCTTTGTTTGCTTTTCATTTCTCTCTCTCTCGCTCTCTCTCCTCCTCCTCGCTCTCGTTGGACATTTATCCATCCATTCATCTAATCTCCCCCTCACTCATCTAGCCATCCCGGATATAAAAATATTATTTGCCAGTTGTTTTAAGTTCTGATGCAGGGTCGCTACACTCGAAACGTTATCTGCTTTTCTCCTGGCAGAGGCCGCCATATTCGCTGAGTTTCTCCAACATTTTCAGATGCTGGGGGACTATATTTTAGATCTCCACCATCCACTTTTCCTTGGTTTATTTCACCTTTAATGTTGTTGTTTGCCGGGATGCCAGCATCACTGGCAAGGGCAGTATTTTCAGTCCATCAATAATTGCTCTTGACTGCGAGGCCTTTGTCAAGACAATATCGGGCCAGCCATATTGTTGTAGGTCTGCAATCACACTTAGATTCTTTGCCAAAGGCTATCCGTGAAATAATATAAGAAATTCTGATGGTTTATGGTTTCTGTAAGTAATATGAGGTTTCTTTCCAATTTTTGTCATACGAATTTAAGTTCTATCATTGGATCTGGTAGGATTTGAAACAATGCCTTTAAAGTCACAACTTGTGCCTTTGAATTACCCATCCGGTGACTTTATTACTCTGATATGGTGTCCTTATTATGAAATAACTGGAAAGACAAGGAAAAGTTTATTGACCCAAGATTTTCTTTTCTGGAAAAGTAGTCAGAAAAAAACTGGAGCCGGAGAATCGGAAGTTAACAAGGGGACAAATGACAGCTAATTCAGCAACAGTACTGAGGCTGAGAGAATAAAGAGACACATAAGAGTTCAGGGCTAAAGGAAGACTTAAGGGTCTGAACAGCCTTGTTCCTTCTTAGATGTTTATGAGTGAGTAGTCTGAAATTGCTGGAAATGGATTTTGTGACTGAAACATAGAATAACAGTTTATGTATTTGTTAAATATGAATAACTGGATGATCAATACCTTTCACTATTTTTTTAGAATTGACAGGTATAGGCTTACCAGGAACATCAAAAATAGTGTGGATGGGGTAGTAACCTGCCTGAACAATCATCAGTACGGCTTCTATCAGCAAATCTAAACATGGACAATCTTGAACAAGATAGTAAAGACACAAGGATAAACTCCTGTCCATTATTAGAATATTCCAGCCTAATGTTCTCAAATTCTGATCTATAGTTGGAACATTCAAGGCTAATGTTATCAGATTCTGATCTATTGTTGGAGCATTCCCCTCTAATGTTCCCAGATTCTAATCCATCTTTGGAACATTCCAATCTATTGCTGTAAGATTCTCTTTATCTCCCTCTCTCTGTCCTGCAGATACAAATCATCTTGAGGATGACGCTATTGCTGATACAGTGGGATAACAGGTTGAAGGACGCCCCGCATTCAGAGAAGAGGAAATCTTCCAGTGACGCAATTAGGTTCCATGGAGACTGACATCAATCACAGGCACTGAACACACAGCTCAAATTAACCTCCTTTCATTACAACCCTCACATGCCACAATAAAAATTGGTCTGGGTGGGATGTTGACATCGCTGATTATTGGGTGAATGGCACATCTCTAATTGTAAAGTTAGGGGTGAGGCAGAGAGCTGATGCTTTCACTTCACAAGCTCGATGCTTCTACTGTGTTTTGGCAGAATTGGAATTGCTGGGCTCCAGACGCCGTCTGTGTCTGATCACGAGGCCTGCTGCATCCTTTCGTTTTATTTATGTTTGACTTTAACATTTATCTGGCCATCACTTCATGGTTTACGTGGGTTTAGGCATTTTTGAGAAGCTCCTACAGTGCCATATATAGTGTAGATACAGTCCATTCCTTGTGGTCCTTGCAGCCACGGCCTAGTCCTGTGGAGTGATGGTCAAGCTCTCCCAGAACCAGGATTCTTAGTTTTAAATTTCGCCAGTTATTGCTGGTGTATCAGCAGGGTTGTAAGGTAATAAATCTCTCCTGGATGCTATACACTCTCTCTGAGAATTGTCTCAGAATTGTGTTTTGATGTGCTTTCCTCCCTGATTGGCGAACTGCTTGTGAGACAATCTGTTTCCTGAATGTATTTTTAACAAGTGTGTGGTTATGGGATGTTACCATATTGTAACAGTAACCGCTTAGCAGTTAAATAAACTGTTATTCTGTTAAGTTTTCCAATAGTTATTCCAAGTTCCTCTTGTTGCTGCATTTTGTCGACAGTGTTTGAATAGATTGCGTTTTTCTGAATGTTGAATATTTCTACCAAGCGAATGGTATCTGAAACACAGCACCTCGCATTTACCTTTAAAATAAGAAAATGTTCGGGTCAAGACTACCTTTTCCATGTATTTTTAGGGGATCTGCTTGGGTCCATAACAAGAGGGACAGATATTTACGCTTTACTTGGGTAATTACTTCATGGGCAACATGTTGCAGAAATATGGCGTTTGACAGCAGAATGCGACGTACTGGAGGAGTGATATCTCTATCAGGAATTAGACCGGATACTTAATCCACGTGACAGACCCAGCCCAGACACGTATAACCCAGATGAGATATCTGCTAGCATGTGCAGACCAGGCTCAATATAAATAACAACTTGTCCAGGATTGAATATTGTACAGATCAGGCTCAGTACAAACCAGCAATCTGTTCAGGATGGAATTTTATACAGACTAAGCTCAACACAACACAGCAATCTGTCCAGGATGGAGGACTGTGCAGTCAGACTCAGTGCAATCAGCAAACTGTCCAGAATGGAATGCGGTGCAAGTCTCACCAGTCCGCAATCTGTCCCTCCAACATGAGGAGCAGTACAGACCACACCGAGGCATTGATTCAGAAACCCAGACGAAATGGTTTTTCCAGCATGGACATGCAGTATGCAGCCCACATCAGTGTCTTCCTCTACAAACGTGGACAAGGTACCTGTTCAGTATGAGAGCTGTACAGTTGATACCAGTGAATTGATCTGTAAACTAGGAGCAGTTATCCTCCCAGCATGTAGTGCTGTGCTTTTTAAACGACCCCAGTGCATTGCTCCACAACACTTTGTTAGATCACTACCCAGCGTGGGGAAACTTGCAGCCAATGCTGAAAGTGACAAGATGTGCAGCTCCCATCCATTTCCAGCTCCCTATCTCCATTGTGCCATGACAAACGGTGCTGTGGGTATAAAAATCACTGACTCAGAGATGGTTGGGGGGTGGGGGTGGGGGAGACGACTTTAAGTACCAATAAGCAAAAGAAGTTTGCGAAAAAGAGAAAAGGAGATAAAGAGACAATTTCATGGAAGATCAGAAATTTCAGAATTCTGAAATAAAGACATTTCGGCAGCATCCTGCAACATGAGCCATTATGCTCAGGAATGATGGGTGAACGGGATATCAGCACGAGTTCTGATCTTGGAGATTTTGATGAGCATCTATTTTTCAGCTTTATAACTGAAATGGCCTCAGCAGATACTTCAACTTATTGGTGTGAAACTGAAAATAATTTACCTCAGTGACATTTTCTTTGAGTGTGACAGAGGGATTATCTGCACGAGGCTGAGCTAGTTTGCTGGTGATACCTTATCGGACTCCCCTCATTAACTACCAACCCCACCCCATGGTGTCCCTATCATTCAATACCAGCCCTATTCTCCCACCCATCATGGCTGGAGGTACTCGCCATCACATGGATGTCCCTGGATATTCTGTGATCCTTGCACTGCTGCCATCTTTAAACACCAAAGGTTGCAGGTTTATGCTTTCTCAGTTTGGATCTGCCCTGCATGGCAGATAAGGGGCAATTGCACTATGTTTTATCGGCCGGAGGCAGATGGATGGGCTACTACAGACGGGGACCATTCTCTTCCCAGAGTGGGGCACACCACCAGATCCACTGAACATGGTCTGAGTTCATCAACTCAGCTCAGTGCAGTTTCTGTAGTATGAATAAATGTGCAGCAATACAGGACAAGCATTAATAAACTTTCCACTCTGTCAGGATAAGGATCACCGTATTCTCTTGTTCCCTCACACTCATTGTTACAGCACCTACCAATCTCACAATTGCATGCAGCACCTTCCTGTTTTCTCTGACTCTGTTTCTCTTTCGCTCTCGCTCTCTCTCTCTCTCTCTCGCTCTCTCTCTCTCTCTCTCTCTCTCTCATCTTTGCAATACCCCCACAAGGTGACAGAATATTCTGGATCATGCCGATTATAGAATGTCCAGATAATGTTCCAAATAATTCCCATTTTCAGAAATTAGTCAATGTTCCCGTATGTGACACATAAAGCGGAGGAGTAGAAATGTACGTTTTTCAAATCCCACATAATTCAAATCCATCATGAGACTATTCAGCCCTTCAAACGTGCTCTAGCATTTAATAAGATCGCGGCTGATTTGATGGTTTTCTCAGCTCCATGCTACAGGAATATTCAGCCATTTAACCCTCTGGGTTCCTGTCGCGAACAAGACAACACTCAGGCACTTCTACCCTGGTTTTCTTCAAGCGCCTGTTCTAGGGCCTTTCCCACGGGGATGAACACTCTAAACAATATATTCCATCAGTTTTGTACTTCTACATAATGGTAAGCACATTTTACACAGACCCATCAAAAATATGTTGTTGTTTATTTATGGTTGATATCCACTCACAATTCGTCATTCTGGTTCCTTCACTTCTCTCACCTCATCATATTCAGCCAAAGACAGGTTTAAATCACTTGTCTCCTTATAAAATACAATTTCTGGCAGAGAACATTTTGTCCTCAGCCGTTATTTTGACCGTTTTCTGAATTGTATCTTTTTTCCTTGTTATGAAAGTTTCTCTTGCCCTTTGCCTGTGACTGTTTCTGTCTGTAACAGTTATACTGTCTCCCACTCAGTTGGCTGGACTGCTGGATTATGGTGTAGCGGGATGCCAAAAGCGCAGGTTCAGTTCCTCACACTGACAGAGGTTACTATGAATGGGACACTCTCTCATCCTCACCCCATCACCCTAGATGTGGTAACTCTCAGGGCAAACAACTACGAGTGTTCTCTCTCTCATGACAGAGCAGTCCCATGGTCATTTGGAACTGTATTATATCACTGTTAACATTTTAAAATGTCATCGATGCTATAATCTAGTTTTGCATTATATTCCTGGATGTTCTGCAGCCATTTCATTTGTACCGCTGCCAGCATTTCCTCTACACTGCACATTCCTGCCCATTTCACAATAAGTCTTGACTCTTTTCTTATTTATGAACCTTCTGTCTGTGCTTCAAACTCATTCAATATTTCTGCCTCTACTGCTCTGCGGGGAAGAAAGTTCCAAAGACTCAAAATAATTCGAGAAAACAAAAAAAACAAATCTCATCGGGGTGCGAGTTTTTTTTTGTCTCCTTACCATAATTCCATTGGAAGCAGTTCAGAGCGGTTTCACTTTATGTATTCCATGGATGAAGGGCTTATATTATGGAGGCTTTAACAGGTTACTCTTGGAATGAGAGGTGTTTTTGTTGAAACATACAAGACCTCGAGGACAGTGGAGCAGACAGATACCCACTGGGTGTTTGTATAATCTAAACTTGTTGTCATTGTCATAGAAACTCTCTAGATTGGAAGCAGGACATTCTGTCCATCGAGTCCACACTGACCCACTGAACAGCATCCCACAAAGCCCTGTCCCCAACCCTACACATGTAACCGTGCGATCCCCATGACAAACCCACATATCTATGGGCACTCTAGGCAATGGCGTATGGCCAAGCCAGTCTCAGCTGCACATCCTTGGGCTTTAGGGGAAACTGGAGCAATGGCAGGAAAGCAACCCAGACATGGAGAGAATGTTCAAACTCCACATAGGGGATCGCCCGAGGTTGGAATTGAACTCAGCTCCTGGGTGATGTGAGGCAGCAGTGGTAATCACAGATCCAACATCTCTCCTTCAAGCTATTAGTACAGATTGTCAAGAACGGATGCCACGGACTGATATCTGCGGTACTGCAGCAGATATACTTTTATCATAACCATCCATTCATCCTGACTCTCCGATTTCTATGTGTTAACCAATCGTCATCCGACACTAATACATTATCCGTCAGACTATGATCTTCTGTCTTGTGTAAGAACCTTCATTTTGTGATACCTTGTGGAGAATCTCTGGAAAGCCTCATTTCTACCAGTTCCACTTTGTCAAGTCCGCTTGTTACGTTCTCAGAGATCACCAGAAATACTTTGCATGATTGTAAAGGACAAATATAAATTTCAGTTCACAAAACCAAACTGACTCTGCGTGAAGCTTTTCTAAATGTCTATGCTGGCCAGCTTTTCCAAACTAAATTAGTCCCATTTGCTTGTTTTTGGCCCATATGCCTCTAAATATTTCCCATTCATATGTTTGTCCAAATGTCTTTTAATTGTTACGGCTGTACACGCATCTGTTAATCTTCCTCTGGCAGCTCATTCCATACCCACACACCCTCTGTGTAAAAACATTGCTCCTTCTTCCCTTTTAAATCTTCCCCTTTCACCTTAAGACTATGCCTTCTATGTTTGATCTCACCCATCTTGTGGAAAAGACCTTTTCTATTCACCCTATCCATGCCTCCCAGGATTTTCTAATTTGTATAATGTCACCCAGCTACCTCCTTCACTTCATCTGATGCTAACTTCAAGATCAAGTATTTAAAAATAAACATCGCAAATTTGAAACAATACTAAAAGAGACTGGTAAACAACAAACAGTCCAAACTTCATATTGTCATTTGCTTTTCTCTATGTTACAATACTGAAGCAGCATGAAACCTTTACTAGTGTCAATAAGTAGTCAAACACCGGAATTCATTTTTCTAAAGGGGTTGATGATCTCGACAGTGAAAACTTATTTTTGGCCAGATCTACATAATACGACATAGTTAATATTCTCCCTCCTGAACTCCCTATGATCTTGTCTTTTTGTGTTTTCTTTATCTTGCACACAAGAGAAGGAACCCCTTTCCCCAATTCATATCTTAATTTAAACCCGTTTTACATCGTCTTCTTGTTCTCCACTGCTAAATGTCCGTTTGTCTGTTTCCACACCCTCTTTTCCCTGTCATCCACCCCCCACCTCTGGCAAGGGAACAAAATCCCACTTTCCAATCATTTTCAGTTCTGAAGAAGCATTGCACTAGACTTCAAACACTAGCTCTGTTTCTCTGTCTCTGCAGATGCTGCCAGACCCGCAGAATTTCTCTCGAAACGAATAGAAACAGCACAAATGTTCAAGTCAGCAAATAATTATGAAAGCTGGACATAAAAATGCAAAAATATCTGGACAGACTTAGCCCTTTGTAGAAGGGTCACTGGAAGAATTAAATCGCAGATATTACAGATAAAACTGGGTTAACCTGTGATGCTGAAAAACCACAGCAGCAGCAGAAGCAGATTTGTTTTCAATCATAGGGTGTAACTTTTTCCTCAGTCTACTATTACCATCAAGCCAATCCATAGTTAAGTGACGAGTGCGTGTGAACATGCCAGAGCCAGAATCACGTGTACCTAAACTTGATGATAACTCGTTAAAGCTATCGCACTGGATTGGTTACACTCCAAACAAAGGAACTAACATCTGATGGAGAGGGAGAATTGATCCCAATTCAAACAGATCACATCTAAGCTCTGCAGTGCTGCCACATCCAGTGATAAATGTCGATGGAACATTCAACAACTTACTGGCGGAGAGGACTCCTGAAATATTCCCATCCAAAATAACGGAACAGCCGTGTACATCTGTGTAAAAGACAAGGATGTAGTATCTACACCATCCTCAGCCAGAAGCGTAGTGTTGATGATCCACCTCATCCTCACCATGATTCCCACAGAATCACCGATGCCAGTCTTGAACCGAATCGATTAGCTGCACGTGGCATGAAGAAACAGCTGCACACAGTAGAGAAGGCAATTGGGTCCTGACCCAATTCCTGCAATAGGACTGAAGACTTGTGCTGCATAACAAGCCGTGTTCCTGGGGAAGCTGTTTCATTCCAGCTCCAACTCTGACATCTCCCTGGCAATGTGGAAAATTACTCAGCAATGTCCAGACTCCTAAGAGGACAATAATTACAATCTGACCAATTACCACCCCGTCTGTCCCATCACGATATTCAAACCAAAGTGAGTCATTTCCGACAGATCTGTCAAGCAGCAAAGAAATACCCTGCTCAGTGTGGTTTCTGACAGGTCCCCATGTGGAGATGGTGCTGCTATGGAAGTGTCACTCGATGACTAATACAGACCAGGCCAATGCTCTAGCAGCGTTAGAAACAATTAATAAAACATCGAGTTGTACAATCTAGTCAGTAGCAATGACCTTGAAGCCAATTTGCACACACCAATTGCCTTCCCCAATGTACTTTCAGGAAGTGAATCTGCCGTGCTTCCTTGTCTGGCCTAAAACTGACTCCGAACACACAGGCATGTGATACACTCTTCAACGGTCTCTAAATTGGCCAAGGAAGATACTCAATAGCATCAAACTTCTCTGAAGTCTAAAAGGATAAACCCCGATAGAACACTCGGCACCAGCGTCAGTATCGAAAAAGGGAATGGGAAACACAGTACTGTTGTCCCTGCAGAAACCTCCTTCCTAACATCTGAGAGCTTCTGACAGCATTGACAGAGCTTTTCCACAGACTGCACAGAAACATCGGGAAATGTGTAGGCCAATTAACACTTTGAGCCTTCCCCCATTCCAACTCAATGCCGTTTTCCCAAACAATATACATATCCCGCAATATGATTAACCATCGGAAAAATATAAAATGGGAACTACAGTAGTAGAATGTTCTACCCCATTCAATACAATGACAGCTGATCGTTTATCTCCACACCATGAGCCTGTTATCGCCACCTTTTTACTGTCTAGAAATCCTTGTGTATAATCAGTGCCTTTTGTTCCACAGCCTGACCTGGGAGAGAATTCCCTAGGTTTACCAGTCTCTGAGTGTAGTCATTTATTCTCATCTCAATGCAGTGTGGCCAGTCTGTACCTAATACTGTGGCCCGTGATGTTAGACATCTCAGCCAGGGGAATTATAATCCGTGCTTCCAATCTGTCTCACCCTGTCAGAGTCTTATATATCTCACTGTGATCACCAATCATTTTCCTAAACACAATGGAACACAGGCCCAGTCGCATCAATCCCTTCTCCGACATCAAGCCCGTCGTCTCAGAGATCAGTCTGGTCATCCTTCACTGCTCTTCCTCAATGTCAGCTTTGTCCTTTATTAGATAAGGAGACCAAAACTGCACACAAGACTATACAATGTTCGAGATGGGGTCTCACCAAAGCCCTGTTCACCTGCAGTAAGACAACCTGACTCCTCGAAACAAATCCCCCTGAAATGAATGTCAACACATTATTTATCTTACTAACTGCTTTTTGTTCCTGCAATATTGTTTTCAGTGACTGGTGTACAGGGAGATCCAGATCATTTTGAATATTACAGCTCCCCACTTGCTGTGTCTATATACACTAGTCAGCGTGCCAATGCCATTCCCAGTATTGAATTCTGGATTGAGAATTCACTGCCCGACATGGACCTCGGAGGCTGCGCAGACGGAAACAAATAAAGGAACATAAGTCCCTTTATAGATCAACATTTTAGAACCAATCCATTTTCAAATGGTCGGCTGCTGTTCTATTTATCCAATGAATCACACAACGTCACATCTACCCATACTGCTCTACATCTGCCTAACATTCACTCCACTTATCTCAATCAATTTTGAGATTTTCTACATCCTCCTCACCAACTGACATTCCAACATGGTTTAGTGCTGTCAGCAGGCTGGGAAATATTGCAGTTGGTTCCCACAACCAAATGTTGGATTTGTGTTAGTAATAGTTGGGGCTCAATCCCCGATCCCTGTGATACACCATGAGCCTTCGTCTCCAATAAAATGGTCCTTTTATTCTGGTATTTCTGGTTCAAGGGCTCCTTTCCAAGGGCTTGTACACTCTTACTTGCTTTTTTCTCTTATTTTCTCCGCCTCTCTTTTCTCTCTGTCACTTACTGACATTGTAGCTTGGACAACATCAGCAGCAACGATAACCAAAACATGCAGACTTTATGGATTCAGGGCATGGTCCTCGAGAGGTCTCAAGTGGAGCACAGTGTATTGACCTTGAGCTGGGCTCAGTGCAGAGGAGAGTGTGTCCCTGCTTACATTGTGTGTGAGGTAGGCCCAGTAGCAAAAGGTGATGCCAGCGGATCGGGGACTTCGTTTTGGTTGGGTGGTGCGTTGGTGTTGATGAAGTAGACGATGGATGGGCAACATGACAACATCGATGAGGTGGGAAAAACAGTAAGAGACATGTCTCTGACATTGGAGGGTCTGGCAATGGGGGCGACAAGGCAGTAATGGAAGAGTATTGGCCCAGCGCAAAAGATGGCACCTGAGGATCAGCAACTTCGATGTTGGTGGCCTCTGATGCAGATGGTGATGAAGCTGATGTCCAGTGATGGTGGATGCAGGTGTCACCGATAGTAAGGAGCTGACTCAGGACCCATGGACTTTCTTCGAGCTATACCTTTATTTTTTTTCAATATTCCATATTCAAATTATTTAAAACGGTGCCAGTTTGAGGCACAAATGTCTTGTGTTTACCCTTTAAAATACACCTGAGAGTAAACTCAAAATCGAAATCAAAACATACCATTCATTGTTTCCTTCGAGCTATGCCGTGCTAAGGCCATGTCTATACGTTAGCCCCAGTTCCACAAGATGTGATGCTGCACATTAGTTTTGGGACTTTACCGAAAAACGTTCCAAAAATTCAAATACATTACATCCATTACTTCACCGTAATTAACTAACCAGCCAGTATCTCAAATATGATTCCCATTTCATAAATTTATGCTGACGTTGTCTATGTTCATTACTTTCAGTCCTAATATTTTCTACAAAACCATGCATTTACTAATTTCATTCTATTCTTTTTGTTCACCTGACTTGGGTTTCCTCGTCGTTCCGGGGAGTGTTTTCTTTGTTTTGTTGATGTTTTCTTCTGTGAAGACAGAATTGAAGTACTTGCTTCACAGTTCCGCCATTTCCCTGTTTCCCATTCTCCATTCTCTCGTTTCAGATTGTAATAAACAGCTATTTTTCGTGTACTTTCGCAATGACATACCTTTGGAAGCTATTGCAGTTGAGTCGTATAACCTTTATTAATACGTGTTTTCAGAACCCAGGAATTTCTACCTTAGGCTGCTCAATGACTACCCTTCCACAATCATACAATCAGAGAAGGAGATATTCTGCACCATCAGAAATACAGCAAGATATACATTATTCCCACATTCCTGTAGCCGGGAATGTTATGAGAGTCTGTTGCTGGTCCATGTACTTCTCAACGGTTGTGAGGTGACCCACGGCAACATTTTAGAAAAGTCATTAAAGGTGATTTATTTTCGGGGGAGATCCAATATAATGGCGACCTCCCCTGCTCAGCTCGACAGCTGAAACCAGACAAAGTGGTGCATTCACATTCTCTTTCTTACCCATTGTGGTAAAAAATACTGATCCCCTGTATTGTATGTCAGTTGAAGTGAGTAAAGAAAATGACTAAGTGTAAAGGACCACGTGGATCGTAACTAACAGGCACTGCCCTGCAGCCACAGATACACCCGCGGCCGTGGCGTCGGCCTCTGCGAACCTGCCAGGGGACTTAACATTAGAGCAGAGCATGGTCATGGAGTACGTAAAACTCCGAGAGAAGATTTATTTAGAGATGGAGGAGACCCAGACCAGGCTGGAACCGATCTCGGCCATGCTGCAGAAGCGTCTCAGACACATGCCATGGAGGATGAGCAGCGGACAGTGTCCTCTGAAACTGTAGTGGAATCCTCAGCAGGTCGGGCCCAGGCCTTGGGATGGCGGGTACTGGGCATGGAGGGAGCAGGTCGATTTTGAAAATCGAGGCCATTATAAGAATATCTGCCTGATCGGGCTGGCGGGATGGGAAGAAGAAGGCCAGCCCGTCAGTTTTCGGAACAATGGCTTCGGTAGATCTTTGAAGCTGGAATTCGAGACGGGCCGGGTGCAGGTCGAGCAGTCCCACCAGGTCACAGTGCACAAGCGCGGGTGAGACCAGCACCCCCGCCCCCGTCAAATCCAGCACTATGGAGAGAAACAAATGGTTCTCCAGCACTGGGGAAGGATCCACAGGCTCTTGTATCCAAAGGATCACGAATTATGTTTTTCCAGGACCTATCTATGGCCATGCTCCACACGAGGCAGGCATTTGATAGGGTGAAAAAGAGGCTGAGGGAATTGAATATTTAGGATACTGTAAGATACCCGACAATATTATGTTTCAACCACGGAGGGTCCGTGTTTAATTTCGAATCACTAGAAAATGTAAAGGACTTCCTGGACACGTTAAGATAGATTGGCTAGCTCAGATAGCATGGACAATCGTGTTCTCTCTGTTTCCTCTGTGGTTTGCCTCGTTTACCTGGTTTTGGTTTTTTTTAGTATGTGGGGGTCCCATTCATTTCTCTTTCTCTCTTTTCTCCTTTCTTCCTTCCGTCCCATTAATCCTTTTATCTCTAATTTCCTTTTCGTTTCTCTTAGTACGGAATGGGGGCAATGTTCGTGGGGATGTGAGGGGGTGGTGATGGAGGGTTACATTTTTTTTCACCAGGACTGCCTTGGATATGGATTGGACGGGTTGAGTACCCAATTCTAATTGACTTGTTGTAAGACACATGTAACTTTTTAAAGATTGTTTTGTCTGGGTTTGGCGAGCAGCTTCAGCGAGTAGGAGCCAATGGGAATTAGTGGGTAGTATGAGCGCTCCCTGTGGTGAAGGAGGGAGAATCACCTCTTATTTGTGTTATATGTTGGTTCATTGTACAAGGAGTTGTTAGGAGTTTTGAGTCGGTAGCTTTTGCAGTTGTATTTTCAAGTTTATATGAACTGTTTACCACTTTCTCGCAGTGCGTAATAAAAGGGATCCTTCCTCACAGGAGGATCACGGGCTGTTTTGGATGGTTATGGCTAACCGCTCGTTTAAATGGTTCACCTGAAACATTAAACGGGAGTCATTCACCAATTGATGCTTTCAGGCCTTCGAAAAGAAAGGGTCGATGTAGCCTTGGTGCCAGAAAAAAATACATCTAATCGATAAGGAACATTTAACGTTACAGAAGAGAGTGCTTGGCTGGGTGTGATTTTTATCCTTAATTCAAAATGTAGAGGAGTAGCTTTTCTCATTCAGAAGAACCTTCTATATCAGTTGTTTGTCCAAATTAAGGAAGAATTTCAGCTTTCTCTGATCCATAAAGCTTTAATACATAGAGAGGAACATGGGAGAGAGTTATAGAGTCATAGAGATGTACAGCATGGAAACAGAACCTTCGGTCAAACCCATCCATGTCGACTCGATATCCCAACCAAATCTAGTCCCACCTGCCAGTACCCAGCCCATATCCCTGGAGACCCTTCTTATTCATATACCCATCCAAATGTCTCTTATATGTTGCAATTGTACCAACATCCACCACTTCCTCTGGTAGCTCATTCCATACACGTACCACCCTTGAAAAGTTGCCTTTCAGGTCTCATTTATATCTTCACTTCTCACGCTAAACGTATGGCCTCTAGTTCTGGACTACCCAACCCCATGGAAATGACTTTGCCTATTTACTCTGTCCATGCCCCTCATAATTTTGTGCAACTCTATAAGGTCTCCTCTCAGCCTCCGACGCTCCAGAGAAAACAGCCCCAGCCTGTTCAGCCTCTCCCTGTAGCTGAAATCCTCCAACCCTGGCAACATCCTTGTAAAACTTTTCTGAACCCTTTCAGGTTTCGCAATATCTTTCCGATAGGAATGATACCAGAATTACACGCAATATTCCAACAGTGGTCTAAACAATGTACAGTACAGCTGCAACATGACCTGCCACCTCTGGTACTCAATACTCTGAACAATAAAAGAAAGCATACAAACCGCCTTATTCACTATCTTATCTACCTGCGACTCCACTTTCAAGGAGCAATGACCCTGCACTCCAAGGTCTCTTTGTTCAGCAACACTCCCTAGGACTTTTCCATTAAGTATATAAAACCTGCAAAGATTTGCTTTCCCAAAATGCAGCTCCTCGCATTTATCTGCATTACACTCCATCTGCCACTTCTCAGCCAACTGGTTCAATTGGTCCAGATCCTGTTGTATTCTGAGGTAACCCACTTCGCCGTCCACGACACCTGCAATTTTGGTGTCATCTGCAAACTTACTAACTGTACCTCTTATGCTCGCATCCAAATAATTTCTGTAAATGCCAAAAGGTAGTGGACCCAGCATAGATCCTTGTGGCACCCCACTGGTCACAGACCTCCAGTCTGAAAAAAAAACCCTCCACCACCACCCTCTCTCTTCTACAGGTGAGCCAGTTCTGTATCCAAATGGCTAGTTCCCCTGTATTCCATGATATCTAATCTTGCTAATGAGTCTCCCATGGGTAACCTTATCGAACGCCTTACTGAAGTCCAAATAGATCACATCCACTGCTCTGCCCTCATCAATTCTCTATGTTACTTCTTCAAAAAACTCAATCAAGTTTGTTCGACATGACTTTCCACGCACAAACTAATGGTAGCTATCCCTAATCAGTCCTTGCTGTTCCAAATACATGTACATAATATTCCTCAGGATTCCCTCCAACAAGTTGCCCACCAGCGAGGTCAGGCTCACCGGTCTATAGTACTCTGGTTTGTCTTTACCGCCCTTCTTATACAGTGGCACCACGTTTGCCAAACTCCAGTCTTCCGGCACCTCACGTGCGACTAGTGATTATACAAATACCTCCGCAAGGGGCCCAGCAATCTCTTCTCTAGCTTCCCACAGAGTATTCGGGTACACCTGATCAGTACCTGGGGGTTTATCCAACTTTACCCGTTTCAAGACATCGAGCACTTCCTCCTCTGTAATCTGGACATTTTGCAAGATGTCATCATCTATTTCCCGACAGTTTATATCTGCCATACCTTTTCCACAGTAAATACTGATGCAAAATATTCAATTAGTAGCTCCCCCCTTTTCTGCGGCTCCACACAAAGGCTAACGTGCTGATGTTTGAGGGGCCCTATTCTCTCCCTAGTTTCCTTTTTGTCCTTAATATATTTGTAAAAACCCTTTGCATTCTCCTTAATTATATTTGCAAAAGCTATCTCATGTCCCCTTTTTGCTCTTCTGATTTCCCTCTTAAGTATGCTCCCACTTCCCTTGTACTCTTCTAAGGATTCACTCGATCTATCCTGTCTATACCTGATATATGCTTCCTTCTTTTTCTTAACCAAACCCTCAATTTCTTCAGTTATCCAGCATTCCATATACCTAACAGCCTTTCATTTCACCTTGACAGGAATATACTTTCTCTGGATTCTTGTTATCTCATTTCTGAAGGCTTCCTATTTTCCAGCCATCCCTTTACATGCGAAAATTTGCCTGCAAACAGCTTTCGAAAGATCTTGCATAATACCGTCAAAGTTGGCCTTTCTCCAATTTAGAACTTCAACTTTTAGATCTGGTCTATCCTTTTCCAGCACTATTTTAAAACGTATAGAATTATGGTCGCTGGCCCCAAATTTCTCCCCCACTGACACCTCAGTCACCTGCTTTGCTATATTTCCCAAGACTAGGTAAAGTTTTGCACCTTCTGTAGTAGGTATATACACATATTTAATCTGAAAATTGTCTTGTACGCACTTAAGAAATTCCTCTCCATCTAAACCCTTGACACGTTGGAAGTCCCAGTCTATGTTTGGAAAGTTAAAAATCCTCTACTATACCAACCCTATTATTCTTACGGATAACCGAGATATCCTTACAATTCTGTTTCTCAATTTCCCTCTGACTATTGGGGGCTCTATAATACAATCCCAAAAAGGTGATCATCTCTTCCTTATCTCCACCCAAATCACGTCCCTGGATATATTTTCGGGAATATCCTCTCTCAGCACAGCTGTAATGCGAGCCTTTATCAAAAATGCCACTCCCCCTCCTCTCTTGCATCCCTTTCTATCCTTCCTGGAACATTATGCTGCCAGTCCTGCCCATCCCTGAGCCATGTTTCTGTAATTGCTATGATATCCCAGTCCCATGTTCCTAACCATGCCCAGAGTTCATCAGCCTTCCCTGTTAGGCACCTTGCATTGAATACATACAGTTTAATTTATCAGTCCAACATTGTCCCTGTCTGCCCTGACTGTTTGATTGACTTCTGTTCTCAACTGTACCAGTCTTAGATTGATCTCTTTCCTCAGTATCTCCGTCGGTAGTCCCCCCCCCCCCCACCCCCACCCCCTTACCACTATAAATCCTCCCGAGCAGTTCTGGCAAATTTCCCTTTCAGTATATTACTCTACTTCCAATATAGGTGCATTCTGTCCTTCTTGTACAGGTCACTTCTACCCCAAAAGAGATTCCAATGATGCAAAAATGTGAGTCCTTCTCCCATGCACCAGCTCCTCAGCCATGCATTCATCTGCTCTGTCCTCCTATCCCTGCCCTCACTAGCTCGTAGCGCTGGAGTAATCCAGATATTAGTACCCTTGCGGACTTCTTTTTGAATTTCTGCCTAACTCTCTCTAATCTCACTTCAGAGTCTCAACCTTTTCCCTTCCTTTTTTGTTGGTCCAATGTGGACAATGACCTCTCGCTGAACCCTCTCTCCCCGTGAGAATATTCTGCAGACTCTCTGAGACATACTTGATTCTGGCACCAGGGAAATAACACTCCATTCTGCTTTTCCTCAACTGGCCACAGAAACGTCTGTCTGTACCTCGGACTACAGAATCCCCTGACACAATTGATCTCTTGGAAGCCGATGTACCACTCGTTGCATTAGAGCCAGTCACAATAACAGAAACTTGACTGTTCGTGCTACGTTCTCGTGAGAATCCAGCACCACCTAAATTTTCCAAAACAGCATACCTGTTTGAATTGGGTACATCCACAAAAGACTCCTGCCCTGGTGCCTACCTCTCTTACCCTTCTTGGAGTTAACCCATCTATGTGACTGTATCTGAGACTTTCCCCCTTCTTATAACTGCCATCCATCACATACTGTTGCAGTTGCAAATTCCTCATCGTTTCTAACTGTCACTCCAACCGATCCATTTGATCTGGTAAGACTCGCATCCAACAGCATTTATGACAGATATAATCCGCAGTAACCCGTAAACTCTCTTTAAACTCCCACATCTGACAAGAAGTACATATCACTGCAAATGCCAGTTTTGCTCCTTCCCAATTTACAGACCCACAATATAATGCCGTCTTATTCCTCTACAAAACACTGCACCAGGTTAAATTAATAGCTATGGCTTTTATTTTAAGTTGAAACAAGAGACTTATCTCCAAAAAACATCCGATCAAGAAAGAACCCGCTATACTCACGACTGCAGCTTTTCTATTGTACAGAATAAAAACAACGGTAAACTGATCTGATTCTGTGTTGTGAACTTCACCCTCACCATGTGCTTCTTTTGTCTGTTCTTCCCGCTTTTGAAACTGTTGTTGTTGTGACATTGTTTCTTTTTCCCCAAAGTTCCGAAACAATGCAACAGCTATAAAACTAATTGCTGCTCCTGGAATTCGAGGAAATCACCTCCAGCATCTGAATAACCTCAAAAAAAGGAGCAGCTCTTACCGCCAGAAAGTTTTCCCGTCCTCCATCTTGCCCCTGGTACACCCTTCAAATTAACGGATGCACTCTCCAGGTTGATGGCCCTTGGGGGGCGTCATACAATTTTAGGGGGAGACTTTAACCAATATATGGATCCCAAGGTGGATAGGGTCTTACGGGTTCTCGACGATATTTCCCTGCAATCTAGGCAGCTGGTGGATCTAAACAGGGAGCTGGGCTTGGTGGATGTGTGGAGATTGTTCACCCTTCGGGGAGGGACTTCACCATTTTACCTAACCCAAATCAGTGCCAAACTACGATTGACACGTTTTTGCCCCATTGGCCTTTTTGAATTCAGTGCTGTCTTGTAGAATTGGGACCATAGCCATTTCTGATCATGCGACAGTGTACATGGAGGTTTAGGATGGTGGTGATGGGTCAGGCTCACAGTGGTTGTGCATGGATACCTTCCTCCTGAAGGATAGCTTGTCATAGAGTCGTAGAGATGTACAGCATGGAAACAGACCCTTCGGTCAAAACCACAAATGCTGGCCAGATGTCCCAACCCAATCTAGTCCCACCTGCCAGCACCCAGCACATATCCCTCCAAACTCTTCCTATTCATATACCCATCCAAATGCCTCTTAAACGTTGTATTTGTACCAGCCTCCATCACATCCTGTGGCAGATCATTCCATATGCTACAACCCTCTGCGTGAAACAGTTGATCCTTGGGTCTCGTTTATATCTTCCCACTCTCAGCATAAACCTATGGCCTCTAGTTCTGGACTCCCCGACCCCAGGGAAAAGACTTTATCTATTTGTCTTATACATGCCCCTCATAATTTTGTAAACCTCTATAAGGTCACCCCTCAGGCTCTGACGCTGCAGGGAAAACAGCCCCCAGCCTGTTCAGTCTCTCTCTGTCGTTGAAATCCTCCAACCCTGGCAACATCCTTGTAAATCTTTTCTGAACCCTTTTAAGTTTCAAAACATCTTTCCGATAGGAAGGAGACCAGAATTACACGTAATATTCCAACAGTGGCCTAACCAATGTCCTGTACAGCTGCAACATTACCTCCCAACTACTGTACTCAATACTCTGACCGAAAAAGGAAAGCATACCAAACACCTTTCTCACTGTCGTATCTACCTGCGACTCCATTTGCAAGGAGCTATGAACCTGCACTCCAAGGTCTCTTTGTCCAGCAATACTTCCTAGCACCTTGCCATTAAGTGTATAAGTCCTGCTACGATTTGTTCTTTTTTTGAAAAATTTTCATGGGATTTTAAAATTTTTGTGCATCAATTTGGATGGCCAGTAATCTGACGGTGCTTTGGGAGACTGCCAAGACCTATGCAAGGGGTTTGATTATTTCTTACTCGGCGACACGGAAGAGGTAGAAGGGAGAGCAGCAGTTGACAGAGCGTATTTTGACAGACCGTCTGTAACTAAGTTGCAGCAGATTACAATGCTCCGGGCTGCTCTGAACGCTGCGCTCACCCAGACAGAAAAGAGAGCGATTTCATTTCTGAAACGTAGGGTACTCGAGTATGGTAATAATTCGGGTCGATATCTGGCATACTTGGCCAGAAAGAAGAGTGCCCCCAGTCTATCACATCCATTAGCGCTTGTGCTGTTAAAATCGCCTGCGATCCCAGAAAGATTACTGCAGCATTCATGAAGTACTTTTCTGGGCTCTTCCAGTCAGAGGGCTGTAAGGACAGATTGGCGACAATGAAGCCCTTATTTAGGACCCTGGCCCTCCCAGGTGTAACTTCAGAGCAGGTGTCTCTTTCAAATGCCCCTCCGACATGCCACAAGATACAGGAGGCCATGAGGCAGCTCCAGAGTGGTAAAGTATCGGGCCCAGATGTATTTTAGAGGGAGATTTAAAAGGAGTTCGTAGACATGCTGACTGGGCCAATGTTGGATATGTACAATTCTTCATACAGTCAGGCCTGCCTCCCATCCTCTCCAAGAGAAGGAAATATTTTTCTTATTCTCCAGAGGATTGCACTTCATAAAGGCCTATATCCTTATTAAACGTGGACTTTAATATTTTTTGGTGAAAATGCTGGCTTTGAAGCTGAAGAAGGTCTTGCCCTTCATTGTGAAATAGGACCAGATAGGTTTTATTAGGGCTCACAGGTCGTCTAATAATAATAAGAGAGTGTTAATATTGTTCAGGTGTGCCAGCAAGGGTTGATTCCAGGCTTGGTAGTGAATGCAGGGAAAACATTTGACCGGGTGGAGTGGCCGGACCTCTTTTATATCCTGGAATGCTTTGGCCTTGGAAGGGCCTTTGCCAGGTGGGTGACAGTATTATCTAGTTATAAAGCAGCGGATCTCTCTCATGGTATAAGGTCTGACAATTTTAGCAATGGCAGAGGCAGTCGTCAATGATGTCCTCTTCCACCGTTACTATTTGCATTGGTGATTGAGCTGTTGGCAGAGCCCATCCGGAGGGACCACAATATTACTGCCATGGAGGTAGGATCAGGATGGCATAAGATCACACTTTATGCAAATGACGTTCTTCACTTTCTAACTAACTCGATGATATCTGTGCTCCAAGTGATTAATGTATTTGGATCTTTCTTGGCATATAAAATCAATTTTATGAAATCGAAGACCATGCTTGTCGGAGGCCTTATTAGAGTACCCGATCTTGGAAGTGGAATCCGATTCCCTTTCAGATGGTCAAAGGGAGGTTTCCTGCATTTAGGCATTGTTATCACCCTGGCCTTCAATCAATTCGATAAACCTAGCTTCCTGCAATTGCTCGAGAACATAAGGCAGGACCGTCAGTGCTGGGCGGATCTTCCAGTATCCTGGTTGGGTAGAATAGCTCCGGTCAAAATGAATATACTTCCTCATTTATTATATCCCATGCAAATGCACCTTTTCATGCTGCCCAGGCAGCCTATACGGAGCTTTACAGTCGGCTTGGATCTTTTATTTGGCATCACGAGCGGCCTCTTATGGAGCTCACCCAATTGCAGTTTCCACGGGGGCTGAGGGATGTGGATTTTACGCACTTTACCAAATACCAATTGAGTTCCCTCCTAGCCTATGTGGCTGATTGGGATTGCCAATACTCGTGGTCAATGTGGTTGGACATCGATGCCTCCCAGGCAAAATGTCTCCTCATTAATCTGTTGTTCATGAACAAGATGCGGACTGATATAGACCATTGCAGAAATCCAATCAACCTTAACACAGTTAAAGCATGGAGAATGATGCAACAAGGTGGGTGCAATTTACAAAAAAAAAACCCTTCCCCTTTTACTCCCATTGTAGGATTGGTGGATACTCGAATTTTGCTCTGGAATCCAGAGGAGTTTCGTGTTTGGCAAAGTTATTTGACGGGGAGGGAATGATGTCTTTGGAGCAGCTGAGCAAGAAATATGAGCTATCTACGACGGACCTCTTTTGTTACTTAGAGATTAAGATTTTATACAGAAAATGGTTAGTCCCTACCAGTCGAATATGGCGATGAGAGTGCTTCAGTCCACGGGCCCTCTCTCGGTCAGCCTCCTCTCGCATTTAATAGGAGGTAGTGCCTCAAAGGACATCGAGCGGTTGTGTGGAATTTGTGTTCAGCATTTGGGAGTAAACATCTTCACAAGAGGAGTGGGCAAATATTTGGGAGATTGCCTGGAAGATTTTGAATTACAATAGAACGCAAGCTATGCACCTGAAGGTGCTCCACAGGTTTTATTTCGCATCGGATTGGCTTGCCAAACTTAAAACAGGAGCGTCCCAATGTGCCCAAATGTAAAACAGATGTTGTTACTCCTACTCATTGCTTGTGGTCATGCCACAAAGTTTGTAGGTACTGTGGCGCTATAGTGAGTGGTTTGGAAGGGGTCTTGGGAACCGAGGTCAAGATAGATCTGGTATCCCTCCTCTTTGGTTTGCATAAGCACCCATCTTTCGGAAGAGATTGCTCAGTATTCTTTCATTTTGTGCGAGGAAGAACATGCTGATGAAGTGGGTGTCGGAATGTCCCCCAGAATTCTCGGTGTTGTATAGGTTAGTTGTGGAGCACATACCCCTGACCTTCCATACAATCATTGTGCACTCGAAAATGGAACTTTTTGATAGGACGTGGCGGCCCTTTTTGAACCATGGAGACACGGGCTTATTGGCTATTTTGGTCAGGGCCTTTTTATAACCATAAGCATTGTGTCTGGTGTCCCACATGCCTCATGGGAAGAAGAGTTCTGAACAAACACGGCTACACAATGCCAGCTCTCAATACACTAAGGAGCCAATTAGGACCCACAGGCGGAACATACAGGACAGCAGAAGCCATACATCTTGCACATTGTGTCTGAGCTTGATAGTGAATTCCCCTGAAATCCAGTGATATGAGCATGAACTGTTAGGTTAAGGTACAGAAGGTCGGGTATTCATGTTATAAATGGATGACGACTTGACTGGCAAATTGAATAAGTGTGCATCTTCTCCGAGAAATTGGGCAAGGTGGAGGAATCAGACTTTGGGGGTGGGGTCCAATAGCAAGAATAAGAACATAAAATAAATATGCCGAGAGATTAGCTCAAATAGTCATTTATATCAGATGCCCAATCTGCCTCACAGAATCAGACACCATAATCCAGATGAGATATCTGTTTAGCATGGACCACAGTACGGACCAGGCTAGTGTACAGCTCAATACAATCCAGTACTCTGTACAGACAGTGCAGACCACAAGTCCATGGGGGATGTGCAGTGTATAACAGTGAATTGCTCTGTAAAGCTGAGCAGTTGGTGCTGCATCCACCACCCCAGTACATTGTTCAGTAAACACTGTGTTAGATCACTGCCCATGCTGGAAGTGATAGGATATGCAGTTTCCATCCATTTACAGCTTCATACTTCCATTGTGCCAAGGGATGTAGCACATCTAGTCAAAAGGAAGAAGGAAGTTTAAACAAGGTTGAGGAGGCAAGGATCAAGCAGGGCTCTGGAGGGTTACAAATTAGCCAGGAAGGAACTGAAGAATGAACTCATGAGAGGTAGAAGCGGGCTTTAAAAAGCCTTGGTGGGTAGGATTAAGGTAAGATCTATGACATTCTGCACTTATGTCTGGAACAAGAGGACGGCCAGAGTGAGGGTAGGGCTCATCACAGATTGTGGAGTGAATTTGCGTCATGAGTGGGAGGATGTAGGGGAAGTCCTGAATGAATACTTGTCTTCAGTATTCACTACTGAGAGGAGCATTGAATTTTATGGGGACAGCGTGAAACCGGCCGAATGCTAGAACAGGAGGAAATGATGAATAAATTCAGAAATACAACGATAGATAAATCTCCTTGGCCAGCCGGAATATAAGCAAGGATGCTACAAGAAGCGAGGGAACTGATTGATGCACGTTTGGCAATGATCTTTGCATCCTCACTGTCCACTGGAATCATGCCAGATGAAAGGACGCTGGCAAATGTTATTCACTTGTTCAAGGATTGGAATAGGGATCATCCTGGGAGTTATAGACCAATCTGTTTTACGACAGTGGTGGGCAAAGTAATGGAGAGGATTCTGAGAGACATGATTTATGATTACTTGTAAAAAACATCATTTGATTCAGATAGTCAGGATGCCTTTGTGAGAGGCAGGTCATGCCTCACGAATTGTATTGAATCATTTGAGGATGTGACAAAACTAATTTATGAAGGTAGATCAATGGATCTGGTGCATATGGATTTAAGCAAGGCGTTTGATAAATTTATCCACGGTAGGCTCATTCGGACAGTATGGAGGCATGGGATACAGGTAAATCTGGCTGTCTGGATGCAGAATGTCGGGCCTATAAAAGACAGAGGGTGGTAGTAGATGGAAAGCATTCAGTATGGAGCTCTGTGATGAGTAGTGAACCGCAGGATCGGTTTAAGATCTCTGCTCTTTGCGATTTTTATAAATGGCTTGGATGAGGAAGTGGGTTAGTACGTTTGCCGATGACACAAATGTTGGTGGAGTTCTGGATAACGTTGAGGTATTTTGTAGGTTGCAACGGAACATTCATAGGACTCAGAACTGAGCTGATGAGTAGCAGATCGAGTTCAAACTGGTAAAGTGTAAAATCATTCACTTTGGAAGGTCGAATTTGAATGTAAAATATTGAGTTAAAGGCACTATTTTTGGCAGTGCGGAGGAACAGAGGGATCTTGGGGTCCATATCCAGGCATCCCTCAAAGTTGCCACCCAGGTTGATGTCAAATTGGCAACAGAGAGGACTGCAGATGCTGGAGATCAGACTCAAGTTTAGAGTGGTGCTGGAAAAGCACAGCAGGTCAGGTAGCATCTAAGGAGTAGATGATGAAGGGTTCCTGCCTAAAACGTCGAATTTCCTACTCCTCAGATGTGGCTGACCTGCTGTGCTTTTCCAACACCATCCTAATCTTGACCCAGGTTGATGTGGTCGTTAAGAAAGTATATATTGTGTTGGCTTTCTCAAGCTGGGGAACTGAGTTTCAGAGTAGTGAGGTTAAGCTACAGCTCTATAAAGCCCGGATTAAATCACTGTTATGAAGTTGAAGGTGCGTTTAGTACCTTTGAAGCGAGAGTGACTGTTGTTTTGCACTAGGAACTTGCAAGCACCTGTCATATGACTAGCGAGCAGTCTCAGAGTAGGCTGGAAGATATAAAGCATGCCGCAAAACAGATACCTTGAATTTTGGTTGCTCTTTTGACAACAATTCGAATTTAACCAATCCGTCTAAATTATGCCCCAGTAAACTAAAGTCATTCAATTTTGAATTTATTGTTTTGCCAACATCCAACCAATGAGATGATCCAATGTTGAGGGGGATAAAAGAGGCAGGCAGTTCGAGAGTTGGACTGAGAGTAACTGCCATCTGGAGAGAGAGTGCCATGCAAAACTCTCTCTTTCAAAGATACCGTTTTTGTATGAAACATTCCTGCACTAAAATTCAGAAGACAAACCAGGGAGATCTTTAGCTGAAAGAACGAGGACACTGGAGATGACAGATGCTGTGCGGTTTTGAAATTAAGTTGATGTAATTTTAATACGGGCTTTTCTTATTGGAACATTATGTTGTTATAAAGTTGGAGGCAGATACCAATCAATTCAGAGAAAAATGGAGTTAGAGTTGTGAATAGATATTTTTCTATGTTCACTTTTAGAGTTAAGGGATAAATTGATGTTATTTATCCTTATAGAGTGGAATTACGGATTTGGCACTCATACTTTAACAGCTTACGAGACGAGTTGAGCTTTCTGGCTGTTTGGTTTAATTAGCAGAAGGGTTCATTGCCACACGTGGAAGATTGTGTTCACTTCTGGTCGCCTTGTCATAGAAAAGATGTGGAAGCTATAGAGAAGGTTCAGAGGATTTCCTGCAGTGAAACAGAAATATTGGCATATACCACACAGAGCAAGTGAAATATTGAGAAAGTCACCACGTGAAAAAGTAAATATTGGCAGATTTTCCATGTCTGCATAAACATCAGTGTGTCACTGTGTGTGTCGTATGTCTGTATTGATGACTGTGATTCTGTGTGTGCTTGCGCATCAGCGTATCGGTATGTGGCTCTGTGTGCCTGCATTATTATCAGTGTGACTGCATCAGTTTCTGTGTGTGTGTCTGTGTATCTGTATTCATTTCTGTGTGTCTTGGCGTGTCTCCATTCGTCTCTCTCTGTACCTGCGTGTCTCTGTGTGTATCCGTGTGCAAAGCGGATCTGTCAGCCTCTGTGGTGTTTTAAGTTAGGCAATGCCCCCTCTGCTGGCCTTCACACTCTACTACATCGACGGCATTCCTGATGAAGTGTACCGGCCCAAAACGTTGGTTTTCCTACTCCTCGAAGGCTGTCTGACCTGCTGTGCTTTTCCAGCACCACACTCTGGACTCTGATCTCCAGCATCTGCAGACCTCACTTTCCAACATCAGAGTTTTAGTCTGGGAGGGAACCAGTTCACAACATCATCCAAACTGACAGCACCATCACCACACACATCCGCACACACACATATAGGCAAGTATAGCAAGGATCGTAATTGTACTGAGGACCCTAAGAGTGGAGAATGCTCATGCAGAGTATTGTCTATGCTCATTGTACAATGTGGAAGTGGTTTGTCTTTGAAGATTATTCGTGAAACAGAGTGTACACAATAAAGAGTATTTCCGCTGCAACTGCATCCAATGAAGGTCGATGGAAACATTTGTAAGGTGATTATAATGCGTTTATTGCACGTTCTTTAACTTGAAATCTTTTGTAATGCACTCTTACAAATTATAAGTGAGAAACGATTGAAAAGTCCTGATATGAACCCAATGAGGGTGGTAATATCTCAGGAAAAACATCGTTAGGTATCAGATGAAACTGATCTGTGCTTCAAAAGGCGATAATTGAAAACCCAAACAACTACACAATGTGAGAGATTCACAGAATTTGATGTCCTCTGAGAGAGGAAAAATCTGACTCTTGTGCAGTGGCATGGGGATGCCAGCACAGGGTGACATCGTATGACTGTACACTTAACATTGACAGACAATAGAGATGTGAGAAGGGGGGAGGGTGTTGATCTCAATTTCACTGAATTTACCACAAAAACCACAAAGGCCACATTTCACAGATATGCAGACAGAGATACACACAAACATACATAGACACATTAAATACACAACACATATGGATACAGATATGAACACTTGCACACTAACACATGCACACTCCTGCACAGAGAAAAAATAAGTTCTTTAAGTTAAGGGAATGTTTAAGATAAGGGTTTTCATTAATAAGGGAATCAATTGATCAGTTCGGGAATGCAAAAGAATGCGGCTGTGCAACATTTTACCCGTGATCAAACAGCACAGCAGATCCGATTGGCTAAATGGCTTCATTCTGCTCCAATTTCCTATTTTCTGCAGTGATTCATTCTGGAAGGTCGTGTTCAAATACAGATTACAGGGTCAAAAGTAGCATTCTTGGCCATGTAGAGGAACAAATGGATCTTAGGGCCCACATCCATAGGTATCACCAAGTTGCCACTCAGGTTGATAGTGGTGTTAAGAGGAGTGTGATGAGTTGGTTTTCATTAACAGAGAGATTGAGTTGAAGAGCCACGAGATTATGCTGTAACTCTATAAAGCCCTGGCTAGACCACACATGAAGCATTGTGTTGAGTTCTGGTAGCCCCATTATGGGAAGAAATTAGAAGCTTTCGAGAGGGAGCAGACATGATTTACCAGGATGTTGCCTGCGCGGGAGGGAATGTCTTATGAAGAATTTTTGTGTGAGTTAGGCTTTTCTCATTGGAGTGAAGAAGAATGAGAGCTAACTTAATACAGCTGTGAATAATGATGAGACATGGATAGAGTGGACAACGAGAGACTTCTTTCCCAGGGTGGAAATGGCTATCACGCAGGGAGCAGAATTTTAAAGTGATTCGAGGAACGCTTCGGGGAGATGTCAGATGCAGGTTGTGGTAGGTGCATAGAATGCACTGCCAGCGATGGTAATAGAATCAGATACATTAGGGATATTCAAACAATTCTGGGATAGACAAATAAATAATGATAAAACGAAGGGTATGAAGTTTAGTTTAATCTTAGACGAGGATAAAAAGGTTGGCACAACAAAGACGGCTGAAGGGCTGTACTGTGCTGCACTGTACAATGTCCTAATTTCCTCCACTCTTGTGGGTTTATGGTATTTGGAATTAATCTAACTTCGATTGAGGATAAATTTGTTAAGTATTTGATTGTCAAGTGTTACAGGAATTGTGGACAGGTTCGAGGATTTGAATGGTCTATATCTGTTTCTAATTGTCGAGTCCTTGTGTCAAACATGTGTTGATTGGCTTGAGGGGGACACATTTTAAGAATAAGGGCATTCCCATTTCAGACTGAGACAGGGATGTTCCTTTCTCTTTAGGGTTGTGTGATCTCTAGTGTTGCCATATCAAGGAGCAGTGAAGACTGGGTTAGTGTAAACATTCGAAGTTTCGTTACATAGATCATTGATGAACAAAAGAATCCATGTTCTTTGGGAACAGAGAGGAAATGGATGTTTAGTCACAATCACATCAACAATGAGCATTCTGAATGGAGCAGCAGACGCATGGGGCTGAAAGGCAAACTGATGCTCCTAACCCATGTCTTCTTCTCTCACTAAAACTCTCGTTGCTTTTACAGAATGAGAGGCAGTTCCCATTCAGCCCGTCAGCAATGAGACACGAGGAGACCTTTCTGCCCTCTAAGGATTTTCAAAGGAAGATGATAAAGTCATTCAGCCATTTGAGTACATTACACAGCACAGGAGGAGGCCATCCAAACTTTCGAGGCTGCTACATAAGAACAGAGAACCCTGGGTAACTCTCAGAAAATAGACAGTAGGGATTGATGTTTATTTTCAGTTTGGTAAACTTCAACTTGGTGGAGTGCCTTAGAGATCAGTGCAAGATCAACAACTATTTCGGACCTGTCAATGATTTGGATGTGAGGACTGATTGGACTGGAGCCCAATTAGCTTGGCCACCACGATAGTCATTCAATGAAGTGTCAAGTGGAGGTAGAGAGTCTGTAATGGGATAGAGACAGGCGACGTTAATGCGTAAACCATCAACAGAAACAGTATAACCTGGGCTAATGAAGTTTATGCTGTGACAAAAGGGTAAAACAACAGTAAACTACTTAAAACGAGGGAGATCACAAAACTCAGTGTTACAACGGGATTTGTGCATGCTAGTACATACATCACACAAGGTTAGTATGCCGATGCAGTAAACGATTAGGAAAGTATATGGAATGATTCTACTCCATGCAAAGGCCATCAGAACATTTTGCTGCATCTGTACATGAGCTTTCCGCGGCCACATTTTATGTATTGTGTGTAGTAATGATTCCCTAAACTGACAAAATAAATATACTCAATTGATTTAGAAGCTCTGTCAGATGTTTCACTGTACTTGTTCCTGGAAAGAAGGCCTTATTCTGTCATACTGCAAAGAAGCAGACCTTTCGGTTCACCTTGTCCATGACAACCAGATGTCCTATATTAATCTCATCCCATTTGCCAGCACTTGACCCATATCCCTCTAAACCTTTCCTATTCACGTATTCATCCAAATGTTGTTTTTAAATGTTGTAATTTTCCCAGCTTCCAATACTTGATTTGACAGTTCATTCCATACACTCCGAGAAAAGGTTACCACTTTTATCTCATTTAAAGTTTTCCCCATCACCTTCAATCTGTGTGCTCTAGTTTTGAACTTCCCCAACGCAGAAAATGTCCTTGGTTATTCACCATTTCCATGCCCCTCATGATTTTATAAACCTCTCCCAGAGCACTTCAGGGTAGAGAATGAGAGATTTTCATATTGAACCATATAAGATATTGGGGAGAGTGTATCAGGTGCGTGTCTGATGGGCATTTCCTCTGGTGTGGCAAACTAGAATTAAGAATTCAAATTTAAGAGAAAAATGTAATCATTTGAACACAGATAGTGCAAAGACATGAAGTTATTGGACAAGGTTATGGGGACACATACGAACGCATCTTCAAATCACAGCTTATAAATTGCTCTGACGTGGAGCAGGGGACAGGGACGGATTCGTACAGTTCCGACCATGTTCGAGGAGGCTTCACATGGTCCAGTTAGGTGGTCAGATAACATTATTGTATATTTCAGCTCAATATTGGAGAAGATGCAAGCTGCTAGAAAAGTCACGGTTTATTGCTTCCTCTCTTCCCTTGTTCCTTCTCACAGCAACGTGTAAGAGGTGAAAATTCATCAGTAATCTTTAGCACTTGTGAAGCATTCCAGTTGAGGATTCATTGGAATCTCCACACTGCCTGAAGGAAAGGGAATTCAGCCAAATCTAACTGTTCCAGGAAGGAATTCGATTGCCAGCAGCTTGTGTGAGCAGAATGACCTCAGAGACATAATGCAATTTAATATTTCCTTTTGTCGTGAATTTAACTTTTGCTACGAAAAGCTATTTCAAGCTGATATTCTGCAGAGTTTTATTCTGTTTGTCTTAATGCATGTGTTTGTGTATCTATGTGCACCTGTGTGTGTGACACTGTGACTGTCTCAGTGTATGTGTCTGTGTAGGTGTATGTTTCTGTGTATACATACTGCGTCTCAGTATACATTGAAAGATAAATATTAATGCAAATATTTGTCCACACTGCTTGTCATGTATCTTTCCATCATAGCTTGAGTAAGTATTCTTTGGTAAATTACTTTACCAAATTAAAGATATCTACCTGACTTGTGCCTCGCAAATCTGACCTAGTCTGAGAACTATATCATTGGCCATATCACCAACGTAGTTACATTTAAAATGTGTCATGACCAATGGAGGAGCTGGAGTAAAAAATGAAACAGAGACCTCTCCAAACCCAGTCTGAACAGGGATGAGGAGAAATTCACAAAGGGTTGTTTGCGTGGGAATGCTCTTCCCGAGAAATTTGTGGTGCCTGTGTTTGCATTTATTCAAAGCCCTGCTACTTAGACCTTGGATGGCAAACGACAATTAACCAAAAACAGGAAGGTGAGGCTGAGACTACAACTTGATCAGCCACAATCTTAGTGCCTGGTGGAGAAGGCTCAAAGTGTCTAATGACCAACCCTTCTCCTCAGTCCCTTGTTCCTCTGTTCCGCTGAACCTTTCAAATCTGGTGCACAGAAAGAGCGGTGAACATTCAGCGGATGAAGACTGTCACACACAGTTTGACATGGCGTTGGAAAATATTCTTGGAAAAAGAAAGGGTAGGTGACGGTGTGAAACATCTCACTCCTCTGTCTTTACAGAACTGTCTTCATTTCTTGGTCATATTACCGATTCAGATTCACTGTAAATACAGCGCGCATACCTCACCCAGAGATGGCCCACAAACTCCTCTCGTCTTCCTGACTGCAACATCCAATAACAGAATTTTCAGGCAAATAACTTCCCAATAACAGAATGACAGAACATCAGATACGTGAATACATCGTTCAGCCCTTCAGGTCTATCTTTCCCTTCAATGTGATCATAGCTGATCTGCAAAAGCCACAAATTCTCTCGTATGCTCAATCACTGCAGCCCTCAATATTCTGATGCCTCATATATCCATTATGCCCCCTTCAAAATATCTTAGTGATCTACCTCCCCTACGTCTCTGGAATACAAAAGTCCCGATAGTCACGACTCTGTGAGAATGAAACACTCCTCACAAACACACCGTGACCTAGTCACATGAATAAAAGATATAAACACGCGGTAAGAGTGACTGGCCCGGATAGCAAGGCAGGATTTAACTGTGGATGGCATTTTGGAACTCCGAACAGAATGGAATTTAATAGAAATGAACTGTAAACTCCCTACTGGTTAGAGGCATTCAGAGGACAAGGGAAGATATTTGCGGTTGTTGTGGATCAATCATTTCAATCACAGGACATCTCTGCCTGCATCCTCAAGGTAGCTTTCTTCAGCTGTTTCAATGTGTTTGCCAATTCTTCCGGTTAGAAGTGGAGACATTCTCTGAAGATCACACAATATTCGTAGCAAAAGTTAAATTCAAGACAAAAGGAAATATTAAATTGCATTATGTCTCTGAGGTCATTCTGCTCACACAAGCTGCTGGCAATCGAATTCCTTCCTGGAACAGTTGGATTTGGCTGAATTCCCTTTCCTTCAGGCAGTGTGGAGATTCCAATGAATCCTCAACTGGTGTGCTTCACAAGTGCTAAAGATTACTGATGAATTTTCACCTCTTACACGTTGCTGTGAGAAGGAACAAGGGAAGAGAGGAAGCATTAAACCGTGACTTTTCTAGCAGCTTGCCTCTTCTCCAATATTGAGCTGAAATTTACAATCATGTTTTCTGACCATCTAATTGGACCATGTGAAGCCTCCTCGAACATGGTCGGGACTGTACGAATCCGTCCCTGTTCCCTGCTCCATGTAGGAGCAATTTATAAGCTGTAATTTGAAGCTTCTCTATCCGAGAAGACAGACTGGTATTTCGATGGAGATTACAACCTGGTGGGAATGGCTAACTCTTTCAGGAATAAGGTGCTGTGGCTGCTCACAGACTTGTGAACAATGCAGATTCACACCAACTGCACATTGAGACATCGAGAGTTCATTTAGAGCCTGGAGCTGCCTCTCAACCAACATGGGGGCTACGGGCAGGGATGTGAACTATTGGGAATCAAATATCATGGAAAAATGTAATTTATCACATGATCACTGTCTTTTTCTTGACAAAATGAGTGTTTGTCCCTAATCTTCAATTTTAGTAGTAAAAGCCTGTTATTTTCTCTCAGCGTCACGTATTAAACACTCATTTTCCTCACACTTTCCTCACGGTACCATCATCCCAGGAATAATTCTGGTGAAAGTATTTTGCACTATTTCAGTCGCAATGTAATCATTCCTTATAAAAGAGAGAGAATCTGTAATCAGTGGCCGAAATACTGTCCAAGCAACACTCTACAACTGCAGGAAGATGAATTTACTCCAACACTTGAATCATTTTATAATGAAGGACAACGTACCATTTACTGTCCTGATTACTTGCTGGCTAATCTGAATAGTGTAAGTGATAACTGCATTCCCCAACTTCTCAACTTCTAATAAATACTAAATGAAAAGAACTGCATTCGTTGCTCACATTCAAATCATTTCTTTGCCTTGAGAACAGCTGTGCTCCAAGCAATGATACGTGGGATACCCTATGAGCAATGACCTTTAGTCCAGAGCAGAATCTTACTCTCTGCATTCTCCCCATTATCCAATTCTCAATCCATATAGCATATTCACCCCAACACAAGGAGTATAATGTTCTTCACTTACCTGACAAAAACCTCCTGAAAATTCAAATACACTCTTCCCATTGGTTCTCATTTGTCGATGTCAGAATCAACATCCTCCACAAACTCCAAGTGCCGTATCAAAAATGATTTCCCATTCTAAAATCTAGGCTGACTCCACAAATCATATAATTATTCTCCAAAGATCTAGTTATGATGAATTACTAAAAAAATTCTAAAATTTTCCCTCACAACTGACATCGATTTATTAATTGGTTGGTACGCTGTTTTCCATATCGCTCTTGTTTTAAATGTTTGTTGTCACAGTAGCTACTTCCAAGTCTGCAGGATTCCTTCCCTAACATAAAAAGCTTTGACATACTTTCCCCTCCCTCATAGAGTTAAGGAACTGACAGTACAGATTTAGGGCACTGACCCATCGTGTCTGTGCCTGCTCCTGAAAGAGATACCCAGCAAGCACAACTCTCCAGCCCTAACTCAGTAGCCCTCTAAATTCATGATTCATTTAGTCCAGCAACTTACCAATATTCAATACACTGAGCTTTGTTTTTTTTTTCTGCAGTACTTCCTCTTAATAATTCTAACTTCTTGCAGTTCCACATTTTCGCCATTCACCGTATTCCTTAACATTTCAGGAAGATTTTTCTGTTCCTTCCTCTGTGGACACAGAACCAACATATTCAGCTCACTGGTCGGAGATGGCCTGTGTTACCTTGTGAGTACATGAGAGGATCACACTCTGTCAAAATGGATAGTTCACCCACTCCTGCCTGGAAAGTTGCAGAACCAAAACAGTTGATGGCATTTTGAGTACTTTCCTCTCCCTGGTGTGAGACTACAGTTTGTGCTGATAGAGGTTTCACAGCTCTGTGACGTCATTGTTGAAATTAACTGGCTTCACACTTTGCACACAGAAAAGGTACAACATTGAGAAGTATTTGTGGAAATCTCAGAAATCATAGTGTAGTGTCCTGCTCCTTCCTATGCAGCCTCTGTAGACCCAGACTCTCTCCAAAATGCAGTGCCCAAACCTTGTCCAGAGTGGGGACACCAGACCCTCAGGTTTCCCTAAATCATTGCAGTAGCTGATAACACAAACACAAGAAAAACATCAACCTCCTCTGACTTTCCAGTGATGGGAACAAGTCAAATATCTGTATATATGTCACACCCACTCAGAGTTAACAAATGGCTTTCTCGCCTCAGTTTCTATTCCTTGCTGAAAAAAGACATTGCAGCTCTGCACAGTCCCTGTGACCTGAAATATTACCGGTTCTGTTCTATATGGAAGTAGTTGACAATGTAACTGCACAATTTTCTGTACGTCAGTCACAGTAACAGCAACAGTACCATTACAAGTTTAGATGCTGGGGATGCAATGGTCGAGTGCTATTATCTTCAGACTGTTAATCCAGGGACCCAGCTAATGAATAGATCTAGACCTGAATCCTACCATATTAGATGGTGGAATTTGAATTCAATGGAGTATTTGGATTAGCAATCGAATGAAAGATTGTCAATTCTCAAATAAAAACAAACACCTGCCCCACTTGTGTCCTTCGTGGAAGGAAATCTGTTATCTTTACGTGGTCAGGCCGACATGTGACACCACACCCAAAGCAATGTGATCGACTCTCAACTGCCCTTTGAAATTGCCAAGCCAGCATTCAGTTATATACTACAAGGTCTCAAAGAAATGAAACCAAACAGATTTAAGCACTGGCAGCCTACAGCATGTGAACTGCTATGGCTCAAAAAGGCAGCTCACAAAACACCTTCTCATGGGCAACCCGGAAAGGGAAATATATACACCCATGTCGTATCAATGAATTAAAGAAGATGACCACACTCAGGGAAGAAAGACAGAGGGGACAAACCTCGTTTTAAAAAGTGACTTCGATAGATATCCACATGGGCATGATACTGAGGATTATGGGGAAAAAAAAACAACAACATTATTATCACATTTTATTTCAATCCTAGCTGATTATCAACAATTGCTTTTTAAAAATCCTTTTCTCTATCTCTCTATTCCTCCATATATTCAAATCACTCCACCAACACAAATTACACTATTTCCCAACTGCTTTCAGATCTGAAGCATGGTGAGTGGACTCAAACATTAACTCTGTTTTTTTCTCAACAGAAGCTGCCACACCTGTCCCGTTTCCACAACACTTTGTTTCATTTTGTTTCAGATCATCAGTAGCTTTCTTTGTTTGTTTTAATTTTTTTGTATTTCATGGGATATCAGCATCACTATGAAGGGCAGCATTTGATGACCATCACTAATTGCCCTTGATTGTGACCATTCCACAAGGCAGTACAGAACCAAGCACATTGTTGTGGGTCTGAAGTCGCTCTCAATCCAGACCAAATAACGATGTTAGATGTCTTTAACAAACGACATCAGTGAAACAGTTAGATTTTTAGACAAAATTCTCCTCGTTTTATGGTTACAGTTCGTAATTTGCTTTTATTTCGATTCTTATCATTTGAATTTAAGTTCTGCGATCAGCTGTGGTAAGATTTGAGACAGTACCTTTAGTATTCTAACCTGTGTCTCTGAATTACCCACACAGCGACATTTCTACTCTGACACGGTGTAACTATCATGAACTTACTTTAGAGACATTACAAGTTTGTTATCGATTTATTCGTAACTGGAGCAGTGGCCAGAAGACAACTGTAACTGTAAAGTATGGCCTTTAGCAATGCATAGGCAATGTTTTATTCAGCAACAGCACTGACACGGTGGTGGAGACTCAGGGTATTATGAAGCCAATAGTGGGCAGGTTTGGTGAGGGAGACAATACCAAGACAAACAACAGTTCAACAGTTCAACGCAAAAAAAAACGGTCCTCGCAGTTTTGTTTCAGAAGTTTGTGAGGGAGTGGTCTGAAATTTGTGGATAATGAATGGAATTTATAATGGAACTAAATACAATAGATTCTGTCTTTACCAGATATAGATAACCAAAAAAGCATTAAAGTTCAACATGGTTTATGTAATTCATAACTAGATAGAGGTTGAAAACGTACCAGGAACACCAACAATAGCGAGGGTGGGATAATAACCTGCCTGAATAATCATCAGTACACCAAATATTTGGAATGATAATGTTGACCCAGACAAGAAAAACCAGAAAAGACCATCGGATAAACTCCAATGCATTGCTGTAACATTCTAGTCTAATGTTCTAAAATTCTGATCGATTATTGGAATATTCCAGTCTAATGTTATTATATTCTGATCCCTTGTTGTAACATTCCAGTCTAATGTTCTCAGGTAATGAGCCATTACTGGAACACTCCAGTCTGTTGTTTGCAGTTTCTGATATCCCCTTTCCATGTCTCTGTAGCTATTGACTCCGTTCGTGTTGGAGGTGATATATCTGTTGCTAACATGGAATAAAGCAACGAAAGAAGTGCCTTAGTCATAGGAGAGAGAAAGCCTCTATTGAGATAGTGTAGATCAGTAGAAAATCAAGTTTTGTTTCTGGTATTCATACACGTTGATGATAAGAATGTGGCAGATGGGAATTGGGGTTAGACAATGATAAACAATGTTGTGGATGACTCAATGAGTATTCCGGTAGTTCACAGTGAGGACGAAAGTGTTAGTTTACAGGAGGGTACAACCGGATTATTCAGATGGCCAGCCCAATGACCGAAAAACTTAACACTGCAAAATGTGAGTTGCTGCACTTTGAAAGAATAACAACACAAGAGAGTACTCAAACCATGAAGATAGGCTAAATTTGCTTTTGCTCTACTTTGGAGCAGAGAATGTTATGGCGTGAACCTGATAGAGGTGTATAACACCATGAGAGGTATAGACACAGTGAACAGACAGCAGCTGTTCCCCTTAGTCAAACGGTTAAATACAAAGGGATGCACGTTTAATGTGAAAGACAAGTGATTGACTTAGGATTTGTGAATTCTGTTTTGAACCCAGAGGGTGATATGCTTCTGGAATGCATTGCCTGTGAGGGTGGTTGAGAAAGGAAACAGGACAAACTTGGCAAAGCACTTGTATCAGCACTTGATGGTGCCAGATTTGATAGGCATCTTCTTTATTATACGATTCTGTGTTATACGATTCTGTTGAGGTAACTTTCATTAATGCAGTTTGGTGTTTTCTAGCTGGTGTAGACATATTGCTCTGAATGGCCTGTTTGTATGCCATAAGACTCTATCTCTTTAATTCTTGAAAACAGAAAATAGTCTCACCATTTCCATAGCTTGTGAGCATTAAGTGGTGAAGAATATAATCTCCAAGGTCACATTGCATCCTGACTTGAATCAAAACCATTGTCCCTTCACTGTCACTTGTTCAGAATCCTGTAATTCCCGCTGAAACAAAAATGTTAGTGTTCCAGTACCACGAGGACCACTGGGGTTCACTAACACATTATGATTGGAAATTCGACAGAGGCAACAGATCGGTGACTTTGCTAACGAAACTCACCTCACAACAACAACTGAAAGGAAACTGCACTATTAAAACATATATTCGACATTATCTAATTTCTAAAGCAGTGTCAAAGGAATTTTTCCCTTATTTAAAAAACACATTTGGAAAGTTGTGCCCATCAATCTGAAAGGAAAAGTCTTAATGTTCATGACAATGGTCTCCTAATTTTTCGGTAGCTGAAGACAACAAAAAAGTAGAAACTAGCATCAGGCGTATTGTGTTCCTTCTTTGATCATACAATGTTAGGGTGTCATTCTTAGTCAAGAATCTGTCTGCCTCTGCCTTAGGAATATTCAATGTCCTCGCCTACATCGCTCTATGGTCAGAGAGTGCACGAATACACAACACTTTAAGAGGGCTGAAACAACCCATATTTTATTAAATGAGATATTCTTCAGTTTTACTTTCCATCCACGTTTTGTAATCTGTCATACAAACTGAAATATTATTTCAGAATTCAAATTAAAAAGACTATTCGGAATATTCTGAGGTTAAACAAGATCTCATAAATTCCAGCTAAACTCCAGGAGATCCAGGGCCTATCTGGTCAATATTTCCTCCTGAAATACAATTCTTCACAGGAGTCAGTTGAGTGAATCTTCTCTGGACTGCTTTGCATGTCATTATGACCATAGCTCTTTCGATATGGTCTCACCAGTACCCTGTAAAACTGTAGAAAATTCTTCCTACATCTGAATGAATTCTGTTTCAAAAAAGTTTCAACATTTGTCTGGCCTCTCTAAAAACTTGATGTACACGAACTTTTTGTGTGATCCAGATGCCTGATTCCTCTGTGCCTCAATCCTATCTCTTCATTTAAATAATTCGTACGTTTCCATTAAACATCCAACATATTTGAACACAGACACATTTTGCGTTCTATTCTCCATACACCAATGTTTGTTGTTCCTTTGACCAACTTATATCCCCTTATTAACTCGTGTCTTGTTCATATACAAATAAAAACAATAAAAGTAAAAATATTGCATTGTCAATTCGATTGGAATTTGGTGAGAGTTTCTGTCTTTGAGCAAATATTCTGTCTTTATAATGGAAGAATACAAACATTTGAAATTATGTGTCCTCTTAAGCAGGTTCACATGTTTATATTCTTCTATAATGCAAACAGAATATTTCATCAAAGACATAGGTTGCCATTACAATTCATAGGAATTGACTATATCATATTTTTAGTCCACGCCCAAGCTATAAATTAGCGACAACGCTAAAGCGTTTTGCAGTCCCATCACTCAGTTCCCATCACTGAAATATGGACAGATGGTGTAGAATCTGTGTTGGTGGAACTGAGAAACAACAAACGTTAAAAAGGCAGAAAACAGCGAGTGAGGATAAAAATGATCATGTCAGTATGATAGCCTGTGACATGTGATATTCCACAAGGCTCAGTGTTGGTACCACGACATTTTACTTTGTCAATTAGATGAATGTTCTAAGGGCATTCTGGTTAACTTTTCAGATGATATAAAGACAGGTGGAGAGACAGGTCGCATTGCGGAAATGGAGAGTCTGCAGAAGGGTTTAGACACGTTAGGAGAGTGGACAAAGAAGTGGCAGATGGAGTACAAATGGGGGTAAGTGTGATGTCATGCACTTTGGTAAGAAGAATACAGGCATGGACTATTTTCTAAATGCGGGAAAATTCTTCAGTCTGAAGTGAAGAGAGACTTCGGAGTTGTAGATTAAGATTGTCTCAAGGTGAACCAATATTTAGGAAGTTTTTATGTCAAGACAAAGTGTGTTTTAAAGTTTTATATTCACCAAAAGAACTATGAGTAGACTGATAAGCAACAACATCTGTTTATTGAACACAATTAATATTAGAACAATAAATTGTACTATAATGTAAAAAACACACTACAAACTACCTTTTGCTTTAACTTAACTTTGTATGATCGTATACCATCCCAACAGTACGTTGCTGGGCTACACGTGCTGATTTCGCCTTCTTACGATGGACTTGGAGGGATCTTCTGTTTTGTTGGTTATTCTTGATTTACGGTGATTGCGGTGATTCTCATTCTTCAGAGTCTTCACCTCCTTTTGGGAGGATATGGAGGATCTGTCAACAGAATGACCACGTTGGATTACCCTGATCAAACAGATCCAACCAGGGGGTTGCTCATTGATGACTCAAGGTTTGTATTGCAGGGACTGTAGCTGTCAAGTTTGTTTACAAACCGTCTGTGGGGAGCTGCAGCCTGTCTGGATTCTGCTGCATGTGGATTAGCACAGAGAGTTTACTCAAGGCCGGCATCCATTTCCCAGCATGCTTTAATCATTGTTCATTTTTGTAACTCCATGGTAATTTGTTATTGTTCATTATAATTTCATTATTTCAGGTGGCAAGATTGGTCACAAAGGCAAATACAATGATGACATTTATTTTGAGAGGACTTAAATATAAAAGCATGGATGTACTTCTGACACTCTATAAGGCTCTAATCAGAAAACATTTGGATTATTATGTGATGTTTTGGCCCCACATCTCAGGAAGGATATACTGCCCTGGAGCGTGTTCAGAGGCAGTTCACAGGAATGGTCTCAGGAATGAAAAGCCTAACATGTGAGGTCTCTGGGATTAAACTCGCTGAAGTTGAAAAGGATGAGGGGCTCTAATTGAATCATACAAAGTACTAGATGCCTGGCCAGAGTAGATGTCAGAAAGATGCTTCCATTGTTAAGAGATTAAGGACCCAAAGGCATGGTATCATAGTTAAGAGAAGACCTTTTACATTGGAGGTAAGGAGAAACATCTTCAGCCAGGGAGTGATAAGTCTATGGCAAGGATGGAAGATTCCTTCCTTCAAGGACATTAGTGAACCAGATGAGTATTCCCTTACAATCGATTCACGATCGCCATCAGTATCTTAATTCCACATTTGAATTCAAGCTCCACCATCTACCATGGCAGAATTCAAATCCAGGTAATCAGAACATTAGCTGGGTCTCTCGCTTAACAGTTAGCGATAACACCACCAACCCACTGCCTTGTCCAGTCCTCCAGAGTGTGACTAACTTGTGTAGATTGATTTTCCCGAGACTTTTCCCTCAAAGTATTATTGATTCCCATGTCAAATCATGGATGATTTTTCTCCATTACGCGATTCCTCTTCCTCTCACCAATTTAATTGAGAGGTTATTTAGCATCTTCTTGTGTCTTTAACATTTATTTTATCTGTCCTGCCCTTAATAATTTTGTTTTTTTCCTGGCCAGTCCACCCAAGCCAACTCCTTCCTTAGCCCAATATAATTATCGTTGCTCAACACAAAAACCGTCATATGTGACTCTGTCCTTATACATTCAATCTGAGTTTGAAACTACAGCATGTTGCGGTCACTGCTTCCAAAAGGATCCTTAACTGCGAGATCATTTATCAATCCTTCCTTGTCACATAGTATCAAATCTGAAGTAACCCGTTGTATAGTTGAATCCATGATATATTGCTCTCAAAAGCAATCCTTCATACATTCTACGAATTGTTCTTCGTGGCTACCTTTGCCAAGTTAATTAATTGAGTCAATGTGCATGTTCATCCCACTGTTGTGCCCTTGTCACCAGCCGTCATTATTTCCGAACTCAGAAATGCTTCTGGTGAACAGTGGCTGAACTTTACTCTTCCCAAGAGGTTTCTTCTCTTGCTTTTTATTTGCACTGAGACGGATTTCAAATTTGTCTTGGCACAAAACACTTTGAAATGCTCTGAGTTCCCACTCGCACGAACAAATGTTTATTTTGTTTTCACTAGCTACATTTCACAGTAAATATCGAGGATTTAAAAGGGCTAAAAGTTCTCATGAGATATCGTTAGCAAACAGGGTTGAGGAAAATCCCAAAGACTTCTTTTCATATATAAGGAGCAAGAGGGTAACTAGAGAAATGTTTGGCCCACACAAGGACAAAGGAAGAAAGTTATGCATGGAGTCAGAGAAAATGGGTGACATTCTTCGCAAGTACTTTGCATCTGTATTCACCAAGGAGAGAGACATGACGGATGTTGAGGTTAGGGATAGATTTCTGAGTACTCTGGGTCAAGTCGACATAAAGAGGAAGGAAGTTTTGGAGACTCTAAAATGTATTAAGGTAGACAAGCCCCCAAGTCCGGATGGTTACTGAGGGATGTGAGTGTGGAAATAACTGGGGCTTTAACATATATCTTTGCATGATGATTGAACATGGGTGAGGTCCCGGAGGACTGGCGAATTTCTAATATTGTCCCTTTGTTTAAGAAGGATAGCGGGGATAATCCAGGTAATTGTCGACCGGCGAGCCTGACATCAGTGATAGGGAAGCTGCTGGAGAAGATACTGACGGACTTGAGTAAGGCGTTTTATAAGGCTCCCCATGGTCGGCTGATGGAGAAGGTAAAGTCGCATGGGGTCCAAAGTGTTCTATCTAGATGGATAGAGAACTGGCTGGGCAACAGGAGACAGAGAGTAATAGTGGAAGGGGATTTCTTAACATGGAGACCTATGACCAGTGGTGTGCAACAGCGATCCGTGCTGGGACCATTGATGTTTGTGATATATATCAATGAATGTTTGTGATATATATATAGAAGAAGGCATTGGTTGCCTGATTAGTAAGTTTGCAGATGACACCAAGATTGTGCGAGTAGCAGATAGTGAAGGGGACTGTCCGAGAATACAGCAGAATATAGATAGATTGGAGAGATGGGCACAGAAATGGCAGATGGAGTTCAATCTGTGCAAATGCGAGATGATTCATTTTGAAAGAACCAGTTCAAAAGTGAACACCACAGTAAATGGAAAAGCCCTGGCGAAAATTGACGTAGAGCGAGATCTGGGTGTTTGGGTCCATTGTTTCCTGCAGATGCCAACACAGGCCAGTAAAATGTTCAAAGCGGCATATGGCATGCTTTCCTTCATTGGATCAGGTGTTGAGTACTAGCGCTGGCAGGTCATGTTACAGTTGCATAGGACTTTGCTTTGGCCGCATTTGGAATACTGCACATACTTCTGGTCACCACATTAACAGAAGGATGTGGATGCTTTCAATAGGGTACAGAGTAGTTTCACCAGGATGCTGCCTGGGTTGGACGGTGCTGGTTATGAAGAAAGATTGAGTAGTTTAGGACTATTTTCATTACAAAGTCGAAGGTTGAGGTCTACAAAATCAAGACAGATATACACAGGGTGGAGAGCAAGAAGCTTTTTCCCCAGATTGTGGAACTCAATTACTCGGGGTCATGAGTTCAAAGTAAGTGGGGAAATGTTTCGGGCCGATAAGTGTGGGAAGTTCATTACAGATTGGGCGCTGGCAGCCTGGAACCTGTGGCCAGCGGAGGTGGTAGGGGCAGGAACGATAGCGTTATCTAAAATGTATTTAGACAGAAACATGAATGAGCAGGGAGCAGAGGGATACAGACACTTACAAAATAGGTGGCAAGTATAGAAAATACGAGGATCTGGATCAGCACAGACTTGGAGGGCCGAAGGGTCTGTTCCTGTGTTGGAATGTTCTTTGTTCTTTATTTTTTATTCTAAAAATAGCAAGTTTTCAACTTATTGTATGCTACAATTTAATCATATAAAATAGTTATTTATTTGATAGTGCATGTCAAATTATTGTCATTTCTAAATTACAGTCACCAGGTCAAAGAGATGTACAGCATGGAAACAGACCCTTCCGTCGAACTTGTCCATGCCGACCAGATATCCCAATCCAATCTCGTCCCATCTGCCAGCACTCAGTCCATATCCCTCTAAACACTTTCTATTCACATACCCATCCACACGCCATCTGAATGTTGCAATTGTACTAACCACCACCACTTCCTCTGGCAGCTCATTCCATGCACATTCAACCCTCTGAGTGAAAAAAAATGCCCCTTACATCTCTTTTACATTTTTCCCTTCCTAACCGAAACCTATGCCTTCCACTTCTGGACTCCCCAACCCCAGCAAAAAGACCTTGTCTATATACCCTCTCCATACCCCTCATGATTTTATAAACCTCCATAACGTCACCCCTCAATCTCCAACTTTCCAGGGAAGACAGCCCCAGCCTGTTCAACTTCCAGCTATAGCTCAAACCCTCCAACCTTGGCAACATGCACGTAGATCTTTTCTGAACCCTTTCAAGTTTCACCTGATCGATCAGGTCCTGGGGATTTATGCACCTTCATGCGTTTCAAGACATCCAGCACTTCTTCCTCTGTAATATGGACATATTTCATGATATCACCATCTGCCATGTCCTTCTCCTGAGTTAACACTGATACAAAATACTGGTTTAGTATCTCTCCCATCTCCTGCGGCTCCTCACAAAGGCCTCCTAGCTGATCTTTGAGGGCTCTTTTGTCTCCCTGTTTACCCTTTTGTTCTCAATGTATTTAAAAAATCCTTTTGGATTCTCCTTAACACTATTTGCCAAAGCTGTCTCGTGTCCCCGTTTTGCCTTCCTGATTTCCCTCTTTAGAATACTCCTCCTGCCTTTATACTCCTCTAAGGATTCACTCGAACTATCCTGTCTGTACCTGTCATATCCTTCCTTCTTATTCTTAACCAGTCCCTCAATGTCTTTCGTCATTCATCACTCTGTATCCCTACCAGGCTTTCCTTTTACCCTAACAAGAATATACTGTCTCTAGACTCCGGCTATCTAATTTCTGAAGGCTTCCCATTTTTTAGCCGCCCGCAGGATCATTTGCACAATCTAAAGAGCTTTGACTACCCTCATATAATTAAGGAAAATGCAGGAGAGAAGGACGCTATTGACCCATCCTGTCTGCACCAGCTCCGAAAAGAGTTAACCAGCAAGCTCAATTCTCCAACCCAATCGTTGTAGCCCTCTGAATTCATCATTCCTTTGTTCCAGCAGCTTACCAACCTTCAACGCAACGAGCTTTTCCAGTACTTCGACTTTACTAATTCGAAATTTCCTGAAGTTCCGCACTTTCGCAGTCTCCCTGTTCTCTAATACTTCCAAAAAGATTTTCTGTTGCCTCTTCTGTTTGGACAGAGCAAATGTATTCACCTCACCGGACAGAGGTGGCCTTTGTCACCTCATAAATACGTGAGAGGATGGGAGTCTGTCCGCCATTCCTGCCTGGCAAGTTCCAGAATCAAAATTGTTGATGGGCTTTTTCATTGCAGTCCTCTCCCTGGTGTTAGACTGCACAGCTCTGTGACCTCTCATTGAAATAAACTGTCTTCGCTCTTTGCACCTGTGAAAGGTATACCATCGGGAAATATTTGTGGAAATCTCAGAAAGGATAGTGCAGTGCCCTGCTCCTCCCTACGCAGTCTCCGTAGACACAGATACACTGTAAAATATATCCCCATACCTTGCACAGAGTCGGCACACCAGGCCCTCTAGTTTCTCTGGATGAATGCAGCAGCTGACAACACAAATGCAAGAAAACCATCCAGAGAACCTAAACTGACTTTCCAATGTCAGGAACAAGTCAATACTTACATATACGGCACACCCACTCAGTGTTGAAAATGCCTATTTCTCCTCTGTTTCAATTCCTGGCTGATAAACTGTTACATTTCTGTGCCATCCCTGAAATATGAACAGTTCTGCTCTCCATGGAAATAGTTGACAATGTCATTGCACAATTTTCTGTACTTCAGTCATGATAACAGAAACACCGCTATTGATGGTGGAGATGCTGGGGAGGTGATGGTCAAGCGGTATTTTCTCTAGACTATAAATTCTGAGATCTCCACAATTATTTCCCAATGGTATACCTTTCCCAGCTGATGATCCAAACCCGGACTTTAATCTCACCACAGCAGATGGTGGAATTTGAATTCAATAAAATATTTGGAATTAGTAATCTAATGAAACATTGATGGTTGTCAAAAGTAAGAACATCTGGCTTACTAGTGTCTTTCAGGGAAGGGAATTTCATTTGTCTGGCCTACATGTGATTCCAGACCGTCATCAATAGTAGACTCTCAAATGATCTTTGCAATTGCCAAGTCTGATATTCAGTTTTTCACGACAAGGTCTCAAAGAAGTGAAACCAGACAGACTTGAGCACGGCCAGTCTACACCACGTCAACGTGCAGTGGTTCAGAGATGCAGTTCCCCAGCACTTTCTAAAATCAACTCGGAAAGAGAAAAAAATATTGGCCCAGCCACCAACACCCTTGGCCCATTAATGAAGAATAGAAGCTAACCACACCCAGCATGGAGCGATAGAAGGGAGATAACTCCCTTGAAACAGAGACTTGGATACATATCTGCATGGGCATGTGACTCAGGATTACGGGAAAAAGTGCATAATAAGTGAAAACGATCTCCCAATTTATTTCCATACCAGCTGATCATCCACAGTCCCTTTGTTTATTTTTTCTATGTATCTATATCTCCATATTCGAATCAATCCGTCAACACATATTACATTATTTCCCAGCTGCTTTCATGTCTGATGCTTGGTGAGTGGACTCAAAATGCTAACTCTGTTTTTCTCTCGACAGAGGCTGCCAAACCTACTCCCTTTCCCTAGCACTCTGTTTCCTTTTGGTTCAGTACCCCAGTATCTTTATTTCTTTCACTTAACCTTTATTTTTGTTATTGTAAGGGATTTTGGCCCATCGAGTCCACGCTGACTCTCCACAGAGCACTGCACCTCACCTCATACCCCATTCTTGCATTTCCCATGGCCAAGCCGACTCTTGCCCTGTCCTTCGCCTCCTGTAGCTTATACACCTAGCTGCACATGATGGGTAATTTAGCATGGTCAATCTACTGAAACTGTGTGCACTGTTGGAGGAAAGTGAACCTGACAAAGGTGTCGAAGAGCATGAGAGGTATGAGCAGAGTGAACAAACAGCAGCTGTTCCCTTTAATCAAAGTGTCAAAAAAGGTGGAGCACCTTTAACATGAAAGACAAGACATTAAGAGATGATTTGTGTCTAAAATGCACTGCCTGAAAGGGTGGATAAGGAAGGAAACCTCACAAATTTTATAAAGCAATTGTATCAGCATTGGATGGTGCAGACAGGATGGGCCTTGTCTTTAATAGATGATTTCATGTGGTGGCAGCCATGAAAGTTCTGATATATTCTGAAGCAGCAACCAATGAGACTTGTTGGTTTGTTCCATCGAACTGTGCTCAGTAAGTGTCGAGATTACAAACCTGCATCGTCCCATGGAGTATCAGCACTTACTCAACCTAGGACACCCAGACATCTCTGAAAATATCCATGTTAATTCAGATGCTCAGTGCAAGAATTGTCCAACGACAGCGTCAGCATTATTTCAGCTGTTTGACACCATTATTTTAAGGAAACCAATAACATAGAAACAGACTTCGCTTCGTTATTATATAGACGTCTCGTGTTAGGTTGATATTTCTCTGAAGAATAATACATTCCTTCTCACATATTCGAATTGTCAAAGCGTTCGTTTTCCTGCGAGCTGTTCATCACAACATAGCGGCTTGTCTAACACTCCATCCACCACCACTAATATTTACTCCCAGCTAAACCAACACATAAGATGCACAGATGGCACTCCCTCTCAACAGCCACTTGGATGGACCAACGCCAACTGGACTGGAACGTCTCAAGGGCAATTCATGCTGGTCTAGCTCCATTAAAATCCCAAAAGAACGAAAAAGACAATTCGATGTTCTAATAATTACTAAACAATGAGGACATCTTACTGATCCGATGAGTTTGTCGATAATTTGAAGTTGTGTGATCTATTTCTGTGCATGTATTGAAAGAACAAATGTTCAGGTTACAGATACGAGCATTAACGCAGCATTTAAACGCAAAATGCCAGGGAATAGTCGGCAATACATCTTCAGGAAACTGGAATAATGTAGTTTGGTGTTTTCTGGCTGGCATAGATGTATTGGGCTGAAATGCCTGTTTGCATGTTATATGGGTCTATTGCCTTAATTTTTGGAAACAGAGAATGAAGTCTCACTATTTCCACAGCTTGTGAGCATCACGTAGTGAGGAATACAATCTCCAAGGGCGCACAGGATTTGAAGCTATATCATTCTCCCTTCACTATCAAATTGTTAAGAACCCCGTTTCTCTCTTTGTAACATACCTGTTAGTGTTCCTGCACCACAAGAACCCCTGGAGTCTATCACCATATTCTGAATAGAAATTAAACACAGGCAACAGAATGCTGGCCTTGGTAATGAAACGCACCTCACAAGAACAACTGAAAGGAATCTGCTGTATTAAAGTTATCCATTCGACCCAATCTGATTTCTATAGCAGTTTCCAGCGTGGTGTTTCCTTTGTCATGTGCTCCTGACTTCTATACAACATGATTAATCTTTCCAGAGTGCAATTGAGTGCCGTTTAAAAGTCACATATGGAAAGCTGTGCCCAACAATCCGAAAGGAAAAGTCTTCATGTTTATGACAATCATGTCATTTTTTTTCAGTATCTAAAGACAATAGAAATGTAGAAACTAGCATCAGTAGTAAGGAATCAAACCAGCTCCGTTTTGCGATAAGGTCGTGGATGATCTGATTGTGGCCTCAATCACACATTCCTCCTTTGAACTTACAATGTTAGTGCGTAATTCTTAGTCAAGATTCTGCCTGCCTCTGCCTTAGGAATATTCAATGACTTATTCTCCATCACTATCTGTGAAGAGAATTCCACAAAGACACAACACTTTGAGATGATTACACGAAATCGCTATCTTCTTAATAGACACATTCTTCAGTTTTATAATCCATCCACTCATGGTAATCTCTCACACAAGCTAAAACATTGTTTTAGAATTTAACTTGAAAGACTACTTGGAATATTCTGGGGTTAAACAAGACCACATGTTGTTCGCCTAAATCCCAGTAGATCCAGGTCCAGTCAATCCAAGAGTTCCTCCATAAATAAACGCTCCTCCCAGGAGTCAGCTGAGTGAAGCTTCTCTGGATTGCATTTCATATCTTTGTGGCCATCGCTCTCTCGATGTGGTTACATCACTACCTTGTACATCTGTAGAAAATCAGCCCTACTTTTAAATGTATTCTGTTTCAGAAAGTTTCAACATTTATCTTACCTCCCTAACAATTTGATGTACACATAAATTTTTAGTTTGTAATCCAGGTACCCGGTTCCTCGGTGCCTAAAGCCAATCTCTCCACTGAAACAATACACTACGTTTCCATTCAATCCGCCAATATCTTTGAGCACAGACACATTTTTCCTACTAGGTTCCATACACCAAGATTTGCCTTCACTTGTCCCAACCTATATCTCTTTATAGGCTCGTGTCCTCTTCATAAATTCCTTCTCGAACAGTTTCAACAGTTTGTATTCTTCCCTAATACCGACAGACTATTTGGCCAAAGAAACACACTGTGGCGACATTTCAAAGTAATGTAAAATGAAATATTGTTACTCCATGTCTAAACTACAAAATTTGAGACAAAGCTGAAGTGTTTTGCAGTCCTATCACTCAGTTCCCATTACTCAAAAAGGGTCAGATGGTGTGGAATGTGTGTGGGTAGAATTGAGGAACCATAAAGGTGTAAAACCATAGTTGGAGGAATACTGGCCTTTGAATCGTAGTCAGGGGCTGGGGCGCATGATAGACCAGGAGATAGAAAAGATATGTAGGAAAGGCAAAGTGAGTGGGGGGATTTCAATATGCAGGTGGATTGGGAAAATCAGACTGGTAGTGGTTTGCAAGGTAAGGAATTTGTGGAATGTCTACGAGATGGCTTTTTGGAGCAGCGTATGGTGCAGGCAACAAGGGAAAGGGCATTACTGGATTTCGTGTTGTGCAATGACGCAGACTTGAGAAGGAAGCTTCAGGTGAAGGAACCCTTCGGAGGCAGTGATCCTAATATGATTGAACCTAAACTTCAATTTGAGCGGGAGAAAGTAGAATCGGAGTTAATATTATAGCTGAATAAAGGCACCGACAAAGACATGAGGGAGGAGCTGGGTAGAATTGACTGGGAGAAGAGAATAGCAAGAAAGACAGTGGAACAGTAATGGCGGGAGTTTCTCGGAACAACTTAGGAGTCACAGAAAATATTCATCCCGAGGTAATAGATGCATTGTACAGGGAGGCTGAGGCAGCCATGGATGACTGAGGAATGCATGGCTGGGGTAAAAGAAAAAGAGAAAGCAGATAACATGGCAAATGGCAATGGGAAACCAGAGGATTGGAACATTTACAAAGAGGAACAAATGGCAACAAAATAAGAAATAAGGACGGAGAAGATTAAATATAGGGCAAGCTATCCAGTGATATAACTGTTAGAGTCTCTTTAGATATATAAAGGGCCAAAAAGAGAAGCAGAAGTGGATATTGGGGCGCTGGAAAATGACGCTGGAGAGATAGTAGTGTGGAACAAATAACAGATGAGAAACTGAATAATTATTTCATGTCAGATTTCATGGCGGATGACATGAATAATATCCCAAATATTCAAGAGAGTGAGGAGGCAGAGCTGATTCGGAGAAGCTGCTCGAAAATCTAAATGGGTAAATAAGCTGGATGGAGACATTAATGGTGATCGTCCAGAAATCTTCGGAATCAGGGAGGGTCCCAGAAGACGAGAAAATTGTGAACGTGATACCCTGTTTTTTTTTAATAAAAAGAAGATATTTGAATTGTTTTACAAAATTACAAAATTAGCAAAAACTAGTGTATTCTGCTTTACAATATAATAACAACCCCGATACAGAATTTAAAAACAAGCTACTTATCTATTCTCCAAACTAACATATCGTAACATAGGATATCCTACATTAGTAAAACTAAACAAAAGGAGAAAAGAAAATAAATAATTAAATAAATAACTAGATACATATGTTTTAATAATTATATTAAGTCATAACAGAACATGTATTGATACAGGATTTCTCCTCCGGGGCCCGTGAACCAGCCAGAACCATCCCCACGCCAAAGCAAAGGTTTTGAACAATGTGGCCAATATATCTGTGTCAATGTCGTTCAAAAAAGGCTGCTATGTTCTATAAAATAATTACGTTTTTTGGTGCACCATATTCGTAAGGAAGTCAAGGTGGATATATTCCATGACTATCCTGTGCCAATTTGAAAGTCGTCGGGGACCTTCGGATATCCAATTCACTAAAATGTTTTTCCCCAGACAAAAGGAAAGGATAATGAATAATTTCCTCCCGTATACATCCAAAGAAGGGAAATTTGGGGAGCCGAAAAGTAGAGGGACTGGGTCCCGCTCAATCTCCGTACCCAAAATCTTTGCCAAAGCATTCACTACTCTGTCCCAATACATGCGGATCTTACAGCATGTCCACAGACAATGCGTGAGAGTACTATATACTATTTTGCATGTAGGAGATGCTCCTGCTTTGAACTTTGCAAGTTACTCAGGTGCCATCTGAGCCCTATGAAGTATCTTCAGTTGGATAGCCTGAGTTCTGTTACAGATACACATCTTCCTGGCGTTTTCTCAGACCTTCTCCCACAAATCTGAGGAGATTTCCATCCCCAATACCTGACTCTATGTTTTATATAACCGTTCCATGTCGATTGATACCTTATTAAATAGTTTGGAGAGGAGAGGACTGACCGCAGGCGGACCCAACGGCTGAAGCACCCTCCTTTCCCTATCTGATTTATATGGATGAATTATCAATGTGGTCTTCTTTTGGATAATGTCTCGTAATTGAAAATATGGAAAAAGATCTTTACTAGGCAGCAAAAATTTCTGACGCAGCTGTTTGAAGGACATCATGACCTCCCCATCGTGCAGGTCTCCAAAACAGGAGATACCTCTGGACTCCCAAGTTCTGAATACAGCATCAGTCAGCTCTGGCTGGAATCCCAATGTTCAAACAATAGGGGTATGGGGGAGGAGTTTTGTAGGTTGCCCTCATCCTGTCGCATTATCCTCCAGGCTTTGATTATATCTAATAGAACATAGAACATAGAGCAGTACAGCACAGAACAGGCCCTGCAGCCCATGTTGTTGTGCCGACCACTGATCCTCATGTATGCACCCTCAAATTTCTGTGACCATATGCATGTCCAGTAGTCTCTTAAATGTCCCCAATGACCTTGCTTCCACAACTGCTGCTGGCAAATCATTCCATGCTCTCACAAGTCTCTGTGTAAATAACCCGCCTCTGGCATCCCCTCCATACTTTCCTCCAACCAGCTTAAAACTATGACCCCTCGTGTTAGTCATTTCTGCCGAGGGAAATAGTCTCTGGATATCAACTCTATCTATGCCTCTCATTATCTTGTATACCTCAAGTAGGTCCCCTATCCTCTTCCTTTTCTCCGATGAAAAACATCCGATCTCAATCAACCTTTCCTCATAATATAAGCCCTCCAGTCCAGGCAGCATCCTTCTAAACCTCCTCTGAACGCTCTCCAAAGCATCCACATCTTTCCTATAATGGGCGACCAGAACTGGACGCAGTATTCCAAGTGCGGTCTAACCAAAGTTTAAATAGAGCTGCAACAAGATCTCACGAGCCTTAAACTCAATCCCCCTGCTAATGAACGCCAAAACACCATATGCTTTCTTAACAACCCTGTCCAATTGGGTGGCCAATTTAAGGGATCTATGTACCTGCACACCAAGAACCCTCTGTTCCTCCACACTGCCAAGAATCCAATCCTTAATCCTGTACTCAGTTTTCAAATTCGACCTTCCAAAATGCATCACCTCGCATCTATCCAGGTTGTACTCCATCTGCTACCTCTCAGCCCATCTCTGCATCCTGTCAATGTCCCGCTGCAGCCTACAACAGCCCTAAATACTGTCAACGACACCACCAACATTTGTGTCGTTTGCAAACTTGCAAACCCATCCTTCATTCCCCTCATCCAAGTCATTCATAAAAATTACAAATAGTAGAAGCCCAAGGATAGATCCCTGTGGAACACCACTCACCACAGACTTCCAGGCAGAATATTTTCCTTCTACTACCTGGGACTACGATGTTGTGGCCATCACGGAAACATGGATAGATGAGGGACAGGAATGGCTGTTGAAGGTTCCTCGTTACAGATGTTTCAGTAAGATTAGGGAGGGTGGTAAAAAAGGAGAAGGGGGTGGCATTGCTAATTAGAAATGGTATAACGGCTGCAGAAAGGAAGTTTGAGGGGAATCTGCCTCTGGAGGTAGTATGGGCTGACGTCAGAAATAGGAAAGGTGCAGTCACCTTGTTGGGTGTTTACTATAGGACCCCCAATAGCAGCAGAGATGTGGAGAAACAGATTGGGAAACAGATTTTGGAAAGGTGCAGAAGCCACAGGGTCGTAGTCATGGGCGACTTCAACTTCCCAAATATTGATTGGAAGCTCTTTAGATCAAGTAGATTGGATGGGGCGGTGTTTGTGCAGTGTGTCCAGGAAGCTTTTCTAACGCAGTAATGAACTGGGACAAGTGGTGGGCTTGTTAGTGGATGAACATTTTGGTGATGGTGACCACAATTCTGTGACTTTCACCTTGGTTATGGAGAGAGATAGGTGCGCACAACAAGGTAGATTTTACAATTGGGGGAAGGGAAAATACGATGCTGTAAGACAGGATTTGAGGAGCATACGTTGGGAGCATCGGCTGTCAGGGAAGGATGTGGTGGAAATGTGGAACTTTTTCAAACAGCAGATACGAAGTGTCCATGATATGTATGTACCTATCAGGCAGGAAAGAAATGGTCGTGTGAGGGAGCCTTGGTTGACGAGGGAGGTTGAATGTCGAGTAAAGAGGAAGAAGGAGGCTTACATAAGGTTGAGGAAACAGGGTTCAGACAGAGCAGTGGAGGGATACAGGATAGCCAGAAGGGACCTGAAGAAAGGGATTAGGAGAGCTAAGAGAGGGCATGAAAAATCATTGGCGGATAGGATCAAGGATAACCCCAAGGCATTTTATGCGTATGTGAGAAACCTGAGAATGACGAGAACGAGGGTAGGTCCGATCAAGGACAGTAGTGGGAGACGGTGTATTGAGTCGGAAGAGATAGGAGAGGTCTTGAACAAGTACTTCTCTTCAGTATTTACGAACGAGAGGGACCGTATTGTTGAAGAGGAGAGTGTGAAACGGACTGTTAAGCTAGAAGAGATACCTGTTAGGAAGGAAGATGTGTTGGACATTTTGAACAACTTGAGGATAGACAAATCCCCCGGGCCTGACGGGATATATCCTAGGATTATGTGGGAAGCAAGAGAGGAAATTGCAGTACCGTTGGCAATGATCTTCTCGTCTTCACTGGCAACGGGGGTGGTACGAGGGGACTGGAGAGTAGCGAATGTTGTGCCCCTGTTCAAAAAAGGGAATAGGGGATTACCCCGGGAATTACAGGCCAGTTAGTCTTACTTCTGTGGTAGGCAAAGTAATGGAATGGGTACTGAGGGATAGGATTTACGAGTATCTGGAAAGACACTGCTTGATTAGGGACAGCCAGCACGGATTTGTGAAGGGTAGGTCTTGCCTTACAAGTCTTATTGAATTCTTCGAGGAGGCGACCAAGCATGTGGAAGAGGGTAGAGCAGTGGATGTAGTGTACATGGATTTTAGTAAGGCATTTGATAAGGTTCCCCATGGTAGGCTTATGCAGAAAGTCAGGAGGCATGGGATAGAGGGAAATTTGGCCAATTGGATAGAAAACTGGCTAACCGGTCGAAGGCAGAGAGTGGTGGTAGATGGGAAATATTCAGTTTGGAGCCCAGTTACAAGTGGAGTTCCGCAGGGATCAGTTCTGGGTCCTCTGCTGTTTGTAATTTTTATTAATGACATGGATGAGGGATTGTCGAAGGGTGGGTCAGTAAATTTGCAGATGATACGAAGATAGATGGAGTTGTGGACAGTGAGGAGGGCTGTTGTCGGCTGCAGAGGGACTTAGATATGATGCAGAGCTGGGCTGAGGAGTGGCAGATGGAGTTCAACCCTGCCAAGTGTGAGGTTGTCCATTTTGGAAGAACAAATAAGAATGCGGAATACAGGGTTAATGGTAGGGTTCTTAGTCAGGTGGAGGAACAGAGGGATCTTGGGGTCTATGTACATAGATCTTTGAAGGTTGCCACTCAGGTGGATAGATTTTGTAAGAAGGTCTATGGAGTATTATCGTGCATTAGCAGAGGGATTGAATTCAAGAGTCGTGAAGTGATGTTGCAGCTGTACAGGACTTTGTTTAGGCCACAGTTGGAGTACTGTGTGCAGTTCTGGTCGCCTCACTTTAGGAAAGATGTGGAAGCTTTGGAGAGGGTGCAGAGAAGCTTTACCAGGATGTTGCCTGGAATGGAGAGTAGGTCGTACGAGGATAGGTTGAGAGATCTCGGCCTTTTCTCGTTGGAACGGCGAAGGATGAGGGGTGACTTGATAGAGGTTTATAAGATGATCAGAGGAATAGATAGAGTAGACAGTCAGAAACTTTTTCCCCGGGTACAACAGGGTGTTACAAGGGGACATAAATTTAAGGTGAAGGGTGGAAGGTATAGGGGAGATGTCAGGGGTGGGTTCTTTACCCAGAGAGTGGTGGGGGCATGGAATGCGCTGCCCGTGGGAGTGGTAGAGTCAGAATCATTGGCGACCTTTAAGCGGCATTTGTATAGGTACATGGATGGGTGCTTAATCTAGGTTAGAAGTTCGGCACAACATCGTGGGCCGAAGGGCCTGTTCTGTGCTGTATTGTTCTATGTTCTATGTTCTATGTACTACGACTCTCTGTCTTGTGTTGGCCAGCCAATTGTGTATCCAGACAGCTACGTTCCCCTGTATCCCATTCCTCCTGACATTCTGAATGAGCCTACCATGGGGAATCTTATCAAATGCCTTGCTGAAGTCCATATACACCACATCCGCAGCTTGACCCTCATCAACTTTTCTGGTCATATCCTCAAAGAACTAATTAATAAAATATGATTTTTACAATGATCGTAACAACTGTCATCTTGTCCATAAATAGTAAATTGATATGGAGATATTTTGCTTGGTAGGCCTCAGTATCTAACCAGATTGAATGTGGATCATAAGAGACCCAATCAGCTACGTAGGATAATAGAGAGCTCAATTGGCATCTCCTGAAACCCGGAAAATCAAGCCCACCTCTTAATTGTGGAAGCTGCAGCTTTTCTATCTAATAAGGGGCCGTCTATGACTCCAAGTAAAGGAGCCGAGCCAACCATAAAGGTTACGCAATGCCTTTCTTGGCAGGCATCAAGGGGAGCGTTCTCATAGCGTATAACAGGCGAGGTAGGAGATTCATGTTGAACAAAGCTATTCCACCTATCTAGAATTTCGGGACATCTTGCCAGCGTTGAAGGTCCTATCTTACTTCTTCCAATAAATATGTATATTCAGCTTTATGTAGCTGACCGAATGCCAGAGTATTAAAAATACCAAAGTAAAGAAACCTTCCCAGTGATCACCGAAAGGGAAAACGGGATACATCCGTAAAATTGGATATGCTGGCAAGACCTCCCAGCAGCATGGCCTCCGATTTCATAAAATTGATTTTATAACCTGAGAACATGCCAAATAATTTAACCGCTTGAATTAAGCGGGGCACAGATGTCAATGGATCATTTAAGAAAAGGAGGACATCATCCGCAGAGAGATTAATTTTGTGTTTACCCAATCCAACCTCCGGAGCCATTATATTTGGGTCAGGTCGTACAGATTCCGCCAACGGCTCAATCACTAGCGTAAACAATAATGGTGAGAGAGGGCATTCCTGACAACCTCTGCCAACGAGAAAGAATTCTGAACTTAAACTGTTGATGATCACCTCTTCATTGGGGATCATTACATAATGCTGTAACCCATTTAGTAAAGACCTCTCCAACACCAACAGTTCCAGCGTATAAAAGAGATATGGCCATTCTACTCAATCGATTGCTTTCTCTGCCTCTGGGGAGACACCTAATCCCAGTATCGATCCCTGCTGGCAGGCTTGCACCATATTTAAGACTCTTCTAATGTTATTAGTTGATCTGTGACCCTTTATAAACTCCGTCTTGTCTTCTTTAATAAAATGGTAAAACTCTCCCCAGTCTTAATGCCAAAATTTTTGAGAGAATTTTATAATCCACATTCAACAAGGATATTGGTCTATATGATGAGCAGTCATCTGGGGCCTTTGTCTTCATAAGAATGAGAGAAACATTTGCTTCTCTCAGAGAAGGCGGGAGGTAGCCCTGACTATGTGAATAATTAAACATATTTATAAGTAGCCCAACCAATTCCCCAATCAATTCTTTGTAGAACTCAGCCTGGAATCCATCTGTTCTGGGCGCATTGCCACCCTGGAGCTGCCTCACCTCATCCTTTACATCCTGGGTTGCCGGGGGGCATTAAAGAAAAACACCAGTTCCGAGGTTAGGCCTGGGATGGCCAGATTTTTTAAAAAGTCTCTATCTTCCTTGTTCTATCCTCACAGCCCTGTGACCTACACAATTCGAAATGAAACTTTCTAAATGCTGCATTGATCTTTTTACGATCACACGTCTGGTACCAGCACTCTTTCTAAAGATGTTATGGAATGGGAAGCCTTTTTCTTTCTGGCAAGTTATGTTTGATACCTGGGAGGCTTATCACTGTATTCAAGTAATCCCTGATTCACAAGTAATAGCTCCCTCTTTGCTTTTTGAGTAAGTGTGGTAGTCAAAGTTACCCTAAGGGCTGTGATCCGCTGTAGTTTAGTAATGGATGTGCTATGAACATACTCTGTCTCAGCCGCCTTCAGGTGAGTCTCGGGCAGACGCTTTTGTTCTCCCTTTTGTCTTTTTGGGGTCATAGAATATGAGATAATCAAGCCTCGCACATAAGCCTTAGCAGTCTCCCACATCACCAATGGGTTACTGGCCTTGTTGGAGTTGATATCCCAGAAGGTTTTAAATTCCTGCGGGAAATATTTTATGAACTTACTATCCTTCAATGGGAAAAGGTCCATACGCCAATGTCGGGAACATATCTCATCATCACGATTCTTAACCTATATATATACATATATATATATATATATATATATATATATATATATTGCGGCAAGGTCGGAAATAGTTATATTACCTACTTTACAAAACAATATTGAGTTCAAAACTGTCGAGTGGACAGAAACATATTGATTCTGGTATGGCACTTGTGTTGGTTAGAATAAAAAGTAAAGTCTCTCGCCTCCGGGTGAAGACACCTCCAAACATTCACCAGCCCCAACTCCCTACTCGGATCCGCCAACTGCCTCGATCTCATAGATATGCCCACAGAGCTCTTAGGTATTCTGTCCACCCCTGGGTCGATGATACAATTACAATCTCCCCCTATAATTGTGTGGTGCACCCCGAGAGACATCAACTTGGAGAACGCTTCCATCACAAATTTAAAAGGGTGCGCCGGGGGGCGGGGTGCAATAGAGATTCAAAATCCCATATTCCTCTCCATATATTAGGGCTTTAACTAATATATATCATCCAGACTCGTCTTTTATCTGGCTTAGCATTTAGAAGGGAAGATTCTTCCAAGACAGACTTGATAATATCTTTTTCCTTTTGATTAATGAGTGGCTCCCCTTGACATTCAAGGTGCACCACCTAAACGAATGACTAGTCATGATATTCCAAGCAAGCCCGAGATCCCCCCCGCCCCCGCCACCCCCAGGAGGGAGATCCCCACTCAAAAGACATTGGATAAAACCAAAAATGATTCACACGTATTAATAAAGATAAATCAAACAACTAAGAACTAAGAACGTAATTGATATGTGGAACTTGTTCAAGGAGCAACTATTGAGTGTCGTTGATAAGTACGTACCTATCAGGCAGGGAGGAAAGGGTCGTGTGAGGGAGCCGTGGTTTAATAAGGAGTTGGAATCCCTTGTTAAATGGAAGAGGGCGGCCTTTGTAAAGATGAGGCGTGAAGGTTCAATAGGGGCGATTGAGAGTTATAAGGTAGCCCGGAAGGACCTGAAGAGAAAGCTAAGAGCAGCAAGGAGGGGACATGAAAGGTCCTTAGTTGGTAGGATTAGGGAAAACCCTAAGGCTTTCTATAGGTATGTTAGGAGTAAAAGAATGACTAGGGAAGGAATAGGTCCAATCAAGGATAGTAATGGGAAGTTGCGTGTGGAGGCTGAAGAGATTGGGGAGGCGCTGAATGAATACTTTTCGTCAGTATTCACTCAGGAACAGGACATTGTTGTCGATATGAATACTGAGGCACGAATAAGTAGAATGGATGGCTTTGAGATATGTAGAGAAGAGGTGTTGGAAATTCTGGCAAGGGTGAAAATAGATAAGTCCCCTGGGCCTGATGGCATTTATCCTAGGATTCTCTGGGAAGCAAGGGAGGAGATTGCAGAGCCATTGGCCTTGATTTTTGTGTCCTCTTTGTCGACAGGAGTAGTGCCAGAGGACTGGAGGCTAGCAAACGTGGTTCCCTTGTTCAAGAAGGGGAGTAGGGATAATCCTAGTAACTATAGGCCAGTGAGTCTCACTTCTGCTGTGGGCAAAGTCTTAGAGAGAATTTTAAGGGATAGGATTTATGCACATCTGGATAAGAATGATGTGATCAAGGATAGTCAGCATGGTTTTGTGAAGGGCAGGTCGTGCCTCACAAACCTTATTGAATTCTTTGAGAAGGTGACTAAGGAGGTAGATGAGGGGAAAGCGGTAGATGTGGTATATATGGATTTTAGTAAGGCGTTTGATAAGGTCCCCCATGGTAGGCTACTGCAGAAAATACAGAGATATGGCATTGAGGGTGAGTTGGAGGTTTGGATTAGGAATTGGCTCTCTGGAAGAAGACAGAGGGTAGTAGTTGATGGCAAAGGTTCATCTTGGAGTGCCGTCACTAGCGGTGTTCCGCAAGGATCTGTTTTGGGACCATTGCTGTTTGTCATTTTTATAAATGACCTGGAGGAAGGGTTAGAAGGTTGGGTGAGCAAGTTTGCGGATGATACGAAAGTCGGAGGAGTTGTAGACAGTGAGGAAGGATATGGCAGGTTACAGCGGGATATAGAGAAGCTGCAGAGCTGGGCAGAAAGGTGGCAAATGGAGTTCAATGTAGCTAAGTGTGAAGTGATTCACTTTGGTAAGAGTAATAAAAAGATGGATTACTGTGCTAATGGTAGACTACTTGGTAGTGTGGAACAGCAGAGGGATCTTGGTGTCCATGTACACAGATCTCTGAAAGTTGCCACCCAGGTAAATAGTGCAGTGAAGAAGGCATATGGCGTACTGGCTTTTATTGGTAGAGGAATTGAGTTCCGGAGTCCTGAGGTCATGCTGCAGTTGTATAAGACTCTGGTGCGGCCGCATCTGGAATATTGTGTGCAGTTTTGGTCGCCATACTATAGGAAGGATGTGGAGGCACTGGAACGGGTGCAGAGGAAGTTTACCAGGATGTTGCCTGGTATGGTAGGAAAATCCTATGAGGAAAGGCTGAGGCACTTGGGGTTGTTTTCATTGGAGAAAAGAAGGTTTAGGGGTGATTTGATAGAGGTGTACAAGATGATTAGGGGGTTAGATAGGGTTGACAGTGAGAACCTTTTTCCACGTATGGAGTCAGCTATTACAAGGGGGCATAGCTTTAAATTAAGGGGGGGTAGATATAGGACTGATGTTAGGGGTAGGTTCTTCACTCAGCGAGTCGTAAGTTCATGGAATGCCCTGCCAGTAGCAGTAGTGGACTCTCCCTCTTTATGGGTATTTAAGCGGGCATTGGATAGGTATATGGAGGATAGTGGGTTAGTGTAGGTTAGGTGGGCTTTGATCGGCGCAACATCGAGGGCTGAAGGGCCTGTACTGCGCTGTATTCTTCTATGTTCTATGTTCTATGTTCTACTCCAAAAAACGAATAACATAAACCTTATTTGAACGGTGACTTTCTCCCTTGTTCAGAGGAGGCACTACTACCCTCCAATAATCCCACCATAACATCTCCCAGCCAGTGGCAAGCCCTCGGCCCAGCCATTACAACGTGGAGTAAATATTCTACAAAGACGTTAAAGGTGGGCGACACCCCACACAAACATCTCGATACACTTAGCAAAACAACACAAGATTAAAATATATAAAATTCCAAAATTACAACCCCAGCAAGTAATAAGCAACTAAATAAAAAAATCTCAGAAACGTCCCCCAATAATCACATAAGCCGCATGAGCTATAGATAAGAGTCCATAGAAAGGATAAGGAACTAGCATTCCCCCTCCCCCACCACCACGGAAAGATAGCGAAGAGAAAAAAAGGATGAAAGGAGGAGGAAGAAAAGAGAAAGGGGAGGGGGCAAAATAAAATCATCATCCATACAATTCAAATCCTGCAGTCTATTTGAGAGCATCCAGGAATTCCTTGACTTTTTCCGGTGATCTGAAGTCATATACAGATCCTCCATGACTGCAGCATAGCATTGCCGGTATCACATAGAATATTGAATATTTAAATCCCTCAGACGCTTCTTCGCCTCATCAAATGCCTTCTTCCTGCGGACCACAGCCAGAGAACAACATTGTCCTGGAGCCCTTGTATATCATGGCATGGGGATCCTTCCCCAATACTCTGGTGGACTCAAGCAGCATCTGTTTTTCCCTCTAATGTTGAATTTGAACTAGGACCTGGCGGGGCGCTGGTCCGATCTGAGCCGGCGCATAGCAACCCAATGGGCCCGCTCAACCGGCACCCGGCCCAGCACTGACTCCAGTTTCAGCAGCTGTGGGAGCCATTGCTCCAGGAAATCAACAAGTTGCCTTTCCTCCTCCCATTCGGAAGGACCAGCAACCGAATATTTTCCCGATGAGCTCGATTTTCGTTGTCATCAATATGTTCATCTAAGGTCCCGACTCGATGTTCCAGAGCCCAGACCTGACCCATGGATGACTCAACAGTGGTCTCGGAGGCCGCGGCCCATTGCTCTGCCCCACCCCGACACGCTGCCCGAGTTTCTCGATCTTACCGTCATGTTTCTGCAGCATGACCGAGATTGACTCCCACCTGGACAGCGTCTCTTCAATGGACTCATCAATCTTCTCTCAGAGTTTAAGTAACTCCGGGATTAGGCTCTCCCCTGCAGGTCAGGCCCCCGGGGCGGCCGCAGATGTCTCTCTTGCTAAGGGGTAGTGGGGGAGAAGTCCCTGCCTGTTGTGAACTGCGAGCGACTTTACCTTTGTTCGTTTTAAAAAGCATCAGATTGCTAAAGTTTGATGTAGAAAGGCCAATGCTGCTGGGCAAAAACTCTTTTAGCAATTTAGCAGGTGAGATGAGTGTGGATACCCCACTGCCTGAGACTTGGGCAGAGTTCTGCAGAAGCAGACCTCCTGGGTCGCCGCCATCTTGAATCTCGGTGACACCCTGTTGAAAAAGGGAATAAGGCAAAAGACAGAAAATTACAAACTGATCAGTCTAACCCCGGTCGTGGGTACGTTCCTGGAAACCATTGTGAAGGATGAGATTACTGAATAATTGCCAGTGCATGTTCAAGTAGGGCGAAGTCATTGTGGTTTAATCAAGGGGAGGTAATGCTAATGAATCTGTTAGAACGCTTTGAGGAAGTAACAATCAGGTTAGACCAAGGAGAGCAAATGGATACTACGTGTCTGGACTTCAAGAAGGACGTTGACAAGGTGCTTCACAGGAGCAAGCTGAGTAAGATAAGGGCCCATGGTATCAGAAATAAGGTACTAGTGTGTACAGCAGCTTGACTGTCTGGCAGAAGGTGGAGTGTGAGTAAAAGGGTCCTTCTCAGGATAGCAGCCAATGACAACTGGTGTTCCACAAGGGCACCACAACTTTATACTTTGTACATTAACAATCTAGATGAAGGAACTGTGGGCAATCCAGCGAGGTTTTTAGATGATGCAGAGGTAGATAGAGGGACAGGTATCATTGAGATAGCAGGGAGGCTGCAGCAGGATTTAGGCAGGGTAGGAGTGTAGGCAAAGATGTGGCAGATGGAGTACACTTGGGAAAGTGTGAGGTGATGCACGTTAGGTGGATGAAGAGAGGCATGGATTATTATAGAGCTGGGGCGAAAATTCAGAAGTCTGAAGTGCAGAGTGTTGCGATTTACAGTCAGGATCATCTCAAGGTAAATGTGCAGGCTGTGTCAGTAGCTAGGAAGGTGCAGTATCTGCCACACAGTGTGTTTGAAATCTTATATTCAGCAAAAGAACCGAGACAACTCTTACAAAAAATGGTATTTGTTTATTGAACACAATTAATATTAGAACAATAAAACGTATTACAATGTAATGAAAAACACAACAATCTATCTTCTGGTTAAACTTAACTTTGGATGATCACATACCACCCCACGAGAAGTTGACCGGATTCCACGTGGTGAAGTCTTCTTCTTCTTCTGATGGTCTTTTCGGTGTATTCTCTTTCAGTGGTTATTTTCGAGTTACCACTCTCTAAGCGGTTTTACGGTGATTCGTATCCTCCCAAGTCTTCACGCATTTTGGCAGGGTATGGAGAATCTGCCAATGGAATGATCAGGTTCATTTACACTGATCAATCAGATCCAACCTGGGGTTGTCACATTGATGGCTCAAAGGCGACATTCCATTGCCCCATTCTGGTCCAACTTCAGGTATATATTACAGGGTCTGTAGCTGTCAGGTTTGTAAACAAACCATCTCTGGGTAGCTGCAGCATGTCTGGATTCTGCAGCATGTGGATGAGCGCAGAGACTTTGGTCAAGGCTGGGTTCTACTTCCCAGCATGCTTTATTCATCGTTCATTTTTGTAACTCCATGGTAAATTTATTATTGTCCATTGTAAGATTATTATTTCAGTTGCCCTGTCTGGTCAGAAAGGCAAATACAATGATGACATTTCTTTTGAGTTGACTTGAATATAACAGCAGGGATCGATTTTCGCTGCTGTATAAGACTCTGGTCAGACCACATTTGGTGTATTGTGTACCACTTTGGGCCCCATAACTCAGGAAGGATGTACCACCCCTGAGCGTGTTCAGAGGAACTTCATACGAATGGTCCTAGGAATGAAAAGCTCAACATATGAAGTCTCTGAAAAGATACTCGCTGGAGTTTATAAGGATAAAGGGTACTCTAATAGAAGCAGACAGAATACTGGTTGCCTGGTCAGAGTAGATGTTGGGAAGACGCTTCCACTGTTAGGAGAGAAAGCATTCAAGGACATAGCCTGAGAGTCAAGAGAAAATCTTTTGAACGGAGATCAGGAGAACCGTCTTCAGCCTGAGAGTTGTGAATATATGGTAGAACGGCAATTTCCTTCCCTAAAGGACATCAGTGAACCACGTGAGATTTTGTTGGCAACCGATTCATAACTACCATCAGTCTCTTAATTCCAGATTTGAACTCAGGTCACCAGAACATTACCTGGGTTTATCACATAAGAATTGACTGATAACACCACGAAGCCACTGACTTGCCCAATCCTCCACATTCTCACTAACGTGTGCAGTATGATATGCACTGGGATTTGCCTTAATGTTATCCTTGACTTCCTTATCAAGATATTGATGATTTTTCTCCGTAATGACATTCCTCTTCGGTCCTTAGCCAAGTTTCTTCAGCTGTCCTGCCTTTGAATCTTCTTTTCTCTCCCGAGACCACCACAGCCAAATCCTTCCTTAGGTCAGTATAATTATCATTGCCTAACACGAAAACTCTCATGTATGACTCAGTCTTCACTCTTTCAATCTCAATGTGAAATTCCAGCATGTTGTGGTTACTCCTTCCAAGGCAAAGCTCATCCACCGATCCTTCTTTGTTACATAACATCGAATGTATATTAGATTAGATGCCCTACAATGTGGAAACAGGCCCTTCAGCCCAACAAGCCCACACGGACCCTCCGAAGAGTAACCCACCCATTCCCATTTCCCTCTGAATAATGTACCTAACGATATGGGCAATTTAGCATGGCTAATTCACCTGACCTGCACATCTTTTGACTGTGGGAGGAAACCCGCGCAGACAGGGGGAGAATGTACAAACTACATGCAGAGGCTGGAATCGAACCTGGGACCCTGGTGCTGTGCTAACCACTGAGCCACCGTGCCGCCCCATTCTCTGGTTGTTTCCATGACGTCCTGTTCTCAGAAATAATCTCTCATACACTCTATCAATCCTTATTCAAGGATATGACTGTCAAGTTGATTAATTGAGACAATTTGCATGTTCAAACCACCCATAGTTACCGTTGTGCCCTTGTGACAAACCCGCATTCTTTTCTACCTCAGAAGTACTTTGGGGAGACAGTGGCTGAAAATTCCTCTCCCAAGAGGGTACTTCTCTTGCTTTTTATTTGCACAGAGACGGATTTCAATTTTTTTGGCACAAAACTCTTTGAAAAGGTCTGAGTTCCCACTCGCACGAACAAATGTTTATTTTCTTTTCATGAGCTACATTTCACAGTAACTATCGAGGATTTAGGAGGGTTCAAAGTGGTCATGAGATATCGTCAGCAAACAGAGTTAAGGTAAATCCCAAAAACTTCTTTTCATATATAAGGGTAATCCAGGTAAGAGGGTAACTAGAGAACTGTTTGGCCCACACAAGGACAAGGGAAGAAAGTTATGCATGGAGTCAGAGAAAATGGGTGAGATTCTTGGCATGTACTTGCATCTGTATTCACATGACGGGTGTTGAAATTAGGGAGAGATCTCTGAGTACTCTGGGTCAAGTCGACATAAAGAGGGAGGAAGCTTTCGATACTCTGAAAGGTATTAAGGTAGACAAGCCCTCAAATCTGGATGGGATCAACCACAGGTTACTGAGGGATGTGAGTGTGGAAATATCTGGGACTTTAACGTATATCTTTGCAGGATGATTGAACATGGGTGAGGTCCCGGAGGACTGGAAAATTACTAATATTGTTTCAGAAGGATAGCGGGGATAATCCAGGTAATTGTAGACCGGCGAGCCTGCCATCAGTGGTAGGGAAGTTGCTGGAGAAGATACTGAGGGACTTGAGTAAGGCATTTTAATAGGTTCCTCATGGTCAGCTAATGGAAAAGGTGAAATCGCATGCGTTCCAGAGTGTTCTATCTAGATGGATAGAGAAATGGCTGGACAACAGAAGACAGGGAGTAATAGTGGAAGGGGATTTCTCAAAATGGAGACCTATGACCAGTGCTGGGGCCAGTGTTGTTTGTGATATATATCAATGATTTGGAGAAGGTATCAGTTGCCTGATTAGCAAGCTTGCAGATGACACCAAGATTATTGGAATAGCAGATAGTGAAGGGGACTGTCAGAGAATACAGCAGAATATGCATTGATTGCAGAGATGGGCACAGAAATGGCAGACGGAATTCAGTCTGTGCAAATGCGAGGTCATGCATGTTGAAATATCCATTTCAAGAGTGAACTACACAGTAAACGTAAAAGTCGTGGGGAAAATTGACGTACAGTGAGATCTAGGTGTTCGGGTCCATTGTTTTCCGAAGATGCCAACACAGTTAATAAAGTGGTCAAGGCGGCATATGGCATGTTTTCCTTCATTGGATCAAGTGTTGAGTACAAGTGTTGACAGGTCATGTTACAGTTGCATCGGACTTTAGTTTGGCCGCATTTGGAATACTGCACATAGTTCTGGTCACCACATTAACAAAAGGATGTGGATGCTTTGAATAGGGTAGAGAGTAGGTTCACCAGGATGCTGCCTGGGTTGGACGGTGCTGGTTATGAAGAAAGATTGAGTAGTTAAGGACTATTTTCATTACAACGACGAAGGTTGAGGTCTACAAAATCAAGGCAGATATAAACAGGGTGGATAGCAAGAAGCTTTTCCCCCAGATTATGGAACTCAATTACTCATGAGTTTAAAGTGAGAGGGGAAATGTTTAGGGCATATATATGTGGGAAGTTCTTTACACATAGGGCGGTGGCAGCCTGGAACGTGTGGCCAGCGGATGTGATAGGGGCAGGAACGATAGCGTTATTTAAGACGTATTTAGAGAGAAACATGAATGGGCAGAGGGATTCAGACCTTTCGAAAATAGGTGGCAGGTTTAGAAAATAGGGGAATCTGGATCAGCACAGGCTAGAAGGGCCGAAGGATGTTGGAATGTTCTTTGTTCTTTATCATTCCTTCTAAAAATAGCAAGTTTTCAACTTATTGTATACTACAATTTAATAATATAAACCATTTATTTATTTGGAAGTGCATGTCAAATTGTTGTCCTTTCTAAATTGCAGTCACAGGGTCAAAGAGATGTACAGCATGGAAACACACCCCTCAGTCCAACTTGTCCATGCCGACCAGATATCCGAACCCAATCTCGTCCCACCTGCCAGCACTCAACCTATATCCCTCTAAACACTTTCTATTCATATACCCATCCAGATGCCATCTAAATGTTGCAATTGTACTAACTGCCACCACTTCCTCTAGCAGCTCATTCCACACACGTACAACCCTCTGAGTGAAAAAGTTTCCCCTTACGTCTCTTTTATATTTTTCCCTTCCCAAGCGAAACCTATGCCCTCTGGTTCTGGACTCCACCACCCCAGTGAAAATCCGTTGTCTATTTACCCTATCCATGCCCTCATGATTTTATAATCCTCTATAAGGTCACCCCTCAGTCTCCAACATTCCCGGGAAAACAGCCTCAGCTTCTTCAACCTCATACTGTCGCTCAAACCCTCCAACCTTGGCAACATGCATGCAAATATTTTCTGAACCCTTTCAAGTTTCACCTGATCCATCAGGTCCTGGGGATTTTTCCACCTTTATGCATTTAAAGACATCCAGCACTTCGTCCTCTGTAATATGGACATTTTTCAATATGTCACCATCTATTTCTCCATATATCAACATCTCCCATGTACTTGTCCTAAGTAAACACTGATACAAAATACTCATTTAGTACCTCTGCCATCTCCTGTGGCTCCACACAAAGGCACCTTGCTGATCTTTGAGTGCTCTCTTCTCTCCCTATTTGCCCTTTTGTTCTCAATGTTTTTGTAAAATCCTTTTGGATTTTCCTTAACTCTATTTGCCAAAGCTGACTCATGTCCCCGTTTTGCCTCCCTGATTTCCCTCTTTAGTATACTCCTCCTGCCTTTATACTCTTCTAAGGATGCACTCGATCTATCGTGCCTGTACCTGTCATATCCTTCCTTCTTTTTCTTAACCAAACCCTCAATTTCTTTAGTCATTCTGCTCTCTCTATACCTTCCAGCCTTTCCTTTCACCCTAACAAGAATATACCGTCTCTGGACCTCAGCTATCTGATTTCTGAAGGCTTCCCATTTTCTAGCTGTCTGCTTACCTGCAAACATTTGCCGCCACCAGCTTTTGAAAGATCTTGCCTAATACCGTCAAAATTGGCCTTTCTCCCATTTAGAACTTGAGCTTTAAGATCTAGTCTATCCTTTTCCATCATTACTTTAAAACTAATAGACTTGTTGGGAAATAACTGAAGCTCACACATTTCAGGTGAGAAATTAAATCGATTGATTATATTTAAATGTTATAATGTTATTTGATTGTTCAATCAAATGCTCACTCTGAACATTCAATCTGTCAGATGTCAACTATTTTACAAATGATAGAGCGACAATGTATTCCTTTGAATACTGAGATTCAACATGTAATTGTGATCACCAGCATAGTCAGACAACATGTTCTTTTTCAATACAAAACAAAATGTGCAGTCTTTACTTTTGTATCATAAAAGGTTGTTCGGTGTTTATAATTTAATTCCATCAACATAGAATCAATTTTATTGTCTTCAGAGATTGTCTTTAATTATTGTTCAGTTGAATAATTGTAGCTCATACCTTATTATTGCCCAATTCACAAACATGTCAAACTTCTGATTATTGTTCAGGTAAGTAAACCTTACATCATGATCAACATTAAAAGTGGATTCCAAAAGGGTGAATTCGGGTACAGTGCTACTGGACCTCACAGCTGCATGTAGCACTCAGAGAGACACTGGCCTGGTTCTGAATCTGCGAAGAGAGTTTCCAACCTGGGTCAGGGCAGTCATTCAAACATTTCCTAACAGAGAATCATTTGGAATCCACCTTGAGCAGGAGGAAACTAGCCAACAGGCTATCACTGCTCTCAGGGTAGGTAAAAATGCTGTCTAAATTAGATACCAATAACTAACCAGGAACCATGCCTTTCAAATTCTCCCTCAGTCAGAGCCTGTCCCCGGGAGCAGATATATGGACATGGAGTGTCAGAATCACATCGCACAAGTTACTTATGGTGATGACATCTGGCATGTCCCCCAGACTCCTTACATCTGCACCCTGGACCAGGCACTGTGTGAAAACCAGGAGCAAACGGCAAGCCTAAAATAGCTTTAATAACTGAACTTGTGGATTTTGTCTGGTCTTGGTAAACACGCATATTGTGCTGACATTCAGGTGAATGCAACAATTACATTAAAACTGTACGTCTTGGTCTAACGCCCCTCCCACCTTCCTGACCTCACACACCTCACTCCCTCACACACTCCATTCCCTCACTCCCTCACACACCTCACTCCCTCACACTTTCACGAACTGATGAGAATCCACAAGCTGAGTGAATCTTGGAACATTGAACGGGAAAGCACTTCAACCCTCAATGTTTTGCCAGCATTTTATCCTACTCTAAGATCTGATTAACCGACATAACCTTCAATGCACTAACTTTCATGTGCCTATCCAAGAGCCTTCTTAAATATCACTATTGTATCAGACTCTACTGCCACCGCTGGAGGAAAGCCCTAGCCGCTCAACCTTTCTTTGTAAGACATGCCCTACAGTCCAGGCAGCATCCTGGTAAGTCTTCTCTGCACAATCTCTGAGGCTTCCAAGTATTTCCTATAATGAAGCAACCAGAACTGAACACAATATTCCAAGTGTGGTTGAACCACAGCTTTATAGAGCAAGCAAATAACCTCGCTGCTCTTAAACTGTGGGCGGCACGGTGGCACAGTGGTTAGCACTGCTGCCTCACAGTGCCAGAGAACCGGGTTCAATTCCCGCCTCAGGCGAGTGACTGTGTGGAGTTTGCACATTCTCCCCGTGTCTGCGTGGGTTTCCTCCGGGTGCTCCGGTTTCCTCCCACAGTCCAAAAGATGTGCAGGTCAGGTGAATTGGCCATGCTAAATTGCCCGTAGTGTTAGGCAAGGGGTAGATGTAGATGTAGATGTAGATGTAGGGGTATGGGTGGGTTGCGCTTCGGCGGGGCGGTGTGGACTTGTTGGGCCGAAGGGCCTGTTTCCACACTGTAAGTAATCTAATCTAAACTCAATCTCCCTGATAATGAAAGACAACGCACCGTATTCCTTCTGAACAACCCTATCAACCTGGGTGGCAACTTTGAGAGAGCTATGGAAAATGACCCCAAGATCCCTCTGTCATTCCACACTGCCATGAATTCTGCCTTTAGCCCTGTTTTCTTTATGCAAATGCAACCTTCCAAAATAAATTGCTTCACACTTTTTAAGATTGACCTCTATCTGTCACTTAAAAGCCCAGCTCTGCATCTTGTCAATATCTTGTGTCAACCTAGAATGCCCGCCACACTATCCACAACCCCACCAATCCCCGTGTCAACGGCAAACTTACTAACCTACTTGTCCACTTCCTCATCAAATTCATTTATAAAAATCACAAACAGCACAGGTCCCAGAGCCGAACCCTGTGGAACACCACAGGTCACTGAGCTCCAGGCTGAATACATTCCATCTGCTACCATCTTCTGTCTTCTATGGGCCAGCCACCCCCGTATCCAGATAGCCAAATTTCTCTGCGCCCCATACTTCCTGACCTTCTGAATGAGCCTACAATGGGAAACTCCTTACTAAAATTCTTATTCATCACATCTACTGGTCTACCTTCATCAACGTGTTTTTTTTTACATCTTCAAAAAACTCAGTAAGGTTTCTCAGGGATGACCTGCTCCTCACAAAGCCATGCAGACTATCTCTAACCAAACTATCGTTTTCTAAGTAATTGTAAATCCGGACTCTTAGAAACGTCTGCAATAGTTTGCCCACCACTGATGTAAGACTAACTGTTCGGTCATTCCCAGAGTTATCCCTGTTCCCTTTCCTGAACAAGGGAATAACATTTGTCAGCCTCCAATCATCTGGCTGGCACTGCTCTAGTGGACAATGAGGACGCAAAGATCATCGCCAAAGGCACGCCAATCTCTCCCGTCACTTCCTGGAGTAACCTAGGGTAACGCCATCTGGCCCAGGGGATTTAACTATCCGTATGTTTGTAATTCATTCAATCAGTGTATACTTCCCTTCAAATTTTCTACACCCTGACCAATCAACTGATTGACTGCTTTCCATTTTAGTGCAATATACAGTGCTGCCTTCCTGAGTAAGTACAGTTCACAACGTTCTATGAATCATGGAAGGTAAAAATAAAGGAAATGCACCAATGCCTTCCTGATGAAGAGATTCTGACCGAAACATCGATTCTCCTGCCTCTCGGATGCTGCCTGACCTGCTGTTCTTTTCCAGCATCACACATTTTGACTCTGATCTCCATCAACTGCAGTCCTCACTTTCTCCATTACTGATGGCTGTCCCCTCTGCACACTGAGTCGGGAATTAAACATCAGAAACTCATTGTATGTGGAGCTGACTGCTCTGTTCTAGAAAGTTGCACTTGATGAATACATTTTTTTTAAAAAAAGAAATTACAATTCAACAAATATCCATTCAGTGCCAGAGTTAGAGTTGTGATTCATGGTTTGAGCAGCTTGATTACAAACAGGAAATGACTGACGAACTCCGAGGTACAAGGTATTTCAGGTATTACATTCCAGTTTACATTAATGCTGGGAATATTATCAGGCAGGCTGACAGATGTGATAAGGGAATGAGTTGACATGTGGAGGTGTGACATTTTTGCAATCGCACAGTCGCTTTTGCGGAAAGTCAGGGCGAACAACTCAATACTCTGTTGTATTGGTACTATAGGCAGGACAGGGCAGGGTGTTAAAGAGGAGGTGGTGTTGCATTATTAATTAACAAGCCAGTTATTGCTGAAAGGATGGACAATATCTTGGAAGGGTCTTCAAATGAGGCTTTGTGTGTCGAGTTTCGAATCAGAATGATGACAGACACAGATCATTTTGCTTACAGTGTCGTAACAGGCCCTTCAGTCCAACAAGTCCACACCGATCCGCCGAAGAGCAACCAACACAGACCCATTCCTCTACATTTAACACCATGGGCAATTAAGCATGGCCAATTCACCTAACCTTTGGATTGTGGGTGGAAATGGGAGTACCCGGAGGAAACCCACACAGACATAGGGAGAATATGAAAACTCCATACAAACACTTGCTTGAGGCGGGAATTGAACCCGGGCCTCTGTGCTGCCCACAGAACGATGACAAAACAGGAGCAGATATATAACCAATTCACTGAGATGTGTAGGAAAGCAACGCGGGTGATTTTGGAGATAGGAAAGCAAGGCGGGACATGATACAGAGATAGGAAAGCAAGGCTGCAGATGTTACAGAGATAGGAAAACAAGGCTGGAAATATTACAGAGATAGGAAAGCAAGGCTGGAGATATTAGAGAGATAGGAAAGCAAGGCGGGACATGATACAGAGATAGGAAAGCAAGGCTGCAGATGTTACAGAGATAGGAAAACAAGGCTGGAAATATTACAGAGATAGGAAAGCAAGGCTGGAGATATTAGAGAGATAGGAAAGCAAGGCTGGACATGTTACAGTGATGGGCAAGCAAGGTTGGAGGTGTTACAGAGAGAGGACAGCATGGTTGGAGGTGTTCAGAGATAGGAAAGCAAGGCTGGATATATTACAGAGATGGGAAAGCAAGGCTGGAGGTAGTCAAGAGATAGCGTGGCTTGTGCATGCTAGAAGATGTTAGTGAGATATTTTTAAAATCATTCGCAGGATATAGGGAGAGGTGTAGCCGCAGGAGATTATAGCGATAGGGAGGGGTGTTGCGGCTGGCTGAAGTTGCAGAGATCGATGGGGCTGGAGTATGAGATAAAGATTGTGGAGATACGGAGGATTACTGAGATACAGATGGATGCAGCGGCTGGTGGAGATGACAGGGAAAGATCCAGAGATACACGTAGATAGTTTAAAAACAGTATTGTGCAATGATGCAACAGAGAAAACATTGTAGAAATCTGTTGAATAAACAAGGCACTGGGAGGAACTGAAGGAATGAGACCTTGGAGTATCCAATGACAAGAGTCGTAAAGTGTCATACAGACAGAAGAGACCCTTCAATTGACAGTGACAAAAACAAAAGTCCTGCAGACCCTGGAAACACCTCTTTCCTAATATCTGGGGTCTCGGACGAGATTTGGGAGAGCTGACTTACAGACTGCTCAAGCAACAATGTGACATAACAAAACCAAACGGTGTCAGATCAATCACTGACACGGAAACCTCCTGCTGACTCCCCTCCTTCAGATGATGGATCAGTCTCCCTCCACATTAAACAACACTTGCAGGATGCTCTGAGAGACTGACAGAGCTGGAGAATGTATACTGGGTGGGCCATTTCATAACCACCACCATAACAGGTTCAGCAGCAGCACTGCTGATAAAGATGATTGGGTCACAAAAGGACACAGCTGCGAGACTAGGTCTGCACTGGGTCGGCGGTGGCGGGGGGGTGGTGGAATGGGGGGATGGAATGAGAGGGAGGAACCTACTGACGGCAGACACATTGATCGATGAACATATTGGCTCTGGTGACACCGCATACAGTATTTCTGGAGACAAAGTCCCACTTTTAACTTTGTATGTGTATGTGTGTGTGTGTGTGTGTGTGTGTGTGTCTGTGTCTGTGCGCGCACACGTGTGCATGTACATGAGCGCACATGTGAGAGATACGATCACCATGCTAAATGGGACAGATTTTGAAGAGATCTAGAACTCAGCACAGGCCTGTGTGAGGCGGTTTGGGTCATTACCAACTGCAGCAGAATAGTACTCCAGCACAATTTTCACTGCCATTGCCTGGCATCTGCTCCACTTTGCACTGACTATCAGGCCAGGAGATAAGCCCTTGTTCAATGGAGAATATAGGAGGGTTGCCAAGGGCAGCACCAGGTACACCTCACAATGTGGTGACGTAACCAAACAGGACCACTTACTCACCAAATAGCCTAAACAGCTCGTGACAGACAGATCCAGCCAACGAATCAGACCGAATCGCTGCAATCCTGTCATATGCTGTCAGCATGAATTGTGTGGTCAATCAAACAACTCTCTGGAGGAAGAAGATCCACAAATACCACGTTCCTGAAAGATGGAAGGGCTCAGCACAACAATGGAAAAGCTAAGGCTGAAACATTCACAGCAATGTTCAGGCTGAAGTATCGATGGGATGATCTATTTTATTCTTCTCCAAATAGCTGTCTTCAGCTAATTCAATTCATTTTGTGTGGTATCTCCAAGTGGCTGGTCGGATGGGAAATGCAAAGTCTGTGGGCCCTGAGAACATTCCATTCAAGCTGTTCCTGCTGGGATACAGCACTGGCACCTACCTGACAATGTGGGGAACTATCCGGGGTGTGTCCTCTCCACACACAGACCAAACATCAGACAATCAATGACTGCCCCATTGCTCTAATCCCTATCACTAATAAAATATTGGAATGTTATTGGAAACTACAGTGGGATCAAGTAGCACTTCTTTAGCACCAACCTGCTCACCAAAAATCAGTTTGGGCTCTCCTCCTTTGTGCTCATTGAAGCCTTGGTTTAACGATGTACAACAAGAAAATACACAGCTGAATTCTAGGGATAAGGCGGCAGTGACTGCACTTTTAACATCGTCATAACTGCACTTGACCAAGTGCCGTATCCAGGATTAACAGCAAAACTGGCGCAAATAGGAATCGTCTGCACTGGCTGAAGTTATACCTGGTACAAAGGGAGGTGGCAGGGGTTGGTGGAGACCAGCCATCTCTGCAGCAATTCCCCTGTGTTGGTGTTGGAGTAAGTCTATAGATCAAAAATAGAAAGGTAAGGCACTCCTACAGAATGACAGGGCTGCTCTCTTGATAGACAGAGACAACTGGTGGTAGTTTAACAGGACAGGCATCATGCCTCAAGTAAGGGAGAGGTTGAGCAGGACAGTCATTTAGTCACACCAGTCAGTGAAGGAAATGAAGCCACACTGTTGGTATTAATAACTAGCTATCCAACTGATTGAGCTAACCCAATCCTCGCTTAGCTTCTTGGGGAAGATCCTGTAACATTACTCTGCTCAGATATGTTGTTTGACACCTCTGGAGCAGGTGGAATTAGAAGCCAGCTTCCTAACTCAGAGAGAAGGACAGTATCAGTGAGCTATAAGAGTACTCTCTGCCCTTAGCCCAATCATAAATGGCCCTCCATATACATTAAAGTCACAAGTTGGGACACTTACAATAATTGGACAATGTTCAAACACCATTCGTGGTTTACTCAGATACTGAAGCAATCCTTATCCAAATGCAACAAGGAAATGGAAATATGCAGGTGTGTGCTTGACAGCGACAAGGACCACTTCCATGACACACGTGCCAGACAACAATTACCTCTAACAATACAGAACTGAACCATATCCTCTAACGGTCAATGCCACCACCATCACTGAACATCCACCTAGCAATATCCCAGGGATTACTGTTACTCGGAACTGGATTGATCATATAATTTCATTACCCATTCCTGTGAAGGGCTTATTCTAAAACGTCGATTCTCCTTTATCTCAGATGCTGCCTGACCTCTTGTGCTTTTCCAGCGACACACTTTTCGACGTATGTATGTTAATTGGCTACAAGAATGTGTCAGGAGCTAGGAATCCTGCATAATTACGGTGGCACAGTGGTTAGCACTGCTGCATCACAACAACAGAGACCCGATTTCAATTCCTGTCTCGGGCAAATGTCCGAGTGGAGTTTGCACATTCCCTCCGTGTCTGCGTGGGTTTGCTCCGGTTTCTTCCCACAGTTCAAACATGTGCCGGTTAGGTGAATTGGCCATGCTAAATTGCCCATATTGTTAGGTGAAGGGGTAAATGTAGGGGAGCAGGTTTGGGTGTGTTTCTCTTCGGAGGGTAAGTGTGGACTTATTGGGACAAAGGGCCTGTTTCCACACTGTAAGTAATCGAATCTGATAATTTACATCATAATTTCTGAAAGCCTGTCCTCTCTCTCTAAGACACATGTTGAATATGTGTGTGATGAAATACCTCCTCCCTACCCAATTTGCCTTTGTGAGTGCAGCTTCATCCCTCATCCACTGACACTCAGTGGGAGCAATTCCTGCCAGCTACGTGGTGCTCTGCAGAAATTTACCAAGACTCCTTACAACGTACCTCCGAAACCACAACCATCAATAAGGACGAGGGATGCGGATATATGGGGCCCCGACCATGTTCACATTCTGATCCAAGCCACCCGCCATCCTGATTGGGAAGTATATTACTGTTCCTTCAGTCTCACTGTTTCCAGTTCAGTCCCGAATGGTATTGTAAGTCTAACGACAACACATGGACTGCAGTGGTTTAGTGCCGCAGCTCACTACCACCTTCTCAAGGGCAATAAGGGACGGACAATAAATATTGACCCAATTATATTCTATGAATAAATTAAAATGAAAAATATTGTCCAAACATGCCCAATGCTGGGCACTATGCTTTGGGTTTGTGAGCTCAGGCTGGTTGGGTTCTGTCCGTAACTTTCTTGTTGTGAACAGCTGAAGGGATAATCTGTCATTCTCTCAGAGGCTTGGCCTACATACCGAGCATCACACAGACATTGACATTCCCACACAACATGACTGAGCTCCGAGATAGACGTAAGCAATTCACAATGTACTCATAAGTGACTGACATGTTTAAACACACAGTGAAATTGTCACCATAAAAATGATGATGAGTGAATATTACCAGTGAGAAAGTGAGGACTGCAGATACTGAAGATCAGAGTCAAAAATATGGTTCTGAAAAGGCACAGCTGTTCAGGCAACATCTGAGGAGCAGGAAAGTCGACGATTAGTTCATAACATTAATACAAGGAAAAATAATTTCATATTTTCAAAGTCCTTGCACTTAATAATAATTGGTTTTGGGTGTGGAAATGAGACCCATCATTTCAATGCTCCATACTGTGAGTCGTGTGCTGTTTTCATCATATTGTTACAAAAATGAACTGAATAAAGGGGGGGGGGGGTTGTATTTATTGGACAATCTAAAAGTTGGTATAACGAAAGGATGTTAGACCTTCAGTAAAAAGACTTTGCTGTTAATGTTTAGAACAATTCTGCAAACATTTACACAGAAATTTCCAGCTCAAGTCACACACAAGGACATTGGGCTGGTATCACGGTGGCCCTCGATGGAGCTGCACAATTCTGTTTGGATACTGACATTGTGGAGTTAACATACACTGAATATGGTTTATGAGGGCTTCAATGTAAGACGCCATGTGCTGCAGGAGTCCATTACCTTGATAACACCTTCATTCAGAATCGGGTCCAAGATGCAGAATTACAGAGTTTAGGTGACACACAAGAAGAGATATACTTGCAAGACATGGCTGTTTACATGTCGTTGTTATAAATATTGAACTGCGTATGAACCAGCGCCATGTGCTAGTCCATTGAACAGTCTGCCCCACACACGTCTCCCTGCTGTTCAGGTATGTCTCTAACCAGCCTATTGTGAGGAATTGTGTGAGTAACTGCCCAGCTCCAGTTTGGAAGCTCTCTGGACTGGTTTAGGAGATGGCCAGTGATTTGGAGGTCATGGTGAGGGTCAGTAAAACTGTGTCTGTATGTCGGTTTTTTTCTCAAAGTCATTTCCAACAGCTTTGCTGCCTGCAAGATGATGTGTTCAATGATCTGAACATGAATCAGCTGTTTACTCCAGTCACTGAATTGTTCGGTGTGCGCTCTGGTATTTCAATTATTGTTCACTTTAATTGCTTTAAACTGAAAAACAATGATGTTTGGTTTATTTTAAAATATGTAAGAAATAAAGTCATATTAACTCTTCATTATACAGAATGTAAAAGTGACCTGTTGTATGTTTCCCACAGACGAATCAAGCAACAATCAGATGTTGTCTAGAAAGCAAGATTATGTGAACAGGACTATGTCCCAGGCAACATCACCGTCCTCTCTGGTAGGTTCTGTCCCACTGAAAGGTCAAAGCCAGGCAGAAGAGGGCAGCTCCTTGGCGTATAGTCAATATTGGGCGGCATGGCGGCTCAGTGGTTAGCACTGCTGCCTCACAGCACCAGGGACCCAGGTTTGATTACAGCCTTGGGCAACTGCCTGTGTGGAGTTTGCACATTCTCCCGGTGTCTGTGTGGGTTTTCTCCCTGGGTCTAAAGAAATGCAGCTCAGGTGAATTGGCCATGGTAGTGTGTTGCTCTTCGGAGGGTTAGTGTGAATTGGTTGGGCCGAAGGGTCTGTTCCCACACTGTAGAAACCTCATATAATCATCGTGCTCAGCATTGATGCTGGATCCTGTGGCGGTTAGACTGCTCTGCGGCAGGTTATGGGGAACCAATAAAAGGGAAACATATCATCACCGAGCTGTCTGCTGCAGATACACCCTCCCATTTCATATATCGGTAACAATGTTCACTGCACAGTCCTTATGGGGAACAAGGGCTAACTTCACATTTTGCAGAACCACCTCACCATGACATGTACTGAATGGTACAGACTTTAAACAGATTAACCAACCAATGACGATGCATCCATGAGGTACAATGGCCCATCGGCAGCAGCAGAATCATATTCTGTACAACTCATACAGTCTGCAACTTCCTGGACTGACATCCCTCCCACTGTACAGTAGCCATCACGGCCCGCCATACCGCCCACTGTACTGTAACCATCACAGCCCGACAGACCTCCCACTGTACTGTAAACATCACGGCCCCTAATACCTTCCACTGTACGGTAGCCATCAGAGTCCGACATCCCTCCCAGTGTACAGTAACAGTCAGGGCCCAACATACTCTCCACTGTACAGTAAACATCACGGCCCCTAATACCTCCCACTGTACAATAACCATCACAGTCCAACATAGCTCCCACTCGACAGTAAGCATCACGGCCCAATATATCTCCGACTCTGACTGGGTCAGTGTTGAGTGCAGAAGAACATGCTGGGAGCAGCACCAGCCAGACCTCGAGATGAGGGACAACCTGGAGAAACTCTTACTGCCTTCTGCTGCAAAATGGTACGACTTGTATTCCGACAGCACAAGCAGCAAGTGATGGACAGAGCTTAGTGATCACACTATCAATGGTTCAGATCTATCCCTGCAGTCCTGCCACATGTCGTTATAAAAGACAGTGGACAATGAAAGAGACCACTGGAGGATGAGGCTGCTGCTCTTCAACAATGAAATCCCCAATTATTGTGGAGCCCAGCACAGCAGGAATAAAATAAAACTGCTGCATTTGGAACAATCTTCACCCAGGCGGGCTGAGCAGATGATCCATTCCAGGGTCCTTCAGTAGGCCCCAGCATCACTGACCCCAATCTCCAGACAATTCGGATCACTCCACACAATGTCAAGAAATGGCTGGAGAGTCTGGAAACTGTGGTTTAACTCCAGAGATTAGCACAAGTCTAGCCAAACTGTTCCATTCCAGCAAGAACACTGACACCTACCAACAATGTGATAAACTGCCCGAGTGTGTCCTGTGAACAACAAGTAAGGCCCTTGCATTGCAGCCAGTCACTGACCCTTCGGTGTACGGTCCACCATGGAAATTTGATGAAAAGTGTCAGCAATAATGCGATAAATCATCAATAATCTGCTCAGTCTCATTCAGGTAGTGTCCCGTCAGGCTCACTCAGATCCTGAACCCACTGCAAGCTCAGTTCAAAAGAGTGGAACTCCAAAGGGGCAGTGAGAGTGATTACTCTTAACACCGAGTCACCATTTAACAGGGTGTGACAATAGAAGCCCGAGTAAAACTATAGTTAATCAGAATCTGGGACAAGTACTCTCCTGGTGGGAATTATCCCCAGCAACAATGATGCCTGTTTTCAGTGTGAGTAATTATTCCCAGCAATAATAATGCCTGTTGTCAGTGTGTCTAACTGGAATTCCAGAAAAGCTCTTCAGCCATTCCTCAGGAAAGGGAGTGTCTGAGGCTCAACCATTTCCAGCTGCTGCACTGAGCCACTCTCCATCAAAAGGTCAGACGGGGGAATGGTCACTGATTATACCATTCCTGAAACAGGCCATGCTGAAATGCAACAAGACCTGGAAAACATCCGGATTTTGTCTGACAAACAGCAAATAATGTTCACGACACTCAAACATACGACAAATATAACAATAAAGAATCAAACCATCATTCTTTGATTTTCAACAGCATTCCCATCACTGAGTTCCCAACACGGTGTCTATCAGCATCCTGGGTGCTATCATTGACCAGGAACTGCCCTGGACTAGCCATATTAATAACACTGCCTTTAAGAGCAGGTCAGAGGTTAGGAATTCACCTACTAACTCCCCAAAACCTGTGTGGCGACTCTTGCAATGTAATTTAAGGTGAAATTCCAGCCAATTTAATAATTACCACTTCCACAACCATCCATCCATATCCCATTGATGCACAGCAATAGCAGTGTATACCATCTACAAGACTCACTCCTCCAAGGATGATTGGACAGTACCTTCTAAACTCACTGCCATCTAGAAGAACAAAGGCATCAGGGAGTTTGGAAAACCAGCTATCTGCAAGCTCACTCCTTCATACGATCAGATATGATGAGGTTGGTTCATGAGTTTACAATTCCGAACTCCTCAGATCGCAAAAATCAGTCTAAACGCAGCGAGACTTGGATAGCAGCCAGTCTTCGGGGCTGACAAGTGACAAGTAACATCTGTGCCACATAAATGTCATACAATGACCATCGGAAACCATCTCATCATCGCCATTCAACATTCAAAGGCAGTACCATTGCTGAATCCATTGGCATTAACATTCTCAGGTTAATCCAAGACCATTTCACTGCGATAGTGAGAACATCAGATCAGAAGTTAGGAATCCTGCAGCAAGTAACTTTGCTTCTGCCTTGCCAAAACCTGGCCAAAATCTCCAAGGTTCAAGTCAGGAATAGAATCAAATAATCTCCACGTGTTTGATGAGTGCAACTCCAGAAGTACTCAGACAGTTTGACATAATTAAAGACCGAGCAGCCGAAATAAATTGTCCCCATCCACAACGACTCTCTCCCTCCACCACCGACACTCAGCAGCAGGTATGAGTACCGTGACATTTCCTCAATTAGCAGCATCCGCATTCATTACCATTGCCAGCTGGAAAGAAAAGGACAATATTAAGGGGATAGTGATCATAATTCATTTGATTTTAACATAAGTATTGTAAAGGACAATGCTAGACTAAGCAGACACTGTCTAACTTTATTTCTTCAAGTAAACAGAAACATGTAACTGAAAGATAAATCAGAATCAGAGCAATGGCAGGTAGTCTGAGAGGAGATTAAAGTGGTTCCAAGTAACTGAGTTCTCATAAAGTGAAAAGTGTCATGCTGCTAAATCCAGAGCCCCCTTGAAATCTAGGAATTCAAAGGCAGAACAGGAAACCTTACATCACACAACGGGAACACAATACTACAGAATGCCGAGAGGAGTGTGGAATATGAAGGAGTGAGATCCAAAACGAAATCAGAAAGCAAACAGTGTTTATGAAATGATGCTGTCAAGAAATATCAAGTCATCTTTAGCAACTTTCTTTTCAGACCAGAGAAGGAAAAGTAAAGTAAGGAATATAAAAGGCAAGCAATAGAAACTGTCAAAGGTTTGTATATGGTTCTGAGTTTCAATTAACGCTGAAAGGACCACAACAATGTGGGCTATTGTGATGAATCTGGAAGAATTGTCTGAGAAGCCCATCAGACCCTTCTCGATGTTACTGTATTCAGGGATGTGAGATCTGGTCATGGAGACAGGGTGGTAAGGATGGCAAGGTTTGGGAACGTTTAATGACAAGAGAAATCGTCAGTTCAGTCAAAAAGAAAAAGGAAGCACATCTAAGAGTTTGGGAATGGAAGATATTAGACATAAGTAGAACCTGTTTCAGGTTTAAAAAATTATGAGAGGCATCGATAGAATAGACAGATGGAGTCTATTTCTTCCCCCAGAGTAGTAATATAAATTGCTATGTGGCATAAGTAGAGGTGGCCAGGGTGGCAGTGATGAAGTGAGTGTGAGGGTGTCAGGGTGACAATGATGGAGAGAGTGTGAGGGGGTCAGGGTGACAGTGACAGAGTAATTGTGAGGCAGTCAGGGGAACGGTGATGGAGTGAGTGTGAAGGTGTCAGGATGACGGTGATAGAGTCAGTTTGAGTTGGTCAGTGTGACGGTGATGGAGTGAGTGTGAGGGGTCAGGGTGACGGTGAAAGTGTGAGTGTGAAGGTGTCAGGGTGACATTGATGGAGTGAGTGTAGGGGTTAGGTGTGCCAGTGATGGAGTCAGTGTGAGTTGTTCAGGGTGACAGTGATGGAATGAGTGTGAGTGGGGCAGGGTGATGGCGATGGAGTGAGTGTGCGGTGTTAAAGGTAACGGCGATGCACTGTGTGTGAAGGGTTAAGGGTGACGTTGATGGAGTGAGTGTGAGGGGTTAAGAGTGACGTTGATGGAGTGAGTGTGAGTTGGTCAGGGTGACGGTAATGGAGTGAGTATGAAGTGCTCAGGGTGACAGTGATGGAGTGAGTGTGAGAGGGTCAGGGTGACGGTGATGGAGTGAGTGTGAGAGGGTAATGATGACAGTGATGGTGTGAGTGTGAGGGAGTCAGTGTGACTGTGATAGCATGAGTGTGAGGGGTTCAGGGTGACTGTGATAGAATGAGTGTGAGGGTGTCATGGTGACGGTGATGTAATGAGAATGATGGGGTCAGGTTGACAGTGATGGAGTGAGTGCGAGGGCTTAAGGGTGACAGCGATGGTGTGAGTGTGAGCTGGACAGTGTGGCTGTGATGGAGTGATTGTGAGGGTGTCAGGGTGATTGAGTTTGAGTGAGTGTGAAGGTGTCAGGTTGACAGTAATGGAAAAGTGTGAGGGGGTCAGAATGACTGTTAAGGAGTGAGTGTGTGGTTGTCAGGGTGATGTTAATGGAGTGAGTTTGAGTGGGTCAGTGTGTCATTGATGGAGTGAGTGTGAGGGGTTAAGTGTGACCTGGATTGAGTGAGTGTGAGAGGTTAAGTGTCATGGGAATGGACTGAGTATGAGGGGGGCAGGGTGACGGCAATGGAGTGAGTGTGAGGGGTTAAACGTGACAGTGATGGTGTGAGCGTGAGAGGGTCAGTGTGATGGTGATGGAATTAGTGTGAGGGGGTCAGGGTGACAGTGACAAAAGTGAGTGTGAGGCGGTAAGGGTGACAGTGATGGAGTGAGTTTCAGTTGGTCAGGGTGACAGTAATGAAGTGAGTTTCAGTTGGTCAGGGTGACAGTGATGGAGTGAGTGTGAGCGGTTAAGTGTGACGTGGATGGATTGACTGTGAGGGGTTAAGAGTGATGGTGATGGAGTGAGTGGGAAGGTTTACGAGTGACGGTGATGGAGTGAGTTTGAGGGGGTCAGGGTGACAGTGATTGAGTGAGTGTGAGGTGTTCAGTGTGATGCTCATGAAGTGAGTGTGAGAGAGTCAGGGTGACAGTGATAGAGTGAGTGTGGGGTCGTCAGTTTGACGGTGATGGAGTGAGTGTGAGAGGGTCAGGGTGATGTCGACAGAATGAGTGTGAGGGGTTAAGAGTGATGGCAATAGAGTGAGTGCGAATGAGTCAGGGTGATGGTGATGAAGTGAGTGTGAAAGAGTCAGAGTGACAGTGATGGACTGGGTGTGAGGGGGTCAGGGTGACAGCGATGGAGTGAGTGTGAGGGGTTAAGTGTGACGTGGATGGAGTGAGTGTGAGGGGTTAAGTGTGACGCAGATGGAGTGAGTGTGAGGGGGTAAGGGTGACCGGGATGGAGGGAGTGTGAGGGGTTAAGTGTGACGGAGATGGTGTGAGTGTGAGGGGTTAAGTGTGATGATCATGGAGTGAGTGTGATTGGGCCAGGGTGCCAGCAATTGAGTGAGTGTGAGCGGGTCAGAGTGATGGTGATGAAGTGAGTGTGTGAGAGTCAGGGTGACAGTGATGGAGTGAATGTGAGGAGGTCAGGGTGATGGCGATGGAACGAATGTGAGTGGTTAAGTGTGACATGGATGGAGTGAGTGTGAGGGGGTCAGGGTGACCGGGATGGAGGGAGTGTGAGGGGTTAAGTGTGATGATCATGGAGTAAGTGTGATGGGGCCAGGGTGATGGTGATGACATGTGTGTGTGAGAGTCAGGGTGTCGGTGATGGAGTGAGTGTGAGGGAATCAGTGTGACAGTAATGGAGTGAGTATGATTGGATCAGGTTGACTGAGCTCGAGAGAGTGTGAGAGGGTCAGTGGGCGGTGATGGAGTGTGTGTGAAGGAGTCAGGTTGACAGTGATGGAATATGTGTGACGGGGTTATGGTGACAGTGATGGAGTGAGTGTGAGGGTGTTAAGGTGACAGTCAGGGAGTGAGCGTGAGGGGGCAGGGTGGCAATTTTGGAGTGAGTGTGAGAGGCTCAGTGTGACAGTGATGGAGTGACTGTGAGTGGGTCAGGATGACGGTGATGGAGCGAGAGTGAGTGGGTCAGGGTGACAGTGATCGAGTGAGTGTGAGGGGTCAGTGTGACGGTGATGGAGTGAGTGTGAGGGGTTAAGGTTGACGGTGATGGAGTGAGTGTGAGGGGTCAGGGTGACACTGATCGAGTGAGTGTGAGGGTGTTATGATGACAGAGATTGAGTGAGTGTGACGGGTGATAGTGATGGAGTGAGTGCGAGGGGGCAGGGTGAAAATGATCGAGTGAGTGTGAGACGGTCAGTGACACGGTGATGGAGTGAGTGTGAGGGGTCAGGGTGTAGGTGAATGAGTGAGTGTGGAAGGTTCAGGGGGAAGGTGATGGAGTGAGTGTGAGGTAATCAGCGTTATGGTGATGGAGTGAGTGTGAGGTGTTAAGGGTGACGGTGATGGAGTGAGTGTGAGGAGTTCAGGGGGAAAGTGATGGAGTGAGTGTGAGGTAATCAGTGTTACGGTGATGGAGTGAATCTGAGGGGGTCAGTGTGACGGAGATGGAGAGAGTGTGAGGGGTCAGTGTGACTGCGATGGAGTGAGTGTGAGGGGGTCTGGGTGAGGGTTATAGAGTGAGTTTGAGGGGTTCAGTGTGATTGTGATGTTATGAGTGTGAGGGGGCTCAGTGTGACGGTGAGAATGATGAAGTGAGTGTGAGTGAGTCAGGGTGATGGTGATGGAGTGAGTGTGAGAGAGTCAGGTGAAAGTGATTGAGTGAGTGTGAGAGGGTCAGGGTGACAATGATGGAGTGAGTGTGAAAGGGTCAGTGTGACGGTCATGGAGCGAGTGTGAGGGGGTCACGCTGAGGGTGAAGGAGTGAATGTGTGGAGATCAGGGCGACGGTGATGGAGTTCGTGTGAGGAATTCAGGGTGACGGTGATGGAGTGAGTGTGAGGGGGTAAGGGTGACAGTGATGGAGTGAGTGTGAGGGGGTCAGGGTGACGGTGATGGAGTGAGTGTGAGTGGGTCAGGGTGACGGTGATGGAGTGAGTGTGAGGGGGTCAGGGTGATGGTGATGGAGTAAGTGTGAGAGGGTCAGGGGTAAGGTGATGGAGTGAGTGTGAGGGAATCAGTGTGACGGTGATGGAGTGAGTGTGAGTGGGTCGTGGTGATGGTGATGGAGTGAGTGTGAGAGAGTCAGGTGAAAGTGATTGAGTGAGTGTGAGAGGGTCAGGGTGACAATGATGGAGTGAGTGTGAAAGGGTCAGTGTGACGGTCATGGAGTGAGTGTGAGGGGGTCACGCTGAGGGTGAAGGAGTGAATGTGTGGAGATCAGGGCGACGGTGATGGAGTTCGTGTGAGGAATTCAGGGTGACGGTGATGGAGTGAGTGTGAGGGGGTAAGGGTGACAGTGATGGAGTGAGTGTGAGGGGGTCATGGTGACGGTGATGGAGTGAGTGTGAGTGGGTCAGGGTGACGGTGATGGAGTGAGTGTGAGGGGGTCAGGGTGATGGTGATGGAGTGAGTGTGAGAGGATCCGGGGTAAGGTGATGGAGTGAGTGTGAGGGAATCAGTGTGACGGTGATGGAGTGAGTGTGAGTGGGTCGTGGTGATGGTGATGGAGTGAGTGTGAGGACGTCGGGGTGATTGTGATGGAGTGAGCGTTAGGGGGCAGGGTGACAACTTTGAAGTGAGTGTGAGAGACTCAGTGTGATGGTCATGGAGTGTGAGTGGGTCAGGATGTCGGTGATGGAGTGAGAGTGAGTGGGTCAGGGTGATGGCGATGGCATGAGTGTGAGGGAGTCGGGGTGACGGTGATGGAGTGAGTGTGAGGTGTCAGTTTGACGGTGATGGAGTGAGTGTGAGGGGGTAAGAGTGACAGTGATGGAGTGAGTGTGAGGGGGTCAGGGTGACGGTGATGGAGTGAGTGTAAGTGGGTCAGTGTGACGGTGATAAAGTGAGTGTGAGAGGGTCAGTGTGACGATGATGGAGTGAGTGTGAGGGCGTGAGGGTGATTTTGATGGAGTGAGTGTGAGCGGGTCAGGGTGTAGGTGATGGACTGAGTGTGGAAGGTTCGGGGGAAGGTGATGGAGTGAGTGTGAGATAATCAGTGTGACAGTGATGGAGTGAGTATGAGGGGGTTAATGTGACGCTGATGGAGTGAATGTGAGGGTGTCAGGGTGACTGTGATGGTGTGAGTGTGAGGGGGGTCAGTGTGACGGTGATGGTGTGAGTGTGAGGGGGTCAGGGAGCCGGTCATGGAGTGAGTGTGAAGGGGTCAGTATAACAGTGATGTAATGAGTTTGAGGGGATCAGTGTGATGATGATGGAGTGAGAGTGAGGTGGTCAGGGTGAGAATGATGGAGTGAGTGTGAGTGAGTCAGAGTGATGGTGATGGAGTGATTGTGAGGGGGTCAGGGTGATGGTGAAGGAGTGATTGTGAGTGGGTCAGTGTGACGCTGATGGAGTGAGTGTGAGAGGGTCAGTGTGACGATGATGGAGTGAGTGTGAGCGCATCAGGGTGATTGTGATGGAGTGAGTGTGAAGGGGGCAGGGTGACAATGATGGAGTGAGTGTGAAACGGTCATTGTGACAGTGATGGAGTGAGTGTGAGGGGTCAGGGTGAGGGTGATAAAGTGAGTTTGAGGGGTTCAGTGTGATTGTGATGGTGTGAGTGTGAGGGGGGTCAGTGTGACGGTGATGGTGTGAGTGTGAGGGGGTCAGGGAGCCGGTCATGGAGTGAGTGTGAAGGGGTCAGTAAAACGGTGATGTAATGAGTTTGAGGGGATCAGTGTGACAATGATGGAGTGAGTGTGAGGGGTTCAGTGTGACGGTGTTGGTGTGAGTGTGAGGGGGTCAGTGTGAGAGTGATGGAATGAGTGTGAGTGGGCTGGTGTGACGGTGATGGAGTGAATGTGTGGGCGTCATGGTGACGGTGATGAAGTGAGTGTGAGGGGGTCAGGGTGACGTTAATCGAGTGAGTGTGTGGGGTCATGGTGATGGTGATGAATAGAGTGTGGGGGTGTCAGGGTGACTGTGATAGAGTGAGTGTGCCAGGTCAGGGTGTCACGGTGATTGAGTGAGTGTGTGTGGTCAGTGTGGGGGTGATGGAGTGAGTGTGAGAGGGTCAGGCTGACAGTGATGGAGTGAGTGTGAGGGAGTTATGATGACAGAGATCGAGTGAGTGTGAGAGGGTCAGTGTGATGGTGATGGAGTGTATGTGAGCATGTCAGGTTGACAGTGATGGAGTGAGTGTGAGGCGGCAGGGTGAAAATGATCGAGTGAGTGTGAGACGGTCAGTGACACGGTGATGGAGTGAGTGTGAGGGGTCAGGGTGTAGGTGAATGAGTGAGTGTGGAAGTTTCAGGGGGAAGGTGATGGAGTGAGTGTGAGGTAATCAGCGTTATGGTGATGGGGTGAGTGTGAGGTGATAAGGGTGACGGTGATGGAGTGAGTGTTAGGGGGTCAGTGTGACGGTGATGGAGTGAGTGTGAGGAGTTCAGGGGGAAAGTGATGGAGTGAGTGTGAGGTAATCAGTGTTATGGTGATGGAGTGAATCTGAGGGGGTCAGTGTGACGGAGATGGAGAGAGTGTGAGGGGTCAGTGTGACTGCGATGGAGTGAATGTGAGGGGGTCTGGGTGAGGGTTATAGAGTGAGTTTGAGGGGTTCCGTGTGATTGTGATGTTATGAGTGTGAGGGGGCTCAGTGTGACGGTGAGAATGATGAAGTGAGTGTGAGTGAGTCAGGGTGATGGTGATGAAGTGAGTGTGAGAGAGTCAGGTGAAAGTGATTGAGTGAGTGTGAGAGGGTCAGGGTGACAATGATGGAGTGAGTGTGAAAGGGTCAGTGTGACGGTCATGGAGTGAGTGTGAGGGGGTCACGCTGAGGGTGAAGGAGTGAATGTGTGGAGATCAGGGCGACGGTGATGGAGTTCGTGTGAGGAATTCAGGTTGACGGTGATGGAGTGAGTGTGAGGGAGTAAGGGTGACAGTGATGGAGTGAGTGTGAGGGGGTCAGGGTGACGGTGATGGAGTGAGTGTGAGTGGGTCAGGGTGACGGTGATGGAGTGAGTGTGAGGGGGTCAGGGTGATGGTGATGGAGTGAGTGTGAGAGGGTCAGGGGTAACGTGATGGAGTGAGTGTGAGAGAATCAGTGTGACGGTGATGGAGTGAGTGTGAGTGGGTCGTGGTGATGGTGATGGAGTGAGTGTGATGATGTCGGGGTGATTGTGATGGAGTGAGCGTTAGGGGGCAGGGTGACAACTTTGGAGTGAGTGTGAGAGACTCAGTGTGATGGTCATGGAGTGTGAGTGGGTCAGGATGTCGGTGATGGAGTGAGAGTGAGTGGGTCAGGGTGATGGCGATGGCATGAGTGTGAGGGAGTCGGGGTGACGGTGATGCAGTGAGTGTGAGGTGTCAGTTTGACGGTGATGGAGTGAGTGTGACGGGGTAAGGGTGACAGTGATGGAGTGAGTGTGAGGGGGTCAGGGTGACGGTGATGGAGTGAGTGTGAGTGGGTCAGTGTGACGGTGATGGAGTGAGTGTGAGAGGGTCAGTGTGACGATGATGGATTGAGTGTGAGGGCGTGAGGGTGATTTTGATGGAGTGAGTGTGAGCGGGTCAGGGTGTAGGTGATGGACTGAGTGTGGAAGGTTCGGGGGAAGGTGATGGAGTGAGTGTGAGATAATCAGTGTGACAGTGATGGAGTGAGTATGAGGGGGTTAATGTGACGGTGATGGAGTGAATGTGAGGGTGTCAGGGTGACTGTGATGGTGTGAGTGTGAGGGGGGTCAGTGAGACGGTGATGGTGTGAGTGTGAGGGGGTCAGGGAGCCGGTCATGGAGTGAGTGTGAAGGGGTCAGTATAACAGTGATGTAATGAGTTTGAGGGGATCAGTGTGATGATGATGGAGTGAGAGTGAGGTGGTCAGGGTGAGAATGATGGAGTGAGTGTGAGGGGTTCAGTGTGACGGTGTTGGTGTGAGTGTGAGGGGGTCAGTGTGAGAGTGATGGAATGAGTGTGAGTGGGCTGGTGTGACGGTGATGGAGTGAATGTGTGGGCGTCATGGTGACGGTGATGAAGTGAGTGTGAGGGGGTCAGGGTGACGGTAATCGAGTGAGTGTGTGGGGTCATGGTGATGGTGATGAAGTGAGTGTGGGGGTGTCAGGGTGACTGTGATAGAGTGAGTGTGCCAGGTCAGGGTGTCACGGTGATTGAGTGAGTGTGTGTGGTCAGTGTGGGGGTGATGGAGTGAGTGTGAGAGGGTCAGGCTGACAGTGATGGAGTGAGTGTGAGGGAGTTATGATGACAGAGATCGAGTGAGTGTGAGAGGGTCAGTGTGATGGTGATGGAGTGTATGTGAGCATGTCAGGTTGACAGTGATGGAGTGAGTGTGAGGGGTCAGGGTGTAGGTGAATGAGTGAGTGTGGAAGGTTCAGGGGGAAGGTGATGGAGTGAGTGTGAGGTAATCAGCGTTATGGTGATGGGGTGAGTGTGAGGTGTTAAGGGTGACGGTGATGGAGTGAGTGTGAGGGGGTCAGTGTGACGGTGATGGAGTGAGTGTGAGGAGTTCAGGGAGAAAGTAATGGAGTGAGTGTGAGGTAATCAGTGTTACGGTGATGGAGTGAATCTGAGGGGGTCAGTGTGACGGAGATGGAGAGAGTGTGAGGGGTCAGTGTGACTGCGATGGAGTGAGTGTGAGGGGGTCTGGGTGAGGGTTATAGAGTGAGTTTGAGGGGTTCAGTGTGATTGTGATGTTATGAGTGTGAGGGGGCTCAGTGTGACGGTGAGAATGATGAAGTGAGTGTGAGTGAGTCAGGGAGATGGTGATGGAGTGAGTGTGAGAGAGTCAGGTGAAAGTGATTGAGTGAGTGTGAGAGGGTCAGGGTGACAATGATGGAGTGAGTGTGAAAGGGTCAGTGTGACGGTCATGGAGTGAGTGTGAGGGGGTCACGCTGAGGGTGAAGGAGTGAATGTGTGGAGATCAGGGCGACGGTGATGGAGTTCGTGTGAGGAATTCAGGGTGACGGTGATGGTGTGAGTGTGAGGGGGTCAGGGAGCCGGTCATGGAGTGAGTGTGAAGGGGTCAGTATAACAGTGATGTAATGAGTTTGAGGGGATCAGTGTGACAATGATGGAGTGAGAGTGAGGGGTTCAGTGTGACGGTGTTGGTGTGAGTGTGAGGGGGTCAGTGTGAGAGTGATGGAATGAGTGTGAGTGGGCTGGTGTGACGGTGATGGAGTGAATGTATGGGCGTCATGGTGACGGTGATGAAGTGAGTGTGAGGGGGTCAGGGTGACGGTAATCGAGTGAGTGTGTGGGGTCATGGTGATGGTGATGAAGTGAGTGTGGGGGTGTCAGGGTGACTGTGATAGAGTGAGTGTGCCAGGTCAGGGTGTCACGGTGATTGAGTGAGTGTGTGTGGTCAGTGTGGGGGTGATGGAGTGAATGTGAGAGGGTCAGGCTGACAGTGATGTAGTGAGTGTGAGGGAGTTATGATGACAGAGATCGAGTGAGTGTGAGAGGGTCAGTGTGATGGTGATGGAGTGTATGTGAGCATGTCATGTTGACAGTGATGGAGTGAGTGTGAGGGGGCAGGGTGAAAATGATCGAGTGAGTGTGAGACGGTCAGTGACACGGTGATGGAGTGAGTGTGAGGGGTCAGGGTGTAGGTGAATGAGTGAGTGTGGAAGGTTCAGGGGGAAGTAGATGGAGTGAGTGTGAGGTAATCAGCGTTATGGTGATGGGGTGAGTGTGAGGTGTTAAGGGTGACGGTGATGGAGTGAGTGTGAGGGGGTCAGTGTGACGGTGATGGAGTGAGTGTGAGGAGTTCAGGGGAAAAGTGATGGAGTGAGTGTGAGGTAATCAGTGTTACGGTGATGGAGTGAATCTGAGGGGGTCAGTGTGACGGAGATGGAGAGAGTGTGAGGGGTCAGTGTGACTGCGATGGAGTGAGTGTGAGGGGGTCTGGGTGAGGGTTATAGAGTGAGTTTGAGGGGTTCAGTTTGTTTGTGATGTTGAGTGTGAGGGGGCTCAGTGTGACGGTGAGAATGATGAAGTGAGTGTGAGTGAGTCAGGGTGATGGTGATGGAGTGAGTGTGAGAGAGTCAGGTGAAAGTGATTGAGTGAGTGTGAGAGGGTCAGGGTGACAATGATGGAGTGAGTGTGAAAGGGTCAGTGTGACGGTCATGGAGTGAGTGTGAGGGGGTCACGCTGAGGGTGAAGGAGTGAATGTGTGGAGATCAGGGCGACGGTGATGGAGTTCGTGTGAGGAATTCAGGGTGACGGTGATGGAGTGAGTGTGAGGGGGTAAGGGTGACAGTGATGGAGTGAGTGTGAGGGGGTCAGGGTGACGGTGATGGAGTGAGTGTGAGTGGGTCAGGGTGACGGTGATGGAGTGAGTGTGAGGGGGTCAGGGTGATGGTGATGGAGTGAGTGTGAGAGGGTCAGGGGTATGGTGATGGAGTGAGTGTGAGGGAATCAGTGTGACGGTGATGGAGTGAGTGTGAGTGGGTCGTGGTGATGGTGATGGAGTGAGTGTGAGGAAGTCGGGGTGATTGTGATGGAGCGAGCGTTAGGGGGCAGGGTGACAACTTTGGAGTGAGTGTGAGAGACTCAGTGTGATGGTCATGGAGTGTGAGTGGGTCAGGATGTCGGTGATGGAGTGAGTGTGAGTGGGTCAGTGTGACGGTGATGGAGTGAGTGTGAGAGGGTTAGTGTGACGATGATGGATTGAGTGTGAGGGCGTGAGGGTGATTTTGATGGAGTGAGTGTGAGCGGGTCAGGGTGTAGGTGATGGAGTGAGTGTGGAAGGTTCGGGGGAAGGTGATGGAGTGAGTGTGAGATAATCAGTGTGACAGTGATGGAGTGAGTATGAGGGGGTTAATGTGACGGTGATGGAGTGAATGTGAGGGGGTCAGGTTGACTGTGATGGTGTGAGTGTGAGGGGGGTCAGTGTGACGGTGATGGTGTGAGTGTGAGGGGGTCAGGGAGCCGGTCATGGAGTGAGTGTGAAGGGGTCAGTATAACAGTGATGTAATGAGTTTGAGGGGATCAGTGTGATGATGATGGAGTGAGAGTGAGGTGGTCAGGGTGAGAATGATGGAGTGAGTGTGAGTGAGTCAGGGTGATGGTGATGGAGTGATTGTGAGGGGGTCAGGGTGATGGTGAAGGAGTGATTGTGAGTGGGTCAGTGTGACGCTGATGGAGTGAGTGTGAGAGGGTCAGTGTGACGATGATGGAGTGAGTGTGAGCGCATCAGGGTGATTGTGATGGAGTGAGTGTGAAGGGGGCAGGGTGACAATGATGGAGTGAGTGTGAAACGGTCATTGTGACCGTGATGGAGTGAGTGTGAGGGGTCAGGGTGAGGGTGATAAAGTGAGTTTGAGGGGTTCAGTGTGATTGTGATGGTGTGGGTGTGAGGGGGGTCAGTGTGACGGTGATGGTGTGAGTGTGAGGGGGTCAGGGAGCCGGTCATGGAGTGAGTGTGAAGGGGTCAGTGTAACAGTGATGTAATGAGTTTGAGGGGATCAGTGTGACAATGATGGAGTGAGTGTGAGGGGTTCAGTGTGACGGTGTTGGTGTGAGTGTGAGGGGGTCAGTGTGAGAGTGATGGAATGAGTGTGAGTGGGCTGGTGTGACGGTGATGGAGTGAATGTATGGGCGTCATGGTGACGGCGATGAAGTGAGTGTGAGGGGGTCAGGGTGACGGTAATCGAGTGAGTGTGTGGGGTCATGGTGATGGTGATGAAGTGAGTGTGGGGGTGTCAGGGTGACTGTGATAGAGTGAGTGTGCCAGGTCAGGGTGTCACGGTGATTGAGTGAGTGTGTGTGGTCAGTGTGGGGGTGATGGAGTGAGTGTGAGAGGGTCAGGCTGACAGTGATGGAGTGAGTGTGAGGGAGTTATGATGACAGAGATCGAGTGAGTGTGAGAGGGTCAGTGTGATGGTGATGGAGTGTATGTGAGCATGTCAGGTTGACAGTGATGGAGTGAGTGTGAGGGGATCAGGGTGACGGTGATGGTTTGAGCATGCCGGGTCAGGGTGTCACGGTGATTCAGTGAGTGTGAGTGGTCAGTGTGACTGTGCTGATGTGAGTGTGAGGGGGTCAGGGTGACAGTGATCGAGTGAGTGTAAGGGGGTAAGGCTGACTGATGGAGTGAGTGTGAGGGGTCAGTGTGACTGTAATGGAGTGACTTTGAGGGTGCCAGGGTCGTGGTGATGGAGTGAGTGTGAGGGGGTTAGGGTGACAGAGATCGAGTGAGTGTGAGAGGGTCAGTGTGACGGTGATAGAGTGTGTATGAGTGTGTAAGGATGACAGTGATGGAGTGAGTCCAAGGGAGTCGGGGTGACGGTGATGGAGTGAGTATGAGGTGTCAGGGTGACAGTGATCGATTGAGTGTGAGGGGTTAGTGCGACGGTGATGTCGTGAGTGTGAGGGTGTCAGGGTGATGGTGAAGGAGTGATTGTGAGTGGGTCAGTGTGACGGTGATAGAGTGACTGTGAGAGGGTCAGTGTGACGATGATGGAGTGAGTGTGAGGGCGTCAGGGTGATTGTGATGGAGTGAGTGCGATGGGGGCAGGATGACAATGATGGAGTGAGTGTGAGGGGTTCAGGGTGTCGGTGATGGAGTGAATGTGGAAGGGTCAGGGAGATGGTAATGGAGTGAGTGTGAGGTGATCAGTGTTACGGTGATGGAGTGAGTGTAAGGGGTCAGGGTGACACTGATCGAGTGAGTGTGAGCGGTTAGTGTGACGGTGATGGAGTGAGTGTGAGGGGTCAGTGTGACGATGATGGAGTGAGAGGGAGTGGGTCATGGTGACTATGATAGAGTGAGTGTGAAGGTGTTATAATGACAGAGATTGAGTGTGTGTGACGGGATCAGGCTGACAGTGATGGAGTGAGTGTGAGAGGTCAGGGTGACAATAATCGAATGAGTGTGGGGGTCAGGGTGTCGGTGATGGAGTGAGTGTGGGAGGGTCAGAGGGAAGGTGATGGAGTGAGTGTAAGGGGGTCAGAATGACGGTGATGGAGTGAGAGGGAGTGAGTCAGGGTGACTGTGATAGACTGAGTGTGAGGTTGTTATGATGACAGAGATCGAGTGAGTGTGACGGGTTCAGGCTGACAGTGATGGAGTGAGTGTGAGAGGTCAGGGTGACAATTATCGAATGAGTGTGAGGGGTCAGTGTGACGGTGATGGAGTGAGTGTGAGGTGTTAAAGGTGACGGTGATGGAATGAGTGTGAGGGAGTCAGGGTGATGGTAATGGAGTGATGGTGAGGGGGGTCAGTGTGACGATGCTGGAGTGAGTGTGAGGGCGTCAGGGTTATTGTGACGGTGTGAATGTGTGGGGGGCAGGGAGACAATGATGGAGTGAGTGTGAGATGGTCAGTGTGACGGTGTTGGAATGAGAGTGGAAGGGTCAGGAGGAAGGTGATGGTGTGAATTGTGAGGTAATCAGTGTTACGGTGATGGAGTGAGTGTGAGGGTTCAGGGGGATAGTGATCTGGTGAGTGTCTGGTGACAGTGTGACGGTGATGGAGTGGGTTTGAGGGGTTAAGTGTGACAGTGATTGAGTGAGTGTGAGGGAGTTAGGGTGATGGTGATGGAGTGATTGTGAGGGGTCAGTGTGACGGAGATGGAGTTAGTGTGAGAGGGTCAGTGTGATGATGATGGGGTGAGTGTGAGGGCGTCAGGGTGATTGTGATGGAGTGAGTACGAGGGTGTAGGGTGAAAATGATGGAGTGAGTGTGAGATGGTCAGTGTCACGGTGATGGAGTGAGTGTGAGGGGGTCAGGGTGTCAGTGATGGAGTGAGTGTGGAAGGGTCAGTGGGAATGTGATGGAGTGAGTGTGAGATAATCCGTGTTACGGTCATGGAGTGAATCTGAGGGGCTCAGTGTGCCGGCGATGGAGAGAGTGTGAGGGGTCAGTGTGACTGTGATTGAGTGAGTGTGAGGGGGGTCAGTGTGACGCTGATGGTGTGAGTGTGATGGGGTCAGGGAGCCGGTCATGGAGTGAGTATGAAGGGGTCTGTATAACAGTGATGTAATGAGTTTAAGGGGATCAGCGTGATGATCATGGAGTGAGAGTGAGTGGGTCAGCGTGAGAATGATGAAGTGAGTGTGAGAGAGTCAGGTGAAAGTGATTGAGTGAGTGTGAGAGGGTCGGTGTGCCGGTGATGGAGTGAGTTTGAGAGGGTCAGTGTGACGTTCATGGAGTGAGTGTGAGGGGGTCAGGGTGACGGTGATGGAGTGAGTGTGAGAGGGTCAGTGTGACGTTCATGGAGTGAGTGTGAGAGGGTCAGTGTGACGTTCATGGAGTGAGTGCGAGGGGGTCAGTGTGACGTTCTTGGAGTGAGTGTGAGGGGGTCAGGCTGAGGGTGAAGGAGTGAATGTGTGGAGGTCAGGGCAATGGTGATGGAGTTTGTGTGAGGCATTCAGGGTGACGGTGATGGAGTGAGTGTGAGGGGGTAAGGGTGACGGTGATGGAGTGAGTGTGAGTGGGTAAGGGGTAAGGTGATGGAGTGAGTGTGAGGCATTCAGGGTGACGGTGATGGAGTGAGTGTGAGGGGGTAAGGGTGACGGTGATGGAGTGAGTGTGAGTGGGTAAGGGGTAAGGTGATAGAGTGAGTGTGACGGAATCAGTGTGACGGTGATGGAGTGAGTGTGAGGGGGTCAGGGTGATGGTGATAAAGTGAATGTGAGGGGGTCAGGGTGTCGGTGATGGAGTGAGTGTGAGGGAATCAGTGTGACGGTGATGGAGTGAGTGTGAGGGTGTCATGGTGATGGTGATGGAGTGAGTGTGAGGGCGTCGGGGTGATTGTGATGGAGTGAGCGTTAGGGGGCAGGGTGACAATGATGGAGTGAGTGTGAGACGGTCAGTGTGACGGTGATGGAGTGAGTGTGAGGGGGTGAGGGTGACAGTGATTGAGTGAGTGTGAGGTATCAGTGTGATGATGATGGAGTGAGTGTGAGGAGTTGAGGGTGACAGTGATGGAGTGAGTGTGAGGGTGTTAAGGTGACAGTGATTGAGTGAGTGTGAGGGAGTCAGGGTGATGGTGATGGAGTGATTGTGAGTGGGTCAGTGTGACGGTGATGGAGTGAGTGTGAGAGGGTCAGTGTGACGTTGATGGAGTGAGTGCGATGGGGGCAGGGTGTAGGTGATGGAGTGAGTGTGGAAGGTTCAGGGGGAAGGTGATGGAGTGAGTGTGAGGTAATCAGTGTGACGGTGATGGAGTGAGTGTGAGTGGTTAATGTGACGGTGATGGAGTGAGTGTGAGAGGCTCAGTGTGACGGTGATGGATTGTGAGTGGGTCAGGATGACGGTGATGGCATGAGTGTCAGGGAGTCGACGTGACGGTGATGGAGTGAGTGTGAGGGCGTCAGGGTGATTGTGATGGAGTGAGTACGATGGGGCAGGGTGACAATGATGGAGTCATGTGAGACGGTCAGTGTGACGGTGATGGAGTGAGTGTGAGGAGTTAAGGGTGATGGTGATGGAGTGATTGTGAGTGGGTCAGTGTGACGGTGATGGAGTGAGTGTGAGAGGGTCAGTGTGACGATGATGGAGTGAGTGTGAGAGGGTCAGTGTGATTGTGATGGAGTGAGTGTGAGGGGGGCAGGGTTACAATGATGGAGTGAGTGTGAAACGGTCAGTGTGACAGTGATGGAGTGAGTGTGAGGGGTCAGGGTGAGGGTGATAAAGTGAGTTTGAGGGGTTCAGTGTGACTGTGATTGAATGAGTGTGAGAGGGTCAGTGTGACGGTGATGGAGTGTGAGTGGGTCAGGATGACGGTGATGGCATGAGTGTGAGAGAGTCGGCGTGATGGTGATGGAGTGAGTGTGAGGGCGTCAGGGTGATTGTGATGGAGTGAGTGCAATGGGGGCAGGGTGACAATGATGGAGTGAGTGTGAGGTATCAGTGTGATGATGATGGAGTGAGTGTGATGAGTTAAGGGTGACAGTGATGGAGTGAGTGTGAGGGTGTTAAGGTGACAGTGATTGAGTGAGTATGAGAGGGTCAGTGTGACGATGATGGAGTGAGTGTGAGGGCGTCAGGGTGATTGTGATGGAGTGAGTGCGATGGGGACAGGGTGTAGGTGATAGAGTGAGTGTGGAAGTTTCAGTGGGAAGGTGATGGAGTGAGTGTGAGTTAATCAGTGTGACGGTGATGGAGTGAGTGTGAGTTAATCAGTGTGACGGTGATGGAGTGAGTGTGAGGGGGTTAATGTGACGGTGATGGAGTGAGTGTGAGGGGGTCAGGGTGACTGTGATAAAGTGAATTTGAGGGGTTCAGTGTGATTGTGATGGTGTGAGTGTGCGGGGGGTAGTGTGATGGTGATGGTGTGAGTGTGAGGGGGTCAGGGTGATTGTGATGGAGTGAGTGCGATGGGGACAGGGTGTAGGTGATGGAGAGAGTGTGGAAGGTTCAGGAGGAAGGTGATGGAGTGAGTGTGAGTTAATCAGTGTGACAGTGATGGAGTGAGTGTGAGGGGGTTAATGTGACGGTGATGGAGTGAGTGTGAGGGGGTCAGTGTGATGGTGATGGAGTGAGTGTGAGGGGGTCAGGGTGACTGTGATAAAGTGAATTTGAGGGGTTCAGTGTGATTGTGATGGTGTGAGTGTGCGGGGGGTAGTGTGACGGTGATGGTGTGAGTGTGAGGGGGTCAGGTTCATTGTGATGGAGTGAGTGCGATGGGGGCAGGGTGTAGGTGATGGAGTGAGTGTGGAAGGTTCAGGGGGTGGTGATGGAGTGAGTGTGAGTTAATCAGTGTGACGGTGATGGAGTGAGTGTGAGGGGGTTAATGTGACGGTGATGGAGTGAGTGTGAGGGGGTCAGTGTGACGGTGATGGAGTGAGTGTGAGGGGGTCAGGATGACTGTGATAAAGTGAATTTGAGGGGTTCAGTGTGATTGTGATGGTGTGAGTATGCGGGGGGTAGTGTGACAATGATGGTGTGAGTGTGAGAGGGTCATGGGGGCTGGTCATGGAGTGAGTGTGAAGGTCAGTATAACAGTGATGTAATGCGTTTGAGGGGATCAGTGTGACAATGATGGAGTGAGTGTGAGGGGGTAAGGGTGAGAATGATGGAGTGAGTGTGAGTGAGTCAGTGTGACGGCGATGGAGTGAACGTCAGAGGGTCAGTGTGATGATGATGGAGTGAGAGTGAGCGCATCAGGGTGATTGTGATGGAGTGAGTGTGAGGGGGCAGGGTTACAATGATGGAGTGAGTGTGAAACGGTCAGTGTGACAGTGATGGAGTGAGTGTGAGGGGTCAGGGTGAGGGTGATAAAGTGAGTTTGAGGGGTTCAGTGTGATGGTGATTGAATGAGTGAGAGGGGGGTCAGTGTGACGGTGATGGCGTGAGTGTGAATGGGTCAGTATAACAGTGATGTAATGAGTTTGAGGGGATCAGTGTGACAATGATGGAGTGAGTGTGAGGGGTTCAGTGTGATGGTGATGGTGTGAGTGTGGGGGGTAAGGGTGAGAGTGATGGAGTGAGTGCGAGTGGGCTGGTGTGACATTGATGGAGTGAATGTGTGGGCGTCATGGTGACGGTGGTGAAGTGAGTGTGAGGGGGCCAGGGTGACGGTAATCGAGTGAGTGTGTGGGGGTCATGGTGACTGTGATAGAGTGAGTGCGCCGGGTCAGGGTATCACGGTGATTGAGTGTGAGTGGGTCAGGGTGACATTGATAGAGTGAGTGTCAGGGGGTGAGTTTGTGGGTGTCAGGGTGATGGTGAGGGAGTGAGTGTGTGGGGATTAGTGTGACGGTGATGGAGTGAGTGTGAGGGGGTCAGGGTGACGGTGATGGAGTGAGTGTGAGGGGGTCAGTGTGACAGTGATGGAGTGAGTGTGAGGGGGTCATGGTGACGGGGTTGGAGTGAGTGTGAGATGGTCAGTGTGACGGTGATGGAGTGAGTGTGCAGGGGTTAGGGGGATGGTGATGGAGTGAGTGTGAGTGGATGATAGTAACGTTGATGGAATATGTGTAAGGGGTCAGGGTGAAGATGATGGAGTGAGTATGAGGGTGTCAGTGTGACGGTGATATAGTGTGTGTGAGGTTGTCAGAGTGATGGTGATGGAGTGAGTGTGAGGGGGTCAGGGTAATTTAGATGGAGTGAGTGTGAGGGTGTCTTGGTTACGGTGATGGAATAAGTTTGAGAGGGGCAGTGTGACGGTGAAGGAGTGAGAGTGAGGGGGTCATGATGACCGTGATGGAGTTAGTGTGAGGAGGTCAGCGTGACAGTGATGGAGTTAGTGTGAGTGGTAAGGGTGACTGTGATGGAGTGAGTGTGAGGAGATCAGGGTGACAGTGATGAAGTTAGTGTGAGAATGTCAGGGTGACAGTGACGGAGTGAGTGTGAGGGGTTCCGGGTGAAGGTGATGGAGTGAGTGCGAGGGGATCATTGTGACGTTGATGGAGTGAGTGTGAGGGCGTCAGGGTAACGATAATGGAGTGAGTGTGAGGGGGTTAGGGTGCCAATGATGGTGTGAATGTGAGGGTGTCCGGGTGAAGGTGAAGGAGTGAGTGTGAGGGGTTCCGTGTGACGGTGATGGAACGATTGTGAGGGGGTCACTGCTACGGTGATGGAGAGAATGTGAGGGGGTCAGGGTGACAATGGCAAAGTGAGAGTGAGTGTGAGTGGTTCAGTGTGACGGTGATGGAGTGAGTGTGAGTGGGACAGGGTGATGGCGATGGAGTGTGTTTGAGGGGGTTAGGATGATGGTGATGGAGTGAGTGTGAGGAGTACAGGGTGACATTGATGGAGTGAGTGTGAGTGGGTCAGGGTAACGATAATGAGTAGTGTGAGGGGGTCAGTGTGAAGGTGATGGAGTGAGTGTGAGGGTTCAATGTGAGGGTGATGGAGTGAGTGTGAGTGGGTCAGTGTGACATTGATGGAGTGAGTGTGAGGGGGTGAGTTTGAGGGTGTCAGGGTGATAGTGAGGGAGTGATTGTGTGGGGATTAGTGTGACAGGTTTGGAGTGAGTGTGAGGGGGTCAGGGTGACGGTGGTGGAGTGAGTGTGAGGGGGTCAGGGTGATGACAATGGAGTGAGTGTGAGGGGGTCAGGGTGACGATATTAGAGTGCGTTGTGAGGGGGTCAGTGTGACGGTGAAGGAATGAGTGTGAGATGGTCAGTGTGACAGTGATGGACAGAGTGTAAGGGGGACAGGATGACAGTGATGGAGGGAGTGCGAAGTGGTCAGTGTGACGGTGATGGAGTGAGTGTGAGGGGGTCAGGGTGACGGTGATGGAGTGAGTGTGCAGGAGTTAGGGTGTCGGTGATGGAGTGAGTGTTAGAGGGGCAGTGTGACGGTGATAAAGTGGTTGTGAAGGGGTCAGGGTGAGGGTGATGGAGAGAGTGTGAGGGAATGAGAGTGACATTGATAGAATGAGTGCGAGGGGTTAGAGTGAAGATGATGGAGTGAGTGTGAGGGGGTCAGGGTGACAGTGATGGAAAGAGTGTGAGGGGGTCAGTGGGATGTTGATGGAGTGAGTGTGAGGGGGTCAGAGTGACAGGGTTCATGGTGATGGTGATAGAGTGAGAGAGAGGGGTAAGGGTGACTGAGATGAAGTTAGTGTGAGGGGGTTAGGTTGACATTCATGGAGTGAGTGTGAGGGTGTCATGGTGATGGTGATTGAGTGAGTGTGAGGTTGTCAGCGGGGCGTTGATGAAATGAGGGTGAGTGTGTCAGAGTGACGGTGATTGAGTTAGTGTGAGTGGGTCATGGTGTGAGTGATGGAGTGAGTGTGAGGCGGTCATGATGAAGGCAATTGAGTGAGTGTGAGAGAATCAGGGAGATGTTGATGGAGTGAGTGTGAGAGTGTCAGGGTGACGTTGATGGAGTGAGTGAGAGGGAGTCAGTGTGCCAACGGTGTTGTCAGTGTGAGGGTGTCCGGGTGAAGGTGAAGGATTGAGTGTGAGGGGTTCCGTGTGACGGTGATGGAACGATTGTGAGGGGGTCACCTTTACGGTGGTGGAGTGATTGTGAGGGCGTCAGGGTGACAGTGATGAAGTGAGAGTGAGGGGGTCAGTGTGACGGTGATGGAGTGAGTGTGAGGTGATGATAGTGACGTTGATGGAATGCGGGTAATGGGTCAGGGTAAAGATGATGGAGTGACTGTGAAGGGGTCAGGGTGAGGGTGATGGAGAGAGTGTGAGGGAATGACCGTGACATTGACAGAATGAGTGTGAGGGGTTAGGGTGAAGATGTGAGGGGACAGGGTGACAGTGATGGAGTGAGTGTGAAGGGGTTAGGGGGACGGTGATGGAGTGAGTGTTGAGTGGTTCAGTGTGACGGTGATGGAGTGAGTGTGAGTGGTTCAGTGTGACGGTGATGGAGTGAGCGTGAGTGGGAGAGGGTGATGGCGATGGAGTGTGTTTGAGGGGGTTAGGATGATGGTGATGGAGTGAGTGTGAGTGGGACAGGGTGATGGCGATGGAGTGTGTTTGAGGGGGTTAGGGTGATGGTGATGGAGTGAGTGTGAGGGGGATAAGGTGATGGTGATGGAGTGAGTGTGATGGTTCAGGGTGACATTGATGGAGTGAGTGTGAGTGGGTCAGGGTAACGATAATGAGTAGTGTGAGGTGGTCAGTGTAAAGGTGATGGAGTGAGTGTGAGGGTTCAATGTGAGGGTGATGGAGTGAGTGTGAGTGGGTCAGGGTGACATTGATGGAGTGAGTGTCAGGGGGTGAGTTTGAGGGTCTCAGGGAGATGGTGAGGGAGTGTGTGGGGATTAGTGTGACGGTGATGGAGTGAGTGTGAGGGGGTTAGGGTGACGGTGGTGGAGTGAGTGTGAGGGGGTCAGTGTGACCGTGAGGGAGTCAGTGTGAGGGGGTCAGGGTGACAGTGATGGAGTGAGTATGAGGGGGTCAGGGTGACGACAATGGAGTGAGTGTGAGGGGGTCAGGGTGACGATATTAGAGTGCGTTGTGAGGGGGTCAGTGTGACGGAGAAGGAATGAGTGTGAGATGGTCAGTGTGACAGTGATGGACAGAGTGTAAGGGGGACAGGATGACAGTGATGGAGGGAGTGCGAGGTGGTCAGTGTGACGGTGATGGAGTGAGAGTGAGGGGATCATGGTGACGTGTTTGGAATGGGTGTAAGCGGATCAGGGTGACGGTGATGGAGTGAATGTGTTGCGGTCAGGGTGACGGTGATGGAGTGAGTGTGAGGGGGTCAGGGTGATGGTGATGGAGTGAGTGTGAGGGGTTCAGGGTGACGGTGATGGAGTGAGTGTGCAGGTGTTAGGGGAATGGTGATGGAGTGAGTGTGAGTGGATGATATTAACATTGATGGAATATGTGTAAGGGGTCAGGGTGAAGATGATGGAGTGAGTGTGAGGGTGTCGGTGTGACGGTGATTAAGTGTGTGTGAGGTTGTCAGAGTGACGGTGATGGAGTGAGTCTGAGTGGTCAAGGTTATGCTGATGGAGTGAGTGTGAGGGGGTCATGATGACAGTGATGGAGTGAGTGTGAGAGAGTCAGGGTAACAGTGATTGAGTAAAAATGAGGAGGTCAGGGTGACAGTGATGCAGTTCGTGTGAGTGGTAAGGGTGACTGTGATGGAGTGAGCGTGAGGAGGTCAGGGTGACAGTGATGGAGTTAGTGTGAGGGGGTCAGTGGAATGTTGATGGAGTGAGTGTGAGGAGGTCAGGGTGACAGGGTTCATGGTGATGGTGATAGAGTGAGAGAGAGGGGTAAGAGGACTGAGATGAAGTTAATGTGAGGCTGTTAGGTTGACATTCATGGAGTGAGGGAATGTGTGGGTGTCATGGTGACGGTGATGGAGTGAGTTTGAGGGTGTCATGGCGACGGTGATTGAGTGAGTGTGAGGGTGTCAGCGTGGCATTGATGAAATGAGGGTGAGTGTGTCAGAGTGACGGTGATTCAGTTAGTGTGAGTGGGTCATGGTGTAAGTGATGGAGTGAGTGTGAGACGGTCATGGTGAAGGCGACTGAGTGAGTGTGAGAGAGTCAGGGTGATGTTGATTGAGTGAGTGTGAGAGTGTCAGGGTGACGTTGATGGAATGAGCATGGGGGGACAGGTTGATCATGATGGAGTGAGTGTGAGGGGTTTGGGATGACTGTGATGGAGTGAGTGTGAGGGGTTCAGGCTGATGGTGATGGAGTGAGTGCGAGGGGATCATTGTGACAGTGATGGAGTGAGTGTGAGGGGGTCAGTGTGACGTTGATGGAGTGAGTGTGAGGGCGTCAGGGTAACGATAATGGAGTGAGTGTGAGGGGGTTAGGGTGCCAATGATGGTGTGAGTGTGAGGGTGTCCTGGTGAAGGTTAAGGAGTGAGTGTGAGGGGTTCCGTGTGACGGTGGTGGAACACTTGTGAGGGGGTTACTGTTTCGGTGATGGAGTGAATGTGAGGGGGTCAGGGTGACAATGACAAAGTGAGAGTGAGGGGGTGAGTGTGATGGTGATGGAGTGAGTGTGAGGGGTTCAGGGTGATGGTGATGGAGTGAGTGTTAGAGGGGCAGTGTGACGGTGATAACGTGACTGTGAAGGGGTCAGGGTGAGGGTGATGGAGAGAGTGTGAGGGAATGAGCGTGACATTGATAGAATGAGTGTGAGGGGTTAGGGTGAAGATGATGGAGTGAGTGTGAAGTGGTCCGGGTGATGGTGATGGAAAGAGTGTGAGGGGGTCAGTGGGATGTTGATGGAGCAAGTGTGAGGAGGTCAGGGTGACAGGGTTCATGGTGATGGTGATAGAGTGAGAGAGAGAGGTAAGGGTGACTGAGATGAAGTTAGTGTGAGGGGGTTAGGTTGACATTCATGGAGTGAGTGTGAGGGTATCATGGTGACGGTGACTGAGTGAGTGTGAGTGTGTCAGCGTGGAGTTGATGAAATGAGGGTGAGTGTGTCAGAGTGACGGTGATTGAGTTAGTGTGAGTGGGTCATGGTATGAGTGTTGGAGTGAGTGTGAGGCGGTCATGGTGAAGGCGATTGAGTAAGTGTGAGAGAGTCAGGGTGATGTTGATGGAGTGAGTGTGAGAGTGTCAGGGTGACGTTGATGGAGTGAGTGTGAGAGTGTCAGGGTGACGTTGATGGAGTGAGTGAGAGGGCGTCAGGGTGACGATAATGGAGTGAGTGTGAGGGCGTCAGGGTGACGATAATGGAGTGAGTGTGAGGGGGTTAGGGTGACGTTGATGGAGTGAGTGTGAGGGAGTCAGTGTGCCAACGGTGGTGTGAGTGTGAGGGTGTCCGGGTGAAGGTGAAGCAGTGAGTGTGAGGGGTTCCATGTGACGGTGATCGAACGATTGTGAAGGGGTGACTGTTACGGTGATGGAGTGAATGTGAGGGGGTCAGGGTGACAGTGATGAAGTGAGAGTGAGTGGGTCAGTGTGACGGTGATGGAGTGATTGTGAGGTGATGATAGTGACGTTGATGGGATGTGGGTAATGAATCAGGGTAAAGATGATAGAGTGACTGTGAAGGGGTCAGGGTGAGGGTGATGGAGAGAGTGTGAGGGAATGACTGTGAGATTGTCAGAATGAGTGTGAGGGGTTAGGGTGAAGATGATGGAGTGAGTGTAAGAGTGTCAGGGTGACGGGGATGGAGTGTGTGTCAGCGGATCAGTGTGAAAGTGATTGAGTGAATGTGTTGCGGTCAGGGTGATGGTGATGAAGTGAGTGTGAGAGCGTCAGTGTGACGGTGATGGAGAGAGTGTTAAGGGGTCAGGGTGCGGAAGATCGAGAGAGTGTGAGGGAATGAGCGTGACATTGATAGAATGAGTGTGAGGGGTTAGGGTGAAGATGATGTCGTCAGTGTGAGAGGTCAGGGTGACAGTGATGGAATGAGTGTGAGGGTGCCGGGGTGACGGTGGATGTGTAAGTGTGAGTTGTTCAGTGTGACGGTGATGGAGTGAGTGTGAGTGGTTCAGTGTGACGGTGATGGAGTGAGTGTGAGTGGGACAGGGTGATGGCGATGGAGTGTGTTTGAGGGGGTTAGGGTGATGGTGATGGAGTGAGTGTGAGTGGGACAGGGTGATGGCGATGGAGTGTGTTTGAGGGGGTTAGGGTGATTGTGATGGAGTGAGTGTGATGGGGATAAGGGGATGGTGATGGAGTGAGTGTGATGGTTTCAGGGTGACATTGATGGAGTGAGTGTGAGTGGGTCAGGGTGACAGTGATGGAGTGAGTGTCAGGGGGTGAGGTTGAAGGTGTCAGGGTGATGGTGAGGAAGTGAGTGTGTGGGGATCAGTGTGACGACAATGGAGTGAGTGTGAGGGGGTGAGGGTGACGATATTATAGAGCGTTGTGAGGGGGTCAGTATGACAGTGATGGAATGAGTGTGAGATGGTCAGTGTGACAGTGATGGACAGATTGTTAAGGGGTCAGGGTGCGGGCGATCGAGAGAGTGTGAGGGAATGAGCGTGACATTGATAGAATGAGTGTGAGGGGTTAGGGTGAAGATGATGTCGTCACTGTGAGGGGTCAGGGTGACAGTGATGGAGTGAGTGTGAGTCGTTCAGTGTGACGGTGATGGAGTGAGTGTGAGTGGGACAGGGTGATGGCGAAAGAGTGTGTTTGAGGGGGTTAGGTTGATGGTGATGGAGTGAGTGTGAGGGGGATAAAGTGATGGTGATGGAGTGAGTGTGATGGTTCAGGGTGACATTGATGGAGTGAGTGTGAGTGGGTCAGGGTAACGATAATGAGTAGTGTGAGGGGGTCAGTGTAAAGGTGATGGAGTGAGTGTGAGGGTTCAATGTGAGGGTGATGGAGTGAGTGTGAGTGGGTCAGGGTGACATTGATGGAGTGAGTGTCAGGGGGTGAGTTTGAGGGTGTCAGGGAGATGGTGAGGGAGTGAGTGTGTGGGGATTCGTGTGACGGTGATGGAGTGAGTGTGAGGGGGTTAGGGTGACGGTGGTGGAGTGAGTGTGAGGGGGTCAGTGTGACCGTGAGGGAGTCACTTTGAGGGGGTCAGGGTGACAGTGATGGAGTGAGTATGAGGGGGTCAGGGTGACGACAATGGAGTGAGTGTGAGGGGGTCAGGGTGACGATATTAGAGTGCGTAAAGAGGGGGTCAGTGTGACGGTGAAGGAATGAGTGTGAGATGGTCAGTGTGACAGTGATGGACAGAGTGTCAGGGGGACAGGATGACAGTGATGGAGGGAGTGCGAGGTGGTCAGTCTGAAGGTGATGGAGTGAGAGTGAGGGGATCATGGTGACGTGTTTGGAATGGGTGTAAGCGGATCAGGGTGACGGTGATGGAGTGAATGTGTTGCGGTCAGGGTGACGGTGATGGAGTGAGTGTGAGGGGGTCCGGGTGATGGTGATGGAGTGAGTGTGATGGGTTCAGGGTGATGGTGATGGAGTGAGTGTGCAGGTGTTAGGGGAATGGTGATGGAGTGAGTGTGAGTGGATGATAGTAACATTGATGGAATATGTGTAAGGGGTCAGGGTGAAGATGATGGAGTGAGTGTGAGGGTGTCAGTGTGACGGTGATTAAGTGTGTGTGAGGTTGTCAGAGTGACGGTGATGGAGTGAGTCTGAGTGGGTCAAGGTTATGCTGATGGAGTGAGTGTGAGGGTGTCTTGATTACGGTGATGGAATAAGTGTGAGAGGGGCAGTGTGACGGTGAAGGAGTGAGTGTGAGGGGGTCATGATGACGGTGATGGAGTGAGTGTGAGAGAGTCAGGGTAACAGTGATTGAGTTAGTGTGAGTAGGTCAGGGTGACAGTGATGCAGTTCGTGTGAGTGGTCAGGGTGACTGTGATGGAGTGAGTGTGAGGAGGTCAGGGTGACAGTGATGGAGTTAGTGTGAGGGGGTCAGTGGGATGTTGATGGAGAGAGTGTGAGGAGCTCAGGGTGACAGGGGTCATGGTGATGGTGATAGAGTGAGAGAGAGGGGTAAGAGTGACTGAGATGAAGTTAATGTGAGGCTGTTAGGTTGACATTCATGGAGTGAGGGAATGTGTGGGTGTCATGGTGACGGTGATGGAGTGAGTTTGAGGGTGTCATGGCGACGGTGATTGAGTGAGTGTGAGGGTGTCAGCGTGGCATTGATGAAATGAGGGTGAGTGTGTCAGAGTGACGGTGATTGAGTTAGTGTGAGTGTGTCATGGTGTAAGTGATGGAGTGAGTGTGAGGCGGTCATGGTGAAGGCGATTGAGTGAGTGTGAGAGAGTCAGGGTGATGTTGATGGAGTGAGTGTGAGAGTGTCAGGGTGACGTTGATGGAATGAGCATGGGGGGACAGGTTGATCATGATGGAGTGAGTGTGAGGGGTTTGGGATGACTGTGATGGAGTGAGTGTGAGGGGTTCAGGCTGAAGGTGATGGAGTGAGTGCGAGGGGATCATTGTGACAGTGATGGAGTGAGTGTGAGGGCGTCAGGGTAACGATAATGGAGTGAGTGTGAGGGGGTTAGGGTGCCAATGATGGTGTGAGTGTGAGGGTGTCCTGGTGAAGGTGAAAGAGTGAGTGTGAGGGGTTCCGTGTGACGGTGATGGAATGATTGTGAGGGGGTCACTGTTACGGTGATGGAGTGAATGTGAGGGGGTCAGGGTGACAATGACAAAGTGAGAGTGAGGGGGTGAGTGTGATGGTGATGGAGTGAGTGTGAGGGGTTCAGGGTGATGGTGATGGAGTGAGTGTTAGAGGGCCAGTGTGACGTTGATAAAGTGACTGTGAAGGGGTCAGGGTGAGGGTGATGGAGAGAGTGTGAGGGAATGAGCGTGACATTGATAGAATGAGTGTGACGGGTTAGGGTGAAGATGATGGAGTGAGTGTGAGGTGGTCCGGGTGATGGTGATGGAAAGAGTGTGAGGGGGTCAGTGGGATGTTGATGGAGCAAGTGTGAGGAGGTCAGGGTGACAGGGTTCATGGTGATGGTGATAGAGTGAGAGAGAGAGGTAAGGGTGACTGAGATGAAGTTAGTGTGAGGGGGTTAGGTTGACATTCATGGAGTGAGTGTGAGGGTATCATGGTGACGGTGACTGAGTGAGTGTGAGTGTGTCAGCGTGGCGTTGATGAAATGAGGGTGAGTGTGTCAGAGTGACGGTGATTGAGTTAGTGTGAGTGGGTCATGGTATGAGTGTTGGAGTGAGTGTGAGGCGGTCATGGTGAAGGCGATTGAGTAAGTGTGAGAGAGTCAGGGTGATGTTGATGGAGTGAGTGTGAGAGTGTCAGGGTGACGTTGATGGAGTGAGTGTGAGAGTGTCAGGGTGACGTTGATGGAGTGAGTTGAAGGGGGTCAGGGTGACGATAATGGAGTGAGTGTGAGGGGGTAGGGTGACGTTGATGGAGTGAGTGTGAGGGAGTCAGTGTGCCAACGGTGGTGTGAGTGTGAGGGTGTCCGGGTGAAGGTGAAGCAGTGAGTGTGAGGGGTTCCATGTGACGGTGATCGAACGATTGTGAAGGGTTGACTGTTACGGTGATGGAGTGAATGTGAGGGGGTCAGGGTGACAGTGATGAAGTGAGAGTGAGTGGGTCAGTGTGACGGTGATGGAGTGATTGTGAGGTGATGATAGTGACGTTGATGGGATGTGGGTAATGAGTCAGGGTAAAGATGATAGAGTGACTGTGAAGGGGTCAGGGTGAGGGTGATGGAGAGAGTGTGAGGGAATGACTGTGAGATTGTCAGAATGAGTGTGAGGGGTTAGGGTGAAGATGATGGAGTGAGTGTGAGGGGTCAGGGTGACAGTGATGGAGTGAGTGTGAAGGGGTTAGGGGGACGGTGATGGAGTGAGTGTAAGAGTGTCAGGGTGACGGGGATGGAGTGGGTGTCAGCGAATCAGTGTGAAAGTGATTGTGTGAATGTGTTGCGGTCAGGGTGATGGTGATGGAGTGAGTGTGAGAGCGTCAGTGTGACGGTGATGGAGAGAGTGTTCAGGGGTCAGGGTGCGGGCGATCGAGAGAGTGTGAGGGAATGAGCGTGACATTGATAGAATGAGTGTGAGGGGTTAGGGTGAAGATGATGTCGTCACTGTGAGGGGTCAGGGTGACAGTGATGGAGTGAGTGTGAGGGTGCCGGGGTGACGGTGGATGTGTGAGTGTGAGTGGTTCAGTGTGACGGTGATGGAGTGAGTGTGAGTGGTTCAGTGTGACGGTGATGGAGTGAGTGTGAGTGGGACAGGGTGATGGCGATGGAGTGTGTTTGAGGGGGTTAGGGTGATGGTGATGGAGTGAGTGTGAGGGGGATAAAGTGATGGTGATGGAGTGAGTGTGATGGTTCAGGGTGACATTGATGGAGTGAGTGTGAGTGGGTCAGGGTAACGATAATGAGTAGTGTGAGGGGGTCAGTGTGAAGGTGATGGAGTGAGTGTGAGGGTTCAATGTGAGGGTGATGGAGTGAGTGTGAGTTGGTCAGGGTGACATTGATGGAGTGAGTGTCAGGGGGTGAGTTTGAGGGTGTCAGGGAGATGGTGAGGGAGTGAGTGTGTGGGGATTAGTGTGACGGTGATGGAGTGAGTGTGAGGGGATTAGGGTGACGGTGGTGGAGTGAGTGTGAGGGGGTCAGTGTGACCGTGAGGGAGTCAGTGTGAGGGGGTCAGGGTGACAGTGATGGAGTGAGTATGAGGGGGTCAGGGTGACGACAATGGAGTGAGTGTGAGGGGGTCAGGGTGACGATATTAGATTGCGTTGTGAGGGGGTCAGTGTGACGGTGATGGAATGAGTGTGAGATGGTCAGTGTGACAGTGATGGACAGAGTGTAAGGGGGACAGGATGACAGTGATGGAGGGAGTGCGAGGTGGTCAGTGTGACGGTGATGGAGTGAGAGTGAGGGGATCATGGTGACGTGTTTGGAATGGGTGTAAGCGGATCAGGGTGACGGTGATGGAGTGAGTGTGAGGGGGTCAGGGTGATGGTGATGGAGTGAGTGTGAGGGGGTCCGGGTGATGGTGATGGAGTGAGTGTGCATGTGTTAGGGGAAAGATGATGGAGTGAGTGTGAGTGGATGATAGTAACATTGATGGAATATGTGTAAGGGGTCAGGGTGAAGATGATGGAGTGAGTGTGAGGGTGTAGGTGTGACGGTGATTAAGTGTGTGTGAGGTTGTCAGAGTGACGGTGATGGAGTGAGTCTGAGTGGGTCAAGGTTATGCTGATGGAGTGAGTGTGAGGGGGTCTTGGTTATGGTGATGGAATAAGTGTGAGGGGGCAGTGTGACGGTGAAGGAGTGAGTATGAGGGGGTCATGATGACGGTGATGGAGTGAGTGTGAGAGAGTGAGGGTAACAGTGATTGAGTTAGTGTGAGGAGGTCAGGGTGACAGTGATGCAGTTCGTGTGAGTGGTCAGGGTGACTGTGATGGAGTGAGTGTGAGGAGCTCAGGGTGACAGTGGTCATGGTGATGGTGATAGAGTGAGAGAGAGTGGTAAGGGTGACTGAGATGAAATTAATGTGAGGATGTTAGGTTGACATTCATGGAGTGAGGGAATGTGTGGGTGTCATGGTGACGGTGATGGAGTGAGTTTGAGGGTGACATGGCGACGGTGATTGAGTGAGTGTGAGGGTGTCAGCGTGGCATTGATGAAATGAGGGTGAGTGTGTCAGAGTGACGGTGATTGAGTTAGTGTGAGTGGGTCATTGTGTAAGTGATGGAGTGAGTGTGAGGCGGTCATGGTGAAGGCGATTGAGTGAGTGTGAGAGAGTCAGGGTGATGTTGATGGAGTGAGTGTGAGAGTGTCAGGGTGACGTTGATGGAATGAGCATGGGGGGACAGGTTGATCATGATGGAGTGAGTGTGAGGGGTTTGGGATGACTGTGATGGAGTGAGTGTGAGGGGTTCAGGCTGAAGGTGATGGAGTGAGTGCGAGGGGATCATTGTGACAGTGATGGAGTGAGTGTGAGGGGGGTCAGTGTGACGTTGATGGAGTGAGTGTGAGGGCGTCAGGGTAACGATAATGGAGTGAGTGTGAGGGAGTTAGGGTGCCAATGATGGTGTGAGTGTGAGGGTGTCCTTGTGAAGGTGAAGGAGTGAGTGTGAGGGGTTCCGTGTGACGGTGGTGGAACAATTGTGAGGGGGTCAGAGTTACGGTGATGGAGTGAATGTGAGGGGGTCAGGGTGACAATGACAAAGTGAGAGTGAGGGGGTGAGTGTGATGGTGATGGAGTGAGTGTGAGGGGTTCAGGGTGATGGTGATGGAGTGAATGTTAGAGGGGCATTGTGACGTTGATAAAGTGACTGTGAAGGGGTCAGGGTGAGGGTGATGGAGAGAGTGTGAGGGAATGAGCGTGACATTGATAGAATGAGTGTGAGCGGTTAGGGTGAAGATGATGGAGTGAGTGTGAGGTGGTCCGGGTGATGGTGATGGAAAGAGTGTGAGGGGGTCAGTGGGATGTTGATGGAGCAAGTGTGAGGAGGTCAGGGTGACAGGGTTCATGGTGATGGTGATAGAGTGAGAGAGAGAGGTAAGGGTGACTGAGATGAAGTTAGTGTGAGGGGGTTAGGTTGACATTCATGGAGTGAGTGTGAGGGTATCATGGTGACGGTGACTGAGTGAGTGTGAGTGTGTCAGCGTGGCGTTGATGAAATGAGGGTGAGTGTGTCAGAGTGACGGTGATTGAGTTAGTGTGAGTGGGTCATGGTATGAGTGTTGGAGTGAGTGTGAGGCGGTCATGGTGAAGGCGATTGAGTAAGTGTGAGAGAGTCAGGGTGATGTTGATGGAGTGAGTGTGAGAGTGTCAGGGTGACGTTGATGGAGTGAGTGTGAGAGTTTCAGGGTGACGTTGATTGAGTGAATGAGAGGGGGTCAGGGTGACGATAATGGAGTGAGTGTGAGGGGGTTAGGGTGACGTTGATGGAGTGAGTGTGAGGGAGTCAGTGTGCCAACGGTGGTGTGAGTGTGAGGGTGTCCGTGTGAAGGTGAAGCAGTGAGTGTGAGGGGTTCCATGTGATGGTGATCGAACGATTGTGAAGGGGTCACTGTTACGGTGATGGAGTGAATGTGAGGGGGTCAGGGTGACAGTGATGAAGTGAGAGTGAGTGGGTCAGTGTGACGGTGATGGAGTGATTGTGAGGTGATGATAGTGACGTTGATGGGATGTGGGTAATGAGTCAGGGTAAAGATGATAGAGTGACTGTGAAGGGGTCAGGGTGAGGGTGATGGAGAGAGTGTGAGGGAATGACTGTGAGATTGTCAGAATGAGTGTGAGGGGTTAGGGTGAAGATGATGGAGTGAGTGTGAGGGGTCAGGGTGACAGTGATGGAGTGAGTGTGAAGGGGTTAGGGGGACGGTGATGGAGTGAGTGTAAGAGTGTCAGGGTGACGGGGATGGAGTGGGTGTCAGCGGATCGGTGTGAAAGTGATTGAGTGAATGTGTTGCGGTCAGGGTGATGGTGATGGAGTGAGTGTGAGAGCGTCAGTGTGACGGTGATGGAGAGAGTGTTAAGGGGTCAGGGTGCGGAAGATCGAGAGAGTGTGAGGGAATGAGCGTGACATTGATAGAATGATTGTGAGGGGTTAGAGTGAAGATGATGTCGTCACTGTGAGGGGTCAGGGTGACAGTGATGGAGTGAGTGTGAGGGTGCCGGGGTGACGGTGGATGTGTGAGTGTGAGTGGTTCAGTGTGACGGTGATGGAGTGAGTGTGAGTGGTTCAGTGTGACGGTGATGGAGTGAGTGTGAGTGGGACAGGGTGATGGCGATGGAGTGTGTTTGAGGGGGTTAGGGTGATGGTGATGGAGTGAGTGTGAGGGGGATAAGGGGATGGTGATGGAGTGAGTGTGATGGTTCAGGGTGACATTGATGGAGTGAGTGTGAGTGGGTCAGGGTAACGATAATGAGTAGTGTGAGTGGGTCAGTGTAAAGGTGATGGAGTGAGTGTGAGGGTTCAATGTGAGGGTGATGGAGTGAGTGTGAGTGGGTCAGGGTGACATTGATGGAGTGAGTGTCAGGGGGTGAGTTTGAGGGTGTCAGGGAGATGGTGAGGGAGTGAGTGTGTGGGGATTAGTGTGACGGTGATGGAGTGAGTGTGAGGGGATTAGGGTGACGGTGGTGGAGTGAGTGTGAGGGGGTCAGTGTGACCGTGAGGGAGTCAGTGTGAGGGGGTCAGGGTGACAGTGATGGAGTGAGTGTGAAGGGGTTAGGGGGACGGTGATGGAGTGAGTGTAAGAGTGTCAGGGTGTCGGGGATGGAGTGGGTGTCAGCGGATCAGTGTGAAAGTGATTGAGTGAATGTGTTGCGGTCAGGGTGATGGTGATGGAGTGAGTGTGAGAGCGTCAGTGTGACGGTGATGGAGAGAGTGTTAAGGGGTCAGGGTGCGGAAGATCGAGAGAGTGTGAGGGAAGGAGCGTGACTATGATAGAATGAGTGTGAGGGGTTAGGGTGAAGATGATGTCGTCAGTGTGAGGGGTCAGGGTGACAGTGATGGAGTGAGTGTGAGGGTGCCGGGGTGACGGTGGATGTGTAAGTGTGAGTGGTTCAGTGTGACGGTGATGGAGTGAGTGTGAGTGGTTCAGTGTGACGGTGATGGAGTGAGTGTGAGTGGGACAGGGTGATGGCGATGGAGTGTGTTTGAGGGGGTTAGGATGATGGTGATGGAGTGAGTGTGAGTGGGACAGGGTGATGGCGATGGAGTGTGTTTGAGGGGGTTAGGGTGATGGTGATGGAGTGAGTGTGATGGGGATAAGGTGATGGTGATGGAGTGAGTGTGATGGGTTCAGGATGACATTGATGGAGTGAGTGTGAGTGGGTCAGGATGACAGTGATGGAGTGAGTGTCAGGGGGTGAGTTTGAAGGTGTCAGGGTGATGGTGAGGAAGTGAGTGTGTGGGGATCAGTGTGACGACAATGGAGTGAGTGTGAGGGGGTGAGGGTGACGATATTATAGAGCGTTGTGAGGGGTTCAGTATGACAGTGATGGAATGAGTGTGAGATGGTCAGTGTGACAGTGATGGACAGAGTGTAAGGGGGACAGGATGACAGTGATGGAGGGAGTGCGAGGTGGTCAGTGTGTCGGTCATGGAGTGAGTGTGAGGGTATCATGGTGACGGGGTTGAAATGGGTGTGAGCGTATCAGGGTGACGGTGATGGAGTGAATGTGTTGCGGTCAGGGTGACGGTCATGGAGTGAGTGTGTGGCGGTCAGGGTGACGTTGATGGAGTGAGTGTTAGAGGGGCAGTGTGACGGTGATAAAGTGACTGTGAAGGGGTCAGGGTGAGGGTGACGGAGAGACTGTGAGGGAATGAGCGTGACATTGATAGAATGAGTGTGAGGGGTTAGCGTGAAGATGATGGAGTGAGTGTAGTTTGTCAGGGTGACGGTGATGGAGCGAGTGTGAGGGGGTCAGTGGGATGTTGATGGAGCAAGTTTGAGGAGGTCAGGGTGACAGGGTTCATGGTGATGGTGATAGAGTGAGAGAGAGAGGTAAGGGTGACTGAGATGAAGTTAGTGTGAGGGGGTGTGGTTGACATTCATGGAGTGTGTGTGAGGGTATCATGGTGACGGTGACTGAGTGAGTGTGAGTGTGTCAGCGTGGCGTTGATGAAATGAGGGTGAGTGTGTCAGAGTGACGGTGATTGAATTAGTGTGAGTGGGTCATGGTATGAGTGTTGGAGTGAGTGTGAGGCGGTCATGGTGAAGGCGATTGAGTAAGTGTGAGAGAGTCAGGGTGATGTTGATGGAGTGAGTGTGAGAGTGTCAGGGTGACGTTGATGGAGTGAGTGTGAGAGTTTCAGGGTGACGTTGATTGAGTGAATGAGAGGGGGTCAGGGTGACGATAATGGAGTGAGTGTGAGGGGGTTAGGGTGACGTTGATGGAGTGAGTGTGAGGGAGTCAGTGTGCCAACGGTGGTGTGAGGGTGAGGGTGTCCGTGTGAAGGTGAAGCAGTGAGTGTGAGGGGTTCCATGTGACGGTGATCGAACGATTGTGAAGGGGTCACTGTTACGGTGATGGAGTGAATGTGAGGGGGTCAGGGTGACAGTGATGAAGTGAGAGTGAGTGGGTCAGTGTGACGGTGATGGAGTGATTGTGAGGTGATGATAGTGACGTTGATGGGATGTGGGTAATGAGTCAGGGTAAAGATGATAGAGTGACTGTGAAGGGGTCAGGGTGAGGGTGATGGAGAGAGTGTGAGGGAATGACTGTGAGATTGTCAGAATGAGTGTGAGGGGTTAGGGTGAAGATGATGGAGAGAGTGTGAGGGGTCAGGGTGACAGTGATGGAGTGAGTGTGAAGGGGTTAGGGGGACGGTGATGGAGTGAGTGTAAGAGTGTCAGGGTGACGGGGATGGAGTGGGTGTCAGCGGATCGGTGTGAAAGTGATTGAGTGAATGTGTTGCGGTCAGGGTGATGGTGATGGAGTGAGTGTGAGAGCGTCAGTGTGACGGTGATGGAGAGAGTGTTAAGGGGTCAGGGTGCGGAAGATCGAGAGAGTGTGAGGGAATGAGCCTGACATTGATAGAATGATTGTGAGGGGTTAGGGTGAAGATGATGTCGTCAGTGTGAGGGGTTAGGGTGACAGTGATGGAGTGAGTGTGAGGGTGCCGGGGTGACGGTGGATGTGTGAGTGTGAGTGGTTCAGTGTGACGGTGATGGAGTGAGTGTGAGTGGTTCAGTGTGACGGTGATGGAGTGAGTGTGAGTGGGACAGGGTGATGGCGATGGAGTGTGTTTGAGGGGGTTAGGGTGATGGTGATGGAGTGAGTGTGAGGGGGATAAGGGGATGGTGACGGAGTGAGTGTGATGGTTCAGGGTGACATTGATGGAGTGAGTGTGAGTGGGTCAGGGTAACGATAATGAGTAGTGTGAGGGGGTCAGTGTAAAGGTGATGGAGTGAGTGTGAGGGTTCAATGTGAGGGTGATGGAGTGAGTGTGAGTGGGTCAGGGTGACATTGATGGAGTGAGTGTCAGGGGGTGAGTTTGAGGGTGTCAGGGAGATGGTGAGGGAGTGAGTGTGTGGGGATTAGTGTGACGGTGATGGAGTGAGTGTGAGGGGATTAGGGTGACGGTGGTGGAGTGAGTGTGAGGGGGTCAGTGTGACCGTGAGGGAGTCAGTGTGAGGGGGTCAGGGTGACAGTGATGGAGTGAGTGTGAAGGGGTTAGGGGGACGGTGATGGAGTGAGTGTAAGAGTGTCAGGGTGACTGGGATGGAGTGGGTGTCAGCGGATCAGTGTGAAAGTGATTGAGTGAATGTGTTGCGGTCAGGGTGATGGTGATGGAGTGAGTGTGAGAGCGTCAGTGTGACGGTGATGGAGAGAGTGTTAAGGGGTCAGGGTGCGGAAGATCGAGAGAGTGTGAGGGAAGGAGCGTGACATTGATAGAATGAGTGTGAGGGGTTAGGGTGAAGATGATGTCGTCAGTGTGAGGGGTCAGGGTGACAGTGATGGAGTGAGTGTGAGGGTGCCGGGGTGACGGTGGATGTGTAAGTGTGAGTGGTTCAGTGTGACGGTGATGGAGTGAGTGTGAGTGGTTCAGTGTGACGGTGATGGAGTGAGTGTGAGTGGGACAGGGTGATGGCGATGGAGTGTGTTTGAGGGGGTTAGGATGATGGTGATGGAGTGAGTGTGAGTGGGACAGGGTGATGGCGATGGAGTGTGTTTGAGGGGGTTAGGGTGATGGTGATGGAGTGAGTGTGATGGGGATAAGGTGATGGTGATGGAGTGAGTGTGATGGGTTCAGGGTGACATTGATGGAGTGAGTGTGAGTGGGTCAGGGTAACAGTGATGGAGTGAGTGTCAGGGGGTGAGTTTGAAGGTGTCAGGGTGATGGTGAGGAAGTGAGTGTGTGGGGATCAGTGTGACGACAATGGAGTGAGTGTGAGGGGGTGAGGGTGACGATATTATAGAGCGTTGTGAGGGGGTCAGTATGACAGTGATGGAATGAGTGTGAGATGGTCAGTGTGACAGTGATGGACAGAGTGTAAGGGGGACAGGATGACAGTGATGGAGGGAGTGCGAGGTGGTCAGTGTGTCGGTCATGGAGTGAGTGTGAGGGTATCATGGTGACGGGGTTGAAATGGGTGTGAGCGTATCAGGGTGACGGTGATGGAGTGAATGTGTTGCGGTCAGGGTGACGGTGATGGAGTGAGTGTGTGGCGGTCAGGGTGACGTTGATGGAGTGAGTGTTAGAGGGGCAGTGTGACGGTGATAAAGTGACTGTGAAGGGGTCAGGGTGAGGGTGACGGAGAGACTGTGAGGGAATGAGCGTGACATTGATAGAATGAGTGTGAGGGGTTAGCGTGAAGATGATGGAGTGAGTGTAGGTTGTCAGGGTGACGGTGAATGAGCGAGTGTGAGGGGGTCAGTGTGATGTTGAGGGAGTGAGTTTGAGAGCATCAGGTTAACGATAATGGAGTGATTGTGAGGGGGTCAGGGTGCTAATGATGGTGTGAGTGTGAGGGTGTCCAGGTGAAGGTGAAGCAGTGAGTGTGAGGGGTTCCGTGTGACGGTGATGGAACGATTGTGAGGGGGTCACTGTTACGGTGATGGAGTGAATGTGAGGGGGTCAGGGTGACAATGATAAAGTGAGAGTGAGGCGGTCAGTGTGACGGTGATGGAGTGAGTGTGAGGGTTTAAAGGTGACGGTGATGGAGTGAGTGTTAGAGGGGCAGTGTGATGGTGATAAAGTGACTGTGAAGGGGTCAGGGTGAGGTTGATGGAGAGAGTGTGAGGGAATGAGCGTGACATTGATAGAATGAGTGTGAGGGGTTAGGGTGAAGATGATGGAGTGAGTGTGAGGTGGTCAGGGTGACAGTGATGGAAAGAGTGCGAGGGGGTCAGTGGGATGTTGATGGAGTGAGTGTGAGGAGGTCAGGGTGACAGGGTTCATGGTGATGGTGATAGAGTGAGAGAGAGTGGTAAGGTTGTGAGGGGGTTAGGTTGACATTCATGGAGTGTGTGTGAGGGTGTCATGGTGATGGTGATTGAGTGAGTGTGAGGGTGTCAGCGTGGCGTTGATGCAATGAGGGTGAGTGTGTCAGAGTGATGGTGATTGAGTTAGTGTGAGTGGGTCATGGTGTGAGTGATGGAGTGAGTGTGAGGCGGTCATGGTGAAGGCGATTGAGTGAGTGTGAGAGAGTCAGGATGATGTTGATGGAGTGAGTGTGAGGGGGTCAGGGTGACGATAATGATGTGAGTGTGAGGGGGTTAGGGTGACGTTGATGGTGTGAGTGTGAGGGTGTCAGTGTGACGGTGATATAGTGTGTGTGAGGTTGTCAGAGTGACGGTGATGGAGTGATGTGAGGGGGTCAGGGTTATGGTGATGGAGTGAGTGTGATGGGGTCAGGGAGACTGTGATGGAGTGAGTGTGAGGGGGTCTTGGTGACGGTGATGGAATAAGTGTGAGAGGGACAGTGTGACGGTGAGGAGTGAGTGTGAGGGGGTCATGATGACGGTGATGGAGTGAGTGTGAGAGGGTCAGGGTGACAGTGATGGAGTTAGTGTGAGGTGGTCAGTGGGATGATGATGGAGTGAGTGTGAGGAGGTCAGGGTGACAGGGGTCATGGTGATGGTGATAGAGTGAGAGAGAGGGGTAAGGGTGACTGAGATGAAGTTAGTGTGAGTGGGTTCGGTTGACATTCATGGAGTGAGTGTGAGGGTGGTGGTGTAACGGTGATATAGTGTGTGGGAGGTTGTCAGAGTGACGGTGATGGAGTGAGTGTGAGGGGGTCAGGGTTATGGTGATGGAGTGAGTGTCAGGGGTTCTTGGTTACGGTGATGGAATAAGTGTGAGAGGGGCAGTGTGACGGTGAAGGAGGGTGTGTGAGGGGGTCATGATGACAGTGATGGAGTGAGTGTGAGAGAGTCAGGGTGACAGTGATGGAGTTAGTGTGAGTGGTCAGGGTGACTGTGATGGAGTGAGTGTGTGGAGGTCAGTGTGACAGTGATGGAGTTAGTGTGAGGGGGACAGTGGGATGTTGATGGATTGAGTGTGAGGAGGTAAGGGTGACAGGGGTCATGGTGATGGTGATAGAGTGAGAGAGAGGGGTAAGGGTGACTGAGATGAAGTTAGTGTGAGGGGGTTAGGTTGACATTCATGGAGTGAGTGTGAGGGTGTCATGGTGATGGTGATTGAGTGAGTGTGAGGTGTCAGCGTGGCGTTGATGAAATGAGGGTGAGTGTGTAAGAGGGATGGTGATTGAGTTAGTGTGAGTGGGTCATGGTGTGAGTGATGGAGTGAGTGTGAGGCGGTCATGGTGAATGCGATTGAGTGAGTGTGAGAGAGTCAGGGTGATGTTGATGGAGTGAGTTTGAGAGTGTCAGGGTGACGTTGATGGAATGAGCATGAGGGGGACAGGTTGATCATGATGGAGTGAGTGTGAGGGGGTTTGGTATGACTGTGACAGAGTGAGTGTAAGGGGTTCAGGGTGACGGTGATGGAGTGAGTGCGAGGGGATCTTTGTGACAGTGATGGAGTGAGTGTGAGGGGGTCAGTGTGACGTTGATGGAGTGAGTGTGAGGGCGTCAGGGTAACGATAATGGAGTGAGTGTGAGGGGGTTAGGATGCCAATGATGGTCTGAGTGCGAGGGTGTCCGGGTGAAGATGAAGGAGTGAGTGTGAGGGGTTCTGTGTGACGGTGATGGAACGATTGTAAGGGGGTCACTGTTACGGTGATGGAGTGAATGTGAGGGGGTCAGGGTGACAATGACAAAGTGAGAGTGAGGGGGTCAGTGTGATGGTGATGGAGTGAATGTGAGGGGTTCAGGGTGACGGTGAGGGAGTGAATGTAAGAGGGGCAGTGTGACAGTGATAAAGTGACTGTGAAGGGGACAGGGTGAGGGTGATAGAGAGAGTGTGAGGAGGTCAGTGTGACAGTGATGGAGTTAGTGTGAGGGGGTCAGTGGGATGTTGATGGATTGAGTGTGAGGAGGTCAGGGTGACAGGGGTCATGGTGATGGTGATAGAGTGAGAGAGAGGTGTAAGGTTGACTGAGATGAAGTTAGTGTGAGGGTGTTAGGTTGACATTCATGGTGTGAGTGAGTGTGTGGGTGTCATGGTGACGGTGATGGAGTGAGTTTGAGTGTGTCAAGGTGACGGTGATTGAGTGAGTGTGAGGTGTCAGCGTGGCGTTGATGAAATGAGGGTGAGTGTGTCAGAGAGACGGTGATTGAGTTAGTGTGAGAGGGTCATGGTGTGAGTGATGGAGTGAGTGTGATGCGGTCATGGTGAAGGCGATTGAGTGAGTGTGAGAGAGTCAGGGTGATGTTGATGGAGTGAGTTTGAGAGTGTCAGGGTGACATTGATGGAATGAGCATGAGGGGGACAGGTTGATCATGATGGAGTGAGTGTGAAGGGGTTTGGTATGATTGTGACAGAGTGAGTGTAAGGGGTTCAGGGTGAAGGTGATGGAGTGAGTGCGAGGGGATCATTGTGACAGTGATGGAGTGAGTGTGAGGGGGTCAGTGTGACGTTGATGGAGTGAGTGTGAGGGCGTCAGGGTAACGATAATGGAGTGAGTGTGAGGGGGTTAGGGTGCCAATGATGGTGTGAGTGCGAGGGTGTCCGTGTGAAGATGAAGGAGTGAGTGTGAGGGGTTCTGTGTGACGGTGATGGAACGATTGTGAGGGGGTCACTGTTACGGTGATGGAGTGAGTGTGAGGGGTTCAGGGTGACGGTGAGTGAGTGAATGTAAGAGGAGCAGTGTGACGGTGATAAAGTGACTGTGAAGGGGTCAGGGTGAGGGTGATGGAGAGAGTGTGAGGGAATGAGCGTGACATTGATAGAATGAGTGTGAGGGGTTAGAGTGAAGATGATGGAGTGAGTGTGAGGAGGTCAGGGTGACGTTGATGGAGTAAGTGTGAGGGGGTCAGGATGATGATAATGGCGTGAGTGTGAGGGGGTTAGGGTGACGTTGATGGAGTGAGTGTGAGGGAGTCAGTGTGCCAACGGTGGAGTGAGTGTGAGTGGTTCCGTGTGACGGTGATGGAACGATTGTGAGGGGGTCACAGTTATGGTGGTGGAGTGAATGTGAGGGGGTCAGGGTGATAGTGATGAAGTGAGAGTGAGGGGGTCAGTGTGACGGTGATGGAGTGAGTGTGAGGTGATGATAGTGACTTTGATGGAATGCGGGTAATGGGTCAGGGTAAAGATGATGGAGTGACTGTGAAGGGGTCAGGGAGAGGGTGATGGAGAGAGTGTGAGGGAATGACCGTGACATTGACAGAATGAGTGTGAGGGATTAGGGTGAAGATGATGGAGTGAGTGTGAGGGGTCAGGGAGACAGTGATGGAGTGAGTGTGAAGGGGTTAGGGGGACGGTGATGGAGTGAGTGTAAGAGTGTCAGGGTGACGGGGATGGAGTGGGTGTCAGCAGATCAGTGTGAAAGTGATTGAATGAATGTGTGACGGTCAGGATGATGGTTATGGAGTGAGTGTGAGAGTGTCAGTGTGACGGTGATGGAGAGAGTGAGAAGGGGTCAGGGTGCGGGCGATCGAGAGTGTGTCAGGGAATGAGCGTGACATTGATAGATGAGTGTGAGGGGTTAGGGTGAAGATGATGTCGTCAGTGTGAGGGGGTCAGGGTGACAGTGATGGAGTGAGTGTGAGGGTGTCGGGGTGACGGTGGATGTGTGAGTGTGAGTGGTTCAGTGTGACGGTGATGGAGTGAGTGTGAGTGATTCAGTGTGCCGGTGATGGAGTGAGTGTGAGTGGGACAGTGTGACGGCGATGGAGTGTGTTTGGGAGGGTTAGGATGATGGTGATGGATTGAGTGTGAGTGGGACAGGGTGATGGCGATGGAGTGTGTTTGAGGGGGTTAGGGTGATGGTGATGGAGTGAGTGTGAGGGAGATAGGGTGATGGTGATGGAGTGAGTGTGATGGGTTCAGGGTGACATTGATGGAGTGAGTGTGAGTGGGTCAGGGTGACAGTGATGGAGTGAGTGTCAGGGGGTGAGTTTGACGGTGTCAGGGTGATGGTGAGGGAGTGAGTGTGTGGGGATCAGTGTGACGGTGATGGAGTGAGTGTGAGGGGGTTAGGGTGACGGTCGTGGAGTGAGTATGAGGGGACAGTATGACGACAATGGAGTGAGTGTGAGGGGGTCAGGATGATGATATTAGGGTGCATTGTGAAGGGGTCAGTGTGACGGTGAAGGAATGAGTGTGAGATGGTCAGTGTGACAGTGATGGACAGAGTGTCAGGGGGACAGGATGACAGTGATGGAGGGAGTGCGAGGTGGTCAGTGTGACGGTGATGGAGTGAGTGTGAGGTGGTCATGGTGAAGGCGATTGAGTGAGTGTGAGAACGTCAGGGTGATGTTGATGGAGTGAGTGTGAGGGGGTCAGGGTGACGATAATGGCGTGAGTGTGAGGGGGTTAGGGTGACGTTGATGGAGTGAGTGTGAGGGTGTCAGTGTGCCAACGGTGGTGTGAGTGTGAGGGTGTCCAGGTGAAGTTGAAGGAGTGAGTGTGAGGGATTCCGTTTGACGTTGATGGAACGATTGTGAGGGGGTCACCGTTACGGTGATGGAGTGAATGTGAGGGGGTCAGGGTGACAGTGATGAAGTGAGAGTGAGGGGGTCAGTGTGACGGTGATGGAGTGAGTGTGAGGTGATGATAGTGACGTTGATGGAATGTGGGTAATGTGTCAGGGTAAAGATGATGGAGTGACTGTGAAGGGGTCAGGGTGAGGATGTTGGAGAGAGTGTGAGTGAATGACCGTGACATTGACAGAATGAGTGTGAGGTGTTCGGGTGAAGATGATGGAGTGAGTGTGAGCGGTCAGGGTGACAGTGATGGAGTGACTGTGAGAGTGTCAGGGTGACGGGGATGTAGTAGGTGTGAGCGGATCAGTGTGAAATTGATTGAGTGAATGTGCGGCGGTCAGGGTGATGGTGATGGAGTGAGTGTGAGAGCGTCAGTGTGACGGTGATGGAGTGAGTGTGAGTGGGTCAGGGTGCGGGCGATCGAGAGTGTGTCAGGGAATGAGCGTGACATTGATAGATGAGTGTCAGGGGTTAGGGTGAAGATGATATCGTCAGTGTGAGGGGGTCAGGGTGACAGTGATGGAGTGAGTGTGAGGGTGTCGGGGTGACGGTGGATGTGTGAGTGTGAGTGGTTCAGTGTGACGGTGATGGAGTGAGTGTGAGTGATTCAGTGTGCCGGTGATGGAGTGAGTGTGAGTGGGACAGTGTGACGGCGATGGAGTGTGTTTGGGAGGGTTAGGATGATGGTGATGGATTGAGTGTGAGTGGGACAGGGTGATGGCGATGGAGTGTGTTTGAGGGGGTTAGGGTGATGGTGATGGAGTGAGTGTGAGGGGGATAGGGTGATGGTGATGGAGTGAGTGTGATGGGTTCAGGGTGACATTGATGGAGTGAGTGTGAGTGGGTCAGGGTGACAGTGATGGAGTGAGTGTCAGGGGGTGAGTTTGAGGGTGTCAGGGTGATGGTGAGGGAGTGAGTGTGTGGGGATCAGTGTGACGGTGATGGAGTGAGTGTGAGGGGGTTAGGGTGACGGTCGTGGAGTGAGTATGAGGGGACAGTATGACGACAATGGAGTGAGTGTGAGGGGGTCAGGATGATGATATTAGGGTGCATTGTGAGGGGGTCAGTGTGACGGTGAAGGAATGAGTGTGAGATGGTCAGTGTGACAGTGATGGACAGAGTGTCAGGGGGACAGGATGACAGTGATGGAGGGAGTGCGAGGTGGTCAGTGTGACGGTGATGGAGTGAGTGTGAGGTGGTCATGGTGAAGGCGATTGAGTGAGTGTGAGAACGTCAGGGTGATGTTGATGGAGTGAGTGTGAGGGGGTCAGGGTGACGATAATGGCGTGAGTGTGAGGGGGTTAGGGTGACGTTGATGGAGTGAGTGTGAGGGTGTCAGTGTGCCAACGGTGGTGTGAGTGTGAGGGTGTCCAGGTGAAGTTGAAGGAGTGAGTGTGAGGGATTCCGTTTGACGTTGATGGAACGATTGTGAGGGGGTCACCGTTACGGTGATGGAGTGAATGTGAGGGGGTCAGGGTGACAGTGATGAAGTGAGAGTGAGGGGGTCAGTGTGACGGTGATGGAGTGAGTGTGAGGTGATGATAGTGACGTTGATGGAATGTGGGTAATGTGTCAGGGTAAAGATGATGGAGTGACTGTGAAGGGGTCAGGGTGAGGATGTTGGAGAGAGTGTGAGTGAATGACCGTGACATTGACAGAATGAGTGTGAGGTGTTCGGGTCAAGATGATGGAGTGAGTGTGAGGGGTCAGGGTGACAGTGATGGAGTTACTGTGAGAGTGTCAGGGTGACGGGGATGTAGTGGGTGTGAGCGGATCAGTGTGAAATTGATTGAGTGAATGTGCGGCGGTCAGGGTGATGGTGATGGAGTGAGTGTGAGAGCGTCAGTGTGACGGTGATGGAGTGAGTGTGAGTGGGTCAGGGTGCGGGCGATGGAGAGAGTGTGAGGGAATGAGCGTGACATTGATAGAATGAGTGTGAGGGGTTAGGGTGAAGATGATGTCGTCAGTGTGAGGGGTCAGGGTGACAGTTTTGAAGTGAGTGTGAGGGTGCCGGGGTGACGGTGGATGTGTGAGTGTGAGTGGTTCAGTGTGACGGTGATGGAGTGAGTGTGAGTGGTTCAGTGTGACGGTGATGGAGTGAGTGTGAGTGGGACAGGGTGATGGCAATGGAGTGTGTTTGAGGGGGTTAGGGTGATGGTGATGGAGTGAGTGTGATGGTTCAGGGTGACATTGATGGAGTGAGTGTGAGTGGGTCAGGGTAACGATAATGAGTAGTGTGAGGGGGTCAGTGTAAAGGTGATGGAGTGAGTGTGAAATTTCAATGTGAGGGTGATGGAGTGAGTGTGAGTGGGTCAGGGTGACATTGATGGAGTGAGGATCAGGGTGTGAGTTTAAGAGTGTCAGGGTGACGGTGAGGGAGTGAGTGTGTGGGGATCAGTGTGACGCTGATGTAGTAAGTGTGAGGGCGTCAGGGTGACGGTGGTGGAGTGAGTGTGAGGGGGTCAGGGTGACGACAATGGAGTAAGTGTGAGGGGGTCAGGGTGACGATATTAGAGTGCGTAGTGAGGGGGTCAGCGTGACGGTGATGGAATGAGTGTGAGATGGTCAGTGTGACAGTGATGGACAGAGTGTAAGGGGGACAGGATGACAGTCATGAAGGGAGTGCGAGGTGGTCAGTGTGACGGTGATGGAGTGAGTGTGAGGGGATCATGGTGACGGAGTTGGAATGGGTGTGAGCGGATCAGGGTGACGGTGATGGAGTGAATGTGAGGGGGTCAGGGTGACGGTGATGGAGTGAGTGTGAGGGGTTCTTGGTGACGGTGATGAAGTGAATGTGAGATGGTCAGTGTGACGGTGATGGAGTGAGTGTGCAGTGGTTAGGGGACGGTGATGGAGTGAGTATGATTGGATGATAGTAACGTTGATGGAATATGTGTAAGGGGTCAGGGTGAAGATGATGGAGTGAGTGTGAGGGTGTCAGTGTGACGGTGATATAGTGTGTGTGAGGTTGTCAGAATGACGGTCATGGAGTGAGTGTGAGGGGGTCTTGGTGATGGTGATGGAATAAGTGTGAGAGGGGCAGTTGTCGGTGAAGGAGTGAGTGTGAGGGGGTCATGATGATGGTGATGGAGTGATTGTGAGAGGGTCAGGGTGTCAGTGATGGAGTGAGTGTGAGTGGTCAGGGTGACTGTGATGGAGTGAGTGTGAGGAGGTCAGGGTGACAGGGTTCATGGTGATGGTGATAGAGTGAGAGAGAGGGGTAAGGTTGACTGAGATGAAGTTAGTGTGAGGGTGTTAGGTTGACATTCATGGAGTGAGTGTGAGGGTGTCATGGTGATGGTGATGGAGTGAGTTTGAAGGTGTCATGGCGACGGTGATGGAGTGAGTGTCAGGGTGTCAGGGTGTGCGTTGATGAAATGAGGGTGAATGTGTCAGAGTGATGGTGATTGAGTTAGTGTGAGTGGGTCATGGTGTGAGTGATGGAGTGAATGTGAGGTGGTTATGGTGAAGGTGATTCAGTGAGTGTGAGAGAGTCAGGGTGATGTTGATGGAGTGAGTGTGAGAGTGTCACGGTGACGTTGATGGAATGAGAATGAGGGGGACAGGTTGATCATGATGGAGTGAGTGTGAGGTGGTTTGGGATGACTGTGACGGAGTGAGTGTGAGGGGTTCAGGGTGACGGTGATGGAGTGAGTGTTAGAGGGGCAGTGTGACGGTGATAAAGTGACTGTGAAGGGGTCAGTGTGAGGGTGATGGAGAGAGTGTGAGGGAATGAGCGTGACATTGATAGAATGAGTGTGAGGGGTTCGGGTGAAGATGATGGAGTGAGTGTGAGGGGATCAGGGTGACAGTGATGGAGTGATTGTGAGGTGATGATAGTGACGTTGATGGAATGTGGGTAATGGGTCAGGGTAATGATGATGTAGTGAGTGTGAGGTTGTCAGGGTGACGGTGATGGAAAGAGTGTGAGGGGGTCAGTGGGATTTTTTGATGGAGTGAGTGTGAGGAGGTCAGGGTGACAGGGGTCATGGTGATGGTGATAGAGTGAGAAAGAGGGGTAAGGGTGACTGAGATGAAGTTAGTGTGAGGGGGTTAGGTTGACATTCATGGAGTGAGTGTGAGGGTGTCATGGTGATGGTGATGGAGTGAATTTGAGGGTGTCATGGCGACGGTGATTGAATGAGTGTGAGGGTGTCACCGTGGCGTTGATGAAATGAGGGTGAGTGTGTCAGAGTGACGGTGATTGAATTAGTGTGAGTGGGTCATGGTGTGAGTGATGGAGTGAGTGTGAGGCGGACATGGTGAAGGCGATTGAGTGAGTGTGAGAGAGTCAGGATGATGTTGATGGAGTGAGTGTGAGAGTGTCAGGGTGACATTGATGGAGTGAGTGTGGGGGGTCAGGGTGACGATAATGGAGTGAGTGTGAGGGGGTAGGGTGACGTTGATGGAGTGAGTTTGAGGGAGTCAGTGTGCCAACGGTGGTGTGAGTGTGAGGGTGTCCGGGTGAAGGTGAAGGATTGAGTGTGAGGGGTTCCGTGTGATGGTGATGGAACGATTGTGAGGGGGTCACCGTTACGGTGATGGAGTGAATGTGAGGGGGTCAGGGTGACAGTGATGGAGTGAGTGTGAGGTGATGATAGTGACTTTGATGGAATGCGGGTAATGGGTCAGTGTAAAGATGATGGAGTGACTGTGAAGGGGTCAGGGTGAGGGTGATGGAGAGAGTGTGAGGGAATGACCGTGACATTGACAGAATGAGTGTGAGGGGTTAGGGTGAAGATGATGGAGTGAGTGTGAGGGGTCAGGGCGACAGTGATGGAGTGAGTGTGAAGGGGTTAGGGGGACGGTGATGGAGTCAGTGTGAGAGTGTCAGGGTGACGGGGATGGAGTGGGTGTCAGCAGATCAGTGTGAAAGTGATTGAATGAATGTGTGGCGGTCAGGGTGATGGTTATGGAGTGAGTGTAAGAGTGTCAGTGTGACGGTGATGGAGAGAGTGAGAAGGGGTCAGGGTGCGGGCGATCGAGAGAGTGTGAGGGAATGAGCGTGACATTGATAGATGAGTGTGAGGGGTTAGGGTGAAGATGATGTCGTCAGTGTGAGGGGGTCAGGGTGACAGTGATGGAGTGAGTGTGAGGGTGTCGGGGTGACGGTGGATGTGTGAGTGTGAGTGGTTCAGTGTGACGGTGATGGAGTGAGTGTGAGTGATTCAGTGTGACGGTGATGGAGTGAGTGTGAGTGGGACAGTGTGATGGCGATGGAGTGTGTTTGAGGGGGTTAGGATGATGGTGATGGAGTGAGTGTGAGTGGGACAAGGTGATGGCGATGGAGTGTGTTTGAGGGGGTTAGGGTGATGGTGATGGAGTGAGTGTGAGGGAGATAGGGTGATGGTGATGGAGTGAGTGTGATGGGTTCAGGGTAACATTGATGGAGTGAGTGTGAGTGGGTCAGGGTGACAGTGATGGAGTGAGTGTCAGGGGGTGAGTTTGAGGGTGTCAGGGTGATGGTGATGGAGTGAGTGTGTGGGGATCAGTGTGACGGTGATGGAGTGAGTGTGAGGGGGTTAGGGTGACGGTGATGGAAAGAGTGTGAGGGGGTCAGTGGGATTTTTTGATGGAGTGAGTGTGAGGAGGTCAGGGTGACAGGGGTCATGGTGATGGTGATAGAGTGAGAAAGATGGGTAAGGGTGACTGAGATGAAGTTAGTGTGAGGGGGTTAGGTTGAGATTCATGGAGTGAGTGTGAGGGTGTCATGGTGATGGTGATGGAGTGAATTTGAGGGTGTCATGGCGACGGTGATTGAGTGAGTGTGAGGGTGTCAGCGTGGCGTTGATGAAATGAGGGTGAGTGTGTCAGAGTGACGGTGATTGAATTAGTGTGAGTGGGTCATGGTGTGAGTGATGGAGTGAGTGTGAGGCGGACATGGTAAAGGCGATTGAGTGAGTGTGAGAGAGTCAGGATGATGTTGATGGAGTGAGTGTGAGAGTGTCAGGGTGACATTGATGGAGTGAGTGTGGGGGGTCAGGGTGACGATAATGGAGTGAGTGTGAGGAGGTAGGGTGACGTTGATGGAGTGAGTTTGAGGGAGTCAGTGTGCCAACGGTGGTGTGAGTGTGAGGGTGTCCGGGTGAAGGTGAAGGAGTGAGTGTGAGGGGTTCCGTGTGACGGTGATGGAACGATTGTGAGGGGGTCACCGTTACGGTGATGGAGTGAATGTGAGGGGGTCAGGGTGACAGTGATGGAATGAGTGTGAGGGGTTCAGGGTGATGGTGATGGAGTGAGTGTTAGAGGGGCAGTGTGACGGTGATGGAGAGAGTGTGAGGGAATGATCTTGACATTGATAGAATGAGTGTGAGTGGGTCAGGGTGACAGTGATGGAGTGAGTGTGCAGGGGTTAGGGGGACGGTGATGGAGTGAGCATGAGAGTGTCAGTGTGACGGGGATGGAGTGGGTGTCAGCGGATCAGTGTGAAAGTGATCGAGTGAATGTGTGGCGGTCAGGGTGATGGTGATGGAGTGATTGTGAAGGGGTCAGAGAGCGGGCAATGGAGAGAGTGTGAGAGCGTCAGTGTCACGGTGATGGAGAGAGTGTGAAGGGGTCAGGGTGAGGGTGATGGAGAGAGTGTGAGGGAATGAGCGTGACATTGATATAATGAGTGTGAGTGGTCAGGGTGAAGATGATGGAGTGAGTCTGAGTGGGTCAGGGTAATGGTGATGGAGTGCGTGTGAGGGTGTCAGGGTTTTGGTGATGGATTAAGTGTGAGAGGGTCAGAGTGACGGTGATGGAATGAATGTGAAAAGGTCAGGGTTACGATGATGGAGTGAGTGTGATGGGGTCCGTGTGTCAGTGATGGAGTGAGTGTGAGTGGTTCAGAGTGACGGTGATGGAGTGAGTGTGAGTGATTCAGTGTGACGGTGATGGAGTGAGTGTGAGTGGGACAGTGTGATGGCGATGGAGTGTGTTTGAGGGGGTTAGGATGATGGTGATGGAGTGAGTGTGAGTGGGACAAGGTGATGGCGATGGAGTGTGTTTGAGGGGTTTAGGGTGATGGTGATGGAGTGAGTGTGAGGGAGATAGGGTGATGGTGATGGAGTGAGTGTGATGGGTTCAGGGTAACATTGATGGAGTGAGTGTGAGTGGGTCAGGGTGACAGTGATGGAGTGAGTGTCAGGGGGTGAGTTTGAGGGTGTCAGGGTGATGGTGATGGAGTGAGTGTGTGGGGATCAGTGTGACGGTGATGGAGTGAGTGTGAGGGGGTTAGGGTGACGGTGATGGAAAGAGTGTGAGGGGGTCAGTGGGATTTTTTGATGGAGTGAGTGTGAGGAGGTCAGGGTGACAGGGGTCATGGTGATGGTGATAGAGTGAGAAAGATGGGTAAGGGTGACTGAGATGAAGTTAGTGTGAGGGGGTTAGGTTGAGATTCATGGAGTGAGTGTGAGGGTGTCATGGTGATGGTGATGGAGTGAATTTGAGGGTGTCATGGCGACGGTGATTGAGTGAGTGTGAGGGTGTCAGCGTGGCGTTGATGAAATGAGGGTGAGTGTGTCAGAGTGACGGTGATTGAATTAGTGTGAGTGGGTCATGGTGTGAGTGATGGAGTGAGTGTGAGGCGGACATGGTAAAGGCGATTGAGTGAGTGTGAGAGAGTCAGGATGATGTTGATGGAGTGAGTGTGAGAGTGTCAGGGTGACATTGATGGAGTGAGTGTGGGGGGTCAGGGTGACGATAATGGAGTGAGTGTGAGGAGGTAGGGTGACGTTGATGGAGTGAGTTTGAGGGAGTCAGTGTGCCAACGGTGGTGTGAGTGTGAGGGTGTCCGGGTGAAGGTGAAGGAGTGAGTGTGAGGGGTTCCGTGTGACGGTGATGGAACGATTGTGAGGGGGTCACCGTTACGGTGATGGAGTGAATGTGAGGGGGTCAGGGTGACAGTGATGGAATGAGTGTGAGGGGTTCAGGGTGATGGTGATGGAGTGAGTGTTAGAGGGGCAGTGTGACGGTGATGGAGAGAGTGTGAGGGAATGATCTTGACATTGATAGAATGAGTGTGAGTGGGTCAGGGTGACAGTGATGGAGTGAGTGTGCAGGGGTTAGGGGGACGGTGATGGAGTGAGCATGAGAGTGTCAGTGTGACGGGGATGGAGTGGGTGTCAGCGGATCAGTGTGAAAGTGATCGAGTGAATGTGTGGCGGTCAGGGTGATGGTGATGGAGTGATTGTGAAGGTGTCAGAGAGCGGGCAATGGAGAGAGTGTGAGAGCGTCAGTGTCACGGTGATGGAGAGAGTGTGAAGGGGTCAGGGTGAGGGTGATGGAGAGAGTGTGAGGGAATGAGCGTGACATTGATATAATGAGTGTGAGTGGTCAGGGTGAAGATGATGGAGTGAGTCTGAGTGGGTCAGGGTGATGGTGATGGAGTGCGTGTGAGGGTGTCAGGGTTTTGGTGATGGATTAAGTGTGAGAGGGTCAGAGTGACGGTGATGGAATGAATGTGAAAAGGTCAGGGTTACGATGATGGAGTGAGTGTGATGGGGTCCGTGTGTCAGTGATGGAGTGAGTGTGAGTGGTTCAGAGTGACAGTAATGGAGTGAGTGTTAAGGGGTCATTGTGACAGAGATGGAGTGAGTGTGAGGGATTCAGGGTGAGTATGATGGAGTGAGTGTGAGGTGGTCAGGCTGACAGAGATGGAGTGAGTGTGAGGGGGTCAGTGTGATGTTGTTGAAGTGAGTGGGAGGGGGTCAGAATGAGAGTGATTGAGTGAGAGTCGGGATCAGGGTGTGGGTGATGCAGTGAATATGAGGGTGGCAGACTGGTCGTGTTGGAGTGAGTGAGAGAGGGTCAAAGTTACGGTAATGGAGTGAGTATGGGGTGGTCATGGTGAAAGTGATGGAATGAGTCTCAGCAGTTCAGTGTGACGGTGATGGAGTGAGTGCGAGAGGGACAGGGTGACGGTGTCGGAGTGAGTGTGAGAGGGTCTGTGTGACGGTGATAGAGTGAGTGTGAGGGGGTCAGGGTGACAGTGATGGAGTGAGTGTGAGGGCGTCAGGATGACCGTGGTGTAGTGAATGTGATGGGGTCACAGTGAGGGTGATGGAGTGAGTGTGAGTTGGTCATGGTGACGGTGATGGAGTGAGTGTGGGGTGTCAAGGTGATGGTGATGGAGAGTGTGAGGTGGTCAGGGTGACGATGATCACCGTCTCCCTTAGCATCCTCACACTCACTCCATCACCCTCAACATGACCCCCTCACACTCACATTTCTGTCAAACTGAATCCCCTCACACTCACTCCATCAACGTCACCCTGACCCCCTCAAACTCACTCCGTCACTGTCATACTGACCCACTCAAACTCAATCCAACTCCATCACCCTTAGCCCCTCACACTCACTGCATTACCCTCTCCCTGAACCCCTCACACTCACTCCAACTCTGTCATTCTTCACCCCTCACATTCACTCCATCACCATCACACTGACCCCCTCACACTCACTCCATCACTGTCAGACTGACCCCCTCACACTCACTCCATTACTGACACACTGAAACCCTCACACTCACTCCAACTGTCACCCTTAGCCCCTCACACTCACTCCATCACCCTCAACCTGACCCCTTCACACTCACTCCATCACCATCACACTGGACACCTCACACACACTCCATCTACGTCACCCTGACCACATCACACTCACTCCATCACTGTCACTCTGACCCACTCTCACTCACTCCATCACTGGACACCTGAACCCCTCACATTCACTCCATCATCGTCACTCTTAGGCCCTCACATTCACTGCATCACCCTCAACATGACACCCTCACACTCAGGCCATCATTGTCACTCTGACCCCCTTACACTCACTCCATCACCCTCACCCTGAACTCCTCATACTCACTACATCAGCGTCACTCTGACCCCGTCAAATTCACTCCATCACTGTCACCCTGACCCCTCACACTCTCTCCATCACTGTCACCCTGACCCTCTCACACTCACTCCATCACCATCACACTGACCCCCGCACACTCAATCCACCACCGGCAAACTGATCCCCTCACACTCACTAATCACTGTAATCCTGACCCCCTCACACTCAGTCCATTACCATCACCCTGACCCCCTCACATTTACTCAAACACACATGCTATGATCCCCTCACACTCACTCCACCGCCGTCACCCTGACACTCTCACACTAACTCTATCACCATCACCCTGACTCCCTAACACTCACTCCACCACCATCACACTGATTACCTCACACTTACTTCATCACCTTCCCCGACTAATTCACACTCACACCATCACTGTCATACTGACCCACTCAAAATCAATCCAACTCCGTCACCCTTAGCCCCTCACACTCACTGCATTACCCTCTCCCTGAACCCCTCACACTCACTCCAACTCTGTCACCCTTTATCCCTCATATTCACTCGATCTCCTCTCCCTGACCCCCTCATGCTCACTCCATCACCGTCACACTGAACCCCTCACACTCACTCCATTTCTGTCACTCTGAAACCCTCACACTCACTCCAACTGTCACTCTTAGCCCCTCACACTCACTCCATCACCCTCAACCTGACCTCTTCACATTCACTCCTTCACCGTCACACTGACCACCTCACACCCACTCCATCGAGGTCAACCTGACAACATCACACTCACTTCATCACCGTCACTCCGACTCTCTTTCATTCACTCCATCACTGTACACCTGACCCCCTCACACTCACTCCATCACCATCACCCTTAGGCCCTCACACTCACTCTATCACACTCAACATGACACTCTCACACTCAGGCCATTAACGGCACTCTGACACCCTCACATTCACTCCATCACCCTCACCCTGAACACCTCATACTCACTCCATCACCGTCACACTGACCCCATCACACTCACTCCATCACCGTCACCCTGACCCACTCACACTCACTCCCTCACTGTCACCCAGACACCTTCACACTCACTCCATCACCATCACCCTGACCCCCTCACACTCACTCCTTTGCCATCACCCTGACCCCCTCACACTCACTCCATCACCATCATCCTGACCCCCTCACATTCACTCAATTACCCACGCTATGAACCCCTCACACTCACTCCACCACCGTCACCCTGACACCCTCACACTCACTCCATCAATGTCACCCTGACCAACTCACACTCACTCCTTCGCTGTCATCCTGACCCCCTCACACTCACTCCATCACTGTCACCCTTAACCCCTCACACTCACTCCATCCATGTCACACTTAACTCCGCACATTCACTTAATCAATGTCAACCTGAACACCTCACACTCACTCCATCACCTTCACCCTGACCCCTGACACTCACTCCATCAACTGTCAACCGAACACGCTCACACAGTCTCCATCACCGTAACACTGACCCTTTCACACTCACTCGATCTCTGTCATCGTAACCCCCTCATACTCACTCGATCACTGTCACCCTGACCCCTCACACTCACTCCATCACAGTCACACTGACCCTGACACTCACTAAATCACAGTGACACCCTGACCTGGCACACGCACTCTATACAGTCACCCTGAATCCCCCACACTCAATGCATCACCGACACCATGACACCCACACACTCACTTCATCACTCTCACCCTGACACCCTCATTCTCACTCGATCACCATCATCCTGACACTCTCACCCTCACTCCATCACCGTCACACTGACCCTCTCACACTCACTCAATCACTGTCACCCTAACCCCCTCACAATCACTCCATCACCATCACCCTGACCCACTCACACTCACTCCATCACTGTCACCCTGTTCCCTCACACTCACTCCATCACCGTCACCCTTAACCCCTCACACTCACTCCATCCCAGTCACACCTAACCCCGCACACTCACTCCATCAATGTTACCCTGACACCCACACACTCACTCCATCACCTTCACACTGACACTCTCATACTCGCTTGAGCTCTGTCACCCTAACCCCCTCACACTCACTCAATCACCGTCACACTGTCCCCTCACACTCACTCCAACACTGTCAACCGAACACGCTCACACACTCTCCATCACCATCACACTGACCCCCTCATACTCACTCGATCTTTGTCACCCTGACCCCTCACACTCATGCATCATTGTCAGCCTGACCCCCTCACACTCACTCCATCACCTTCACCCTGACCCCTGACACTCACTCCATCACTGTCAACCGAACACGCTCACACACTCTCCATCACTGTAACACTGACCCTTTCACACTCACTCGATCTCTGTCATCGTAACCCCCCATACTCACTCGATCACTGTCACCCTGACCCCTCTCACTCACTCCATCACAGTCACACTGACACCTCACACTCACTCAATCACTGTGACACCCTGAATTGGCACACGCACTCTATACAGTCACCCTGACTCCCGCACACTCAATGCATCACTGACACCATGACACCCACACACTCACTTCATCACTCTCACCCTGACACCCTCATTCTCACTCGATCACCGTCACCCTGACACCCTCACCCTCACTCCATCACCGTCACACTGACCCTCTCACACTCACTCAATCACTGTCACCCTAACCCCCTCACAATCACTCCATCACCATCACCCTGACCTTCTCACACTCATTCCATCACTGTCACCCTGTTCCCTCACACTCACTCCATCACCGTCACCCTTAACCCCACACACTCACTCCATCACCGTCACACTGACACTCTCATACTCGCTCGAGCTCTGTCACCCTAACCCCCTCACACTCACTCGATCACCATCACCCTGTCCCCTCACACTCACTCCAACACTGTCAACCGAACACGCTCACACACTCTCCATCACCATCACACTGACCCCCTCATACTCACTCGATCACTTTCACCCTGACCCCTCACACTCATGCATCACTGTCAGCCTGACCCCCTCACACTCATTCCATCACAGTCACACTGACCCCTCACACTCACTCAATCACCGTGACACCCTGACCTGGCATCTCACTCTATACAGTCACCCTGAGTCTCCCACACTCACTGCATCACCGTCACCATGACACCCACACACTCACTCCATCACTCTCACCCTGACACCCTCACCCTCACTCCATCACCATCACAATGACCCTCTCATACTCACGCCGTCACTGTCACCCTAACCTCCTCACAGTCACTCCATCACCATCACCCTGACCCCCTCACATTCACTCCATCACCGTCACCCTGAACCCCTCATACTCAATTCATCACCATGACCCCCACAAACTCAGTCCATCACTGTCACCCTGAAGCCCTCAAACTCACTCCATCACCGTCACACTGAACGCCTCACACTCACTCCATCACCATAGCACTTAATCCCTCACACTCACTCCATCAATGTCCCCCAGCCAACTCACGCTCACACCATCACTGTCACCCTGACACCCACACACTCACTCCATCATTCTCACCCTGACACCCTCTCCCTCATTTCATCACCACTCACTCCATCACTGTCATACTGACCATCTCACACTCACACTATCACAGTCACCCTGACCCCCTCACACTCATTCCATCACCATCACACAGACGCCCTCACACTCACTCCATCACTGTCACCCTGAACCACTCAAACTCACTCCATCACAATCACTCTGACCCCCTCACACTCACTTCATCACTGTCACCCTGACCCCCTCACACTCACTCCATCACCGTCACCCTTAACCCTTCACACTCACTCCATCACGGTCACCCTTAACCCCTCACACTCACTCCATCACAACACCCTGACCCCCTCACACTCACTCCATCACTGTCACCCTGACACTCTCACACTCACTCCATCACCATCACCCTGACATCCTCACACTCACTCCAACACTGTCACCCTGACCATCTCACACTCACTCTATTACAGTCACCCTGACTCACTCACACTCACTCCATCACCGTCATCCTGACAGCCTCACACTCACTCCATCACTGTCACCCTGACCACTTCGCACTCACTCCAACACCGACACACTGACCACCTCCCACTCACTCCAAGTACCATCAAGCTGACTCCCTGACACTCACTCCATCACGGTCACTCTGACCCCTTCGATACAGTCCATCACTGTCACCCTGAACCGCTCACACTGGCTCCAACACGGTCACACTCATCCCCTCACAGTCACTCCATCATCGTCACCCTGACCCCCTCACACTCACTCTCTCACCATTAAACTGACCCCCTTGCACTCACTCTATCACCGGCACACTCATCCCCTCACACTCATTCCATCACTGTCTCCTGGAACCCCTGACACTCACTCCATCACTGTCACCCTGACACCATCACACACACTCCATCACGGTCACACTGACCGCCTCACACTCACTCGATCTCTGCCACCCTCACCACCTCACACTCCCTCGATCACTGTCACCTTAATGCCTTCACATTCACTCCATCACCGCCATCTTGACACCCTCAAACTCACTCCATTACTGTCACCCTGATGACAAATTCTCACTCCATCAGTCAGCCTGACACACTTATATTTTCTCGATCACAGTCAACCTGACTCCCTCACACTCACTTCATCACCGTCACAAGGAACCCTCATACTCTATCCTTACTGTCACACTGACACTCTCACACTCACTCCTTCATCGTCACCCTGACCCTCTCTCGCTCACTCCATCACCGTCACACTGACACTCTCACACTCACTCCTTCACCATCACCCTGACCCTCTCACGCTCACTCCATCACTGTCACACTGACACCCTCACACTCACTCCATCAGGGTAACACTGATTCCCTCACACTCACTCCATCACCTTTCCCCGACCCCCTCACACTCACTCCATCACCGCCACTCTGACCCCCTCACACTCACTCCATCACCGCCACCCTGACCCACTCACACTCACTACATCACCATCACACTGACCCTCTCACACTCACTCCATCATTGTCACCCTTTCCCCCTCACACTCACTCCAGCACCGTCACCCTGGCCCCACACACTCACTCCTTCACCGTCATACTGACCCCCACACACTCACACCATCACAATCACCATGACCCCCTTACGCTCACTCTAGCACAATCACTCTGACCCTCTCACACCCATTCCATCACTGTCACCCTGATCCTCTCACACTCACTCTATCACTGTCATCCTGACCACTTCGCACACACTCCATCACCAACACACTGACCACCTCCCACTCACTCCATCACCGTCAGGCTGACTCCTTGATACTCACTCCATCACTGTCACCCTGACCCCCTCACACTCACTCCATCATCGTCACCCTGACCCCGTCACACTCACTCCATCACCGTCACCCTAACCCCCTCACACTCACTCCATCACTCTCAAACTGACCGCCTCACACTCACTCGATCACTGTCACCTTAATCTCCTCACACTCACTCCATCACCGCCACACTGACACCCTCAAACTCACTCCATTACAGTCACCTTGATCCCTCACTCTCACTCCATCAGTCAGACTGACACCCTTACATTCACTTGATCACAGTCAACCTGACTCCGTCACACTCACTTCATCACCATCACCATGATCCCAACACACTCACTCCATCACTGTCACCCTGACCCACTCACACTGACTCTGTCACTGTCACACTGACCCCCCTCACACTCTAACCATCACCATCACACTGACCCCCTCACAGTCACTCCATCACCGTCACCCTGACTCCCTCACACTCTAACCATCACCATCCGCCTGACCCACTCACACTCACTCAATCACCGTCAGGCTGACACCCTCACACTCACTTCATCACAGTCACACTGACCCCTCACACACTATCCTTACTGTCACACTGACACTCTCATACTCACTCCTTCACTGTCGCCCTGACCCTCTCACACTCACTCCATCACTGTCACACTAACACCCTCACACACACTCCATCATTGTCACCCTTTCCTGCACACACTCACTCCGTCACCGTCACACTGTCCCAGTCACACTCACTCCATCTCCGTCACACTAACCCTCTCACACTCACACCATCATTCTCACCCTGCCCCCTCACATACACTCCATTAACGTCATACTGATTCCCTCACACTCACACCATCACCTTCCGCTGAACCCCTCATACTCACACAATCACCGTTACACTGACCCCTTCACACTCACTCCATCATCATCACACTGACCCCTCACAGTCACTCCATCACCGTCAAACTGACACCCTCACCCTCACACTATCAACATCACCCTGACCACCTCACACTCATTCCATCACCATCACACGTACCCCCTCACACTCACTCCATCACTGTCACCTTGACCCCCTCACATTCACTCTATCACTGTCACCCTGAGCCCCTCACATTCACTCCATCAGTGACCCCATGACCCCCTTGCTCTCACTCTATCACCGTCACCCTGAGCCCCTCACACTCACCCCATCAATATCACACTGACCCCCTCACACTCACTCTATCAACGTCAGCCTGACCCTCTCACACTCACTCCATCACCGTCACACTGACCCCCTCACACCCATTCCATCACCGTAACACTGATTCCCTCACACTCACACCGTTCTCTTCCCTGACCCCTCGCACTCAGTACATCACTGTCACACTGACCATCTCACACTCACTCCATCACAATCACCCTGACGCCCTCTCACTCAACCCATCACTGTCACACTGACCACCTCAAACTCACTCTATCACAGTCACCCAGATACCCTCACACTCACTCCATCGCCGTACACTGACCCCCTCACACTGACTCTATCACCGTTACCCTGAGCCCCTGACACTCACTCCATCACTGTCACCCTGGCCCACTCAAACTCACTCCATCACAATCACCCTGAACCCCTCACACTCACTCTAGCACAGTTACCCTGACCCCCTCACACTCACTCCATCACCGCCATCCTGACAACCTCACTCACACTCAATCACTGTCTCCATGACCCTCTCACACGCACCCTGACCCCCTCGCACTCACTCTATAACCGTCACCCTGACTGCCTCACACTCACTCTATCACTGTCATCTTGACTCCCTCACAATCATTCCATCACCATCACACTGAACCCCTCACACTCACTCTATCACTGTCACCCTGACCCCCTCACACTCGCTCCATCACTTTCACCCTGACCCCCTCACACTCACTCCATCACCGTCACCCTGACCCCCTCACACTCGCTCCATCACTTTCACCCTGACCCACTCACACTTTCTCCATCAATATCACACTGACCCCCTCACACTCATTCTATCACAGTCACCCTAATTCCCTCACACTCACTCCATCACCATCACAATGACCCCCTCACACCCATTCCATTACCGTAACACTGATTCCCTCACACTGACTCTGTCACCGTCACCCTGACCCTCTCACACTCTAACCATCACTATCACACTGACCCCCTCACAGTCACTCTATCACCGTCACCCTGACCCCCTCACATTCTCTCCATCACTGTCAACCTGACCCCCTCACACTCACTCCATCACCGTCACACTGACCCCCTCACACTCACTCTATTCCTGTCACCCTGACCCACTCACACTTTCTCCATCAATATCACACTGACCCCCTCACACTCTTTCTATCACAGTCACCCTAATTCCCTCACACTCACTCCATCACCATCACAATGACCCCCTCACACCCATTCCATTACCGTAACACTGATTCCCTCACACTGACTCTGTCACCGTCACCCTGGCCCTCTCACACTCTAACCATCACCATCACACTGACCCCCTCACACTCTAACCATCACTATCAGACTGACCCCCTCACAGTCACTCCATCACCGTCACACTGACCCCCTCACACTCACTCCATCACTGTCAACCTGACATCCTCACACTCACTCCATCACGGTCACACTGACCCCCTCACATTCACTCCATTCCTGTCACCCTGACCCACTCACACTGACTCTGTCACCGTCACCCTGACCCTCTCACACTCTAACCATCACCATCACACTGACCCCCTCACACTCTAAACATCACTATCACACTGACCCCCTCACAGTCACTCCATCACCGTCAACTGACCCCCTCACACTCACTCCATCACTGTCAACCTGACATCCTCACACTCACTCCATCACTGTCACACTGACTCCCTTACACTCACTCTATCACCGTCACCCTGACCCCATGACACTCACTCCATCAACATCACACTGGCCCCCTCACACTCACTCTATCCCCATCACCCTGACTCCCTCACACTCACTCAATCACCATCACACTGACCCCCTTACACTCACTTTATCACCGTCAGCCGGATCCCCTCACACTCACTCCATCACTGTTACACTGACACACTCACACTCACTCTTTCACCGTCACCCTGACCCTCCTACGCTCACTCCATCAACATCACACTGCCACCCTCACACTCACTCCATCACGGTAACACTGATTCCCTCACACTTACTCCATCACCTTTCCCCGACCCCCTCACACTCACTCCATGACCGGTACCCTGACCCACGCACACTCACTACATCACCATCACATTGACCCTCTCACACTCATTCCATCATTGTCACCCTTTCCCCCTCACACTCACTCCATCACCATCACCCTGGCCCCACACACTCACTCCGTCACCGTCACACTGACCCCCTCACACTCACTCCACCACCGTCACACTGACCCTCTCACACTCACACCATCATTCTCACCCTGCCCCATCACATACACTCCATTAACGTCATACTGATTCCCTCACACTCACACCATCACCTTCCGCTGAACCCCTCACACTCACAGAATCACTGTCATTCTGACCCACTCACACCCACGCCATCACCATCACACTGACCCCCTCACAGTCACTCTATCACCGTAACCCTGACCACCTCACACTCATTCCATCAACATCACACTGACCCCCTCACACTCACTCCATGAACGTCACACTGACACTCTCAAAATCACTCCATCACTCTCACCCTGACCCCTTCGCTCTCACTCTATCACCATCACCCTGAGCCCCTCACACTCACTCCATCAACATCACACTGACCCCCTCACACTCACTCTATCACCGTCAGCCTGACCCACTCACACTCACTCCATCACCGTCACAATGACCCCCTCTCACTCACTCCATCACCGTCACACTGACCACCTCACACCCTTTCCATCACCGTATCACTGATTCCCTCACACTCACTCCATTCCCTTCCCCCGACCCCTCTCACTCACCCCATCACTGTCATACTGACCACCTCACACTCAGTCCATCACCCTCACCTAGATTCCCTCACACTCACTCCATCACTGTCACCCTGACCCACTCAAACTCACGCCATCACAATCACCCTGATGCCCTCACACTTATTTCATCACTGTCACCCAGACTCCTTCACACTCATTTCATCACTGTCACCCTTAACTCTTCACACTCACTCCATCACTGTCACCCATAACCCATCACACTCACTCCATCACAATCACCCTAACCCCCTCACACTCACTCTAGCACAGTTACCCTGACTCCCTCACACTCACTCCATCACCGTCATCCTGACACCCTCACTCTCACTCTATCAATATCACACTGACCCCCTCACACTCACTCTATCACTATCACCCTGACCCCCTCACACTCGCTCCATCACTTTCACCCTAACCCCCTCACACTCACTCTATCACCGTCACCCTGACCCCCCACTCTCACTCCATCACTGTCACACTGACCCTCTCACACCCATTCCATCACTGTAACTCTGATTCCCTCACACTCTAACCATCACCTTCACACTGACCCCCTCACACTCACTCCATCACCGTCACACTGACCCCCTCACACTCACTCCATTGCCGTCACACTGACACCCTCACACCCATTCCATCACCGTAACACTGATTCCCTCACACTCTAACCATCACCATCACACTGACCCCCATGCAGTCACTCTATCACCGTCACACAGATCCCCTCACCCTCACTCTATCACTGTCACCCAGTCTCTCTCACAATCAATCCATCAACATCACACTGACCCCCGCACACTCACTCTATCACCATCACCCTGACCCCTCACACTCTCTCCATCACTGTCAACCTGACCTCCTCACACTCACTCCATCACTGTCACCCAGTCTCTCTCACAATCAATCCATCAACATCACACTGACCCCCGCACACTCACTCTATCACCATCACCCTGACCCCTCACACTCTCTCCATCACTGTCAACCTGACCCACTCACACTCACTCCATCACCGTCACAATGACCCCCTCACACCCTTTCCATCACCGTAACACTGATTCCCTCACACTCAGTCCATTCCCTTCCCCCAACCCCTCGCACTCAGTACATCACTGTTACACTGACCATCTCACACTCACTCCATCACAATCACTCTGACCCACTCTCACTAACCCCATCACTGTCATATCACCACCTCACACTCACTCTATCACAGTCACCCAGATTCCCTCACACTCACTCCATCACAGTCACCCATAACCCCTCACACTCACTCCATCACAATCACCCTAACCCCCTCACTCTCACTCCATCACCGTCATCCTGACACCCTCACTCTCACTCCATCACTGTCACCATGACGCCCTAATACTCACTCCATCAATATCACACTGACCCCCTCACACTCATTCTATCACAGTCACCCTGACTCCCTCATACTCACTCCATCACCGTCACAAAGACCCCCTCACACTCACTCCTTCACCGCCACACTGACCCCCTCACACCCATTCCATCATCGTAACACTGATTCCCTCACACTCTAACCATCACCATCACACGACCCCCTCACACTCACTCCATCACTGTCACCCTGACCCCCTCGCACTCACTCAATCACCGTCACCCTGACCCCCTCACACTAACTCCACCCCAATCACCATGACCCCCTCACACTCACTCTAGCAAAGTCACCCTGAACCCCTCACACTCACTCCAACACTGTCACCCTGACTCCCTCACACTCACTCCATCACCGTCACCCTGACCACCTCACACTCACTCCATCACCGTCAGCCTGACTGCTTCACACTCACTCCATTACTGTCACCCTGACCCACTCACACTGACTCTGTCACCAGCACCCTGACCCCCTCACACTCGCTCCATCACTTTCACCCTGCCCCCTCACACTCACTCTATCACTGTCACCCTGACCCCCCATACTCACTCCATCACTGTCACCCTGTCCCCTCGCACTCACTCTATCACTGTCACCCTGACCCCCTCACACTAACTCCACCACAATCACAATGACCCCCTCACACTCATTCTAGCACAGTCACCCTGACCATCTCACACTCACTCTATCACAGTCACCCTGACTCCCTCACACTCACTCCATCACCATCACCCTCACTGCTTCACACTCACTCCATTACTGTCACCCTGACCCACTCACACTGACTCTGTCACCGTCACCCTGACCTCCTCACACTCTAACCATCACCATCACACTGACCCGCCTTACACTCACTCCATCACCATCACACTGACCTCCCACCCTCACTCTATCACCATCACCCTGACCACTTCACACTCATTCCATCACCATAACACTGACCCCCTCACTGTCACTCTATCACCGGCACCCTGACCCCCCACACTCTAACCATCACTATCACCCTGACCCCCTCACACTCATTCTATCACCGTCACCCTGACCTCCTCACACTCAGTCCATCACTGTCACCCTGACCCCCTCGCTCTCAATCTATCACCGTCACCCTGAGCCCCTCACACTCACTCCATCACTGTCACACAGACGCCCTCACACTCACTCCATCACTGTCACACTGACCCACTCAAACTCACTCCATCACAATCACCCTGACGCCCTCACACTTACTTCATCACTATCACCCAGACCCTCACACACTCATTCCATCACCGTCACCCTTAACCCTTCAGTCTCACTCCATCACTGTCACCCTTAACCCCTCACACTCACTCGATCACAATCACTATGTACCCCTCACACTCACTCTAGCACAGTTACCCTGACCCCTCTAACTCACTCCATCACCATCATCCTGACACCCTCACTCTCATTCCATCACTGTCACCATGACCCCCTCACACTCACTCGATCACCATCACCCTGACCCCCTCACACTCACTCCATCAATATCACATAGACCCCCTCACACTCTATCACCGTCAGCCTGACTCACTCACACTCACTCCATCACCGTCACACTGACCCCTTCACACTCATTCTCTCACTGTAACCCGGACACACTCACACTCACTCCATGAACGTCACAATGACCCCCTCACACTCACTCCATCACCGTCACAATGACCCCCTCACACTCACTCCATCACCGTCACACTAACCCCCTCACACCCTTTCCATTACCGTATCACTGATTCCCTCACACTCACTCCATTCCCTTCCCCGGACCCCTCGCACTCAGTACATCACTGTCAACTGACCATCTCACACTCACTCCATCGCACTCACCCAGATTCCCTCACACTCACTGCATCCCCGTCACACTGACCCCCTCAAACTAAGTCTATCACCGTCACCCTGAGCCCCTCACACTCACTCCATCACTGTCACCCTGACCCACTCAAACTCACTCCATCACAATCACCCTGAACCCCTCACACTCACTCTAGCACAGTTACCCTGACCCCCTCACACTCACTCTATCACTTTCACCCTGACCCCCTCGCACTCACTCTATAACCATGACACTGACCCCCTCACACCCTTTCCATCACTGTAAAACTGATTCCCTCACACTCACTCAATTCCCTTCCCCACCCCCTCGCACTCAGTACATCACTGTCACACTGAGCATCTCACACTCACTCCATCACAATCACTCTGACGCCCTCTCACTTACCCCATCACTGTCATACTGACCACCTCACACTCACTCTATCACACTCAGCCAGATTCCCTCACACTCACTCCATCATCGTCACACTGACCCCCTCACACTAACTCTATCACCGTCACCCTGAGCCCCTCACACTCACTCCATCACTGTCACACAGACGCCCTCACACTCACTCCATCACTGTCACACTGACCCCCTCACACTCATTCCATCACCGTCACCCTTAACCCTTCACACTGGCTCATTCACTGTCACTCTTAACCCCTCACACTCACTCCATCACAATCACCCTGAACCCCTCACACTCACTCCATCACCGTCATCCTGACACCCTCACTCTCATTCAATCACTGTCACCATGATCCCCTCACACTCACACGATCACCGTCACGCTGACCCCCTCACACCCATTCCATCACCGTAACACTGATGCCCTCAAACTCACTTCATTAATATCACACTGACCCCCTCACACTCATTCTATCACTGTCACCCTGACCCCTCACACTCACTACATCACCGTTAAAATGACCCCCTCACACTCACTACATCACCATTAAAATGACCCCCTCACACTCACTCCATCACCGTCACACTGACCGCCTCACACCCATTCCATCACCGTAACACTGATTCCCTCACACTCTAACCATCACGATCACCCTGACCCCCTCACACTCGCTTCATCACTTTCTCCTTGACCCCCTCGCACTCACTCTATCATCACCATCACCCTGACCCCCTCACACTCACTCCATCACCGTCACCCTGACCCCCTCACACTCACTCCATCACCGTCACACTGACCCCCTCACACCCATTCCATCACCGTAACACTGTTTCCCTCACACTCTAACCATTACCATCACACTGACCCCCTCAGAGTCAATCCATCACCATCACACAGATGCCCTCACCCTCACTCTATCACCGTCACCCTGACTCTCTCACAATCAATCCATCACTATCACCCTGACCCCTCACACTCTCTCCATCACTGTTAACCTGACCCCCTCACACTCACTCCATCACTGTCAACCTGACCCCCTCACACTCACTCCATCACTGTCACCCTGACCATCTCACACTCACTCTATCACCGTCACTCTGACCGCCTCACACTCTATCAATCACTATCACACTGACCCCCTCACAATCAATCCAGCACCATCACACTGACCCCCGCACAGTCACTCTATCACCGTCACCCTGACCCCCTCACACTCTCTCCATCACTGCCAACCTAACCCCCTCACACTCACTCTATCACTGTCACCCTGACCCTCTCATACTCACTCTAGCACAGTCACCCTGATCCCCTCACACTCACTCCATCACTGTCACCCTGACACTCTCACACTCACTCCATCACTGTCACCCTGACACTCTCACACTCACTCCAACACTGTCACCCTGACTGCTTCACACTCATTCCATCACTGTCACCCTGACCAAATCACACTGACTCTGTCACCATCCAAGTGACCCCCTCACACTCACACCATCACCGTCACACTGACCCCCTCACACTCACTCCATCACCGTCACTCTGACCCCCCACCCTCACACTATCACCATCATACTGTCCCCCTCACTCTCATTCCATCACCATCACACTGACCCCCTCACAGTCACTCTATCACCGTCACCTTAACCCCCTCACACTGTAACCATCCCTATCACACTGAAACCTCCACACTCACTCCTTCACCGTCACACTGATCCCCTCACACTCAATCTATCACCGTCACCCTGACCCCCTCACACTCTCTCCTTCACTGTCAACCTGACCTCCTCACACTCTCTCCATCACCGCCACCCTGACCACCACGCACTCACTCTATCACCGTCACCCTGACCCCTCACACTCACTGTCACCCTGACCCCCTCACACTCACTACATCTCCGTTAAAATGACCCCCTCACACTCGCTTCATCACTTTCTCCTTGACCCCCTCGCACTCACTCTATCACCGTCACCCTGACCCCCTCACACTCACTCCATCACCGTCACCCTGACCTTCTCACACTCACTCCATCACCATCACACTGACCCCCTCACACCCATTTCATCACCGTGACACTGATTCCCTCACACTCTAACCATTACCATCACACTGACCCCCTCAGAGTCAATCCATCACCATTACACAGATCCCCTCACCCTCACTCTATCACCGTCACCCTGACTCTCTCACAATCAATCCATCACTATCACACTGACCCGCGCACACTCACTCTATCACTGTCACACTGACCCTTCACACTCTCTCCATCACTGTTAACCTGACCCCCTCACACTCACTCCATCACTGTCACCCTCACCCCCTCACACTCACTCTAGCACAGTCACCCTGACCGCCTCACACTCTGTCAATCACTATCACACTGACCCCCTCACAATCAATCCAGCACCATCACACTGACCCCCACACAGTCACTCTATCACCATCACACTCACTCCCTCACACTCTCTCCATCACTGTCAACCTGACCTCTTCACACTCTCTCCATCACTATCACACTGACCCCTCCACACTCACTCCTTCACCGGCAAACTGACCTCCTCACACTCTCTCCATCACTGTCAACCTGACCTCTCACACTCACTCCATCACATTCACCCTGACACCCTCACACTCACTCCATCACATTCACCCTGACCCCCTCACACTCACTCTATCACCGTCATCCTGACCCTCCCATGCTCACTCCATCACCTTCACACTGACACCCTCACACTCACTCCATCACCCTCACACTGACACCCTCACACTCACTCCATCACGGTAACACTGATTCCCTCACACTCACTCCATCACCTTTCACCAGCCCCCTCACACTCATTCCATCACCGCTACCCTTACACACTCACACTCACTACATCACCATCACACTGACCCTCTCACACTCACTCCATCATTGTCACCCTTTCCCCCTCACACTCGCTCCTTCACCGTCACACTGACCCTCTCACACTCACACCATCATTCTCACCCTGCCCCCCTCACATACAGTCCATTAACGTCATACTGATTCCCTCACACTCACACCATCACCTTCTGCTGAAACCCGCACACTCACACAATCACCGTCATCCTGACCCACTTACACCAACGCCATCACCGTTACACTGACCACCTCACACTCACTACATCAACATCACACTGACCCCCTCACAGTCACTCCATCACCGTCACACTGACCCCCTCACCCTCACACTATCACCGTCACCCTGACCATCTCACACTCATTCCATCACCATCAAACTGACCCCCTCACACTGACTCTATCACTGTCTCCCTGAGCCCCTCAGACTGTAACCATCACCATCACACTTACCACCTCACACTCACTCCATCACTGTTACCCTGACTTTCTCACAATCCTCTATCACCATCACACTGACCCCCTCACACTCACTCCATCACTATCACCTTGACCCTCTCGCTCTCCCTCTATCACCGTCACCCTGAGCCCCTCACACTCAGTCCATCAATATCACACTTACCCCCTCGCACTCACTCAATCACTGTCACCCTGACTCACTCACACTCACTAGATCACTAACACACTGACCCCCTCACACTCACTGCATCACCGTCACAATGACCCTCTCACACTCTCTCCATCACCGTTACAATGACCCCCTCACACTCACTCCATCACCGTCAACCTGACACCCTCACACTCACTTCTTCACCGTCACAATGACCCCCTCACACTCACTCCATCACCGTCACACTGACTCTCTCACACCCATTCCATCACCGTAACACTGATTCCCTCACACTCTAACCATCACCATCACACTAACCCACTCACAGTCACTCCATCACCGTCACACAGATCCCCTCACCCTCACTGTATCACTGTCACCCTGACTCTCTCACAATCAATCTATCACCGTCTCCCTGACCCCCTCACACTCTCTCCATCACTGTCACCATGATCCTCTCACACTCACTCTATCGCAGTCACTCTGACACCCTCACACTCACTCCATCAATATCACACAGACCCCCTCACACTCACTCTATCACTGTACCCCTGACTCCCTCACACTCATTCCATCACAATCACCCTGACCCCCTCACACTCACTCTAGCCCAGTTACCCTGACCCCCTCACAGTCACTCCATCACCGTCATCCTGACACCCTCACTATCACTCCATCACTGTCACCATGACCATCTCACGCTCATTCTATCACTGTCACCCTGACTCCCTCACATTCATTCCATCACAATCACCCTGACCCCCTCACACTCACTCTAGCCCAGTTACCCTGACCCCCTCACAGTCACTCCATCACCGTCATCCTGACACCCTCACTATCACTCCATCACTGTCACCATGACCATCTCACGCTCATTCTATCACTGTCACCCTGACTCCCTCACATTCATTCCGTCACCTTCACCCTGACTCCCTCACACTCACTCCATCACCATCACTTAAAAACTCAGACTCACCCCATCAATGTCACCCGAACCAACTCACACTCACTTCATCACCATCACCATGACCGCCCTCTCATTCATTCCAGCACCGTCATCATGACCCCATCACACACACTCTAACACCGTCACCCTGACCCCTTCACAATCAATCCATCACCGTCACCTTGACCCCCTAACACTCACTCCATCACAGTCAACCTGACAATCTCACACTAACTCCATCACCGTCACACTGATTCCCTCACACTCACTCCATCATCATCACCCTGACCCCTTCAGACACACCATCACCGTCGCCCTGACCCTCACACACTCACTCCTTCACATCTTCCTGACCCCCTCACACTCACTCCATCACCGTCACCCTGACCCCCTCAGACACGCTACATCATCGTCACCCTTAACCCTCACACACTCACTTCATCACTGTCACCCTGACCCCCTCACACTCACTCCATCACTGTCACCCTTAACCCTTCTAACTCACCTCATCAGAGTCCCCCTGACCCCCTCACACTCATTCCATCACTGTTACACTGTCCATCTCAAACTCACACGATCACAGTCACCCTGACTCCCTCACACTCACTTCATCACCCTCACCATGACCCACACACATGCACTCCATCACCATCACACCGTTGCACGCACACTCACTCCATCACCATAAAGCTGACCCCCTCACACCCAGTCCATCACCGTCACACTGTCCCACTCACACTCACTCCATCACCATTACACTGATCCCCTCACACTCAATCTATTACCGTCATCCTGACCATCTTACACTCACTCCATCATCGTCACACTTAAACCTTTAAACTCAGTCCATTAATGTCACCCTGACCGACTCACACTCACTCCATCACCGAGCCCGGACTACCTCACAATCACTTCGCCACCATCACCATGACCCTCTCTCGGTCACTCCATCAGCGTCACCCTGACCCCCTCACACTCACTTCATTACCGTCACTCTGCCCCCCACACACACTCCATCACCGTCACCCTGACCCACTAACACTCACTCCATCACGCTTACACTGTCCATCTCAAACTCACTCTATCACAGTCAACCTGATTCCCTCACACTCACTTCATCACCCTCACCATGACCCACACACACACTCCATCACCGTCACACCGGCCCATGCATACTAACTCCATCACCGTCAACCTGACCCCCTCACACCCACTCCATCACCGTAACACTGACCCCCTCACACTCACTACATCACCGTCACCCTGACTGCCTCACACTCACTCCATCATCGTCGCCTTGACCGCCTCACACTCACTTCATCACCCTCAGCATGATCCCCTCTCACTCACTCCATCACCGTCAACCTGATCCCCTAACACACACTCCACCACCGTTACACGGATTCCCTCACATTCACCTCATCCCCTTCCCCCGACCCACTCACACTCACCGCATCACCATCATCCTGATCCCCTCACACTCATTCCATCACCATCACACTGACCATCTCACACTCACTGCATCACTGTCACCCTTACACCCTCACACACTGTCCATCATTGTCACACTGACCCCCTCACACCCACTCCATCATCGTCACACTGACCCCCTCACAATCACTCCATCACTGTCACGCTGACTCTCTCACACTCTCTATCACCTTCACCCTGACCCCTTCACACTCACTCTATCACCGTCATCCTGACTGCCTCACACTCACTCCATCATCGTCACCCTGATCCCCTCACACTCACTTCATCATCGTCACACTGAAACCCTGACACTCAGTCCATTAATGTTACCCGGACCAACTCACACTTACTCCATCACCGTTGCCCTGATCGCCTCACACTCACTTCATCACCCTCAGCATGACCCCCTTTCACTCATTACATCGCCGTCATCCCGACCCACTCAAACTCACTCCATCACCGTCACTATGACCCCCTCAAACTCACTTCATCACCATCACCCCGACCCCCAACACTCACTCCATCACTGTCAGCCTGTCCCCCTCACACTCACTCCATCACCATCACACTGACCCTCTCCCACTCACTCCATCACTGTCACACTGACTCCCTCACACTCACTCCATCATTGTCACCCTGACGCCCTCACACTCACTGTATCAACATCACCCTGACCCGCTCACACTCTCTCCTTCACTGTCACCCTGACCACCTCACACACACTCCATCACTGTCACCCTGAACCCCTCACACTCACTCCATCACTGTAACCCTGACCCCCTCAGACACACTCCATCACTGTCACCCTGACCTCCTCACTCTCACTCTAAAACCGGCACACAGACCACCTCACACTTACTCCATCAAAGTCATCCTTACTCCTTGACACTCACTCCATCACCGTCACACTCACCAACTCACACTCACTCCATCCCCGTCACACTGACCCGCTCACAATCACGCCATCATTCTCAACCTGCCCCCATCACATACACTCCATTAACGTCATACTGAATCCCTCACACTCACACCATCACCTTCCGCTGACCCCCTCACACTCACCCAATCACAGTCATCCTGACCCACTCACACCCATGCCATCACCGTTACACTGACCACCTCACACTCACTCCATCACCATCACACTGACCCCCTCACAGTCACTCCATCACAGTCACACTGACCCCCTCACCCTCACACTATCACCATCACCCTGACTCTCTCACACTCACTTCATTACCATCACACTGACCCCCTCACACTCAGTCCATCACTGTCATACTGACCATCTCACACTCACTCCCTCACCGTCACCCTTAACCCCTCTCACTCACTCCATCAAAATCACCCTGACCCCCTCACACTCACTCTAGCACAGACACCCTGACTCCCTCGCACTCACTACATCACCGTCACCCTGACTCCCTCACACTCTCTCCATCATTGTCATACTGATCCCCTCACACTCACTCGATTACAGTCATCCTTAACCCTTCACACTCACTCCATCACGTTCACCCTTAATCCCACTCACTCACTCCATCACCATCACCCTGACCCCCTCACAATCACTCCATCACCATCAAACTGTCCCGCTCACTCTCACTATGTTACACATTGCCCCACACCACCCTCACCATCTCGCTCACCACCATTCACTCCACCACCATCACTCACACAGCCTCTCAACACCCCCACCGTCATGCTCACTCCCACACTCATCACCACCCTCACACACACTGCACCACACTACACACACTATCAAGCTCACCCCCTCTCACTTCACCCGCATCACACACAATGCCCTTCCCCACCCCACCATCACGCTCACACCCACACATTCCACCACCATCACACACACTGCCCCACATCACCCTCACCGTCGCGTTTACCACCACACAATCCACCACCGTCACTCACATTGCCCCACAACACATCCACCGTCACGCTCACTCCCACACACTCCACCACCCTCACACACACTGCTCCACACCGCCCCCACCGTCATGTTCACACCCACACACTCTACCACCCTCGCACACTGCCCTACACCTCCCCCACCGCCACGCTCACCCTACACACTCCACCATCATCACACACACTTCCCCACACCACCCTCACTGTCACGCTCACCCCCACACACTCCCCTACCGTCACGTTAATTCTCCTGTACAGTCACCCACTATCAGACTCATTCCACCACACAATGTCCAACTGTCATGCACACTCACCCTGCACAAAGCCTCACCATCAAACTCGCTCAGACACACTCTTCCCCACTGTAGCGTTCACTCCCCCACACAGAGCCCCTCCCTGATTCTCAGACCCTGTGCACTCCCCAGCATCACGCTCACTCTCCCGCACAATACCATTGTCTCTTTCACTCCCTGCACACGCCCCCATCGTCACCCTCACTTCCCCACACACTCCCCCACTGTCAAGTTCTCCCCCACACATTCCCCCACCATCAGACTCATTCCCTTGCACATTCCCCCACCATCACGCTTACTCCCTCGCACACACCCCCAGCATCACACTCACACGCCCACGCAGTCTCCCACCATCACACCCCTCACACACCTTAAACTGAGCTTCTGCCTGTGAACACCGATCCAGTTGATCCCCTCTAAATGGCCTTTAATACCATCCCCGTTATATTCCCTGAGTAACAGACAGTATGTCCCACGCAATATGTTCTGTTTGTGATATCCTGTTGTACCAGTCTCAGCCACAGCCAACGGTGCCACTCCACCTGTTACCCCCTAGTAACGGCTCGTTACACCCACTATGTCCCCGAGCAATGGCTTTTGGCCCAAGCTCCATACAGTTGCCCTGGAAATAGCTTCACCTGCAGTCCCAATCTCTGTTCCCTAACATCGGCCTGAAGATCGACAACCCACTTCTGTTCCCACAGCACCAAGGATTCAAGGAAGACAGTAAAATTGGGAGGTTCTGATCGCAAGATGGAGAGAGAGTGAATAGGATTGAGGAAGGCAAGAACAGTGGATTTGAGTGCGTAAGTGGGAAAAGGAGAGAGAAATAGCAGTGCAGTGTGATAGTGGGAGGGATAGATGGAGGGAGAGGGATAAAGGGAGCAAGGTGAATTCTGCTGAGAGCCAAGTTGGATTGGGAGACCCAGAGGTGAACGTAAGGACAGTGGGAGTTAAACCCGGCTCCTAAGCTCAGGGCCCAGTGCCCTCCCCTTCCTTGAGGACCAGAACACAAAGACACACAACAACATCGTTCACTCTGCTGCTCGGCACGCTTTAATGAACATTTTTATTGTTTACAAATTGAAGTGAAGGATACAGTCAGTGGGATGGAGCCTTTTCTCCCTGGCCCCTGAGGTGTGAGAAACATTGAAATGTTTCCCTGTAACCCCCCCTGTGGGATAAGGATGGACAAACCAGCGCTACCCTCAGTCTGTTACCATAGCGACAGGCTGCTCCATCGCTGAAACACTGAACTGAAATGAGAAAATTCCGGATGGATTGATTAATGAGGGAATTTGATGGATGGATGGGTTTGGGTGAAGGGATATTTCAGCACGTTCATCAGCTGCTGCCTGAACTTAGTCTGGGTCACGGCATAAATCGCGGTGTTTGTGCAGCAACTGAGGAGCTTCAGCATGAAGCCCAATTCCTGCACAGAGAGATGGAGAAACACAGACCGATACCCAATATCATACATCCGTCTCCATATAGAAAACAGCATGAACGTCGACCATAAGAGGATGAAATTGGCCGAGATCACAAACAGTAAAATGATGGATTTTTTTCGGTTTCTCATTTTTGTGTCAGACTGAGTGTCCCCATTGGTGTGAGCACGGAGTCTCCTGCGGGCTTTGCTGGTCACTAAAATGTGTCTGACGGTGAGAACATTGAGCAGCAGAATCAGGATAAATGAGACACACGGGGTTAGAATGTGGTGGAGGAACTCGATTGTGACCCAGACACTGGAGAATAGAACATCGATTGTTACATCACAAAACCAGGGGGTATTCGACAGCCAATACTCAGCCGTGAACATAAAATACCAGGAAATGTTCTTTAAACAGCTCAGCACAGTCACTGCTCCCAGAACCACAGCTGCCGTTTTCTCACTGCAATATTTACTTTTCAGCTTCTGGCAACAAATGGCCACAAACCGATCAAAGGTGAAAGTGACGGTGAACCAGATAGAGCAGTCAGTGGCTGCAAAAAGCAGGACGGACTGGATATTACACAAGGGGACAGAGTCCACCAGGAAAGAAAACTGATCCTGATAAACAATGGGAAAGTGTCTCAGGATCAGGTCGAGGATAATGACCAGGAGATCCGCCGCTGCCATGGCCCCCAGGTAACGTCTGACACATGGAGACAATCCACAATCTTTATAAAGCAGGACGGAGATGGTCACTACGTTAACTGTGAGGAAGGAAAACAAACCCATTATCCATCATCCTGGAAGCAAAGGGACCATTTGATCGGGGACCCAGTGAGATTTTCAAATGTGTCCCTGTATTCAGGGATTTCTTAAAATAATTAGAGCTGGAATAACAAATGCGAAGGTCAGAATTACTGACAAAATTGTGACTTAAACCATAAGAAACCCTCCCTCCCCAAACACACAGAGACACATCTTTAAGGACAGATGGTTTCTAGAACATTCCCACACACTCGATCACTCGAGAGCAGACACAGGTCACTCATTCCCAGTTCCTAATACGGAGGGTGGAAACGTTGCTGTCCTTGATTCTCTCCCAGTTTTCTGATGACAAACGGAGTTTGGGAATTTCAGTATTTTGGTCAAAATTGTGATCGATCCTGTGTTGTGAAGAAATGTAAATGCAGGGAAAACGTATTCACCCCTTTAACTGCCTGAGGGGCCTTTGGAACAGTGTCTCCTTCTCCCTGGAACGGGATCACTTCGCTCGGGATCTTATCATTTGTTCAATTCACTGACGTCCGGCCGTTCACAAACAATGTCAGGGACAGAACGTTCCGGGGAATGTCAGTTATAGAATGTCAGGGACAGAGCGTTCCTGGAACACCTTGACCTGTCCATCACCCTTTCCCCCATCCACACCACCCTCCTTTCTGACCTATCACCTCTCACCCACCCTCATTGGGCGGCACAGTGGCACAGTGGTTAGCACTGCTGCCTCACAGCACCTGAGACATGGGTTCAGTTCCCGCCTCAGGCGATTGAATGTGCGGAGTTTGCATGTTCTCCCCGTGTCTGCGTGGGTTTCCTCCGGGTGCTCTGGTTTCCTCCCACAGTCCAAAGATGTGCAGGTCCGGTGAATTGGTCATGCTAAATTGCTCGTAGTGTAAGGTAAGGGGTATGGGCGGGTTGCGCTTTGGCGGGTCGGTGTGGACTTGTTGGGCCGAAGGGCCTGTTTCCACACTGTAATTTAATGTAATCTAATCTAATCTCATCTAACGATCAAATTCCCAGCTCCCTTCATCCAACCCCAGCCCCAACCCCAGCCCTAGGCCCCTCCCATTTATCTCTCAGCTTCCCGGCCCACAAGCCTCATTCCTGATTAAGGGATTATGCCTCCATTCCCCTGCACCTCGGATGCTGCCTGACCTGCTGTGCTTTTCCAGCACAACACTCCCAACCAGGAAACAGTCTGACACCGTCATTCTCATGGTACCAGGACTGATGGGTCATGTTTCATGAAGTTCCATCACCACCCATGGGTATATCCCGTCCCAACGGTTTGAAAGACTGACGAGCGGTGGGGACACCCTGGGATGCAGTCAGGGAAGGAGTCACCATGATTTCCAGAACATTAATTTTCGAACGCGGGAAAGCTCATGGTAACAGGTCACAGATGGTTAAAGAAATCGCTGAGGACGGTCATCTCCTGCCCTCATCCCTACCCTCGGTGATAACTCGGTTCCTCTCGATGTTGGAAACAAATCAGAGGAAGCACTGAGGGTGATAAGGACACAGACCATCACCAAGAGTGTGCCCATCGGCCCACCCCTGACTGAGCAGGGAGAGACTTCATATACACAGCAGCCAGACTGGGGGAAGTGATGAGGAACCACCAAGAGGGAAACATTCTCACCAAACCCCATTTCCCAGAAGGATCTGTCCCTGACAGTATCTGTGGGATCAGCCAGCCCACAGTCCTGGTGGAGGGGAAGTCTCAGCCTCATATTGAAGATCCTGCCCACTGTGTTATGTGGCACTCCCTCCTGTTAAGTAGGACATACTTCTACAGAACCGAGCACATGGAATCGGGCCATCTATGAGGCACGGTGGGCTTGCAGCAGCTGCAGCATCAATGGCGATCCCTCCATTGTAAAGTCAGAAGTGGGATGTTCATTGATGGTTCTACACTGTTCTGCACCATTCCCAACTACACCTGTATTGAGGCAGTCTATTAAGCCCATCAAGAGTTTTAAACAGAAACAGAATGAGGCCATTCAGCCATTGGAGGCTATCACTCAGCAATTGGAGCAGATCTTTTAATCTCTCATACCTGTTACAGACCATCTCTCTGATGGTCTGCACCCTAATGTTCCTAGTGGTTCCATTGCTTTCAGTACACACCGGATATTTTGATGTGGTTGTTTGATGGTGGGACTTGGTGAGGGGGACGATGCTTTGAGCCCTGTACCAACGGGACAGCCTTTATCTGAAAGGCCAACATTCCTTTCTCCGTGAAGACCCGAGAGGACAATGGGAATGGCTGCCTGCATCGGAATGAAGAGGCTGTGGCTGCTGCCAGGACAGCGGGTATTCACCAAAATGATGTACTGTACATGGGCACACTGTTACATTAATGGGGTGAGAGACGGAGGGTCCAATCACAGGAATGGGAACTAAAGAGACAAAGAAACCCTGCTGATGTTGGAATCCTAAGTAGACAGGCAGGAGGCTGGAAGAACACAGCAGGCAAGGCCGCATCAGGAGGTGGAGAAGTCGACGTTTCAGGAGTAACAATTCTGCCGGAGTCCTGAAGAAGGTTTGCACCGGAAATGTCAAATTCCACTCCCCCTAATGCTGCCTGGTTTGCTGTGTTCCTCCAGCCTCCTGACTGTTCAGAGTGGGAAGCAGTGGAGACCACACCCGTGCACTGATCGATAAACCCGAATTAGATATCTGTCCAGCACCGGGAGCTGTGCAGTGATCACCAATTTGTAACCAGGAGCAGGTACCCTTCCCTCATGTAGGACTGTGAACCCCACCCCAGTGCATTGATTTGTAAACCAGGAGCAGTTGCCCTCCCAGCATGTAGGACTGTGTACCCCACCCCAGTGCATTGATCTGTAAACCAGGAGCAGTTACCCTCCCAGCATGTAGGACTGTGCACCCCACCCCAGTGCATTGATCTGTAAACCAGGAGCAGTTGCCCTCCCAGCATGTAGGACTGTGTACCCCACCCCAGTGCATTGATCTGTAAACCAGGAGCAGTTACCCTCCCAGCATGTAGGACTGTGAACCCCACCCCAGTGCATTGATCTGTAAACCAGGAGCAGTTACCCTTCCAGTATGTAGGACTGTGAACCCCACCCCAGTGCAGTGATCTGTAAACCAGGAGCAGTTACCCTCCCAGCAGGTAGGACTGTGTACACCACTCCAGTGCATTGCTCAGTAACACTGTGTTTGATCAGTGCCCAGTGTGGAGAAACTTGCAGCCCGTGCTAGAAGTGACAAGATGTGCAGCTCCCATCCATTTCCAGCTCCATCTCTACACTGTGCCCTGACAAGGGGGTGCTGTGGGTGTGAACATCACTGCCAGAGAGAGACAGAGATGGCGGGGGAATCATTTTAAACAATAACAAATGGGAGGGGAATGGGAAATAGACCGAGTAGGGGAGACTCAGAGACAGTGTTATGGAAGGATGTGTTCCCATGTTTCAGAATGCTGAAATGAAAACATTGTAACAGCATCGTGTGACGTAAGTATTTCCAGGAGTGAAAGGTGAACAGGATATTCGTGGGAGCACAGGTGATGCAGAGTATTGTATGAGTATTTGTTCTGCAGCTTTGTATCTGGGTGTAGGGTCAGCAGAGTCTTTGACTCATTGGGCTAAATCTAACAATAAGTTGTCGCAGTACCACTTTCATTGACTGTGACAGAGGGATCATCCACACGAGGCCGAGCTCGTTTCCTGGTGCTATCGTATCAATTAACTACTCACCTCATTAACTACCTACCCCACTCCATGGTGTCCCCTCATCAATACCAGCCCGATTCTCCCACCATCATGGCTGGAGCTACTCACCATCGCCCGGATGCCTCTGGATATTCGGTGATCCCCGACACTGGTGCCATCTTTAAAAGGCCAAGGGGCACATGGTTGAGCTTTCTCAGTTAGGAGCTGCCCTGAACAGTTTACCTCCAGCATGGCAGATAAAGGGCAATTATACCACGGTTTATCGACAGGGGCACGGAGCTCCTGGTGGAGGAGCTAGTACAGAGGAGGACCATTCTCTTCCCAGAGGTGGCCGCACCACCAGACCCACCGAGCATGTTCTGAGCTCACCACCCAGCTCAGTGCAGTATCTGCGGTCTGAAGAAATGTCCAGCAATACAGAACAAGCATCAATAACTTTCCCACACTTTGTCAGGATAAGGCTCACTGTATTCTCTCTGTTCCCTCACACTCACTGTGTATCTGTTACAGCAGCTACCCCCAAACAAGGCTCATGCTCCACCACTCTCACTGCCGCATGCAACATCTTTTTCTCTCTCTGTCTCTGTGTGTGTCTGTCTGTCTGTCTGTCTCTCTCTCTCTCTCTGTCACCCCGTCCACTTTAACCCCCCAAACAGCTGCGCTCTTCCAGTACCACAAATCCCGAACAATGAACATCCTACAGTTGAGACAAATATTTTGTATTTGTTTAACAATACAAAATGTTTTGTGTTGCTCAGAAATGGTAGCCTGATTATAATAAATCCACATCGAGCCGAAAGCTGACACTTAAAATATGACCCAAAATCTGTGTATGGTTGTGTAGTGGGCAATGTCCGTGCCTCTGAGCCAGAGCACTGGATTTGATTCCTGAACGTGTGTGGTAGTGTTTCAAGCTCTGGACTAGAAGTTCTGAATTCAAGTCCTGGCTGTTGCTGAGATATGTCCCAGCATGCCAGAACAGGCTTATGAGCAAACACACAGGAGAATAATGTTACAGCTTTATGGGTATTGCCGAGTGGTGCTAGTGTCCCTACCTCCGGGCGCAAAGCTCTCGGTGTAAATCCCAACAGAAGTGCTTTATAATACATCTGAACAAATTGATTAAAACAGATTTAGAATTGTGGCTTGATGGAGAAGGAAGAGGTGTCAGTATTACATTTCAGTATTTAAGGCACAGGATGATTTAACGTACAGCCATTCGTGTTGATTGGAGTCACATTTCGTAGCTGTAAAGGTTTATAAAATCAGAACGACCATGGATAGGGTGAGTAGTCAGGGTTTTCCCCAGGTTAGGGGCGTCCAAAACTAGAGGGCATTGGTTGAAATTGAGAGGGGAAAGGTTTTGACGAGCCCCAGGAGCACCATTTCATGCAGAGGGTCGTGTGCATATGGAATGAGGAAGTGGTGGAGGCTGGTAAAAAATACAGCATGTCAAAGGAATCTGGATGCTGACAGACTGGCCAAGCTTTTCTAACAATTTCTGTATTTGTTATAAAATGCATTCATTTTAACACAATACACTGAATACATTAAATATTTTATGTTTTAATGACGGAGGGGCATATAAACATATCTTCAAATCCACCGAGACCATTTTCTGCGAAGGGTATGGCTCTGTGTATGATAGCAGCAATGATGCACCTACATGGAACAGGGAATGTGATGGAGACTTAGTTTGGACAATGTACAAGGAGACCTCACATGATCCTGTTTGTGATAGGATGACATTACTGTGTGATTCAGCTCAGAGAGGGAGAAAATGTAATCTGCCTGAGAAGGAACAGCCTATTGCACACTCTCTCTTTCATTATTCCTCATCACAGCAATGTGAGCGAGCTAAAACAAAAAATCTGCAGTCATCCTTACTATTCTTATTTTTATAGAATCACTGCAGCGTGCAAATAGGCCCTAATGCCCAAAAAGTCCATACCAACCTTCCCAGGCCCGCTCCCTGACATTTACCCTGAACAATGCACATAAACTCAAAACCCCGGAATACTTCAGACAAATTATCATGACCAATCCATCTAACCAGCACAGCTTTGGACTGTGAAAGGAAACTGGAGCAACCATTAGAAGGGGAGAATGTGCAACCTCGACACAAATATTCACCCGAGTCTGGAATTGAATGCAAGGCCCTGGGAGGCAGCAGTGCTAACCACTGAGCCACTGTGATACCCTTGGGTGATCCCTGGTCAGAATTCATTGGAATCTCCTCACTGCCTAATGCAAAGGGAATTCACCAAATCCAACTCTCCCAGGATAAAATCCCATTGCGAACAGCTTGTGTGAGTAGAATGTCGTCAGAAGCAGAAAAACATTTGAACAAACTCTGAAATTTTCCTTTGACATGAGTTATAATAATATCTGGACAAAGCGCTTTCAACTTGAAATTGCAGAGATTTTGTTTATCTGTGTGTGTGTATGTGTGTGTTTGTGTGAAAGTGTGTGTGTGTGTGTGTGTGTGTGTGTGTCAGTGTTTTAAGAAAGAGAAATATCGATTCTTTATTTGGAATATCCAAACCGTTTGCCATTCATCCTTCCATCATAGTTTGAGTAACATTGCTCTGGATCATAAACGTGTTGTTTTCACAGATTAAATAAACTAGCCTGACTTGTTGTTAAAACTGACACTGACCCAGTCTGAGAACGATATTATCAGCCATATCACCAACCTGGTTACATTTAACATTTGTTGTGAACAGTGGAGCAGTGGGAATGGAAAAGGAAACAGTGACCCCAACAGTCGGGGAACTATGGACCGGTAAGCCTGATGTCAGTGGTGGGTAAGTTGTTGGAGGGTATTCTGAGGGACAGGATTTACATACATTTGGGAAGGCCAGGGCTGATCAGGGTATTCAACGTGGGATTCTGCATGGGAAATCATGTCTCATTAATTTGATTGAGATTTATGAAGAGGTGACAAAGAAGATTGATGAAGGCAGTTTGGTAGACATTGTCTATATGGACCTCAGTAAGGTGTTCACAACATTCCGATTGGTAGACATTTGAGTAAGGTTCGGTCACATGGGATACAGAAGAAGCTAGTCAAAATTGGCTTGAAGGAAGAGGGATATTTTTCAGACTGGAGGCTTGTGAGCAGCAGTGTGCTGTAAGAATCGGTACTGACTTCACTGCATTTCATCATTTCTGTCAAAGATTTGGATGAGAAGATCGGGGCCATAGTTAGTAAGTTTACAGATTACATCAGAACGGTGGCGTAGTATGTTATCTCAGAGTACAACTAAACCACAATTAGATGGCTCAGAAAATCCTCTTGTCTCCCTGACGGCAACATTCCATAACAGACCTTCATGAAAATACCACCCACTAACTCTCCAATAACAGAATGTGAGAACATCAGGCACAGGGGCAGATCGTTCACTCCACAAGCCTGCCTTGCCCTTCACTAAGATCATGACCGATCTGCTCTTGGTCTGAAATCCTCTATCATACCCAATACCTCATCGCCCTCAACTCTCTGACAAATCAATATCCATCCACCTTCTCTTCAAATACTTTCAGTCATCTAGCTCCCCAACATTCTTGAGAACAGAAATCCTGACATTCAATCCCACCTGTTTGAAGAAAACCCTTGCTGCTCCGATATCATGGCTTATTGATGTGAACAAACGAGGTTGACACAAGGGTTCAGGTAAAAATGACTGGCCCTGATATCAAGGCAGTGGTTGAGATCTGTTGACATCAAGCAGCTTAACAAAACTGGACTTAATGGGAATCAGAGTAAACGCTCCAGTGTTTGGAATCAAACATGGCACAAAGGAAGATGCTCATCATCTCAGTCCTGTGTCACATCTGTGGGAGATCCTCAGCGTAGCTCCCTCTTCACAAACATCGTCAGCTGCTTTATCAATGTCACCCCGCCCCCACCCTCCCAACCATAAGGTCAGAGGTCGAGATGGTCACTGAAGATTCCACAGTGTTCAGAACATTTTGTCCTCCATCAGCTACTGAACTGGTCTGTGTCCATGTGCAGCAAGACCCAGGCTCCATTCATGCTTGTGCCGTTAAAGTGTCTGTAACATTCATATAACAGCACTGCCTGGCACTGTACATTGCCACAGTAAAAGAAGAGTTCATTCAGCACCTCACACTGGTTTCATAGGAATATGAGGAAGCCATTCAGCCCATTGACACTATTGGAGAAGAAAAGGGACGGCCCATTCAGTGCCTCCAGCCTATTACTCAGGAAGAGAAGGATTCTAGTGTGATGGGGCACACGAGAGCCCCTCGAAAATATTTGAAGGTGGTAACTTAGACGAGAATGTATTTTCTATTTTAATAGACATGTAAAGTGCCTGTTCCAGATACAATGTGACTGGTCAAACTACTCAGTGTGAAGAAAAACACCATTTATTTAAACACGAAAGATGAAATGAAACCAAAGAAAGAGGTATTTAGAATAAGGTAATTCTATTGGCCAACTTAACAGACTACGAGATCTAGGAACTATTACTAATGAACTGTTCCAATATAGGCACATCCCAAAAACACAGCCCCTGGCAAAAAGAAAAATTCAGACACAGATTGTCACAAACAGTTCTCCAATCCAGGAATTAAGAACAGCACCAAGAGAAAATTCAGAGAGAGCAGCAGCCAGGAGATAGTCACTGAAGATTCCAACTCTGTGGAGACCCCAATAGTTTCTGATGTTGCCGAGAAAACAAAACCCAGAGATCCTAATCTGTGAGAGCTGGCCACACCAATTCAGGCTGCATTAAAATTAACCTAAGGCCTCGCTTGCTGTTTACTCATTGGCCTTAACTAACCAGCTTGGTAACAATCGTTCAATTTCTCTCAGAAAAGAAACAAGGACAAAATAACCTCTTAAAGCTGCAGCATCATCACACTTGTCAGCACATCGAGCTGTTAAACAGGAACCCAGTCAGGCCCTTGGCCCTGTCCAATCGGACGAGTAAGAAACCATTCAGTCCCGTGAGTCACTGACGCAGGAACAGGATGAGGCCATTCACCCTTTGATTCTTACACTGGAACAGGGTGAGGCCATTCGGCCCCTAAAGTCACTTCCACAGCAACAGGATGAGGCCATTCAGCTTCTTCAGTCTCTTACACAGGAACAGGAGGAGGCGATTCAGCCCCTTGAGTCTCTTACACAGGAACAGTACGAGGCTATTCCCCCCTCAACGCACTTGCAAAGTGACAGAATGATGTAACTGATGCTGATTCCTGATGAATGGCTTATGCCCAAAACGTGGATTCTCCTGCTCCACGGATGCTGCCTGACCTGCTGTGCTTTTTCAGCAATCTACTCTCTACTCCAATCTCCAGCATCAGCAGTCCTTACATTATCCAGTTTGATGCTCTAACATGATGAACAAGTGGAGCAGAAGCTGCACAGACCGACTGCTCCACGTTGTTCCTCCTGGCTCCTTTGCTCATGATACACACGTAGGACTTAAACGTGGTTTGCTCGCGGTGAGGAGGGAAGCCATATGTCCTCTGTGAAGTCTCAATAAGGCACATTCCATCTCCGAGAAGCCAGCCTGGTGTTCTCTATGTCAGGCGGAAGCTGGTGGGAATGGCTACCTGCTTCAGATGGAAGATATTGTGGCTACTGTTGGGGATTGTGAATAACATGACGTTCAATATGGGTTCACAAGCTGACTTCACATTAATGTGGGGAGAGTTAAGTTAGGCATATAAACTATTAGGAAAGTCACGTTAGACTGATGAATGGACTCTCTACGTTCAAATAATGCTGATCTTGCTCATGTTGATCTTGTCTCGTGAACGTCCTGTTCAGTGTAACCTGTATGCCTTACTCTGTCCAAGCCTATTTCCACCCTATGATCTGTCTGGCCATGCTTACTACGACCTGCCTCCACTGCTTATAAATAAAGTGTTTCCCTGCACTGAGGTACACGTGACAATAAGGCAAACCAATCAATCCTGGGTAAAGTATGGAATTTCTCACCCTATCAATGTCTCTTTTGGAAATAAGTTATCGCTGCTACTCTGCATGTTTCAGCATCACCATTTCTTCATATTTCACAGCTCTGCAGATTAAACTCTCAGGTTCTTCACTCTCCCCTCACGATACCACCATCTGGAGATCATTCCTTACAAAGAAGATCAAATCTGTAGAGAGTGCCCCAAATGCTCTCTCAACAAGGCTCTACAACAGCAGGAAGATGGCTTGACTAATGTACTCGAATCATCTTACAATGAAGGACAACATACCATTGACTGCACCCATTATTTACACAGGGTGTGATTCGGAGCAGTCAACATAGACTTGTGAGTGAAAGAACATGCTTCCAAATTTGTTAGAGTTCTTTGGTGAAGTGACCAAGAAGGTTGACGAGGACTGAACTGTAAACATAGTCTCTATGGATTTCAGTAAGGCCTTTGATCAGGTTCCACTTGGCAGGCTGCTTTGGAAGGTTCCATCACGTGGAATGCTGGGGGAACTGGCCAATTAAATGCACATTTGGCTTCATGGTAGGAAGCAGAGTGTTTAGTGGAAGGATGAATGTCAGACTGGAGGTTGCATCTCTTGCTCTTTGTTATCTATGATTTGGTTGAGAATGTACAAGGCAGGATTAGTAAGTTTGCGGATGACACTAAAAAAAGTAGGAGCGTGATCAGTGAGGAGGTTTATCAGAAATTGCAGCAGGACCTTAGTCAGGTGGGGAAGTGGATCGAGAAATGGCAAATGGAATTTAGTATAGATGATTGAGGTCTTGCACTTTGGAAAGTCAAATCAAGGAAGGAGTTTCATAGTGAGAGGGAGGGCCCTAAGGGGTGTTGTGGGCAGAGAGACCTTGGCATTCAAGTACACGGTTCTCTGAGAGTGCAGTCACAGGTAGGCAGGGTAGTGAAGACGGTTTATGACACAATGACCTTCAACAGTCAGGAGTATAGAAGTTGGGATTTTATGTTGCAGTTGCACAGGACTTTGGTAAGGCCGCACTTGGAGTATTGTGTTCAGTTTTTGTCACGTTGTTTTAGGGAGGATGTTATGAAATTAGAAAGAGTGCAGAAGAAATTTACAAGGACGTTGTCAGGACCCAATTGTCTGAGTTATAGGGAGAGGTTGGACAAGCGAAGACCTTTTCTTTAGTGTGTCGGAGACTGAGGGAGGGGGGCAACATTATAGAGCTGTATAAGATCACGAGGGATATGGAGAGGGTTAATGCTCTCAATCTTTTTCCATGGTGTAGAGAATCGAGGACGAGATGGGATCAATTTAAGGTTAGAGGGGAAGGAATAAAAGCGAAACTGAGGGGCCATTTCTTTATAAAGAGGGATGAACGTGGATGAGAAGCCAGCAGATGTGGTTGAAGGGGGTACATTAACAACATTTCCAAAGCATTTGGATAAGTATAAGGATAGGAAAGGACTAGAAGGATATGGGCCAACTGCAGGGAAGTGGGGTTAACGTGGATGGCCATTTACAAGGTGGAGTTGAACCCCTCTGTTAATTAAAACCAAACACCCAGAAAGGCTCCCCTCACCTCGTAATCTGTTTAAATATGAGAGACACACATCTCCTATATTCCAATATTTAAACAAAATTAACAAGTTAGTTTCTTAACTTTAATAGTGAACACTAAATAACAACTATTCACAAATACAAACCCCTCATTTCTTAGCTACTTACTGACTGACTCAAACTCTGTGAACGTATGCTGTTCCGACAACGCACATATTAAACATTACAATCTCAAGACCACACAGTCTCCAACTTCCCCGCTGTGTTCACTGTTCCCGATGCTGATCTCCTTGGGTTATGTTTTTTTTACTGCAAGGAGGTTTGACATGAACATGTATCTTTGATAGAGAGTGTTTGAGATGGCCAGTTAGCACTCCTGCTCGACACCAGTTACTCTGTTGTTGGATGGCAGTGGCTCGCCATCTAGTGTTCAAAATGCTGGGCTTATATACTCCCCATGATACAATACTTCTCATAAATTGATTGCTTTCCAGGTGTCCAAACAATAATATTCAAATCCCGTTGGCTTCTTGTATCCTGAGCTTAATTTAATTTCTTTTTTCTGATTTGAATTGCTTTCAAAACAGCAACCAAAACCCAGGTATCCATTTCCCAGCTCATGGTGACATGTGGAACAGGCTGGCCTTTAGCTGGCATCTGTGGCTGTACTTTCTATTCAGCAAAATTCGTTCTATCTTAAAGTGACTAGACATGCTTTCGGCTTCATAACACCTCCCCTCTTCAGAAAAGGAAATGAACCATCAGAATGAAAAGATGACATCATTCCTTCTCCTCTAATTCGTAATCCCATTATTATGAAATACAAAAGTATTGATCTCAGTTACACAATTCATATTAATACTGCACACCTATAACACACTGGAATAAGTCCAATCGTATCTAAATGTTTTCCTTTAAATCCACGATAACACAGCTGCTATCCCATTTTAGGACCAACAGCATGTGCATAATGTCAGTCTAACGTTGGTAACATACTCCCATATTCTGGTCTTCAAATACTCGAAACAAATCAAGTGGTTTGTCGTTGTCCACCTCCTACAATTTGTTTGTCATATAAACATTAAGATATTGTCAGGCCAGTACGAAACTTAATCATTCTTTTTAAGTGATGGAGATTTTGTATTTTTTTCTTGTGGATATTGAGTTTTTTCGACAAATCGCCAATTGGCCATTCAATTCCATCATAATCTTTCTGTATCAATATATCTCCGACCCCTATATCCCGAGCATCTTCTTTAATAAATCCAGCAGTGGTGCCATTACGCTGCTGAAGTTTGCAACAAACTTCCGATAGAATCCACTCAGTTCCAAAAATCAATGCACCTCTTTCTTCGACGATGGTCGTGGAAATTCCTCAAAGCGCTTCGTCTTTTTGTTTCATGGGGTCAACCTTCCATGTCCAATATAATGTCCCAAGAACGTCACCTCTGCCTTCGTGAATTCTGTTTTCTTTAAGTTTATTACCAAGTTTGCTTCTTGAAATCGTTCAACATGATCTGCCAACTGTAACATGTGAGCTTTCAAACCTTGCTAAAGATTACTACATCATACAGATAACCGGCACAATTTGTTCATCTGGCCACAACTCTGTTCCTGAGTCTTTAAATGTGTCTGGAGCATTGTTCATTCACATGACATACTCGATAAAGTTTTTGTCATATCCGGTATCTTTACCAGATAGTTTAACTGACTCAACATTTTTTTAATTTGAAAGGGGCAACTAAACCTGGCTTTGAAGGGATTTCCTACCACTGGTGGCAATACTAATACGTCATCCCCACAGGAAATCGTCAAAGTTTCAGAGTTTTTAATCTGCCACCTGCTCCACTCAATACTGTGTCCTTTTTAGGTGCTGTTTAGCCAACTCACCTACTCCATCTAACCTCTCCCTCAACTCACATACATAATCCAAGTGTGACATTTCCGGCTTTGGTCCTGTCAATTTATATTTGATTAATTTCAAAGGACCTCACACGTCATGTAGGAATATTAACTCAAAGGAAGTAAACTGAGAAGATATATTTGGGGCATCTCCGATGGCAACCAAGTTAATGGGACACCTTTATCCCAATCATTCAGGCAATCTTGACATTACGTTGTTAACATGGTCTTCAGTGTCTGATGCTAATTTTCCAAGGCTCCCTGGGATTCAGGATGGGACGCCCTTGATTTGAAGTGCTGTATGCCTGTGCCATCCATGACTTCCTTAAACAGCTAAATGGTAAAATGAGACCCTTGGTCTGACTGAATCTCTCTGGTTAGCCCACAGCGAGGAAAGAAAGCTGCCAACTCCTCCACCTCCCTGTTTGCCTTAACACTCCAATAATAGAATTGCCTCTGGCAATCTGGTGGACATATCCATTATGGTCAGCAAATATTGGTTTCCACTTTTATTTTAGAAAGGGCAGCTATACAATTAATCATAACCCACGTGAAAGGTTATTCAAATGCAAGAATTGGCAACAAAGGTGCTGGTTTTAGTACTGCCTGTGACTTACCTACGATTTGGCATGCATGATGTGCAACAAAAACTAACCACGTCCTTGTGCATCCCAGAAATAAATAGGAGGGTGGGGCTGGAGCTGGATGGACGGGAGCTTGGAAGGCGATAAGTAGATGCAGATGGGATGTTATGGTGATAGTTTGGAGAGGAGGGTGAAGTGGAAAGGTGGTAGGACAGTTGGAAACTTCAAACTATACAGCATCAACATCAACTTCACCAATTTCCTAATCTCCCTTCCCCAACCTCATCACACATCCAACCGTTCAAATTAGCACCACCCTCTTGAACTGCGGCACGGTGGCACAGTGGTTAGCACTGCTGCCTCACAGCGCCAGAGACCTGGGTTCATTTCCCGCCTCAGGCGACTGACTGTGTGGAGTTTGCACATTCTCCCCGTGTCTGCGTGGGTTTCCTCCGGGTGATCCGTTTTCCTCCCACAGTCCAAAGATGTGCAGGTCAGGTGAATTGGCCATGCTAAATTGCCCGGAGTGTTAGGTAAGGGGTAGATGTAGGGGTATGGGTGGGTTGCGCTTCGGCGGGGCGGTGTGGACTTGTTGGGCCGAAGGGCCTGTTTCCACACTGTAAGTAATCTAATCTAATGTAAGTAATCTAATCTAATTGTCCATCTTCCTTCCCACCAATCGACTCCACCCTCCCCTCCGACATGTCGCTATCACTCCCACCTGCATCTTCCTATCGCCCTTCCAGTGACCCTCCCACCAGTCTAGCTCCTACCCTCCTATTCATCTTTCAGCCCCCTTTCCCCTCCCCACCCCCGCCACAATCCTGATGATGGGTTTATACCTGATATTTCGACTGTCCTGCTCTTAGTATGCTGTCTGATCTATTGTGCGTTTCTGGCACCTCACTTCTCAACTATTAGAGACTGAGCAGATCCCGTATCTCACAAAATTATTATTTATTGTCCTCCCTCCCCCCGCCCAACAACACCTTCTGAGTAAACTTTATCCACAGAGGCGAATTCTTTACAGAGACCAGACACTGACTCTATACCTAGGCTGTGCACTCTCCTGTAGCTCCTTGGAGACTTGGGGTCTTCTTTACCAGGTTCACTAATGCCACTGACCTAACCTCTTTTACCGCATCTTTTCCCAAAGTGTCTTCCTTCAACGCCCAGCACGTGTGTCCCAGCTTACTGTAGTGAAAACACCTTTTCCCCAGTGCCCTTCTTAAACCATCAGCACTGTAATTCTATGTGTTCCAATCTGTTACAGTGAGAACACCCGAGGCCTTTCACCACCTTTCAAACCCCTTGAGCTTATTTTTCACCTGTGGTAAACTATTGCCAATGTGCTTTACTCCATATTTTGCAGTGTAGGATCTCCCCTTCTCCCAGTTTCTGTCCCTCACAGGTTGGAAATTTTCCCAGATGCTAAATATCAAACATGCGCCAATACATAATTACCTGGCATTTGTACCGCGCTTCTCACTTTTTGAAATTTCTTTTAATTCACTCCATCACCATCACCCTGACCCCCTCACACTCACTCCATCACCATCAAACTGTCCCCCTCACTCTCACTATGTTACACATTGCCCCACACCACCCTCACCATCTCGCTCACCACCATTCACTCCACCACCATCACTCACACAGCCTCTCAACACCCCCACCGTCATGCTCACTCCCACACTCATCACCACCCTCACACACACTGCACCACACTACCCACACTATCAAGCTCACCCCCTCTCACTTCACCGCATCACACACAATGCCCTTCCCCACCCCACCATCACGCTCACACCCAGACATTCCACCACCATCACACACACTGCCCCACACCACCCTCACCGTCGCGTTTACCCCCACACACTCCACCAACGTCACTCACATTGCCCCACAACACATCCACCGTCACGCTCACTCCCACACACTCCACCACCCTCACACACACTGCTCCATACCGCCCCCACTGTCATGTTCACACCCACACACTCTACCACCCTCGCACACTGCCCTACACCTCCCCCACCGCCACGCTCACCCTACACACTCCACCATCATCACACACACTTCCCCACACCACCCTCACTGTCACGCTCACCCCCACACACTCCCCCACACACAGCCCCTTCCTGATTCTCAGACCCTGTGCACTCCCCAGCATCACGCTCACTCTCCCGCACAATCCCATTGTCTCTTTCACTCCCCTGCACACGCCCCCATCGTCACCCTCATTTCCCCACACACTCCCCCACTGTCAAGTTCTCCCCCACACATTCCCCCACCATCAGACTCATTCCCTTGCACATTCCCCCACCATCACGCTTACTCCCTCGCACACACCCCCAGCATCACACTCACACGCCCACGCAGTCTCCCACCATCACACCCCTCACACACCTTAAACTGAGCTTCTGCCTGTGAACACCGATCCAGTTGATCCCCTCTAAATGGCCTTTAATACCATCCCCGTTATATTCGCTGAGTAGCAGACAGTATGTCCCACGCAATATGTTCTGTTTGTGATATCCTGTTGTACCAGTCTCAGCCACAGCCAACGGTGCCACTCCACCTGTTACCCCCTAGTAACGGCTCGTTACACCCACTATGTCCCCGAGCAATGGCTTTTGGCCCAAGCTCCATACAGTTGCCCTGGAAATGGCTTCACCTGCAGTCCCAATCTCTGTTCCCTAACATCGGCCTGAAGATCGACAACCCACTTCTGTTCCCACAGCACCAAGGATTCAAGGAAGACAGTAAAATTGGGAGGTTCTGATCGCAAGATGGAGAGAGAGTGAATAGGATTGGGGAAGGCAAGAACAGTGGAATTGAGTGCGTAAGTGGGAAAAGGAGACAGAAATAGCAGTGCAGTGTGATAGTGGGAGGGATAGATGGAGGGAGAGGGATAAAGGGAGCATGGTGAATTCTGCTGAGAGCCAAGTTGGATTGGGAGACCCAGAGGTGAACGTAAGGACAGAGGGAGTTAAACCCGGCTCCTAAGCTCAGGGCCCAGTGCCATCCCCTTCCTTGAGGACCAGAACACAAAGACACACAACAGCATGGTTCACTCTGCTGCTCGGCACGCTTATATGAACATTTTTATTGTTTACAAATGGAAGTGAAGGATACAGTCAGTGGGATGGAGCCTTTTCTCCCTGGCCCCGAGGTGTGAGAAAACATTGAAATGTTTCCCTGTAACCCCCCCTGTGGGATAAGGATGGACAAACCAGCGCTACCCTCAGTCTGTTACCATAGCGACAGGCTGCTCCATCGCTGAAACACTGAACTGAAATGAGAAAATTCCGGATGGATTGATTAATGAGGGAATTTGATGGATGGATGGATTTGGGTGAAGGGATATTTCAGCACGTTCATCAGCTGCTGCCTGAACTTAGTCTGGGTCACGGCATAAATCGCGGTGTTTGTGCAGCAACCGAGGAGCTGCAGCATGAAGCCCAATTCCTGCACAGAGAGATGGAGAAACACAGACCGATACCCAATATCATACATCCGTCTCCATATAGAAAACAGCATGAACGTCGACCATAAGAGGATGAAATTGGCCGAGATCACAAACAGTAAAATGATGGATTTTTTTCGGTTTCTCATTTCTGTGTCAGACTGAGTGTCCCCATTGGTGTGAGCGCGGAGTCTCCTGCGGGCTCTGCTGGTCACTAAAATGTGTCTGACGGTGAGAACATTGAGCAGCAGAATCAGGAGAAATGGGACACACGGGGTTAGAATGTGGTGGAGGAACTCGATTGTGACCCAGACACTGGAGAATAGAACATCGATTGTTACATCACAAAACCAGGGGGTATTCGACAGCCAATACTCAGCCGTGAACATAAAATACCAGGAAATGTTCTTTAAACAGCTCAGCACAGTCACTGCTCCCAGAACCACAGCTGCCGTTTTCTCACTGCAATATTTACTTTTCAGCTTCTGGCAACAAATGGCCACAAACCGATCAAAGGTGAAAGTGACGGTGAACCAGACAGAGCAGTCAGTGGCTGCAAAAAGCAGGACGGCGTGGATATTACACAAGGGGACGGAGTCCACCAGGAAAGAAAACTGATCCTGATAAACAATGGGAATGTGTCTCAGGATCAGGTCGAGGATAATGACCAGGAGATCCGCCGCTGCCATGGCCCCCAGGTAACGTCTGACACATGGAGACAATCCACAATCTTTATAAAGCAGGACGTAGATGGTCACTACGTTAACTGTGAGGAAGGAAAACAAACCCATTATCCATCATCCTGGAAGCAAAGGGACCCATTTGATCGGGGACCCAGTGAGATTTTCAAATGTGTCCCTGTATTCAGGGATTTCTTAAAATAATTAGAGCTGGAATAACAAATGCGAAGGTCAGAATTACTGACAAAATTGTGACTTAAACCATAAGAAACCCTCCCTCCCCAAACACACAGAGACACATCTTTAAGGACAGATGGTTTCGAGAACATTCCCACACACTCAATCACTCGAGAGCAGACACAGGTCACTCCTTCCCAGTTCCTAACACGGAGGGTGGAAACGTTGCTATCTTTGATTCTCTCCCAGTTTTCTGATGACAAACGGAGTTTGGGAATTTCAGTATTTTGGTCAAAATTGTGATCGATCCTGTGTTGTGAAGAAATGTAAATGCAGGGAAAACGTATTCACCCCTTTAACTGCCTGAGGGGCCTTTGGAACAGTGTCTCCTTCTCCCTGGAACGGGATCACTTCGCTCGGGATCTTATCATTTGTTCAATTCACTGACGTCCGGCCGTTCACAAACAATGTCAGGGACAGAACGTTCCGGGGAATGTCAGTTATAGAATGTCGGGGACAGAGCGTTCCTGGAACACCTTGACCTGTCCATCACCCTTCCCCCCATCCACTCCACCCTCCTTTCTGACCTATCACCTCTCACCCACCCTCATTGGGCGGCACGGTGGCACAGTGGTTAGCACTGCTGCCTCACAGCACCTGAGACATGGGTTCAGTTCGCGCCTTAGGCGACTGACTGTGTGGAGTTTGCATGTTCTCCCCGTGTCTGCGTGGGTTTCCTCCGGGTGCTCTGGTTTCCTCCCACAGTCCAAAGATGTGCAGGTCCGTTGAATTGGTCATGCTAAATTGCTCGTAGTGTTAGGTAAGGGGTATGGGCGGGTTGCGCTTCGGCGGGTCGGTGTGGACTTGTTGGGCCGAAGGGCCTGTTTCCACACTGTAATGTAATGTAATCTAATCTAATCTCATCTAACGATCACATTCCCAGCTCCCTTCACCCAACCCCAGCCCTAGGCCGCTCCCATTTATCTCTCAGCTTCCCGGCCCACAAGCCTCATTCCTGATTAAGGGATTATGCCTGCATTCCCCTGCACCTCGGATGCTGCCTGACCTGCTGTGCTTTTCCAGCACAACACTCCCAACCAGGAAACAGTCTGACACCGTCATTCTCATGGTACCAGGACTGATGGGTCATTTTTCATGAAGTTCCATCACCACCCCTGGGTTTATCCCGTCCCACCAGTTTGAAAGACCCACTAGCGGTGGGGACACCCTGGGATGCAGTCAGGAAAGGAGTCACCATGAATTCCAAAACATTGATTTTCGAACGCGGGAAGGCTCATGGTAACAGGTCACAGATGGTTAAAGAAATCGCTGAGGACGGTCATCTCCTGCCCTCATCCCTACCCTCGGTGATAACTCGGTTCCTCTTGATGTTGGAAACAAATCAGAGGAAGCACTGAGGGTGATAAGGACACAGACCGTCCTCTGGGTGTGGGACTTTAATGTCCATCACCAAGAGTGAGCCCATCGGCCCACCCCTGACTGAGCTTTGAGAGACTTTACATACACAGCAGCCAGACTGGGGGAAGCGATGGAGGAACCACCAAGAGGGAAACATTCTCACCAAACCCCATTTCCCAGAAGGATCTGTCCCTGACAGTATCTGTGGGATCAGCCAGCCCACAGTCCTGGTGGAGGGGAAGTCTCAGCCTCATATTGAAGATCCTGCCCACTGTGTTATGTGGCACTCCCTCCTGTTAAGTAGGACATACTTCTACAGAACCGAGCACATGGAATCGGGCCATCTATGAGGCACGGTGGGCTTGCAGCAGCTGCAGCATCAATGGCGATCCCTCCATTGTAAAGTCAGAAGTGGGATGTTCATTGATGGTTCTACACTGTTCTGCACCATTCCCAACTACACCTGTATTGAGGCAGTCTATTAAGCCCATCAAGAGTTTTAAACAGAAACAGAATGAGGCCATTCAGCCATTGGAGGCTATCACTCAGCAATTGGAGCAGATCTTTTAATCTCTCATACCTGTTACAGACCATCTCTATGATGGTCTGCACCCTAATGTTCCTAGTGGTTCCATTGCTTTCAGTACACACCGGATATTTTGATGTGGTTGTTTGATGGTGGGACTTGGTGAGGGGGACGATGCTTTGAACCCTGTACCAACGGGACAGCCTTTATCTGAAAGGCCAACATTCCTTTCTCCGTGAAGACCCGAGAGGACAATGGGAATGGCTGCCTGCATCGGAATGAAGAGGCTGTGGCTGCTGCCAGGACAGCGGGTATTCACCAAAATGATGTACTGTACATGGGCACACTGTTACATTAATGGGGTGAGAGACGGAGGGTCCAATCACAGGAATGGGAACTAAAGAGACAAAGAAACCCTGCTGATGTTGGAATCCAAAGTAGACAGGCAGGAGGCTGGAAGAACACAGCAGGCAAGGCCGCATCAGGAGGTGGAGAAGTCGACGTTTCAGGAGTAACAATTCTGCCGGAGTCCTGAAGAAGGTTTGCACCGGAAATGTCAAATTCCACTCCCCCTGATGCTGCCTGGTTTGCTGTGTTCCTCCAGCCTCCTGACTGTTCAGAGTGGGAAGCAGTGGAGACCACATCCGTGCACTGATCGATAAACCCGAATTAGGTATCTGTCCAGCACCGGGAGCTGTGCAGTGATCACCAATTTGAAACCAGGAGCAGTTACCCTTCCCTCATGTAGGACTGTGAACCCCACCCCAGTGCATTGATCTGTAAACCAGGAGCAGTTGCCCTCCCAGCATGTAGGACTGTGTACCCCACCCCAGTGCATTGATCTGTAAACCAGGAGCAGTTACCCTCCCAGCATGTAGGACTGTGTACCCCACCCCAGTGCATTGATCTGTAAACCAGGAGCAGTTGCCCTCCCAGCATGTAGGACTGTGTACCCCACCCCAGTGCATTGATCTGTAAACCAGGAGCAGTTACCCTCCCAGCATGTAGGACTGTGAACCCTACCCCAGTGCATTGATCTGTAAACCAGGAGCAGTTACCCTTCCAGTGTGTAGGACTGTGAACCCCACCCCAGTGCAGTGATCTTTAAACCAGGAGCAGTTGCCCTCCCAGCATGTAGGACTGTGTACCCCACCCCAGTGCATTGATCTGTAAACCAGGAGCAGTTACCCTCCCAGCATGTAGGACTGTGTACCCCACCCCAGTGCATTGATCTGTAAACCAGGAGCAGTTACCCTTCCAGTATGTAGGACTGTGAACCCCACCCCAGTGCAGTGATCTGTAAACCAGGAGCAGTTACCCTCCCAGCAGGTAGGACTGTGTACACCACTCCAGTGCATTGCTCAGTAACACTGTGTTTGATCAGTGCCCAGTGTGGAGAAACTTGCAGCCCGTGCTAGAAGTGACAAGATGTGCAGCTCCCATCCATTTCCAGCTCCATCTCTACACTGTGCCCTGACAAGGGGGTGCTGTGGGTGTGAACATCACTGCCAGAGAGAGACAGAGATGGCGGGGGAATCATTTTAAACAATAACAAATGGGAGGGGAATGGGAAATAGACCGAGTAGGGGAGACTCAGAGACAGTGTTATGGAAGGATGTGTTCCCATGTTTCAGAATGCTGAAATGAAAACATTGTAACAGCATCGTGTGACGTAAGTGTTTCCAGGATTGAAAGGTGAACAGGATATTCGTGGGAGCACAGATGATGCAGAGTATTGGATGAGTATTTGTTCTGCAGCTTTGTATCTGGGTGTAGGGTCAGCAGAGTCTTTGACTCATTGGGCTAAATCTAACAATAAGTTGTCGCAGTACCACTTTCATTGACTGTGACAGAGGGATCATCCACACGAGGCCGAGCTCGTTTCCTGGTGCTATCGTATCAATTAACTACTCACCTCATTAACTACCTACCCCACTCCATGGTGTCCCCTCATCAATACCAGCCCGGTTCTCCCACCATCATGGCTGGAGCTACTCACCATCGCCCGGATGCCTCTGGATATTCGGTGATCCCCGACACTGGTGCCATCTTTAAAAGGCCAAGGGGCACATGGTTGAGCTTTCTCAGTTAGGAGCTGCCCTGAACAGTTTACCTCCAGCATGGCAGATAAAGGGCAATTATACCACGGTTTGTCGACAGGGGCACGGAGCTCCTGGTGGAGGAGCTAGTACAGAGGAGGACCATTCTCTTCCCAGAGGTGGCCGCACCACCAGACCCACCGAGCATGTTCTGAGCTCACCACCCAGCTCAGTGCAGTATCTGCGGTCTGAAGAAATGTCCAGCAATACAGAACAAGCATCAATAACTTTCCCACACTTTGTCAGGATAAGGCTCACTGTATTCTCTCTGCTCCCTCACACTCACTGTGTATCTGTTACAGCAGCTACCCCCAAACAAAGCTCATGCTCCACCACTCTCACTGCCGCATGCAACATCTTTTTCTCTCTCTGTCTCTGTGTGTGTCTGTCTGTCTGTCTGTCTCTCTCTCTCTCTCTGTCACCCCGTCCACTTTACCCCCCCCCCCAAACAGCTGTGCTCTTCCAGTACCACTAATCCCGAACAATGAACATCCTACAGTTGAGACAAATATTTTGTATTTGTTTAACAATACAAAATGTTTTGTGTAGCTCAGTAATGGTAGCCTGGTTATAATAAATCCACACTGAGCCGAAAGCTGACACTTAAAATATGACCCAAAATCTGGGTATGGTAGTGTAGTGGGCAATGTCCGTGCCTCTGAGCCAGAGCACTGGATATGATTCCTGAACGTGTGTGGTAGTGTTTCAAGCTCTGGACTAGAAGTTCTGAATTCAAGTCCTGGCTGTTGCTGAGATATGTCCCAGCATGCCAGAACAGGCTTATGAGCAAACACACAGGAGAATAATGTTACAGCTTTATGGGTATTGCCGAGTGGTGCTAGTGTCCCTACCTCCGGGCGCAAAGCTCGAGGTGTAAATCCCAACAGAAGTGTTTTATAATACATCTGAACAAATTGATTAAAACAGATTTAGAATTGTGGCTTGATGGAGAAGGAAGAGGTGTCAGTATTACATTTCAGTATTTAAGGCACAGGATGATTTAACGTACAGCCATTCGTGTTGATTGGAGTCACATTTCGGAGCAGTAAAGGTTTATAAAATCAGAACGACCACGGATAGGGTGAGTAGTCAGGGTTTTCCCCAGGTTAGGGGCGTCCAAAACTAGAGGGCATTGGTTGAAACTGAGAGGGGAAAGGTTTTGACGAGCCCCAGGAGCACCATTTCATGCAGAGGGTCGTGTGCATATGGAATGAGGAAGTGGTGGAGGCTGGTACAAATACAGCATGTCAAAGGAATCTGGATGCTGACAGACTGGCCAAGCTTTTCTAACAATTTCTGTATTTGTAAAAAATGCATTCATTTCAACACAATACTCTGAATACATTAAATATTTTATGTTTTAATGACGGAGGGGCATATAAACATATCTTCAAATCCACCAAGATCATTTTCTGCAAAGGGTATGGCTCTGTATATGAAAGCAGCAATGATGCACCTACATGGAACAGGGAATGTGATGGAGACATAGTTTGGACAATGTACAAGGAGACCTCACATGATCCTGTTTGTGATAGGATGACATTATTGTGTGATTCAGCTCAGAGAGGGAGAAAATGTAATCTGCCTGAGAAGGAACAGCCTATTGCACACTCTCTCGTTCATTATTCCTCATCACAGCAATGTGAGCGAGCTCAAACAAAAAATCTACAGTCATCCTTACTATTCTTATTTTTATAGAATCACTGCAGCGTGCAAATAGGCCCTAATGCCCAAAAAGTCCATACCAACCTTCCCAGGCCCGCTCCCTGACATTTACCCTGAACAATGCACATAAACTCAAAACCCCGGAATACTTCAGACAAATTATCATGACCAATCCATCTAACCAGCACAGCTTTGGACTGTGAAAGGAAACTGGAGCAACCATTAGAAGGGGAGAATGTGCAACCTCTACACAAATATTCACCCGAGTCTGGAATTGAATGCAAGGCCCTGGGAGGCAGCAGTGCTAACCACTGAGCCACTGTGATACCCTTGGGTGATCCCTGGTCAGAATTCATTGGAATCTCCTCACTGCCTAATGCAAAGGGAATTCACCAAATCGAACTCTCCCAGGATAAAATCCCATTGCTAACAGCTTGTGTGAGTAGAATGTCGTCAGAAGCAGAAAAACATTTGAACAAACTCTGAACTTTTCCTTTGACATGAGTTACAATAATATCTGTACAAAGCGCTTTCAACTTGAAATTGCAGAGATTTTGTTTATCTGTGTGTGTATGTGTGTGTTTGTGTGAAAGTGTGTGTGTGTGTCAGTGTTTTAAGAAAGAGAAATATCGATTCTTTATTTGGAATATCCAAAACGTTTGCCATTCATCCTTCCATCATAGTTTGAGTAACATTGCTCTGGATCATAAACGTGTTGTTTTCACAGATTAAATAAACTAGCCTGACTTGTTGTTAAAACTGACACTGACCCAGTCTGAGACCGATATTATCAGCCATATCACCAACCTGGTTACATTTAACATTTGTTGTGAACAGTGGAGCAGTGGGAATGGAAAAGGAAACAGTGACCCCAACAGTCGGGGAACTATAGACCGGTAAGCCTGATGTCAGTGGTGGGTAAGTTGTTGGAGGGGATTCTGAGGGACAGGATTTACATACATTTGGGAAGGCAAGGGCTGATCGGGGTATTCAACGTGGGATTCTGCATGGGAAATCATGTCTCATTAATTTGATTGAGATTTATGAAGAGGTGACAAAGAAGATTGATGAAGGCAGTTTGGTAGACATTGTCTATATGGACCTCAGTAAGGTGTTCACAACATTCCGATTGGTAGACAGGTGAGTAAGGTTCGGTCACATGGGATACAGAAGAAGCTAGTCACAATTGGCTTGAAGGAAGAGGGATATTTTTCAGACTGGAGGCTTGTGAGCAGCAGTGTGCTGTAAGAATCGGTACTGACTTCACTGCATTTCATCATTTCTGTCAAAGATTTGGATGAGAAGATCGGGGCCATAGTTAGTAAGTTTACAGATTACATCAGAACGGTGGCGTAGTATTTTATCTCAGAGTACAACGAAACCACAATTAGATGGCTCAGAAAATCCTCTTGTCTCCCTGACGGCAACATTCCATAACAGACCTTCATGAAAATACCACCCACTAACTCTCCAATAACAGAATGTGAGAACATCAGGCACAGCGGCAGGTCGTTCACTCCCCAAGCCTGCCTTGCCCTTCACTAAGATCATGATCGATCTGCTCTTGGTGTGAAATCCTCTTTCATACCCAATACTTCATCGCCCTCAACTCTCTGACAAATGAATATCCATCCACCTCTGTTCAAATACTTTCAGTCATCTAGCTCCCCAACATTCTTGAGAACAGAAATCCTGACATTCAATCCCACCTGTTTGAAGAAAACCCTTGCTGCTCCGATATCATGGCTTATTGATGTGAACAAACGAGGTTGACACAAGGGTTCAGGTAAAAATGACTGGCCCTGATATCAAGGCAGTGGTTGAGATCTGTTGACATCAAGCAGCTTAACAAAACTGGACTTAATGGGAATCAGAGTAAACTCTCCAGTGTTTGGAATCAAACATGGCACAAAGGAAGATGCTCATCATCTCAGTCCTGTGTCACATCTGTGGGAGATCCTCAGGGTAGCTTCCTCTTCACAAACATCGTCAGCTGCTTTGTCAATGTCACCCCGCCCCCACCCTCCCAACCATAAGGTCAGAGGTCGAGATGGTCACTGAAGATTCCACAGTGTTCAGAACATTTTGTCCTCCATCAGCTACTGAACTGGTCTGTGTCCATGTGCAGCAAGACCCAGGCTCCATTCATGCTTGTGCCGTTAAAGTGTCTGTAACATTCATATAACAGCACTGCCTGGCACTGTACATTGCCACAGTAAAAGAAGAGTTCATTCAGCACCTCACACTGGTTTCATAGGAATATGAGGAAGCCATTCAGCCCATTGACACTATTGGAGAAGAAAAGGGACGGCCCATTCAGTGCCTCCAGCCTATTACTCAGGAAGAGAAGGATTCTAGTGTGATGGGGCACACGAGAGCCCCTCGAAAATATTTGAAGGTGGTAACTTAGACGAGAATGTATTTTCTATTTTAATAGACATGTAAAGTGCCTGTTCCAGATACAATGTGACTGGTCAAACTACTCAGTGTGAAGAAAAACACCATTTATTTAAACACGAAAGATGAAATGAAACCAAAGAAAGAGGTATTTAGAATAAGGTAATTCTATTGGCCAACTTAACAGACTACGAGATCTAGGAACTATTACTAATGAACTGTTCCAATATAGGCACATCCCAAAAACACAGCCCCTGGCAAAAAGAAAAATTCAGACACAGATTGTCACAAACAGTTCTCCAATCCAGGAATTAAGAACAGCACCAAGAGAAAATTCAGAGAGAGCAGCAGCCAGGAGATAGTCACTGAAGATTCCAACTCTGTGGAGACCCCAATAGTTTCTGATGTTGCCGAGAAAACAAAACCCAGAGATCCTAATCTGTGAGAGCTGGCCACACCAATTCAGGCTGCATTAAAATTAACCTAAGGCCTCGCTTGCTGTTTACTCATTGGCCTTAACTAACCAGCTTGGTAACAATCGTTCAATTTCTCTCAGAAAAGAAACAAGGACAAAATAACCTCTTAAAGCTGCAGCATCATCACACTTGTCAGCACATCGAGCTGTTAAACAGGAACCCAGTCAGGCCCTTGGCCCTGTCCAATCGGACGAGTAAGAAACCATTCAGTCCCGTGAGTCACTGACGCAGGAACAGGATGAGGCCATTCACCCTTTGATTCTTACACTGGAACAGGGTGAGGCCATTCGGCCCCTAAAGTCACTTCCACAGCAACAGGATGAGGCCATTCAGCTTCTTCAGTCTCTTACACAGGAACAGGAGGAGGCGATTCAGCCCCTTGAGTCTCTTACACAGGAACAGTACGAGGCTATTCCCCCCTCAACGCACTTGCAAAGTGACAGAATGATGTAACTGATGCTGATTCCTGATGAATGGCTTATGCCCAAAACGTGGATTCTCCTGCTCCACGGATGCTGCCTGACCTGCTGTGCTTTTTCAGCAATCTACTCTCTACTCCAATCTCCAGCATCAGCAGTCCTTACATTATCCAGTTTGATGCTCTAACATGATGAACAAGTGGAGCAGAAGCTGCACAGACCGACTGCTCCACGTTGTTCCTCCTGGCTCCTTTGCTCATGATACACACGTAGGACTTAAACGTGGTTTGCTCGCGGTGAGGAGGGAAGCCATATGTCCTCTGTGAAGTCTCAATAAGGCACATTCCATCTCCGAGAAGCCAGCCTGGTGTTCTCTATGTCAGGCGGAAGCTGGTGGGAATGGCTACCTGCTTCAGATGGAAGATATTGTGGCTACTGTTGGGGATTGTGAATAACATGACGTTCAATATGGGTTCACAAGCTGACTTCACATTAATGTGGGGAGAGTTAAGTTAAGCATATAAACTATTAGGAAAGTCACGTTAGACTGATGAATGGACTCTCTACGTTCAAATAATGCTGATCTTTCTCATGTTGATCTTGTCTCGTGAACGTCCTGTTCAGTGTAACCTGTATGCCTTACTCTGTCCAAGCCTATTTCCACCCTATGATCTGTCTGGCCATGCTTACTACGACCTGCCTCCACTGCTTATAAATAAAGTGTTTCCCTGCACTGAGGTACACGTGACAATAAGGCAAACCAATCAATCCTGGGTAAAGTATGGAATTTCTCACCCTATCAATGTCTCTTTTGGAAATAAGTTATCGCTGCTACTCTGCATGTTTCAGCATCACCATTTCTTCATATTTCACAGCTCTGCAGATTAAACTCTCAGGTTCTTCACTCTCCCCTCACGATACCACCATCTGGAGATCATTCCTTACAAAGAAGATCAAATCTGTAGAGAGTGCCCCAAATGCTCTCTCAACAAGGCTCTACAACAGCAGGAAGATGGCTTGACTAATGTACTCGAATCATCTTACAATGAAGGACAACATACCATTGACTGCACCCATTATTTACACAGGGTGTGATTCGGAGCAGTCAACATAGACTTGTGAGTGAAAGAACATGCTTCCAAATTTGTTAGAGTTCTTTGGTGAAGTGACCAAGAAGGTTGACGAGGACTGAACTGTAAACATAGTCTCTATGGATTTCAGTAAGGCCTTTGATCAGGTTCCACTTGGCAGGCTGCTTTGGAAGGTTCCATCACGTGGAATGCTGGGGGAACTGGCCAATTAAATGCACATTTGGCTTCATGGTAGGAAGCAGAGTGTTTAGTGGAAGGATGAATGTCAGACTGGAGGTTGCATCTCTTGCTCTTTGTTATCTATGATTTGGTTGAGAATGTACAAGGCAGGATTAGTAAGTTTGCGGATGACACTAAAAAAAGTAGGAGCGTGATCAGTGAGGAGGTTTATCAGAAATTGCAGCAGGACCTTAGTCAGGTGGGGAAGTGGATCGAGAAATGGCAAATGGAATTTAGTATAGATGATTGAGGTCTTGCACTTTGGAAAGTCAAATCAAGGAAGGAGTTTCATAGTGAGAGGGAGGGCCCTAAGGGGTGTTGTGGGCAGAGAGACCTTGGCATTCAAGTACACGGTTCTCTGAGAGTGCAGTCACAGGTAGGCAGGGTAGTGAAGACGGTTTATGACACAATGACCTTCAACAGTCAGGAGTATAGAAGTTGGGATTTTATGTTGCAGTTGCACAGGACTTTGGTAAGGCCGCACTTGGAGTATTGTGTTCAGTTTTTGTCACGTTGTTTTAGGGAGGATGTTATGAAATTAGAAAGAGTGCAGAAGAAATTTACAAGGACGTTGTCAGGACCCAATTGTCTGAGTTATAGGGAGAGGTTGGACAAGCGAAGACCTTTTCTTTAGTGTGTCGGAGACTGAGGGAGGGGGGCAACATTATAGAGCTGTATAAGATCACGAGGGATATGGAGAGGGTTAATGCTCTCAATCTTTTTCCATGGTGTAGAGAATCGAGGACGAGATGGGATCAATTTAAGGTTAGAGGGGAAGGAATAAAAGCGAAACTGAGGGGCCATTTCTTTATAAAGAGGGATGGACGTGGATGAGAAGCCAGCAGATGTGGTTGAAGGGGGTACATTAACAACATTTCCAAAGCATTTGGATAAGTATAAGGATAGGAAAGGACTAGAAGGATATGGGCCAACTGCAGGGAAGTGGGGTTAACGTGGATGGCCATTTACAAGGTGGAGTTGAACCCCTCTGTTAATTAAAACCAAACACCCAGAAAGGCTCCCCTCACCTCGTAATCTGTTTAAATATGAGAGACACACATCTCCTATATTCCAATATTTAAACAAAATTAACAAGTTAGTTTCTTAACTTTAATAGTGAACACTAAATAACAACTATTCACAAATACAAACCCCTCATTTCTTAGCTACTTCCTATCTGACAACGCACATATTAAACATTACAATCTCAAGACCACACAGTCTCCAACTTCCCCGCTGTGTTCACTGTTCCCGATGCTGATCTCCTTGGGTTATGTTTTTTTTACTGCAAGGAGGTTTGACATGAACATGTATCTTTGATAGAGAGTGTTTGAGATGGCCAGTCAGCAGTCCTGCTCGACAGCAGTTACTCTATTGTTGGATGGCAGTGGCTCGCCATCTAGTGTTCAAAATGCTGGGCTTATATACTCCCCATGATACAATACTTCTCATAAATTGATTGCTTTCCAGGTGTCCAAACAATAATATTCAAATCCCGTTGGCTTCTTGTATCCTGAGCTTAATTTAATTTCTTTTTTCTGATTTGAATTGCTTTCAAAACAGCAACCAAAACCCAGGTATCCATTTCCCAGCTCATGGTGACATGTGGAACAGGCTGGCCTTTAGCTGGCATCTGTGGCTGTACTTTCTATTCAGCAAAATTCGTTCTATCTTAAAGTGACTAGACATGCTTTCGGCTTCATAACACCTCCCCTCTTCAGAAAAGGAAATGAACCATCAGAATGAAAAAATGACATCATTCCTTCTCCTCTAATTCGTAATCCCATTATTATGAAATACAAAAGTATTGATCTCAGTTACACAATTCATATTAATACTGCACACCTATAACACACTGGAATAAGTCCAATCGTATCTAAATGTTTTCCTTTAAATCCACGATAACACAGCTGCTATCCCATTTTAGGACCAACAGCATGTGCATAATGTCAGTCTAACGTTGGTAACATACTCCCATATTCTGGTCTTCAAATACTCGAAACAAATCAAGTGGTTTGTCGTTGTCCACCTCCTACAATTTGTTCGTCATATAAACATTAAGATATTGTCAGGCCAGTACGAAACTTAATCATTCTTTTTCAGTGATGGAGATTTTGTATTTTTTTCTTGTGGATATTGAGTTTTTTCGACAAGTCGCCAATTGGCCATTCAATTCCATCATAATCTTTCTGTATCAATATATCTCCGACCCCGATATCCCGAGCATCTTCTTTAATAAATCCAGCAGTGGTGCCATTACGCTGCTGAAGTTTGCAACAAACTTCCGATAGAATCCACTCAGTTCCAAAAATCAATGCACCTCTTTCTTCGACGATGGTCGTGGAAATTCCTCAAAGCGCTTCGTCTTTTTGTTTCATGGGGTCAACTTTCCATGTCCAATATAATGTCCCAAGAACGTCACCTCTGCCTTCGTGAATTCTGTTTTCTTTAAGTTTATTACCAAGTTTGCTTCTTGAAATCGTTCAACATGTTCTGCCAACTGTAACATGTGAGCTTTCAAACCTTGCTAAAGATTACTACATCATACAGATAACCGGCACAATTTGTTCATCTGGCCACAACTCTGTTCCTGAGTCTTTAAATGTGTCTGGAGCATTGTTCATTCACATGACATACTCGATAAAGTTTTTGTCATATCCGGTATCTTTACCAGATAGTTTAACTGACTCAACATTTTTTTAATTTGAAAGGGGCAACTAAACCTGGCTTTGAAGGGATTTCCTACCACTGGTGGCAATACTAATACGTCATCCCCACAGGAAATCGTCAAAGTTTCAGAGTTTATTATCTGCCACCTGCTTCACTCAATACTGTGTCCTTTTTAGCTGCTGTTTAGCCAAAACACCTACTCCATCTAATCTCTCCCTCAACTCACATACATAATCCAAGTGTGACATTTCCGGCTTTGGTCCTGTCAATTTATATTTGATTAATTTCAAAGGACCACACACGTCATGTAGGAATATTAACTCAAAGGAAGTAAACTGAGAAGATATATTTGGGGCATCTCCGATGGCAACCAGGTTAATGGGACACCTTTATCCCAATCATTCAGGCAATCTTGACATTACGTTGTTAACATGGTCTTCAGTGTCTGATGCTAATTTTCCAAGGCTCCTTGGGATTCAGGATGGGACGCCCTTGATTTGAAGTGCTGTATGCCTCTGCCAACCATGACTTCCTTAAACAGCTAAATGGTAAAATGAGACCCTTGGTCTGACTGAATCTCTCTGGTTAGCCCACAGCGAGGAAAGAAAGCTGCCAACTCCTCCACCTCCCTGTTTGCCTTAACACTCCAATAATAGAATTGCCTCTGGCAATCTGGTGGACATATCCATTATGGTCAGCAAATATTGGTTTCCACTTTTATTTTAGAAAGGGCAGCTATACAATTAATCATAACCCACGTGAAAGGTTATTCAAATGCAAGAATTGGCAAGAAAGGTGCTGGTTTTAGTACTGCCTGTGACTTACCTACGATTTGGCATGCATGATGTGCAACAAAAACTAACCACATCCTTGTGCATCCCAGAAATAAATAGGAGAGTGGGGCTGGAGCTGGATGGAGGCGAGCTTGGAAGGCGATAAGTAGATGCAGATGGGATGTGATGGTGATAGTTTGGAGAGGAGGGTGAAGTGGAAAGGTGGTCGGACAGTTGGAAACTTCAAACTATACAGCATCAACATCAATTTCACCAATTTCCTAATCTCCCTTCCCCAACCTCATCACACATCCAACCGTTCAAATTAGCACCACCCTCTTGAACTGCTCTAATTGTCCATCTTCCTTCCCACCTATCGACTCCACCCTCCCCTCCGACATGTCACTATCACTCCCACCTGCATCTTCCTATCGCCCTTCCAGTGACCCTCCCACCAGTCTAGCTCCTACCCTCCTATTCATCTTTCAGCCCCCTTTCCCCTCCCCACCCCCGCCACAATCCTGATGATGGGTTTATACCTGATATTTCGACTGTCCTGCTCTTAGTATGCTGTCTGATCTATTGTGCGTTTCTGGCACCTCACTTCTCAACTATTAGAGACTGAGCAGATCCCGTATCTCACAAAATTATTATTTATTGTCCTCCCTCCCCCCGCCCAACAACACCTTCTGAGTAAACTTTATCCACAGAGGCGAATTCTTTACAGAGGCCAGACACTGACTCTATACCTAGGCTGTGCACTCTCCTGTAGCTCCTTGGCGACTTGGGGTCTTCTTTACCAGGTTCACTAATGCCACTGACCTAACCTCTTTTACCGCATCTTTTCCCAAAGTGTCTTCCTTCAACGCCCAGCACATGTTTCCCAGCTTACTGCAGTGAAAACACCTTTTCCCCAGTGCCCTTCTTAAACCATCAGCACTGTAATTCTATGTGTTCCACTCTGTTATAGTGAGAACACCTGAGGCCTTTCACCACCTTTCAACACCCTTGAGCTTATTTTTCACCTGTGGTAAACTATTGCCAATGTGCTTTACTCCATATTTTGCAGTGTAGGATCTCCCCTTCTCCCAGTTTCTATCCCTCACAGGGTGGAAATTTTCCCAGATGCTAAATATCAAACATGCGCCAATACATAATTATCTGGCATTTGTACCGCGCTTCTCACTTTTTGAAATTTCTGTGAATTCACGTGTATTCTTACCATCTCTGGAAGTGAGTCTTTAAACTCCTCCAGCAGAATAATCTCCCTTTGAGCCTCACAGGTCTTATCCATTTTTATGGCCTGCACCCATCTATCAAAATGACTGTGTTTAATTCGTTCAAACTCAACATAAGTCCGACCTGATTCTCTCTCTGTGTTTCTGAACCTCTGTCGATATTCTTCTAGTACCAATGCATAACCACTCAAAATAGTTAGATTTACATCTGCATAATCTCTTGAGCCGTCATCTGACAGCGCTGCACATACCTCACTAACTGTGCCCACTAGTTTAGTCTGAACTAGCATTACTCACAAGTTCACTGGACACGCCATCTACTGAGCCATTTATTCAAACAAAATAAAAGAGGTTTTGACTCTTTTTCACTGAAATATGGCAAGGTATTAACATAGCTGTATACATCCCTACGTTCTCCCTTCATCTCCATCCAGTTAATTTAACTTTCTAGTCTAATTCCCAACTTCTGAATTTCAAATTCGCTCTCTATTTCTTTATCTTCTCTTTCTCTTTCTTCTCTCTCTGTTTCTGTCTCTTTCTTTATTTTCTAACTTCAGTTGCCATGTTTGCAATTTAAAGTTTTTCTAACTCTACTGCAGTTGCCTGTTTCTCTGATGCACCAAAGTGCTTGACCAACTCCATTAAAATTTCAGATTTCCTTTAGTCCCTGGTTAAACCCAATTCCAACGTATTTGCTAATTCTAAAAATATTCCTTCTTCTGTCTTTGTAAACTTCCTTGGCAAATTTGGGAACCTCTTTAGTAATATTAAAAGCCATTTCTCTCACTTTTAATTTAACCAACCACAAGTTTACAAAATTAAATGAATTTTCCCACCGGTTTTATTTGAAGATCTAGGTCACTAATTACCACGTGTTGGAATCTGCTGGGACCTTTTTTTACCCCAAATCTGTTCAAATCTGTCCAAATCCCATACGGCAAGGCTCCAAACTGTTATGACATCAATGTCGAACCCCTCTGTTGATTAAAACCACACACACAGAAAAGCTCACTTCACATCATAATATGTTAAAACATGAGAACTCCCAAATTCCACTAATAAAAGTAAAATAACAGTTTATATGTATGCAAGTTAGCTCGTCGTGCTTGAAGGTTTGTTTTCTGATGTTTCGACACCATGACTAGGTAACATTGTCAATGAGAGTCTCCGCTGAAGCACTGGTGGTATGTCCCACCTCTCTATTTATAAGTCTTGGTTTTTAAGGTGGGTGATGTCATTTCCGGTTCTTTTGTTTTACAAGAGCAGGTAGATAGGATCTAAATTTATGTGTTTATTGATGGACTTCTGGTTACAATGCCATTCCTCTAAGAACGTCCTTGCGTGTCTTAGGATGTGTGTGCGTTTTTCCCAATCAAAGTGGTGCCTTTCTTTGTCTGTATGTATGGAACATAGTGGCAATGCCGTGTCTTTTGGTGGCCAGTTGGTGTTCATGTATCCTGCTAGCATGACAACAGGACCATTTCAATGGCGGAAATATAATGTTAGACACACTGTTTAATCAAAGTGTATGTGTAAATAAGAAACATTTTTCATATGTGCAGAACAGTCTAAATGAACAACGGAGACACAGTTAGCGAAAAATGATGCACATACCAGCACATGATGAAAAAAATTTATAAAACATTATTTGAAGTTCATATAAAGTGATACGTTCCCCTTCTCTCAATGTTTCCTTCTATTTTGGAATTCTCGAATCTAATCTCTCATTCTTATCAGGATGTGTGTCATAAATTCTTGCTTCTGGTATCCCAATTTATTTCAGTTAATCCAATTTCTACTGGGAATTCAACATATTGGTCTTGTGGTTTCTTTCCAAAGTTAGTGTCTATCATATCATTGGAGATAAAAATTCTGCCATTAGACCCAGAATTTGAACACATTGCTCTGTTATACATGCACTACACAAAGGACCACAGCATACAGGCAATGCCAAAACATTGAGGGATGTACATCTAAACCATTCAATTATCAAGTTTTCTCATTTTTCACATTTCCTCATCGAAATCCTAACTCTCGTACTCTCTTTGTATTTAGTTAAGAAATTTACCAATTATTTTTCACATTTCTTCTCTCAAAACTCCTCTTTTTGGTTTATATCTATTGCTCTCTTCTTGATGTAATGTGATTATAATTGTGTAATGTAACTACAATGACATGTGGGAGGAGCTGGCCAGAGTTAATTGGAAGGGGAGCCGAGCAGGAAAGACCATGGAGCAGCAATGGCAGGAGTTTTTTGGGACAATTCGAGGATATCAGAAATTCATCCCAAAGGAGATGAAACATACTCATGGGAGGACAAGGCAGCCATGGGTGATAAGGCATCAAACCAAAAGAGGAAACATACAATGTGGTGAAGATGATTGGGAATCCAGGGAATTCATTGGCTCTGAAACTACATAAGGCTGGCATCACTGACACTACAGAGCTCTGAATCATGGTCAGGGAGAGAAACAGAGGGAAACACATTCACCTCAAACACAGAGGATGACATTACTGAAGGAAAACTGCAGATGAATTAAGTAATTGCATTAAAATCAGTTAAATACTTTTGCGGAATGTGTCAGATTGAAAGCATGACCCGGGGAGAGACCCTCAGCAGAATGAGAGTATGAAAATGGAAGTATTTCCACATCAGAAACCAGAGTAGGTCACTGAGTAGAGGACTGATGGGTGAATGGGTTTCAGTGAGAATTGGGGAACAGACAGCAGAATTGCCCTGCAGACATTGCAGCTGAAAACTGGGTATTTATGTAGCGCTGTAGACTACAGCAACAGGAGACGCAGAACAGCATTCAACCACAACCTGTAACATTTTTTGCCCAGGGATAATCTCCTCAGTCTGTCATTACCATCAACACGACATATGTTTTAGTAATGACTGTGGGTGAACATGTCAGGGTGAGAACCACGTGAACCTAAACCTGTTGTTAACACATTAAAGCTACAACACTTAACCAACAGATCTAATCGAAGCTCTGCAGTCCTGCCACATTCAGTCATAAATGGTGATGGACGATTAAACAAATGGCTGGAGGAGAGGATTCCATAAGTATCCCCATACTGCATAACAGAACTGCCCTGTACACCAGTGTAAAACACAAGGATGTCGTATCTGCACCATTCTCAGCCAGAAGTGTTGAGTGAATGATCCACCTCACTCTCGTCATGATGCCCACAGAATCACAGATGCCAGTCTTCAACCAATTCGATTCACTGCACGTGACGTGAAGTACACATTAGATACGACAAAGGCAATGGGCCCTGACACCATTCCTGCAATAGGACTGAAGACTTGTGCTGCACAACAAGCGGTGTCCGTGGGGAAGATGTTTCATTCCAGCTCCAACTCTAACACCTACCTGGCAATGTGGAAAGTTTACTCAGCTATCTCCGGTCCCCGAAGAGTAGTATAATTGCAATCTGACCAATTACCACTCCCTCAGTCCAGTCACGATAGTCACATTGGTCGGAGTTCTTTTTGACAGAGCTGTCAAGCAGCACAGAAATAACCTGCTCAGTGTGGTTTCTGATAGGTCCACATTTGGAGATGGTGCTGCTGTGGAAATGTCACTGGATTACTAATCAATACCAGGATAATGCTCTGGCAGCTGGTGGAAATAAAACGTAATTGAGAAAATATTAAGATGCAAAATCTGGCATCAGTAACAGTGACCTTGAAGCCAATGTCGAATGTAAACACCAATTTCCTTCCCCAATGTTCTTTCAGCAATTGAGTCTCCCATGCTTTCCTGGTCTGGCCTAAACGTGACTCCAGACACACAGACATGTGATAAACTGTTCAATGGTCTCTGATTCGGCCAATCAAGACACTCTATTGTCTCAAACTGCTTTGAGTTCTTAAAGGATAAACCTGGACAGAATTCCCAGCCCCAGCCGGTATCGGAAAAGGGAACAGGAAACACAGGCCTGTTGACACTGCAGAGACCTCCTTCCTAACATCTGAGAGCTTATGGCAACATTTCCAGAGCTTTCCCACAGACTGCACAGAAACATTGGGAAAGGCGGAGGTCATTCAACACATTGAGCCTTCCTCACTGTCGTTCATGTTCAAACATCTCCACAATGCACTTATCCCACACAATGAATGTATCCGTTAATGTGGTTCACCTTGGGAAGCTATGAAATAGGAAGTGCAGTAGTCGCTTTGGTCTGTCGAGTTTGCTACACAATTCAATATAATGATGGTTGGCCCTTTATTTCCACACCATACTCCTGCTCTCTCCTCATCCCTTTACAGTCTCTAAATCCTTATTTTTATTCAGTGTCTTGACTTCCAGGTTCGAGCGTATTCACAAGGTTCACCAGTCTCTGAGTGCAGACATTTATTCTCACCTCATGCAGAATGGCCTATCTGGACCGAATACTGTGGCCCCTTGTATTAGACACCATAGCCTGGGGAATTCTCATCCCTGCTTCCAATCTGTCACACCCTGTCAGAGTTTTATATATCTCACTGAGATTTCCACTCATTTTCCTAAACTCCATGGAATACAGGACCAGTCCCCCCCAAACTCTGCTCCCACAATAAGCCTGTAATCCCACAGATCAAAAAAGAGAAAATGCTGGAAAATCTCAGCAAGTCTGGCAGCATTTGTAAGGAGAGAAAAGAGCTGACATTTCGAGTTTAACTGACCCTTTGACAAAGGGTCAGTTAGACTCGAAACTTCAGCTCTTTTCTCTCCTTACAGATGCTGCCAAACTTGCTGAGATTTTCCAGCATTTTCTCTTTTCTGGTTTCAGATTCCAGCATCTTCAATAATTTGCTTTTAATTCCAGAGATCAGTCTGGTCATCCTTCACTGCTCTCCTTCAATGTCAGGTTTGCCCTTTATGAGGTACGGAGATCCTTACTCCTGGATTCAAATCACCCTGAAATGAAGGTCAGCGTACAATTTACCTTCCTAATTGCTTTCTGTTCCTGCAATATTGTTTTCAGTGACTGGTCTACAGGGAGTTCCAGATCTTTTGCAATGTTGCAGCTTCCCACTTGGTGTGTCTATATACACTGGTCAGCGTGTCAATGTCATTCCCAGTATTTACTTCTGGGTTCAGAACTCACTGCACTACAGGGACCTCGGAGGGCTGCGCAGAAGGAAACAACAAAAAGAAGCATGCGTCCCTTTGAAGGTCAACATGTTTCAAGCAATCCCTTTTTAAACGATAGGCTTCCAGTCTATTCTTCCCGCCATAGGGCACACCGTCACCTCTACCCACCTTGGTCTCCATCTGTCAGGTATCTGCCCAATCCTTCCACTTGTCTAAGTCAGCGAGAAGCCTTTGTGCAACCTCCTCACCCACTCACAATACAACATCCTTTAGTGCTGTCAGCAGGTTGGGATATATTGTATTTGATTGCCGCAACCAAATTTTTAATGGGTGTTGTGAACAGTTGGGACCCGAGCAGCGATCCTTGTGATACCTCAGCAACCTTCCACTGTTGACAAATGTTGTTTTTCAATTTATTTATTTCGTGAATCTGGGTTTGAGTGGCTGGGCCAGCATTTATTGCCTGCGCCTGGTTGCTCTTAAGAAATTGGTGGTGAGCTGCCTTGTTGAACTGTTGCAGTCCACTGTGGATTCAGTGATAGTAGCACCATTGAATGCCAAGGGGCACTGGTTAGATTGTATTTTAGTGGTGATGGTCACGGTCTGGCATTTGTGTGGCCTGAAGATTACTTGCCACTTGTCAGCCTGGATACTGACCAGATCTTGTCACATTTGGACATGGGCTAATTCAGTATCTGAGGAGCCACAAATGTTGCTGAACACGGTGCAATCATTGGCGAACATCCCCACTTCTGACCTTTTAGTAGAGGGAAGGTCATTGATGAAGCCGCCTTGAAGATGTTTGAGCCTTGGCCACTGCCCGAAGGACTCTGACAGAGTTGTGCTGGAGCTGAGTTCACTGACCTTTATCAACCATAACCATCTTCCTCGGTATCAGGTCTGACTCTAACCAGCGGCGAGTTTTCCCTCGTGCCCATTGATTCGAGTTTTGCTAACACACCTTGATGCCACACTTGGTCGAAGGCAGTCTTGTTTTAAAGGGCTGTCACTCTCATTCCACCTCTGGAATTCAGCTCTTTTTTCCATGTTTGAACCAAGGTAACATGATCAGGAGCTGAGTGACCCTGGTGGAGCCCAAACTGGGTGTCATTGACCAGGTTACGTCTGAGCAGGTGCTGCTTGAAAGCATTGACACCTTCCATCACTTTATTGATGATCGAGAGTAGACTGATGGGGTGGTAATTAGCCGGATTGGATTTCGTCTGCTTTTTGTGTATAGGCGATACTTGGGTAATTTTCCACTTAATTGGGGAAAATGTCATTGTTCAAATGATATTGGAACAACTTAGTTAGGGCAGTGACAAGTTCTACAGCAAAAGATTTTAGGACTATTCATGCCAGAATGTTGTCAGTATGTGTCCCCTTTGGGGTATTCAGTGTCTCCAATCGTTTCTGGATATCGTGTCGAGTGAACCAAATTGGCTGATGACTGATAACTGAATTGCTGAGGACCACTGAGGTAGGCTGAGATGGATTGTTGCGAATGCATCAACTTTATCTTTTGCACTGAAGTGCTGGGCACTTCTACCATTAAGGATGGGGATACTTGTAGAATCTCCTCCTTCAATGACGTGTTTAATTGTCCATAACTATTCTCAACTAGAAGTGGAAGGACTGCAGAGCTTAGATATGAACCGTTGCTTGTGGGATCACTTAGCTCTGTCTATCACCTACTGCTTATGTCAATTGGCACATGAGTCGTCCTGGTTGGTGGCTTCTTGTTGACACCTCTTTTTCAGGTATGTCTGGTGTTGTTCCTGCCCTCCAGCACTCTCTATTGATCCAAGGTTATTTCTCGGCTTGATGGTAATTGTTGTGAGGGTATATGCTAGGCCAAAAGGTTGTGGGGGAGTACAGTTCTGCTGCTATTGCTGACACATAGCACCTATGGAAACCCAGACTTTAGCTGTTGGGTCTGTTTAAGTCTGTCTTATTTAGCACGGTGATAGTACCACTCAAAATTATGGAGGTTATTCTCAATGTGAAGGTGGGACTTGGTCTATGCAATCACTCTGCTGTGGTCACTCAAACCGATACTGACATGGACAGATTCTTCTGCAACTGGCAGATTAGTAAGGATGTGGTCAAGTATGTATTTTCCTCTTGTTGGTTCCTTCACCAGCTGCCACAGACCCAGTCTCGCAATTATATCCTTTCGGACCCGAACGGCTCGATTAATAATGCTGCTGTCGAGTCACTCTTGGTGGACATTGAAATCCCCCACCCAGAGTACATTTTGCTCCCTTGCCACCCTCAGTGCTTCCTCCAAGTGTTGGTCAGCATGGAGGAGTACTGATTCGTCAGTTGAGAGAGGCTGGTACATGGTAATCTGCAGGTGGTTTCCTTTAGCATGTGTAAACTAACGCCATGAGACTTCGTGGGATGCAGAATCACGGTTGAGGATTACGACAGCAATTCCCTTCCGACTGTATCCCACTGTGCCGCCTCATCTGCTGTGTCTGTCCTGCTGGTGAGACAGGAGATATCTGGGGAAGGTGATGGGGAGTCTGGGACATAGTCATGCTCACAGAATCATACCTTACAGATAATGTCAGGCTTTTGCTTGACGAATCTGTTTATTTCTGTTCACTGCTTCCTGCCAGCTGTCCCATTCTAGAAACATGTCCATATATTCGCCCCAATTCACTAAGATTTGATTTTACAAACTGGGCTTGGAGCTTTCTCAAAAAAATTTCTGAAAATCTAAATGTTTTACACCCATTGCTTCTATTTCATTTGTCTCCCAGTCTGTTTCTCCAAAATAATTCCCATTTCATAAATCTATGTTAGTGTTTTCTATGATTGTTACTTCAGCCTTAATAATTTCTCCTACACATTTACTGACTTTGTTTTATGTTCAATGTATTATATAATTTTCCCACACTCGACTTGGTTTTCCTCCTATTGTTAGAAAGTTCTGCGAAGAAAGAACTGAAGTAGCTGTTTCACAGTTCTGCCATTTCCCTGTTCCCCATTCCCCATTCTCTGGTTTCAGATTGTAAGGAAGCTGCACTTGTTTTATGTTATTTCTCACATTGACATAAATTGACAATCTATTACAATTCAGTCTGATAACCCTTATGAATATAAGCTTCAGAAACACATCAATTCCTGCCGAAGCTGCTCAATGATTGACATTGAATAGCCACACACTCACAGGAGTATATATTCTGTACTGTCAGAAATACAGCTGACAGAAATATAATATTCCCACTTTTCTATACCCGGCCCATAGCCGGGAATGATATGACACTTCCAAGCGCTCGTTCAAGCACTTTTTAATGGTTGTGAGGATACCTGTGATAACTCTCCTTTCAAGAAGTAAATTCCTGACCCCAACATCCTCTGGGTGAAAAATAACAATCTTTAAATTCTCACTAAGCTTCAAACCATTCACTTTAAAAAAGTGCTCCCTTGTTCTTGTCCCTCTGACTAAAAGGAACAGCTGCTGTCTATCCACCCTGTCCATGCCCCTCATAATCTTATCCTTGTTAATCACATCCCCCTCAGTCTTCTCTGCTCCAAACCAAACAACCCGAGCTTCTCCAGCCTCTCTCCACAGCTGATATCCTCCATGCCAGGGAACCTCTTGCTGAATCTCCTCTGCACAACATCCAGCACCATCATGTCCTTGCTGTAATGTGGTTCCCAGAACTACACACAGTATTCCATCGTGGCCTTCCGAAGACCTGTATAGCACTTAGAACGTACGCCCCAATTAATAAATGCTACACCCAAGGTCCACTGCTTAACTAACCTATTAACCTGTCCAGTCACATTCAGGGATGTGTGGAGAAGCACCCTCCGAGCTTCCTAGTGTGCTGCTATTCATTGAGTCCTCCCTGTCTTCTTCCTTCATCCAAACTGCATCGCCTCATATTGATCAGATTTATATTCCATCTGCAATTGATCCAATCCATCTGTATCTTTCTGTAACATAAGACCTTCCTCCTACTGACAACAAAACGGGCAAACACAAACTTACTTATCACAACCTCCACCCCATCTACCCAACCACCCCCCCCCACCTCCCCCATTCACATCTGCACCATTTATGAATACCACAAGTAACAGGGACGCAGCACTGATCCCTGTGGTATACCGGGGTCACTGATCCCCAGTCACACAAACAGCCTTCTCCACCAGCCCCGTCTCCTGCCATGAAGACAATTTTCGTTGTAAATTTTCAAGCTATCCTTGATTCCATGAATTTTACTTTATTATTGAGGTTCTGTTCGCCGAGCTGGGAATTTGTGTTGCAGACATTTCGTCCTCTGTCTAGGTGACACCCTCTGTGCTTGGAAGCCTCCTGTGAAGCACTTCAGTGATGTAGGCTCCCAAGCACAGGAGGCTCCCAAGCACGGAGGATGTCACCGAGACGGGACGAAACATCTGCAACACAAATTCCCAGCTCGGCGAACAGAACCACAACAACGAGCACCCGAGCTACAAATCTTCTCACAAAATTTGAATTTTACTTTATTCTCCATTTTCCCATGTGGAGCTTTGTCAATGTCCTTGCTGCAAAACTAATTAATAGACCTCCTCAAACTAATTCCAATTCATGAGATGTGACTTCCCTCTGCTGAAGTCATGATGATTATCCCTGACCAAGCCTTGCCACTCTGATTGGAGTTCAATTTTCTCCTTCTCTATTTTCTCCAGTAGTTTACCTAACAGTGATCTAATACTTGCTTGTCTATAGTTCCCTGGTCTATCTCTACCATCTTTACTGTGAATTGGAATCACATTAGCTGTTCTCCAGTCCTCTGGTGCCAACCCTTTGGTCAGATTCAAATTCACTTTTTCATTCGGAGTCTTTCCCCCCTTGACTCCATCAGCAGCCTGCGATACAACTCGTTCAGACCTGGCCACCAGTCCAATTCTCTACCAGCCAAAGCCTCAAATTACTGCTCGCAATTTACACCAATCTGTTCAAGAGCTTCCCCATCCATCTTAGAACATAGAACAGAGAACAGTCCAGCACAGAACAGGCCCTTCAGCCCGCGATGTTGTGCCGATCATTCATGCTCATGTATGCACCCTCAAATTTCTGTTACCATATGCATGTCCAGCAGTCTCTTAAAAGTCCCCAATGACGTTGCTTCCACAACTGCTGCTGGCAACGCATTCCATGATCTCACAACTCTCTGCGTAAAGAACCCGCCTCTGACATCCCCTCTATACTTTCCTCCAACCAGCTTAAAACTATAACCCCTCGTTTTGGACATTTCTGCCCTGGGAAATAGTCTCTGGTTTTCGACTCTATCTATGCCTGTCATTATCTTGTATAGCTCAATTAGGTCCCCTCTCCTCCTCCTTTTCTCCAATGGAGAAGTCCAAGCTCAGTTAACCTCTCTTCATAAGATAAGCCCTCCAGTTCATGCAGCATCCTGGTAAACCTCCTCTGATCCCTCTCCAAAGCATCCATATCTTTCCTATAACAGGGCGATCAGCACTGGACGCAGTATTCCAAGTGCGGTCTAACCAAAGTTTTATAGTGCTGCAACAAGATCTCACGACTCTTAAACTCAATCCCCCGTTAATGAAAACCAAAACACCATATGCTTTCTTAACAACCCTGTCCACTTGGGTGGCCAATTTAAGGGATCTATGTACCTGCACACAAAGATCCCTCTGCTCCTCCACACTGCGAAGAATCCTATCCTTAATCCTGTACTAAGCTTTCAAATTCGACCTTCCAAAATGCATCACCTCGCATTTATCCAGGTTGAACTCCATCTGCCACCTCTCAGGCCATCTCTGCATCCTGTCAATGTCCCGCTGAAGCCTACAACAGCCCTCTATACTGTCAAAGACACATCCAACCTTTGTGTCATCTGCAAACTTGCTGACCCATCCTTCAATCATCTCATCCAAGTCATTAATAAAAAATACAAACATTAGAGCCCTATGGAACACCACTCACCACTGACGTCCAGGCAGAATATTTTCTTTCTCCTACCACTCGCTAGCATCTGTTAGCCAGCCAATTCTGTATCCAGACAGCTAAGTTACCCTGTATCCCATTCCTCCTGACCTTCGCAATGAGCCTGCCATGGGGAACCTTATCAAATGCCTTGCTGAAGTCCATATGCACCACATCCACAGCTCGACCCTCATCAACTTTTCTAGTCACGCCCTCAAAGAACTCGAATTCTGTAGCTGCCTCCTCCTTCTCCCAAGTAAAACTCATGTGAAGATCTCATGTCACAATCTCTCAGTGTTCTCCAGCTTCAAACACAGATTGCCCCCTTGATTTCTGATGGACACTAACTGTTCACTGATTACTCTGTTCTTCTTTTTGTCCGTGTAGACTATCGTGGTATTCTCCATAACGGCATCTGCTTGCATTTCTCAATGTTCTCTGTTATTCAGTCCCCTCTATGTTTCTAAGATTCAAAAAAATCACCTCTCATTATTTGAAATTCGAGATCACTGGCCGAGTGTCCCAAACAATCTTGCCATCTTTGGGAAAAATCTGGAGAATGCCTTTTGCAGTTCCTCTGTACTCAGTGTATTCGTCTTTAGATGGGGACTCCACAGCAGTATACAATACTCTCAGCATTGTCTCAGCAACACGCTATGCAACGGGTGCATGACATCTTCTATATTCCAGTGACAATCACATGAATGTAAACATAATTGTTTCTTTCCCATTTACATATGTTCGGCCCAATACCTTCCGCTTTAACTTTTCTGATTATATTAGTATGTGAGTTCTTAAAAAATGCTCCTGAATATCGAACTGTACGTTATCCATTGATCCTCATGGCTGAAGACTACAAGAATCATCTTAAAACTATTTCAAATGATTGTTTGCCACTTCTGATTTTCCTTTCATCAATGCATTATCGCACTCCCCAGTTATGTTATTGCCTTCTATATATCTAGTAGCATGCACTTTGTAATTGAGTCCAACAGACACCCGACTGCTGATGACAAGTTACCTGGTCTGTAGTTTACCACTGTCCATCTTCATCCGTTCTTAAACTGGCGGATAATATTTATAACCGTCCCTTATCCCGATTGGCTACCTGCTATAGGGAATGTGTCGGAAAATAACATGAAAATGCGTAATGCAATCAATATGACTATTGCTGCTTCCACTGAAATTTTTGTATGAAGTAAATCTGGTCTGTCAGATTTATCAACACTCAATCCAGATGTCCTTTCAAATGCTACCTCATCGCTGATATGAATGATCCTAGACTTTAGTTATACAAGTCCCATGGTCATTCGGTATTTCTGGGAGAATTTCTGGATATTCTTCCATGAAGTCAGATACAAAGAATCTGATTCTTTCCCCTGTAATTTCTCTGTTCGTTGCAATAAATTACCCTGTCCGCACACTCACTGTTCCACATTTGATTTTGTTTTTAGTTTTGTTTCATACATTGTTAGAAGCTTTATAGCAGTCTTTACGTTGTTTCTTTGTTTGCATGCTTCTTCTCGTTTTGATTTTTTTCCCTCAGTTTCTTGGTCCGAATTTGCTAGGTCCTACATTTCTCTGAATCCACTGGCTTACTACAACACTTGGCATTTTTTCTAAGCTGCTTCCTTTGATCTAATAGGTAGATGGGGGGATGTGAATGTGATAGGTCAGAGAGGAGGGCGGAGTGGATAGGTGGGAAGGAAGAATGACACATAGGAATATTCTAGATGGCGGTGCCGAGTTGTAAGGTTGGACTGGGATAAGGTGGGATTTGGAGAAATGAGGAAACTGGTGAAATCCACATTGATCACTTGTGGTTGAAGGGACCCACGGGGGACGATAAGGCTTTCCTCCTCCATTACTCAGGTTGTTATGGTTTAGTGATGGAGGAGGCCCAGGACCTGCATGTCCTTGTTGGAGAGGGAGGGGGAGTTAAAGTGTTTAGCCACAAGGTGGTGAGGTTGGCTAGTGTGGCTGTACCAGACATGGTCTCTGAAATGATCCTGCGGCCCCAGTGTAGAGAAGACCACATTTGGTTTAATGGATGCAGTAGATGAGGCGTTCTGTCTCCCTTCATCACCTTTCACTTTCAAACGCTCCTTCATCTACCTCTTGCTTTCCAGGCTTCATTCCCCGTGCAATATACCCCGCCCTATTATCTCTTACTCCCCCACCCCCCGGTCCACAAGCCTCATTTCTGATGAAGAACTCATGACTGAAATGTCGATTCTCATGCCACTACTATGCTGCCTGACCAGCTGTAATTTTCCAGCAGCACATTCTTCGACTCTGTCCTTCAACATCTGCAGTCTCCACTTTCTCCTCACACCTTCATGGCTTGCATGACTCAGATTCATAATGGTTGCTTCAAGTAATACAAAAACCGTTGTGTACACAAACATCATAAAACCAGTAGAGACAGCACCGTACTTCATTGTCGAGCAGTGCAGCCTAACAACAACAGGGACCCCGATTTGATTCCAATCACGGGTAACTCTGTGTGGAGATTGCAGATTCTCCCCGTGTCCGGGTGGGTTACCTCGGGTACTTCGGTTCCCTCCCACAGTCCAAAGATGTGCAGGTCAAATTAATTGGCCATATTAAACTGCCAATAGCGGTAGGTGCATTAATCAGGGGGAAACCGGTTTGGGTGGGTCACTCTTTAAAGGTTTGATGTGGACGTTTTGGCCCGAAGGGCCTTTTTCCATACTGTAGGGAACCTAATCTCAAATAAAACGTTGTGGTCACTTTTCCCAAAAGGTCGTTTACAGCAAAGTTTTTAATTAGCTCTTCTGATCATTCAACACCAATTCCTAAAAACCCTAATTTCGACTTCAGTGCTCGAAATAATGTTAATGCAAGCCATCTCCCGCATGCTCATGAAATTCTTTTTTCCCAGCAATAGCATTCATTTGGGTTAACATAGCTTAGATATAATTTAAACAACACATTATTACTGCAGTTCCCACAAACGTGTATATCCCATTTCCTGCTTTATAACACGCCCAACATTTGGATTGCCGCTTTCACTTTAATATATAACTCCCATCAATGTTTGCTTCTCATTGCTGTTTCTGAGGTCCACCTTTCAGGATTCATTGAAACCTCAGTGAAGTTGGTTCTGGGGAGACTAATGGTGGAAGTCATCTCGCACATCATTTATGATCTTCGCAAGCTTTATTCTGAGATTTTCTCCAGATCTCCCGTTGTGCTGGTGATATAGAGAAGGAAAACGATTTTCAACAATGCTGTGTATTCCCCGCGACAGCTGAGACAGCTCTGACATGGGTGGGAACCTTACAGCAGGCTGGTAAACCGTCGCTGCTACTGTACAGGTTCTTAGTGAGATCACATCTGGAGTACTGTGTACAGATTTAATCTCCTCACTGAGGAAAATATATTGTTACATTGGAAGTAGTTCTGCGATGGTTCCCTCAACTGATTCGTGTAATGAAGCTGTTAGTTTAGAAGGAAAGGATGGTCAGTTTGATCCAATACACATTGGACTTTACAAGAATGAAAGATGAACTTATTTTTACATAGATGACTAGAAGGTGTGAGCAACCGAAGCCAATTACACACATAATGGAGAAATCCATGCCATTCTCCAGCCTGTTACACAGAAACAACACAAGGATATTCAGGCTTTCAACAGTGTGACAGCAGAACAGGACGAGGCTATTCAGCCCCTGGGGCCTGATATGCTGTTACAGGAAGAGGGCCAATCAGCCCCTCAAGCCTGTAACACTTGAACCAGAGTAGAACATAACGGACCAGTAACCTATTACACAGCAAACGGATCAGTCCATTCAGCCCCGTCAAGTCTGTTACACAGGAAATGGAAGAGGCCACACAGTGACTGGAGATTGTTATGCTGGGATAACAGGAGGCCATACAGCCCCACTGAGCCTGTTGCAAGTGAATTGGATAAGGATACAATCTATCTGCGACTTTTCTTATGAGAAATGCAGAGGTAATTCAGACACGTGTCTGTTGTAAGGGAGCAGGATAAGACCAATCATAGAAGACCTCGGTCCCATGTCAGGGATGCGTGAGGAGGCCGTTCAGTTTCTCCAGCCTTTTACGGAGGAATTTGAGCAGACCCATTATCCCCCACCCCTCTAACACATCGACAGGAGGAGGTCATTCTGGCCTTGGAGCCGACAACATGGGAACACCCGAAAGACGTCAGCCCATCGAGTTTGTACACCAGCAGGATGATGAGTCCATTCAGCGACACATGGCTCTTACACAGCAATTGGAGCAGATCTCTAAACGCCTTGTGGCTGTTAAACTGGAATTCAAAGAAAACGTAAAGGTTTTCGAAAGGGAAGGACTTATAATAATGGTATACATTAGAGAGCAAAGTTTAACGATAAATTATAGTAATTCAAGGCAAATTGTTAGATTTCCATTGTTCAGGACATTTGCAAAGTTACACCACACTCTGTCAGAGACAACATGCTTTTACAAAGGCTAAATCATGTTTGTATTGTTTGCTTGAGTTATTTAAAGATGTCACAAACAAGGTGGATAGTGGGAATTCTGGAAATGGACTATATCTGGTCTTCCAGAAGGGATTGGATATATCGCTTGTCCAAAGAGTGAGCAGTAAAAGCACAAAACATGGGTTTAGGAGTAATTTATTAGCTTGGTTGGAGGATTGGTGAACCAAGAAAATGCAGTCAAATGTCTTTTTCTTTTGACAAATGTACCTTGTGGGGTGCCACAGATTTAAGTATTCATGCCTTAAATATTTGTCATCAATATTATTACACGGTTGACAGGATAGAAAATACTATAACCATTTTTTCAGATCACACTAACATCGGTGGAAAATTACTTCGGAATGAGGATGTAAGAGGTTTAAAAATGAATATTGATAGGCTGGTTAAGTAGGCTAACATTTGGCAATGAAAGTTAAAGTGGATAACTATGAAATTATTCAATTTGGCCAGCGAAATAGAAAGACAAATTATTATCTAAATGGAGAGAACCTTTAAAGTGCTCAGGTGCAGAGGGGTCTCTGTGTTCACGTGCATTTCACAGAAAACCTGCATACAGCTACAGCAAGTAATGGCAAACGTAATTTCAGCTTTTATTCGTAAAAGGATAGAGTTGAAAGGTAGGGAGTGTTGCTGTAGCTACGCAAGACATTAGTGAAGCTGCAACTGGAGTACCGTTTGGGTGAGGAAGGATTCATTTGCATTGGTGGTAAATTCGATTGATTCCAGAAATGAGGGATGAAGAGAGATTGAGCAATTCAGGCGGATACTCTCAAGTTTATAATAGTGAAAAGAGATAACATTGAGGTCTGTAAGATGCCAAAAATTAATTGAAAGTGTAGGCGTGGAGTGGATATTTTTTCACGTGCCACAATCTACAACACGAGACCAGAAGATTGGAGATGGCAGGAACGTGGAACAGAGGCCGTGATGAGGTCAGCCGTGATTGTATTCAGTGGTGGAGCAGGCTGGAGCGGCTGAATTACTGACTGATGTTCCTTGTTCTTATTCAGCCTTTCGAATATGTTACAAAGGAATGGGGGACGACTGGTTAGCAAACAGGAAAGAGGCACTCCGGATAAATCAGTCGAAATCAGTTTGACAGAACGTCACCAGTGATGTCAACATACTGGGAGATGATGGATATGTCACCCAGTCCTGCCTGGAAAGTTCCGGATTATAGAATCTGAATAAATGGTGACCCTAACAGCTATTAACAGCATCGTTATACCCCTGGTGTGAAGCTGCAGGTCGTGTTGAAGGAGGTGACACCGCTCTGTGACCAACTCCTTGTTCAGTCAGGGCCCCCTCACACTCTGCTCCTGGGTTAAGTGGAGCTTGGGAAGCAGTTCCTGGAAAACCCGGGGTGGATAGAGCAGATCCCTTTCCCCACACACACTCTCTCCGTGGTTTCAGAGCTTCCTCTCTCTGCAGCCTCTGCTCCATTTGTTGTTCATGTTACAGACCCAGATGCTGTAACTGCAGTCCCCAGGCTCCATCCAGATTTGGGCGTGAAAATCATCAGGTCTCCCTGAATGTGTGAAGCAGCTCACAACACATCCTCCAGCAAACCATCCCCAGCCCCTCTACTAACTTTCCAATAACTGGAGTCAGTCAGAAGCCCCTGAGCTACGAGAGTTAGGGTCAGACGAGACCCCCATAAAGTATTTTAAGAAGGTTGCTCCAGCCCAAACTTTTCCTTATTGCAACCGTAGATATGAAGTGTGAAGCAAAATACAATCTCTTCAAACGCTTTAGTTAAAAATCAATCAAAGAAAATAACAATTGGGTTAGTTTATAGATTGGAACACATGCAAAAAAATGTACCTTCTTGGTAAACACCGCTTGGCACAAAGGAAAACTCAAATACAGATTCTTACGTGTAGATTTCCAATCCAGAAAGAAACTACATTAGAAGAGATCTCAGAGAGAAGAGCAGCTGGGGATCATGCATTGAAACTTGCAACTCTTCTGGGATCCCAAGCAGCCGCTCAATGCTGCAGCTAAACACAAAACGAGTCGACCTGGTCTGGGAGAGCTGGCCGCTGCCCTTTTATTGTTCCCATCGTTTTAATAAAACCTAAAGGCCTCCTCAGTTATTTACTGCAGTCATTTTCAGGTGGCAGTTCGGCATCGCTGCCTTTAAGACCTGTCTTCAAAAACGACCAAAAGAAAATAACCTTTTTAAATTGACAGTATCGTCAAACCTCCCCCTTTGAAAAAAATTAACCATCAGTAGACAACTGCAGCTTCATTTTAAGCCCCTTATTCTTACTCTATTAGTAGACTACAATACATTTGTATGTCATTGACACTAAGCATGGAAACATTCACAACCCCATTCTATTTCAGTCAGTTTCGTCCGGCCACAAAATACCTCTGTCTTACTTCATCCAAGTCTCGACAACTTGGCAGCAAGTACATTTTCTTTTCCTGTCACCTGCATAACTTCCAAATTGAATGGCAACAATAGTAACCTCTATCTGAACAGACTGGACGTGTTCTCCCTAAATTTGTCTGAAAACTAATAGACGTTATGATCAGTATGTAGATTTTGCTCAGGCATGTTATTGGCAATGTAAATACTGAAATGTTGCAACGACAACACCAAGCTCAAGGCCACCTTCCCAATTGTGAAATATTTTTGTTGATGGTTTCATCGGACACTCCAACCACATGTTTCATAATTGAGCACTTCTCATCTCTCTCATAGTCCTTCTAAATTACATATCTCCTTATGTCTCAGCATAAAAGAATTATATGCTTCTGTATCTGTTAATGCTGTAACCTCTTTACCTGCTACTCCTGGCCTACGCCAGTAAACCTTACCCTCACAGGTGTAGGTTTTAAGAATTTCTCGCTCATCCTTCTTAATCCTTCAGAGAAGCCAAACTTTGATTTATGTACCAACTTGTCATCATCAGTCATTGCAGCTTCTAATCTTGCCATTGTAACTCTCTTCTCTTCCAAATGAGCTCTCACGACTCAGGAAGTGAATGTTTGAACTACACCGAAGTGAGAATCTCTCTAAGAGTGACACAGGTTGGTCTGCTTTTACTGCCTTTATCTACCTTTCAAAATTACTTTGACTGACTTTTTCCAACTCAATGTACGTTTAAACAGGGAGCCTTTCTTTTAGATTCTTGAAACGCTGTCTGTAGGCTTCTGACACAAGCTCATATGCACTTCAGATTGCTTTCTTCACCTTCTCATAACCCTCCCCCCTCCCCAAGATACCTTCTCTGAAATGGATACAAATACCTCAACCCTGATACCTATTAGCGATGTTTGGATCAACTAAATCCACATAGTCACTGGACACTGCATTCGTTTATCCACTTTCTGAAATAAAATTAAAATTAAAAAGGCGTCTACATCCTTCTCATCAAATGTCTGTAATGCCTGGATGTATTAAAACAGATACACGCCAGGTCTTTGGCTACCATCGGGTTGCTCATCCTCGCTATTCTCCTCATTTCAGCCGACTGTCTACTTTCATCTCCGCCTTCTAAGTGGACTGTTCTCTCTAATCCTGGATTAGTGGTGATGGAAGAGCACAGCAGTTCAGGCAGCGTCCAAGTAGCTTCGAAATCGACGTTTCGGGCAAAAACCCTTCATCAGGAATAAAGGCATTGAGCCTGAAGAGTGGAGAGATAAGCGAAAGGACGGTGGGGGTGGGGAGAAAGAAGCAGAGAGTACAATGGGTGAGTGGGGGAGGGGATGAAGGTGATAGGTCAAGGAGGAGAGGGTGGAGTGTATAGGTGGAAAAGGAGATAGGCAGGTAGGACAAGTCCGGACAAGTCATGAGGACAGTGCTGAGCTGGAAGTTTGGAACTAGGGTGAGGTGGGGGAAGGGGAAATGAGGAAACTGTTGAAGTCCACATTGATGCCCTGGGGTTGAAGTGTTCCGAGGCGGAAGATGAGGCAGTCTTCCTCCAGGCGTCTGGTGGTGAGGAAGCTGTGGTGAAGGAGGCCCAGGACCTTCATGTCCTTGGTAGAGTGGGAGGGGGAGTTGAAATGTTGTGCCGCGGGGCGGTGTGGTTGATTGGTGCGGGTGTCCTGGAGATGTCCCTGATGCGCTCTGCGACGAGGCGCCCAGTCTCCCCAATGTAGAGGATACCGTATCGGGAGCAACGGATACAATAAATGATATTGGTGGATGTGCAAGTAAAACTTTGATGGATGTGGAAGGCTCCTTTAGGGCCTTGGATAGAGGTGAGGGAGGAAGTGTGGGCGCATTTTTTACAGTTCCTGCGGTGGCAGGGGAATGTGCCAAGATTGGAGGGTGGGTTGTTTGAGGGCGTGGACCTGAACAGGTGGTCACGGAGGGAACGGTCTTTGCGGAAGGCGGAAAGTGATGGGGAGGGAAATATATCCCTGGTAGTGAGGTCTGTTTGGAGGTGGCTGATATGTCGCTGGATGATTTGGTTTATGCGAAGGTTGGTAGGGTGGAAGGTGAGCACTAGGGGCGTTCTGTCCTTGTTACGGTTGGATGGGTGGGGTCTGAGGGCGGAGGTGCGGGATGTAGACGAGATGCGTTGGAGGGCATCTTTAACCACATGGGAAGGGAAATTGCGATCTCTAAAGAAGGAGGCCATCTGGTGTGTTCTGTGGTGGAACTGGTCCTGGGAGCAGATTCGCCGGAAGCGGAGGAATTGGGAATACGGGATGGCATTTTTGCAAGAGTTAGGGTGGGAAGAGGTGTAATCCAGGTAGCTGTGGGAGTCGGTGGGTTTGTAAAAAATGTCAGTGTCAAGTCGGTGGTCATTAATGGAGATGGAGAGGTCCAGGAAGGGGAGGGAGGTGTCAGAGATGGTCCAAGTAAATTTAAGGTCAGGGTGGAATGTGTTGGTGAAGTTGATGAATTGCTCAACCTCCTCGTGGGGGTACGAGGTGGCTCCAATGCAGTCATCAATGTAGCGGAGGAAGAGATGGGGAGTGGTGCCAGTGTAATTGCGAAAGATCAACTGTTCTACGTAGCCAACAAAGAGACAGGCATAGCTGGGGCCCATACGTGTGCCCATGGCGACCCCTTTGGTCTGGAGGAAGTGGGAGGATTCAAAGGAGAAATTGTTAAGGGTGAGGACCAGTTCGGCTAAACGAATGAGAGTGTCGGTGGAAGGGTACTGTTGGGGATGTCTGGAGAGGAAGAAACGGAGGGCTTGGAGGCCCTGGTCATGGCGGATGGAGGTGTAGAGGGATTGGATATCCATGGTGAAGATGAGGCGTTGGGGGGCAGGGACACGGAAGTCTTGGAGGAGGTGGAGGGGGTGGGTGGTGTGTCGAACATATGTGGGGAGTTCCTGGACTAGGGGGGATAGGACAGTGTCGAGGTAGGTAGAGATGAGTTCAGTGGGGCAGGAGCATGCTGAGACAATGGGTCGTCCAGGATGGTCAGGTTTGTGGATCATGGGAAGGAGGTAGAACCGGGCAGTGCGGGGTTCCCGGACTATGAGGTTGGAAGCTGTGGGTGGGAGATCTCCTGAGGTGATTAGGTTCTGTATGGTCTGGGAGATGATGGTTTGGTGATGGGGGTGGGGTCATGGTCGAGGGGGCAGTAGGAAGAGGTGTCCTTGAGTTGACGTTTGGCTTCAGCGGTTTAGAGGTCAGTCTGCCAAACAATCACTGCGCCCTCTTTCTACGCTGGCTTGATGGTGAAGTTGGGATTGGAGCAGAGGGATTGGAGGACTGCGCGTTGTGAAGGTGGGAGGTTGGAGTGGGGGAGGGAGGTAGACAAATTGAGGCGGTTACTGTCCAGGCAGCAGTTGGAAATGAAGAGGTCGAGGGCAGGTAATAGGCCAGCGCGGGGTGTCCGGGTGGATGCAGTGTGTTGGAGGTGGGCGAAGGGGTCCTCAGAAGGTGGGCGGGAGTCATGATTGTGAAAGTAAGCTTGGGGGCGGAGGCGACGGAAGAATTGTTCGATGTCACGGCGTGTATTAAATTCATTGATGCGTGGACAGAGAGGGATGAAGGTGAGTCCTTTGCTGAGGACTGATCGTTCGTCCTCAGTGAGGGGGAGGTCTGGGGGGATGGTGAAAACTCGGCAGGGCTGGGAGCTGGGATCTGGTGAGGGTGTAGAGCTGGGAGTGGGGGCAGAACCTGTAACTGGAGTGGGTGTGATGGTGGGGGGAATGGGGGTGGGGTCATGAGCACGGGTAGTGTTCCCCTTGGGATTATGGTGGGTGGGGATAGTGACAGTGGGGTCTGAGGGGAGCATGTCAGCAGAATGAAGGTGAATGGCGCTGGTGGAGGCGGAAGTGGTGGTGACCACGACAGTCGTGGTGGCGGACGTCACTGAGCATGTGGCATCAGCGATGATGTGAAGGGCAGAAGTGATGTCAGGTGTAATGCATGAGAAATTGTAAGGGGTGGAAGTGGTTGTGGGAGGGCTATGATGGGGGCGGAAGTGACATCATCAATCAACGTGTGGGTGGTAGCTGCATCAGCCGCATGGCTAATGGTGGAATAGGTTCCGAGGCCAGGGGAATTTTCTGGAATGTTTGAGGATCGCTGGTTATGGAGGTAGTTGGATAAAAGTTTGTTGTACTTACAGTTTTTGATGTTTGAGATGGAATTGAAATAATGTTTGTTGACTGTCTGAATTCTCCTGAGGATGTAGTACAGAGTGGGTCCTTTGCAATTCTGAGAAAGTGTGGCCCTCAGCTGAGGCAGGGCTGATTGGAGAGAGGTTAGGTGCTGACGCATTGCTGCAAGCGTGGAGTGGAGGATCTTGAAGGAGAACTGTTGCTGGTGTTTTTGAATCTGTAGTCTGTACTGTTTGTCCTGTTCGGGACCGAACTCTGCTGGTTGAAAGGTGGTCCGAAGTCCCTGTGGGATGAGTTGGTTACAGAGGCAGGCACTGAGGAAGCGAATGTGGCTGTGGTAGCGAGTTTGTTTCCGACGTGGTTGAAGAGCTTCAGGGCAAAGGAAATGACCTGGGAGTTGCAGAGGGAGAGCGACTCCCTGAGATTCTTGTAGAGAGAGTTGGAAACCTTCTTCAAGGCAGGCATCCTTGCAAAAGGATTCGGAGAAGGGTTAAAATCAATGAGGTAAAAACAATGACTACTAGTGGTGATGGAAGAGCACAGCAGTTCAGGCAGCGTCCAACGAGCAGCGAAATCGACGTTTCGGGCAAAAGCCCTTCATCAGGAATAAAAGCATTGAGCCTGCAGCGTGGAGAGATAAGCTAGAGGAGGGTGGGGTGGGGGTGGGGAGAAAGTAGCATAGAGTACAATGGGTGAGTGGGGGAGGGGATGAAGGTGATAGGTCAAGGAGGAGAGGGTGGAATGGATAGGTGGAATAGGAGGTTGAGTGGATAGGTGGAAAATCTAAATGAGACACTAAATCAATACTTTTCGTCAGTATTCACTCAGGAACAGGACATTGTTGCTGATGTGAATATTGAGTCACAAGTGATTAGAATGGATGGCCTTGAGGTACGTAGGGAAGAGGTCTGGGGAATACTGGAAAGGATGAAAATAGATAAGTCCCCTGGGCCTGATGGCATTTATCCGAGGATCCTTTGGGAAGCTAGGGAGGAGATAGCGGAGCCATTGGCCTTGATTTTTATGTCGTCGTTGTCTACGGGAATAGTGCCAGAAGATTGGAGGATAGCGAATGTTGTCCCCTTGTTCAAGAAGGGGAGCAGGGATAGCCCGAGTAACTTTAGGCCAGTGAGTCTCACTTCTGTTGTGGGCAAAGTCTTCGAGAGAATTGTAAGGGATAGGATTTATGAACATCTGGATAGGAATAATGTGATCAAGGATAGTCAGCATGGTTATGTGAAGGGCAGGTCGTGCCTCACAAACCTTATTGAATTATTTGAGAAGGTGAAAAAGGAAGTGGACGAGGGTAAAGTTGAGATGTGGTGTACATGGATTTTAGCAAGGCTTTCGATAAGGTACCCCATGGCAGGCTAATGCAAAAACTACGGAGGTATGGCATTGAGGGTGCATTCGAGGTTTGGATTAGGAATTGGCTGGCTGGAAGGAGACAGAGGGTAGCAATTGTTGGTATAGGTTCATCTTGGAGCGCAGTTACTAGCGGTGTTCCACAAGGATCTGTTTTGGGACCACTGCTGTTCGTCATTTTTATAAATGACCTGGAGGAGGGGCTTGAAGGCTGGGTGAGCAAGTTTGCAGATGACACGAAAGTCGGTGGAATTGTGGACAGCGAAGAAGGATGCGGCAGGTTACAGCGGGATATAGATAAGTTGCAGAGCTGGGCAGTAAGGTGGCAAATGGAATTCAATGTAGCTAAGTGTGAAGTCATTCACTTTGGTAGGAGTAACAAGAAGATGGATTACTGGGCTAATGGTAGACTACTTGGTCGTGTGGATGAGCAGAGGGATCTTGGTGTCCATGTACACAGATCTTTAAAAGTTGCCACCCAGGTAAATAGTGCTGTGAAGAAGGCATATGGTGTACTGGGTTTTATTGGTAGAGGAATTGAGTTGCGGAGTCCTGAGGCCATGTTGCAGTTGTATACGACTCTGGTGCGGCCGCATCTGGAGTATTGTGTGCAGTTTTGGTCGCCATACTTTTGGAGGGATGTGGAGGCATTGGAACGAGTGCAGAGGAGGTTTACCAGGATGTTGGCTGGCATGGTAGGAAGATCGTATGAGGAAAGGCTGAGGCACTTGGGACTTTTCTCATTGGAGAAAAGATGGTTTAGGGCAGATTTGATAGAGGTATACACGATGATTAGGGGTTTAGATAGGGTTGACAGTGAGAACCTTTTTCCGCGTATGGCGTCAGCTGTTACTTGGGGACACAGCTTTAAATTAAGGGGTGGTAGGTATTGGGCAGATGTTAGGGGTAGATTTTTTACTCAGCGGGTTGTGAGTTCATGGAATGACGTGCCAGTAGCAGTGGTGGACTCTCCCTCTTTATGGTCATTTAAGCGGGCATTGGACAAGCATATGGAGGTTATTGGGCTAGTGTAGGTTAGGTAGGCTTCGGTCAGCGCAACATCGAGGGCCGAAGGGCGTGTACTGCGCTGTATATTTCTTTTTCTATGGATAAATGTATGGTTATCCACTTTGGTGTCAAGAACAGGAAGGAAGAGTACTACGGAAATAGAGTCAAGTCAGGTAAAGGGGCAGTACAAAGAGATCTGGGTGTTCTTGTGCACCAGTCAATGAAGTCTTCGAGGAGAAAGTAAGGACTGCAGATGCTGGAGATCAGAGCTGAAAATGTTTTCATTTTCAGCACCAGTCAATGTCGGCCAGCATGCAGGTTGAGCGGATAGTGAAGAAATCTAATAGCATGCTGGCCTTCAATAACAAGAGGGACTGAGTATAGAAGCAAAGAGGTTCATCTGCAACTGTACAGGGCCCTGGTGAGACCGCACCTGGAATTTTGTGTGCAGTTCTGGTCTCCAAATTTGAGAAAAGATATTCTGGCTATTGAGGGAATGCAGCGTCGGTTCACGAGGTCAATTCCTGGAATGACGGGACTATCTTATGTTGAAAGATTGGAGCGACTGGGCTTGTAAACGCTTGGATTTAGAAGACTGAGCGGGGATCTGATTGAAACGTATAAGATTATTAAAGGATTGGACACTCTGGACGCAGGAAACATGTTTCCACTGATGGGTGAGTACCGAACCAGAAGACACAGCTTAAAAATAAGGGGTAGGCCATTTACGACAGAGATGAGGAGAAACGTCTTCACTCAGAGAGTGGTGGCTGCGTGGAATGCTCTGCCCCAGAAGACAGTGGAGGACCAGTCTGTGGATTCGTTTAAGAAAGAATTGGACAGAGCTCTCAAGGATCGTGGAATCTAGGTTTATGAGGATAAGGCAGGAACAGGATACTGATTGAGGATGATCAGCCATGATCATAATGAATTGTGGTGCAGGCTCGAATGGCAGAATCTCCTACTCCTGCACCTATTGCCTCTTGTTAATTATCTATTGTCTAATATCTTTTGAGGTTGAACCTCTCACCCTTTTTGTTTTTCTTCTTTCTTTTTCGTTCTTTTTTCTTCCTTTCCTTCATTTTCAATTCTATTTTTAATCTTATTTCAAACTGTTTTAATTCCTTTACATGTTCAAGCTGCCTCATTTGCAATTGAATTCCAGTCATTTCCAAAAACTCTGACGATGTTTCTACCAAAAATGAAATGCCAAGCGATAGCTGTAATTATCGCTCCTTTTCTCAGAAACACAAAACTAACTCCAGACTGTCTGCCAATTCTAACAGTTTTGCCTTGCTCACTTTTTGTAAAGTATCCAACTTCACTTCTTCCACACTCAGATAATTCTCAGAGACAGAAGAACCATTAGCAACAAAGCACTGTTCAAACCAACTGAATTCAACACCATGAACAAAAGACGCTAACGACTACCCAGACGCCGCCTTTGAGCCTAACAATCTCCCTGAGCACATTCTCCCCATGCCCGTGTGGTTTTCCTCTGGGTACTCCGTTTTCCTCCGACAGCCGAAAGATGTGCAGATTAGGTGAATTGGTCATGTTAAATTGCCTGTTCAGGGATGTGTAGATTAGGTACATTAGTCAGGGGTGAGTATGGAGTAATATGGTAGGGGAATGGATCTGGGAGGTTTCTTCTTCGGTGGTTGGTGTGGACATTTTGGGCCAAATGGCCTATTTCCACACTGTTGGGATTCCACACCTGAACCCAATTTCGATTTATCGCTTTCAAACAACAAAAGCTCGGAGAAGATGACAGGCCAGCATGGAGAACTGTGCAGGCCATGTTCCTGTATTGCTCAATAAACCAGTTTATCTGCCCATCATGGGGAATATTGCAAAACTTTACTTTCACATGGGAACGATCCACATATCTGATACACACAGCAGGGGAAGATTTCTATCTCCATTGGACCAGAATAACGGGTGTGTGTGTGTGTGTGTGTGTGTGTGTGTGTGTGTGTGTGTGTTTGTGTGTGTGTGTGTGTGTGTGTGTGTGTGTGTGTGTTGTGATGGGTGGGGGGGGGGTTGTCCTGCCTTTGGGGAGGTTGGATGTGAGAGATAATACACTTAAACTCGGTTAAATATGAATAGCGATATCGATCAGTATGCATAGGAATGTCAGATTGCTGGGTTTTTGGTATGAGTTCGAAGGTTTCAATCCGAGAGTGGCAGCAGCAGATTGTTGTTATCATTAATTCTGTACTTCACAGCTCAAGGTTCAAACAGCAGATGGGTACAGCCAGTAAAGAACATTCTGGAGCAGTGAGTAGTTAAATTTAATAATGGTCAGGGCATGGTGTCAGGAATCAGCTCGTGGCCAAAGGGATCACCAAAGTTATGATTTGTCTGTGTCAACCACCACCTGCAAGTCCCCCTCCAAGCCGCTCACCACCCTGACTTGGATGTATACCGGCATTCCTTCACAGTCATTCGGTCAGGATCCTGGAATGTCCTCCCTAAAGTCATTGTGGGTCAACCCACAGCAAGAAGACTGCAGCGATTCAAGAGGCCAGCTCACATCACCTTCTCAAGGGCAACTAGGAATGGGCTATAAATGCGGGCCTGCCAGCGATTCCTAATTCACTCAAATGAATAAAAAAAGGTATCGGGAAGGCATTGAGTCGCGGAGTACCATCAAGGAAATGGAGTTTGTAAACATAATAGAGGGCAATATCCTCCATACTCCAAATATTTAAAAAACAAGGAAAGTGAGACAATGGTTCACATCTGAAAGCGAGTAGGTCAACATAGAGACCCATGAGTAACACTGCCAGAATCAAGGAGGGAGCCAGAAATTGAAAAAGTTCCCTGATGCAGTTAGGAGTGTTCGGCAGAGTGAATATTTGGATTCAGAGTCTCAACATGAACAATAATAGTAGCACGAAATGAAGACCACATGAGAGAACAGTAACGCAGTCATAACTGGTTTATAGAAAAAAAACGTAACTGGATGGTGAGACTGACCAGGAACACCAACGGTAGACAGGAGAGGATAATAAAAATATAGACGAATCCAAAGGACATAATAGATCCGCGATGATAATGACAAAAAAGCATTATTTGTAGAAAAAGTCCAAACATAACCGGATAAACTCCTGTCCATTGTTGGAACATTCCAGTCCAATGTTATCAGAATCTGATCGATTGTTGGAACATTCCAGTCCAATGTTATCAGATTCTGATCTATTGTTGTAACATTCCAATCTAATGTTCTCGGATTATGATCTCTCCTCGCCTTCTCCATCTAGGGCTGCAGATCTCTGTTCATGCTGTCGGTGATGATCCCGCTCACACTTTGAGATGACACATTGAACGGTGCCCATTTATTGTTAAAAGATGGGAACTCTCCACTGGGATAATTATAATTCATGGCGACTGATATTAATCACAGTCACCAAACAAACAGGCTCAGATAACCCCTTCCTTACATAACATTTCATGTCATAATCAAAGGCAATATTTGCTCAACCGCGATGGAATGGATGAGGGTTACTGACTGACGGACTTTAAATCTTTCCTTTTTATTTACTTTTTCCTTGTATGTGGGAGTGTTGCCAGAGCACTTCAGGGGTGTATATGCCCCGCTCTGTTTAGAAAGGAGACAGGATAAAATAACAGACCTGCTGCATAAAATGTCTAGTGGGGAAATTTCTGGATACATTAACTCAAGGGAGAAAGTGAGGATTGCAGATGCTGGAGATCAGAGTGAAGAATGGGCTGCTGGAAAAGCACAGCAGGTCAGGCAGCATCAGAGGAGTATTGGAGTTTCTTGTGTTAGCCCTTCATCAGGAATGAGGCTTGTGGCCCAAGGTAACTGAGAGATAAATGGGAAAGGGATGGGATTGGGCAAGGTAGCTGATAATGCGATAGGTAGATGAGGTTGGGATTGGAGGTGATATGTCGGAGAGGAGGGTGGAGCAGATACATGGGAAGGAAGATGGAAAAGTAGGACAGGTCATGGGGGCGGTGCTGATTTTGAAGGTTGGATCTGGGATAAGATGCGGGTTGGGGAAATGAGAAAAATGGTGAAATCCACATAGCGCCCATATGGTTGCAGTGTCGCAATGCAGAAAATGAGACTTTCTTTCTCCAGATGTCGGGTGGTTTGGTGGTGGAGGAGTCCCAGGACCTGCATGTCCATGACTGAGTGGGAGGGGGGAGTTAAAATGTGCAGCCACGGGGTTGTTGGGTTCGTTGGTGCGGGTGCATCAGCAATGTTCTCTGAAGTGTTCTGCACATTGGCTTCCTGTCTCCCCAATGTAGAGGATACATCGGGAGCAATGGATACTGTAGGCGATGTGTGTGTAAAAGCAGGTAAAACTGCAAAGGATGTGGAAGGATCCTTCGGGGTCTTGAACGGAGATGACGGGGAGGTGAGGATGCAGGTTTTCCAATTCTTGCCGTGGCAGGGGAAAGTGCCAGGAGTGAAAGGTTGGTGGGTGGCGTGGACCTGACAAGGGAGTCGCGCCGGAAATGTACTTTATGGAACGCAGATTGGGGTGGGGAGGGAAATATATCTCTGCTGGTGGGGTCTGTTTGGAGGTGGAGCAAACTGGGCAAGATAGTGTGTTGTATGTGGAGATTTGGCAGGATATTAGGTGAGGAACAGGGTGTTCTTTCCATTTTGCGTTGGGAGGGGTGGGATTCGAAGGCAGAGGTGCGGGAAGTGGATGCGATGCTCTGGATGGCATCGTCGACCATGTGGGAGGGGAAATTGCAGTCTTTGAAGAAGAAGGCCATCTGGGATATACACTGGCTTCAGAGTATGGTGCTCGTAAAGCACAACAGGTCAGGCAGCATCCAAGGAGCAGGAAATTCGACTTTTGCACGCAACATCGGTTCTCCTACTCCTCAGATGCTGCCTGACGTGCTGTGCTTTTCCAGCACCACACTCTTGACTCCCGCATCTGCTATATTCACTTTCGCCTATACGTTAGGTTCAGCCACTTCTGTAATATTTCCTTTAATTCTGTCTCACTGCTGTATGGAAGAGGTTGTTAAACTTGAAAGCATGCAGAAAAGATTTCCAAGTATATTGACAATGTTGGGTAGGGTGGTGGAGGCGAGTGATGGTGAGCTACACGGAGTGTATGAATGGGCTGGGGCTCTGTTCCCTGGTGCGTTGGTTCTGAGGAGTGATCTTACTGAGGTTTATCGTGGTGAATCCCGATGCTCCAGGGTGAGCAAATTCAAAGGCCAGAGAAATAGGCAGAACAGTTATTCACATTGAAACTGGACAATTACTTATGTGCCATCACTTTGCTGAACTATGGAGGAAGACTGATGAATGGGACTGGCTGGAGAAGTCAGAATTTGGAGGGTACAATTATATGATTGAGAACAAAAATAAAGGCTTTGCCATATCAGCTGAAAGAATCAGTTAGATCACATTCTCATACCCCCTCACAGAACCAGACCAGACACCATAAATTCAGAGGAGATATTTGTTCAGCATGGAGCACTGCAAGTGTACTCCTCAACACCACCCTGCAATCGGTCCAGAGTGGAACACTGTGCAGACCTCAGAAGTGCATTGATCTATAAACCCAGATGAGATATGTGTTCAGCAGGGAGCACTGTGCAGACCGGACTGGTGTACTGTGCATTACAGCCCACAATCTACATAGAGTGGAAAGGTATGTAGACCACAGCAGTGCATTGATGAATAAACCCAGATAAGATAAATGACCAGGGTGTGGAACTGTGTAAGCCACCCCATTACATATCTCAGAATACCGTGTTCGAACGCTGGCCAACATAGGGAAACTTGTAGCCCATGCTGGAAGTGACAGGATGTGCAGCTCCCGTCCATTTCCCCGTATTTCCAATGTGCCGTGACACAGGAATGCTGTGGGTGTGAACATCACTGCCAGAGACAGATGGCTGGGCAATCAGTTAAAGTATCAACAAATAGGAGCGTTGGGGGAATAGACAGAGAGGGGGAGACTGAGAGACAATGTCATGGAAGGATGAGTTTCCAGGTTTCAGAATGGTGAGGTGAAGACATTTCGACATTATCCTGCAATGTGAGTCATGTATCCAGGAATGATGGGTGAATGGGATATTGGTGTGAGTTCAGATGGTGGTGTGTATTGGATGAGAATTTGTTCTGCAGCTTTGTAACTGAGAGTAGCGTTAGCAGATTCTTCGACTCATTGGATTGAATAATTTGTCTCAGTGACATTTTCACTGGGTATGACAGAGGGATAGCCTGTATGATACTGAACTAGTTTGCTGGTGCTATCTTATCAAACTCACCTCATTAGGTACCTACCCTACTCCATGGCGTCCCTCTCATTCAATGCCAGCTCGATTTTCCTTCATGGCTGGAGGCAATCACGATCGTCTGCATGGCCCTAAATATTCCGTGATCCCAGCAACACAGGACAAGCATCAATAACCTTCCCCGCTCTGTCAGGATTAGGCTCACTGTATTCGCTCTGCTCCCTCACACTCACTGTAAACCTGTTATAGGACCTATCCCCCGACAGGGCTCATGCTCCATCACTCTCACGACTGTTTGCAGACTCTCTCTCTCTCTCTCTCACTCACTCTCTCTCTCTTGTTCGCTCCACTTTACCCCCCACACTAATAACACTGCATGAATACAACACTGTGTACTGAATCTCTCCAGATAAACAGCAGGGCCACCCACTCCCACCCTCCCTCCCTCAGTCCCTTTCTCAAATTGCAGACGAAGCAGCCTCGAATACGACAGAAAGAGACAACCCAGGTGGTGGGGTGCTCAATGTCTATTCTCTCTCCACCTCCCGCCCCCCGCCATGTAGGTATGGCCCTGGTACGAGTCGGAGATGACCGGGACGCCTCGTGTGGAGATTCTCGGTGGGCAGGAGGGTGGGCTTACAATACATCGTCACCACCACCTCCCAGGAAGGGGGCACGGACACTCCCTCCCATATTGCCACCTGTAAATCGGTCATTTATTGAATGTAATCTGTCATAGTTACTGCTCCCTCCACTTGTCGTGACATCTTTAATAATATGTGCTCATATGCACCCAGCGCCCTCTGCTCCTGCACTCCTTTATAATGGTGCAGAATGTTTTATGTTAAATTTCAGAGTTATTCCTGCGAAGGTGCATCACCTCACACTGCCTGCATTGATCCTGATCTGCCATAAACCTGAATACTAGACCAACGTGTACTGTTCTGCTGGATTTCCACATTGTCCTCCATAAACTTTATAATTATTCCAGGTTTAGTATCTGCAAACATTGAAATTGTCCTACAGTCACACTCCACGGAGAAATGATGACTCACTCACTATTTTGAGCAAGTGCAAAACTAACACACTCCCTGAGGACAGACCTAAATACTGGCAAACACCAAACAGAATAATTGAAATACTGACGAGGTTAACATGGCGCAAGAGAAATACTGACAGACAATCCACGTCTATATTAGTTTCTGTGTATTAGTGAGTGTCTCTAAATCTCTGTATTAGTGTGTGTCTCTGTGCATATCAATGTGGAACGGGTCTTGCAGTCTCTGTGGTGCTTAAAGTGATGTAATATCCCCCTGACACGAGATCCGAGGAAGGGTCCTTTCATTTCTGTCCACAGATGCTGTCAGACCTGTTGAGCTTTCTATTGCTGCAAGTCTTTGCTGGTCTCGCCACACCACTGTACAGGTGGGATTGGAAGGTGAAAATCGTCAGCAATTTAGTTTGGGAGGGACAGAGGGTGGGCAGCAGCTCACATCAAAACACACACACAGACACACACACATACCAACACACACAAAAACACGGACACACACGTACATACACAGACACACACAGACCCACAGACCCACAGTAACACACACACAATCACACGCAGACACCCACACATAGACACATAGACACAGGCACACACACACATACACACAGACACGCACACACACTCACAGAAACAGACACACATAGACGCAGGCACACACAAAAACACAGTCAGACACAGACACACGCTGAAAGGAACAGACACACACACAGATGCAGACACACACAGAGTCAAACACAGATACATTCACAGATGCACATACACTCTCAGGAACAGGCACACATGCATACACACAAACAGCTGCACACTGACACACACACATACTCACAGAAACTCCACACCCACACACACTCAGATGCAGAGAGACATCCTGCTCCTTGGATGCTGCCTGAACAGTTTTGCTTTTTCAGCACCAAACTCTTTCAACACAGAAACACACACATACACAGTCACAGACACACAGACAGACAGACACATACACACATATTGACACCCGCATAAACACACAGACAGCCACACTCCCCATACACGCACACATACGCTCTCACACGGGCACATAGACACACACATACAGACAGACATACGCAAACAGTCACATACATACCCGCACTCCCCACACATATACACATACGCTAACACAGACACACACAAACAGATATATACACACAAGCAGACGCACATTAGCACAGCCGTAGACACACGCAGAAAAACACACATACACATACAGGCACACATATACATACACACAGGCACACACGCATTGACATACACCAAACAGAAACACATACATGGAAACCAACACACAGGCACTCACACACACACACAAACAGGCAGATATCCACGACCACCAATACACAGACACCCACATTCCCCACACACATGCACACCCATGCATACACACGGATGTACACAGACACACAGGCACGCACGCACACAGAACAAGAACACACACTAACACAGAGACACACAGAGACACACAAGGCATGCACACACACACACAGACGCACATACATTCACACAGCTGCGCACACAGAGACATACAAAAACATAGATACACACATTGATACACGCAGACACACATAAACATCTTTCAAAATGCAACGTTTAGTGACTTACTCTTCCAAATAATCTTACATGTAAGAAAGGAGTGAAAAGTCCTAAAATACACCAGCAGAGCATTGTATAGTATCACTTTCAACAAAAGAGGGAGAAGGAGGAAGGGAGGCTTTGACCCCCATACAATGATTCACCCAAAAACAAAACAGTTCCCATTGCACACAGATGCAGAGGTAGATATAAAAACACACACACACTAGTGCAGAACACACAGAGAGATAGATACATTGAGATACACAGATAGACACACATATCGACAAGCGCTGATATACATGGAACCACTGCGTTATGCAGGGGGGTTGAAAACAGATCTGTCAGCTCATACACTAAATGCTAACGATAATCTCAAACTAAACTAGTCCCATGTTCCTTGCGCTTGGACCATATTTTTCCAAACATTCTCTTATACTTTTACTTAATAAAATGTTTTTTAAACATTGTAACTTTACCCACATCCATCACTTCTGAGGATGTTCATGCCATACACGAAGCAAACGATGTGTAATCACAATGCACATCATTGGTCTTGATCAGATACACGCAAGTTCTCTGTGGGAAGCTCGGGAAGTGACTGCTGGAAATCATGATGAGATTTTCTTATCATCAATAGTCACATGTGAGGTGCTGGAAGACACGAGGCTGACTAACGTGGTGTTATTATAAAACAAACAGGCAAGGAAAAACCAGGGAACAAATGACTAGTGCGCCTGACATCGGTGGTGGGCAAGTTGTTGGAGAGAATCCTAACGACAGGATTTAGATGCATTTGTAAGGCAAGAACTGATAAGGGATAGTCAATAATGCTTTGTGCTTGCCATTTCATGTCTCACAAACTTGCTTACTTTCTTCTTTCAGAAGTAACAAAAAGCATCATGAGGGCAGAGCAATGGACGTTATCTATATTGACTTCAGTAATGCATTTGATAGACGGGTTGGCAAGGTGAGATCTCATGGAATACAAGGAGAACTAACCATTTGTATACAGAACTGGCTCAAAGGTGGAAGACAAAGGGTAGTGGTGGACGGTTGTTTTTCAGACTGGAGGCCTGTGACCAGTGGTGTGCCATAAAGATTGGTGCTGGTTCCACTGCTGTTCATCATTTACATAAATGATTTGGACGTGAACACAGAAGGTATGGTTAGTAAGTTCATAATTGACACCAAAATTGAAGATGCAGTGGACGGAGAAAATGATTGCCACAGTATATAACGGGATCTTGATCAGATGGACCAATGGGTTGAGGAATTGCAGATGGAGTTTAATTTAAATAAATGTGAAGTGCTGCATTTGGAAAGGAAAATCAAGGCTTGGGTTAGACATTTAATGTTAAGTCCCTGGGGAGTGTTGCTAAACAAAGAGACATGGAGTGCAGACTCACAGTACTTTGAAAGTGGAGTGGCAGGTATATAGGATAGTGAAGAAGGCGATTGTTATGCTTGTCGTTGTTTGACAGTGCATTGAATGTAAGACTTAGAAGGGCATATTGAGGCTGTACAGGAGATTGGTTCGGCCACTGTTGAATACATCGTGCAATTATGGTCTCGCACTTAGAAGAAGGATTCAGAAATAAAATTACAAAGATATGTTGTGGTTCTGTTCACCGAGCTGCAAACGAGCACCCGAGATACAAATCTTCTCCCAAACTTTGAATTACAAAGATATTGCCAGGGTTGGATATATTGACATTTATATAGAGGCTGAATAGGCCGCGGTTATTTTCCCTGGAGCATCAGCGGTTGAGGGGTAATCATTGAAGTTTATATACTCACAAGTGGAATGGATAGTGTCAATAGTCAAGGTCTTTTCCCCAGGGTAGCACGCTCAAAATCTAGAGAACAAATCTGGTTGAAGGTCAGAGGGGAAGGACTTAAAAGGGCTCTAAGGGGCAACGTTTTTCATAGAGAGGGTGCTTTCTATGTAACAAGCTGCCAGAGGAGTTTGTGCAGGCTGGTACAATTACAACTTTAAAAGGCATAGGATGGGCAAATGAATAGGAAGTGTTTTGGGGGTATATGAGCCAAATGATGGCAAATGGCACATGTCCTACATTAACGTAGGACATCTATTTGGCAGGGACAATTTGGGTAGAGCTGGGTAGCTCTAAGACATTATGTCTTCTGTATACCTTTCTCTTGTCATCTTAAAATTGCCCCCGGTCTTGAAATCCACCACCCTAAGGAAAGGACACCTGCCATTCAACATTATCTATACCCCTCATTATTTCATAAACCTCTAAAAGGTTGATGAGTTCTCAACCTTCGACGTTGCAGTGGAAAGGTCCTAGTCCACCGAGCCTGTCCTTATAATATAAGCACATCATTGCCAGCAATAAACTGATAAATCTTTTCTGAACTCTCTCCAATTTAATAATATCCCCAATGTAACTGGGTGACCAGAACTACACATTACTTCAGGAGAGACCTCACGAATGTCCAGTTCAACCTGAAGATAATGTTCCAGCTCTTGTACGCAAAGGTCTGAGCAATGAAGGCCAGCAAGTAAAACGCCTTCATAACCACCCTGCCCTCACGTGATGCAAACTTCAAAGAAATATACCAGGACCCTAGATCTCTCTCTTCTACACCGCTATCAATGGCCCGACTTTTACACTTTGATGTCCTCTCCTTTTTTTGTCTTACCAAATTGCAATACATTGTATTTATTGAAATTAAACTCCATCTGCCACTCCTCAGCCCAGTGAGTGATAGTAGTGGGGAAGAAAGGCTGGACAGTAATCAGCTGCCTTGGATTCCTTCGTGGTTTTAAGAAGAGGGCAGTCACACGTTAGAGGCAGGAAATAATGATTGATGTTTTTGATCCAGACAATATGCTCTTTGTTCGTCTCTAGTATTTAGAGATAAATATCTACTCCAGGTCTTTTGTAGTGCAGAGTGTGTCTGCAGGATGTTTTTCTCTCATATTGCACTCCACAGACAATAACCATTTAAGGTGGAAATCACAGCCAAACAATTAAAGATCTTAATAGTTTATCTCGAAGGCAGCGCACATAAACTCAACATCCTAGAGTTGAGGATAGTACATTTCATCTGGTTAACAATGTAATTAATTTAACTGTGTAATTCAGTAAAGTGAACCAAATTTTAATGAATCCACACTGAGCTGAAAGCTGACATTTAAAATGTGACCCAAAATCTGGGCATGGTTTAAAACTTGTGTAGTGGGTAACGCCCATGCCTCTGAGCCAGAGCTCTGGGTTAGATTCCAATACCTGAACTTGCGTGGTAGTGTCTCTCACTCTGGACCAGTAGGTTTGGATTCAAGTCCTGCCTGTCACGGAGTTGTGTCACAGCATTTCCAAACAGGCTGATGAGCAAACACACATGAGAACAATGTTGCATCGTTAGGGTTTAATGCCATGTGGTAGTGGGATGCCCACTTCTGAGCCCTAAATTTTCGATACAAATCCTACAGAGGTGCTTCATAATGTGGCTGAACAATTGTTCAAATGATCTTAGAATTGTGATGTGATGAAAAAGGAAGAGGAATCAGTATTGATTTTCAGAATTTAGGCCCAGGTTTAGTGAAAACACAGCCATTCGAGTTGTTTGTGATCGAAGTTGAACATTCTGTATGTTTATAAAACCATGAAGACCATGGATAGGGTGAATAGTCAGGGTCTTTACTCCAGGGTAGGGAATTCCAAAACTAGTGGACATAGAATTAAGGTGAGATGGACATGATATAAAAGGGACCTAAGGGGACCATTTTCACACAGAAGGTGGTCTGTGTATGCAATGAGCTGCCAGACGAAATGGTGGAGGATGGTACAATTACAACATTTCAACCGCATCTGGATGGGGACATGAATTGGAAGGGTTAAGAGGGATACGGTACAAATGCTGGAAAATGAACTTAAGTTAATTTACGACATCTGGTTGGCACGAATGCGTTTGACCAAAGTGTCCATTTCTGTGCTGTACATTTCTTTGATTCATTGATCCAAATAAACATGATCTCTTTGTAATCTTACGTAACCTTCTTCACCATCCACTATATAACTAATCTTGGTATCATCTGTAAACTTGCTCACCATACATTGTATAATTCTCATGTAAATCATTGATATAAATGACAACCAAAAGTCGATCCAACAGCAACCCCTGTGGAACGCCACTGGTCACAGGCCTACAGTCCAAACGTCAACCTTCCTCCACCACCCTCTGCCTCCTTCCAATAAGCTGAAAAACACACGCACATACAGACATAGAGACACAGACTCAGTTCTGCCTTTAAGACAGAGATAGATATTTTTTAATTGATAAAGGGATCAAGGTAACAGTGAGAAACATGTCAGCCATGACGGAACAGCAGATCAGACTTGATGAAACAAACAATTTAGTTCTGCACCAATTTCATACGCACTATGATTTACGCTGTCTGAAATGTCGAACCAAGAGAGCAGTGGAGGTGGATTTTGATAAATACTTTACTGAACTGAGTCAATTGGAATGTGGGATAGGTTTGAGGGGCTGAATGGTCTATGTCTTTCCTATTGGTTGTGCCCTCATTTTTTAAAAGGGGAAGCTGACTTGATGTGAGGTTCATACACTTTTAAATTTAAAGGCTTCCCCATTTTAATTGAGATAAGGATATTCCTCTCTTCTTAGGGTTGTGCTGTCTGTGGTATTCTCATCCCCAGGGAACAGTGAAGACTGTGCCATAGAGTCATAGAGTCCTAGACCTGTATGGTATGGAAAGAGACCTTTCGGTCCAACTCATCCATGCTGACCACATATCCCAACCCAAACTATTCCCACATGTTCATCAGGCTAATAGGAATTATCCTACACTCCTCAGTGTCTGAAGGTCAAAATTTAGCACATGACTGATATTGCAGATGGTTCTATCGTTGCAACCGAAAGGCAGCATTTTTGACCATGTAGCGATCCCTCACATCGAACATAGAACACAGAACATAGAACAATACAGCACAGAACAGGCACTTCGGCCCAAGATGTTGTGCCAAACCTATGTCCTAGCTTAAGCACCTATCCATGTACCTATCCAATTGCCGCTTAAAGGTCACCAATGATTCTGACTCTGCCACTCCCACAGGCAGTGCATTCCATGCCCCAACTCTCTGGGTAAAGAACCTACCCCTGACATCCCCGGATGTTTTCCACCCTTCATCTTAAATTTATGTCCCCTTCTAACACTCTGTTGTACCCGGAGAAAAAGTCTCCCCACTGCCTGAATTAAAGTGAATTCAGCTAAATCCACCTGTTCCAGAAAGTAATCCCATTACCAGTAGTTTGTAAGAGCAGAATAGCTCCAAAAGCTGAATGATGTTTAGGACAATTACTCGTGTTTCCTTTTGTGACGAGTTCAATTGATATTTGGGCAAAATGCTTTAAAGTGAACGCTCTGCAGAGATTTTATTTTTTCAGTTTGTCATCAAATGTGTGCATGTGTCAATATTTTTCGAAAGGGAAACATCGGAGCACAGATTTGCAATATCCAAACTGCCATTTATCTTTCCTTTGTAGTTTGAGTAATTTTGTTTGGGTCATAAACATGTTAAGTCTAGCTGGTCAAAGAATTCTGCATGACTTGTTCCTAATCCTGACCAGGTCTGAGACAGATATTATTGATCATATCACCAACCCGGTGACGTTAACATTTACAATGAGCAGCAGAAACGTGGGACGAGGAAATGGAATAATGCCTGAACTATGGATCAATGAGTCTGACGTCATTGGTCCCCAAGATGTTGGGGAGGATTGAGCGGGACAGGATTTACATGTAGTTGCAAATGCAACAGCTGATGAAAGATAGTCGATATGGTTTTGTGCATGGGAAATAATTTCTAACAAAGTTGATTGCGTTTTGTGAAGAGGTGACAAAGAAGATTGGTGATGACAGTGTGATAGATGCTGTCCGTATAGACTTCAGTAAGGCATTCAACAGGATTCTGCATAGCATACAAGTTAGTAAGGTTAGGTCATAAATAGATCCAAGATAAGCTAGCCAAAATACTACAAAATTAGAGTGAAGGTAGGAAACAGAGGGTGGTAGAGGACTGATTTTCCGACTGGAGGCCTATGACCAGTGATGTGCCAGAAAAGGCAGTGCTGAATCCACTGCTTTTCATTTTTTATATAAATGATTTGAATGTGAATATTTGCCTGTTCATTATGTTTACAGATAACCTTAAAATTGGAGGTGCAGTGGCCTGCAATGTTTGACTCAGAGTACAATGGGATCTTGATCAGATGGGCCAATGGGCCAAGGAGTGACAGATAAAGTTAAATTTAGGTAAATGTGAAGTGTTGCGTTTTTGTAAGGTGAAACAGGGCAGGACATATACAATTAATGGTGGGGCAATGGGGAGTGTTGTTGAACAAAACTGTGCAGGTTCATTGATCCTTGAAAGTGGAGTCGCAGGTAGACAGGGTGGTGAAGAAGGGGTTTGGTATGCTTGCCTTTATTGTTCAGTACGTTGAGTAAGTGAGCTGGGAGATCATGCTGTGACTGGGCAGGATGTTGGTGAGGCCAGATTTAGAATACTGTGTTTAATTCAGTTCGCTCTGCCATAGGAAGGATGTTGTTAAACTTCAGAGGGTGCAGGAAAGATATACAATGATATTGCCGGGCATGGACGGATTGAGCTACAGGGAGAGACTGAACAGATTGGGGCCTGCTTACCCTGGAGCATCGGATGCCGAGGCGTGACATAATGGACGTTTGAAAAATCATAAGCGGCATAGATAATCTGAATAGCCAAGGTCTTTTTCCCAGGATTGGGAAGTCCAAAGATATAGGAAAAAGGCTTAAGGTGAGAGGAGAAAGATAGTAAAATGACAATATTTTCATCCAGATTGTGGATTTCATTTTATCCAAATTTTCATCCAACATTTAAAAGGCATCTGGGTGTGCAAATTAATATGAAGGATGACAGGGATATGGGCCTAATGCTGACAAATTGGTTGAGATCAGATTGGGATGTCTTGTTTTAATGGAAGGTTTCCCTGCTTGATGACACTGTAAGAGAGATTATGAGAAATTCTAAAAAGGCAATTTGAGTGGGAATTCTCTTCCCCAGGGATATGTGGTGCCTCTTTGTTCACATTTATTCAAACTGACTTCATTAATATTTGACAGAGATTGAGTCATGGACAATGGAATACAGACAGGAAAGTGGGACTGAGACCACAACGTGATCGTCCACAATCTTAGTGCCTGGTGGAGCAGTTTCATAGTGTCGCACGACCTAATCTTGCTCCTGAGTGCGAAGCTCCATTGTTCCATTCCGCCCCTTCAACCTGCTAGACAGGAGCAGTTGGAGGCCACTTACTGTATCATCTGGTGCACAGAAACAAGGAAGACCATTCAGAGATATTTCAGTGATTTAGCTCCCCATACTCTGTGGAATAGAGAATTCCTGACATTCACTCCCCTCTGTTTGAAGAAACCACTGGTCTGCTCATACACCATGACCCATTGATATTTGAGCGATAGAGGTGAATTCAAGGACTTAGCGAAGAGTGACTGGTCCTGGTATCAGGGCAGTATTTAACTGAGAATAACATAAAGGATCCTGAGAAAAATCGCACTTCACGAGAATCCATTGCAAACTCTCAGTTGTTTGGAGTCATTCACAGCACAAGGGAAGATGTTTACCATCATTGGGCATTAATCATCTCAACTGTGGGGCATCACTGCAGAAGATCCTCAGTGTAGCTCCCTCAGCCCAGGCATCTCCAGTTTGTCACGGCGAATCCCTGCAGTGTGGAATTCCATAGGCCATCCAGCCTATGGGATTCACACTGATCAGAAGTGGGGATATTCACTCCAGGTTACACAATGTTCAGAACACTTCGTCATCCTTCAGGTCCTAAAGCAGTTTGTGTCCATGCGCAACAAGATCTGGACAGCATTCAAGCCTGTGCTGTTAAACTGTACGTAACATTTATGTAACAGCGCTGCCAGACACTGCACATTTCGACAGTAATCGAAGGAGTCCACTCTGCACCTCAATCTGGCTTCACAAGAATGTGGAAAAGTCATTCTGCTCAAAAAAACTATTGTGTAAAAAGAGGGAAAGCCCATTCAGTCCCTAAAGCCTGCTACACAGGAAGACAAGCAGCCTTTTCAATACTACACGTCACTTACACATGATGAGAAAGAGACAATTTCACACTCGGAGTCATTTGTAAAGCACCAGGAAGTGGACGTTCAGCTTCTCAAGTCTCTAACGCAGGAACTGGAAGGTTTCAGAGATGGTCCAACATCACAAACAAATGGAGCAGGGACTGAACAGATTAACTGCTCTGCTTTATTCCTCGTGGCATTATTACTCATAGTAGATGTGTTACTTTAACAGGATTTCCTGTGAGTAGGAATGAAGACAATTTTTTAACTAGGTTCAAAGGCATCTTGCATCGCTGACAGAGCAGACCCATGTTCTCTCTTTAAGTCAGAAGCTGCTGCGGAATGGCTAATTGTTCCAGAATGAAAGTGTTATAGCTTCTGACGGGATTGTGTACAACGTAACATTGAGTGCAGAGTCACACAGTAACTATGCATGAAAGTGTTCAGAGTTCATTCAGAACCTGTACTTCACTGTCAGTGGAAATATGGTTTTCACAAGCACGTAAACTATTGGGAATCGTGCATGCTACGGAAAGTAAGAAATTTTTCACCTTATCAATGGCTGCTTGAGAGATAATGAGGGTCCATCAATAACCATCAATTTTCAACTTCTTATTCTCTCACAGCGCTGCAGATTAAACAGATAGTTATTGCATTCTATCCTTATGGAATCATCATGCCAGGGTTCAGTCTGGTGAAACTCCTTTGCACTGTCTCGGTGACATGGAGATCATTATTTATTTAGCTGACTCAGCCTGTACATATTACCCCAAGTACTGGCTCAGCAAAACACCATCATTGAGGAATATATATTTACTCTGGTACTTTAATAATTTTTCATGACAGACCATATATCCGATACAGTAATAATTGCTTCCTGCCCGTAAGAATTCTGTTAGTGACTTATAATCAAGATCATTTTCAACAACACCCCTTCCCAACCTCTCATCATTTAATAAGCTTAAATGTCAATGATGCTATTTGTTGTTCACATCTGTATCATTTGTATCTCTTGTGAACAGCTATTGCACAAGAACTGATCCTTCTGATACCACACAAGCCTTCCGTCCACAGAAAAAAAAACGACTACTCTGTTCATTTTGGTCATTATTCAATTTTTAAGCCATATGGTGCATATTCCACCACTACCTACCTATGGACTCTAACATTCTCCACTCATCTGCATTCAACCATGTCAAACTTCTTCAGAAAATTCAATTACTCTACTCACACTGGTTCTAAATTGTCAATGACAGAATGGACAGAGTCCACAAACTCCAGCAGGTTTATCAAAGATCATTTCCCTTTTCTGAATCTCGGCCAAATACACTCTCACATACTCATGGACACAGGTACAGACAGACGCACACACAGACACCCATACACACCCTACAGACACACACACACCCCCCTCACTGACCTAAGACATTCTGCACTCACTACACACACACACACACACACTTTCTCACACTCACAACCCCCACCCCAGACAGACAGACACACACAGACAGACAAAGACCCACATGCATACATATATTTTGTGGGGTGAGTTTGTACTTGCAGAGTTACATTGTACTTTGGTCAAACATTGCATGCATTCATGTAGAACTCTGAGCTCAAAAACTGTATGATTTTATGTATAACTCCCTTATCTCACTTTTTAGATTAGAATCAATCTAAACATCAGCTCATAGACAGAGAACACAGGGGACTAACACTTTCAACATATTGTTTAGCTATCACTCAATGTTACAGCTAACCTGAGAATGCAACTTTTAAAAAAATGTTTTGTGTATTTACGCATGAAAGAAGTGAAACTATCACTGTATTCTATCAGATGAAAGGCTTAACAGACAATCAATTTTTCAATGTATAATTTCAGTTACATCACACTGTAGATTTTTGCTATAGATTCTGTGTTACGATCAAGCCCACCACTGTCACCTGAAGAAGGAGCGATGCTCCGAAAGCTAGTGTGCTTCCAATTAAACCTGTTGGACTATAGCCTGGTGTTGTGTGATTTTTCAATTTAAACAGAGTCATATCCAGATTGTCGAGATATTCAGGAATGTGGGGAAAGGGGTTATGTTAGAAGAAGGTCCCTTTTTATTTTCCTTCTACTTCATCATCAGCAGTCCCTTTGCTTGATTTTAATTTCTCTCTCTCTCTCTCTCTTTCTCTCTCTTGCTGGACATTTCTCCATCCATTCAACTAACCTCCCCCTCACTAATCCAACTATGTGATATAAATAATATTATTTCTTGGCTGCTTTCAGTGTTGATGTAGGGTCACTAGGCTTGAAACTTTATCTGTTTTCTCGTGACAGAGGCTGCCATATTCGCTGAGATTCTCCAACATCTTCAGACACTGGAGAATTTTATTTCAAATCTCCAGCATCCAAATTTCATTAGTTTATTTCACCTTTAATGTTGTCGTTTCACGGGATGTCAGCATCACAGGCAAGGGCAGCATTTGTTGTCCATCACTAGCTGCCCTTGACTGTGAGGTCATTTGTCAAGACAATATGAAGCCAACCATGTGGTTGTGCGTCTGAAATCACACTTAGTTTCTTTACCAAAGGCTGTAAGTGAAATAATGAAGTAAATCCTGATGGTTTATAGTTGCCGTTAGTAAAATGGGATTTCATTCCAATATTTGTCATTCGAATTTAAGTTCTGTCATTAGCTGTGATAGCATATGAAACAATGCCATTAAGGTGATTACCTGTCCCATCCAGTGAAGTTATTACTCTGACATGGGGTCCCTATTATGAAATAGCTGGAGAAGCAAGAACAAGTATGTGTCCAAATTATTTGCTATTGGACGAGAGGTCAGAAGAGAACTGAAGCCGTGAAAGCTGAAGTTAACAAAGGGACAGATGACGGTTAATTCAAGAACAGCACTGAGGCAGAGGTGGAAACTGAGGTTTTTATGGAGGTGGGTGTAGGCAGGTTTGATGGCAGAGAAAATATAGAGAAGCAGTTCAAGGAAAAAGGAAGACTCACGGATCTGAAGAATTTTCTTCCTTCTTAGATTGTTATGAGTGAGGGATCTGAAATTGATGGAAATGAAGTGGAGTTTGTGACTGAAACTGAAGATAATAGTTTATGCATATGTTAAATATACATAACTGAAATAGCAATAACCTTCTACAGCGTTTATAGAATTGACAGAGATAGGCATACCGGGAACACCAGTAATAGCGAGGATAGGATAGTAACCAGCTTGAATAATCATCAGTACGGTTTCTATCTGCAACTCTAACCATGCTCAATCCTGAAAAAGCAAGTAAAGACCCGAGGATAAACTCCTGTCCATTGTTGGAACACTCCAGTCTAATGCATTCAGATTCTCATCCATTGTTGGAATATTCCAGTCTAATGCTCTGTAATTCTAATTCATTGTTGGTACATTCCAGTATGTTGTTCTAAAATTGTCTTCCTCTCCCTTTCTCTGTAGCTGCTAATCCCAATCATCGTGAGGATGTCACTGCCGCTGATACTATGAGATAACAGGTTGAAGGAAGCCCCTTATTAATAGAAGAGGAAAAGCTCCAGTGACACAGTTAGGATCCATGGAAACTGACAACAATCACAGTCACCGAACAAACAGCTCCAGCTAACTCTTTTGCAACAACCCTGACATAACTTTGTGTGGGTTTGATGTTGACATCGATGACGATTGGGTGAATAGCACATTCCATTCGTAAAGTAATATGTGAGGGAGAGAGTTGATGCTTTTTCTTCATAAGCTCGATGTTTGTACTGTGTTTTGGCTGGGTAGGAATTACTGGGCCCCCGAGGCGACTTGTGTCTGATCAACAGGCCTGCTGCATCCTTTGGCTTTAATTATTAGTATTTAACTTTGACATTTATCTTACCAACATTGAGGGGCTTAGGTAGGGTTAGGTATTTTTGAGACGCTACTACAGTGGCATAGATAGTTTAGAAATAGTCCATTTCTTGTGGTCCTTGCAGCCGCGGCCTGGTCCTGTGGAGTGATGGTCAAACTCTCACAGAGCCAGGATTCTTAGTTTTACATTACCTCATTTATTGCTGGGACCTCAGCAGGGTTGAAAACAAATCTCTCCCGGCTGCTTCGCTCTCTCCCTGAGATTTCTGGCAGTAATGTCTCTTGATGTTCGTTCCTCCTGAATTCGAGAACTGCATGTGAGACAGTATGTTTCCTGAATTTGTTTTTTGACAAGTGTGTGTTTCCAGGATGTTACAATTTTGTAGCAGTTACTATTTAGTAATTAAATAACTAATTATTCTGTTGAGTTTTCCAATAAATTAAGTTTTCCCAAGTTCCTCTTGTTTTGTTGTATTTTGACTACAGTGTTTAAATAAATTGTGTCTTGCTTAATGTTGAATATTTTGACCAAACGAATTGCATCTGAAACAAAGCACCTCACAATTACCTATAAAATAAGGAAATGTTCGGGTCGACTATCTTCCTCATATATTGTGAGAGGCGTCTGTTGGAGCCATGACAAGAAGGACAGATTTTCATGTTATACTTTGATAATTACTAATGGACAATACGTTGCCGAAACAAGGAGTTTGGCAGCGGAATGCATCAAGTTGGACGAGTGATAGCTCTATCAGAAATTATGTCGGATATACAATCCACCTCATGGATCCAGTCCAGATACTATAAGATCAGATGAATTATCAGCTCAGCACGGAGCACTGTGCAGACCAGTCTGAGTCCAACCCAGCAATCTGTCCAGGATTGAACACTGTGCAGATCTGAATAATCCATTACCTATCGGTCCAACATGGGAAAAGTACAGATCACATCAGTGCATTGATTCAGAAATATGGACAAAACACTTAGTCCAGCATGGGTAATGTGCAACGCAAACAAGTCGGCTTGTTCTATAAACGTGGATAAGGTATCTGTGCAGTATGGAGAGCTGCACAGTGAATAGCACTGAATTGATCTGTTAACCAGGAGCAGTTACCCTCCCAGTGTGGAGATCTGTTTACATCCCCCCGTTATATTGTTCACTCACACTGTATTAGATCCCTGCCCAGTGTGGGGAAAGATACTCATACTGGAAGTGACAGGATGTGCAGCTCCCATCCATTTATAGCTCCATATCTCCATTGTGCCATGACAAAGCAGTGATCTGGGTGTGAAAACCCCTGCCAGAGAGAGATGGTAGGGAAATCAGTTTAAATACCGAAAAACCAAAATGACTTTGGGAAAAACGAGAAAGGGAGGTTGAGAGACAATTTAATTGAAGATCACAGGTTTCAGAATGCTGAAGTGAAGATAATTCAACAGCATCTTGCCACGTTAGCCAGTATTCCCTGGAATGATGGGTGAACGAGATATCACTGCGGATTCAGATGATGGAGTTCTGAATGAGCATTTGTTCTGCAGCTTTGCAGCTGGGAGTGGGCTCAGCAGAGTCTTCGACTTTTTGGGTTGAAGCTAACAATAATTTCTCTCAGTGCCATTTTCACTGAATGTGACAGAGGAATTGTCTGTGGGCGGCACGGTGGCACAGTGGTTAGCACTGCTGCCTCACAGCGCCTGAGACCCGGGTTCAATTCCCGCCTCAGGCGACTGACTGTGTGGAGTTTGCACGTTCTCCCCGTGTCTGCGTGGGTTTCCTCCGGGTGCTCCGGTTTCCTCCCACACTCCAAAGATGTGCAGGTCAGGTGAATTGGCCATGCTAAATTGCCCGTAGTGTTAGGTAAGGGGTAGATGTAGATGTACATGTAGGGGTATGGGTGGGTTACGCTTCGGCGGGGCGGTGTGGACTTGTTGGGCCGAAGGGCCTGTTTCCACACTGTAAGTAATCTAATCTAATCTAATGTAAGGCCAAATTAGTTTCCTGGTGGTATCTTATTGAACCCACCTCATGAGCTACCCTCCCCACTCCATGGTGTCCCTCTCATTCAATGACAGTCCTATTCTCCCAGCCATTATTGTTGGAGTTACTCAACATCGTTCAGATGCCCCTGGCTATTCCGGAAACACTGGCACTGGTGCCATTTTTAAAAGGCTAATGGGCACACGGTTGAGCTTTCTCTGTTTGGAGCTGCCCTCCACAGTTTACCCCGTGCATGGCAGATAAGGGGCAATTACACCACGGTTTGTCGACAGGGGCACGTGGATGAGGTAGTACAGAAGAGGATTGTTCTTTTCCCTGAAGGGGCAATAAAACTATCCTCAACGAGCATGGTCTGCGCTCATCACCCAGCTCATCGCAGTATCTGCGGTCTGAAGAAATGCCCAGCAAGACAGGACAAGAATCAATAACTTTCCCTGCTCTGTCTGGATACGGCTTATTCTATTCTCTCTGCTCACACACACTCACTGTATATCTGTTATAGCACCTACCCCCGAACAAGGCTCATGCTCCAAATCTCTCACTATCACATGCAGCAGCTTCCCTCACTCCCTTTCCCTCGCTCTCTCGCCTTTTCAATACTCCCACATGGCGATAGAATATTCTCGAGAATGTTGATTATTGGTTGTTCGGATAATGTTCCAAATAATTCAATTTTTCAGGAAAATGTCTGTGCCCCTAGAGTAGAGATGTACTTTTTAAAAATCAAATACGTTTCAAATCCATCATGAGGCCATTCAGTCCTTAAAATGTGTTCTAGCATTCAATAAGATCGCAGCTGATCTGATTGTTTTCTCATCTCCATGTTAGAGGAATTTTCAGTCATTCAAACACCTGGGTTCCTGTCACTGACCAGACAACACTCAGGCACTTTTACCCCGATTATCTTCAAGCGCCTATTCTCGGGCATTTGCAATGGGAACGCACTCTCCAAACAATATATTCCATCCGCTTTATCCTTCTACGTCATGATCAGCACATTTTCCATAGATCAATCAGAAATATACACTTATTTATGGTTAACGATACCAAATTACAATTAATAATCATGGCGAATTCACTTGTCTCACTTTATTGTATTCAGCCAAATGCAGCTTCTTAACAATTGTCTCGGTATAGAATTCAAGTTCTGGCAGAGAACGTTTTTATTCTCAACTGTTACCCTGACCATTATTTGAATTGTACCTTATTCCTTGTTATGAAAGTTTCTCTTGCGCTTTGCCGATGACTGTTTCTGGCTGTAACAGTTACACTGTCTCCCACTCAGTTGGCTACATGGCTGGTTTGTAATGCAGTGGGAGGCTAACAGCGCAGGTACAATTCTCCACACTGGCAGAGGTTACCATGATGGGGACACTCTCTCAATCTCACCCCATCACTCGAAATGTGGTGACCCTCAGAGTAAACCGCCACGAGTGGTCTCTCTCTAATGACAGTGCAGACCCATGGTCCTTTGGAACTGTATTCTGTCACTGTTGCATTTTAACTTTTTATCTATGTCATAATTTTGTTTTGCATTATGTTTATGAGTGTTTTGAATCAGTGTCATTTGGTACCCGTCAGCATTTCACCCACACTCCATATTCCTGCCTAATAATTCTTCCCTCATTGTTATTTATGAACATCCGTCTGTGCCTTAACAAACATTCAATATCTCTGCCTCCAATACTCTGCGAGGAAGAGATTTACAAAGGCTCACTACTCCGAGAAAACAAACATAAAAATCAACTGAGATTATTTTCAGTCTCCTTATCTAAGTATCAATATAATGACATTGGAAGCAGTTCAGATAGGCTTCGCTTCAGATATTTTTGTTTTGTAGCGGCAGCAGGAACTCAAAGGGCGGGAGCTTGCACCAGGGGTCTGCCGGGAGCAGTGAGTCACTGATGTGAGCCTCTAAAAACTTACCACGAGCGCGGGAGTCCTCTCTTCAACCCTTTCATCCCAGGAACCCGTCTAATGTATAAACCTAGTTACTTGCTGCTGAAAATGTGTTGCTGGAGAAGCGCAGCAGGTCAGGCAGCATCCAAAGAGCAGCAGAATCGACATTTCGGGCACGAGCCTTCATGCTGACGTTATGTTTCAAAGACAGGAACACTCCAATCCCTTTGTACTGCTCTTTAGTTTGGGAGTCCTCTTCATTACGTAAAAACCTGCATTTTCATTCTCTGTGTCATCCACAAATTCGGATGTATATTGAGCTCAGCTCCCACCGTCAGGCTATCAGTATAGGTTATAAATAACTGAAGCCGTCAGACTGATACTTGTACTCCTGTCGACACATCTTTATCATAAAGATCGACGAATCCTGACTCTCCGATCTCTATGTGTTAACCAATCGCCAAAAATGAAATGCCCCACAACTTCATCATCAGATGCCTAAGGGAAAGACAACGGAATGAGGACATGCCACAACCCAAAGGACTAGCCACGTTACCATACATCAAGAACATTTTGAAACTGGCAGCCAGACTATTACGACCACTAGGACTCATAACAGCACACAAACCAACAGCCACTCTCAGATAACAACTCACCAGGACAAAGGAACTGATACCCAGCATGAGCAAAACCAACATTGTGTACAAAATCCCATACAAGGACTGCACAAAACACTACATAGGACAAAAAGGAAGACAGCTAACAATCCGTATCTATGAACACCAACTAGCCAGGAAACGACAAGCATCATGAGTTCGACTTGGACAAGAATATATTATAGGACAAGCCAAACAGAAAAATGCCAGGAAATTCCTACAGGCATGGCACTCATCCACAGATTCTATCAGCTTTCACATCGACTTGGACCAATATACCGGCCACTGCAGCGGACAGCTGGAACTGACAACTGGAAGCGGCAGAGACAAACCACGATAAATGCCGGAGGAAACATTACAGAAGCGCTTCACAGGAGGCTCCCAAGCACTGAGGATATCGCCTAGACAGGGGACGAAACGTCTGCAACACAATGTCGCATCACAGCGAACAGAACCACAACAATACAGTCATATCGTGCACAAACAGAACCTTTGGCACAACTTGTCAACGCTGACCAAGTCTTCCAAACTAAACTAGTCCAATCTGCTTGCATTTGGCCCATATGCCTCAAAACATTTCCCATTCATAAGTTTGTCCAAATGCCGATCTTGAACTTAGTGGCTGGTTCAGATGTTCCAGAGGACAGTAAAGAGTAAAAGACATTGCTGTGGATTTGCATTCACGCACAGACCTGACCATGGCCGGATGACCTATTGCCTTCTCTGAAGAACGTGAGGCAAGCAGACCGGCTTCTGTTTATTACAAATGATAATAGTTTCATTTAAATTCCATCATCTGGCTTCAAGAGACATCAACAGGCTATTATTCGGTGCCTCTAGATTAAGAGTCAATGATTGAGCACCATGCACTATCTTCATGTTTAACAGATTCTATGGAGAGTACAAATTAAATATCTCAATTACAATTATCTTGTAATGGACATGGGGTTAGAAAAGACTTGAAACAGATTAATCCAGATTTCACAATGGCCCAAATTCTGAAGTTTATTCAGAAGTTGCACTGAGGCTGACGAGTAGACCGACACATCATAATGGTGTACTGGGCAGGATTTGTGAGTGGGAAGCTTGTGGAAATGTAGACCGGTGCAGGGCTAGAAGGATTCTGGAATTTGGGAACAGTCTGGTTCCTTCACGCATATCAGTGAGTAATTTATAATTAGTAATTTACTATATAGAATTCATCAGGAAAGGATTTTTAGTTGGCAGTGAAGACACTGGCTTCCCCTTTTCCAAAATTTAGCTATCATGAGCAGAAACACAGTTCAACCCGGTTTAATGGACAAAGAGAATGACTTACTAGGAACACCAACTATAGCGAGGATGGGATAATAGCCACCTCGTATAATCCAAAGGATTTCTTCGACACGTGATGATGATGATAACCAAGGCTGAGATAAATAGTAATGACCGAAGGAAAAACTGATTTCCACTGGTGGAACGAACCAGTCTATTGTTCTCAGATTCGGATCCATTCTTGGAACATTCCAGTCGTACGTTCTCAGATTATTATCCATTGTTCGATCATTCCAATCTAATGTTTTCAGATTCTTATCCATTGTTCTGAAATTCCGGTCAAATGGTGTCAGTTTTTGGTCCAATGTGGGAACATTCCAGTCCAATGTTGTCAGATTCCGGTCTCTCCTCCTTCTCTGTCGGCAGCTGCTGATCCCTGTTAGTGCTGTTAGCGATGCTCCCCCTCCTACAATGGGATAATACATTGAACCGAGTCCTTCTTTATAGAAGAGGCCCAATCCTCCAGTGAGACATTTAGAATCCACGGAGACGGACATTATTCACATTCACTGAGTAAATCGCTCCAGCTAACCCCTTTCAATGAAATATTATTAATAATGTTATTATTAAATTTGAAAATAACTTTTAAAATTTGCACATTCTGAATGGGATATATGAGGGTGACTGAAGGAAGGAATGGTGGAGATGGTAGATTGATTGTGTGTTATCATTCAATCTGATTTGGATATGGGAGTAATGACAGAGGATTGTTAGAACATCAACAAGTTTCTCTGTTTATAATTGGAAACATACAGCCTGCAACTCGTGATCAGTCATTACAATATCAATAAAACATTGAGACAACTTTGATGGTTGATAGTCGATCTGAGAAGAAAATGTGCCTAATACAACATAGGGTTATAACAGACAAACTGCATGGATATCTTAACAGACAATTATCCCTGACAAATGCAATTCAGATTGTTATTCCAGGATTTGAGAGGGCAGGTGAGGGCCATGGTGTTGATACTTCTGATGTCAATCATCTGTGATGAAGTATCACTTACTGGACTTCAAATAAAGTATGCTCATGGCATTGGGGAGGAGACAGAAATCAGACAGATTTGGGGGGCATGGCTGAAGAGACGAGGGTGTGCGAACGTGATATTGCCCAGTAATCCGTATTGGAAAGTTCCTCTTTATAAATCATATGAAAATCAGATTCAAGTATAAATCTACAATGAGGACTGCGGATAGCCAATATTAGTAGAGACCATACGAGCAGAAGACATAGAAGTAGAAACCGGGCCATTCAGCCAATCGAATCTGCTCCAACATTCAATCAAAACAGATATGTTTCTCAACCTCATTGTCCCCATAACCCTTGATCCCCTTTACAATCGAGAACCCATCCTACACAGGCTTAAATATACTCAATAGTCTTTTGTGGCATTGAATGTCATAGAATTACGATACTCTGCCTGGAGACGCTTCTCCTTATATCTGTTCTAAATAGGCCTTCCCTGTAATCCGTGGCTGTACCTCGGATCCCTACCAAAGGACAAATTGCCACAAAATCCACTCTGTCCAGGTCATTCAGTACTCTGTAAGTTTCAATTAGATTCCTTCTTATTCTTCTAAACTTCAGAATCCTCAAGCATTTGTCATTTGTTGAACTTTTCATTCCTATGACCATTCTGGTGAACTTCCTCTGAACAGGCTCAAGGGCCAGTACATCCTTGCTGAGATAAAGGGCCCAAAACTGCACACAATAATGTAATTGTGGCCTGACCAGAGCGTGTAGTGCCTTCGAAGTACATCCCTGCTTTTATATTCAATTCTTTCGAAATGAATCCATTCAATGTATTTGCTTTCCGAAGCATTAAGTCAACAATTCTCTTTGCACTTCCGACTTCTGAATTTTTTCCCAGTTTAGAAAATATTCCACGTCTCTATCCTTCCTACCAAAGTGCATAACCTCATAGTAGTGCATTTTTTACTCCAACTGCACCATTTTCTCCGATCTCCTAACCTGTCCAAATCCTTCTGCAGCTTGTCCGCCTCCTCAGTGCTACCTGTCTCTCTACATATCTTTGTACTGTCTGCAAACTTGGCCAGAATGCCCTCTGGACCATTCATGTACAGAGTGAAACGTTGCCCCAACACTGAGTCTTGTGGAACACATTTTGTCACCTTCTGCCATCCTGAAAAGGATACTTTTATCCCCACTCTCTGCTTTTTGCCAAAAAGCAAACGTCTATCCATGCTAATAGCTTGCCTCTAACACTGTGGGCCCTTATCTTAATTAATAGCTTACTGTGTGGCACTTGGCCAAGGCCTTTTCGAGATCCAAGTAGATAACATTCTTTGGCTGTCTTTGATCTAAGCTGCTCGTTAATTCCTCAAAGAATTCTATCAGATGTGTCAGGCATGAACTCCCTTGATGAAACCATGCAGAGTTTGCCCTATATTACTATACACCTCCAAATATTCAGAAATCCCAGGCTTCCCGGTCGATTCCAGGATCTTAAAACCGACTGAGATTAGACAACTTGGTCTGTAAATTTCTGTCTTCTGATGTATTCCATTGTTAATCAGAGATTTTACGATAGTCCTTTTCCAGTCCTCTGGGATATTCCCTAATTCAAAACATTCCTGGAAGATCATCACGAACACCTCCATTACCGCTTAGCTTTCTCCCATAGAACTCTGTGGTATAGTTCTTCTGGTCCAGGTGATTTATCCACATTCAGCGCATTCAGTGTTTTTCTACCACGTCTGCTTTTGCGATGGGTGACATACTCAGCTCTGCACCTTCACACGCTTGAATTTTTGGCAACTTACGCGTGTCCTCAGCCATTTCTTTGTTCCCCGCTAATGTCTCTCTTTTGCCATTTCCAGCAGCCCAATATCCACTTTGCCTCGCCTTTGTCCGTTACATATCTAAAGAAAATCGTATAATTTCCCTTTATCTTACTGGCAAGCTTGCCCTCATACATAATCTCCTCCCACCATATTTATTATTTTGATGTCCTCCATTGGCCTACCTGAGCTTCCAAATCGTCTGGCTTTCCACTGCCCTTCGTCACATTATATGCTTACTCTTTTGCTTTTATGCTGTCCCTGCCTTCTCCAGTTAGCCATGGTTGCTTCATCTCCCCTGTAGCATGCTTCTTTTTTTAATCGGGCAGAATCTCTGTTGTGTCTCTTGAATTACTTCCAGAAACCCCTACCATTGTTGTTCGACTGCTTTTCCTGCTGGGTCCCTCTCCCAAGCAATTCTACCCAGTTCCTCTCTCATGCCTCTGTAGTTGCCTTTATTCAGCTGTAATACCGTTACGTCTGATTCTATCTTGTCCCTCTCAAATTGCAAAATAACTTCAGTCATATTATGATCATTGCTTCCAAATATTAATTCACCTTAAGATCGTTTAAATAGTCTGCCTCATTGCACAACACTGAATCCAGCATTGCCTGTTCCCAACTGGGCTGTCATCTCAGATAATTTATCTCCAATAACATCACTATGGCAACTGTGTTTTTAATACACGTTTCAATATTTTTTCCTCAATCTCTCGGTCGCTGTTGGAGGGACTAAATTATAATCCTCACACAGTGCTTGAATCCATCTTGTTTTTGAGCTATACTTACGTTGCCTCAGTGGATGAGCCCCCAGTACTCGCTGTCTAAGTGCAGATGTAATACTCACCCTGATTAGTAATACAATTCCTCCCCCTCTTTTACCTTCCCCAATATCTCATCAAAAACAATAAAACCCTGGAAAGTTGAGCAATCAGTCCTGTCCCTCACTCAACCAAGTCCCTATAATATTTGCAACATCGTAGTCCCATGTACTGATTCAGGCTCTAAATTCATCTGCTTACCCATAATAATGCTTGCATTGAAGGATGCTCAATACATCAGATGCTGACCTGGTATCAAGTTTGACTTTCCCTGATGTAAATTCTCTGCTTCTATTTTCCAGAGACAGGAGATTACAAAAGACTATCAGTAAAGCAGAAAATATTGCAAACAGACAATTCCAGTTTCCTCCTTCATCACTTTAGTCTGTGCATTGCATCACACACTTTCCGAATTCGATAAAGTACTGGATAATTATTTTACTTTAAACAACTGTCTCAAGCCATTCACTGCATATTCGGCAACTCTCTCCGGACCCACTGAATTGTCTGCTCTCTTGTGCTCTCTCAATGAAATCTCGGAATTATTTACATTGTAGTTATATGTACTCACCCAAGCTCCACGTCCTTACCTGCCAGATTCCACACATTAAACGAATCAAACTTCAGGTTGCCAGTCCCATTGTGTTCAGTCCCCTCTGCCTGATTGTTGTTGGTCTTAGATGCACTGGTATAAGTCTCCAATTCCTCCTCAGTTACTGTATCATGAACCAACTGCTCTGGTTCCCGCTCCAAATCCCACCCCGCCCCCCCGCCCCCGCGACCACACCAATTTAAACACTCCTGAGTGTCAATAGCAAGGCTGCCTGCCAAGAATTTGCTGCCAGTTCAGGTCCATCCCGTACTTCTTGTGCAGGTCCCCCAATGATCTACATATTGGAGATTGCTGCCAGTTCAGGTCCATCTTGTCTTTCTTGTGTATATCCTACCGAGCAGGAACTCCCAATGATGCACATTTCGGAAGGGCTGCCTCCTCTACCAGTCCTTTGGTCATGTATTTAATTTACTACCTTCCTATTTCTAACCTCACTTGCACATGGCAGAGCCTATTCTTTCCAAAATTCAAATATCCTTCAGCATATCTGTGGCAAGTGTTTTTCTTTTACAAATCGATAGATTTGATAATAAAAACTTAAGTGTGACCTCATTAACCAGGAAAGTTGAGCCCACCGAATGAGTTCAATGACCACATGATCAGATATCTATCATCACCACCAAACCTGTTTGACACATATGCATACGAGCCGTCTAAAGCAGATGGACCGGGATAAACAGAAGTTAGTCCAAAAGACAAGAAAGTATCAGAGCAGATGGATGCCATTGAGCCTCTTTACTTTGTTTTGTTGTTCAATGGGAATTTAGCTTTGCTGTTCCCTTCAATAGCAGAATCTTTACGCATTATCCCTAGTGGGTCTGAAAGTGCCGAATGTCTTTGTGTGCACAGTTCTGCATAGGGAGCAGCCAGTGCCAAGCTTGGGGTGCTGTGCAGTTCCAGAGGTGGCACAAGAAAAAGCTACATGCATCCACGAATGGACAGAGGGACTGAGAGAGATGGAGTTCGTATCCAGGGACAATTCACTCACACAAGTGGCTTAGCAAGATTCCTAAACACGCAGGGGAGCCAGAGCACCACGGCCGGTTTTCCAACAAACCAGTCGCATTTGGAGCATTTCTCAATTGAACAAAATCCCAAAACTAACAAAGAGACACGCTGTGGAGAGACAAAAAAAGTGACTGCTTCCAATGCAGACACGGGGAGATTGCACAAACTCGACAGATTGAAATTGAAGACGCCTGGAGGAAGAACGCCTCATCTCCTGCCTCGGAACACTTCAACCCCAGGGCATCAATGTGGACTTCAACAGCTTCCTCATTTCCCCTTCCCCAACCTCATCCTAGTTTCAAACTTTCAGCTCAGTAACTGTCTCCTTGACTTGTCCGGACTTGTCCGACCTGCCTATCTTCTTTTCCACCTATCCACTCCACCCTCTCCTCCTTGACCTATCACCTTCATCTCCTCCCCCACTCACCCATTGTAGTCTATGCTACATTCTCCCCACCCCCACCCTCCTCTAGCTTATCTCTCCACGCTTCAGGCTCACTGCCTTTATTCCTGATGAAGGGCTTTTGCCCGAAACGTCGATTTCGCTGCTCGTTGGAAGCTGCCTGAACTGCTGTGCTCTTCCAGCACCACTAATCCAGATTGAAATTGAACGCAGATCCCTGGCGCTCTGAGGCAGCAGTGCTGTGCCACAAAATGATGGACAATCCGTTCATTATATTTACATGCTTATTTTCATCAGTCAATTCACTGGAATACACTCATTCAGTCTGTGTAAGATTGGGAAGCCTTTCCATAGCAGCAGAAGACAATTAAATAACAATAAAGTGGTGAACTGAAACATATAAGTTAGCTCGCTCTAGCAAAGGCGACTGCGGGAGTTTTCTTAAGATATATAAAAGGACCAGGGGCAAAAGTGAACATTCGAGAACTAGAAAATGAGGCTGGCTACAGAGAAATGGAGAACAAAGAAATGGAGGATGAACTAAACAGGTTCTTTGCATCAATTCTCACAATCATAGACACTAGGAGCATTCCTAACCTTCAAGAGAGTCAAGGGCGAAAGTTGAGTGCAGTGGTCAATGCTGAGGAGAACGTACTGGGGAAGCTGCAATGATTGAAGATTGATAAATTACACAGGCTGGCAGGATAACAACCAAACGTTCTGAAGAAATAGCGTAGGAGATTGTGGAGACATTGCTGGTGAATTGTCAGCAGCAACTGTTGTCAGGAACAGTCCCAAAGAACTGGAAAATGCACATTATAAAATTTCTGTGCAAGAAAAGAAGGAAGGCAAAAACAAGAAATCATAGGCCAGTTAGTCTGACATCGGACATGAGTAGAGTTTAGAGTTCATTATTAACAATGTGATTGCAGAGTAGTTGGAGGTGCATGGTAAAATAGGGTTGAGTCAGCATGGTTTCATCAAGGAGCGGTCCTGCATGACATTTCTGTCAGAAATCTTTCAGAAGATAATGAGCAGGTTGACCAGGGAGGTCTGTGATTTGCTTCGCGAATCGGGACACTGCTAAAAATCAATCTACATTAAATTGAATTTTTCGAAGCCATTTGGATGTGAGCATAAGCGGTATAGTTAATTATTTTGCTGATGACACAAAAAAAGTAGTCGACAGGGAAGAAGGTTACCTCAGATTACAACAGCATCTTGATCAAATTAACCAGTGGGCTGAGAAGTGGTAGATGAGGTTAATTTAGGTAAATGTGAGATGCTGCATTTTGGGAAGGAAATCTTAGCAGGACATATCTACTTAATGGTAAGGTCCTAGGGAGTATTGCTGAACAAAGGGACCTTGGAGTGCAGGTTCATATCTCCTTGAAAATGGAGTCACAGGTAGATAGGACAGTGAAGAAGGTGTTTGATATGCTTTCCTTTATTGGTCAGAGCATTGAGTATAGGAGTTGGGAGGTCATGTTGCGTTTGTACAGGGCATGGTTAGGCCACCGTTGAAATATTGCGTGCAATTCTGGACTTCTTCCTATCGAAAAGATGTTGTGAAACTTGGAATGATTCAGAAAAGATTTGCAAGGATGTTGCCAGGGTTGGAGGATTTGAGCTATAAGGAGAGGTTTAATAAGCTCGGGCTGTTTTCCCTGGAATGTCGGAGACTGAGGGGTGACCTTATAAAGGTTTATAAAATTATGAGAGGAATGGATTGGATAAATAGACAAAATCATTTCCCTGAGGTGGGGAGACCAGAATTAGAGAGTGTAGGTTTAGGGTGAGAGGGGAAAGATATAAAAGAGACCTAAGGGGCAACGCTTTCACGCAGTGGGTGGTACGTGTATGGAATGAGCAGCCAGGGGAAGTGGGAGAGGCTGCTGTATCCGCAACATTTAAAGGTATCTGGAGGGATATGGGCCGGGTGCTGGCAGATGGGACTAGATTCGGTTGGGATATCTGGTCAGCTTGGATGAGTTGGACCGATGGGTCTGTTTCCATGTTGTACATCTCGATGAGTCTGTGACTCTATTGTTTACAACTTGCATAAGCATAGATAGAAAAACAGTCAATTATTTTAGAAATCAGAACTAGTTAAATCAAGTTCGGATGGCGTGTCAGGTGATGTGCTGTGTCTGCATCATGTGGGAACTGGTAGATGCCATTTAAGATCCCCGTGACCATGTCTGGGGGAAATGTTGGTTACTGGAATAATTCCAGGTCAGAGTTGAACGGTTGGAGTCTGAGCTTCAAACATTGTGAGACATCAGGAAGGGAGAGATTTGCCTGGATACTGTTTCAGCAGACAGTCAGGAAAGGAGAGAAACCAAAAGAGAAAATGCTTGAAAATCTCAACATGTCTGGCAGCACATTTAGGGAGAGAAAAAAGCTGACGTTTCGAGTCTAACTGACCCTTTCTCAAAGCTAAAAAACGGGAGAAATAGGGAGGTATTTATACAAGGCTAAGAGAAGATGAGTCATGGCTCCAGAAGCAAATGTAGCAATAAAGAGGTGATAATGACAGTGCATAGATAGGTAATAGGGATATTAGGAGCTGTGGATAACCAAGGCTGAAGCCAGTGCAATGTGACAAAATATTTGGTGGATGGGGGGGATAAGTGAATCAGAGGCAAAATGGAAAACAAGGGAGAAGGGTAGGAAAGGGAGAAGAGGAGAGGACAAAGGTGATGAGAGATTGGGGAGCGAGAGAAAGAGAGAGAATCAAGAAATAAGAGATACAGAACAGTGAAAAAAAATTAAAAGATGAAATGAAGTTATGGAGCAGAATGAAGACAGAGGGGTCTAGATTGAATAATCATCGGGAGTTGTGGAATTCAATATTGAGACCAACAGGATGGAACCTGCCTCGTCGGAAGATGAGAAGCTGTTCCTCCAGTTTGCGTTGAGCTTCACTGGAACATTGCAGCAGGTCAAGGACAGACATGTCGGCATGGGAGCAGGATTGCGTGCTGAAGTGACAAGCCGTGGGAAGGTCCGGGACCTGATCGCATACAGACCAAAGGTGGTCAGCAAAACGATCACCCAGTTGCGTTCTGTCTCTCCGATATAGCGGAGACCACATTGGGAGCAACGAATGCAATAGACCAAATTGAAAGTGGTACAAGTGAAACGCTGCTTAATCTGAAATGAGTGTTTTGGTCCTTGGATGGTGGGCATGGAAGAGGCAAAGGGTAGGTGTTGCACCTTCTGCGATTGCATGGGAAGGTGCTGTGTGTTTTGGGAGAGGTGAAAGGTGTGATGGAGGAGTGGGCTAGGTTTTCCGGGAGGAAACGATATCTGTGGAATGCAGACGGGGGAGGGAGGGGCAGATGTGTTTAGTGGTGGCATCGTGCTCCATTTGGCGAAAATGGCGGAGGATTATTCTTTGCACGTGAAGGCTGATGGAGTGAAAAGTGAGAACAAGAGGGACCCTATGCTAGTTCTGGGAGCAGAGGGAGGGGGTGAGGGTCCTGACGTGGGAAATGGACTGCACACTGCCGATAGCCCTGTCAACAACGAAATGTGGGAAGCCACGGCTGGAGAAAAGGGAGAACATATTAAGAACACCACTTTGGAAAGTGACCTCATCGGAACAAATGCGGCGAAGGTGAAGGAGCTGAGAGAAAGGGATAGAGTCCTTACCGGATGTAAGGTGAGGAGAGCTGTAGTCCAGCTTGCTGTGGGAGTCAGTGGGCTTGCAATGGATATTAGTGGAGAGACTATTGCTAGAAATGGGGACAGAAAGGTCACTGTAAGTAAGGCAAGATGTCGGAGATGGACCAGGTGAAGGTGATGGAGGGATGGAAACTGGAAGCGACGTTTATGATTTTTTTCCAGGTAAGGACGAGAGCATGAAACTGCACCAAAATAGTCATGGATATACCGATAAAGCAGTTGTGGGAGGGGACCTGGGTCGGCCTGGAACAAGAAATGTTCCACATACCCCATGAAAAGGCAGGCATAGCTAGGACACATGCGGGTACCCATTGCTCCACCTTTGATTTGGAGAAAATGGGATGAGTTGAAGGAGAAGTTGTTGAGAGAGAAAACAAGTTCAGCGAGGCGGAGGAGAGTGGTGGTGGATGGAAATTGTCGGGCCTCTTTTCGAGAAAGAAGCGAAGAGTTTGAAGCCATCTTGATGTGGGATGGTGATGTAAAGAGATTGCACATCCATGGTGAATAGAAGGTGGTCAGGGCGTGCGAATTGAAAGCTATCAATATGTCGCAGGGCACAGAGGAATCCTGGATGTGGGTGGGGAGGGGGTGAACCAGAGGAGTAAGGATGGAATCAACTTAGGAGGAAATATGTTCAGTGGGGCAGGAGCATGCTGAAACAATGGGCCTGCCGGGATAGTCCTTCTTGTGGATTCATGTAATCTTATATTTCCTATGACTGACCCACGCACCGCTGGACACGATGGGCAATCTAGCCTGCCCAATCTACCCTAGGCTGCACATCTTTGGATTTTGGGAGGAAAACTGGAGCATGGAGAAGATATCCACACAGACAGAGAATTGTGTGAGGTTAGAATTAAGGTCAGTTCCTTGGTGATGTGAGGCAGCAGTATGAACCACATGTCCACCACGCCCCTCCGTTAGTTCTATTACTTACATGTGGCTGACTAAAGAAATCTGCCTGAGCTGTTCCTATCACTGAATCTGACTCAGTCTGAGACCTTTCTAATCGACCTTTTCACCAACCTGGCTACGTTTAAAATTTGGTGTGAGTAGTGGAGGAGTGGGACGAGAAAAGGAAACAGTGACACCCTCCAACCTCAGTCAGAACAGGATTGAGGAGAAATTCGCAAATTGGGATTTCATGCAAGTAGGAATTCTCTTCCCAGAGGTTTGTGATTGCTGAATCTTTATATTTAGGCGAGGCTGACTTCGCCTGATTTCGTGCTGGTGAATCATGGATAATAGTACATGGAGACAAAAGTGCAGCTGGTACCACAATGAGATGAGCCACGATCTTATTTACTGGTGGAGTAGTGTCAAAAGGCCGAATGGCCCATTTGTGTCCCTCAGTCCTGTGTTCTGATGTTCCATTCAGCCCTTTGCACCTGTTACACAGGGACAGATAGAGCTACTCCGATGGTTAGGTGTAGATTCGGAAATGTACTTGGAAAATACAGGCTAGACAGGGCGTGACCCCACCCCCAATCTCTCTTTCCAGGCTATCCCTCTCTGTAAGTTCTGATCTAGATGGGAGTCATGTTACATATTCAGATTCACTATGAATACAGCCCCCATACCCTATCCAGAGTTAACTCAGACAAATTCTCTGCTCTCCATGAATACAGCATTGTACAACACGACTTCCAGGAAAACAAACTGTTACTTTTCAAAGGAATAACATGAGAACATACGAAATCGGAACAGGAGCAGGCTATTCTGCCCCTCAGGCTTGACCTGCCATTCAATAAGAACACGGCTGATCTACTCCAGGGCTCAACTCCACTTTCCTGCTAACCCCTTGTATCCCTCAACTCGCTGATATGTCAAAAACCTATCCAGCCTGTCTATAAATGCATTCAGTGACCCAGCCTCCATAGCTCTCTGGGTTAGGGAATTCCAGCAATATACTACCTTCTGAAAGAAGACTTTCTTTGCATCTCAGTTTGAACTCAATATCACTTATTCTGTAATTAGGTCCCCGAGTTCGAGACTCTGCCCTGGTGTGGAACCATATTTGCAACATCGACCATGTCAAGCCTCCTCTGTATGTTGCAAATTTCAGTAATGTCACCCTCATTCATTTCAACCACAATGGTACTCATCTCACCATTTTAGATGTTCTCAATAATTCAACCCTTTCATCCCAGCAATCCGGCGAATGTACCAACCCAGTTACTGGCTGCATCAGCAAGCTGACTTTATCTTTCAGACACAGGAACACGCCAATCCCTTCATACTATTCCTTTTTTGGGAGTCCTTTTCATTTAATAACGGCCTGCCTTTTAGTTCTCAGTGTCATCCTCAAACTCGGATGTTCTATTCCACTCAGCTCCTGCCGTTAGTCTATCAATATACATTGTAAATTACTAATGCCATCGGACCGACATTTGTGGTACTCCAGTAGATACATTTTATCATAAAGATCCACTAGTCCTGACTCTCCGATTTCCAAGTGTTAATCAATCATCATTCCATGCTAATACCGTATCCATCATTCTGTGAGCTACTGTCTTGTGCAAGAACCTTTATTTTGTGATACCTTGTGGAAACTCTCTGGAAAGCCTTGTATCTACTAGTTCCCCTTTACCAAGTCCGCTTGTTACATTCTCAGGAATTTCCAGAAAGACTTTGCATGATTTTACAGACAAAATATCGTTTACTTTTCACAAGACCATGCTGACTCTTCGTGAAGCTTTTCTAAATGTCTTGCAATCCCTTCCTTAATAACAGTCTCTGGCAGATTCCCAGCAATAATGGTTAGGCTAAATGTTTCCTGATTCCTGTCTCGCTCCTTTCTTGAAGACAGGTGCCATATTGGAGGGTCTCCAGTTTCGCTGGATCACTCCTGTAATCCAGAGAATTATGGAATATTTCAACTGTGCCACCAGTAACTCCGTGACCACTTCTTTTGAAACCAGGTATGAATTACTTCTGACCTATCTACCCTTAGTGTTATCTATCTGTTAACAACCGGTTCCTTGTGTTAGAAACATTTCCCTCCTATTAACATTTTGTTTATACCATTGAAATGCCAACAGTGCCTTCCGCTGTGGGGATTGTTGCACAATAGTGGTGTAAATTATCTGCCTTTTCCCAGTTAGCCAGTTGCCCATTCACACCATCCAAATATCCTAAACATACTTTCCAGATGTCATTTCTCCAAAACTCACACAATCATCTTGAACTTCTTTATTAATACTCGGAAACGCTCGTGATGCTTGTTTTATATTCCTTACCAATTTACGTAAATCATATCTTTTATTTCCCTTTTCCTCGGTTTATGGATTCATACAGCCATATCGAGCACAAACAGACATTTAGCCCAACTCGTCCATGCTGGCCAGGTATTCCAAAGAAAAGTAGACCCCTCTGCTTGCATTTGGCCCATATGACTCTAAACATTTCCCATTCATATGTTTATCCAAATGTAGATGTACTTACATCTACCACACTTCCTCTGCAACTCATTCCATACACAAACCACCCTCTGCGTGAAAATATTGCCCCTTTGTCCCTTTAAATCTTCCCGCTTTCATCTTAAAACTATGAACTCCCTTATCCTGTGGAAATTTACTTGCCTATTCACACTATCCAGGCATCCAATGATTTTATAAACTTCTTTTATGTCATCGCTCAACCTCCTACACTCCATCTGATTCTAACTTCAAGAACAGGGATTTAATAATAAGCACTGCAAATTCGAAACAATATTAAAAATGACACATAAACAACACTCAGCCCCAAACTTCATACTGTAATTTATTTTTCTCCATGTTACAATACTAAGACAGCATGAAACTCTTACAAGCGCCAATAAGAAGGCAAACACCTGAATTCCTCTGTCTGAAGGGGGTGACGACCTCTGCAGTGAAAATGTGTCATTGGCCAGTTCGAAATAATACCACATGGTCCACATTCACCTACCTGGTCTCCCTACGACCTTGTGTGGTTGTGTGTCTCTTTATCTTGCACTCAATGGAGAGATGCCCTTTCCCCCATTCACATCTTAATTTCAACTCTTTTTACATCATCTTCTCGTTCATCACTGCTAAAAGTCCGTTTTCCTTTTACCACACACGCTTTTCCCTATCACACCATCCCCCAACACGGTTAAGGGACTAAAAAGCCCATTATCCAATCTTTTTCAGTTCTGAAGAATTATCACATTGGACTGGAAACGCTAATTCTGTTTCTCTGTCTCTGCCGACGCTGTCAGATCTGCTGAGTTTCTCCAGAAATGAATAGGCACAGCAGGAATATTCAATTAAACAAATAACTGTGAATATTGGAAATAAAGGTGCAAATATTTCTGGAGAATCTGGGAGCTTTGTAGCAGCGTCACTCGAACTGAAAGATGAACTCTGTTTTCATTCCACACGATGCTTCAGACCTGCGAAGTTTCTTCAACAATTTCTGTTTTTGAACAAGTTCCAAGACATGTGTCAAAGCTGCCCAAACGTTCAGTACAACACGGATTGCCAGACACTGGAAAGTGAACGATCACACCATGTGCACACATTTATTGTCTCTGAAACTGCATACAGCTGGCCTCACTGACACGACAAAGGTCTTAATCAGGGTCAGGTAGAGAAACAGAGGGAAACACATTCACTTCAAACACAGGTGATGGCATTACAGGAATGGAAAAGATTCAGATGAATATGTTAATGTATTTGAGTAATGTAATAAATTGGAGGCGTGTCACGAGGGAGAGACCCTGAGCAGAAAGTGAATATGAAAATTGAAGTGTTACCACATCAGAAACCAGGTTAGGTCACTGAGTACAGGGCTGATGGGTGAATGGGTCTCGGTGCGAATTGGGGGGACAGTCAGTAGAATTGAATTGCAGATTTTGCAGCTCAAACTGGGTTATCATCTGATGCTGTAGACCACAGCAGCAGCAGAAGCAGTGTTGTATTCAACTACAATCTGTAACTTTTTTCCCCGGGATCATCCATCAGTCTACCATTAGCATCAAGCTGATGTATGGTTCAGTGAAGAGTGTGGGTGAACATGCCAGGGTCAGAACCATGTGCACCTATACCTGATGACAGCCCATTAAAGCTATGGCACTTGACCGGTTACTTTCTAACCAGCAGAACTAACATTTGGTCAAGAGAGAGAGAAGCTATAGCAAAACGAACAGATCAGATCTAAACTCTGCAGTCCTGCCACATTCAGGAATAAATATCGATGGACCAGTAAACAACTTAGTGGAGGAGTGGACTCCACTGATATCCCCATCCCAAGTAACGAAATAGCCATGTACGTCAATGTAAAAGACAAGTATGCATCATCTGCACCATTCTCAGTCAGAAGTGTTAATTCGATAATCCACCTCATCTTCTCCGGATAGTCCACAACCAAGTCATCAACCAATTCGATTGCCTGTACGTGACATGAAGAAACAGCTGAACACAATAGATACAACAAAAGCAATGGGCCCTGACGCCATTTCTGCAATAGGTCTGAGGACTTGTACAGCAAAACAAGCCGTGCCCCTGGGGAAGCTGCTTCATTCCAGCTCCAACTCTGTCATCTCCCTGGCAATGTGGAAAATTACTCAAATCTGTCCAGTCCCCAAAGAGGAGAATAATTACAATCTGACTATTTGCCACGCCCTCATGCCATCACGATAGTCAAATTGGTGGGAGTTCTATTTGACAGAGCTGTCACGCAGCACAGAAATAACCAGCTCAGTGTGGTTTCCGATAGGTCCACATGTGGAGATGATGCTGTTGTCGAAATATCACGGGATTACTAATCCAGACCAGGCTAATGCTCTGGCAGCTAGTGGAAGGTAAAAACAGTTAATGACACATCGGATGTAAAATCTGGTGTCACAATAGTGACCTTGAAGGCAATGTCGATTTTAAACATCAATTTCCTTCCCCAATGTACTTCCAGGAAGTGGATCTCCCGTGCTTTCCTGTTCCGGCTTCAGTGTGACTCCAGACTCACAGACATATGATAAACTCTTCATTGGTCTCTGAAACGGCCAAGCTAGGCACTCCATTATATCAAACTGCTCCGAGGTCTTAAAGGATAAACCCTGACAGAATACCCAGCAACAAGCTTGGTTTTGGAAAAGAGAACTGGAAATACAGTCCTGTCGCCAGTCAGATGCTGCCTTCCTAATATTTGAGAGCTTGTGACAGCAGTTACGGAGCTTTTCCTCAGACTGCGCAGAAACATCGGGAAAGGAGTAGGCCATTAGACATATTGAGCATTTCCCATTCTTGAACACAGAGAAAATATCCTCAATGCAGTTTCCCCACACAGCGTTCATATCCTTTAGTATGTTTGAACACTTGGACATATAAAATAAAAACTGCTGTAGTACCTTCAGTCAATTAATTTTGCTCCTCCATTCAATATGCAGGCAATTCTCTGATAAACCCATGTTTATTAAACGTGATTTGACTGCAACACAATTCGTGAATTGTGCAGCTTTTTTTCATAACGCAAGCTCCTGTTGACTGTGACGTGATTCCATCTCTGGCACCAGCTGAACAGCAAAACCCAGCCTCACGATCCTCTGTCTCCAAAATGCACCCTTAGTATGTTCAGCTAAAACAGGAATGTAATCAGCTCTGCAAGCTTTGAATCCGAGCCGGAATCTTTGAATTGTAGTCTAAATTGAGAAGGAACTTTATTTCAAACCAGGGGAAGAATCTTTGGGAGAACTGGAATCCCGTGTCGGCATCACGTGGTCCGTTAATATTTAAAGCATATGTTTTAAAGATTTAATTAGACTGTGCTTGCGTGCGTGTTAGACTATCTTTAATTTTTGATTTTTACTGATATTTCGTGGGGTTCGCCCCATCCACTCTTTTTACAAAAGGCCCCATTATTAATATTGCACAATTTTCTACAACACTGTGTTGCACAGGTACACAGCTACCGTGTTATTGCAGGACAACATGTAATGATATCTGATCCTCTATCGTCACACCATTCTCCTGCTCTCTCCGTATTACGTTTGTGTGTAGAAATCCTGATTTATATTCAGTGCCTTGACTTTCACAGCCTGATCTGGTAGAGAATTCCCCAGGTTCACCAGTCTCTGTGTGCAGGCATTTATTGTCAACATAATGCAGAGTGGCCTGCCTGTAGCTAATACTGTGTCTCTTTGTTTTAGAAGACCCAGCCAGGGGAATTATCTTTCTGCTTCCAAACTTTCTCACCCTGTCAGTGTTTCATATATTTTACTGAGATCTCCACTCATTTCTCCGTACTACCCTGTCGATCCAAACTCTGCTCCCATAACAAGCCTGAATCCCAGAGATCAGTCTGGCCATCCTTCACTGCTTTCTCTCAATGTCAGGTTTGTCCTTTATCAGGTGTGGAGACCAAAACTACACACAACACTGCACAATGTTCGAAATGGGATCCCACGAAGGCACTGTACACGTGCAGTAAGACATGCTTACAGCTGGACGCAAATCTCTTTGAAATGAAAGCTAAGACACCCTTTACCGTCCGAACTCTTTTCTTTTCCTGAAATATTGCTTTCAATGACTGGTGTACAGGGCGATCCAGATCCTTTTCAATGTTACAGCTCCCCACATGTTGGGTTTGCACACACTGACCAGCCTGCCAATGTCATTCCCAGTATTGACTTCTGGTTTCAGAACTCACTGCCCTGCATGGACCTCAGAGGTCTGCACAGAAGGAAACAAAAATTCAGCAGAAATTCCTTAATACATCAGTATTTTTTCAACCAACCCCTGTTCAACTGGTAAGCTGCCGTTCTATTTTTCCTACCGTAGTGCGTAATGTCGCATCTACCCCTATTGCTCTCCATCTGTCACACATTTTCCCACTCACTCCACTTGTCTCAATCACCTTGGAGCTTTTTTACATTCTGCTCAGCCACTCATAACCCGACATGGCAGAGTGCCATCAGAAGTCTTGGAAATTGATTTCCTCAACCAAAAGAATGGAGAGTATTGGGAATAGTTGGGAGCCAAGCCCCGATTCCTGCTATATCACCCAGGCCTTCCACTCGAAAGAAACATTGTTGTATTCCTTCTCACTGCTTTTTGTCAGCTCTCCCATTCAAGAAACTATGTTCACATATTAACCGCAGTCCCATAAGATTAGAATTTGTATTGTAGGCTTGGGGCTTTAGCTATAATTTTCCTGAAAACCCAAACGTATTGCATTGATTGCTTCTCCATAACTTTGCAAGTCAATTTCTGAAATATGATTCCTATTTCATATATCACTGTTGACTTTTTCTATGCCCATTAAGTTAAGTCCCAATAATTTATCTAAAACTGTTTATTTGTTACTTTCATTTTATTCCCTTTTTCTCAACAGACTCAAGTTTCCTAATATCAAATGGGAATATTTCTTTTTCATATTGTTTTCTCCTCTGAAGACATAACTTTAATATTTGTTCCATAGTTCGGCCATTTCCCTGTTCTCCATTCTCCATTCTCTGGTTTCAGAGTGTAAGGAAGCTGCACCATTTTTCCCTTAATTTTGTCATTGTCATACTTTTAGAAGCTTTTACAACTCCACTGTTGCAACCCTTGTTAATACAGTCTTCAGAAACTCATCAATTCCTGTCTTAACCTGCTCAATGATTAACATTCCAAAACCATAAAATCACATGGACATAGACTCTGTACTGTCAGAAAAACAGCATATTCTGCATTAACCTCACTTCCCTACATCAGCCCATAGACATGTAAGTATGGCACTTCAAGTGCACGACAATGCACTTCTTAACGATTATGAGGTTACCCGTGACAACAGCTTTTTCATGGAATGCATTCCAGACCTCAACACCTTTTGGAAAACCAATCCTCAAATCCTCACTAAAGCTCAAACTCTACACTTGGAAATTGTGCTCCCTTGTTCTTGCCCCTTTGCCTAAAAGGAACAGCTTCTGTCTATCCACCCTGACCATGCCCCTCGGAATCTGATCCTTCTGAAGCACATTCCCCCTCATCCTTCTCTGCTGCAAAGTAAACAACCCGACGTAATCAGCTCCATCCCAGGGAACATCCTATTGAACCTCCTCTGCACCCCTCCAGAGCAATCACAATCTGCATGCAATGTGATTCCCAGAACTGTACACAGTATTCCGTCTTGGCCTAACCAAAGTTCTGCATAGCTCTTTTAATCTGTACCTCGATGAACAAAGGCTTCGTTTATGATCCCCGATGCTTTCGCAACTAGTGCATCAATCTGTTTCGTCACATGTGTGGAGAAGCACCCTCTGAAATTCCGTGTGTGCTGCCATTAATTGAGTCGTTCCCCTATCTGGTTCCTTCTTCAAAAGTGCATCACCTCATATTTATCAGGGTTACATTCCATCTCCCATTGATCCACAGATCTGACCATTGCATCTCTATTTTGCTGTAACATAAGACCTTCCTCCTCACTGCCAACCAACCGGCCAATCTTTGTGTCAAACGCAAACTGATTTATCACTCACTTCCCACCGACTCTTCCATATCCACAACGGCATCATCTATGATGACCACGTAATAAGGTTAAAGATCACAAACCAGCAGTAGAAGTATTAATTGCACTGCGTTTTATATTCCTGTTCATTTTGTCGAGGCCGGAAGGCATTGCAGATAAATGGAAGTTAGTAAACATGATTAAAGCATGGTAGTGTATACTCCAACAGGTTTATTGGCAGGCATTAGCTTTCGAAGCACGGCTTATTCATCAGGTGGTTGTGCGCTTTGAAAGCTCGTACCACTGAATAAAACTGTTGGACCATAATCCAGTGTTCTGTGATGTTTAACTTTGTCTACCTCAGTCCAACATCGGCACCTCTGAATCACAAATAATAAGGGACACAGCGCTGATTTCTGTAGTTCACGATTGGATACTGGCCTCCAGTCACACAGGCCGCTTTCTACCACCACCCTCTGTCTCCTAATACTAAGTTGATTCGGATGCAACTTGGAAGTCACTAATAGGTCCTACCTGTTCCCTCGTTATTCTGTTGCAATTGACATACGGATATCTGGGGATTCTCTCTAACCTTACCCTGCCAGGAGGTTTCCATGCCCCTGTGTTAGTCAGTCCCCTCGCGTGCTGAATTTCCTCCTTATCACAGTTTTAAATAGCTTGTGCCTCATCCTGCTAATATTTGCATTAAATGTAGAGCAGGCAGCCAGAGAAACATCCTGATTATTTCCAACTTGTCATACGTTTAGTGCATTTTCCAAGTTTCACTGTGATCATCTCTCATTGTTTGGAATTGTAGAGAACGCAAGCCGCGTTTCCTCTTCAGGCAATCTCGTCATCTGACGGACGAATCTGGAGAATGTCCATTGCACTTTCTCTGTGGGCAGTATATTATTTCTCAGATTGGCTCACCAAAACTGTACACGACATTCCAGGTACAGTCTCACCAAAATGCTGTGCAACTGCTTCACAACATGTCCTTCTATCTATACTCCGGCAAAACAAACTTTATGTTTCCATTTACATATATTCCTCCAAATGTCTTTCAAACAACTCTGAAGTTTATCAAGTATGATTGCCCTTTCAGAAGTGAATACTGACTCTCTCCAATGTTGCTGTTAATTTCTAAATATCCAATATCACATCCTATGTCGTAGATTCCAATAGTTTCCCTCCAGATCACAAGTTAATCAGTCTACAGCTCTCCACATTATCTCTTCACCCCTTTTTAGACGCTATTCATCTATGCCATTCATCTACCATGCTGTAATCATGTTTACTAACTTCCATTTATCTGCAATGGCTTCCGGCCTCTACAAAATGAACAGGAATATAAAACACATTGCAATTAATACTTCTACTGCTGATTTATTTCTGACATTTTTATATGAATTACATTTCTTTCGTCATTCATCCAGTGAAGTTTTTTGGGTGGAACTAAAAAATAAGAAAGGGATGATAAACTTAATGAAATTGTATTAAAGATCCCCTAATATTCAGAGGGAAAAGAGAAACAAACTTGTACAGAGATTTCAGCTATTTTTAAGAATAATGGGGTAGTAATGGTAGGGGATTTTAACTTTCCAAACATAGACCGGGACTGCCATAGTGTTAAGGGTTTAGAAGGAGAGAAATTTGTTATGTGCGTACAAGACAATTTTCTGATTCAGTATGTGGATGTACCTACGAGAGAAGGTGCAAAACTTGACCTACTCTTGGGAAATAAAGCAGTGCAGGTGACTGGGGTGTCAGTCAGGGAGCACTTTGGGACCAGCAACCATAATTCTACGAGATATAAAATAATGATTGAAAAGGATAGACCAGATCTAAAAGTTGAAATTCTAAATTGGAGAAAAGCCAATGTTGACCCTATTTGGTAAGAACTTTTGAAAGTCGATTGGGGGAAGATGTCGCACGTAAAGGGATGGTTGGAAAATTGGAACCTTCAGAAATGAGATTACGAGAATCTAGAGAAAGTATATTCCTGTTAGGGTGAAAGGAAAATCTGGTAGGTATGGGGAATGCTGAATGACTAAAGAAATTGAGGGTTGGTTACGAAAAAGAAGGAAGATATGTAAGGTATAGACAGGATTTATCGAGTGAATAATTGGAAGAGTATAAAGGAAGTAGGAATATTCTTAAGAGGGAAATCTGGAGGGAAAAACGGGACATGAGATAGCTTTGGCAAATAGAATTAAGGAGAAACCAAAGAGTTTTTTACTAATTCATTAAGGACAAAAGGGTAACTAGAGAGAGAATAGAGCCCCTCAAATATCAGCAAGGTGCCCTTTGTGTGGAGCCGCAGAAAATGGAAGAGATGCTTAATGAGTATGTTGCATCAGTTTACACTGTGGAAAAGGATATGGAAGATATAGCGTGTAGGGAAATAGATGGTGACATCTTGCAGAATGTCGATATTACAGAGGAGGAAGTGCTGGATGTCTTGAAGCGTATAATGGTGGATAAATCATCAGGACCTGATCAGGTGTCCCCTTGCACTCTGTGGGAAGCTAGATAAATGATTGCTGGGCCTCTTGTTGCGATATCTGTATCATTGATAGTCATAGGTGGGAGTGTATCTCATATAAATGTAGATGATCATGGGAGGCATGAATAAAGTGAATGCACTCATTCTTTTTTCCCAGTGTTGGTCAATCACGGACTAGAGGGTATAAGTTGAAAGTGAGAGGGGAAAGAATAAAAGGGAACCTGAGGAGCATTTTCTTTACACACAGGATGGTTCGCATATGGAATGAGCTGCCATTCTCAGCGGTTGAGGTGTGCACATTAACAACATTTAAAAGGCATTTGGACAAATACACGTATAGAAAAGGATTAGAAGGATACGGGACAATGGCAGGGAAATGGGATTAGCGTTGATGTATCTTTTTGTCGTAATGGACCACTTTGGACCGAAGGGCCTGTGTCTGTGCTGTTTGGCTCTATGACTCAACCAACCATTGCTTTTCTCCCACTGAATGTTGTATTGTACTTTCCCAATTCACTGTAGCGAACTTGACCCTCTAGTCTCCAGGCTTCCAGGATGTTTGAACAGAATGTTCACACATTCTATGTTGTATGCAGACACCGTGCAAAATGCAACACATTAATGTCACTAATCCTCAAAAGCTGCTTCAGAGCAAGGTTAGTCATTAGTCCTCCTGACCACACAACACCAAATCCAAACAAACATGGTCTCCATTTTGGTTCACAACATACTCGTCAACCTACCTCATATGCATATGGTTTTGTTTTCACATTAGAAGTCACTGAGTTAACGCAGTCTAGATGTAACTTGAGACCATCCATTATTACTGCAGCATCCACGATTATTTGTTACTTATTCACAGAACGAGGGTGTTCCTGGATAATCAGCATTTGTTGCCCATGTCAGAGGACAGTTAAGATTCAACAACATTGCTGTGGATATGGACTCTCACGCAGGCCAGACCTGCTGGGAATAGCAGTTTCCTTCCCGAAAGGGTATTAGTGAACCAGATGAGTTTTTCCAACAATTGATAATGGATTCATGGCTATCATAGACACTTGATTCCGGGCACTTACTGTATTCAAATTCCACCCTTTGCCATGGCAGCTTTTGAACCCAGCTCCCCAGAACCTTCCCTGAGTCTCTGGTTTAAGGGACCAGCGATAACAACACTAAGCCATTGTTTCCCCTTGCATACACTTGCACATATAATTTCCAGAGCATATGATGCAAACTATTTGCAGAACAGTTTTGGTTTAGATATATAACACACCAATGTTTGCTTCTCCTTGCTATTTGTAAAATCCACCCAAATTGACTCTGTGGAATCTGAGGGACAGGGTCTGTGGCTTTATTAGCGATAGACTTGGAAAAGACGTTGAGGGAGGCTCACCTTAACGCTGAGATGATCTGAAGAAATGTCCAGCAATACAGGAAAAGCATAAATTTCCTCCCCGCTCTGCCAGGATAAGTGTCACTGTATTCTCTCTGCTCCCTCACACTCACTGTACATCTGTTATAGCACCTACCCCGGAACAAGGCTCATGCTCAATCTCCAAAAAGGCTCACGCACTACCACTCTCACGATTTAATTCAGTACCTTCGCTCCCCTATGTTTTCTGTCACCGACGTAATACTCCCCCCTCCCCACACTAATAATGCAGGATGGATATAGCACTGTGGACAGCCTCCCTGAGGACACCTCACCATTTCACTCCCCCACCTACACCAGCACTAACAGCAGGGTCACCCACTCCCACCCTCACTCACTCCGACCCTTTCCCTCACAACCATTCTCCTGGAGTTGGACAGCAAGGCCAAGCTGGGAGGTGGAGTGCCTGAAATTCGTTCCGTCACCCCTCCCCCACCATATAGAAGGACCCAGCCCAAGCCATCCACGTTCCACCAACCGAATAAGAAGTAATATCCAGGGAAGGGCAATCCTCACTTTCAACTCATTGTCAGTTCCAGCGCCAACTCTCTGACTCCCAAAAGAACACATACCTCATTTCAAAGAGATGCAGGCATAGAAAGACACATAAGTATTGGTAAACACCCCAATATACTATTACACAAAATACATACAAGCAAATAGGCATGCACACACATAGAAGCACACAGAGGCATATACAATCTCACACAATTAGGCGCGAACACAAGTAGAAACACACAGGCTGACACACAGTCAGACGTAGACACACAAAGCTTAAAAATGTGTTGCTGGAAAAGCGCAGCAGGTCAGGCAGCATCCAAAGGGAAACCCTCCTCATTCCTGAAGAAGGGCTTATGCCCGAAATGATGTTTTAATTTTATACCCAACCAGTAGACACACAAATACTCAGATAACAAGCACATGGACACACACACATGCATACACATAGAGACACCGACACTAGTGTCATTCAGACACAAATCGATTTTTTTTATATTTATAAGGGGATCAAGGATTCGAGGGAGAAGGGTGGAGAATGTGGTTGAGGAACATGTAAGAAATTATTGAACGGCATATGATTCCCGATGGGCCGAATGGCATTATCCTGTTCCTTTATTTAATGCTCATGTGGTGTTTTGCTGCCAGGTATTCTCTTCCTGAGACAGCGCAAGATGCTGGGTTTGATACATATTTGATTGGAAAGTGTCAGTGGTAATGTGGGACAGTTCTGGAGAGCTGAATGGTTTATGTCTATTTCTAATTATTATGTCCTTTTGTCTGAAATGTGGTGGCGATTTGATGTTAGGTTAACACAGTTTTAAAATAACGGGTCCTGCAATGAAATAATGATGTCCCTATAACTTTAGTGTTGTGCTATCTGTGATGGCCTCATCCTCAGGGAGCAGTGAAGACTCGGTTATTGAAGAGATTGAAGACTGAGCAGGACTGATCTTTGCTGGACAGGAGAGTCAATGTTTATTGGGAACAGACAGGAGACGGATGGCCAAACACACCCAGATCAGCCATGAGCATTCTGAATGGTGCCGCTGAATGGCCAACTGCTGCACCTACTCCATGTGTTGTGCCATCAATCTACCCCTCGATGCTGTTACAGAGATATATTGCTGCCCCCACCCCCATGTCTTGTTCCCTCAATCCACCCCTCGAAGCTGTTATAGAGATATACTGCTGTCCCTACCCCATGTGTTGGTCTGCCAATCCACCCTCGAGGCTGTTACAGAGTCGGGGGGCCACCCCGTTCAGCGACGCAGGATCGTTGCAATGAGATGAGAAGAAATCATTCTACCCCTCTCAAGAATTATAGAGGAATGGAGAATGAAATAATTCAGCTCGTTGAGTACATTACAGACACCAACAGGAGACCATTCAACCCGCCTGAGCTGTTACACAGGGACAGGGAAGCTGTCACTGACAAGAAATACGGATAATTGTTAATTTTCAGGTTGCAAATCTGTAACTAGATTAGTGCATCAGAGATCATTGTGGGGACATCAATGATCAATAATCTGTACTAAAGATCTGGAAGAAGGGGACTGATTGGCTTGAAGTTCATTAGGCTCATAAACCAAGATGGCCATTCAATATATCATCAAAAGTAAGTTGTGAGTGTGCAATGTGATATGGACAGGGAAGATAAGTGAGCAAACCTTCAACATAACGTGAGTAGTCTAATTTGGTAGGAAGAATAAAACCACAGGAAACAATTTAATTGAAGGGAGATTGCAGAAATCTTGTGATACAGATGGTTTTTGTTTGCTTGGTACACGATTCATGTGAAGTGAGACTGCAGATGCAGCAAGTAATTTGGAAGATAAACAGAATGATGCCGTTTCTGGCTAAGGGAATCGGGTTTACTCAAGAATGGCTACCACATCAGTCCACGGCATTCTTGAGGCCACATCTGATAACCTGTGTGCAATTTTGATCACCCTAAACTAAAAAAAATACAATCTCTTTAGAAGATTTTCAAAAATGTTTCCCTTTACTCATTCCTGGAATGAAGGTCTTTTGGTCTGGAGTATTATCACTCTCAACCTCAGATGAGAAATCTAATTGGACCGTACATGATTTTCAGAAAAGTTTATTAGCTGGATACATGTTTTCTCTTGTCAGGGAGACGAAAGCTAGATAATAAATTTTGAGGACAAGGTTTATTGATATTAACACACTTATGAAGGCATCAACCATTTTTTAAAAACATGCATTTGCATATAAATATGTCATCAATTTACAAAGCGGGGACAATTTTCTGCTCATGAAAGGCACTGTGTACAACAACAGCAATGATGCACCTGCATTATCCGACATTCCAGAAAATATTCAAGGAGGTTGCATATGGTCCATTTTGATGTTCAGTTGACATTATTGGATGGTTCAAAATAGCGAGGGAGAAAAATGTTCCCTGCCTGAGAAACAACAGCCGATAGATCCCTTTCTCTTATTTTGTTTCTCCTGACGACAAAATGCGAGACGATAAACTTCCTGAGTCATCTTTACCACTCGAAAAAGATCCCCGATGTGGTTTTATTGAAATCTCTCCACTGCCTGAAGCAAAGGGAATTCAGCCTAACCCAACTGTTTCAGGAAGTAATCCCCATTAAAAGCAGGTTGTGTAAGTAGAATAATTTTAAAGACGGAAAAACAACATTTGGGGCGCTATCTAATTTTACCATCTATTATGAGTTCAGCATTCTGTGTATCACATTTTTCTGGAAAATGGCACAGTCTGAGACGTATATTATTGGCCACATCTCAAAACTGGTTACATGTAAATTTTGTTTTAACCAGTGGACGAGTAGGGCTGAAAAAGGCATCGATGATCATCCAACATTGGTCGGAACACGAACAAGAGATTCTCAAAGTGCTGTTCAAGTGGGAATTCTCTTCCGCTGAAGTGTGTGGTTCCTGGGTATTTGCATTAATTTGAAGTTGTGTTTGTTCAACATTTGATAGTGAATTGAATGTGGGAAAATGGTATACAGATATAAAAGTGGTGCTGAGTCCACAATCAGACCAACTAAGATGTTAGTGCGCAGTGGAACAGTAACAAAGTATTTAAAGACAGGCTCCTGCTCCTCTGTCGTATGTTCATATGTTAAATTCAGTTTCTCAAACCTACTGCAAGGAGCAGATGGAGGCCGCTTGCTCCAAGTTATTGGTCCACAGTTACACAGGATATCATTCAGTCCCTCAAAATTGTCACACATGGTTTGGTGTCGTTAGGAAAATATTATTTGGAAATCCCGGCTGGGGTCGAAATACGCCTCCAATCTCTTTACAGAGTGCTTCATTTGTTGGTCATGGTCTAGACCCAGATTCGTTGTGAATACAGTCCCCATACCTTACCCAGAGATGATGCAAGAAATACTTGTCTCTCTCTGACTGCAAAATTCAATAATAGAATGAATGTCCAGGAATATTACAACCACTGACTTTCCAATTACAGAATATGAGAACATAAAAAAACAGGAGTAGGTAATTCGGACAATCCAGCCATTATATATGATCATGGCTGATCTACTGTTGGCCTTAACGTCTCTTTAATGCCCTGTTTATGACATCCCTTAGCTCTCTGACAGGTCAAATATACATCGACCTCCTCTTTAAATACTGTCAGTGATCTAACTGCCCTAGCTCTCTACCCCAGATGAATGCTGATGTACATTACCCTCTGTGAGAGGAAATCACTCCCTACACATACACTGGCACCTAAAGATATGAACAAATGCTGAACACAGGGGCTCAGTAAAGAGTGAATGGCCCTGATATCAAAGTAGTATTTCACTGAGGATCTTATCGGGACCAGCTACGTATTTGAGTTTAATGGGAATCAGGTGTACCCACTGGTCGAGGTCTTTCAGACAGAGCACAAAGAAAGATACTTGTGGTCAGTGGCCGACAATCCTCTCCGTCCTGAGACATCTTTGCAGGAGATGCTCAGAGCAGCTACCGCGACACAATAACCTACAGCTACTTCATCAATGTCTACGCTTGCCCCCACCCCCCCGGCCCCACCCACCATACGATCAGAAGTGGGGCTGGTCACTGAAGATCACATAATGTTCAGAACATTTTTCCCCCCTCAGCACCTCAACGAGTCTCTGTGTCCATGTGCAGCAAGACCTGGACAGCTGTTGGGTTTGTGCTGTTAAAGTGCCGGTAACATTCATGTAGCAGCACGGCCAGACACTGCACAGTTCCACAGTTGAAATTGGAGCTCACTTAGCATCTCTAGCAGGTTACACATGGTTATGTGAAAGCCATTAAGTCCATTGAAACAACTGAACAAGAAGAGGGACACACCATTCAATCCTCCTGCCTGTTACACAGGAAGCAAAGGAGTTTGGCCAGTACGTCGAGCTGTTAAACAGGAACAGGCTGTGCCAAATCAGCACCTTAAACTTATTACATGGGACCAGGAGGAGGCCATTCAGCTCCTCAAGACATTTATATAGGAACAGCAGACTGTCCTTGATGCTCCAACATGACAAACCAATGAAACAGAGACTGCACTGATAGAGGGCTCCATGATGTTATTCAGGGCTCCATTGTTTGAGAAAGTGTGCTACTTTGACGTGGTTTTCTGGCAGTGAGGAGGGAAGCCTGACGTTTTGTGTCATGTTTGAAGGAGTCATCTTCCTTCTCCGAGAAGACAGTCCCATGTTCACTAAGGACGTCAGAAGCTGGTGGTCATAGTTAACTCTTTTATAATGAAGGTATTATGGCTGCTGTCCGGATTGTGGATAACTAGACGTTCAGTGCAGCATCACACACCAATTGAACTGTATTAATGGGGAGTGAGGGTGGATGAGGGAACGTTCTCAGAGGCACTTAAATATTCCAGAATCATGTTGCCCAAGTCAAAAAAACAAGCCGTTGAATTTATCACCGTATCAGTGTCTGTTTATAATATAATGAGTGATTGTGCATCCCCCTCAAGATTGAATGCGATCACTTCTAATTCTCTCACAGCTCTACAGATTAATCTTCACTCACTCATCATTGTACCTTAATTCCAGGGTTGGGTCCAGTGATACCCCATTGCACTCTTGCTGTGGCAAGGAGTTAACTCCTTATAAAGGTGAGAAAGCCTGTTCTCAATGCCTCAAATAATAGCTCAATAACATTCTCAGGGTTGATCACAATAATTCTTTTCCGTCATTTAGCTGTCTCCGTTTCTTTCTTGTGGCGGAAAAAGCCATTCCTGCTATATGCATTACGACTCACGTGGAATTTAGATGTTTCTTATATCTGCATGTCAGCATCAATAAAGCCAGCACCAGAGATACCTATGGAGATGAGCAACACGCTCGCGGAGAATTTCAATGAGATTGAATACACCTAAAAGAGGGAATGATCACGTACCTGAATGGAAATGAACTGTTGGAATACGGGAAACGGGCAGAGGAACGGTACCTTTCCTTTGATTCTTTTCTAACGGGATGTGTGTTGCCCTGGTCAGGATAGCATGCTATACAGGACAGTAAAGAATAAAACACATTGTTGTGGGTTTGCAGTGTTACGACATGGGATAAATTCTCCTGTTTGATTTAAAACCAGCAACAGAGAAATGATTTACTCCATGCAGAAATCCCTGAAACTTCTAGAGTCCATGAACTATTTAAAGTAAAAATTAGTAACTTTATTTCATAAAGTATAAAGAATTATTAACGAACAATTATTCACAACTTCTTCCTCTAACCTTTCTTTGAACTTCCCCCTCCACAATACTCGACCGAAAAATCTCTTAATTAAGACTTACAAATCAAAACTTCTCATCTCAAAACCAGGGAGCTTTCAGTTTATCTCCGTATTTCTGTCTTCTTTTATTCTTGGCGATTATGCTTCACCAGTTACTGATCAATAAAGGTACCATTAACAGAGCTATTTTTCACGCAACCTTTACATGCTGGTAGCTTGCCAGTCCTCCTCTTAACTGTTCAATTTTCCACGGTCTTTTACCTCCAAAGCATTGGACTTTGTCATTGACTTTTAAGATTGTCAGTGTACTATATTCAAACTGGATTAGAGTTGGGTATTCTGGGGTATAATTTAAACTGTTTGACTGAATTTGTGTTTTGTCTCCCGGCATCAGCTAATCAATGTATTCGACCAAATGCTACAATTTATCTTTTTTTTTCAGAACACTCGGTGTTGTCAGGTAGTTATTGCTGGCTTTTAATTCTCTTAAAGGTACATTACAACCACATGCTCATCACAGAATTCACAGAAACCTGACTATGGAAGGATGTCACATTGACTTCCCTAAAGGACTTTCAGCAAGCTGATGGGCTCTTTACAATAAATCATAATGGTTACTTTTAAATTCTACCAATTTACTTCATGAGATATCAACAGAGTAATAATCTGCGGGTCTAGATTATGATTCAATGACTTGGCCACCATAAATTGTCTTCACGTACGTGCAGAGAACAAGCAAAACATTCTCAAAAACAATTACTTTGTAATGGACATGTGGTGAGAAGGGACTTGAAACTGTTTGAACAAAGGCACAAATCAAGGTTTATTCAGAAGTTGCGCTGAGACTGAGGGACGAGACTGGGATATCATGATGGAGTATTGGACGGGTTTAGTGAGTGGAGATGTAAATCTGTGAAGGTCAAAAAGGATTATCGAGTTTGAGATCAGTTTGGTTCCTTCTCGCATATTAGGGACCAATTTTTAAATGGTATTTTGATAGTTATAATTTATGAGGAAAGGAATTTTTGTTTGGAACTGATAACAATGACTTGCACTTTTCCAAAATTTACATATCATAAGCAGAAATTCAGTTCAACTCTGTTTAGTAGACACATAGGATGACTTATTATGAACACCAACGAAAGCGAGGATGGAATAGTAACCACCTTGAATAATCCAAAGGATACCCCTGATCTGCGATGTCTATGATATCATGGCAGAGAAAGCCAGTAAAGACCCAAAGATAAATTCCTGTCCATTGTTGGAACATACCAGTCTAATGTTCTCAAGTTTTGATCCATTATTGAAACATTGCAGTCAGTTGATCTCAGATTCTGATCCACCGTTGGAGTATTCCAATCCATGGTCCTCAGATTCTGAACCATTATTGTAACGTTCTAGTCTAATGTTCTCAGAATCTGATTTAAGCTCCTTCTCTTTGCAGCTGGTGATCCCTGTTTTGTGCTGTCGGTGATGCTCCCACTTATTCTTTGGGACAACACTTTGAACAGAGCCCATTTATCAATGAACAATGGAAACTCTCCACTGGGTTAATTAGAATCCACGGACAGTGACATTATTTCACAATCACTGAACAAACAGCTCCAATTAATCCCTTTCAATTCAATACCGACTTCATTAAAATTCAAAATAACGTTTAAAGTTTACACATTTGGCATGAGATTTGTGGGGTCACTGAGGGAAGGACTATTGGAGATGGTACATTGATGGCATTTAATCATTTAGTCTGCCTTAGATATGGGAATAACGTCATATGATTATCAGAATATAAACAAGTTTTCCATATATAAATGGAAACATACTGTCTGCAACTACTGATCGGTGATTATAATGTCACTGAAATATGGAGAGAACTTTTCTAGTCCATAATCTGAGAGGAAAATGTGTCTAAGACAACATGAGTTATAACAGACAAATAGCATGAATATGTTAACAGAGAATATGATGTGACACACAATTCAGATAGTTATTCGAAGATCAGAGTGGGCAGGTGAGGGTCATGCTCTTAATGATATCGATGTCAATCAACTGAGAATTAAGTACCATTCGCTGGACTTCAATTGGAGTGCGATTATGATGTTCGGGAGGAGATTGAAAATACAGAGAAATGGGGACTTGGCTGCGAAGACTGGAGGGAGGGAACATAATATTTCCCAGTCATCAGTATTGGAATGTTACTCTTTACAAGTCATATGAAGATCAAATTCCAAGATACATCTCCAATGAAGAATGAGGAGAGCCAATATAAACCAAGTGACCAGAAGACATTGGAGCAGAAATTTGGCCTTTCAGCCCATTGAGCATGCTTCGCCATTCAATGATAGCTATTAACCTTCTCAACCCCATTCTCCTGCTTTCGACCTGCAACCGTTGTTCCCCTTTACAATCAAGAACCTTTCTGTCTCACTATTAAATATATTCAATGACCTGGCTTTGACAGCTTTCTGTGGCAGTGAATTCCAGAGATTCACCACTCTCTGGCTGATGAGTTTTCTCCTTATCTTTTTTATAAAGGTCTCCTCTTTACTCTGTCTCCTCGAGTCTTTTTCCCTCTACCATTGGAAATATCTTCCCATACCCACTCTGCATGGTCATTCAGTATTCTGTAAGTTTCAATTAGATCTCAGAACATCCTTATGATCTCTATCAAATATAGTTCCAGAGCCCTCAAATATTCTTCATATGTTAATCTTCTCATTCCTGGGACCATTCTCGTGAATCTGCTCTGAAAACGTTCCAGGGCCAGAACTTCCTTCTTGAGATATGATATCCAAAACTGGGCACAATAATCCAAATGTGGCCTGACCAAAGCTTATAGAGCCTCAGAAGTGCATACCTGCTTTGATATTCAAGCCTTCTTGAAATAAATATCATCATTGTATTTGCCTTGCCAGCTACTGACAAGCTGCAAGATTACATTTCGTGACTCCTGGACTAGAACTCCATAGTTTTTTTGCACTTCTGAATTTGCTCGCTATTTATAAATATAGCCCATGCCTGTATTCTTCCAGGCAACGTGCATAACCTCACACTTTCCCACGTGATGCTCCATCTGCCACATATTTGCTCAATCCCCTAACCTGTGCAAATCCTTCAGTCGGAGAAAGTGAGGACTGCAGATACTGGCGATCAGAGACAAAAGATGTGGTGCTCGAAAGGCAAAGCCAGTCAGGCGTCATCCAAGGAGCAGGAGAGTCGACGTGTCAGGCATAAAGCCTTCTTCAGGGATAAGGTGTGTGGGTGGAAGGGAGCTGAGAGATAAATGGAAGCGTCTGGGGCTGGGAGGAAGGGAGCTTGGAAGGTGGTAGCTAGATGAAGGTGGGTGGTGATAGTGGTAGTTCAGAATGGAAGGTGGAGTGGGTGGATGCGAAGGAATATGGACAGGTCGGACGGTTACAGAGCGTGCCGCTGAGTTGGAGGGTTAGACCTGGGATAAGGTGGAGGGAGGGGAGATGAGGAATCTGGTGAAATTGCCCTTGATACCGTGTGGTTGGAGGGTCCCGAGGCGGAAGATGATGATTTCTTCTCCTGACGTCTAGTGGTTAGAATTTAGGCCGTGGAGGAGACTAAAAACTTGCATGTCCTCGACAGAGTGGGAGGGGACGTTGAAGTATTCACCCACAGGGCAGTGGGGTTGTTCGATGAGTCTTTGCGAGAGTGTTCTCTGAACTGTTCTGCAAGTTGACGTCCTGTCTCCCCAGAGTGGACCAGAGTAGGAGCAGTGGACAGAGTAGATGAGTTTTTTGGATGCAGAGGATATTCTCTGCCGGATGTCGAAGGATCCTTTGGGGCTATGGATGGATGTAAGGTTGGAGATGTTCGCATAGATGTCAAACCTCTTGCAGTGGCAAGAGAAGGTGCCAGGAGTGGAAGGTAGCTTGGTGGGGGAGGGGGGCGTGGACCAAATGAGGGTGTTGTGAAGGGAATGGTCTCTGCAAAATGCTGATGGAATGGGGAGGGAAGTATATCAATGACGGTCGGTTCTGACTGTTAGTGGCGGAAATGACAGAGGATGATGCATCGTATCCTGAGGTTGGTTGAATGGGAGGCAAGGATCAGAGGGGTTCTATCCTTTTTGTAGTTGGAAGGGTGAGGTTCAATGGCGGAGTTGTGGGAAATTGATAAGATGCGCTAGAGCACCCTCCTGCAGCCGAACCACCTCTTCAATGCTACCTAACTCTCTATCTGTCTTTGCCCTGTTTGAAAACTTAGCCAAAATGCCTTCAGTTCATTAATGCACAAAGTGAAAAGATGTGGTCCTAACACTGAGTCTTATGGAACATAACTTGTCCGTGGATGCGCTCTTTGAAGGACCCTTTTATCCCCACTCTCTGCTTTCTGTCAGACAGCTAAGCTTCTATCCATGTTAGTACCTTGCCTCATTCTCAATAGCCTCCTGCGTGGCTCCTTTTGAAAAGATTCTTGAGGTGCAGATGGATAACATCTATTGGTTCTCCTTGGTTACTCACTCAAAGTGTGCTAGCAGGTTGGTCAGGCCTGAACTCCCCTTGATGAGACCATGCTGATTCTGTCCTATTTTACCAACGACCTCCAAGTATTCAGAAATCCCATCATTCACGATGGATTGCAGGATGTTACCCACAAAAAAAGATTAGGCTAATCAGCTATAATTTTCCATCTTCTGCCCAAATCCCTTATTAAATGGGGTGTCACGTTTGCAATTTTCCAGTCTCTTGGCCCTTTCCTGATTTTAGTCATTCGTGAAAGATTACCTGATACGCTCGCACTATTTCTACAGTTATGTCCCTTACAAGGCTGGGCTATAGTCTATCTGGTCCAGGTAATTTACCCACATTCAGGCCATTCAGGTTTCTAAGCTGTTCTTCTGGATGATGGCCACCATAGTCAGCTCTGCCCTCTCACTCTCTTCAATTTTTTGGAAAATACTCCTGTCTTCCACCGTGAAGACTAATGCAAAGTTCCTCAGCCATTTCTTTGTTTCCCACTACTGTCTCTCCAGCATAATCTTCCAGTTACCCATATTCATTTTTACCTCTCTTTTGCACTTTATTATTCGAAAGAATCTCTTACAATTTCCTCTTCATTATTGGTTAGCTTACCCCTGTATTTAATCTTCTCCTTCCTTATTTATTTTTTCTTACCGACAATTGGTCTTTGTAAATTTCCCAATTCTCGAGTTTCCCTCTGCCCTTCACCACATTATATGCTTGCTCTTTGACTTGTATGCAATCCCTGACCTCCCTCGTCAGCACTAGTTGCCTCATCCTCCCTGTACCAATCCTCTATTCCTCAGCATGAATCTCTGCAGTGTCTCCTGATTTAATCTTGGTATCTCCTGCCATTGTTGTAAACCTGACCTTCATGCTCGACCCCACTTCTGGCCAATCTTGCCCAGCTTCTACCTTATGTCTCTGTAGTTGCCTTTATTCAGCTGAAGTACTGTTACTTCCGATTCTGCCTTGTCTCTCTCGAGTTGCAGAATAAGTTTAAACATGTTCTGATCACTGCCTCCGAAGTTTTCCTTCGCCTTATGCTCGTTTATCTAGCCTGCCTCATTAAATCCAGTATCATCTGTTCCACAGTGGGCTCCACCACAAGCTGCTCCAAAAAGCCATCTCGGAGACATTCCTGAAATTCCTTTACCTGATTTTCCCAGTGCCCCAGCATATTGAAATCTCCCATGATCACTGTACTTTGCCTTTCCTACACATCTTTTATATCTCCTGGTGTATCTGTGCCCCAGTTACTGACTACTCTTTGATGGATTGTACAGAACTCCAACTGTGGTTGTCTTACATTTGTGGTGCCACAATTCTTCCCAAGCAGATTCTATACCATCTGTCCCTACTTCCTTTCTTATTATTGATTTAGTTTCATTTCATAATAATGATACCTATCCACTCCCTCTGTCCACCTGCCTATGTTTTCGATAGGATATATGTCCTTGAATATCCTGATCCCCTTGCAACCACATCTCCGTGATGCCTATCATAACTGCCACTTTAACTCCGCGCCACATGCTCATTTACCTTATTCCTTATGCAGCATGCATTCAGATGTAACACCTTTAGTCCTGCATTAACCGCCCCTCCACTCAGTGCCATTCGTTTGTCCAGTGCGCTTGAAGTTCGATATGTTAAACATTTCCAGATGCTCTATCCTATTTGTGTCTGTGCTGGAGATTTTAATAACCTCTCCTGAGGTCTGTACTTGAACCACACACACACACACACACACACACACACACACACACACACACACACACACACACACACACTCACACACTCACACACAGTTAGGATTCACTCGGATTCTGGTCCCAGCACGGTTCAGATGACGACTGTCCCATCGGAGCAGGGCTTTCCTTCCTCAGTAATAAAATGTGTTTATTCAACACAAAATACAGGGACAAAAAATAAGCTTTTCTGTACATACCAAAGTATGAAAACTGCAAAGACACAAGGTTGTTAAAATACACTTACGATATTGAGCTATATGAATTGAAACGTGATTTACAAAACCATGGAAGGGGTGTGCAGATTTTATCAATCATTATTTGACCCACAGCTGAGACCCTGATTTCCCCTCTGTTAGTAATCCTCCTCACTGAGATTCTCTAGCTCTGTCTCTCACACAATGTCTGGAGAAGCTAGATGTTCATGTTGACCCAGAATTTTTAAATTAATCCACCTACTCCCTGGAATCAATCTATTCTTCTTTTGGGTTGTTTTTAACTGTCAGCAACCTAGCTCTGTGATGTAATTTGCGATAAATGATCTGGGATGACAGCCAGTATCAGCACAGTGCTCACAGGGTATGGCACCAGACAAAGGGCTTACAGTCTTTGGGAGTTTCTAAGAAAAGTTTCTGTGTATTTCTCCTCATGCTGTCTCCTGATAACTTCACACTCGTCTGACACCCCTTGCTCTCACTCATTCTGTCGCGCCGTTTTCTCTTCATTCTGTTTCTCTCACTTCACTTTCTTTCTCTCAGTTTATTTCTCACTCTCCCACTCAGTATATCTTCGATAATTCTATCTATTTTCAAGTTGTGAAGATCGAGAGGTAGTAGACGCATGGTGGGCTCTTCTGTGCTGTATTAACTCTGAAGTTCTCTGACCCGCAGTAAAACCTTTAGGTGCCTGGAGAGACAAGCTGGTCCAGTGAAGGACACAGAACACAATCATCCATTTCCTCTTCCTGTTCTCTGACATGCAGCGGCCTCGAAATATCTGTTCAGACAAACAGACTACTCACATTAAAATCAGCACACTTCAGACTGCCAGGCGCACTTGTTTAGTGCCCTCTGTCTGTTTGTTGTTCGTCTTAACTGCACTGGTATTCGTCTCCAAATTCTCCTCAGTCACTGCACCTGTGGACCTACTGCTGTGGCTTTCCACACCCCTCCCCACGCCCCCTCTGCCCCACGGACGATACACACTCGTTTAACCGCCCCCCCGAGGGATAATAGCAAATCTGGCCGCCAGGAGATTGCGGCCAGTACAGGTCTGTCCCGTCCTTCTTGTATATATCCTATTGAGCCTGAAATCCCAATGATCGACAAATTGGAGATTCCTGTTAGTTCAGGTTCATCCCGTCCTTCTTGTGTATATCCTACCGACCCGGGGATCCCAATGATCCACATATTGGAGATTATTGCCAGTTTATGTGCATTCCGTCCTTCTTGTGTATATCGAACCGAGTCGGGAATCCCAATGATCCATTTATCGGAAGTACTGCCACTCTCCCAGCGTTTTGATCGTGTAATTGACTGTGCCACCTTTCTATTCCTAACCTCACTCGCACGTGACATATTCTAGTGTCTCCAAATTTCAAATATCCTTTCAGCACAACTCTAGCAATGCCTTTCCTTTAAAGTGGATAGACTTGATAACAAACACTTCAGTGTGACCTCATTAACCAGGAAAGTAGAATCCATTGACTCAGTCCAATGACCAGAGGATATCATATCTATCACCTCCACCAAACCTGGTTGACAAGTTAATCATATGGACCATGTATTTGCAGATGGACGAGGATAAACGGAAGACTAGAAAGTCAGAGCAGATGGATGTCATTCAGCCTGTTTACTCTGCTTTCCCATTCAATTGGATTTTAGTTATTCTGTTCCTTGCAATGGCAGGATCTTTACCCAGCATCCCCAGTGGGTTAGAAAGTGCCCAGTGTCGTTGTGTACACAGTCCAGGGAAGGGAGTATCCAGTGCCAGGCGATGGGGTGTGGGGAGTACCAGGGGTGGCATATGGATAGGCTGCATGTACTGACGATGGACTGAGGGTTGAAAGAGATGGAATGGGTATACATGGACACTGAACTCAGACAAGTGTCCGGTCAAGATTGCGAAACACCCAGGGAACCCGAGAACCACGGCTGCTTTTCCAAAAAACTATAACATTTGCTGCTTTTCTCCATTCAACAAAAGCAAAAATACTGTAGATGGTAGAAATCTGAAGCAAACACAGAGACGTACTGTGGAGATAGGAAGAAGTTCAGGCTCCCAATGCAGTCACGGGAAGAATATACAAACTCCACACAGACAGGGTCAAGAGATTGGAATTGAACCTGAGCCCCAGGCACTGTGAGGCAGCATTGCTGTGCCACCGTGCTGCCCAAAGATGGATAATTGGGGATCGTACAGTTAGAGGCATAGATACTGTTCTCTGTGACACGGATTGAGAGTCCTGAAGGTTGTGTTGCCTGCCTGGTGCTTGGGTTTGGGATTTGTCATCTTGGCTGCAGAAGAACCTGAGTCTGTGTAGGTACCAACGGCTGGAAAATCAAATGACAATGAGAATAGGGACGGTTAAACAGGACTGAACTCTTATATCGGAATGCATGCAGTATAAGAAATAAGGTAAAAACGCTAGTGTCTCATACACAAAATGGCAGGTACGACATGATGGGCATTGCAGTGACATCGCTGCAAGACGATTGGGATTGCGAGCTGAATATTGAAGGATATTCATCCTGTCGAAAAGATAGGCAGGTGGGCAGAGAGCTAGCTTAGTCTCAATAGTAAGAAATGAAGTTGAATCAATAATAGGAAATGAAGTAAGGTCGGATGGCGTAGAATCTGTATTGGTAGAATTGAGGAATCAAAAAGGTGAAGAAAATGCAGTTGGAGTTGTGCACATGCCGCCAAACAGCAGTCAAGAGTTGGGGTGCAAGATATACCAGGAACTAGAAAGATCTGTAGGGAAGGCAAAGTTACAGTGATCATGTGGGGTTTCATTATGCAAGTGGACTGGGAATTCAGGTTGATAGTGATTTGCAGGAAAGGAATTTGTGGAATTGTTATGAGATGGCATTTTGGAGCAGATTGTGCAGGCAGACGAGAAGAGGGGAGCTTAAGGTGAAGGAAATCATAGGAGGCAGTATTCATAATATGATTGAATTTACTCTGCAATTTCAGATGGAGAAGTTCAAATCAGAAGTAATGGGATTACAGCTGAATAAAGGCAATTACACAGATATGAGTGAGGAGCTGGGTAGAATTGACTGGGAGACGGGCCCGGCAGGAAAGACAGTGCAACAGCAATGGCAGGAGATTTTAGGAGTAATTCAGGATACAGCAGAGATTTATTCTGAGGAAAAAGAGATTGTACAGGGAGATTGAGGCAACCATAGCTGACTAGGAAAGTCAGGTATAACGTTAAAGCAAAAGAGAAAGCATATAATGTGGCGAGGGGCAGTGGGAAACCGGAGGATTGGGAAGCTGACAAAGATAAAACAGAGGGCAAACAAATTAAAATAAGGAGGGAGATTATTAAATATGGGGGTAAGCCAGCCAGTAATATAAAGGAAGACTGCAAGAGTTTCTTTCAATATATAAAGTACAAAAGAGAAGCAAAAGTGGGCATTGGACTTTTGTGAAATGATACTGCAGAGGTAGTCGTGCTGAAAAAGAAAATGGCGGACGAACTAAATTTTGCATTAGTTTCACGGTGGAAGATACGAGTAACACCTTGACATTCCAGAGGGTGACAGGCTAGGGCTGAGTATGATGGTCATACAAGGGAGAGCGTGACAGAAAAAAAAACTGAATGGCCTGCAGGTGGTTAAATAACCTGGACCGGATGCACTCCATCCCAGTGACATAAGGAAGATAGCTGAAGAGGGAGTGGGGGCAATAGTGGTGATCTTTGAGCAATCATTCGAGGAAGGAACGGTCCCAGAGCAATGAAAACCCACGAACGTGACACCCCATTTTAACAAGGAAGAAAGGAAAAATATAAAAACAAAAATCCAAAATGACTAGCTGAACCTCGGCCGTGGGTAATATCCAAAAATCCATATTGAAGGACGAGATTTTGGAATATTGGGAAGTTTTTGGTAAAATAGGGCAAAATCAATATTGTTTTCATCAAGGGAAGGTGATGCCTGACAAATCTGTTGGAATTATTTTAAGAGTAAATGAACAGGCTTGACCGGGCACAGCCAATGGATATTATCCACCTGGACTTCATGAAGGACTTTGACAAGGTGTCACAGAGGAGATTACTGAGTATAATAAAGGTCCGTGGTGTTAGAGGCAAGGTAGTGGCATGAATAGAAGCTTGTCTATCCAGCAGAAAACAGAGAATGGGAACAAAATGGTCCTCAGGATGACAGCCGCTGACAAGTGGTGTTCCACAAGGCTCATTGTTGGAATCGTATCTTTTCACTTGTTACATTCACATTCTGGATGATCGAACTGTGGGAACTCTGACTAAGTTTGCAGATGATACAAAGACAGGCAGATGGACAGGTCGTATTGAGGAGGCAGAGATGCTGACGAAGGATCTGGGCAGGTAAAGAGATTGACAGATGCATTCCAACGATGGAAAGTATGAGACCATGCACTTTCACACGAAGAATAGAGGCATGCTCTATTTTATAAATTGGGAAAAAATCAGAAATCTGAAGTCCAAAGGAATTTGGGAGTTCTAGTGCAGTGTTCTCTCAAGGTAAGCTTACAGGTTGAGGCAGTAGTCAGTAGGGCAATTGCATTTATTAATGATGGCATTTCATACGAAAGGTCCTGAATGTAAAACAGGTTGTATACGGCTCTAGTCAGACCATATTTGGAGGATTGTGCGAAATTTTGCCCCATATCTCAGGAAGGATGTAGTGGCCCTGGAGCATGTGCAGAATGTTTTCATGAGAATGGTCGAAGTAATGAAAAGCTTATCGTATGAGGAATGTTTGAGGGCTCTGGTTCTATAATTGATAAAGATTCGAAGGTTGAGAGGGAATGTAATGGAAACATACAGAATACTGAATGACCAGGACAGAGTGGATGTTGATAAGATGTTTCCATTGGACGAGGGTCCGAGGGCACAGCCTTAGATGAAAGGGAGCACCTTTTAGAACAGTGATTCGGAGAAACGTCTTTAACAAGAGAATGGTGAATCTTTGAAATTTATTGCCACAGGTGGCTGTGAGGAAAGGTCATTGAGTATATTTGAGATGGAGATAGATAGGTGTTTGATTATCCAGTCATCAAGTGTTACGGCTGGAAGTTTGGAGAATGGGTTTGAGAATCCTATCACATATGATTGAATGGTGAAGCGACTCGGTGGGCTCACTGACCTAATATCTGCTCCTGTGTCTTATCGTCTTATGGTCCAAATCTCAAGGGGGCACCTTGCATCTCTGAGAAGATGGAATCATGTTCTTCATGAAGGTCAGAAGCCGGTGGGTCCAGTTAACCCTTTAGAATGAAGGTATTATGGCTGTTGTTGGGCTGGTAGATAATATGACATTCGTGCAGGATCACACACCAATGCACTGTACTAATGTGGTGAAAGTTGTTTTTTCAAAACCTGACCTCTCTGTCTCTCTCAATCACCGTTTGGAGTGGGGGCTGGGGTGGGTAGGCATAACGCTCTCCCAGGCACTTGAACTATCCAGAATCATGCATCCTGAGAGAAACGGCACTAATGGAATTTGTCACCTCCTTATTGTTTGGTTGGAATATAAGGAGGGATTGTCCACCCCCCTCAGGGTTCAATGCAATCACCTCTTATTATCTCACATCTCTAGAGAACAAACTACACTCACTCCTCATGGTGCCAGTGATTAAACTGGTGAAACTCCTTTTCACTCTCTCTGTGGTAAGTAGATCACTCCGTATAAAGGAGAGAAAATCTGTCCACATTACCCCAAATACTGCCTGAACAACACTCTCAGGTTTGATCACACTAACCTCTTTCCCTCACTGAGAGGGCTCCGTTTCCTATGTGTGACACAGCAAACCATTCATTTACAATGTACTGCCATCGGATAAACTCCTGTCCATTGTTGGAACATTCCTATAAATTGTTCTCAGATTCTTATCTCTGCTCCAGCTGTCTCTGGAGCTGCGAATCCCTACTACTGCTGTTGGTCATGCTCCCGCTCATACAATGGAAAAAAACCCTGAAAGAATTCCCTTATTGATAGAAGAGAGAAACTCTCTTTAAATTCAATGTTGTTTTATTAAAATGTAAAATAACTTTGAACATTTATGCATTCTGGATGTGATATGTGAGTGAAACTGAAGGAAGGAATGTTGGATATGGCGTATTGATTGTGTGTAATCATTCAGTCTGCCTTATATATGGAAGTAATGCCACAGGTTTAACCGCACTTAAACATGCTTCTCTGCTCATAAGTGGAGAAATAAATCCTGTAACTACAGATCAATCATTGCAAAATGAGTAAAACATTGGGAAAACATCTATCATTCATGATCTGATAGCAAAATGAGCCTCAAAAAATGTTGGTTATAACAAACAAATGACATGGATATGTTAACAGAGAATTGCACTTGACAAATACAAATCAGATTATTATTCCAGGATCAGAGAGGGCAGGTGTGGATAATGTTGTTGATGTTATCGATGTTAAGGAACTGCAGTGAAGTGTCATTTAATGGACTTCAATGGCATTGTGATTATGGCATTGGGAAAAGACAAAAGATGGAGAGGAATTGGGCAATGGCTGTTTAGACTGGGCGGAGGGACAGTGATGTTCGCCAGTCACCAGTATTGGAAGGATACACTTTATAACTCATATGAAGAACAGATTCAATGATATATCTAAAATGAGGAATCAGCAGAGACAATATGAATGAAATGCGTTTATGCAATATAAAATACAGAAACAAATAATTTTCTGTACGTACCAATATTTCCAAAGTATGAAGAGATAAGGTTGTTAAAATGCACTCCTGAAACTGAGCTATATAAATTGAAATGTGGATTACAAAACTTGGGAAGTGGTGTGTAAACTTTATCAATCATTATTTGACCCACAGCTGAGATGATAATTTCCCCTCTGACAGTGATCCCCCTCACTGAGATTCTCTGGCCCAGCTTCTCACACACATTAATGGGGTGGTTCTCATTTCCTGCTGCGATTGGCACAGTCTATTTGAAAACTCTGCTTTCTCCATGGAACCAAACTATTGGCCTAATGGGTTCTGTTTAGCTGTCAATAAACAACTCTGTGGCATAATTAGAAATAAATGATTTGGCATGACAGCCAGTATCATCATAGTGCTCACAGGGCATGGCGCCGAGACAAAAGGCTTGCAGTCCAGAGGAAATTCTAAAAAAAACTTCTAACTTCTGTCTATCCATACTTATAAACGCTAATGCGGTCTTCTGATCTATCTCACTTCACCTTCATCTAACATCTCTCCCTCTCCCGATCAGTCAGTCGGTCCCCTTTCCATCCTCTTTCAGTTTATCCCCCTTCACTTTATTTTTCTCTGTTTATTTCTCTCACACACCATCTATCTCCACGTACTCTCTCTATCTCCATTTGTGCAGTTGGAGAGCTTGTAATCCCAAAATGGGCTGAATGATCTCCAACTGTGATTTAATAATTCTGTGGTTCTCTGACCCACAATAAATAGTTGCCTGGGCAGACATGTTGGTCCGGTGACAGGTACGGTGCACAATCACCTATTTTCACTTCCTGTTCTTCTCTGATCTGCAGCTTCTTGAAGTGTCTGTTCTAACAAAACAGACTGAATGAAGTTCGAGCTTCGGGAGGACATACATGACCGTATCTTTCAATCAGTATTTAATGAAAGATGGGATTCCAGAATAACAGAAGCAATGAATGAAAAAATAGGGTAACACAAGAAATGGCAGCTGAGTACAACATGTGGTTCCAAGCAGGCCTCATGGTATTACCGCTAGGTTATCAATCCAGAAAATCAGCTCCTGTTCTGTGCACACAAGTTCTCATCCTGCCACTGCAGACGGTGGGAATTCAATTATTTTTTTTTAAATTCCTGGAATTAAGAATCTACTGATGAGAATGAAATCATTGGTGATTGACAGAAAAATCCATCTGGTTCGCTGATATCCTTCAATGAAGGAATCTTGCATCCTCACCGATTCTGGCCGACATGCGATTCCAGAACCAAAGCAATATCATTGATTCTCAATCGCCTTCTGAATTCGTCTAGCATGTCATTCAGTTGGACCAATCGCTACAAAGTGTCAAAGAAATGAAACTGATGGACCATCTGCCATCGCACTTGGCACCAGAAAAGTCAACATTAGAAACATCACAGTAGAACCTGCACAGTCTTCCTTAGTAACATCTGAGGGCTAGTGCCAACATTGGGACAACTGCCTTACAGACTTGTCAAACAACAGCCTTACATATTCATACTCATAGAATCATACATTACAGATATAATCCAGACACCACCATCACCATCCCTGTCCGAAAGGCAGGACCGATCCAGCAGAGTGAGCAGCTCAGTGCGATGCAGTCGGGAGGTAGTTGCTCTGGGAGTCCCTAAATTTGCCTCCGGACCCAATGAAGTTCCATTGCTTCAGATTGAACATGGACAAAGAAATTACTAGGTAATTTCCTTCCTCAGCTGAATCAGTACTCGTCCATGTTAAACCACTGACTGTGGCAAGGGCACAAAAGTATTCTGGCTGGGGATTTCAAAGTCGACCACCAAGAGTACTTTGGCAGCAGTACGACTGATCACGCTGGTCGGGTCCTAACGAACATAGCTACTTGATTGGGTCTGCAGAAGCTCGTGAGGGAACGAACGAGAGGAGAAAAAGCATACCTGACCTCATCCTTAGCAATCTACAAACTACAGATGCATCTGTCCATGACAGTATCTATAAAAGTGATCACCACACTGTCTCTGTGGAGACATAGACTCACAGTCGCATTGAGAATAAACTCTATTGCGTTGTGTCGCATTATCACCATGCGAAATAGCACAGACTTCGAATAGATCTAGCAACTCAAGCGTGAGCATCCATAAGACACTGTGGGACCATCAATAGCAGCAGAACTGTACTCAAGCACAATCTGTAACATCACAGACCAGCATATCTCCCACTCAGTCATTCCCATCAAGCCAGAGGATCAACTCTGTTTCAATGGAGAGTGTAGGAGGGCATGCCAGGAGCAGAACCAGGAATATATAAAGATTAAATGTTAATCTTCTGAGGTCTCCAAACAAATATACCTGAGTGCCAAATAGCACAAACAGCAAGAGAAAAACAGATGTAAGCTATCCCACGAGTAATGCATCAGATTTAAGCTCGACAGTCTTGCTCATCCGATCGTGAATAGTGGTGGACAGTTAAACAACTCACTGGAGTAGATGTCTCCACAAATATCCCTATACTGAATGATAGAAGAGCCGAGCAATTCAGGGCAAAAGATAAAGCTGAAGCTTTCACAGAAATCTTCAGTCAGAAGTTTCGAGTGAATGATCCATTTCGGCCTCCTCCCGTGGTCCCCAACATTACAGATAGTAGTCTTCAGCAAATTCGATTAACTGATATCTTTGTGGGCGGCACGGTGGCACAGTGGTTAGCACTGCTGCCTCACAGCGCCACTGACCCGGGTTCACTTCCCGCCTCAGGTGACTCTCTGTGTAGAGTTTGCAGATTCTTCCCGTGTCTGCGTGGGTTTCCTCCGGGTGCTCCGGTTTCCGCCCACACTCCAAAAATGTGCAGGTCAGGTGAATTGGCCATGCTAAATTGCCCGTAGTGTTAGGTAAGGGGTCTATGTAGGGGTATGGGTGGGTTGCGCTTCGGCGGGGAGGTGTGGATTTGTTGGACCAAAGGGCCTGTTTCCACACTGTAAGTAATCTAAAAAATAGTCTTGAAAAAATTGAAGGTACTGGATACTGCAAAGGCTATGGGCCCTGATTGCAAGATAATAATAGTGCTAAAGAGTTGTACTCCCCGAGCCAAGCTGTTCCAGTACAGTTACAAACGGGCAATGGGGAAAAACTGCTCAAATATGTTCTGTACATAAAACGCAGGACAATGTCAGCCCATCGAAATACCGTCTCATCAGTCTACTCATCATCATCTGTAAAGTAATGGAAAGTGTCAGCAACAGTGCTATCACGCAGTATCTGTTCAATAATAACCTGCTCAGGGATGCCCAGTTTGGGTTTTGCCAGGGTCACTCAGCTCCTGACCTCATCACAGCCTTGAGTCAAACAAAGAAAAATGAATTGAATTCCAGCTCTTGACATCAAGGCTGCATTCTGCCAAATGTGACATCAAGGAGCCCAAGTTAAAATTGGATCGTGGGCCAACACTTCATTATTGCATTCATACCTGACAGATAGGAAGATGGTCATTGTTGTTGGAGGTCAGCCATCTCAGCTCCAGAACATCTCTGCAGTAGTCTCTTAGTAAATGCCCTAGGTCCAAACATCTTCAACTGCTCCAACAATTACCTTCCTTCCATCATAAGGTCGGAAGTGGGGGTATTCGACAATGACTGCACAAGGTTCAGCACCATTCACAATTGCTCAGATACATAAGTAGTTCATCCCCAAATGCAACAAGATCTGGACGATATCCAGGATTGGGCCGGCAAGTGGCAATTAACATATGCGTCACACAAATCTCGACAATGACCAGCATCAATAAAATCAATGTCACCACTTGTCATTCAGTCGCATTATCATAACTAAATATACTGGGGTTATCATTGACCAGAACCTCAACTGCACTCGCCACGTAAATATAGGAGCAGATCAGAGGCTCGGAATACTGTGCGAGTAACTCACCTCCTGACCACCCAAAGCCGGTCCACCATCTTAAAGGCACAAGTCAGGAATGAGATGGAATAATCTTTACTTGCCTGAATGAGTGCAGCCCCAACAACATGAAAGAGGCTTGACACCATCCAGAACAAAGAAGCCAATTTGATTTGCATCACATCCAAAAGCATTCACTCCTTTCACCACGGTCGCTCAGGAGTAGCAGTGTGCACGATCTACTGGACACAATGCAGAAATTCCCCAAAGACCCTCAGAGAGCTCCTTCCAATCTCGCAAACTTTTCCATCTTGAAAGACAAGCGCAGTAGACTTTTGGGAAGACCACACTTTCAAATTCCCTTCCAAACCAGTCAACATACCGATTCTAAATGTATTGCCATTCCTGCACTGTTGCTGGGTCAAAACTGTGGAATTCCCTACTTAATCACTAGTGGGTCAACACACAGCAGGTGGATTACAGCCGTTTGAGAAGGTAGCTCATCACCACATTCTCAAGAGGGCAAGAAAGGCTGGGCTCATCCAGCGATGGCCACATACAAAAAGGAGTTTTTAAAATTAGTTCCAAATTGATCATCTCGATGGAACAGGTTAACTGATTTGAACATGAACAGGTAAACAATGTTCCTAATATTAAAAATTTTAGACTTTTCTCTTATTAGAAGGGTGTTTAGTATTCGACGACATATTGTTGCTGAGAGCTGCAAGAAATTGCATCTTTTTTAAAAAATCAATACTACTGGCATAACAGGATCAATCCTTCGAAAATACCAGATTGAAAATGACAATCATCGGAGAGACAATGTACTTCTGCCAGGTGAGACTCACAGATGGGCGTTTATATTCAACAGATTAATGGACTACTAGCCGACACTGAATCCCCACACTGTCCATATCACAGGGGTTACCACTGAACAGAACGTGAAGTAAAATCAACATACAAATACAAGGTTTACAAGAGCAGGTCAGAGACTTACAATCCTGCACGAAATAATAGACCCTATGACATATAGGGCATGCGATATAGCAATATATTTAGGCCATTCAGCCCATGAACGACAATGACGAAACTGTACTGTTTGTCATTGTTTCTCTGACTCATAGAAATATCTTCTGCATACTGACTGTATCAATCTTTGCAGTAATCGAGCAGTTTCGAACAGACGCCCCTCGCCACCGCAACCCCGCGATTCTTCTAAGTTCCATCAAGTGCACACACTGCCGCTCATATGATCAGCCGTCATCCCCAGGATGGATCACCTCCATCACCAGAAGATATTTTCCTAGAGACAGTGTCCAAAGCAGCTCACAATATGTCAAATGCTGTCTGACTATACTCCATTACATTCTCAGCAGTATGTCTCCTCTCTTGCATTCCTGCTCCCTTGAACTGAATGCTAACATTGCATTTGCTTTCGAAACTGCCAAGTGACCCGGCACATTAACCATAAGAAAGGACGAGTGTTTCAAAATGCTTTTGTGCTTCAGATTTAATGGATTCTGTTGAACATATTGTCTGTCTCTATTCCGCCGACTAAAGTGCATAATCTCACACGATTAAATATTGCGTTCCATCATCCACGTGTTTTCCTACTGTCCGAAACTGCCCAAGTCATTCTGCAGCCTCCCCACTTCCTCAATACTATCTGCCCACCAAACCATCACTGCAACATCTGCAAACTTAGAAAAAATGCCCTAAGGTCCTTTGTCCAGTTTGTCCATGTGTAAGACATTTCCTGGCTCCCGAAGGACTGTCCACCATCTACAAGGCACAACACTCAAGGTGCTTGACTCAATTCAGGTTGAAGCAGTGGCTTAAGTGGAATTACACCTACAAAGTCTTCACTCCCTGCAGCACCGACTCTCAGTAGAAGCACACCCTGCCCCCTTTTTTGTGAGTTTACTTCATTTTGGCGCACAATTCTAGTCTATTGATGACACTCTGTCTGGAAACTAACGGTGTGGTTCTCACACCAACCAATGTCACTGTGTATTGATGACGACGGATAGAGGGAGGGGAAGAAATGTCTATCATGAATGACTGTGTGACTGCCAGGCTGAAACCTGCCCCGACAGCCTCGGATGTGCCTGTTCCCACTGTCACTGCTGCAGACATGATCAGTCTTCCTGAGAGACAAGTCAAAGGAAAGCGACGGACCGGGATGATGTTCCCGGATGTGTACTCAGATCCTTCGAGGACCAACTGGCAGAGGTATTCATATGCAAGCTGTTAAGAGAAGACCACCATAATCCTTGTAAGTGAGAAAGCATGTGTAATGTGCCTTAATGATTACTGCCGAGTGGCTCTAACCTCAATAAACATGAACTGGTTTGAAAGGCTGGTTATGGTGCACATCCCCTCCAATCTCGCAGCCTGAGCTGATCCCGTATAGTTTGCCAACTGATGTAACAGGTCTAGAACGGGTGTCATATCCCGATCCCTGCGCTCATCCCTGGGACATCTGGACAACAAGAACACCTGCACCAGACTTCTGCTTATTGACTACAGCTCCACCTTCAACATTATTATCCCATCCAGACTGATCTCAAAATTCTGTGACCTTAGTCACGGCTCCACCCTCTGCAACTGGATCTCTCGGTTTCAGACCCACAGATCACAATCTGTGAAGATAGGTATCTGCACCTCGACCACAATCACACTCAACACTGGATACCCCAAGGATGTGTCCTCAGCCCCCTTCTCTACTCCCTGTACACACATGGCTGTGTTGCCAAATTCCAAACAACGTCAGCTGGAAGTTCGCTGAAGACGTCACCAAAGCAGAAGGGATATCAAACAACGGTGATTCTGAATACAGTAAGGAGATGGGGGCTTGGTGGCATGGTGTAATGATAATGACCTCTCTCAAATTCCGTAAAAGTAAAGGACTGATCATTGACATCAGAAAGAAAGGAGAGGAACACGCCCCATCTACACCAACGGTTGCGGGAGTGCAGAGCGTCAGGTTGCTCGGCATGATGATAACTGACAAGCTAACCTGGATTTTTCACATAGGTGTGACAGTCAAGAGGTTTCAACAACGCCTCTCCTTCCTCAGGTGGCTCACGAAATTCAGCATGCGCAACTTCGATAAATGCACCATTGAGAGCGTAGTGTCCGGGTGCATAACGGCCTGGTGTGGCAACTGCTCTGCCCAGGACCGTTAGAAACTACAGAAGCTTGGGTGCACAGCCCAGACTACGAGGGACTCCAACCTCTCAACCATTGTCTCAATTTACACGGCTCGTTGCTGCAGAAAGGTTGTGAACATCTATCCCAGATTACTGAGGGAAGGGAGTGAGGAAATAGCTGATGTCTTGACAGATATCTTTGTAGCATCCTTGAACATGGCTGAGGTCCCGAGGACTGGAGAATTGTCAATCCCCTTGTTCAAGAAGGGTAACAGGGATAATTCAGTTAAATATAGACCAGTGAGCCTGACATCAGTTGAAGCTGCTGGAGAAGATACAGAGGGATAGGACCCATTCCTATTTGGATGAAAATGGTCTTATCAGTGATCGGCAACATGGTTTTGTGCAGGGAAGGTCATGTCTTACAAACACATGTAAGAGGTCGTGACAAAGTTGATTGATGAGTTAAGGGCTGTTGGTGTCATGTAAATGGACTTCAGGAATGCATTCGATAACATTTGTCAAGACCAGGCTATGGAGGATGACGTCGTATGGGGTCCAGGGTGTGCTCGCTACATGGATAAAGAACTGGCTGGGCAACAGGAGGTATAGAGTAGTAGGGGAAGTGAGTTTCTCAAAATGTAGAACTGTGTCCAGTGATGTTCCATTTAACCTCTTTCTGGAAATATACATTAATGGACAGAGAGTAAACGGAGACAGATTCTGAGAGAATAGGCGACAGGTTTCGATAGAGGAACTGGATCGGCGCAGGATTGAAACGCTGAAAGGCCTGCTGCTGTGTTGGAACGTTCTTTGTTCTTTGTTCTAACATTATCAAAGACCCATGACGACCCAGGAAGGATCTCCTGCAACCTCTTCCATCAGCCTCGAAGATACAGATGATTGAAAACACGGAGTAGCCGGCTCAGGAACAGCTTCTTCCCGGCTGTTATGAGACTGATGGATGGGCTCTCTAATCTCAAATAATGCTGATCTTGTTCAAGTTGATCTGGCCGAGCGTACGCCTTGTGCAGCATAACCTACCTGCCTCTCAGATATGTTTTACAACCATTGTTGTGTACATCCTTGCTTACTATGATCTGCCTGTACACCTTGGTACAGGTAACAATAAATCCTCACCTGCATCCCCCCAGCTCCCTCTAGTGCTCATTCCCTGCTCTCCCCCCATCCTCACCCCAGCACCTCCCATTGCTCACCCCCAGCTCCCTGTGAACCCACCCACAGCTCCCTGTGTCCTTTGACTCTCACTGTTTCTCTCATTCTGTCTTTTACCCTGTGTTATTCTATTCTCTGTCTTTTGTTTCTTTCCCTGAATTTCCTCTCTCCCCTTCTCCCTGTTCATGTGATTGTGCGTGTCCTTGTGTTGTTTCCTTCATCTCTTTGACTTATTCTCCATCAGTTTCTCGCGCTGTGTTCTCTCTCTCCTTCCCTTTGTGTCTGACTCTATTTCACTCGTTGTGATGGTGATGGCTTCTCCATTAAATTGAAGCAGATGATGGCTCATTGGTTTGATATTGCCAACACAATTAACTCTACTGGGTTTTGCTATAATGGGCATTGATTAAATTTATTGGTGAACTTTCAATTGTTGTCAAAACAGCAACCAGAACGTAGGTATCCATTTAACAGCCAATTGTTACATCTAACTATTTTAGAACTGCTCGTCTCCCAATGCTCTGTATACTGGCAACTGACCGCATTCTATTTGCGTGACATTGTAACTGCTGTACCCAGGACAATAAGAAACTACAGGCGGCTGTGTGCACAGCCCAGACCATCACAGAAGACAACCTTCCGCCCATTTGTACTTGTCATTGTCGCCGAAAGGCTGGTAACGGAAAAAAATCTCTCCCAAACCGGTATTGATCTCCTGCAGCCTCTTCCAACAGGGAGAAGTTGGAGAGACTTGAAAACGTGAACCAGCATACTCAGGAACACCTTCTTCCCTACCGTAATGAGAGTGACGAATTGACATCTCTCACTTTTCACATAATACTAGTCTTGCTAATCGCGATCTTGCTTTGCAAATCTCCTGTGCAGCTTTAGCCTTATATGCCTCACTCTGTCGAAGTACCTCATGAGTTGCGTTTTCTTGTTTACTATCATGTTCCTGCACTACTCACAAAGCAAATATTTCCATTGCACATTTGATTAAAATAAATCAAATCAAATCAGATCAAACACGTGGACTACAGTGGCTCACGGTCTTCTCAAGAACAGCTAGAAAAGTGAAATAATGCTGGCCCAGCCAGTGATATCTATAGCCCATTCAGGAATATAAGAAAATGACCACACTCAGGGAAGAGAAACAAGATCAAATCGCTTTAAACATGGTCTTAGACATGTACAGGTTTCCCTCGCTATCTGAAAGTGCAGTGTTCCTTTCATAAGCTGATATGGTGTAAAGTGAAGAAGCAGTAATTTGATGGGAAAATAAGTCAGCTTCCTTAGTGAAAGTGAAAATCTTCGTTGGATTTCTTTTGATTAGCGAAAACAGGTCCTAATGTAGGTTTTTTTGAAAGGGAGGTGGCGAAAAGTAAACTTTTGGAAAGCAGGGGATACCTGTATTTAAACGATATTTTGGAAGATGAGAAGGGTGAGAAATAAATGAGGTAAATATCCCATTTGGTTTCCATGCCAGCTGATCATCATTCCCTTTGTTTGTTCTTTTTCTTCTATCACTCTCTTTCTCTATCGATTCAACTCAGTCCTCTTCCCCTGCAAAGCTCACTTCCCTGCCACCAACATTATTCACACTATTTCCCAACTGATTTAAGTTCTGAAAATCACCTTCTGTTCTTTGCTTTTTTAAAATGTAATTTCAGGTCAGTAACACACTCTCCACCCCGCCCAGAATAATCATCAGCAATGCTGATATCGATATGGTAGAAGTTCCTCATGGTGGAAATCATGACAAGACCCAAGAAAACCTCATCTCCATTGTTGTAATGTTAAAGTCCATTATTCTAAGATTCAGATCTGTCCTCTCCATGGCTGCACAGCTGCTGATCTCTGTTACTGTCAGAGCTGATGCATCTGATACTACAGTGTGTAAAGCACTGAGTGAACGACTGACTAATGGGAGTTGGAAACCCTCCAGTGACACAATTACAATGCATGGAGACTGACATCAATCACATTTACTGAGCAAACAGCTCCAGCTTTCAATACAGTCCATTCAGTTCACAATCGAACTGAACTGGACTGAACGTTGACATTGCCACCTATTGATCACATCTCCCATCATCAATTGCTCTCGTGAAGTCAGTTGTGAGGGAGAATGATGGATTTTTTTTCCGTAGGCTAGATGATTCTGCTCTGTTGTACGTTTGCAATGCTGTACCATCTCTCCCCAAATCCATCCACGCACCAAAAGAAACACAATCAGGATGTTGTTACTGTGTGGATCTCTCCTCCACGGGAACAAACACCAGCCAACAGACTATCACTGAACACAGTTGCCCTCAACATAGACAGACACAGTTGCCCTGAACATAAACAGGAAGTGTGGACTTCTCTGAATGTTCCTCTCACTGCTCCAATAAGGCAACTTTGGAACTTCCATACAGAATATGCGTCATTAATGTTTTTAATATAAATTGACAAACATCCTAATGCAGTTTTATTTGGTGTAAAGCAGTATTTTTATACATTTTGGCCTCAGTCCAAAACCAACTGTGATAAGCACAATGAACTTATTCATGAAGACTTCTGAATTAATGAGTCAGGTTCGAATGAATATGACATTGGCTGGGAGATAGGACAGAATGGGGGCAATGGGGGAATGGGAGACGGCGTAGAGTACAATGATATTTCCCCGTCATCATCGCTCTTTCTGATCGATAGAATTATATATAATGAACAAGAATGGGATGCAATGCCGAATGTGAACTGAACAGGATAATTTTAAATGTGATAAAGTGAACTATATTTTATATGCACATTACTTAATCATTGAGTATACAAGTTCAGTAGGGTGAACGGACCTGAAATATTAACATTGATTTCACTTCACAGGTAAGGCCAGACCTGCCGAGCTTTCATTCCAATTCCTGTTTTTGTTTGAGATGGATCATATTGTTCATATCTGGTAGGATGCTTACAATTAAAAACAGGCACTAATAAGAAAATAAGAAGGTCTGTGGGGACAATACAGAATAACAGTAGAGATACAGCTCATTCTAAGCTGGAAGAGACAGTGGGTTGAGTGTCCTCCACCTTTGCTGTAATAATTCTGTGATATGCCTTAAAAGCTTATGGAGGGGAAGACAAGCTTGTTCAATGAAGGACAGTGTTCCATCATCAAAAATCGATTCTTATTATTTCATGAAGTTCAGTTGCCTCTAAAAAGTCTTTTCAAAACATTGTGAGATTTACTGAGATTTTCAGGACATTCAGAACAATGCTTTTTTTTCTTTGAGTTTTAAATAAGAAACAGATTTCGGCCTTACAACATGTGTCACAGACAAACCAATTGTAATAGGAACAGGAAAGGACCACAGTGTCCAAATACAACCAAGGTCAACATATGGAACTGTGAAGACACATGAGATATAATGATATCAAAATGAGATACAAACTGAAAATAGTGGAGAAACAAAAAATAAAAGACGAGGAATTATCTGCAGAAACGAACAGAGTTAACATATTGGTTATGATGTGACGTTTCTGAAAAGTCAAATTTTAAATCTGTGCATCTTTGCTCAGACTCTGCCAGATTTGCTGAGTTTTTCTCCAGCTCTTTCAATTTTTTTTCTGAATTGTGACAAATTGTCTGATCTGAATGATGGGATGGTAAAGATATGACAGGAAGTACATTTGGAGGAGTGGATGCAGTCAGCGTGCTGCACACGGGTGGGGAGGAAGGATCCAAGGGGTCATAGGCATCTCTGTATTATTGCATCTTGTGGGCCTCACATATCTGATGAGCATGGCGAATGAGCGAGAAAAAGAAATAGAATTCGGGAGCAGTGCAACCTTGAGCCAATCAGATGTGAAGCGTTTGGACAGATGCGTTTGTGGTACTGACATCACACAATCAGTCCTCAGAAAGTAACTGATTGAAAATAATCTGAATCATAATCTCATTGTAACGCCCTGATTACTTTGGCGTGACACTCAACCAGCAATGTCGGACGTTTCTGAGATTTTAGATCAAACTGTGAAAACGTAACATATGTTGATGTTATTAACAGGACAAAATTATCCATGGGTTTTGGAAGGCACTAGAAGGGCAGAGTTTATTAGGCATTCTCAAAAGCTCTGAGAAAGATGTCAATGTTCATTGAGGAAATTACCAGGACAGAATATCCTCCGATTCCCATTGAACACAGTTTACTCAGGGGCCGTGATGCTACATGAGTCAAATACTACTTTGATGCAAGGGAAGTTACTCTCATCACACCTCAAATGTCATTGGAAAATGCTTAAAAAGCAAAATGATAGAACACGACTTGTTCGAACAATGTGCTCACTGTACTCACAACCTTTAAAGGAAAACTGATGCATGGACTTCTGATTCTGAGTCGGGATTCATCCTACTTGTGATGAGGTTGTTTGGTTAAGCACAGTGACAGAGAAACAGAAAGGCACTCCACTCTGTCCCATGGGGAACAAAACCATCCTGTTCACATTGCATCAGGCAGTGACAGAAACACACTGTTCCAGTTGGACATTGATCATACCAATCTGATCATACACGAATGATCAATAAAAGCACAGAAGCCAGCAGCTCCCATCATCCCAGTTGGAAAGCAAAAAGTGAATGCGATGGTCCGATGAAGAAGGAGTCACTGTGAATTTGGTGTAACTTACAGTGGGAGTGGCAGAAGGAGGGTGTGAAGGGAGATCATCAGTGGAAGGGAATGTAGCAGTAGAAGGGGTAGTGCAAGGGAAGTAGGAGTGTCAGGAAAGACAAGGACGGAGGAGGAAGATTGGCACAAGAAGTTTGAGTGACAGGAAAACTCTTGTTTTTGGGGAAGCGGGATTGGGTGCACAAACGTCACTGTTGAGGAAAGTCGAGATCTGGTTTCCATTCAAAATTAAGAAATTATTTCGTGTACTCTTTTTTCTATAACTTCATACTTGTTCAGATTGCACATTTACTCTATATTTCTGTATCCCCATCAAGTGGAGACGACATGTTATTTTTCTCATCTGGTGTGGTGTTTCAACATTTTTGATTTTATTACAGTATGTATTTGCTTCCAATTCAAGGTAGGCATGAGAATATGAGTTGATCTCCTGCGGTTTGTCCATAACATAGAATTTAATTGAATATTCATCCTCATCACACTCGCTGATTTAAACTAACAATGAATTAGTTCGTGTCCATCCTGCAGATGAAACATTTCTTCAGCTCTGGCTATTGCAGTGAATGGAACAAAGAACAGTGTCTCCAAAATGCTAATGTTCCAGTTCAAGGTGCCAAAAACTATTTCATCCTAAATTATTTACATGCTTAATGAATAAAACATGCAGGGTTGCAAAGTGTAAAAGGTGAATTCAACTCTGTTTCAAAAATATTGTCTCTGGCTTCCACATAAAAGATGTAAACCACACCACTCTGTAAATTGACCAAAACAAGAAAAGCCATAGACTAGAATTCTCAAATCTTCCTCTGAATAACATCTGGAAAACAGGAAGGAACGCATGGTTTGTTTTAAGATTCATAAATGACAATGGTGAGCATATCGAAGATGGGGGTGGGGGCATTGAAATGATGTGGATGACACAAATCTGAGCTGAGTGGCTCACAGTCGGGAGGAAAGGGTTAGGCTACAGGAGCATATAAGTAGATTAGTCAGATAGCCAGATCAATGGCCGATGAAATGTAACACACATAAATGTGAGATGATGCACGTCAGAAGTAAAATGACAAGTGAGTACTCAAACTATGAATGGGGAGGGCTAATTTTGCTAGTTTTTTCTTTGCAGCAGGAAAAGTCAAGGAGGGAACCTGGTACAGGTGAACAAGAGCATAAGGGGTATGGAGAGGATGAACAACCAGAAGCCGTTTCCCTGAGTCAATGTGCCAAAAACAAAGGGACGTATTTTTAAAGGGAAAGGCAGGGGTTTGAGAGAGGATTTGTGGAATGTGTTTCGAGTTGGGAGGGTGGTGTGAATCTGGAAGGCATTGCCGAGGAGGGTGGTTGAGGCAGGTAACCTCACAAACATTTATAAAGCCTTTGGATGTGCACTTGCTGACACAGACGTGATAGGCCGTTTCTTTGTTGAATGATTCTATGCGGTGTCAGCTGTGAACAGTCTGATATATTCTGAAGCAATAAGCAATGGCAGTTGCTGGTTTGTTCCTCTGACTGGACTCAGTGAGTGGAGAGATTACAAAGCAGCATCATGTCATGGAACTTCAGCACTTACTGTTCCTGCAGCAACCAAGCCATCTCTGGGAGCATCGAGGGCAATTCACATGCTCAGTGTAAGCACTGTCCAACAACAGCATGAGCATTTTTCCAGCTGTTTGCACTATTTTTATAGATTCAGCATGTCATCGACACAGATTTTCCTTCAACATAATGCAGACTTCTAGCTATGAGGATGCTATTTCTCTGAAGCATAATAGATTCCTTCCCAGATATTCACTTTGATAAAAAGCAAGTTTTCCTGTGTTTTGCTGCCAGTTGTTTATCACAGAATTCCCTACCCCACTCCACCCCAACCTTTTTCCCCTTTAATAATTTCTTTTGCACTGTCTTCCTGATCTCACACACCTCAATCCCTCACATCCCCCACACTCTCCATCCTCATTTGTGAATCCCTGATAAACCTGAGCCTTATTTCTATCATTTATTCCAACTTCCATCTCACAATGTGAACTGATATGTTTCCTTCCCTCAGCATGGTCAATAGACTGGCAATGCATGATGTGCTATTCATCTCGACCTTCTTCTCAGTTTCTGACCCGCTTCTTTGGTTACCAAACTCCTGGTTTATTTGTTTAAATCCATTCGAATTGCACTAGTAAACCTCCCCAAATGATGTTGTTGCTCCTCCAGTTAAGATGCAACCTTTCCTTTTTGGACGAAATCCCAATGATCCAAAAATCTAAAACCATCAACGCTGAACTAGCGTTTTTAACAACATGTTAAGCTATACTGCGTCCTTATCTTTACTCTTTTTCCATATGGCCCGGGGACTAATTCAGAGATTAAGAGGATTGTTTTGTCTCTCTCTCACACACACATTCACGCACACAATCAGGCTGACACCACATTACTTTGCAGAAGAATACCAATAACTTTATCAATAAGCGGAATGATAACTGGAATGAAGGATTTAGTTCAAGAAAGGATGAGAGAAATTGCGTTTCTTCTGGATGTCAGTTTGCTTGCTGAGTTGAAGAGTTCACTTTTAGATGGTTCATCACTTATACTAGGGAACATTATCCGTGAGCTTCCAGTGAAATGATAGTGTTATGTCCCACTTCATATTTAAGTGTTTATGTTTCCTTGAGTCCGTGGTGTAATTTCCAGTATTGGTGATTTCATGCCTGGTCTATTTCCTCAGAGTGTTTTAGATGGAATCAAAATCGATTTGTTTGTTGATGGATTTCTGGTTGGAATGCCATTCTTCTAGGAATTCTCCTGCGTGTCTCTGTTTGGCTTGTCCAAGATGGATGAGCAGACGCAGTCAAAATGATATACTTCCTCATCCATATGTAAGGAACTAGTGAGAGTAGGTCATGTCTTTTTTTTCTGGCTCGTTATTGTTCATGCATCCAGGTGGCGAGTTTTCTTCCTGTTTTTCCAATGTAGTGTTTGTTACAGTTCTTGCAAGGCCACACTCACGAGAGAGGAAGAAAAGGACAAGCAATTCCCATTCCAAGACGTGATGGTACAGAAAACACCTAACGGAGAATTCACCACAAAGGTATACAGGAAAGCCACACACACAGACCAAGTCCTGAACTACCAAAGCAACCATCCCAACACACACAAAAGAAGTTGGATCAAGACACTATTTAAAAGTGCCACAACACACTGCAGTACACCAGAACTTCAAAAAGAGGAAGAAGAACGCCTATATAATGTATTCGCCAAAAACGGATGCCCGTGCAATTTCATCAACAGATGCCTAAGGGAAAGACAAAGGAACGAGGACATGCCGCAACCCAAAGGACTAGCCACACGACCATACATCAAGAGCATTTCCGAACTGACCCCCAGACTACTGCGACCACTAGGACTAATAACACACAAAAACCATCAGCCACTCTCAGACAACAACTTACAAGAACGAAGGACCCCATAACCAGCACGAGCAAAACCAATGCAGTGCACAAAATCCCATGAAAGGACTGCACAAAACACTACATAGTACAAACAGGAAGACAGCTAACGATGTGCATCCATGAACACCAACTAGCCACGAAACGACACGACCAGCTATTCTTCGTAGCCATGCACGCAGATGACAAGCAACATGAGTTCGACTGGGACAACACTATTATAGGACAAGTCAAACAGAGAACATCCAGAGAATTCCTCGAGGCTTGGCATTCATCCACAAATTCAATCAATAAGCACATCGACCTGGACCCAATATACCAACCACTGCAATGGACTGCTGAAACTGTCAACTGGAATCGGCAGATTCAAACATCTTTCCTCCGGTATTTGCAGTGGTTTGAATCTGCCGATTCCAGTTGACAGTTTCAGCAGTCCATTGCAGTGGTTGGTATATTGGGTCCAGGTCGATGTGTTTATTGATTGAGTTTATTGTGGTGGGACCTGTACAAAAATGACAGGTTGCATCTTAACTGGAGGAGCAACAACATCATTTGGGGAGGTTTACTAGTGCAATTCGAATGGATTTAAACTAACAAACCAGGAGTTTGGTAACAAAGCAGCCGGTCAGACACTGAGTGGAAGGTCGAGATGAATAGCACATCAGGCATGGCCATTCTAATGACCATGCTGAGGGAAGGAATCATATCAGTTCACATTGTGAGATGGAAGTTGGAATAAATGATAGAGATAAGGCTCAGGTTAATCAGGGATTCACAAATGAGGATGGAGAGTGTGGGGGACGTGAGGGATTGAGGTGTGTGAGATCAGGAAGACAGTGCACAAGAAATTATTAAAGGGGAAAGAGGTTGGGGTGGAGTGGGGTAGGGAATTCTGTGATAAACAACTGGCAGCAAAACACAGGAAAACTTGCTTTTAATCAAAGTGAATATCTGGGAAGGAATCTATTATGCTTCAGAGAAATAGCATACTCATAGCTAGAAGTCTGCATTATATTGAAGGAAAATCTGTGTCGATGACATGCTGAATCTATAATAATAGTGCAAACAGCTGGAAAAATGCTCATGCTGTTGTTGGACAGTGCTAACACTGAGCATGTGAATTGCCCTCGATGCTCCAAGAGATGGCTTGGTTGCTGCAGGAACAGTAAGTGCTGAAGTTCCATGACATGATGCTGCTTTGTAATCTCTCCACTCACTGAGTCCAGTCAGAGGAACAAACCAGCAACTGCCATTGCTTATTGCTTCAGGATATATCAGACTGTTCACAGCTGACACCGCATAGAATCATTCAACAAAGAAAAGGCCTATCACGTCTGTGTCAGCAAGTGCACATCCAAAGTCTTTATAAATGTTTGTGAGGTTACCTGCCTCAACCACCCTCCTCGGCAATGCCTTCCAGATTCACACCACCCTCCCAACTCGAAACACATTCCACAAATCCTCTCTCAATCCCCTGCCTTTCCCTTTAAAAATACGTCCCTTTGTTTTTGGCACTTTGACTCAGGGAAACGGCTTCTGGTTGTTCATCCTCTCCATACCCCTTATGCTCTTGCACACCTGTACCAGGTTCCCTCCATGACTTTCCCTGCTGCAAAGAAAAACCTTGCAGAATTAACCCTCCCCATTCATAGTTTGAGTACTCACTTGTCATATTACTTCTGACGTGCATCATCCCACATTTATGTGTGTTACATTTCATTGGCCATTGATCTGGCTATCTGAATAATCTACTTATATGCTTCTGTAGTCTAACCCTTTCCTCCCGACTGTGAGCCACTCAGCTCAGATTTGTGTCATCCACATCATTTCAATGCCCCCACCCCCATCTTCGATATGCTCACCATCGTCATTTATGAATCTCACAAACAAACCATGCGTTCCTTCCTGTTTTCCAGATGTTATTCAGAGGAAGATTTGAGAATTCTAGTCTATGGCTTTTCTTATTTTGGTCAATTTACAGAGTGGTGTGGTTGACATCTTTTATGAGGTAGCCAGAGACAACATTTTTGAAACAGAGTTGAATTCACCTTTTACACTTTGCAACCCTGCATGTTTTATTCATAAAGCATGTAAATAATTTAGGATGAAATAGTTTTTGGCACCTGGAACTGGAACATTAGCATTTTGGAGGCACTGTTCTTTGGTACATTCACTGCAATAGCCAGAGCTGAAGAAATGTTTCATCTGCAGGATGGACACGAACTAATTCATTGTTAGTTTAAATCAGCGAGTGTGATGAGGATGAATATTCAATTAAATTCTATGTTATGGACAAACCGCAGGAGATCAACTCATATTCTCATGCCTACCTTGAATTGGAAGCAAATACATACTGTAATAAAATCAAAAATGTTGAAACACCACACCAGATCAGAAAAATAACATGTCGTCTCCACTTGATGGGGATACAGAAATATAGAGTAAATGTGCAATCTGAACAAGTATGAAGTAATAGAAAAAAGAGTACACGAAATAATTTCTTAATATTGAATGGGAACCAGATCTCGACTTTCCTGAACAGTGACGTTTGTGCACCCAATCTCGCTTCCCCAAAAACAAGATTTTTCCTGTCACTCAAACTTCTTGTGCCATTCTTCCGCCTCCGTTCTAGTCTTTCCTGACACCCCTCCTTCCCTTGCACTACCCCTTCTACTGCTACATTCCCTTCCACTGATGATCTCCCTTTACACCCTCCTTCTGCCACTCCCACTGTAAGTTACACCAAATTCACAGTGACTCACTCTTCATCTGACCATCGCATTCACTTTTTGCTTTCCAACTGGGATGATGGGAGCTGCTAGCTTCTGTGCTGTTATTGATCATCCGTGTATGATGAGATTGGTATGATCAATGTCCAACTGGAACAGTCAATGCTGTGTTTCTGTCACTGCCTGATGCACCGTGAACAGGATGGTTTTTTTCCTCATGTGAGAGAGTGGAGTATCTTTCTGTCTCTCTGTCACTGTGCTTAACCAAACAGCCTCATCACAAGTAGGATGAATCCCTACTCAGAATCAGAATTCCGTGCATCAGTTTTCCTTTAAAGGTTGTGAGTACAGTGAGCACATTGTTCGAACAAGTCGTGTTCTATCATTTTGCTTTTTAAGCATTTTCCAATGACATTTGAGGTGTGATGAGAGTAACTTCCCTTGCATCAAAGTAGTATTTGACTCATGTAGCATCACGGCCCCTGAGTAAACTGTGTTCAATGGGAATCGGAGGATATTCTGTCCTGGTAATTTCCTCAATGAACATTGACATCTTTCTCAGAGCTTTTGAGAATGCTTAATAAACTCTGCCCTTCTCGAGCCTTCCAAAACCTAATGGTAATTTTGTCCTGTTAATAACATCAACATATGTTACGTTTTCACAGTTTGATCTAAAATCTCAGAAACGTCGGGCCTTGCTGGTTGTGTGTCACCCCAATGTAATCAGGGCGTTACAATGAGATTATGATTCAGATTATTTTCAATCAGTTACTTTCTGAGGACTGATCATGTGATGTCAGTACCACTGACATCAACATTTTATCTGTCCAAACGCATCACATCTCATTGGCTCAAGGTTGCACCGCTCCCGAATTCTATATCTTTTTCTAACTCATTCGCCATGCTCATTAGATATGTGAGGCCCACAAGATGCAATAATACAGAGATGCCTATGACCCCTTGGAACCTGCCTCCCCACCCGTGCAAAGCACGCTGACTGCATCCACTCCTCCAAACGCACTTCGTGTCGTATCTTCACCATCCCATCGTTCAGATCAGACAATTTCAGAAAAAAAATTGAAAGAGCTGGAGAAAAACTCAGCAAATCTAGCAGATTCTGAACAATGATGCACAGATTTAAAATTTGACCTTTCAGAAACGTCACATCTTAACCAATATGTTAACTCTGTTCCTTTCTGCAGATAATTCCTCATCTTTTATTTTTCGTTTCTCCACTATTTTCAGTTTGTATCTCATTTTGATATCATTTTATCTCATGTTTCTTGACAGGTCCATATGTTGACCTTGGATATATTTGGACACTGTGGTCCTTTCCTGTTCCTAATACAATTGGTTCGTCTGTGACACATGTTGTACGGCCGAAATCTGTTTCTTCTTTTAAATTCAAAGAAAAAAAAAGCATTGTTCTGAATGTCCTGTAAATCTCAGTAAATCTCACAATGTTTTGAAAAGACTTTTTAGAGGCAACTGAACTTCATGAAATAATAAGAATCGATTTTTGATGATGGAACACTGTCCTTCATTGAACAAGCTTGTCTTCCCCTCCATAAGCTTTTAAGGCATATCACAGAATTATTACAGCAAAGGTGGAGGACACTCAACCCACTGTCTCTTCCAGCTTAGAATGAGCTGTATCTCTACTGTTATTCTGTATTGTCCCCACAGACCTTCTTATTTTCTTATTAGTGCCTGTTTTTAATTGTAAGCATCCTACCAGATATGAACAATATGATCCATCTCAAACAAAAACAGGAATTGGAATGAAAGCTCGGCAGGTCTGCCCTTACCTGTGAAGTGAAATCAATGTTAATATTTCAGGTCCGTTCACCCTACTGAACTTGTATACTCAATGATTAAGTAATGTGCATATAAAATATAGTTCACTTTATCACATTTAAAATTATCCTGTTCAGTTCACATTCGGCATTGCATCCCATTCTTGTTCATTATATTTAATTCTTTATACCAGAAAGAGCGATGATGACTGGGAAATATCATTGTACTCTATGCCGTCTCCCATTCCCCCATTGCCCCCATTCTGTCCTATCTCCCAGCCAATGTCATATTCATTCGAACCTGACTCATTAATTCAGAAGTCTTAATGAATAAGTTCATTGTGCTTATCACAGTTGGTTTTGGACTGAGGCCAAAATGTATAAAAATACTGCTTTACACCAAATAAAACTGCATTAGGATGTTTGTCAATTTATATTAAAAACATTAATGACGCATATTCTGTATGGATGTTCCAAAGTTGCCTTATTGGAGCAGTGAGAGGAACATTCAGAGAAGTCCACACTTCCAGTCTATCTTCAGGGCAACTGTGTTGAGTGATAGTCTGTTGGCTGGTGTTTGTTCCCGTGGAGGAGAGATCCACACAGTAACAACATCCTGATTGTGTTTCTTTTGGTGTTTGGATGGATTTGGGGAGAGATGGTACAGCATTGCAAACGTACAACAGAGCAGAATCATCTCGGCTACGGAAAAAAAAAATCCATCATTCTCCCTCACAACTGACTTCACGAGAGCAATTGATGATGGGAGATGTGACCAATAGGTGGCAATGTCAACGTTCAGTCCAGGTCAGTTCGATTGTGAACTGAATGGGCTGTATTGAAAGCTGGTGCTGTTTGCTCAGTGACTGTGATTGATGTCAGTCTCCATGCATTGTAATTGTGTCACTGGAGGGTTTCCATCTCCTATTAGTCAGTAGTTCAATCAGTGCATTATCACACTGTAGTATCAGATGCATCAGCTCTGACAGTAACAGAGATCAGCAGCTGCGTAGCCATGGAGCGGACAGATCTGATTCTTAGAATAATGGACTTGAACATTACAAGAATGGAGATGAGGTTTTCCTTGGGTCTTGTCATGATTTCCACCATTAGGAACTTCTACCATATCGATATCAGCAGTGCTGATGATCATTCTTGTCGGGGTGGAGGGTGTGTTACTGATTTGAAATTATATTTTAAAAAAGCCAAGAACAGAAAGTGCTTTTCAGAACTTAAATCAGTTGGGAAATAGTATGAATAATGTTTGTGGCAGGGAAGTGAGCATTGCAAGGGAAGAGGACTGAGTTGAATCGATAGAGAAAGAGAGTGATAGAAGAAAAAGAACAAACAAAGGGAATGATGATCAGCTGGCATGGAAATCAAATGGGAGATTCACCCCATTTATTTTTCGCCCTATTCATCTTCCAGTATATCTTGCCCATGTAAATACAGGTATCCCCTGCTTTTCAAAAGTTTACTTTTCGCTACCTCCCTTTCCAAATGACCTACATTAGGACCTGTTTTCGCTAATCAAAAGAAGTCCAACGAAGATTTTCACTTTCACGAAAGAAGCTGACTTATTTTCCCATCAAATTACTGCTTCTTCACTTTACACCATATCAGCTTACGAAAGGAACACTGCACTTTCAGATGGCGAGGGAAACCTGTACATGTCTAAGACCATGTTTAAAGCGATTTGATCTCCTTGTCTCTCTTCCCTGAGTGTGGTCATTTTCTTATATTCCTGAATGGGATATAGGTATCACTGGCTGGGCCAGCATTATTTCACTTTTCTAGCTGCTCTTGAGAAGACCGTGAGCCACTGTAGTCCACGTGTTTGATCTGATTTGATTTGATTTATTTTAATCAAATGTGCAATGGAAATATTTGTTTGTGAGTAGTCCAGGAACATGATAGTAAACAAGAAAACGCAACTCATGGAGTACTTCGAGAGAGTGAGGCATATAAGGCGGCACGGTGGCACAGTTGTTAGCACTGCTGCCTCACAGGGCCAGAGACCCGGGTTCAATTCCCGCCTCAGGTGACTGACTGTGTGGAGTTTGCACGTTCTCCCCGTGTCTGCGTGGGTTTCCTCCCACACTCCAAAGATGTGCAGGTCAGGTGAATGGGCCATGCTAAATTTCCCGTAGTGTTAGGTAAGGGGTGGATGTAGGGGTATGGGTGGGTTATGCTTCGGCGGGGCGGTGTGGACTTGTTGGGCCGAAGGGCCTGTTTCCACACTGTAAGTAATCTAATCTAAAGGCGAAAGTTGCACAGGAGATTTGCAAAGCAAGATCGCTATTAGCAAGACTAGTATTATGTGAAAAGTGAGAGATGTCAATCCGTCAGTCTAATTACGGTAGGGAAGAAGGTGTTCCTGAGTATGCTGGTCAACGTTTTCAAGTCCCTCCACCTTCTCCCTGTTGGAAGAGGCTGTAGGAGATCAATGCCGGTTTGGTAGAGATTTTTTTCCGTTATCAGCCTTTCGGCGATAATGACAAGTACAAATGGGCGGAAGGTTGTCTTCAGTGATGGTCTGGGCTGTGCACACAGCCGCCTGTAGTTTCTTATTGTCCTGGGCACAGCAGTTACAATGTCACGCAAATAGAATGCGGTCAGTTGCCAGTATACAGAGTATTGGGAGATGGGCAGTTCTAAAATAGTTAGACGTAACAATTGGCTGTTAAATGGATACCTAAGTTCTGGTTGCTGTTTTGACAACAATTGAAAGTTCACCAATAAATTTAAACAATGCCGATGGTAGCAAAACCCAGTTGAGTTAATTGTGTTGGCAATATCAAACCAATGAGCCATCATTTGCTTCAATTTAATGGAGAAACCATCACCATCACAATGAGTGAAATAGAGTCTGACACAAAGGGAAGGAGAGAGAGAACACAGCGCGAGAAACTGATGGAGAATCAGTCAAAGAGATGATGGAAACAAAACAAAGAACCAGACAGTCACATGAACAGGGACAAGGGGAGAGAGGAAATTCAGGGAAAGAAACAAAAGACAGAGAAAAGAATAACACAGGGTAAAAGACAGAATAAGAGAAATAGTGAGAGACAAAGGACACAGGGAGCTTTGGGTGAGTTCACAGGGAGCTGGGGGTGAGCAATGGGAGGTGCTGGGGTGAGGATGGGGGGAGAGCTGGGAATGAGCACTAGAGGGAGCTGGGGGATGCAGGTGAGGATTTATTGTTACCTGTACCAAGGTGTATAGGCAGATCATAGTAAGCAAGTATGTACATAACAATGGCTGTAAAACATATCTGAGAGGCAGGTAGGTTATGCTGCACATGGCGTACGCTAGGCCAGATCAACTTGAACAAGATCAGCATTATTTGAGATTAGAGAGCCCATCCATCAGTCTCATAACAGCTGGGAAGAAGCTGTTCCTGAGCCGGCTGCTTCGTGTTTTCAATCATCTGTATCTTCGAAGCTGATGGAAGAGGTTGTAGGAGATCATTCCTGGGTCGTGATGGGTCTTTGATAATGTTAGAACAAAGAACAAAGAAGGTTCCAACACAGCAGCAGGCCTTTCAGCGTTTCAATCCTGCGCCGATCCAGTTCCTCTATCGAAACCTGTCGCCTATTCTCTAAGAATCTGTCTCCCTTTGCTCTCTGTCCATTAATGTATATTTCCAGAAAGAGGTTAAATGGAACATCACTGGCCACAGTTCTACTTTTTGAGAAACTCACTTCCCCTACTACTCTATACCTCCTGTTGCCCAGCCAGTTCTTTATCCACGTAGCGAGCACACCCTGGACCCCATACGACGTCACTTCCTCCATAGCCCGGCCTTGACAAAAGTTATCGAATGCATTCCTGAAGTCCATTTACATGACACCAACAGCCCTTAACTCATCAATCAACTTTGTCATAACGTCTTACACGTGTTTGTAAGACATGACCTTCCCTGCACAAAACCATGTTGCCTATCACTGATAAGGCCATTTTCATTCAAATAGGAATGGATCCTATCCATCAGTATCTTCTCCAGCAGCTTCAACTGACTTCAGGCTCACTGGTCTATATTTAAATGGATTATCCCTGTTACCGTTCTTGAACAAGGGGATAGACAATTCTCCAGTCCTCGGGACCTCAGCCATGTTCAATGATGCTACAAAGATATCTGTCAAGACATCAGCTATTTCCTCACTCCCTTCCCTTAGTAATCTGGGATAGATGTTCACAACCTTTCTGCAGCAACGAGCCGTGTAAATTGAGACAATGGTTGAGAGGTTGGAGTCCATCATAGTCTGGGCTGTGCACTCAAGCTTCTGTAGTTTCTAACGGTCCTGGGCAGAGCAGTTGCCACACCAGGCCGTTATGCACCCGGACACTACGCTCTCAATGGTGCATTTATCGAAGTTGCGCATGCTGAATTTCGTGAGCCACCTGAGGAAGGAGAGGCGTTGTTGAAACCTCTTGACTGTCACACCTATGTGAAAAATCCAGGTTAGCTTGTCAGTTATCATCATGCCGAGCAACCTGACGCTCTGCACTCCCTCAACCGTTGGTGTAGATGGGGGCGTGTTCCTCTCCTTTCTTTCTGAAGTAATGATCAGTCCTTTACTTTTACGGAATTTGAGAGAGGTCATTATCATTACACCATGCCACCAAGCCCCCATCTCCTTACTGTATTCAGACTCACCGTTGTTTGATATCCCTTCTGCTTTGGTGACGTCTTCAGCGAAGTTGCAGCTGACGTTGTTTGGAATTTGGCAACACAGCCGTGTGTGTACAGGGAGTAGAGAAGGGGGCTGAGGACGCATCCTTGGGGTATCCAGTGTTGAGTGTGATTGTGGTCGAGGTGCAGATACCTATCTTCACAGATTGTGATCTGTGGGTCTGAAACCGTGAGATCCAGTTGCAGAGGGTGGAGCCGCGACTAAGGTCATAGAATTTTGAGATCAGTTTGGAGGGGATAATAATGTTGAAGTTGGAGCTGCAGTCAATGAGCAGAAGTCTGGTGCAGGTGTTCTTGTTGTCCAGATGTCCCAGGGATGAGCGCAGGGATCGGGATATGACACCCGTTCTAGACCTGTTACATCAATTGGCAAATTATAAGGGATCAGCTCAGGCTGGGAGATTGGAGGGGATGTGCGCCATAACCAGCCTTTCAAACCAGATCATGTTTATAGAAGTTAGAGCCACTCGGCAGTAATTATTAAGGCACATTACGCATTCTTTCTCACTTACAAGGATTATGGTGGTCTTCTCCTGACAGCTTGCATATGAATACCTCTGCCAGTTGGTCCTCTAAGGATCTGAGGACACATCCGGGAACATCATCCAGGTCCGTCGCTTTCCTTTGACTTGTCTCTCAGGAAGACTGATCATGTCTGCAGCAGTGACAGTGGGCACAGGTACATCCGAGGCTGTCGGGGCAGGTTTCAGCCTGGCAGTCACACAGTCATTCATTATAGACATTTCTTCCCCCACCTCCATCCGTCGTCATCAATAAACACTGACATTGGTTGGTGTGAGCACCACACCGTTAGTTTCCAGACAGAGTGTCATCAATAGACTAGAATTGTGCGCCAAAATGAAGTAAACTCACAAGAAAAGGGAGCAGGGTGTGCTTCTACTGAGAGTCGGTGCTGCAGGGAGTGAAGACTTTGTTGGTGTAATTCGAGTCAAGCCACTGCTTCAACCTGAATTGTGTCAAGCACCTTGAGTGTTGTGCCTTGTAGTTGGTGGACAGTAGTTAGGGAGCCAGGAAATGTCTTACACATGGACAAACTGGACAAAGGACCTAAGGGCAATTTTTCTAAGTTTGCAGATGTTGCAGTGATGGTTTGGTGGGCAGATAGTATTGAGGAAGTGGGGAGGCTGCAGAATGACTTGGGCAGTTTCGGACAGGAGGAAAACACGTGGATGATGGAACGCAATATTTAATCGTGTGAGATTATGCACTTTAATCGGGGAATAGAGACAGACAATATGTTCAACAGGATCCATTAAATCTGAAGCACAAAAGCATTTTGAAACACTCGTCCTTTCTTATGGTTCATGTGCCGGGTCACTTGGCAGTTTCGAAAGCAAATGCAATGTTAGCATTCAGTTCAAGGGAGCAGGAATGCAAGAGAGGAGACATACTGCTGAGAATGTAATGGGCTATCGTCAGAGAGCATTTGGCATATTGTGAGCTGCTTTGGACACTGTCTCTGGGAATATATCTTCTGTTGTTGGAGGTGATCCATCCTGGGGATGACGGCTTGTCATTTGAGCGGCAGTGTGTGCACTTGATGGAACTTAGAAGAATCGCGGGGTGGCGGGGGCGAGGGGCGTCTGATTGAAACTGATCGATTACTGCAAAGATTGATACAGTCAGTATGTAGAAGATATTTCTATTAGTCAGAGACACAATGACAAACAGTACAGTTTCGTCATTGTCGTTCATGGGCTGAATGGCCTAAATATATTGCTATATTGCATGCCCTTTAGGTCATATGGTCTATTATTTCGTGCAGGATTGTCAGTCTCTGACCTGCTCTTGTAAACCTTGTATTTGCATGTTGATTTTACTTCACGTTCTGGTCAATGTTAACCCCTGTGATATGGGCAGTGTGGGGATTCAGTGTCGGCTTGTAGTCCATGAATCTGTTGAATATAAACGGCCATATGCGAGTCTCACCTGACGGGAGTACATTGTCTCTCCGATGATTGTCATTTTCAATCTGGTATTTTCGAAGGACTGATCCTGTTATGCCAGTATTATTAATTGTAACAAATCAGATGCAATGTCTTGCAGCTCTCTGCAACAATAAGTCATCGAATACTAAACACCCTTCTAATAAGAGAAAAGTCTAAAATTTTTAATATTAGGAACATTGTTTACCTGTTCATGTTCAAATCAGTTAACCTGTTCCATCGAGATGATCAGCCTGGAACTAATTTTAAAAACTCTTTTTTGGATGTGGGCATCGCTGGATGAGCCCAGCCTTTCTTGCCCTCTTGAGAATGTGGTGGTGAGCTACCTTCTCAAACGGCTGTAATCCACCTGCTGTGTGTTGACCCACTAGTGATTAAGTAGGGAATTCCACAGTTTTGACCCAGCAACAGTGCATGAATGGCAATACATTTCCAATCAGTATGTTGACTGGTTTGGAAGGGAATTTGAAAGTGTGGTCTTCCCAAATGTCAACTGCGCTTGTCATTCTAGATGGAAATGTTTGCGAGTTTGGAAGGAGCTGTCTGAGGGTCTTTGGGGAATTTCTGCATTTATGTCTAGTAGATCGTGCACACTGCTACTCCTGAGCGACTGTGGTGAAGGGAGTGAATGCTTCTGGATGTGATGCAAATCAAATGGTCTTCTTTGTTCTGGATGCTGTCAAGCTTCTTTCGTGTTGTTGGGGCTGCAATCATTCAGGCAAGTAAAGATTATTGCATCTCATTCCTGACTTTTGTCTTGTAGATGGTGGACCGGCTTTGGGTGGTCAGGAGGTGAGTTACTCGCACAGTATTCCGAGCCTCTGATCTGCTCTTATATTTACGTGGCAAGTGCAGATGAGGTTCTGGTCAATGATAACCCCAGTATATTTAGTTATGATAATGCGACTGAATGACAAGTGGTGACATTGATTTTATTGGCGCTGGTCATTGTCGAGATTTGTGTGACGCATATGTTAATTGCCTCTTGCCAGCCCAATCCTGGATATCGTCCAGATCTTGTTACATTTGGGGATGAACTACTTATGTATCTGAGCAATTGTGAATGGTGCTGAACCTTGTGCAGTCATTGTCGAATACCCCCACTTCCGACCTTATGATGGAAGGAAGGTAATTGTTGGAGCAGCTGAAGATGTTTGGACCTAGGGCATTTACTAAGAGACTGCTGCAGAGATGTTCTGGAGCTGAGATGGCTGACCTCCAACAACAATGACCATCTTCCTATCTGTCAGGTATGAATCCAATAATGAAGTGTTGGCCCACGATCCAATTTTAACTTGGGCTCCTTGATGTCACATTTGGCAGAATGCAGCCTTGATGTCAAGAGCTGGAATTCAATTCATTTTTCTTTGTTTGACTCAAGGCTGTGATGAGGTCAGGAGCTGAGTGACCCTGGCAAAACCCAAACTGGGCATCCCTGAGCTGGTTATTGCTAAACAGATACTGCGTGATAGCACTGTTGCTGACACTTCCCATTACTTTACAGATGATGATGAGTAGACTGATGAGACGGTATTTCGATGGGCTGACATTGTCCTGCGTTTTATGTACAGAACATATTTGAGCAGTTTTTCCGATTGCCCGTTTGTAACTGTACTGGAACAGCTTTACTCGGGGAGCGGGAAGTGCTGGAGTACAACTCATCAGCACTATTATTATCATGTAATCAGGGCCCATAGCCTTTGCAGTATCCAGTACTTTCAATTTTTTCAAGACATTTTTTTTAGATTACTTACAGTGTGGAAACAGGCCCTTTGGCCCAACAAGTCCACACTGCCCCGCCGAAGCGCAACCCACCCATACCCCTACATAGACCCCTTACCTAACACTACGGGCAATTTAGCATGGCCAATTCACCTGACCTGCACATTTTTGGAGGGTGGGCGGAAACCGGAGCTCCCGGAGGAAACCCACGCAGACACGGGAAGAATCTGCAAACTCCACACAGAGAGTCACCTGAGGCGGGAAGTGAACCCGGGTCAGTGGCGCTGTGAGGCAGCAGTGCTAACCACTGTGCCACCGTGCCGCCCACAAAGATATCAGTTAATCGAATTTGCTGAAGACTACTATCTATAATGTTGGGGACCACGGGAGGAGGCCGAAATGGATCATTCACTCGAAACTTCTGACTGAAGATTTCTGTGAAAGCTTCAGCTTTATCTTTTGCCCTGAAGTGCTCGGCTCTTCCATCACTGAGTATAGGAATATTTGTGGAAACATCTACTCCAGTGAGTTGTTTAACTGTCCACCTCAATTCACGATCGGATTAGCAAGACTGCAGAGGTTAAATCTGATGCATTAGTCGTGGGATAGCTTACATCTGTCCGTCTCTTGCTGTTTGTGCTATTTGGCACTCAGGTATATTTGTTTGGAGACCTCAGAAGATTTATATTTTATCTTTATATATTCCTGGTTCTGCTCCTGGCATGCCCTCCTACACTCTCCATTGAACCAGAGTTGATCCTGTGGCTTGATGGTAATGACTGAGTGGGAGATATGCTGGTCTGTGATATTACAGATTGTGCTTGAGTACAGTTCTGCTGCTATTGATGGTCCCACAGTGTCTTATGGATGCTCACGCTTGAGTTGCGAGATCTATTCGAAGTCTGTGCTATTTCGCATGGTGATAATGCGACACAACGCAATAGAGTTTATTCTCAATGCGACTGTGAGTCTTTGTCTCCACAGAGACAGTGTGGTGATCACTTTTACAGATACTGTCATGGACAGATGCATCTGTAGTTTGTAGATTGGTAAGGATGAGGTCAGGTATGCTTTTTCTCCTCTCGTTCGTTCCCTCACGAGCTTCTGCAGACCCAATCAAGTAGCTATGTTCGTTAGGACCCGACAAGCGTGATCAGTAGTACTGCTGCCAAAGTACTCTTGGTGGTCGACTTTGAAATCCCCAGCCAGAATACTTTTGTGCACTTGCCACAGTCAGTGGTTTAACATGGACGAGTACTGATTCAGCTGAGGAAGGAAATTACCTAGTAATCAGTAAGAGACTTCTTTGTCCATATTCAATCTGAAGCCATGGAACTTCATTGGGTCCGGAGGCAAATTTAGGGACTCCCAGAGCAACTACCTCCCGACTGTATCGCACTGAGCTGCTCCCGCTTTGTATCGGTACTGCCTTTGGAACAGGGATGGTGAGGGTGGTGTCTGGATTATATCTGTAATATATGATTCTGTGAGTATGACTATGCAAGGCTGTTGTTTGATAAGTCTGTAAGGCAGTTGTCCCAATGTTGGCACTCGCCCTCAGATGTTACGAAGGAAGACTGTGCAGGTTCTACTGTGATGTTTCTAATGTTGACTTTTCTGGTGCCAAGTGCGATGGCAGATGGTCCATCAGTTTCATTTCTTTGACACTTTTTAGCGATTGGTACAACTGAATGACATGCTAGACGAATTCAGAAGGCGATTGAGAGTCAATGATATTGCTTTGGCTCTGGAATCGCATGTCGGCCAGACTCGGTGAGGATGCAAGATTACTTCATTGAAGGACATCAGTGAACCAGATGGATTTTTCTGTCAATCACCAATGATTTCATTCTCATCAGTAGATTCTTAATTCCAGGGATTTAAAAAAAATTAATTGAATTCCCACCGTCTGCAGTGGCAGGATGAGAACTTGTGTCCACAGAACAGGAGCTGATTTTCTGGATTGATAACCTAGCGGTAATACCATGAGGCCTGCTTGGAACCACATGTTGTACTCAGCTGCCATTTCTTGTGTTACCCTATTTTTTCATTCATTGCTTCTGTTATTCTGGAATCCCATCTTTCATTAAATACTGATTGAAAGATACGGTCATGTATGTCCTCCCGAAGCTCGAACTTCATTCAGTCTGTTTTGTTAGAACAGACACTTCAAGAAGCTGCAGATCAGAGAAGAACAGGAAGTGATAATAGGTGATTGTGCACCGTACCTGTCACCGGACCGGCATGTCTGCCCAGGCAACTATTTATTGTGGGTCAGAGAACCACAGAATTATTAAATCTCAGTTGGAGATCATTCAGCCCATTTTGGGATTACAAGCTCTCCAACTGCACAATTGGAGATAGAGAGAGTACGTGGAGATAGATGGTGTGTGAGAGAAATAAACAGAGAAAAATAAAGTGAAGGGGGATAAACTGAAAGAGGATGGAAAGGGGACCGACTGACTGATCGGGAGAGGGAGAGATGTTAGATGAAGGTGAAGTGAGATAGATCAGAAGACCGCATTAGCGTTGATAAGTACGGATAGACAGAAGTTAGAAGTTTTATTTAGAATTTCCTCTGGACTGCAAGCCTTTTGTCGAGGCGCCATGCCCTGTGAGCACTATGATGATACTGGCTGTCATCCCAGATCATGTATTTCTAATAATGCCACAGAGTTGTTTATTGACAGCTAAACAGAACCCATTAGGCCAATAGTTTGGTTCCATGGAGAAAGCAGAGTTTTCAAATAGACTGTGCCAATCGCAGCAGGAAATGAGAACCACCCCATTAATGTGTGTGAGAAGCTGGGCCAGAGAATCTCAGTGAGGGGGATCACTGTCAGAGGGGAAATTATCATCTCAGCTGTGGGTCAAATAATGATTGATAAAGTTTACACACCACTTCCCTAGTTTTGTAATCCACATTTCAATTTATATAGCTCAGTTTTAGGAGTGCATTTTAACAACCTTATCTCTTCATACTTTGGAAATATTGGTACGTACAGAAAATTATTTGTTTCTGTATTTTATATTGCATAAACGCATTTCATTCATATTGTCTCTGCTGATTCCTCATTTTAGATGTATCATTGAATCTGTTCTTCATATGAGTTATAAAGTGTATCCTTCCAATACTGGTGACTGGCGAACATCACTGTCCCTCCGCCCAGTCTAAACAGCCATTGCCCAATTCCTCTCCATCTTTTGTCTTTTCCCAATGCCATAATCACAATGCCATTGAAGTCCATTAAATGACACTTCACTGCAGTTCCTTAACATCGATAACATCAACAACATTATCCACACCTGCCCTCTCTGATCCTGGAATAATAATCTGATTTGTATTTGTCAAGTGCAATTCTCTGTTAACATATCCATGTCATTTCTTTGTTATAAACTACGTTTTCTGAAGCTCATTTTGCGATCAGATCATGAATGATAGATGTTTTCTCAATGTTTTACTCATTTTGCAATGTTTGATCTGTAGTTACAGGATTTATTTCTCCACTTATGAGAAGAGAAGCATGTTTAAGTGCGGTTAAACCTGTGGCATTACTTCCATATATAAGGCAGACTGAATGATTACACACAATCAATATGCCATCTCCAACATTCCTTCCTTCAGTTTCACTCACATATCACATCCAGAATACATAAATGTTCAAAGTTATTTTACATGTTAATAAAACAGCATTGAATTTAAAGAGAGTTTCTTTCTTCTATCAATAAGGGAATTCTTTCAGTGTTTTATTCCATAGTATGAGCGGGAGCATGACCAACTGCAGTAGCAGGGATCCGCAGCTCCACAGAGAGGTGGAGGAGAGATAAGAATCTGAGAACAATTTACAGGAATGTTCCAACAATGGACAGGAGTTTATCCGATGATCTTTACTGGCTTTCCCAGCCTAGGATATCATTAACATATCGAATTGAAGATGTACCGATGGTTATTCAAGCTGGTTATTATCCTATTCTTGCTATTGTTGGTGTTCCTGGTAAGTCTCTCTGTCTTTCTAGTGAAATGGTCTGAGCTGAATTGATGCTCATGATATGTAGATTTTTGAAAGGTGCAAGTCAACTTTTTCAGTTCCCATCAAAAATTCCATTCCTCAGAAATTATAACTTGCAAATTATTATTTACAAATTACACATCAATAACACACTGGTCTCAACCTCCTTTATTCATTTTCTCCTGCAAAGTTTACATCTCCATGTCCTGCCCACATACCACTCCTGTCCAGTACCTCCATTAAGACGTCCCAGTCTCCTCCTCAGCCTCAGTGCAACTCCTGAAGAAACATCGTTTGTGCATTTGTTAATCCCGGATACATCTGTTTCAAGTCCCTTCTTCCCACGTGTCCATTGCAAAATAATTGCACTTGAGTTGTTTAACGTTTTCTCTGAGCACAATCTGAAAGGTGGGAAGACAGTGTATGGTAGTCACGTCATTGGCTGATAATCGAGAGCCACAGAATAATAATTTGTTGATATTGGCTTGCCTGATGTCCTTTAGAGAAGGCAGTGGGTCATCCTTCCCTGGTCAGGTATCTGTGTAACTGCTACACACAGCAATGTGTTTTACTATTTACTGTCCTGTGGAACAGCTGAATCGGCCACTTAGTTCAAGGTTGGCATAACATGCTGGCCTGACCAGGGCTACACGCATTCGGTGAGGGAAGAACAAAAGTGAAGGCAGCTCCTTTCCTTTGCCTATTCCCATAATCCGACAGCTGAGTTCCATTCAGGTAGACAGCCATTCACTGTTTTAGGTGTATTATTTGTGATTTAGTCTCTCCCAAGAGTGATGTCCATCTCGATAGGCAACTCTGCTGTTGACGTTTTTGATGGTGACTAACAGATGTAAGGATGTATTAAATTCCATATCAGTGGCAGTGCATTGTAAATGAATGGTTTGCTGTGTCACACGTAGGAAACGGATCCCTCTAAGAGAGGGAAAGAGGTTAGTGTGATCAAACCTGAGAGTGTTGTTGAGGCAGTATTTGGGGTAATGTGGACAGATTTTCTCTCCTTTATACGGAGTGATCTACTTACCACAGAGAGAGTGAAAAGGAGTTTCACCAGATTCATGACTGGCACCATGAGGAGTGAGTGTAGGTTGTTCTCTAGAGATGTGAGATAATAAGAGGTGATTGCATTGATACCTGAGGGGGGTGGACAATCCCTCCTTATATTCCAACCAGACAATAAGGAGGTGATAAATTCCATTAGTGCCGTTTCTCTCAGGATGCATGATTCTGGATAGTTCAAGTGCCTGGGAGAGCGTTATGCCTACCCACCCCAGCCCCCACTCCAAACGGTGATTGAGAGAGACAGAGAGGTCAGGTTTTGACAAAACATTTCACCACATTAGTACAGTGCATTGGTGTGTGATCCTGCACGAATGTCATATTATCTACCAGTCCAACAACAGCCATAATACCTTCATTCTAAAGGGTTAACTGGACCCACCGGCTTCTGACCTTCATGAAGAACATGATTCCATCTTCTCAGAGATGCAAGGTGCCCCCTTGAGATTTGGACCATAAGACGATAAGACATAGGAGCAGAAATTAGGCCAGTGAGCCCACCGAGTCGCTTCGCCATTCAATCATATGTGATAGGATTCTCAAACCCATTCTCCGAACTTCTCCCCGTAACACTTGATCACTGGATAATGAAAGACCTATCTATCTCCATCTCAAATATACTCAATGACCTTTCCTCACAGCCACCTGTGGCAATAAATTTCAAAGATTCACCATTCTCTTGTTAAAGACGTTTCTCCTAATCACTGTTCAAAAAGGTGCTCCCTTTCATCTAAAGCTGTGCACTCGGACCCTCGTCCAATGGCAACATCTTATCAACATCCACTCTGTCCTGGTCATTAAGTATTCTGTATGTTTCCATTACATTCCCTCTCATCCTTTGAATCTTTATCAATTATAGAACCAGAGCCCTCAAACATTCCTCATACGATAAGCTTTTCATTACTTCGACCATTCTCATGAAAACATTCTGCACATGCTCCAGGGCCACTACATCCTTCCTGAGATATGGGGCTCAAATTTCGCACAATCCTCCAAATATGGTCTGACTAGAGCCGTATACAACCTGTTTTACATTCAGGACATTTCGTATGAAATGCCTTCAATAACAAATGCAATTGCCCTACTGACTACTGCCTCAACCTGCAAACTTACCTTGAGAGAACCCTGCACTAGAACTCCCAAGTTCCTTTGGAATTAAGATTTCTGATTTTTTTCCCAATTTATAAAATAGAGCAGGCCTCTATTCTTCGTGTGAAAGTGCATGGCCTCATACTTTCCAACGTTGGAATGCATCTGCCAATCTCTTTACCTGCCCAGATCCTTCGTCAGCCTCTCTGCCTCCTCAATACGACCTGTCCATCTGCCTATCTTTGTATCGTCTGCAAACTTAGTCAGAGTTCCCACAGTTCGATCATCCAGAATGTGAATGTAACAAGTGAAAAGATACGATTCCAATAATGAGCCTTGTGGAACACCACTTGTCAGCGGCTGTCATACTGAGGACCATTTTATTCCCACTCTCTACTTTCTGCTGGATAGACAAGCTTCTATTCATGCCATTACCTTGCCTCTAAAACCACGGACCTTTATTATACTCAGCAATCTCCTCTGTGACACCTTGTCAAAGTCCTTCATGAAGTCCCGGTGGATAATATCCATTGGCTATGCCTGGTCAAGCCTGTTCATTTACTCTTAAAATCATTTCAACAGATTTGTCAGGCATCACCTTCCCTTGATGAAAACAATAATGATTTTGCCCTATTTTACCAAAAAATTTCCTAATATTCCAAAATCTCATCCTTCAATATGGATTACAGGATATTACCCACGGCCGAGGTTCAGCTAGTCATTTTGGATTTTTGTTTTTATCTTTTTCCTTTCTCCCTTGTTAAAATGGGGTGTCACGTTCGTGGGTTTTCATTGCTCTGGGACCGTTCCTTCCTCGAATGATTGCTCAAAGATCACCACTATTACCCCCACTCCCTCTTCAGCTATCTTCCTTATGTCACTGGGATGGAGTGCATCCGGTCCAGGTTATTTAACCACCTGCAGGCCATTCAGTTTTTATTTCTGTCACGCTCTCCGTTGTATGACCATCATACTCAGCCCTAGCCTGTCACTCTCTGGAATGTCAAGGTGTTACTCGTATCTTCCACCGTGAAACTAATGCAAAATTTAGTTCGTCAGCCATTTTCTTTTTCAGCACGACTACCTCTGCAGTATCATTTCACAAAAGTCCAATGCCCACTTTTGCTTCTCTTTTGTACTTTATATATTGAAAGAAACTCTTGCAGTCTTCCTTTATATTACTGGCTGGCTTACCCCCATATTTAATAATCTCCCTCCTTATTTTAATTTGTTTGCCCTTTGTTTTATCTTTGTCAGCTTCCCAAACCTCCGGTTTCCCACTGCCCCTCGCCACATTATATGCTTTCGCTTTTGCTTTAACGTTATACCTAACTTTCCTAGTCAGCTATGGTTGCCTCATCTTCCCTGTACAATCTCTTTTTCCTCAGGAAAAATCTCTGCTGTATCCTGAATTACTCCTAAAATCTCCTGCCATTGCTGTTGCACTGTCTTTCCATCCGGGCCCGTCTCCCAGTCAATTCTACCCAGCTCCTCACTCATATCTGTGTGATTGCCTTTATTCAGCTGTAATCCCATTACTTCTGATTTGAACTTCTCCATCTGAAATTGCAGAGTAAATTCAATCATATTATGAATACTGCCTCCTATGATTTCCTTCACCTTAAGCTCCCCTCTTCTAGTCTGCCTGCACAAGCTGCTCCAAAATGCCATCTCAAAGCAATTCCACAAATTCCTTTCCTGCAATCACTATCAACCTGAATTACCAGTCCACTTGCATAATGAAACCCCACATGATCACTGTAACTTTGCCTTCCCTACAGATCTTTCTAGTTCCTGGTATATCTTGCACCCCAACTCTTGACTGCTGTTTGGCGGCATGTGCACAACTCCAACTGCATTTTCTTCACCTTTTTGATTCCTCAATTCTACCAACACAGATTCTACGCCATCCGACCTTACTTCATTTCCTATTATTGATTCAACTTCATTTCTTACTATTGAGACTAAGCTAGCTCTCTGCCCACCTGCCTATCTTTTCGACAGGATGAATATCCTTCAATATTCAGCTCGCAATCCCGATCGTCTTGCAGCGATGTCACTGCAATGCCCATCATGTCGTACCTGCCATTTTATGTATGAGACACTAGCGTATTTACCTTATTTCCTATACTGCATGCATTCCGATATAACAGTTCAGTCCTGTTTAACCGTCCCTCTTCTCATTGCCATTTGATTTTCCAGCCGTTGGTACCTAAACAGACTCAGGTTCTTCTGCAGCCCAGATGACAAATCCCAAACCCAAGCACCAGGCAGGCAACACAACCTTCAGGACTCTCAATCCGTGTCACAGAGAACAGTATCTATGCCTCTAACTATACTATCCCCAATTATCCATCTTTGGGCAGCACGGTGGCACAGCAATGCTGCCTCACAGTGCCTGGGGCTCAGGTTCAATTCCAATCACTGGACCCTGTCTGGTTGGAGTTTGTATATTCTTCCCGTGACTGCATTGGGAGCATTAACTGCTTCCTCTCTCCACAGGAAGTCTCTGTGTTTGCTTCAGATTTCTACCATCTACAGTATTTTTGCTTTTGTTGAATGGAGAAATGCAGCAAATGTGATAGTTTTTTGTAAAAGCAGCCGTGGTTCTCGCGTTCCCTGGGTGTTTCGCAATCTTGACCGGACACTTGTCTGAGTTCAGTGTCCTTTTATACCCATTCCATCTCTTTCAACCCTCAGTCCATCGTCAGTACATGCAGCCTATCCATATGCCACCCCTGGTACTCCCCAAACCCCATCGCCTGGCACTGGATACTCCCTTCGCAGGACTATGTACACAACGACACTGGGCACTTTCTGACCCACTGGGGATGCTGGGTAAAGATCCTGCCATTGCAAGGAACAGAATAACTAAAATCCAATTGAATGGGAAAGCAGAGTAAACAGGCTGAATAACATCCATCTGCTCTGACTTTCTAGTCTTTCGTTTATCCATTCCATCTGCAAACAGATGGTCCATATGTTTAACTTGTCAACCAGGTTTGGTGGAGGTGATAGATATGATATCCTCTGGTCATTGGACTGAGTCAATGGATTCTACTTTCCTGGTTAATGAGGTCACACTGAAGTGTTTATTATCAAGTCTATCCACTTTAAAGGAAAGGCCTTTCTCGAGTTGTGCTGAAAGGATATTTGAAATTTGGAGACACGAGAATATGTCTCGTGCGAGTGAGGTTAGGAATAGAAAGGTGGCACAGTCAGTTACACGATCAAAACGCTGGGAGAGTGGCAGTACTTTTGATATATGGATCATTGGGATTCCCGGTTCGATAGGATATACACATGAAGGACGGAATGCACATAAACTGGCAATAATCTCCAATATGTGGATCATTGGGATCCCCGGGTCGGTAGGACAAACACAAGAAGGACGGGATGAACCTGAACTAACAGGAATCTCCGATTTGTCGATCATTGGGATTTCAGGCTCAATAGGATATACACAAGAAGGTCGAGACAGCCCTGTACTGGCCGCAATCTCCTGGCAGCCAGATTTGCTATTATCCCTCGAGGGGGTTAAACTAGTGTGTATCGTCCGTGGGGCAGAGGGGGCGGGGGGAGTGGTGTGGAAAGCCACGGCAGTAGGTCCACAGGTGCAGTGACTGAGGAGAATTTGGAGACGAATACCAGTGCAGTTAAGACGAACAACAAACAGACAGAGGGCACTATACAAGTGCGCCTGGCAGTCTGAAGTGTGCTGATTTTAATGTGAGTAGTCTGTTTGTCTGAACAGATATTTCGAGGCCGCTGCATGTCAGAGAACAGGAAGAGGAAATGGATGATTGTGCTCTGTGTCCTTCACTGGACCAGCTTGTCTCTCCAGGCACCTAAAGGTTTTACTGCGGGTCAGAGAACTTCAGAATTAATAAAGCACAGAAGAGCCCACCATGCGTCTACTATCTCTCGATCTTCACAACTTGAAAATAGATAGAATTATCGAAGGTAGATTAAGAGGGAGAGTGAGAAATAAACTGAGAGAAAGAAAATGAAGTGAGATAAACAGAATGAAGAGCAAACAGAGCGACAGAATGAGTGAGAGCAAGGGGTGTCAGACGAGTGTGAAGTTATCAGGAGACAGCATGAGGAGAAATACACAGAAACTTTTCTTAGAAACTCCCAAAGACTGTAAGCCCTTTGTCTGGTGCCATACCCTGTGAGCACTGTGCTGATACTGGCTGTCATCCCAGATCATTTATCGCAAATTACATCACAGAGCTAGGTTGCTGACAGTTAAAAACAACCCAAAAGAAGAATAGATTGATTCCAGGGAGTAGGTGGATTAATTTAAAAATTCTGGGTCAACATGAACATGTAGCCCCTCCAGACATTGTGTGAGAGACAGAGCTAGAGAATCTCAGTGAGGAGGATTACGGACAGAGGGGAAATCAGGGTCTCAGCTGTGGGTCAAATAATGATTGATAAAATTTGCACACCACTTCCATGGTTTTGTAAATCACGTTTCAATTCATATAGCTTAATGTCGTAAGTGTATTTTAACAACCTTGTGTCTTTGTAGTTTTCATACTTTGTCCCTGTATTTTGTGTTGAATAAACACATTTTATTACTGAGGAAGACACTCCCTGCTCCAATGGGACAGTCGTCATCTGTACCGTGCTGGGACCAGAATCCGGGTGAATCCTGAGCTGTCGACAGAGCTTTCAACTGATTAGGTGTGTGTGTGTGTGTGTGTGTGTGTGTGTGTGTGTGTGCGTGTGTGTGTGTGTGTGTGTGTGTGTGTGTGTGTGTGTGTGTGTGTGGTGGTTCGGTTATAGGGTTTAATTGGAAAAGCAGAATTCAAAGAGTACGTTCAAGTACAGGACTCAGGAGAAGTTATTAAAATCTCCAGCACAGACACAAATAGGATAGAGCATCTGGAAATGTTTAACATATCAAACTTCAAGCGCACTGGACAAACGAATGGCACTGAGAGGAGGGGCGGCTAATGCAGGACTAAAGGTGTTACATCTGAATGCATGCTGCATAAGGAATAAGGTAAATGAGCATGCGGCGCGGGGTTAAAGTGGCAGTTATGATCGGCATCACGGAGATGTGGTTGCAAGGGGATCAGGATATTCAAGGACATATATCCTATCGAAAACATAGGCAGGTGGACAGAGGGAGTGGATAGGTATCATTAGTAAGAAATGAAACTAAATCAATAATAAGAAAGGAAGTAGGGACAGATGGTATAGAATCTGCTTGGGAAAAATTGAGGCACTACAAATGTAAGACAACCACAGTTGGAGTTCTGTACAATCCATCAAAGAGTAGTCAGGAACTGGGGCACAGATACACCAGGAGATATAAAAGATGTGTAGGAAAGGCAAAGTACAGTGATCATGGGAGATTTCAATATGCAGGGGGACTGGGAAAATCAGTTCGTGGTTCACAAGTAAAGGAATTTCAGGAATGTCTCCGAGATGGCTTTTTGGAGCAGCTTGTGGTGGAGCCCACTCTGGAACAGATGATATTGGATTTAATGAGGCAGGCTAGATAAACGAGCATAAGGCGAAGGAAAACTTCGGAGGCAGTGATCAGAACATGTTTAAATTTATTCTGCAACTCGAGAGAGAGAAGGCAGAATCGGAAGTAACAGTATTTCAGCTGAATAAAGGCAACTACAGAGACATAAGGTAGAAGCTGGGCAAGATTGGCCAGAAGAGGGGTCGAGCATGAAGGTCAGGGGAACAGCAATGGCAGGAGATACCAAGATTAAATCAGGAGACACTGCAGAGATTCATGCTGAGGAATAGAGGATTGATACAGGGAGGATGAAGCAACTAGTGCTGACGAGGGAGGTCAGGGATTGCATACATGCAAAAGAGCAAGCATATAATGTGGTGAAGGGCAGAGGGAAACTCGAGAATTGGGAAATTTACAAAGACCAATTGTCGGTAAGAAAAAATAAATAAGGAAGGAGAAAATTAAATTCAGGGGTAAGCTAACCAATAATGAAAAGGAAATTGTCAGAGATTCTTTCGAATAATAAAGTGCAAAAGAGAGGTAAAAATGAATATGGACAACTGGAAGATGATGCTGGAGAGACAGTAGTGGGAAACAAAGAAATGTCTGAGGAACTTTGCATTAGTCTTCCCGGTGGAAGACAGGAGTATGTTCCAAAAAATTGAAGAGAGTGAGAGGGCAGAGCTGAGTATGGTGGCCATCATCCAGAAGAACAGCTTAGAAACCTGAATGGCCTGAATGTGGGTAAATTACCTGGACCAGATCATAAGCATGTTATGAGATCTAATTGAAACTTACAGAATACTGAATGACCATGCAGAGTGGGTATGGGAAGATATTTCCAATGGTAGGAAAGAAAAAGACTCAAGGAGACAGAGTAAAAAAGATAAGGAGAAAACTAATCAGCCAGAGAGTGGTGAATCTATGGAATTCAATGCCACAGAAAGCTGTCAAAGCCAGGTCATTGAATATATTTAACAGTGAGACAGAAAGGTTCTTGATTGTAAAGGGGATCAACGGTTGCAGGTAGAAAGTAGGAGAATGGGGTTGAGAAGGTTAATAGCTATCATTGAATGGCGAAGCATGCTCAATGGGCTGAAAGGCCAAATTTCTGCTCCAATGTCTTCTGGTCACTTGGTTTATATTGGCTCTCCTCATTCTTCATTGGAGATGTATCTTGGAATTTGATCTTCATATGACTTGTAAAGAGTAACATTTCAATACTGATGACTGGGAAATATTATGTTCCCTCCCTCCAGTCTTAGCAGCCAAGTCCCCATTTCTCTGTATTTTCAATCTCCTCCCGAACATCATAATCGCACTCCAATTGAAGTCCAGCGAATGGTACTTAATTCTCAGTTGATTGACATCGATATCATTAAGAGCATGACCCTCACATGCCCACTCTGATCCTCGAATAACTATCTGAATTGTGTGTCACATCATATTCTCTGTTAACATATTCATGCTATTTGTCTGTTATAACTCATGTTGTCTTAGACACATTTTCCTCTCAGATTATGGACTAGAAAAGTTCTCTCCATATTTCAGTGACATTATAATCACCGATCAGTAGTTGCAGACAGTATGTTTCCATTTATATATGGAAAACTTGTTTATATTCTGATAATCCTATGACGTTATTCCCATATCTAAGGCAGACTAAATGATTAAATGCCATCAATGTACCATCTCCAATATTCCTTCCCTCAGTGACCTCACAAATCTCATGCTAAATGTGTAAACATTAAACGTTATTATGAATTTTAATGAAGTCGGTATTGAATTGAAAGGGATTAATTGGAGCTGTTTGTTCAGTGATTGTGAAATAATGTCACTGTCCGTGGATTCTAATTAACCCAGTGGACAGTTTCCATTGTTCATTGATAAATGGGCTCTGTTCAAAGTGTTGTCCCATAGTATGAGTGGGAGCATCACCGACAGCACAAAACAGGGATCACCAGCTGCAAAGAGAAGGAGCAAAAATCAGAATCTGAGAACATTAGACTGGAACGTTACAATAATGGTTCAGAATCTGGGGACCATGGATTGGAATACTCCAACGGTGGATCAGAATCTGAGATCAACTGACTGGAATGTTTCAATAATGGATCAAAACTTGAGAACATGAGACTGGTATGTTACAACAATGGACAGGAATATATCTTTGGGTCTTTAATGGCTTTCTCTGCCTAGGATATCATTGACATCGCAGATCAGGTGTATCCTTTGGATTATTCAAGGTGGTTACTATCCCATCCTCGCTTTCGTTGGTGTTCATAATAAGTCATCCTATATGTCTACTAAACAGAGTTGAACTGAATTTCTGCTTATGATATGTAAATTCTGGAAAAGTACAAGTCATTGTTATCAGTTCCAAACAAAAATTCCTTTCCTCATAAATTATAACTATCAAAATACCATTTAAAAATTCGTCCCTTATATGCGAGAATGAACCAAACTGATCTCAAACTCCATAATCCTTTTTGACCTTCACAGATTTACATCTCCACTCACCAAACCTGTCCAATACTCCATCATGATATCCCAGTCTCGTCCCTCAGTCTCAGCGCAACTTCTGAATAAACCATGATTTGTGCCTTTGTTCAAACAGTTTCAAGTCCCTTCTAACCACATGTCCATTACAAAGTAATTGTTTTTGAGAATGTTTTGCTTGTTCTCTGCACGTACGTGAAGACAATTTATGGTGGCCAAGTCATTGAATCATAATCTAGACCGCAGATTATTACTCTGTTGATATCTCATGAAGTAAATTGGTAGAATTTAAAAGTAACCATTATGATTTATTGTAAAGAGCCCATCAGCTTGCTGCAAGTCCTTTAGGGAAGTCAATGTGACATCCTTCCATAGTCAGGTTTCTGTGAATTCTGTGATGAGCATGTGGTTGTAATGTACCTTTACGAGAATTAAAAGCCAGAAATAACTACCTGACAGCACCTAGCGTTCTGAAAAAAAAGATAAATTGTAACATTTGGTCGAACACATTGATTAGCTGATGCTGGGAGACAAAACACAAATTCAGCCAAACAGTTTAAATTATATCCCAAAATACCCACCTCTAATCCAGTTTGAATATAGTACACTGACAATCTTAAAAGTCATTGACAAAGTCCAATGCTTTGGAGGGAAAAGACCGTGGAAAATTGAACAGTTAAGAGGAGAAATGGCAAGCTACCAGCATGTAAAGGTTGCGTGAAAAATATCTCTGTTAATGGTACCTTTATTGATCAGTAACTGGTGAAGCATAATCCCCAAGAATAAAAGAAGACAGAAATACGGTGATGAAATGAAAGTTTTCTGGTTTTGAGAAGAGAAGTTTTGATTTGTAAGTCTTAATTAAGCGACTTTTCGGTCGAGTATTGTGGAGGGAGAAGTTCAAAGATAGGTTAGAGGAAGAAGTTGTGAATAATTGTTCGTTAATAATTCTTTATACTTTATGAAATACAGTTACTAATTTTTACTTTAAATAGTTCTTGGACTCTAGAAGTTTCAGGGATTTCTGCACGGAGTAAATTATTTCTCTGTTGCTGGTTTTAAATCAAACAGGAGAATTTATCCCATGTCGTAACACTGCAAACCCACAACAATGTGTTTTATTCTTTACTGTCCTGTATAGCATGCTGTCCTGACCAGGGTTGCACACATCCCGTTAGAAAAGAACCAAAGGAAAGGTACCGTTCCTCTGCCCGTTTCCCGTATTCCAACAGTTCATTTCCATTCAGGTACGTGATCATTCCCTCTTTTAGGTGTATTCAATCTCATTGATATTCTCCGCGAGCGTGTTGCTCATCTCCATAGGTATCTCTGGTGCTGGCTTTATTGATGCTGACATGCAGATATAAGAAACATCTAAATTCCATGTGAGTCGGAATGCATATAGCAGGAATGGCTTTTTCCGCCACAAGAAAGAAACGGAGACAGCTAAATGACGGAAAAGAATTATTGTGATCAACCCTGAGAGCGTTATTGAGCTATTATTTGAGGCATTGAGAACAGGCTTTCTCACCTTTATAAGGAGTTAACTCCTTGCCACAGCAAGAGTGCAGTGGGGTTTCTCTGGACCCAACCCTGGAATTAAGGTACAATGATGAGTGAGTGAAGATTAATCTGTAGAGCTGTGAGAGAATTAGAAGTGATCGCATTCAACCTTGAGGGGGATGCACAATCACTCATTATATTATAAACAGACACTGATACGGTGATAAATTCAACGGCTTGTTTTTTTTACTTGAGCTACATGATTCTGGATTATTTAAGTGCCTCTGAGAACGTTCCCTCACCCACCCTCAATCCCCATTAATACAGTTAGTTTGGTGCGTGATGCTGCACTGAACGTCTTGTTATCCACAATCCGGACAGCAGCCATAATACCTTCATTATAAAAGAGTTAACTATGACCACCAGTTTCTGACGTCCTTAGTGAACATGAGACTGTCTTCTCGGAGAAGGAAGATGACTCCATCAAACTTGACAAAAAACGTCAGGCTTCTCTCCTCACTGCCAGAAAACCACGTCAAAGTAGCACATTTTCCACATACAATGGAGACCTGAATAACATCATGGAGCCCTCTATCAGTGCAGTCTCTGTTTCATTGGTTTGTCATGTTGGAGCATCAAGGACAGCCTGCTGTTCCTATATAAATGTCTTGAGGAGCTGAATGGCCTTCTCCTGGTCCCATGAAATAAGTTTAAGGGGCTGATTTGGCACAGCCTGTTCCTGTTTAACAGCACGATGTACTGGCCAAACTCCTTTGCTTCCTGTGTAACAGGCAGGAGGATTGAATGGGCTGTCCCTCTTCTTGTTCAGTTGTTTCAATGGACTGAATGGCTTTCACATATCCATGTGTAACCTGCTAGAGATGCTAAGTGAGCTCCAATTTCAACTGTGGAAATTTGCAGTGTCTGGCCGTGCTGTTACATGAATGTTACCGGCACTTTAACAGCACAAACCCAACAGCTGTCCAGGTCTTGCTGCACATGGACACAGAGACTCGTTCAGGAGCTGAGGGGGGACAAAATGTTCTGAACATTATGTGATCTTCAGTGACCAACCCCACTTCTGATCGTATGGTGGGTGGGGCCGGGGGGGTGGGGGCAAGCGTAGACATTGATGAAGTAGCTGAAGGTTATTGTATCGCGGTAGCTGCTCTGAGGATCTCCTGCAAAGATGTCTCAGGACGGAGAGGATTGTCGGCCACCGACCACAAGCATCTTTCTTTGTGCTCTGTCTGAAAGACCTCGACCAGTGGGTACACCTGATTCCCATTAAACTCAAATACGTAGCTGGTCCCGATAAGATCCTCAGTGAAATACTACTTTGATATCAGGGCCATTCACTCTTTACTGAGCCCCTGTGTTCAGCATTTGTTCATATCTTTAGGTGCCAGTGTATGTGTAGGGAGTGATTTCCTCTCACAGAGGGTAATGTTCATCAGCATTTATCTGGGATAGAGAGCTAGGGCAGTTAGATCACTGACAGTATTTAAAGAGGAGGTCGATTTCTATTTGACCTGTCAGAGAGCTAAGGGATGTCATTAACAGGGCATTAAAGAGACGTTAAGGCCAACAGTAGATCAGCCATGATCATATATAATGGCTGGATTGTCCGAATTTCCTCCTCCTGTTTTTTATGTTCTCATATTCTGTAATTGGAAAGTCAGTGTTTGCAATTTTCCTGGACATTCATTATATTATTGAATGTTGCAGTCAGAGAGAGACAGTGCATCATCTCTGGGTAAGGTATGGGGACTGTATTCACAACGAATCTGGGTCTAGACCATGACCAACAAATGAAGCACTCTGTAAAGAGATTGGAGGCGTATTTCGACACCAGCCGGGATTTCCAAATAATATTTTCCTAGCCACACCAAACCATGTGTGATAATTTTGAGGGACTAAATGATATCCTGTGTTACTGTGGACCAATAACTTGGAGCAAGAGGCCTCCATCTGCTCCTTGCAGTAGGTTTGAGAAACTGAATTTAACATATGAACATACGACAGAGGAGCAGGAGCTTGTCTTTTAATACTTTGTTCCACTGCGCACTAACATCTTAGTTGGTCTGATTGTGGACTCAGCACCACTTTTATATCTGTATACCATTTTCCCACATTCAATTCACTATCAAATGTTGAACAAACACAACTTCAAATTAATTCAAACACCCAGGAACCACACACTTCAGCGGAAGAGAATTCCCACTTGAACAGCACTTTGAGAATCTCTTGTTCGTGTTCCGACCAATGTTGGATGATCATCGATGCCTTTTCCAGCCCTACTCGTCCACTGGTTAAAACAAAATTTACATGTAACCAGTTTTGAGATGTGGCCAATAATATACGTCTCAGACTGTGCCATTTTCCAGAAAAATGTGAGACACAGAATGCTGAACTCATAATAGATGGTAAAATTAGATAGCGCCCCAAATGTTGTTTTTCCGTCTTTAAAATTATTCTACTTACACAACCTGCTTTTAATGGGGATTACTTCCTGAAACAGTTGGGTTAGGCTGAATTCCCTTTGCTTCAGGCAGTGGAGAGATTTCAATAAAACCACATCGGGAATCTTTTTCGAGTGGTAAAGATGACTCAGGACGTTTATCGTATCACATTTTGTCGTCAGGAGAAACAACATAAGAGAAAGGGATCTATCGGCTGTTGTTTCTCAGGCAGGGAACATTTTTCTCCCTCGCTATTTTGAACCATCCAATAATGTCAACTGAACATGAAAATGGACCATATGCAACCTCCTTGAATATTTTCTGGAATGTCGGATAATGCAGGTGCATCATTGCTGTTGTTGTACACAGTGCCTTTCATGAGCAGAAAATTGTCCCCGCTTTGTAAATTGATGACATGTTTATATGCAAATGCATATTTTTTTTTAAAAAATGGTTGATTCCTTCATAAGTGTGTTAATATCAATAAACCTTGTCCTCAAAATTCATTCTCTTGCTTTCGTCTCCCTGACAAGAGAAAACATGTATCCAGCTAATAAACATTTCTGAAAATCATGTACGGTCCAATTAGATTTCTCATCTGAGGTTGAGAGTGATAATACTCCAGACCAAAAGACCTTTATTCCAGGAATGAGTAAGGGGAAACATCTTTGAAAATCTTCTAAAGAGATTGTATCTTTTTTTTAGTTTAGGGTAATCAAAATTACACACAGTGTATCAGATGTGGCCTCAAGAATGCCGTGTACTGATGCAGTAGCCATTCTTGAGTAAACCCGATACCCTTAGCCAGAAACAGCATAATTCTGTTTATCTTCCAAATCACTTGCAGCATCTGCAAGGTAAAAACAATGACTGCAGATGCTGAAAACCAAATACTGGATTAGTGGTGCTGGAAGAGCACAGCAGTTCAGGCAGCATCCAACGAGCAGCGAAATCGACGTTTCGGGCAAAAGCCCATCATCAGGAATAAAGGCATTGAGCCTGAAGCGTGGAGAGATAAGCTAGAGGAGGGTGGGGGTGGGGAGAGAGTAGCATAGAGTACAATGGGTGAGTGGGGGAGGAGATGAAGGTGCTAGGTCAAGGAGGAGAGGGTGGAGTGGATAGGTGGAAAAGAAGGTAGCTACTCTCTCCCCACCCCCACCCTCCTCTAGCTTATCTCTCCACGCTTCAGCCTCACTGCCTTTATTCCTGATGAAGGGCTTTTGCCCGAAACGTCGATTTCGCTGCTCGTTGGATGCTGCCTGAACAGCTGTGCTCTTGCTGCATCTGCAGTATCACTTCACATGAATCGTGTACCAAGCAAACAAAAACCATCTGTATCACAAGATTTCTGCAATCTCCCTTCAATTAAATTGTTTCCTGTGGTTTTATTCTTCCTACCAAATTAGATAACTCACGTTATGCTGAAGTATTGCTCACTTACCTTCCCTGTCCATATCACATTGCACACTCACTACTTCCATTTGACGATATATTGAATGGCCATCTTGGTTTACGAGCCTAATGAGCTTCAAGCCAATCAGTCCCCTTCTTCCAGATCTTTAGTACAGATTATTGATCATTGATGTCCCCACAGTGATCTCTGATGCACTAATCTAGTTACAGATTTGCAACCTGAAAATAAACAATTATCCGTATTTCTTGTTGGTGACAGCTTCCCTGTCCCTGTGTAACAGCTCAGGCGGGTTGAATGGTCTCCTGTTGGTCTCTGTAATGTACTCAACGAGCTGAATTACTTCATTCTCCATTCCTCTATAATTCTTGAGAGGGGTAGAATGATTTCTTCTCATCTCATTGCAACGATCCTGCGTGGCTGAATGGGGTGGCCCCCTACTCTGTAACAGCCTCGAGGGTGGATTGGCAGAACAACACATGGGGTAGGGACAGCAGTATATCTCTATAACAGCTTCGAGGGGTGGATTGAGGGAACAACACATGGGGGTGGGGGCAGCAATATATCTCTGTAACAGCAACGAGGGGTGGATTGATGCCACAACACATGGAGTAGGCCATTCAGCGGCACCATTCAGATTGCTCATGGCTGATCTGGGTGTGTTTGGCTATCCGTCTCCTGTCTGTTCCCAATAAACATTGACTCTCCTGTCCAGCAAAGATCAGTCCTGCTCAGTTTTGAATCTCTTCAATAACCGAGTCTTCACTGCTCCCTGAGGATGAGGACATCACAGACAGCACAACACTAAAGTTATAGGGATATCATTATTTCATTGCAGGATCCGTTATTTTAAAACTGTGTTAACCTAACATCAAATCGCCACCACATTTCAGACAAAAGGACATAATAATTAGAAATAGACATAAACCATTCAGCTCTCCAGAACTGTCCCACATTACCACTGACACTTTCCAATCAAATATGTATCAAACCCAGCATCTTGCGCTGACTCAGGAAGAGAATACCTGGCAGCAAAACACCACATGAGCATTAAATAAAGGAACAGGATGAGGCCATTGGGCCCATCGGGAATGATATGCCGTTCAATAATTTCTTATATGTTCCTCAACCACATTCTCCACCCTTCTCCCTCGAATCCTTGATCCCCTTATAAATATTAAAAAATCGATTTGTGTCTGAATGACACTAGTGTCGGTGTCTCTATGTGTATGCATGTGTGTGTGTCCATGTGCTTGTTATCTGAGTATTTGTGTGTCTACTGGTTGGGTATAAAATTAAAATATCATTTCGGGCATAAGCCCTTCTTCAGGAATGAGGAGGGTTTCCCTTTGGATGCTGCCTGACCTGCTGCGCTTTTCCAGCAACACATTTTTAAGCTTTGTGTGTCTACGTCTGACTGTCTGTGTGTCAGCCTGTGTGTTTCTACTTGTGCTCGCGCCTGATTGTGTGAGACTGTATATGCCTCTGTGTGCTTCTATGTGTGCGCATGCCTATTTGCTTGTATGTATTGTGTGTGATGGTATATTGGGGTGTTTACCAATACTTATGTGTCTTTCTATGCCTGCATCTCTGTGAAATGAGGTATGTGTTCTTTTGGGAGTCAGAGAGTTGGCGCTGGAACTGACAATGAGTTTAAAGTGAGGATTGCCCTTCCCTGGATATTGCTTCTTATTCGGTTGGTGGAACGTGGATGGCTTCGACTCTCCACATGAGGCGTTCTGGTTCTCTCTGGCTTGGGCAGGATCCTTCTACATGGTGGGGGAAGGGCTGATGGAACGAATTTCAGGCTCTCCACCTCCCAGCTTGACCTTGCTGTCCTACTGCAGGGGAAAGGTTAGGAGGGAAAGGGTGGGAGGGAGTGAGGGTGGGTGTGGGTGACCCTGCTGTTCGTGCTGGTGTAGGTGGGGGAGTGAAATGGTGAGGTGTCCTCAGGGAGTCTGTCCACAGTGTTATATCCATGCAGCATTATTAGTGTGGGGAGGGGGGATTATTACGTCGGTGACAGAAAACATGGAGGAGCGAAGGTACTGAATTCAATCGTGAAAGTGGTAGTGCGTGAGCCTTATTTGGAGATTGAGCGTGAGCCTTGTTCCAGGTTGGGTGCGATAACAAATGTACAGTGAGTGTGAGGGGTCAGCGAGAATACAGTGACTCTTATCCTGGCAGAGCGGGGAGGATATTTATGCTTGTCCTGTATTGCTGGACATTTCTTCAGTTCATCTCAGCGTTAAGGAGAGCCTCCCTCAACGTCTTTTCCAAGTCTATCGCTAATAAAGCCACAGACCCTGTCCCTCAGATTCCACAGAGTCCATTTGGGTGGATTTTACAAATAACAAGGAGAAGCAAACATTGGTGTGTTATATATCTAAACCAAAACTGTTGTGCAAATAGTTTGCATCATATGCTCTGGAAATTATATATGCAAGTGTATGCAAGGGGAAGCAATGGCTTAGTGTTGTTATCGCTGGCCTCTTAAACCAGAGACTCAGGGAATGTTCTGGGGAGCTGGGTTCGAAACCTGCCATGGCAAAGGGTGGAATTTAAAGACAGTCAGTGTCTGGAATCAAGTGTCTATGATAGCCATGAATCCATTATCAATTGTTGGAAAAACTCATCTGGTTCACTAATACCCTTTCAGGAAGGAAACTGCTATCCCTAGCAGGTCTGGCCTGCGTGAGAGTCCATATCCACAGCAATGTTGTTGAATCTTAACTGTCCTCTGACATGGGCAACAAATGCTGATTATCCAGGAACACCCTCGTTCTGTGAATAAGTAACAAATAATCGTGGATGCTGCAGTAATAATGGATGGTCTCAAGTTACATCGAGACTGCGTTAACTAAGTGACTTCTAATGTAAAAACAATCCATATGCGCATTAGGTAGGTTGAAGAGTATGTTGTGAACCAAACTAGAGAACATGTTTGTTTGGATTTGGTGTTGTGTGGTCAGGAGGACTAATGACTGACCTTGCTCTGAAGCAGCTTTTGAGGATTAGTGACATTAATGTGTTGCATTTTACACGATGTCTGCATATAACATAGAATGTGTGAACATTCTGGTCAAACATCCTAGAAGGCTGTAGACTAGAGGGTCAAGTTCGCTCCAGTGAATTGGGAAAGTACAATACAACATTCAGTGGGAGAAAAGCAATGGTTGGTTGAGTCATAGAGCCCAACAGCACAGATACAGGCCCTTCGGTCCAAAGTGGTCCATTACCACAAAAAGATACATCAACGCTAATCACATTTCCCTGCCATTGTCCCGTATCCTTCTAATCCTTTTCTATCCGTGTATTTGTCCAAATGCCTTTTAAATGTTGTTAATGTGCCCACCTCAACCACTGAGATTGGCACTCATTCCATATGCGTACCATCCTGTGTGTAAAGAAAATGCTCCTCAGGTTCCCTTTTATTCTTTCCCCTCTCACTTTCAACTGATACCCTCTCGTCCGTGATTGCCCAACACTGGGAAAAAAGACTGAGCGCATTCACTTTATTCATGCCTCCCATGATCATATACATTTATATGAGATACACTCCCACCTATGACTATCAATGATACAGATATCGCAACAAGAGGCCCAGCAATCATTTATCTAGCTTCCCACAGAGTGCAAGGGTACACCTGATCAGGTCCTGATGATTTATCCACCATTATGCGCTTCAAGACATCCAGCACTTCCTCCTCTGTAATATAGACATACTGCAAGATGTCACCATCTACTTCCCTACACGCTATATCTTCCATATCCTTTTCCACAATGTAAACTGATGCAACATACTCATTAAGCATCTCTTCCATTTTCTGCGGCTCCACACAAAGGGCACCTTGCTGATATTTGAGTGGCTCTATTACATCACTAGTTACCCTTTTTCCTTAATGAATTTGTAAAAAACTCTTTGGTTTCTCCTTCATTCTATTTGCCAAAGCTATCTCATGTCCCGTTTTTCCCTCCAGATTTCCCTCTTAAGAATATTCCTACTTCCTTTATACTATTCCAATTATTCACTCGATAAATCCTGTCTATACCTTACATATCTTCCTTCTTTTTCGTAACCAACCCTCAATTTCTTTAGTCATTCAGCATTCCCCATACCTACCAGATTTTCCTTTCACCCTAACAGGAATATATTTTCTCTAGATTCTCGTTATCTCATTTCTGAAGGTTCCAATTTTCCAGCCATCCCTTTACGTGCGAACATCTTCCCCCAATCAACTTTCAAAGGATCTTGTCAAATAGGGTCAAAATTGGCTTTTCTCCAATTTAGAATTTCAACTTTTAGATCTGGTCTATCCTTTTCAATCATTATTTTATATCTAGTAGAATTATGGTTGCTGGTCCCAAAGTGCTCCCCGACTGACACCCCAGTCACCTGCACTGCTTTATTTCCCAAGAGTAGGTCAAGTTTTGCACCTTCTGTCGTAGGTACATCCACATACTGAATCAGAAAATTGTCTTGTACGCACATAACAAATTTCTCTCCTTCTAAACCCTTAACACTATGGCAGTCCCGGTCTATGTTTGGAAAGTTAAAATCCCCTACCATAACCACCCTATTGTTCTTACAGATAGCTGAGATCTCTGTACAAGTTTGTTTCTCTTTTCCCTCTGACTATTAGGGGATCTATAATACAATTGCATTAAGTTTATCAACCCTTTCTTATTTTTTAGTTCCACCCAAAAAACTTCACTGGATGAAAGACGAAAGAAATGTAATTCATATAAAAATGTCAGAAATAAATCAGCAGTAGAAGTATTAATTGCAATGTGTTTTATATTCCTGTTCATTTTGTAGACGCCGGAAGCCATTGCAGATAAATGGAAGTTAGTAAACATGATTAAAGCATGGTAGATGAATAGCGTCTAAAAAGGGGTGAAGAGATAATGTGGAGAGCTGTAGACTGATTAACTTGTGATCTGGAGGGAAACTATTGGAATCTACGACATAGGATGTGATATTGGATATTTAGAAATTAACAGCAACATTGGAGAGAGTCAGTATTCACTTCTGAAAGGGCAATCATACTTGATAAACTTCAAAGTTGTTTGAAAGACATTTGGAGGAATATATGTAAATGGAAACATAAAGTTTGTTTTGCCGGAGTATAGATGGAAGGACATGTTGAAGCAGTTGCACAGCATTTTGGTGAGACTGTACCTGGAATATCGTGTACATTTTTGGTGAGCCAATCGCAGAAAGAATGTACTGCCCACAGAGAAAGTGCAATGGACATTCTCCAGATTCGTCCGTCAGATGACGAGATTGCCTGAAGAGGAAACGCGGCTTGCATTCTCTACAGTTCCAAACAATGAGAGATGATCGCAGTGAAATTTAGAAAATGCACTAAACGTATGACAAGTTGGAAATAATCAGGATGTTTCTCTGGCTGCCTGCTCTACATTTAATGCAAATAATAGCAGGATGAGGCACAAGCCGTTTTAAACTGCGATAAGGAGGAAATTCTGCACGCGAGGGGACTGACTATCACAGGGGCATGGAAACCTCCTGGCAAGGTAAGGTTAGAGAGAATCCCCAGATATTCTATCCGTATGTCAATTGCAACAGAATAACTAGGGAACAGGTAGGACCTATTAGTGACTTTCAAGTTGCATCCGAATCAACTTAGTGCTAGGAGACGGAGGGTGGTGGTAGAAAGCGGCCTGTGTGACTGGAGGCCAGTATCCAATAGTGAACTACAGAAATCAGTGATGTGTCCCTTATTATTTGTGATTCAGAGGTGCCGATGTTGGACTGAGGTAGATAAAGTTAAACATCACAGAACACTGGATTATGGTCCAACAGTTTTATTCGGTGGTACGAGCTTTCAAAGCGCACAACCACCTGATGAATAAGCAGTGCTTCGAAAGCTAATGCCTCCCAATAAACCTGTTGGAGTATCATCTACCATGCTTTAATCATGTTTACTAACTTCCATTTATCTGCAATGGCTTCCGGCTTCTACAAAATGAACAGGAATATAAAACACAGTGCAATTAATACTTCTACTGCTGGTTTGTGATCTTTAACCTTATTCCGTGGTCATCATAGATGATGCCGTTGTGGATATGGAAGAGATGGTGGGAAGTGAGTGATAAATCAGTTAGCGTTTGACACAAAGATTGGCCGGTTGGTTGGCAGTGAGGAGGAAGGTCTTATGTTACAGTAAAATCGAGATGCAATGGTCAGATGGGTGGATCAATGGTAGATGGAATGTAACCCTGATAAATATGAGGTGATGCACTTTTGAAGAAGGAACCAGATAGGGGAACGACTCAAATAATGGTAGCACACGCGGAAGCTCAGAGGGTGCTTCTCCACACATGTGACGAAACAGATTGATGCACGAGTTGCGAAAGCATAGGGGATCATAAACGTAGCCTTTGTTCATCGAGGTACAGATTAAAAGAGCTATGCAGAACTTCGGTAAGGCCAAGACGGAATACTGTGTACAGTTCTGGGAATCACATTGCATGCAGATTGTTATTGCTCTGGAGGGGTGCAGAGGAGGTTAAATAGGATGTTCCCTGGGATGGAGCTGATTAGGTCGGGTTGTTTACTTTAGAGCACAGAAGGATGAGGGGGTTGTGATTCAAAAGGATTAGATTCCGAGGGGCATGGGCAGGGTGGATAGACAGAAGCTGTTCCTTTTAGTCAAAGGGGCAAGAACAAGGGAGCACAATTTCCAAGTGTAGAGTTTGAGCTTTAGTGAGGATTTGAGGATTGGTTTTCCAAAAGGTGTTGATGTCTGGAATGCATTCCCTGAAAAGTCTGTTGTCACGGGTAACCTCACAATCGTTAAGAAGTTGATTGTCGTGCACTTGAAGTGCTATACTTACATGTCTATGGGCTCGTGTAGGGAAGTGAGGTTAATGCAGAAATTGCTGTTTTTCTGACAGTACAAAGTCTATGTCCCTGTGATTGTATGGTTGTGGAAGGTTAATCATTGAGCAGGTTAAGACAGGAATGGATGGGTTTCTGAAGACTGTATTAACAAGGGTTGCAACAGTGAAGTTGTAAAAGCTTCTAAAAGTATGACAATGACAAAATTAAGGGAAAAAAGGTGCAGCTTCCTTACACTCTGAAACCAGAGAATGGAGAATGGAGAACAGGGAAATGGCCGAACGATGGAACAAATATTAAAGTTATGTCTTCAGAGGAGAAAACAATATGAAAAAGAAATCTTCCCATTGATATTAGGAAACTTTAGTCTGTTGAGAAAAAGGGAATAAAATGAAAGTAACAAATAAACAGTTTCAGATAAATTATTGGGACTTAATTTAATGGGCATAGAAAATATCAACAGAGATATATGAAATAGGCATCATATTTCAGAAAGTGACTTGCAAAGTTATGGAGAAGCAATCAATGCAATACGTTTGGGTTTTCAGGAAAATTATAGCTAAAGCCCCAAGCCTACAATACAAATTCTAATCTTATGGGACTGCGGTTAATATGTGGACATAGTTTCTTGAATGGGAGAGCTGACAAGAAGCAGTGAGAAGGAATACAACAATGTTTCTTTCGATGGGAAGGCCTGGGTGATATAGCAGGAATCGGGGCTTGGCTCCCAGCTATTCCCAATACTCACCACTCTTTTGGTTGAGGGAATCAATTTCCAAGACTTCTGATGGCACTCTGCCATGTCGGGTTAGGAGTGGCTGAGCAGAATGTAAAAAAGCTCCAAGGTAATTTAGACAAGTGGAGTGAGTGGGAAAATATGTGTGAGAGATGGAGAGCAATAGGGGTAGATGCGACATTACGCACTACGGTAGGAAAAATAGAACTGCAGCTTACCAGTTGAACAGGGGTTTGTTGAAAAAATACTGATGTAGTAAGGAACTTCTGCTGAATTTTTGTTTCCTTCTGTGCAGACCTCTGAGGTCCATGCAGGGCAGTGAGTTCTGAAACCAGAAGTCAATACTGGGAATGACATTGTCAGGCTGGCCAGTGTGTGCAAACCCAACATGTGGGGAGCTGTAACATTGAAAAGGATCTGGATTGCCCTCTACACCAGTCATTGAAAGCAATATTTCAGGAAAAGAAAAGAGTTCGGAAGGTAAAGGGTGTCTTCGCCTTCATTTCAAAGAGATTTGCGTCTAGCTGTAAGCGTGTCTTACTGCATGTGGACAGTGCTTTTTCGAACATTGTACAGTGTTGTGTGTAGTTTTGGTCTCCACACCTGATAAAGGACAAACCTGACATTGAGAGAATGCAGTGAAGGATGGCCAGACTTATGATGGGAGCAGAGTTTGGATCGACAGGGTCTGTATTCCATGGGGTACGGAGAAATGAGTGGAGATCTCAGTAAAATATATGAAACACTGACAGGGTGAGAAAGTTTGGAAGCAGAAAGATAATTCCCCTGGCTGGGTCTTCTAAAACAAAGAGAAACAGTATTAGCTACAGGCAGGCCACTCTGCATTATGATGACAATAAATGCCTGCACACAGAGACTGGTGAACCTGGGGAATTCTCTTCCAGATCAGGCTTTGAAAGTCAAGGCACTGAATATAAATCAGGATTTCTACACACAAAAGGAATACGGAGAGAGCAGGAGAAAATATTGTGACGATAAAGGATCAGATATCGTTACAGGTTGTCCTGCAATACCACGGTAGCTGTGTTCCTATGCAACACAGTGTTGTAGAAAATTGTGCAATATTAATAATGGGGCCTATTGGAAAAAGAGTGGATGGGGCGAACCCCACGAAATATCAGTAAAAATCAAAAATTAAAGATAGTTTAATACGCACGCAAGCACAGTCTAATTAAATCTTTAAATCCTCTGCTTTAAAGATTGAGTGACCACGTGATGCCGACACGGGATTCCAGTTCTCCCAAAGATTCTTCCCCTGGTTTGAAATAAAGTTCCTTCTAAATTTAGACTACAATTCAAAGTTTCAGGCTCGGATTCAAAGCTTGCAGAGCTGGTTACATTCCTGTTTTAGCTGAACATACTGAGGGTGCATTTTGGAGACAGAGGATCGTGAGGCTGGGTATTGCTGTTCAGCTGGTGCCAGAGATGGAATCACGTCACAGTCAACAGGAGCTTGCGTTATGAAAAAAAGCTGCACAATTCACGAATTGTGTTGCAATCAAATTGCGTTTAATAAACATGGGTTTATCAGAGAATTGCCTGCATATTGAATGGAGGAGCAAAATTAATTGACTGAAGGTACTACAGCAGTTTTTATTTTATATGTCCAAGTGTTCAAACATACTAAAGGATATGAACGCTGTGTGGGGAAACTGCATTGAGGATATTTTCTCTATGATCAAGAATGGGAAATGCTCAATATGTCTAATGGCCTACTCCTTTCCCGATGTTTCTGCGCAGTCTGAGGAAAAGCTCCGTAACTGCTGTCACAAGCTCTCAAATATTAGGAAGGCAGCATCTGACTGGCGACAGGACTGTGTTTCCAGTTCTCTTTTCCAAAACCAAGCTTGTTGCTGGGTATTCTGTCGGGTTTATCCTTTAAGACCTCGGAGCAGTTTGATATAATAGAGTGCCTAGCTTGGCCGTTTCAGAGACCAATGAAGAGTTTATCATATGTCTGTGAGTCTGGAGTCACACTGAAGCCAGACCAGGAAAGCACAGGAGATCCACTTCCTGGAAGTACATTGGGGAAGGAAATTGATGTTTACAATCGGCATTGCCTTCAAGGTCACTATTGTGACACCAGATTTTACATCCGATGTGTTATTAACTGTTTTTATCTTCCACTAGCTGCCAGAGCATTAGCCTGGTCTGGATTAGTAATCCCGTGATATTTCGATAACAGCATCATCTCCACATATGGACCTATCGGAAACCACACTGAGCTGGTTATTTCTGTGCTGCTTCACAGCTCTGTCCAATAGAACTCCCACCAATTTGACTATCGTGATGGCATGAGGGCGTGGCAAATGGTCAGATTGTAATTATTCTCCTCTTTGGGGACTGGACAGATTTGAGTAATTTTCCACATTGCCAGGGAGATGACAGAGTTGGAGCTGGAATGAAGCAGTTTCTCCAGGGGCACGGCTTGTTTTGCTGTACAAGTCCTCAGACCTATTGCAGGAATGGGGTCAGGGCCCATTGCTTTTGTTGTATCTATTGTGTTCATCTGTTTCTTCATGTCACGTACAGGCAATCGAATTGGTTGATGACTTGGTTGTGGACTATCTGGAGAAGGTGAGGTGGATTATCGAATTAACACTTCTGACTGAGAATGGTGCAGATGATGCATACTTGTCTTTTACACTGACGTACATGGCTATTTCGTTACTTGGGATGGGGATATTAGTGGAGTCCACTCCTCCACTAAGTTGTTTACTGGTCCATCGATATTTATGCCTGAATGTGGCAGGACTGCAGATTTTAGATCTGATTTGTTTGTTTTGCTATAGCTTCTCTCTCTCTTGACCAACTGTTAGTTGTGCTGGTTAGAAAGTAACCGGTCAAGTGTCATAGCTTTAATGGGCTGTCATCAGGGATAGGTGCACATGGTTATGATCCTGGCATGTTCACCCACACTCTTCACTGAACCATACATCAGCTTGATGCTAATGGTAGACTGATGGATGATCCCGGGGAAAAAAAAGTTACAGATTGTAGTTGAATACAACACTGCTTCTGCTGCTGCTGTGGTCTACAGCATCAGATGATAACCCAGTTTGAGCTGCAAAATCTGCAATTCAATTCTACTGACTGTCCCCCCAGTTCGCACCGAGACCCATTCACCCATCAGCCCTGTACTCAGTGACCTAACCTGGTTTCTGATGTGGTAACACTTCAATTTTCATATTCACTTTCTGCTCAGGGTCTCTCTCTCGTGACACGCCTCCAATTTGTTACATTACTCAAATACATTAACATATTCATCTGAATCTTTTCCATTCCTATAATGCCATCACATGTGTTTGAAGTGAATGTGTTTCCCTCTGTTTCTCTACCTGACCCTGATTAAGACCTTTGTCGTGTCAGTGAGGCCAGCTGTATGCAGGTTCAGAGACAATGAATGTGTGCACATGTTGTGATCGTTCACTTCCCAGTGTCTGGCAATCCGTGTTGTACTGAACGTTTGGGCAGCTTTGACACACGTCTTTGGAACTTGTTCAAAAACAGAAATTGTTGAAGAAACTTCGCAGGTCTGAAGCATCGTGTGGAATGAAAACAGAGTTCATCTTTCATGTCCAGTGACGCTTCTACAAAGCTCCCAGATTCTCCAGAAATATTTGTACCTTTATTTCCAATATTCACAGTTATTTGTTTAATTGAATATTCCTGCTGTGCCTATTCATTTCTGGAGAAACTCAGCAGATCTGACAGCGTCGGCAGAGACAGAGAAACAGAATTAGCGTTTCTAGTCCAATGTGATAATTCTTCAGAACTGAAAAAGATTGGATAATGGGCTTTTTAGTCCCTTAACCGTATTGGGGGAAGGGGTGATAGGGAAAAGAGTGTGTGGTAAAAGGGAAACGGGCTTTTAGCAGTGGTGAACGAGAAGATGATGTAAAAAGGATTGAAATTAAGATGTGAATGGGGGAAAGGGCATCTCTCTATTGAGTGCAAGATAAAGAGACACACAACCACACAAGGTCATAGGGAGACCAGGAAGGTGAATGTTGACCATGTGTTATTATATAGAACTGGCCAGTGATACATTTTCACTGTAGAGATCGTCACCCCCTTCAGACAGAGGAATTCAGGTGTTTGCCTTCTTATTGGCGCTTGTACGTGTTTCATGCTGTCTTAGTATTGTAACATGGAGAAAAATAAAATACAGTATGAAGTTTGGGGCTGAGTGTTGTTTATCTGTCATTTTTAATATTGTTTCGAATTTGCAGTGCTTATTATTAAATCTCTGTTCTTGAAGTTAGAATCAGATGAAGTGTTGGAGGTTGAGTGATGACATTATAGAAGTTTATAAAATCATTGGATGCCTGGATAGTGTGAATAGGCAAGGTAATTTCCACAGAATAGGGGAGTTCATAGTTTTAAGATGAAAGCGGGAAGATTTAAAGGGACAAAGGGGCATTTTTTTCACGCAGAGAGTGGTGTGTGTATGGAATGAGTTGCAGAGTGTGGTAGATGTAAGTAGATCTACATTTGGACAAACATATGAATGGGAAATGTTTCGAGGCATATGGGCCAAATGCAAGCAGAGGGGTCTACTTTTGTTTGGAATACCTGGCCAGCATGGACGAGTTGGGCTAAATGTCTGTTTGTGCTCGATATGGCTGTATGAATCCATAAACCGAGGAAAAGGGGAAAAAAAAGATATGATTTACGTAAATTGGTAAGGAATATAAAACAAGCATCACGAGCGTTTCCGAGTATTAATGAAGAAGTTCAAGATGATTGTGTGAGTTTTGGAGAAATGACATCTGGAAAGTATGTTTCGGATATTTGGATGGTGTGAATGGGCAACTGGCTAACTGGGAAAAGGCAGATAATTTACACCAGTATTGTGCAACCATCCCCACAGGGAATGCACTGTAGGCATTTCAATGGTATAAACAATGGTATAAACAAGAAACGAGCGAGACAGGATGCAGGAAACATTTAGCCTAACCATTATTGCTGGGAATCTGCCAGAGTTTGTTATTAAGGATAGGATTGCAAGATATTTAGAAAAGCTTCACGCAGAGTCAGCATGGTCTTGTGAAAAGGAAACGATATTTTGTCTGTAAAATCACGCAAAGTCTTTCTGGAAATTCCTGAGAATGTAACAAGCGGACTTGGTAAAGGGGGACTAGCAGATTCGTGGCTTTCCAGAGAGTTTCCACAAGGTATCACAAAATAAAGGTTCTTGCACAAGACAGTAGCTCACAGAATGATGGATACGGTATTAGCATGGAATGATGATTGATTAACACTTGGAAATCGGAGAGTCAGGATTAGTGGATCTTTATGATAAAATGTATCTACTGGAGTACCACAAATATCAGTCCGATGGCATTAGTTATTTACAATCTATATCGATAGCCTGACGGCAGGAGCTGAGTGGAATAGAACATCCGAGTTTGAGGATGACACTGAGAACTAAAAGGCAGGCCGGTATTAAATGAAAAGGACTCCCAAAAAAGGAATAGTATGAAGGGATTGGCGTGTTCGTGTGTCTGAAAGATAAAGTCAGCATGCTGATGCAGCCAGTAACTGGGTTGGTACATTTTCCGGATTGCTGGGATGAAAGGGTTGAATTATTGAGAACATCTAAAATGGTGAGATGATTACCATTGTGATTGATATGAATGAGGGTGATATTACTGAAATTTGTGACATACAGAGGAGGCTTGACATGGTAGATGTTGCAAATATGGTTCCACACCAGGGCAGAGTCTCGAACTCGGGGACCTAATTACAGAATAAGTGATATTGAGTTCAAACTGAGATGCAAAGAAAGTCTTCTTTCAGAAGGTAGTATATTGCTGGAATTCCCTAACCCAGAGAGCTATGGAGGCTGGGTCACTGAATGCATTTATAGACAGGGTGGATAGGCTTTTGACAAATCAGCGAGTTGAGGGATACAAGGGGTTAGCAGGAAAGTGGGGTTTAGCCCTGGAGTAGATCAGCCATGTTCTTATTGAATAACAGGACAAGCCTGAGGGGCAGAATAGACTGCTCCTGATCCTATTTCGTATGTTCTCATGTTATTCCTTTGAAAAGTAACTGTTTGTTTTCCTGGAAGTCGTGTTGTACAATGCTGTATTCATGGAGAGCAGAGAATTTGTCGGAGTTAACCCTGGATAGGGTATGGGGGCTGTATTCATAGTGAATCTGAATATGTAACATGACTCCCATCTAGATCAGAAATTACAGAGAGGGATAGCCTGGAAAGAGAGATTGGGGGTGGGGTCACGCCCTGTCCAGCCTGTATTTTCCAAGTACATTTCCGAATCTACACCTAACCATCGGAGTAGCTCTATCTGTCCCTGTGTAACAGGTGCAAAGGGCTGAATGGAACATCAGAACACAGGACTGAGGGACACAAATGGGCCATTCGGCCTTTTGACACTACTCCACCAGTAAATAAGATCGTGGCTCATCTCATTGTGGTTCCAGCTGCACTTTTGTCTCCATGTGCTATTATCCATGATTCACCTGCACGAAATCAAGCGAAGTTAGCCTCGCCTAAATATAAAGATTCAGCAATCACAAACCTCTGGGAAGAGAATTCCCACTTGAATTAAATCCCAATTTGCGAATTTCTCCTCATTCCTGTTCTGACTGAGGTTGGAGGGTGTCACTGTTTCCTTTTCTCGTCCCACTCCTTCACTGCTCACACCAAATTTTAAACGTAGCCAGGTTGGTGAAAAGGTCGATTAGAAAGGTCTCAGACTGAGTCAGATTCAGTGATAGGAACAGGTCAGGCAGATTTCTTTAGTCAGCCACATGTAAGTAATAGAACTAACGGAGGGGCATGGTGGACATGTGGTTCATACTGCTGCCTCCCATCACCAAGGAACTGACCTTAATTCCAACCTCACACAATTCTCCGTCTGTGTGGATGTCTTCCCCATGCTCCAGTTTCCTCCCAAAATCCAAAGATGTGCAGTCTAGGGTAGATTGGGCAGGCTAGATTGCCCATCGTGTCCAGCAGTACGTGGGTCAGTCATGGGAAATATAAGATTACATGAATCCACAAGAAGGACTATCCCGGCAGGCCCATTGTTTCAGCATGCTCCTGCCCCATTGAACATATTTCCTCCTACCTTGATTCCATCCTTCCTCCTCTGGTTCACCCACACCCCACCCACATCCAGGAATCCTCTGTGCCCTGCGACATATTGATAGCTTTCAATTCGCACGCCCTGACCACCTTCTATTCACCATGGATGTGCAATCTCTCTACATCGCCATCCCACGTCAAGATGGCTTCAAACTCTTCGCTTCTTTCTCGAAAAGAGGCACGACAATTTCCATCCACCGCCACTCTCCTCCGCCTGGCTGAACTTGTTTTCTGTCTCAACAAAGTCTCCTTCAACTCATCCCATTTTCTCCAAATCAAAGGTGGAGCAATGGGTACCCGCATGAGTCCTAGCTATGCCTGCATTTTCATGGGGTATGTGGAACATTTCTTGTTCCTGACCTACCCAGGTCCCCTCCCACAACTGCTTTATCGGTATATCCATGACTATTTTGGTGCAGTTTCATGCTCTCGTGCTGACCTGGAAAAAAATCATAAACGTCGCTTCCAGTTTCCATCCCTCCATCACCTTCACCTGGTCCATCTCCGACATCTTGCCTTACTTACAGTGACCTTTCTGTCCCCATTTCTAGCAATAGTCTATCCACTAATATCCATTACAAGCCCACTGACTCCCACAGCTTGCTGGACTACAGCTCTCCTCACCTTACATCCGGTAAGGACTCTATCCCTTTCTCTCAGCTCCTTCACCTCCACCGCATTTGTTCCGATGAGGTCACTTTCCAAAGTGGTGTTCTTAATATGTTCTCCCTCTTCTCCAGCCGTGGCTTCCCACGTATAATTGTTGACAGGGCTATCGGCAGTGTGCAGTCCATTTCCCACGTCAGGACCCTCATCTCCTCCCTCTGCTCCCAGAACTAGCATAGGGTCCCTCTTGCTCTCACTTTTCACTCCACCAGCCTTCACGTGCAAAGAATAATCCTCCGCCATTTTCGCCAAATGGAGCACGATGCCACCACTAAACACATCTGCCCTTCCCTCCCCCGTCTGCATTCCACAGATTACGTTTCCTCCCGGAAAACCTCGCCCACTCCTCCATCACACCTATCACCTCTCCCATCACACACAGCACCTTCCCATGCAATCGCAGAAGGTGCAACACCTACCCTTTGCCTCTTCCATGACCACCATCCAAGTATGAAAACACTCATTTCAGATTAAGCAGCGTTTCAATTGTACCACTTTCAATTTGGTCTATTGCATTCGTTGCTCCCAATGTGGTCTCCTCTATATCGGAGAGACAGAACGCAACTGGGTGATCGTTTTGCTGACCACCTTTGGTCTGTATGCGGTCAGGTCCCGGACCTTCCCGCGGCTTGGCACTTCAGCACGCAATACTGCTCCCATGCCGACATGTCTGTCCTTGACCTGCTGCAATGTTCCAGTGAAGCTCAACGCAAACTGGAGGAACAGCTTCTCATCTTCCGACGAGGCAGGTTCCATCCTGTTGGTCTCAACATTGAATTCCACAACTCCCGATGATTATTCAATCTAGACCCCTCTGTCTTCATTCTGCTCCATAATTTCATTTCATCTTTTAATTTTTTTCACTGTTCTTATTTCTTGATTCTCTCTCTTTCTCTCGCTCCCCAATCTCTCATCACCTTTGTCCTCTCCTCTTCTCCCTTTCCTACTCTTCTTCCTTGTTTTCCATTTTGCCTCTGCTTCACTTATCCCCCCCATCCACCAAATATTTTGTCACATTGCACTGGCTTCAGCCTTGGTCATCCACAGCTCCTAATCTTCCTATCATCTATCTATGCACTGTCATTATCACCTCTTTATTGCTACATTTGCTTCTGGAGCCATGACTCATCTTCTCTAAGCCATGTATAAATACCTCCCTATTTCTCCCGTTTTTTAGCTTTGACAAAGGGTCAGTTAGACTCGAAACGTCAGCCTTTTTCTCTCCTTAAATGTGCTGCCAGACATGTTGAGATTTTCAAGCATTTACTCTTTTCGTTTCTCTCCTTTCCTGACTGTGTGCTGAAACAGTATCCAGGCAACTCTCTCCCTTCCTGATGTCTCACAATGTTTGAAGCTCAGACTCCAACCGTTCAACTCTGACCTGGAATTATTCCAGTAACCAACATTTCCCCCAGACATGGTCACGGGGATCTTAAATGGCATCTACCAGCTCCCACATGATGTCGACACAGCACATCACCTGACCCGCCATCCTGACTTTATTTAGCTAGTTCTGATTTCTAAAAAAATTGACTGTTTTTCTATCTATGCTTATGCAAGTTGTAAACAGTAGAGTCACAGAGTCATCGAGATGTACAACATGGAAACAGACCTTTCGGTCCAACTCATCCAAGCTGACCAGATATCCCAACCGAATCTAGTCCCATCTGCCAGCACCCGGCCCATATGCCTCCAGATACCTTTAAATGTTGCGGATATAGCAGCCTCTCCCACTTCCCCGGCATCTCATTCCGTACACGTACCACCCTCTGCGTGAAAGCGTTGCCCCTTCGGTCATTTTTATATCTTTCCCTTCTCACCCTAAACCTACACTCTCTAATTCTGGACTCCCCACCTCAGGGAAATGATTTTGTCAATTTATCCAATCCATTCCTCTCATAATTTTATAAACCTTTATAAGGTCACCCTTCAGTCTTCGACATTCCAGGGAAAACATCCCGAGCCTATTAAACGTCTCCTTATAGCGCAAATCCTCCAATCCTGGCAACATCCTTGTAAATCTTTTCTGAATCATTCCAAGTTTCACAACATCTTTTCGATAGGAAGGAGTCTAGAATTGCACGCAATATTTCAACGGTGGCCTAACCAATGCCCTGTACAACCGCAACATGACCTCCCAACTCCTTTCCTCAACGCTCTGACCTATAAAGGAAAGCATACCAAACACCTTCTTCACTGTCCTATCTACTTGTGACTCCATTTTCAAGGAGATATGAACCTGCACTCCAAGGTCCCTTTGTTCAGCAATACTCCCAAGGACCTTACCATTAAGTAGATATGTCCTGCTAAGATTTGCTTTCCGAAAATGCAGCATCTCACATTTACCGAAATTAACCTCATCTACAACTTCTCAGCCCACTAGTTAATTTGATCAAGATGCTGTTGTAATCTGAGGTAACCTTCTTCCCTGTGCACTACGTTTTTGTGTCATCAGCAAAATAACTAACGATAGCGCTTATGCTTACATCCAAATGGCTTCGAAATATTCAATTTAATGCAGATTGATTTTTGCAGTGTCCCTATTAGCGAATCAAATCACAGACCTCCCTGGTCAACATGCTCATTATCTTCTGAAAGATTTCTGACAGAAATGTCATGCAGGACCGCTCCTTGATGAAACCATGTTGACTCAGCCTGATTTTACCATGCAACTCCAACTACTCTGCAATCACATTGTTCATAATGAACTCTAAACTCTACTCATGTCCGATGTCAGACTAACTGGCCTATGATTTCTATTTTTTGCCTTCCTTCTTTTCTTGCACAGAAAGTTTATATTGTGCATTTTCCAGTTCATTGGGACTGTTGCTGATACCAGTTACTGCTGACAATTCACCAGCAGTGTCTCCACAATCTCCTACGCTATTTCTTCAGAACGTTTGGTTGTTATCCTGCCAGCCTGTGTAATTTATCAATCTTCAAACATTACAGCTTCCCCAGTACGTTCTCCTCAGCATTGATCACTACACTCAACTTTCGCCCTTGACTCTCTTGAAGGTTAGGAATGCTCCTAGTGTCTATCATTGTGAGAATTGATGCAAAGAACCTGTTCAGTTCATCCTCCATTTCTTTGTTCTCCATTTCCCTGTAGCCAGCCTCATTTCCTGGTTCTCGAGTGTTCACTTTTGCCCCTGGTCCTTTTATATATCTTAAGAAAACTCCCGCAGTCGCCTTTGCTAGAGCGAGCTAACTTATATGTTTCAGTTCACCACTTTATTGTTTTTTAATTGTCTTCTGCTGCTATGTAAAGGCTTCCCAATCTTACACAGACTGAATGAGTGTATTCCAGTGAATTGACTGATGAAAATAAGCATGTAAATATAATGAACGGATTGTCCATCATTGTGTGGCACAGCACTGCTGCCTCAGAGCGCCAGGGACCTGGGTTCAATTTCAATCTGTCGAGTTTGTGCAATCTCCCCGTGTCTGCATTGGAAGCATTCACTTTTTTTGTCTCTCCACAGTGTGTCTCTTTGTTAGTTTTGGGATTTTGCCATTGACAGTATTTTGTGATTTTGTTCAATTGAGAAATGCTCCAAATGCGACTGGTTTGTTGTAAAACCGGCCGTGGTGCTCTGGCTCCCCTGCGTGTTTAGGAATCTTGCTAAGCCACTTGTGTGAGTGAAGTGTCCCTGGATACGAACTCCATCTCTCTCAGTCCCTCAGTTCATTCGTGAATACATGTAGCTTTTCCTTGTGCCACCTCTGGAACTGCACAGCACCCCAAGCTTGGCATTGGCTGCTCCCTATGCAGAACTGTGAATACAAAGACATTGGGCACTTTCAGACACAATAGGGATAATGCTTAAAGATTCTGCTATTGAAGGAAACAGCAAAGCTAAGTTCCCATTGAACATCAAAACAAAGTAAAGCGGCTCAATGGCATCCATCTGCTCTGATACTTTCTTGTCTTTTGGACTAACTTCTTTTTATCCCTGTCCATCTGCTTTCGACGGCTCGTATGCATATGTGTCAAACATATGATAGTGATAATGATCGATATCTGATCATGTGGTCATTGAACTCATTCGGTGGACTCAACTTTCTGGTTAATGAGGTCACACTTAAGTTTTTATTATCAAATCTATCGATTTGTAAAAGAAAAAGACTTGCCACAGATATGCTGAAGGATATCTGAATTTTGGAAAGACTACGCTCTGCCATGTGCAAGTGAGGTTAGAAATAGGAAAGTAGGAAATTAAATACATGACCAAAGGGCTGGTAGAGGAGGCAGCCCTTCCGAAATGTGGATCATTGGGAGTTCCTGCTCGGTAGGATATACACAAGAAAGACAAGATGGACCTGAACTGGCAGCAATCTCCAATATGTAGATCATTGGGGGACCTGCACAAGAAGTACGGTATGGACCTGAACTGGCAGCAAAATCTTGGCAGGCAGGTTGGCTATTGACACTCAGGAGTGTTTAAATTGGTGTGGTCGCGGGGGCGGGGTGGGGGCGGGGTGGGATTTGGAGTGGGAACCAGAGCAGTTGGTTCATGGTACAGTAACTGAGGAGGAATTGGAGACTTATACCAGTGCATTTAAGACCAACAACAAACAAGCAGAGGGGACTGAATACAATGGGACTGGCAACCCGAAGTTTGATTCGTTTAATGTGAGGAATCTGGCAGGTAAGAACTTGGAGCTTGGGTGAGTACATATAACTACAATGTAAATAATTCCGAGATTTCATTGTGAGAGGGACAAGAGAGCCGACAATTCAGTGGGTCCGGAGAGAGTTGCCGAATATGCAGTGAATGGCTTGAAACAGTTGTTTAAAGTAAAATAATTATCCAGTACTTTATCGAATTCGGGAAGTGTGTGATGCAATGTACAGACTAAAGTCATGAAGGAGGAAACTGGAATTGTCTGTTTGCAATATTTTCTGCTTTACTGATCGTCTTTTGTAATCTCCTGTCACCGGAAAATAGAAGCAGACAGTTTACATCAGGGAAAGTCAAACTTGATACCAGGTCAGCATCTGATGCATTGAGCATCCTTCAATGCAAGCATTATTATGGGTAAGCAGATGAATTTAGAGCCTGAATCTGTACATGGGACTACGATGTTGCAAATATTATAGGGACTTGGTTGGCTGAGGGACAGGACTGATTGCTCAACTTTCCAGGGTTTTATTGTTTTTGATGAGATATTGCGGAAGGTAAAAGAGGGGGTGGAATTGTTTTACTAATCAGGGTGAATATTACATCTGCACTTAGACAGGGAGTACTGGGGGCTCATCCACTGAGCCAACATCAGTACAGCTCAAAAATAAGATGGATTCAATCACTGTGTGAGGATTATAATTTAGTCCCTTCAACAGCGATCGAGAGATTGAGGAAAAAATATTGAAACGTGTATTAAAAACAGAGTTGCCATAGTGATGTTATTGGAGATAAATTATCTGAGATGACAGCCCAGTTGGGAACAGGCAATGCTGGATTTAGTGTTGTGCAATGAGGCAGACTATTTAAGGGATCTTAAGGTGAATTAATATTTGGAAGCAATGATCATAATATGACTGAATTTATTCTGCAATTTGAGAGGGAGAAGATAGAATCAGACATAACGGTATTACCGCTGAATAAAGGCAACTACAGAGGCATGAGAGAGGAGCTGGGTAGAATTGCTTGGGAGAGGGAACCAGCAGGAAAAGCAGTCGAACAGCAATGGTAGGGGTTTCTGGAAGTAATGCAAGAGACACAACAGAGATTCCGCCCGATTAAAAGAAGAAGCACGCTACAGGGAAGATGAAGCAACCATGGCTAACTGGAGAAGGCAGGGACAGCATAAAAACAAAAGAGTAAGCATATAATGTGACGAAGGGCAGTGGAAAGCCAGACGATTTGGAAGCTCAGGTCGGCCAATGGAGGACAGCAAAATAATAAATATGGAGGGAGGAGATTATGTATGAGGGCAAGCTTGTCAGTAAGATAAAGGGAAATTATACGATTTTCTTTCGATATGTAACGGACAAAGGCGAGGCAAAGTGGATATTGGGCTGCTGGAAATGGCACAGGAGAGACATTAGCGGGGAACAAAGAAATGGCTGAGGACACGAATAAGTTGCCAAAAATTGAAGCGTGTGAAGGGGCAGAACTGAAGATGTCACCCATCGCCAAAGCAGACGTGGTAGAAAAACACTGAATGCGCTGAATGTGGATAAATCACCTGGACCAGAAGAACTATACCACAAAGTTCTATGGGAGAAAGCTAAGCGATAATGATCTTCCAGGAATCATTAGAATTAGGGAATATCCCAGAGGACTGGAAAAGGACTATCGTAAAATCTCTGATTAACAATGGAATACACCAGAAGACAGAAAAGTACAGACCAAGTTGTCTAATCTCAGTCGGTTTTAAGATCCTGGAATTGACCGGGAAGCCTGGGATTTCTGAATATTTGGAGGTGTATAGTAATATAGGGCAAACTCTGCATGGTTTCATCAAGGGAGTTCATGCCTGACACATCTGATAGAATTCTTTGAGGAATTAACGAGCAGCTTAGACCAAAGACAGCCAAAGCATGTTATCTACTTGGATCTCGAAAAGGCCTTGGCCAAGTGCCACACAGTAAGCTATTGATTAAGATAAGGGCCCACAGTGTTAGAGGCAAGCTATTAGCATGGATAGAAGTTGGCTTTTTGGCAAAAAGCAGATAGTGGGGATAAAATTATCCTTTTCAGGATGGCAGAAGGTGACAAAATGTGTTCCACAATACTCAGTGTTGGGGTAATGTTTCACTCTGTACATTAATGGACATTAATGTGCATTAAGTTTGCAGACATTGCAAAGATATTTAGAGAGACTGGTAGCACTGAGGAGGCGGACAAGCTGCAGAAGGATTTGGACAGGTTAGGAGATCGGAAAAAATGGTGCAGTTGGAGTAAAACATGCACTACTATGAGGTTATGCACTTTGGTAGGAAGGATAGAGACGTGGAATATTTTCTAAACTGGGAAAAAATTCAGAAGTCGGAAATGCAAACAGACTTGTTGACTTAATGCTTCGGAAAGCAAATACATTGAATGGATTTATTTCGAAAGAATTGAATATAAAAGCAGGGATGTACTTCGAAGGCACTACACGCTCTGGTCAGGCCACAATTAGATTATTGTGTGCAGTTTTGGGCCCTTTATCTCAGCAAGGATGTACTGGCCCTGGAGCCTGTTCAGAGGAAGTTCACCAGAATGGTCATAGGAATGAAAAGTTCAACAAATGACAAATGCTTGAGGATTCTGAAGTTTAGAAGAATGAGAAGGAATCTAATTGAAACTTACAGATTACTGAATGACCTGGACAGAGTGGATTTTGTGACAATTTGTCCTTTGGTAGGGATCCGACGTACAGCCACGGATTAGAGGGAAGACCTATTTAGAACAGATATAAGGAGAAGCGTCTCCAGGCAGAGTATCGAAATTCTATGACATTCATTGCCACAGAAGGATATTGAGTATGTTTAAGACCGTGTAGGATGGGTTCTCGATTGTAAAGGGGATCAAGGGTTATGGGGGCAATGAGGTTGAGAAACATATCTGTTTTGATTGAATGTTGGAGCAGATTCGATTGGCTGAATGGCCCGGTTTCTACTTCTATGTCTTCTGCTCGTATGGTCTCTACTAATATTGGCTATCCGCAGTCCTCATTGTAGATTTATACTTGAATCTGATCTTCATATGATTTATAAAGAGGAACTTTCCAATACGGATTACTGGGCAATATCACGTTCGCACACCCTCGTCTCTTCAGCCATGCCCCCCAAATCTGTCTGATTTCTGTCTCCTCCCCAATGCCATAAGCATACTTTATTTGAAGTCCAGTAAGTGATACTTCATCACAGATGATTGACATCAGAAGTATCAACAGCATGACCCTCACCTGCCCTCTCTAATCCTGGAATAACAATCTGAATTGCATTTGTCAGGGATAATTGTCTGTTAAGATATCCATGCAGTTTGTCTGTTGTAACCCTATGTTGTCTTAGGCACATTTTCTTCTCAGATCGACCATCAACCATCAAAGTTGTCTCAATGTTTTATTGATATTGTAACGACTGATCACGAGTTGCAGGCTGTATGTTTCCAATTACAAACAGATAAACCTGTTGATGTTCTAACAATCCTCTGTCATTACTCCCATATCCAAATCAGATTGAATGATAACACACAATCAAGTTACCATCTCCACCATTCCTTCCTTCAGTCACCCTCATATATCCCATTCAGAATGTGCAAATTTTAGAAGTTATTTTCAAATTTAATAATAACATTATTAATAATATTTCATTGAAAGGGGTTAGCTGGAGCTATTTACTCAGTGAATGTGAATAATGTCCGTCTCCGTGGATTCTAAATGTCTCACTGGAGGATTGGGCCTCTTCTATAAATAAGGTCTCGGTTCAATGTATTATCCCATTGTAGGAGGGGGAGCATCGCTAACAGTACTAACAGGGATCAGCAGCTGCCGACAGAGAAGGAGGAGAGACCGGAATCTGACAACGTTAGACTGGAATGTTCCCACATTGGACCAAAAACTGACACCATTTGACCGGAAAGTCACAACAATGGATAAGAATCTGAAAACATGAGATTGGAATGTTCGAACAATGGATAAGAATCTGAGAACGTACGACTGGAATGTTCCAAGAAAGGATCCGAATCTGAGAACAATAGACTGGTTCGTTCCACCAGTGGAAAACAGTTTTTTCCTTCGGTCTTTACTATTTTTCTCAGCCTTGGTTATCATCGTCATCACGGGTCGAAGAAATCCTTTGGATTATACAAGGTGGCTATTATCTCATTCTCGCTATAGTTGGTGTTCCAAGTAAGTCATTCTCTTTGTCTATTAAACCGGGTTGAACTGTGTTTCTGCTCATGATAGCTAAATTTTGGAAAAGGGGAAGTCAGTGTCTTCAAAGCCAACTAAAAATACTTTCCTGAAGAATTCTATAAAGTAAATTACTAATTATAAATTACTCACTGATATGCGTGAAGGAACCAGACTGTTCCCAAATTCCAGAATCCTTCTAGCCCTGCACCGGTCTACATTTCCACAAGATTCCCACTCACAAATCCTGCCCAGTACACCATTATGATGTGTCGGTCTACTCGTCAGCCTCAGTGCAACTTCTGAATAAACTTCAGAATTTGGGCCATTGTGAAATCTGGATTAATCTGTTTCAATTCTCTTCTAACCACATGTCCATTACAAGATAATTGTACTTGAGATATTTAATTTGTACTCTCCATAGAATCTGTTAAACATGAAGATAGTGCATGGTGCTCATTCATTGACTCTTAATCTAGAGGCACCGAATAATAACCTGTTGATGTCTCATGAAGCCAGATGATGGAATTTAAATGAAACTATTATCATTTGTAATAAACAGAATCCTATCTGCTTGCCTCACGTTCTTCAGAGAAGGCAATAGGTCATCCGGCCCTGGTCAGGTCTGTGCGTGAATGCAAATCCACAGCAATGTCTTTTACTCTTTACTGTCCTCTGGAACATCTGAACCAGCCACGAAGTTCAAGATCGGCATTTCGACAAACGTATGAACGGGAAATGTTTTGAGGCATATGGCCCAAATGCAGGAAGATTAGGCTAGTTTAGTTTGGAAGACTTGGTCAGCGTGGACAAGTGGGGCCAAAGGTTCTGTTTGTGCGCGATATGACTGTATTGTTGTGGTTCTGTTCACCGTGATGTGAAATTGTGTTGCAGACGTTTCGGCCCCTGTCCAGGTGATATCCTCAGTGCTTGGGAGCTTCCATTGAAGCGCTTCTGTAATGTTTCCTCCGGCATTTATAGTGGTTTGTCTCTGCCGATTCCAGTTGTCAGTTCCAGTTGTCCGCTGCAGTGCTCGGTATATTGGGTCCAAGTCGATGTGAAAGCTGATAGAATCTGTGGGTGAGTGCCATGCCTCTAGGAATTCCCTGGCTGTTTTCAGTTTGGCTTGTCCTATAATATTTTCTTGTCCTAGTCGAATTCATGTTGCTTGTCGTTTCCTGGCTAGTTGGTGTTCAAAGATACGGATTGTTAGCTGTCTTCCTTTTTGTCCTATGTAGTGTTTTGTGCAGTCCTTGTATGGGATTTTGTACACAATGTTGGTTTTGCTCATGCTGGGTATCAGTGCCTTTGTCCTGGTGAGTTGTTATCTGAGAGTGGCTGTTGGTTTGTGTTTTGTTATGAGTCCTAGTGGTCGTAATAGTCTGGCTGCCAGTTTCAAAATGTTCTTGATGTATGGTAACGTGGCTAGTCCTTTGGGTTGTGGCATGTCCTCATTCCGTTGTTTTTCCCTTCGGCATTTGTTGATGAAGTTGTGGGGGGTATCATTTTTGGCGATTGGTTAATACATAGAGATCATCGATCTTTATGATAAGGATGTGTCGACTGGAGTACAAGTATCAGTCTGACGGCTTCAGTTATTTATAACGTATACTGATAGCCTGACGGCGGGAGCTGAGCTCAATATACATCCGAATTTGTGGATGACACAGAGAATGAAAACGCAGGTTTTTACGTAATGAAGAGAACTCCCAAACTAAAGAGCAGTACAAAGGGATTGGAGTTTTCCTGTGTATGAAACATAACGTCAGCATGAAAGCTCGTGGCCGAAATGTCGATTCTGCTGCTCTTTGGATGCTGCCTGACGTGCTGCGCTTTTCCAGCAACACATTTTCAGCAGCAAGTAACTAGGTTTGTACATTAGACGGTTTCCTGGGATGAAAGGGTTGAAGAGAGGACTCCCGCGCTCGTGGTAAGTTTTTTGAGACTCACATCAGTGACTCACTGCTACCGGCAGACCCCTGGTGCAAGCTTCTATTTGCTGCTGCCGCTACAAAACAAAAATATCTGAAGCGAAGCATATCTGAACTGCTTCCAATGTCATTATATCGACACTCAGATAAGGAGACTGAAAATAATCTCAGATAATTTTTATGTTTGTTTTCTCGGAGTAGTGAGCCTTTGTAAATCTCTTCCCCGCTGAGTATTGGAGGCAGAGATATTGAATTTTTTTAAGGCACAGACGGATGTTCATAAATAACAATGAGGGAAGTATTATTAGGCAGGAATATGGAGTGTGGGTGAAATGCTGAGGGGTAGCAAATGACACTGATTCAAAACACTCATAAACATAATGCAAAACAAAATTATAACATAGATAAAAAGTTAAAATGCAACAGTGACAGAATACAGTTCCAAAGGACCATGGGTCTGCACTGTCATTACAGAGAGACACCACTCGTGGCGGTTTACTCAGAGGGTCACCACATCTCGAGTGATGGGGTGAGATTGAGAGAGTGTCCCCATCATGGTAACCTCTGCCAGTGTGGAGAATTGAACCTGCGCTGTTAGCATCCCACTGCATTACAAACCAGCCGTTTAGCCAACTGAGTGGGAGACAGTGCAACTGTTACAGCCAGAAACAGTCATAGGCAAAGTGCAAGAGGAACTTTCATAACAAGGAATAAGGTACAATTCAAATAATGGTCAGGGTAACAGTTGAGAATAAAAACGTTCTCTGCCAGAACTTGAATTCTATACCGAGACAATTGTTAAGAAGCTGCATTTGGCTGAATACAATAAAGTGAGACAAGTGAATTCGCCATGATTATTAATTGTAATTTGGTATCGTTAACCATAAATAAGTGTATATTTCTGATTGATCTATGGAAAATGTGCTTATCATTACGTAGAAGTATAAAGCAGATGGAATATATTGTTTGGAGAGTGCGTTCCCATTGCAAATGCCCGAGAACAGACGCTTGAAGATAATCGGGGAAAAAGTGCCTGAGTGTTGTCTGGTCAGTGACAGGAACCCAGGGGTTTGAATGACTGAAAATTCCTCTAACATGGAGATGAGAAAACAATCAGATCAGCTGCGATCTTATTGAATGCTAGAACACATTTTAAGGACTGAGTGGCCTCATGATGGATTTGAAACGTATTTGATTTTTAAAAAGTACATCTCTACTCTTGGGGCACTGACATTTTCCTGAAAAATTGAATTTTTGGAAAATTATCCGAACAACCAATAATCAACATTCTCGAGAATATTCTATCGCCATGTGGGAGTATTGAAAAGGCGAGAGAGCGAGGGAAAGGGAGAGAGGGAAGCTGCTGCATGTGATAGTGAGAGCTTTGGAGCATGAGCCTTGTTCGGGGGTTGGTGCTATAACAGATATACAGTGAGTGTGTGTGAGCAGAGAGAATAGAATAAGCCGTATCCAGACAGAGCAGGTTAAGTTATTGATGCTTGTCCTGTGTTGCTGGGATCACAGAATATTTAGGGCCATGCGGACGATCGTGATGCCTTCAGCCATGAAGGAAAATCGAGCTGGCATTGAATGAGAGGGACGCCATGGAGTTGGGTTGGTAGCTAATGAGGTGAGTTTGATAAGATAGCACCAGCAAACTAGTTCAGTCTCATACAGACTATCCCTCTGTCATACTCAGTGAAAATGTCACTGGGACAAATTATTGTTAGATTCAATCCAATGAGTCGAAGACTCTGCTAACGCTACTCCCAGTTAAAAAGCTTCAGAACAAATTCTCATCCAATACACACCACCATCTGAAGTCACACCAATATCCCATTCACCCATCATTCCTGGATACATGACTCACATTGCAGGATAATTCCGAAATGTCTTCACCTCACCATTCTGAAACCTGGGAACACATCCTTCCATGACATTGTCTCTCAGTCTCCCCCTCTCTGTCTATTCCCCCAACGCTCCTATTTGTTGATACTTTAACTGATTGCCCCGCCATCTGTCTCTGGCAGTGATGTTCACACCCACAGCATTCCTGTGTCACGGCACATTGGAAATACGGGGAAATGGACGGGAGCTACACAGCCTGTCACTTCCAGCATGGGCTGCACGTTTCCCTCCGTTGGCCAGCGTTCTAACACGGTATTCTGAGAAATGTACTGGGGTGGCGGACACAGTTCCACACCCTGGTCATTTATCTTATCTGGGTTTATTCATCAATGCACTGCTGTGGTCTACATACCTTTCCACTCTATGTAGATTGTGGGTTGTGATGCACAGTACACCAGTCCGGTCTGCACAGTGCTCCCTGCTGAACACATATCTCATCTGGGTTTATAGATCAATGCACTGCTGAGGTCTGCACAGTGTTCCACTCTGGACCGATTGCAGGGTGGTGTTGAGGAGTACACTTACCTTGTCTGTGCAGTGCTCCATGCTGAACAAATATCTCCTCTGAATTTATGGTGTCTGGTCTGGTTCTGTGAGGGGGATTGAGAATGTGATCTAACTGATTCTTTCAGCTGATATGGCAAAGCCTTTATTTTTGTTCTCAATCATGTGATTGTACCCTCCAAATTCTGACTCCTCCGGCCAGTCCCATTCATCAGTCTACCTCCATAGTTCAGCAAAGTCATGGAACATAAGTAATTGTCCAGTTTCAATGTGAATAACTGTTCTGCCTATTTCTCTGGCCTTTGAATTTGCTCACCCTGGAGCATCGGGATTCACCACGATAAACCTCAGTAAGATCACTCCTCAGAACCAACGCACCAGGGAACAGAGCCCCAGCCCATTCATACATTCCATGTCGCTCAACATCACTCGCCTCCACCACCCTCCCCAACATTGTCAATATACTTGGAAATCTTTTCTGCATGCTTTCAAGTTTAACAACCTCTTCCATAGAGCAGTGAGACAGAATTAAAGGCAATATTACAGAAGTGACTGAACCTAACGTATAGGCGAAAGTGAATATAGCAGATGCGGGAGTCAAGAGTGTGGTGCTGGAAAAGCACAGCACGTCAGGCAGCATTTGAGGAGTAGGAGAACCGATTTTGCGTGCAAAAGTCGAATTTCCTGCTCCTTGGATGCTGCCTGACTGTTGTGCTTTACGAGCACCATTCTCTGAAGCTTGTGTATATCCCAGATGGCCTTCTTCTTCAAAGACTGCAATTTCCCCTCCCACATGGTCGACGATGCCATCCAGAGCATCGCATCCACTTCCCGCACCTCTGCCTTCGAATCCCACCCCTCCCAACGCAAAAGGGAAAGAACACGCTGTTCCTCACCTAATATCCAGCCAAATCTCCACATACAACACACTATCCTGCCCAGTTTGCTCCACATACAAACAGACCCCACCATTAGAGATATATTTCCCTCCCCACCCCAATCTGCATTCCATAAAGTACATTTCCGGCGCGACTCCCTTGTCAGGTCCACGCCACCCACCAACCTTTCACTCCTGGCACCTTCCCCTGCCACGGCAAGAATTGGAAAACCTGGATCCTCACCTCCACGTCATCTCCGTTCAAGACCCCGAAGGATCCTTCTACATCCTTTGTAGTTTTACCTGCACTTACACACACATCGCCTACAGTGTCCATTGCTCCTGATGTATCCTCTACATTGGGGAGACAGGAAACCAAGGTGCAGAACACTTCAGAGAACATTGCTGATGCACCCGCACCAACGAACCCCACCACCCCATGGCTGCACATTTTAACTCCCCCCTCCCACTCAGTCATGGACATGCAGGTCCTGGGACTCCTCCACCACCAAACTTTAACCACCCGACATCTGGAGAAAGAAAGTCTCATTTTCTGCATTGCGACACTGCAACCATTTGGGCGCAATGTGGATTTCACCATTTTTCTCATTTCCCCAACCCGCATCCTATCCCAGATCCAACCTTCAAAATCAGCACCGCCCCCATGACCTGTCCTACTTTTCCATCTTCCTTCCCATATATCTGCTCCACCCTCCTCTCCGACATATCACCTCCAATCCCAACTTCATCTACCTATCGCATTATCAGCTACCTTGCCCAAGCCCATCCCTTTCCCATTTATCTCTCAATTCCCTTGGGCCACAAGCCTCATTCCTGATGAAAGGCTAACACAAGAACCTCCAATACTCCTCTGATGCTGCCTGACCTGCTGTGCTTTTCCAGCAGCCCATTCTTCACTCTGATCTCCAGCATCTGCAATCCTCACTTTCTCCCTTGAGTTAATGTATCCAGAAATTTCCCCACCAGACATTTTATGCAGCTGGTCTGTTATTTTATCCTGTCTCCTTTCTAAACAGAGCGGGGCATATACACCCCTGCAGTGCTCTGGCAAAACTCCCACATACAAGGAAAAAGTAAATAAAAAGGAAAGATTTAAAGTCCGTCCGTCAGTAACCCTCATCCATTCCATCGCGGTTGAGCAAATATTGCCTTTGATTATGACATGAAATGTTATGTAAGGAAGGGGTTATCTGAGCCTGTTTGTTTGGTGACTGTGATTAATATCAGTCGCCATGGATTATAATTATCCCAGTGGAGAATTCCCATCTTTTAACAATAAATGGGCACCGTTCAATGTGTCATCTCAAAGTGTGAGCGGGATCATCACCGACAGCACGAACAGAGATCTGCAGCCCTCGATGGAGAAGGCGAGGAGAGATCATAATCCGAGAACATTAGATTGGAATATTACAACAATAGATCATAATCTGAGAACATTGGACTGGAATGTTCCAACAATCGATCAGAATCTGATAACATTGGACTGGAATGTTCCAACAATCGATCAGATTCTGATAACATTGGACTGGAATGTATCAACAATGGACAGGAGTTTATCCGGTTATGTTTGGACTTTTTCTACAAATAATGCTTTTTTGTCATTATCATCGCGGATCTATTTTGTCCTTTGGATTAGTCTATATTTTTATTATCCTCTCCTGTCTATCGTTGGTGTTCCTGGTCAGTCTCACCATCCAGTTACTTTTTTTTTCTATAAACCAGTTATGACTGCGTTACTGTTCTCTCATGTGGTCTTCATTTCTTGCCACTATTATTGTTCATGTTGAGACTCTGAATCCAAATATTCATTCTGCCGAACACTCCTAACTGCATCAGGGAACTTTTTCAATTTCTGGCTCCCTCCTTGATTCTGGCAGTGTTACTCATGGGTCTCTATGTTGACCTACTCGCTTTCAGATGTGAACCATTGTCTCACTTTCCTTGTTTTTTAAATATTTGGAGTATGGAGGATATTGCCCTCTATTATGTTTACACACTCCATTTCCTTGATGGTACTCCGCGACTCAATGCCTTCCCGATACCTTTTTTTATTCATTTGAGGAAATTGGGCATCGCTGGTTCTCCCGCATTTATAGCCCATTCCTAGTTGCCCTTGAGAAGGTGATGTGAGCTGGCCTCTTGAATCGCTGCAGTCTACTTGCTGTGGGTGGACCCACAATGACATTAGGGAGGACATTCCAGGATCCTGACTGAATGCCGGTATACATCCAAGTCAGGGAGGTGAGCGGCTTGCAGGGGGACTTGCAGGTGGTGGTTGACACAGACGAATCACAACTTTGGTGATCCCTTTGGCCATGAGCTGATTCCTGACACCATGCCCTGACCATTATTAAATTTAACTACTCACTGTTCCAGAATATTCTTTACTGGATATACCCATCTGCTGTTTGAAACTTGAGCTGTGAAGTACAGAATTAATGATAACAACAATCTGCTGCTGCCACTCTCGGATTGAAACCTTCGAACTCATACCAAAAACCCAGCAATCTGACATTCCTATGTATGCTGATCGATATCGCTATTGTGTCTGGCAATGTCTTTATTTTGATATTCATTTGCAGTTCAAACATCTGTCCATAAAACTTCCCTTAGTCTCTTTGTGTAGATTATCCAAATCCCTGACAGCTATTCATATTTAAACTTGTTTAAGTGTATTTTCTCTCACATTCAACCACCCCAAAGGCACGACAACCCCTCATCACAACACACACACACACACACACACACACACACACACACACACACACACACACACACACACACACACACACACACACACACACACACACACACACCTTATACTGGTCCAATAGAGATAGAAATCTTCCCCTACTGTGTGTATCAGATAAGCGTATCGTTCCAGTGTGAAAGTAACATTTTTCAATATTCCCCATGATGGGCAGATAAACCGGTTTTATTGAGCAATACAGGAACATGGCCTGCACAGTTCTCCATGCTGGTCTATCATCTGCTCCTAGCTTATGTTGTTTGAAAGCGATAAATCGAAATTGGGTTCAGGTGTGGAATCCCAACAGTGTGGAAATAGGCCATTTGGCCCAAAATGTCCACACCAACCACCGAAGAAGAAACCTCCCAGATCCATTCCCCTAACATAGTACTCCATACTCACCCCTGACTAATGTGCCTAATCTACACATCCCTGAACACGCAATTTAACATGACCAATTCACCTAATCTGCACATCTTTGGGCTGTCGGAGGAAAACGGAGTACCCAGAGACAAACCACACAGGCATGGGGAGAATGTGCTCAGGGAGATTGTTAGGCTCAAAGGCGGCGTCTGGGTAGTTGTTAGCGTCTTTTGTTCATGGTGTTGAATTTAGTTGGTTTGAACAGTGCTTTGTTGCTAATGGTTCTTCTGTCTCTAAGCATTATCTGAGTGTGGAAGAAGTGAAGTTGGATACTTTACAAAAAGTGAGCAAGGCAAAACTGTTAGAATTGGCAGACAGTCTGGAGTTAGGTTTGTGTTTGTCTGTGAGAAAAGGAGCGATAATTACAGCTATAGCTTGGCATTCGATTTTTGGTAGAAACATCGTCAGAGTTTTTGGAAATGGCTAGTATTCAATTGCAGATGAGGCAGCTTGAACATGAAAAGGAATTAAAACAGTTTGAAATAAGATTTAAAGTAGAATTGAAAATGAAGGAAAGGAAGAAAAAAGAACGAAAAAGAAAGAAGAAAAACAAAAAGGGAGAGAGTTTCAACCTCAAAAGATATTAGACAATAGATAATAGACAATAGGCATTAGGTGCAGGAGTAGGCGATTCTGCCATTCGAGCCTGCACCACCATTCGTTATGATCATGGCTGATCATCCTCAATCAGTATCCTGTTCCTGCCTTATCCTCATAAACCTAGATTCCACGATCCTTGAGAGCGCTATCCAATTCTTTCTGAAACGAATCCACCCACTGGTCCTCCACTGTCTTCTGGGGCAGAGCATTCCACGCAGCCACCACTCTCTGGGTGAAGACGTTTCTCCTCATCTCTGTCGTGAATGGCCTACCCCTTATTTTTAAGCTGTGTCTTCTGGTTCGGGACTCACCCATCAGCGGAAACATGTTTCCTGCGTCCAGAGTGTCCAATCCTTTCATAATCTTATACGTTTCAATCAGATCTCCGCTCAGTCTTCTAAATCCAAGGGTTTACAAGCCCAGTCGCTCCAATCTTTCAACATAAGATCGTGCCGTCATTCCAGGAATTGACCTCGTGAACCTACGCTGCACTCCCTCAATAGCCAGAATATCTTCCCTCAAATTTGGAGACCAGACTGCACACAAAATTTCAGGTGCGGTCTCAACAGGGCCCTGCACAGTTGCAGATGAACCTCTTTGCTTCTATACTCAGTCCCTCTTGTTATGAAGGCCAGCATGCTATTAGCTTTCTTCACTATCCGCTCAACCTTCATGCTGACCTTCATTGACGAGTACAGAAAATGGAAACATTTTCAGCTCTGATCTCCAGCATCTGCAGTCCTTACTTTCTCCTCGAAGACTTCATTGACTGGTGCACAAGAACACCCAGATCTCTTTGTACTGCCCCTTTACCTGACTTGACTCTATTCACGTAGTACTCTTCCTTCCTGTTCTTGCCACCAAAGTGGATAACCATACATTTATCCATTGAACATAGAAAGATACAGCGCAGTACAGGCCCTTCGGCACTCGATGTTGCGCCGACCGAAGCCTACATAACCTACACTAGCCCAATAACCTCCATATGCTTGTCCAATGCCCGCTTAAATGACCATAAAGATGGAGAGTCCACCACTGCTACTGGCAGGGCATTCCATGAACTCACAACCGGCTGAGTAAAACGTCTACCCCTAACATCTGTCCTATACCTACCACCCCTTAATTTAAACCTGTGTCCCCTAGTAACAGCTGACTCCATACGCAGAAAAAGGTTCTCACTGTCAACCCTATCTAAACCCCTAATCATCTTGTATACCTCTATCAAATCTCCCCTAATCCTTTTTTTCTCCAAAGAGAAGTGTCCCAAGTGCCTCAGCCTTTCCTCATACCATGCCAGCCAACATCCTTGTAAACCTCCTTTGCACTCGTTCCAATGCCTCAACATCCTTCCTGCAGTATGGCGACCAAAACTGCACACAATACTCCAGATGAGGCCGCACCAGAGTCTTATACAACTGCAACATGACCTCAGGACTCCGGAACTGAATTCCTCTACCAATAAAACCCAGTACACCATATGCCTTCTTCACAGCACTATTTACCTGGGTGGCATCTTTTAAATATCTGTGTACATGGACACCAAGATCCCTCTGCTCATCCACACTACCAAGTAGTCTACCATTAGCCCAGTAATCCATCTTCTTGTTACTCCTACCAAAGTGAATGACTTCACACTGAGCTACATTGAATTCCATTTGCCACCTTACAGCCCAGCTCTGCAACTTTTCTGTATCGCGCTGTAACCTGCCACATCCTTCTTCGCTGTCCACAACTCCACCGCCTTTCGTGTCATCTGCAAACTTGCTCACCCAGCCTTCAAGCCCCTCCTCCAGGTCATTTATAAAAATGACAAACAGCAATGGTCCCAAAACAGATCTTTGTGGAACACCGCTAGTAACTGCGCTCCAAGATGAACCTGTACCATCAATTACTACCCTCTGTCACCTTCCAGCCAGCCAATTCCTAATTCAAACCTCTAATACAACCTCAATGCCATATCTCCGTAGTTTTTGCATTAGCCTGCCATGGGGTACCTTATCGAACGCCTTGCTAAAATCCATGTACACCACATCTATTGCTTTACCCTCGTCCACTTCCTTGGTCACCTTCTCAAAGAATTCAATAAGGTTTGTGAGGCACGACCTGCCCTTCACAAAACCATGCTGACTATCCTTGATCACATTATTCCTATCCAGATGTTCATAAATCCTATCCCTTACAATTCTCTCTAAGACTTTGCCCACAACAGAAGTGAGACTCACTGGCCTAAAGTTACTCGGGCTATCCCTGCTCCCCTTCTTGAACAAGGGGACCACATTCGCTATCTTCCAATCTTCTGACACTATTCCCGTAGACAACGACGACATAAAAATCAAGGCCAATGGCTCCGCTATCTCCTCCCTAGCTTCCCAGAGGATCCTAGGATAAATGCCATCAGGCCCAGGGGACTTATCTATTTTCATCCTTTCCAGTATTCCCCAGACGTCTTCCCTACGTACCTCAAGGCCATCCATTCTAATCACTTGTGACTCAATATTCACATCAGCAACAGTGTCTTGTTCCTGAGTGAATACTGACGAAAAGTATTGACTTCGTGTCTCATTTAGATTTTCCACCTTTCCCCTCAACCTCCTTTTCCACCTATCCATTCCACCCTCTCCTCCTTGATCTATCACCTTCATCCCCTCCCCCACTCACCCATTGTACTCTATGCTACTTTCTACCCACCCCCACCCTCCTCTCGCTTATCTCTCCACGCTTCAGGCTCACTGCCTTTATTCCTAATGAAGGGCTTTCGCCCGAAACGTCGATTTTGAAGCAACTTGAATGCTGCCTGAAATGCTGTGCTCTTCCATCACCACTAATCCAGAATTAGAGAGAACCGTCCACTTAGAAGGTGGAGATGAAAGTAGACAGTCGGCTGAAATAAGGAGAATAGTGAGGATGAGCAACCCGATGGTAGCCAAAGACCTGACGTGTATCTGTTTTAATACATCCAGGCATTGCAGACATTTGATGAGAAGGATGTAGACGCCTTTTTAATTTTAATTTTATTTCAGAAAGTGGATAAACGAATGCAGTGTCCAGTGACTATGTGGATTCGGTTGATCCAAACATAGCTAATAGGTATCAGGGTTGAGGTGTTTGCATCCATTTCAGAGAAGGTATCTCGGGGAGGGGGTAGGGTTATGAGAAGGTGAAGAAAGCAATCTGAAGTGCATATGAGCTTGTGTCAGAAGCCGACAGACATCGTTTCAAGAATCTAAAAGAAAGGCTCCCTGTTTAAATGTACATTGAGTTTGAAAAAGTCAGTCAAAGTAATTTTGAAAGGTAGATAAAGGCAGTAAAAGCAGACCAAACCTGTGACACTCTTAGAGAGATTCTCACTTCGGAGTAGTTCAAATATTCACTTCCTGAGTCGTGAGAGCTCATTTGGAAGAGAAAAGAGTTACAATGGCAAGATTAGAAGCTGCAATGACTGATGATGACAAGTTGGTACAAAAATCAACGATTGGCTTCTATGAAGGATTGACAAGGATGAGTGAGAAATTCTTAAAACGTACACCCGTGAGGGTAAGGTTTACTGGCGTAGGCCAGGAGTAGCAGGTAAAGAGGTTACAGCATTAACAGGTGCAGAAGCATATAATTCTTTTATGCTGAGACATAAGGAGATATGTCATTTAGAAGGACTGTGAGAGAGATGAGAAGTGCTCAATTATGAAACATGTGGTTGGAGTGTCCGATGAAACCATCAACAAAAAATATTTCACAATTGGGAAGGTAGCCTTGAGCTTGGTGTTGTCGTTGCAACATTTCAGTATTTACATTGCCAACAACATGCCTGAGCAAAATCTACATACTGATCATAACGTCTATTAGTTTTCAGGCAAATTTAGGGAGAATACGTCCAGTCTGTTCAGATAGAGGTTACTATTGTTGCCATTCAATTTGGAAGTTATGCAGGTGACAGGACAAGAAAATGTACTTGCTGCCAAGTTGTCGAGACTTGGATGAAGTAAGACAGAGGTATTTTGTGGCCGGACTGAACTGACTGAAATAGCATGGGGTTGTGAATGTTTGCATGCTTAGTGTCAATGTCATACAAATGTAATGTTGTCTACTAATAGAGTAAGAATAAGGGGCTTAAAATGAAGCTGCAGTTGTATACTGATGGTTCATGTTTTTCAAAGGGGGAGGTTTGACGATACTGTCACTTTAAAAAGGTTATTTTCTCTTGGTCGTTTTTGAAGACAGGTCTTAAAGGCAGCGATGCCGAACTGCCACCTGAAAATGACTGCAGTAAATAACTGAGGAGGCCTTTAGGTTTTATTAAAACGATGGGAACAATAAAAGGGCAGCGGCCAGCTCTCCCAGACCAGGTCGACTCGTTTTGTGTTTAGCTGCAGCATTGAGCGGCTGCTTGGGGTCCCAGAAGAGTTGCAAGTTTCAATGCATGATCCCCAGCTGCTCTTCTCTCTGAGATCTCTTCTAATGTAGTTTCTTTCTGGATTGGAAATCTACACGTAAAAATCTGTATTTGAGTTTTCCTTTGTGCCAAGCGGTGTTTACCAAGAAGGTACATTTTTTTGCATGTGTTCCAATCTATAAACTAACCCAATTGTTATTTTCTTTGATTGATTTTTAACTAAAGCGTTTGAAGAGATTGTATTTTGCTTCACGCTTCATATCTAAGGTTGCAATAAGGAAAAGTTTGGGCTGGAGCAACCTTTTTAACATACTTTATGGGGGTCTCGTCTGACCCCAACTCTCGTAGCTTAGGGTCTACTGACTGACTCCAGTTATTGGAAAGTTAGTGGAGGGGCTGGAGATGGTTTGCTGGAGGATGTGTTGTGAGCTGCCTCACACATTCAGGGAGACCTGATGATTTTCTGACCCAAATCTGGATGGAGCCTGGGGGCTGTAGTTACAGCATCTGGGTCTGTAACATGAACAACAAATGGAGCAGAGGCTGCAGAGAGAGGAAGCTCTGAAACCACGGAGAGAGTGTGTGTGGGGAAAGGGATCTGCTCTATCCACCCCGGGTTTTCCAGGAACTGCTTCCCAAGCTCCACTTAACCCAGGAGCAGAGTGTGAGGGGGCCCTGACTGAACAAGGAGTTGGTCACAGAGCGGTGTCACCTCCTTCAACACGACCTGCAGCTTCACACCAGGGGTATAACGGTGCTGTTAAAAGCTGTTAGGGGCACCGTTTTATTCAGATTCTATGATCCGGAACTTTCCAGGCAGGACTGGGTGACAAATCCATCATCTCCCAGTATGTCGACATCACTGGTGACATTCTGTCAAACTGTTTTCGACTGATTTATCCGGAGTGCCTCTTTCCTGTTTGCTAACCAGTCGTCCCCCATTCCTTTGTAAAATATTCGAAAGGCTGAATAAGAACAAGGAACATCAGTCAATAATTCAGCCGCTCCAGCCTGCTCCACCACTGAATACAATCACGGCTGACGTCATCACGGCCTCTGTTCCACTTTCCTGCCATCTCCAATCTTCTGGTCTCTTGTTGTAGATTGCGGCACATGAAAAAATATCCACTCCACGCCTACACTTTCAATTAATTTTTGGCATCTTACAGACCTCAATGTTATCTCTTTTCACTTTTATAAACTTGAGAGTATCCGCCTGAATTGCTCAATCTCACTTCATCCCTCATTTCTGGAATCAATCGAATGAACCTCTTCTGATTTACCTCCAATGCAAATGAATCCTTCCTCACCCAAACGGTACTCCAGTTGCAGCTTCACTAATGTCTTGCGTAGCTACAGCAACACTCCCTACCTTTCAACTCTATCCTTTTACGAATAAAAGCTGAAACTACGTTTGCCATTACTTGCTGTAGCTGCATGCAGGTTTTTTGTGAAATGCACGTGAACACAGAGACCCCTCTGCACCTGAGCACTTTAAAGGTTCTCTCCATTTAGATAATAATTTGTCTTTCTATTTCGCTGGCCACATTGAATAATTTCATAGTTATCCACTTTAACTTTCATTGCCAAATGTTACCCTACTTAACCAACTTATCAATATTCATTTTTAAACCTCTTACATCCTCATTCCGAAGTAATTTTCCACCGATGTTAGTGTGATCTGAAAAAATGGTTATAGTATTTTCTATCCTGTCAACCGTGTAATAATATTGATGACAAATAGTTAAGGCATGACTACCTAAATCTGTGGCACCCCACAAGGTACATTTGTCAAAAGAAAAAGACATCTGACTGCATTTTCTTGGTTCACCAGTCCTCCAACCAAGCTAATAAATTACTCCTAAACCCATGTTTTCTGCTTTTACTGCTTACTCTTTGGACAAGCGATATATCCAATCCCTTCTGGAAGACCAGATATAGTCCATTTCCAGAATTCCCACGATCCACCTTGTTTGTGACATATTTAAATAACTCAAGCAAACAATTCAAACATGATTTAGCCTTCGTAAAAGCATGTTGACTCTGACGGAGTGTGGTTTAACTTTGCAAATGTCCTGAACAATGGATTCTAACAATTTGCCTTAGATTACTATAATTTATCGTTAAACATTACTCTCTAATGTATACCATTATTATAAGTTCTTCCCTTTCGAAAACCTTGATGTTTTCTTTGAATTCCAGTTTAACAGCCACAAGGCGTTAAGAGATCTGCTCCAATTGCTGTGTAAGAGTCATGTGTGGCTGAATGGACTCATCATCCTGCTGGTGTACAAACTCGATAGGCTGACGTCTTTCGGGTGTTCCCATGTTGTCGGCTCCAAGGCCAGAATGACCTCCTCCTTTCGATGTGTTAGAGGGGTGGGGGATAATGGGTCTGCTCAAATTCCTCCGTAACAGGCTCTGGAGAAACTGAACGGTCTCCTCACGCATCCCTGACATGGGACCGAGGTCTTCTATGATTGGTTTTATCCTGCTCCCTTACAACAGGCACGTGTCTGAATTACCTCCGCCTTTCTCATAAGAAAAGTCTCAGATAGATTGTATCCTTATCCAATTCACTTGCAACAGGCTCAGTGGGGCTGAATGGCCTCCTGTTATCCCAGCATAACAATCTCCAGTCACTGTGTGGCCTCTTCCGTTTCCTGTGTAACAGACTTGACGGGGCTGAATGGACTGATCCGTTTGCTGTGTAATAGGTGACTGGTCCGTTATGGTCTACTCTGGTTTCAGTGTTACAGGCTTGAGGGGCTGATTGGCCCTGTTCCTGTAACTGCATATCAGGACCCAGGGGCTGAATAGCCTCGTCCTGTTCTGCTGTCACAGTGTTGAAAGCCTGAATATCCTTGTGTCGTTCCTGTGTAACAGGCTGGAGAATGGCATGGATTTCTCCATTATGTGTGTAATTGGCTTCGGTTGCTCACACCTTCCAGTCATCTATGTGAAAATAAGATCATCTTTCATTCTTGTAAAGTCCAATGTGTATTGGATCAACCTGACCATCCTTTCCTTCTAAACTAACAGCTTCATTACACGAATCAGTAGAGGGAGCCATCGCAGAACTGCTTCCAATGTAACAATATATTTTCCTCAGTGAGGAGATTAAATCTGTACACAGTACTCCAGATGTGATCTCACTCAGAACCTGTACAGTAGCAGCGACGGTTTACCAGCCTGCTGTAAGGTTCCCACCCATGTTAGACCTATCTCAGCTGTCGCGGGGAATACACAGCATTGTTGAAAATCGTTTTCCTTCTCTATTTCACCAGCATAACGGGCGATCTGGAGAAAATCTCAGAATAAACCTTGCGAAGATCATAAATGATGTGCGAGATGACTTCTACCATTAGTCTCCCCAGAACCAACTTCACTGAGGTTTCAATGAATCCTGAAAGGTGGACCTCAGAAACAGCAATGAGAAGCAAACATTGATGGGAGTTATATATTAAAGTGAAATCTGCAATCCAAATGTTGGGCCTGTTATAAAGCAGGAAATGGGATATACACGTTTGTGGGGACTGCAGTAATAATGTGTTGTTTAAATTATATCTAAGCTATGTTAACCCAAATGAATGCTATTGCTGGGAAAAAAGAATTTCATGAGCATGCGGGAGATGGCTTGCATTAACATTATTTCGAGCACTGAGGTCGAAATTAGGGTTTTTAGGAATTGGTGTTGAATGATCAGAAGAGCTAATTAAAAACTTTGCTGTAAACGACCTTTTGGGAAAAGTGGCCACAACTTTTTATTTGAGATTAGGTTCCCTACAGTATGGAAAAAGGCCCTTCGGGCCAAAAAGTCCACATCAAACCTTCAAAGAGTAACCCACCCAAACCGGTTTCCCTCTGATTAATGCACCTACCGCTATTGGCAGTTTAATATGGCCAATTAATTTGACCTGCACATCTTTGGACTGTGGGAGGGAACCGAAGTACCCGAGGTAACCCACCCTGACACGGTGAGAATCTGCAATCTCCACACAGAGTTACCCGAGATTGGAATCAAATAGGGGTCCCTGTTGTTGTTAGGCTGCACTGCTCGACAATGAAGTATGGTGCTGTCTCTACTGGTTTTATGATGTTTGTGTGCACAACGGTTTTTGTTTTATTTGAAGTAACCATTATGAATCTGAGTCATGCAAGCCATGAAGGTGTGAGGAGAAAGTGGGGACTGCAGATGTTGAAGGTCAGAGTCGAAGAATGTGCTGCTAGAAAATTACAGCTGGTCAGGCAGCATAGTAGTGGCATGAGAATCGACATTTCAGGCATTAGCTCTTCATCAGAAATGAGGCTTGTCGACCGGGGGGTGGGGGAGTAAGAGATAAATGGGAGGGGTATATGGCACGGGGAAGGAAGCCTGGAAAGTGAGAGGTAGATGAAGGAGGGTTTGAAAGTGAAAGGTGATGAAGGGAGACAGAACGCCTCATCTACTGCATCCATTAAACCCAATGTGGTCTTCTCTACACTGGGGCCACAGGATCATTTCAGAGACCATGTCTGGTCTTGCCACACTGGCCAAGCTCACCACCTTGTGGCTAAACACTTTAAGTCCCCCTCCCGCTCCACCAAGGACATGCAGGTCATGGGCCTCCTCCATCACCAAACCCTAACAACCTCAGTAATGGAGGAGGAAAGCCTTATCGTCCCCCGTGGGTCCCTTCAACCACAAGTGATCAATGTGGATTTCACCAGTTTCCTCATTTCTCCAAATCCCACCTTATCCCAGTCCAACCTTACAACTCGGCACCGTCATCTAGAATGTTCCTATGTGTCATTCTTCCTTCCCACCTATCCACACCGCCTTCCTCTCTGACCTATCACATTCACATCCCCCCATCCAACTATTAGATCAAAGGAAGCAGCTTAGAAAAAATGCTAAGTGTTGTAGTAAGCCAGTGGATTCAGAGAAATGTAGGACCTAGCAAATTCGAACCAAGAAACTGAGGGAAAAAAATCAAAAAGCGAAGAAGCATGCAAACAAATAAACAACGTAAAGACTGCTATAAAGCTTCAAACAATGTATGAAACAAAACTAAAAACAAGATCAAACGTGGAACACTGAGTGTGCAGACAGGGTAATTTATTGCAACGAACAGAGAAATTACAGGGAAAAGAATCAGATTCTTTGTGTCTGACTTCATGGAAGAATATCCAGAAATTTTCCCAGAAATACCAAATGACCATGGGACTTGTATAACTAAAGTCTAGGATCATTCATATCAGTGATGAGGTAGCATTTGAAAGGACATCTGGATTGAGTGTTGATAAATCTGACAGACCAGATTTGCTTCATACAAAAATTTCAGTGGAAGCAGAAATAGTCATATTGATTGCATTACGCATTTTCATGTTATTTTCCGACACATTCCCGAAAGCAGGTAGCCAATCGGGATAAGGGACGGTTATAAATATTATCCGCCAGTTTAAGAACGGATGAAGATGGACAGTGGTAAACTACAGACCAGGTAACTTTTCATCCGCAGTCGGGTGTCTGTTGGACTCAATTACAAAGTGCATGCTACTAGATATATAGAAGGCAATAGCATAACTGGGGAGTGCGATAATGCATTGATTAAAGGAAAATCAGAAGTGGCAAACAATCATTTGAAATAGTTTTAAGATGATTCTTGTAGTCTTCAGCCATGAGGATCAATGGATAACATACAGTTCGATATTCAGGAGCATTTTTTAAGAACTCACATACTAATATCATCAGAAAAGTTAAAGCGGAAGATATTGGGCAGAACATATGTAAATGGGAAAGAAACAATTATGTTTGCAATCATGTGATTGTAACTGGAATATAGAAGATGTCATGTACCCGTTGCATATCGTGTTGCTGAGACAATGCTGAGAGTATTGTATACTGCTGTGGAGTCCCCATCTAAAAACGAATACACTGAGTACGGAGGAACTGCAAAAGGCATTCTCCAGATTTTTCCCAAAGATGGCAAGATTGTTTGGGATACTCGGCCAGTGATCTCGAATTTCAAATCATGAGAGCTAATTTGTTTTGAATCTTAGAAACATAGAGGGGACTGAATAACAGAGAACACTGAGAAATGCAAGCAGATGCCGTTAGGGAGAATACCATGATAGTCTACACGGACAACACGTAGAACAGAATAATCAGTGAACAGTTCGTGTCCATCAGAAATCAAGGGGGCAATCTGTGTTTGAAGCTGGAGAACACTGAGAGATTGTGACATGAGATCTTCACATGTGTTTTACTTGGGAGAAGGAGGAGGCAGCTACAGTATTCGAGTTCTTTGAGGACGTGACTAGAAAGGTTGATGAGGGTAGAGCTGTGGATGTGGTGCATATGGACTTCAGCAAGGCACTTGATAAGGTTCCCCATGGCAGGCTCATTGCGAAGGTCAGGAGGAATGGGATACAGGGTAACTTAGCTGTCTGGATACAGAATTGGCTGGCTAACAGATGCTAGCGAGTGGTAGTAGAAAGAAAATATTCTGCCTGGACGTCAGTGGTGAGTGGTGTTCCACAGGGCTCTGTCCTTGCGCCTCTAATGTTTGTATTTTTTATTAATGACTTGGATAAGGTGATTGAAGGATGGGTCAGCAAGTTTCCAGATGACACAAAGGTTGGATGTGTCTTTGACAGTATAGAGGGCTGTTGTAGGCTTCAGCGGGACATTGACAGGATGCAGAGATGGCCTGAGAGGTGGCAGATTAAGTTCAACCTGGATAAATGCGAGGTGATGCATTTTGGAAGGTCGAATTTGAAAGCTGAGTACAGGATTAAGGATAGGATTCTTGGCAGTGTGGAGGAGCAGAGGGATCTTTGTGTGCAGGTACATAGATCCTGTAAAATGGCCACCTAAGTGGACAGGGTTGTTAAGAAAGCAAATGGTGTTTTGGTTTTCATTAACGGGGGATTGAGTTTAAGAGTCGTGAGATCTTGTTGCAGCTCCATAAAACTTTGGTTAGACCGCACTTGGAATACTGCGTCCAGCTCTGGTCGCCCTATTATAGGAAAGATGTGGATGCTTTGTAGAGGGATCAGAGGAGGTTTACCAGGATGCTGCTTGGACTGGAGGGCTTATCTTATGAAGAGAGGTTAACTGAGCTTGGACTTCTCCATTGGAGAAAAGGAGGAGGAGAGGGGACCTAATTGAGGTATACAAGATAATGACAGGCATAGATAGAGTCGAAAGCCAGAGACTACTTCCCAGGGCAGAAATCTCCAAAACGAGGGGTCATAGATTTAAGCTGGTTGGAGGAAAGTATAGAGGGGATGCCAGACGCGGGTTCTTTACGCAGAGAGTTGTGAGATCATGGAATGCGTTGCCAGCAGCAGTTGTGGAAGCAACGTCATTGGGGACTTTTAAGAGACTGCTGGACATGCATATGGTCACAGAAATTTGAGGGTACATACATGAGCATGAATGGTCGGCACAACATCGCGGGCTGAATAGCCTGTTCTGTGCTGGACTGTTCTCTGTTCTAAGTTCTAAGATGGATGGGGAAGTATCTTGAACAGATTGATGTAAATTGCGAGCAGTAATTTGAGGCTTTAGCTGGTAGAAAATTGGACTGGTGGCCAGGTCTGAACGAGTTGTATCGCAGGCTGCTGTTGGAGTCAAGGGGGGAAAGTCTCTGAATGAAAAAGTGAATTTGAATCGGAACATAGGGTTGGTCCCAGAGGACTGGAGAACAGCTAATGTGATTCCAATTCACAGTAAAGATGGTAGAGATAGACCAGGGAACTATAGACAAGCAAGTATTAGATCACTGTTAGGGAAACTACAGGACAAAATCGAGAAGGAGAAATTTGAACTCCAATCAGAGTGGCAAGGCTTGGTCAGGGATAATCATCATGACTTCAGCAGAGGGAAGTCACATCTAATGAATTGGAATTAGTTTGAGGAGGTCTATTAATTAGTTTTGCAGCAAGGACATTGACAAATCTCCACATGGGAAAATGGAAAATAAAGTAAAATTCAAAGTTTGTGAGAAGATTTGTAGCTCGGGTGCTCGTTGTTGTGGTTCTGTTCGCCGAGCTGGGAATTTGTGTTGCAGATGTTTCGTCCCCTGTCTCGGTGAAATCCTCCGTGCTTGGGAGCCTCCTGTGCTTGGGAGCCTACATCACTGAATCGCTTCACAGGAGGGTCCCAAGCACAGAGGGTGTCACCTAGACAGAGGACGAAATGTCTGCAACACAAATTCCCAGCTCGGCGAACAGAACCTCAATAATAAAGTAAAATGTCATGGAATCAAGGATAGCTTTGAAAATTTACAACGAAAATTGTCTTAATGGCAGGAGATGGGGATTGTGAAGAAGGCTGTTTGTGTGACTGGAGATCAGTGTCCCCGGTATACCACAGGGATCAGTGCTGCGTCCCTGTTACTTGTGGTATTCATAAATGGTGCAGGTATGAATGGGGAAGGTGGGTGGGGGGGGGGGGGTTGGGTAGATGGGGTGGAGGTTGTGATAAGTAAGTTTGTGTTTGCCCGTTTAGTTGTCAGTAGGAGGAAGGTCTTATGTTACAGAAAGATACAGATGGATTGGATCAATTGCAGATGGAATATAAATCTGATCAGTATGAGGCGATGCAGTTTGGAAGAAGAAAGCATACAGGGGAGGACTCAATGAATAGCAGCACACTAGGAAGCTCGGAGGATGCTTCTCCACACATCCCTGAATGTGACTGGACAGGTTAATAGGTTAGTTAAGAAGTGAACCTTGGGTGTAGCATTTATTAATTGGGGCGTACATTATAAGTGCTATACAGGTCTTCGGCAGGCCACGATGGAATACTGTGTGTAGTTCTGGGAACCACATTACAGCAAGGACGTGATGGTGCTGGATGTTGTGCAGAGGAAATTCAGCAAGAGGTTCCCTGGCATGGAGGATATCAGCTGTGGAGAGAGGCTGGATAAGCTCGGGTTGTTTAGTTTGGAGCAGAGAAGACTGAGGGGGATGTGATTAACAAGGATAAGATTATGAGGGGCATGGACAGGGTGGATAGACAGCAGCTGTTCCTTTTAGTCAGAGGGTCAAGAACAGGGGAGCACTTTTTTAAAGTGAAGGGTTTGAAGCTTAGTGAAAAATTATAGATTGTTATTTTTCACCCAGAGGATGTTGGGGTCAGGAATTTACTTCTTGAAAGGAGAGTTATCACAGGTATCCTCACTACCATTAAAAAGTGCTTGAACGAGCGCTTGGAAGTGTCATATCATTCCCGGCTATGGGCCTGGTATAGAAAAGTGGGACAATTTTTTTTTGACAGCTGTATTTCTGACAGTACAGAATATATACTCCTGTGAGTGTGTGGCGAACAAAGGTCAATCATTGAGCAGCTACGGCGGGAATTGATGTGTTTCTGAAGATTATATTCATAAGGGTTATAAGACTGAATTGTAATAGATTGTCAATTTATGTCAATGTGAGAAATAACATAAAACAAGTGCAGCTTCCTTACAATCTGAAACCAGAGAATGGATAATGGGGAACAGGGAAATGGCAGAACTATGAAACAGCTACTTCAGTTCTGTCTTCGCAGAACTTTCTAACAATACGAGGAAAACCAAGTCTGGTGTGGGAAAATGATATAATGCATTGAACATAAAACATAGTAAGTAAATGTGTAGGAGAAATTATTAAAGCTGAAGTAATAATCATAGAAAACACTAACATAGATTTATGAAATGGGAATTATTTTGGAGAAACAGACTGGGAGACAAATGAAATAGAAGCAATGGGTGTAAAACATTGGGATTTTCAGAATTGTGTTTGTGAAAGCTCCAAGCCCAGTTTGTAAAATCAAATCTTAGTGAATTGGGGCGAATATATGGACATGATTCTAGAATGGGACAGCTGGCAGGAAGCAGTGAACAGAAATAAACAGATTCGTCAAGCAAAAGCCTGACATTATCTGTAAGGTATGATTCTGTGAGCATGACTATATCCCAGACTCCCCATCACCTTCCCCAGATATCTCCTGTCTCACCAGCAGGACAGACACAGCAGATGAGGCGGCACAGTCGGATACAGTTGGAAGGGAATTGCTCTCGTAATCCTCAACCGTGATTCTGCATCCCACGAAGTCTCATGGCGTTAGCTTACACATGCTAAAGGAAACCTCCTGCTGATTACCATGTACCAGCCTCTCTCAACTGACGAATCAGTACTCCTCCATGCTGACCAACACTTGGAGGAAGCACTGAGGGTGGCAAGGGAGCAAAATGTACTCTGGGTGGGGGATTTCAATGTCCACCAAGAGTGACTCGACAGCAGCATTATTAATCGAGCCGTTCGGGTCCGAAAGGATATAACTGCGAGACTGGGTCTGTGGCAGCTGGTGAAGGAACCAACAAGAGGAAAATACATACTTGACCACATCCTTACTAATCTGCCAGTTGCAGAAGAATCTGTCCATGACAGTATCGGTTTGAGTGACCACCGCAGAGTGATTGCATAGACCAAGTCCCACCTTCACATTGAGAATAACCTCCATAATTTTGAGTGGTACGATCACCGTGCTAAATAAGACAGACTTAAACAGACCCAACAGCTAAAGTCTGGGTTTCCATAGGTGCTATGTGTCAGCAATAGCAGCAGAACTGTACTCCCCCACAACCTTTTGGCCTAGCATATAACCTCACAACAATTACCATCAAGCCGAGAAATAACCTTGGATCAATAGAGAGTGCTGGAGGGCAGGCACAACACCAGACATACCTGAAAAGGAGGTGTCAACAAGAAGCCACCAACCAGGACTACTCATGTGCCAATTGGCATAAGCAGTATGTGATAGACAGAGCTAAGTGATCCCACAAGCAACGGTTCAGATCTAAGCTCTGCAGTCCTTCCACTTCTAGTTGAGAATAGTTATGGACAATTAAACACGTCATTGAAGGAGGAGATTCTACCAGTATCCCCTTTCTTAATGGTGTAAGAGCCCAGCACTTCAGTGCAAAAGATAAATTTGATGCATTCGCAACAGTCCATCTCAGCCTACTTCAGTGGTCCTCAGCAATTCGGTTATCAGTCATCATCCAATATGTTTCACTCTACACGATATCCAGAAACGGTTGGAGACACTGAATACCCCAAAGGGGACACATACTGACAACATTCTGGCATGAATAGTCCTGAAATCTTTTGCTTTAGAACTTGTCACTGCCCTAACTAAGCTGTTCCAATATCATTTCAACAATGACATTTTCCCCAATTAAGTGGAAAATTACACAAGTATCGCCGATACAGAAAAAGCAGAACAAATCCAATCCGGCTAATTACCACCCCATCAGTCTACTCTCGATCATCAGTAAAGTGATGGAAGGTGTCAATGCTTTCAAGCAGCACCTGCTCAGAAGTAACCTGGTCAATGACACCCAGTTTGGGCTCCACCAGGGTCACTCAGCTCCTGATCTTGTTACCTTGGTTCAAACATGGAAAAAAGAGCTGAATTCCAGAGGTGGAATGAGAGTGACAGCCCTTTAAAACAAGACTGCCTTCGACCAAGTGTGGCATCAAGGTCTGTTAGCAAAACTCGAATCAATGGGCACTAGGGAAAACTCGCCGCTGGTTAGAGTCATACCTGATACCGAGGAAGATGGTTATGGTTGATAAAGGTCAGTGAACTCATCTCCAGCACAACTCTGTCAGAGTCCTTCGGGCAGTGGCCAAGGCTCAAACATCTTCAGGGCTGCTTCATCAATGACCTTCCCTCTACTAAAAGGTCAGAAGTGGGGATGTTCGCCAATGATTGCACCGTTTTCAGCAACATTTGTGGCTCCTCAGATACTGAATTAGCCCATGTCCAAATGTGACAAGATCTTGTCAGTATCCAGGCTGACAAGTGGCAAGTAATCTTCAGGCCACACAAATGCCAGACCGTGACCATCACCACTAAAATACAATCTAACCAGTGCCCCTTGTCATTCAATGGTGCGACTATCACTGAATCCACAGTGGACTGCAACGGTTCTACAAGGCAGCTCACAACCAATTTCTTAAGAGCAACCAGGGACAGGTAATAAATGCTGGCCCAGCCACTCAAACCCAGATTCACGAAATAAATAAATTGAAAAACAACATTTTTTTAACAGTGGAATGTTGCTGAGGTATCACAAGGATCGGTGCTAAGGTCCCAACTGTTCACAATACCCATTAAACATTTGGTTGCGGCAATCAAATACAATATATCCCAACCTGCTGACAGCACTAAAGTATGTTGTATTGTGAGTGGGTGAGGAGGTTGCACAAAAGCTTCTCGCTGAGGAACACAAGTGGAATGAATCGGCAGATACCTGACAGATGGAGAGCAAGGTGGGTAGAGGTGACGGTGTGCCCTATGGCGGTAACAATAGACTGGAAGCCTAACGTTTAAAAAGGGATTGCTTGAAACATGTTGACCTACAAAGGGACGCATGCTTCCTTTTGTTGTTTCCTACTGCGCAGCCGTCCGAGGTCCCTGCAGTGCAGTGAGTTCTGAACCCAGAAGTAAATGCTGGGAATGACATTGACACGCTGACCAGTGTATATTGACCCACCAAGTGGGAAGCTGCAACATTGCAAAAGATCTGGAACTCCCTGTAGACCAGTCACTGAACACAATATTGCAGGAACAGAAAGCAATTAGGAAGGTAAATTGTACGCTGACCTTCATTTCAGGGTGATTTGAATCCAGGAGTAAGGATCTCCGTACCTCATAAAGGGAAAACCTGACATTGAAGGAGAGCAGTGAAGGATGACCAGATTGATCTCTGGAATTAAAAGCAAATTATTGAAGATGTTGGAATCTGAAACCAGAAAAGAGAAAATGCTGGAAAATCTCAGCAAGTTTGGCAGCATCTGTAAGGAGAGAAAAGAGCTGAAGTTTCGAGTCTAACTGACCCTTTGTCAAAGGGTCAGTTAGACTCGAAATGTCAGCTCTTTTCTCTCCTTACAAATGCTGCCAGACTTGCTGAGATTTTCCAGCATTTTCTCTTTTTTGATCTCTGGGATTACAGGCTTATTGTGGGAGCAGAGTTTGCGGGGACTGGTCCTGTATTCCATGGAGTTTAGGATAATGAGTGGAAATCTCAGTGAGATATATAAAACTCTGACAGGGTGTGACAGATTGGAAGCAGGGATGAGAATTCCCCAGGCTATGGTGTCTAATACAAGGGGCCACAGTCGTAGGTCCAGATAGGCCATTCTGCATGAGGTGAGAATAAATGTCTGCACTCAGAGACTGGTGAACCTTGTGAATACGCCCGAACCTGGAAGTCAAGACACTGAATAAAAATAAGGATTTAGAGACTGTAAAGGGATGAGGGGAGAGCAGGAGTATGGTGTGGAAATAAAGGGCCAACCATCATTATATTGAATTGTGTAGCAAACTCGACAGACCAAAGGGACTACTGCACTTCCAATTTTATAGCTTCCCAAGGTTAACCACATTAACGGATACATTCATTGTGTGGGATAAGTGCATTGTGGAGATGTTTGAACATGAACGACAGTGAGGAAGGCTCAATGTGTTGAATGACCTCCTCCTTTCCCAATGTTTCTGTGCAGTCTGTGGGAAAGCTCTGGAAATGTTGCCAAAAGCTCTCAGATGTGAGGAAGGAGGTCTCTGCAGGGTCAAAAGGCCTGTGTTTCCTGTTCCCTTTTCGGATACCGGCTGGGGCTGGGAATTCTGTCCAGGTTTATCCTTTAAGAACTCAAAGCAGTTTGAGACAATAGAGTGTCTTGATTGGCCGATTCAGAGACCATTGAACAGTTTATCACATGTCTGTGTGCCTGGAGTCACGTTTAGGCCAGACCAGGAAAGCATGGGAGACTCAATTGCTTAAAGAACATTGGGGAAGGAAATTGGTGTTTACATTCGACATTGGCTTCAAGGTCACTGTTACTGATGCCAGATTTTGCATCTTAATATTTTTTCAATTACGTTTTATTTCCACCAGCTGCCAGAGCATTATCCTGGTATGGATTAGTAATCCAGTGACATTTCCACAGCAGCACCATCTCCAAATGTGGACCTATCAGAAACCACACTGAGCAGGTTATTTCTGTGCTGCTTGACAGCTCTGTCAAAAAGAACTCCCACCAATATGACTATCGTGACTGGACTGAGGGAGTGGTAATTGGTCAGATTGCAATTATACTCCTCTAAGGGGACCGGAGATAGCTGAGTAAACTTTCCACATTGCCAGGTAGGTGTCAGAGTTGGAGCTGGAATGAAACATCTTCCCCACGGACACCGCTTGTTGTGCAGCACAAGTCTTCAGTCCTATTGCAGGAATGGTGTCAGGGCCCATTGCCTTTGTCGTATCTAATGTGTACTTCATGTCACGTGCAGTGAATCGAATTGGTTGAAGACTGGCATCTGTGATTCTGTGGGCATCATGACGAGAGTGAGGTGGATCATTCACTCAACACTTCTGGCTGAGAATGGTGCAGATACGACATCCTTGTGTTTTACACTGGTGTACAGGGCAGTTCTGTTATGCAGTATGGGGATACTTATGGAATCCTCTCCTCCAGCCATTTGTTTAATCGTCCATCACCATTTCTGACTGAATGTGGCAGTACTGCAGAGCTTCGATTTGATCTGTTGGTTAAGTGTTGTAGCTTTAATGTGTAAACATCTGGTTTAGGTTCACATGGTTCTCACCCTGACATGTTCACCCACAGTCATTACTAAAACATATGTCGTGTTGATGGTAATGACAGACTGAGGAGATTATCCCTGGGCAAAAAATGTTACAGGTTGTGGTTGAATTCTGTTTTGCGTCTCCTGTTGCTGTAATCTACAGCGCTACATAAATACCCAGTTTTCAGCTGCAATATCTGCAGTGCAATTCTGCTGTCTGTTCCCCAATTCTCACTGAAACCCATTCACCCATCAGTCCTCTACTCAGTGACCTACTCTGGTTTCTGATGTGGAAATACTTCCATTTTCATACTCTCATTCTGCTGAGGGTCTCTCCCCGGGTCATGCTTTCAATCTGACACATTCCGCAAAAGCATTTAACTGATTTTAATGCAATTACTTAATTCATCTGCAGTTTTCCTTCAGTAATGTCATCTTCTGTGTTTGAGGTGAATGTGTTTCCCTCTGTTTCTCTCCCTGACCATGATTCAGAGCTCTGTAGTGTCAGTGATGCCAGCCTTATGTAGTTTCAGAGCCAATGAATTCCCTGGATTCCCAATCATCTTCACCACATTGTATGTTTCCTCTTTTGGTTTGATGCCTTATCACTCATGTCTGCCTTGTCCTCCCATGAGTATGTTTCATCTCCTTTGGGATGAATTTCTGATATCCTCGAATTATCCCCAGAAACTCCTGCCATTGCTGCTCCATGGTCTTTCCTGCTCGGCTCCCCATCCAATTAACTCTGGCCAGCTCCTCCAACATGTCTTTGTAGTTACATTACTCAATTATAATCACATCACATCAAGAAGAGAGCAATAGATATAAACCAAAAGGAGGAGTTTTGAGAGAAGAAATGTGAAGAATAACTGGTAAATTTCTTAACTAAATACAAAGAGAGTACGAGAGATAGGATATAGATGAGGAAATGTGAAAAATGAGAAAACTTGATTCTTGAAAGCTTTAGATGTACATCCCTCAATGTTTTGGCATTGCCTGTATGCTGTGGTCCTTTGTGTAGTGCATGTATAACAGAGCAATGTGTTCAAATTCTGTGTCTGATGGCAGATTTTTTTATCTCCAATGATATGATAGACACTAACTTTGGAAAGAAACCAGAAGACCAATATATTGAATTCCCAGTAGAAATTGGATTAACTGAAATAAGTTGGGATACCAGAAGCAAGAATTTATGACACACATCCTAATAAGAATGAAAGATTAGAGTCGAGAATTCCAAAGTAGAAGGAAACATTGAGAGAAGGGGAACGTATCACTTTATATGAACTTCAAATAATGTTTTATAAATTTTTTAATCATGTGCTGGTATGTGCATCATTTTTCGCTAACTGTCTCCGTTGTTCATTTCGACTGTTGTGCACATATGAAAAATGTTTCTTATCTACACATACACTTTGATTAAACAGTGTGTATAACATTATATTTCCGCCATTGAAATGGTCCTGTTGTCGTGCTAACAGGATACATGAACACCAACTGGCCACCAAAAGACACGACATTGCTACTATGTTCCATTTGTCATTTCTCGATCCACTTACCCACCTGATTAAGGACCTGCTGCAATTTCTGATAAACCTCCTCACTGATCACACTCCTACCTTTTTTAGTGTCATCCGCAAACTTACTAATCCTGCCTTGTACATTCTCAACCAAATCATAGATAACAAAGTGCAAGAGATCCAACCTCCAATCTGACCTTCATCCTTCCACTAAACACTCTGCTTCCTACCATGAAGCCAATGTGCATTTAATTGGCCAGTTCCCCCAGCATTCCACGTGATGGAACCTTCCAAAGCAGACTGCCAAGTGGAACCTGATCAAAGGCCTTACTGAAATCCATAGAGACTATGTTTACAGTTCAGTCCTCGTCAACCTTCTTGGTCACTTCACAAAAGAATTCTAACAATTTTGGGAAGCATGTTCTCCCAATCACAAGTCGATGTTGACTGCTCCGAATCACACCCTGTGTAAGTAATGGGTGTAGTCAATGCTATGTTGTCCTTCATTGTAAGATGATTCGTGTACATTAGTCAAGCCATCTTCCTGCTGTTGTAGAGCCTTGCTGAGAGAGAATTTGGGGCACTCTCTACAGATTTGATCTTCTTTGTAAGGAATGATCTCCTTACTACAGATACAGATGGTGGTATCGTGAGGGGAGAGTGAAGAACCTGAGAGTTTAATCTGCAGAGCTGTGAAGTATGACGAAATGGTGATGCTGAAACATGCGGAGTAGCAGCGATCACTTATTTCCAAGAGAGACATTGATAGGGTGAGAAATTCCATACTTTACCCAGGATTGATTGGTTTGACTTATTGTCACGTGTACCTCAGTACAGGGAAACACTTTATTTATGAGCAGTGGTGGCAGGTCATAGTAAGCATGGCCAGACAGATCAGAGGGTGGAAATAGGCTTGGACAGAATAAGGCAGACAGGTTACACTGAACAGGACGTTCACGAGACAAGATCAACATGAGCAAGATCAGCATTATTTGAACGTAGAGAGTCCATTCATCAGTCCAACGTGACTTTCCGAATAGTTTATATGCCTAACTTAACTCTCCCCACATTAATGTGAAGTCAGCTTGTGAACCCATATTGAACGTCATGTTATTCATAATCCCCAACAGAAGCCACAATACCTTCCATCTGAAGCAGTAGCCATTCCCACCAGCTTCCGCCTGACATAGAGAACACCAGGCTGGCTTCTCGGAGATGGAATGTGCCTTATTGAGACTTCACAGAAGACATATGGCTTCCCTCCTCACCGCGAGCAAACCACACTTAAGTCCTACGTGTGTATCATGAGCAAGAGAGCCAGGAGGAACAATGTGGTCTGTGCAGCCTCTGCTCCACTTGTTCATCATGTTAGAGCATCAAACTGGATAATGTAAGGACTGTTGATGCTGGAGATTGGAGTAGAGAGTAGATTCCTGAAAAAGCACAGCAGGTCAGGCAGCATCCGTGGAGTAGGAGAATCCACGTTTTGGGCATAAGCCATTCATCAGGAATCAGCATCAGTTACCTCATTCTGTCACTTTGCAAGTGCGTGAGGGGGGAATAGCCTCGTACTGTTCCTGTGTAAGAGACTCAAGGGGCTGAATAGCCTCCTCCTGTTCCTGTATGAGTGACTTAAGGGGCTGAATAGCCTCCTCCTGTTCCTGTGTAAGAGACTGGAGGAGCTGAATGGCCTCATCCTGTTGCTGTGGAAGTGACTTTAGGGGCCGAATGGCCTCACCCTGTTCCAGTGTAAGAATCAAAGGGCTGAATGGCCTCATCCTGTTCCTGCGTCAGTGACTCACAGGACTGAATGGTTTCTTACTCGTCCGATTGGACAGGGCCAAGGGCCTGACTGGGTTCCTGTTTAACAGCTCAATATGCTGACAAGTGTGATGATGCTGCAGCTTTAAGAGGTTATTTTGTCCTGGTTTCTTTTCTGAGAGAAATTGAACGATCTTTACCAAGCTGGTTAGTTAAGGCCACTGAGTAAACAGCAAGCGAGGCCTTGCGTTAATTTTAATGCAGCCTGAAGGGGTGTGGCCAGCTCTCACAGATTAGGATCTCTGGGTTTTGTTTTCTCGGCAACATCAGAAACTATTGGGGTCTCCACAGAGTTGGAACCTTCAGTTACTATCTCCTGGCCGCTACTCTCTCTGAATTTTCTCTTGGTGCTGTTCTTAATTCCTGGATTGGAGAAATGTTTGTGACAATCTGTGTCTGAATTTTCCTTTTTGCCAGGGGCTGTGTTTTTGGGATGTGCCTATATTGGAACAGTTCATTAGTAATAGTTCCTAGATCTAGTAGTCTGTTAAGTTGGCCAATAGAATTACCTTATTCTAAATTCCTCTTTCTTTGGTTTCATTTCATCTTTCGTGTTTAAATAAATGATGTTTTGCTTCACACTGAGTAGTTTGACCAGTCACATTGTATCTGGAACAGACACTTGACATGTCCATTAAAATAGAAAATACATTATGGTCTAAGTTACCACCTTCAAATATTTTCGAGGAGCTCTCGTGTGGCCCATCACCATAGAATCCTTCTCTTCCTGAGTAATAGGCTGGAGGCACTGAATGGGCTGTCCCTTTTCTTCTCCAATAGTGTCAATGGGCTGACTGGTTTCCTCATATTCCTGTGAAACCAGTGTGAGGTGCTGAATGAACTCTTCTTTTACTGTGGCAATGTGCAGTGCCAGGCAGTGCTGTTATATGAATGTTAGAGACACCTTAACGGCACAAGCATGAATGGAGCCTGGGTCTTGCTGCACTTGGACACAGACCAGTTCAGGAGTTGATGGAGGACAAAATGTTCTGAACATTGTGGACTCTTCAGTGACCGTCTTGACCTTTAGATTAGATTAGATTAGATTACTTACAGTGTGGAAACAGGCCCTTCGGCCCAACAAGTCCACACCGCCCCGCCGAAGCGTAACCCACCCATACCCTTACATCTACATCTACATCTACATCTACCCCTTACCTAACACTACGGGCAATTTAGCATGGCCAATTCACCTGACCTGCACATCTTTGGAGTGTGGGAGGAAACCGGAGCACCCGGAGGAAACCCACGCAGACACGGGGAGAATGTGCAAACTCCACACAGTCAGTCGCCTGAGGCGGGAATTGAACCCGGGTCTCTGGCGCTGTGAGGCAGCAGTGCTAACCACTGTGCCACCGTGCCGCCCACCTCTGACCTTATGGTTGGGAGGGTGGGGGCGGGGTGACATTGATAAAGCAGCTGACGATGTTTGTGAAGAGGAAGCTACCCTGAGGATTTCCCACAGAGGTGACCCAGGACTGAGATGATGAGCATCTTCCTTTGTGCCATGTTTGATTCCAAACATTGGAGAGTTTACTCTGATTCCCATTAAGTCCAAAATTATTAAGCTCCTTGATGTCAACAGATCTTAACCACTGCCTTGATATCAGGGCCAGTCCTTTTTACCTGAACCCTTGTGTCAACCTCTTTTGTTCACATCAATAAGCCATGATATATGAGCAGCAAGGGTTTTCTTCAAACAGGTGGGATTGAATGTCAGGATTTCTGTTCTCAAGAATATTGGGGAGCTAGATGACTGAAAGTATTTGAAGAGAAAGTGGATGGATATTGATCTGTCAGAGAGTTGAGGGCTGTGAAGAATTGGGTATGAAAGAGGATTTCAGACAAAGAGCAGATCAGTCATGATCTTAGTGAAGGGCAAGGCAGGCTTGGGGAGTGAACGACCTGCCCCTGTGCCTGATGTTCTCACATTCTGTTATTGGAGAGTTAGTGGTTGGTATTTTCATGACGGTCTGTTTTGGAATGTTGCCGTCAGGGAGACAAGAGGATTTTCTGAGCCATCTAATTGTGGTTAAGTTGTACTCTGAGATAACATACTACGCCACCGTTCTGATTTAATCTGTAAACTTACTAACTATGGCCCCGATCTTCTCATCCAAATCTTTGACAGAAATGGTGAAATGCAGTGAAGTCAGTACCGATTCTTACAGCACACTGCTGCTCACAAACCTCCAGTCTGAAAAATATCTCTCTTCCTTCAAGCCAATTGTGACTAGCTTCTTCTGTATCCCATGTGATCGAACCTTACTCACCTGTCTACAAATCGGAATGTTGTGAACACCTTACTGAGGTCCATATAGACAATGTCTACCAAACTGCCTTCATCAATCTTCTTTGTCACCACTTCATAAAACTCAATCAAATTAATGAGACATGATTTCCCATGCAGAATCCCACGTTGAACACCCCGATCAGCCCTTGCCTTCCCAAATGTATGTAAATCCTGTCCCTCAGAATCCCCTCCAACAACTTAGCCACCACTGACATCAGGCTTACCGGTCTAGAGTTCCCTGACTTTTGGGGTCACTGTTTCCTTTTCCATTCCCACTGCTCCACTGTTCACAACAAATGTTAAATGTAACCAAGTTGGTGATATGGCTGATAATATCGGTCTCAGACTGGGTCAGTGTTAGTTTTAGCAACAAGTCAGGCTAGTTTATTTAATCTGTGAAAATAACACGTTTATGATCCAGAGCAATGTTACTCAAACTATGATGGAAAGATGAATGGCAAACGGTTTGGATATTCCAAATAAACAATCGATATTTCTCTTTCTTTAAACACTGACACAAATACACACACACACACACACACACACACACACAAACACACACACACACACATACACACACGCAGATAAACAATATCTCTGCAATTTCAAGTTGAAAGCGCTTTGTCCAGATATTATTGTAACTCATGTCAAAGGAAAAGTTCAGAGTTTGTTCAAATGTTTTTCTGCTTCTGACCACATTCTACTCACACAAGCTGTTAGCAATGGGATTTTATTCTGGCAGAGTTGGATTTGGCTGGATTCCCTTTGCATTAGGCAGTGAGGAGATTCCAATGAATTCTGACCAGGGATCGCCCAAGGGTATCACATTTGCTCAGTGGTTAGCACTGCTGCCTCCCAGGGCCTTGCATTCAATTCCAGACTCGGGTGAATATTTGTGTAGAGGTTGCACATTCTCCCCTTCTGATGGTTGTTCCAGTTTCCTTCCACAGTCCAAAGCTGTGCTGGTTAGATGGATTGGTCATGATAATTTGTCTTAAGTATTCCGGGGTTTTGAGTTTATGTGCATTGTTCGGGGTAAATGTCAGGGAGCGGGCCTGGGAAGGTTGGTATGGACATTTTGGGCGTTAGGGCCTATTCGCACGCTGCAGTGATTCTATAAAAATAAGAATAGGAAGGATGACTGTAGATGTTTTGTTTTAGCTCGCTCACATTGCTGTGATGAGGAATATTGAACGAGAGAGTGTGCAATAGGCTGTTCCTTCTCAGGCAGATTACATTTTCTCCCTCTCTGAGCTGAATCACACAATAATGTCATCCTATCACAAACTGGATCATGTGAGGTCTCCTTGTACATTGTCCAAACTATGTCTCCATCACATTCCCTGTTCCATGTAGGTGCATCATTGCTGCTGTCATAGACAGAGCCATACCCTTCGCAGAAAATGATCTTGGTGGATTTGAAGATATGTTTATATGCCCCTCCGTCATGAAAAAATAAAATATTTAATGTATTCAGAGTATTGTGTTAAAATGAATGCATTTTATAACAAATACAGAAATTGTTAGAAAAGCTTGGCCGGTCTGTCAGCATCCAGATTCCTTTGACATGCTGTATTTGTACCAGCCTCCACCACTTCCTCATTCCATATGCACACGACCCTCTGCATGAAATGGTGCTCCTGGGGCTCGTCAAAACCTTTCCCCTCTCAATTTCAACCAATGCCCTCTAGTTTTGGACGCCCCTAACCTGGGGAAAACCCTGACTACTCACCCTATCCATGATCGTTCTGATTTTATAAACCTTTACTGCTCCGAAATGTGACTCCAATCAACACGAATGGCTGTACGTTAAATCATCCTGTGCCTTAAATACTGAAATGTAATACTGACACCTCTTCCTTCTCCATCAAGCCACAATTCTAAATCTGTTTTTATCAATTTGTTCAGATGTATTATAAAACACTTCTGTTGAGATTTACACCTCGACCTTTGCGCCCGAAGGTAGGGACACTAGCACCACTCGGCAATACCCATAAAGCTGTAACATTATTCTCCTGTGTGTTTGCTCATAAGTCTGTTCTGGCATGCTGGGACATATCTCAGCAACAGCCAGGACTTGAATTCAGAACTTCTAGTCCAGAGCTACCACACACGTTCAGGAATCAAATCCAGTGTTCTGGCTCAGAGGCAGGGACATTGCCCACTACACTACCATACCCAGATTTTGGGTCATATTTTAAGTGTTAGCTTTCGGGTCGGTGTGGATTTATTATAATCAGGCTACCATTACTGAGCTACATAAAACATTATGTATTGTTAAACAAATACAAAATATTTGTCTCAACTGTAGGATGTTCATTGTATGGGATTAGTGGTACTGGAAGAGCACAGCTGTTCGGGCAGCATCTGATGAGCAGTAAAATCGACGTTTTGGTCAAAAGCCCATCATCAGGAAGAGCCTTTGCCAGAAACGTCGATTTTATTGCTCATCGGATGCTGCTTGAACTGTTGTGCTCTTCCAGCACCACTAATCCAGAATCTGGTTTCCAGCATCTGCAGTCGTTGTTTTTACCTTGTTGAGTGTACATGCTGTGCCATCGAAGTTAACTATGAACATCTTTAATCGCTATAATCTGTAATCTGCAATATTAGGGAAAGACATCCTGCAGACACACTCTGTACAATGAAGGGACTCATATAAATATTTATTACTGAACACCAGAAATGCAGAAAGACCATAATTTCTGGCCCCAAAACAAGGATCAGTATTCACCAACTCTCATGTGTGACTTTCCTCTTCGGAAAACCATTAAACAATTACTGTCCAGCCTCTCCTCCCCACTGACTGTGTCTGCAATCTGTCCCTCCTCCCCCTAACCACACAAGGCAAACTAAGCTCAGAGTCTTTGTGAAAATCAAGGCATCCTGGAGAGGAGGAGGGAATTTTAAACTTAAACAGGAAAGGTGGTAATATCACTCACTGGGCTGAGGAGTGGCAGATGGAGTTTAGTTTGGATTAATGCGAGGTATTGGAATTGGTAAATCAAACAAGAGCAGGACCTATACAATTAAACATAGGGCCTTTGGCAGTGTTGTATAACAGAGACCGAGGCAATCAGGTATAATTCTTTAAAATTTGCACCTCATATAGATAGTGTGGTTAAGAAGGTATTTAACACACTTGTTATTTGGCCAGATCTTTGAGTATCGGAATTGGGACGTCATGTTGAGGTTGTATAGGACATTGGTGAGACATCTTCTGGAATACTGTGTCCAGTCTGGTCACCCTGCCCGCTCATTCCATAGGCGAACCGCCCTCTGGGTGAAAGACCTGACCCTTAGGTCACTTTCAAATTTTCCCCATCTCACCTTGAAACTATTCCCTCTAGTTCTCGTCTCCCCATACCTTTAGAAAACACCTCGACTATTCACTTTGATATTATTGACCTTGGTATTATTAAGCTGGAGAGGGTTCAGAGAGATTAACCTGGATGTTGCTGGGAAAGGAGGGAGTGAGCTATAAGGAGAGGCTGGATAGTCTGGGACATTTTTCACAGGAGAGTATGGGATTAAGGGGTAACTTTACAGAGGTTTATAAAATAATGAAGGGTACAGAGAAGCTGAATGGCAGATGTCTTTTCCCTCGAGTTGGGGATTCAAAACTGAGGGATATTTTAAGGTGCAAGGAAAAAGATTTACAAACGTCATTTGAGGTAATTATTTGAGACAGAAGCTGTCATGTGTATGAAATGAACTTCCAGAGGATGTGGTGAAAGCAGGGACAGTTACAACGTTTAAAGGACATTTAGATCATTACATGGATAAGACATCAGGTTGGATGGTGCTGTGAGCAGCTGCCCTCTCCCTCCCCCTCTCTGCATGGATCCCTTTTGGTTTTCACCTACTGGCAATGGCTGTGCAGTGGCGTGTGGAGGCCAGCAGAGGGTGGCTTGCATCACTTTAAATACCACAGGGACTGCCAGACCTGCCCCACTCAGAGACACACACAGGAATTGTTCGGGCACAGCGTGAAGCTCATCTGGTAACTTAAAAGAAACATAAAGAAATACTCAATTCGCCTTGTAGTCTGTTAAAATATGAGGGACAGAGAACTCCCAAATTCCACTGTTAAAATAAAAGCATCAATTTATTTTTTAACTCTGTAAGTGAACATTTTTCATCAACTATTCACAACTCTGGGACCCCCTTTATCTTAACTGCTTATTTCGCGACTCCAGCTCTATAGCAATATACTGTTTCTGGGTCTGCCATCCTCTCATACCACAGGTGCTTTTAAGCTCTCAGTTCAGAACAGCATTCACCCTCGCTTAAAGGTACAGTACAGACTTTCATCTTCATCACATTATACCCTGATGAATATCGGTAAGTGGACCCATCCAGATTTCTCTTGCTCTGTGGTTTGTCAATATTTCATTTGCTCCATCTGGTATGTGTCAGGACTTTTGTTGCTCCATTGACAGCATGCTCCATTCGACCCCGTCCGTAGGAATGTATCAGTATTTCACTTGCTCACACTCGTGTGTGGGGGGCAGGATTTCAATTGTTGCATGGGGACTGTGACGCTATCACAATCTCAGTGTTTGTAGATGGCACCGAACCTGGAAGAATTGTGAAGCCTATCGAGGACAGAACTCCAACAGGACAATCACACGTTGGTGTAGTGTTCAGGCGGAAGGCAGGTGATTATTAATGCAGAGCTGTGTGAGGTGATGCACTTTGATCGGAAAGTCAATGAACGAAAATATAAAACAGGACGTACCGTTATAAAGGGGGTGCAGGAGTAGAGGGCGCTGAGCCTCCGTGCTCCCTTCCTGGAGCTCACCCTCCTGCCCACCGAGACCGTGGGAATTCCAATTTGTACCAGCTCGACAAAAAACGGAGGCGGCATTCGGGCCACGGCTTCTAAGTTATGCCGGGGGGAAATGGAACTACCAATGGGTATAAAGTGAGAATTGCCCTTCACTGAACAGTGCTCCTTAATCGGTCGGTGGGACAGGAATGTTTCAGAATCTGCACACGAAGCATCCCGGTCCTCTCCGACTCCTGCCAGTGTCCTCCCCACATGGCGAGGTGGGGGGGGGGAATGGGGGTGAGGGAACGGATATCGGGCTGTCCATCACCTGGCTTGGCCCTTTCTGTCCTATTCCAGGCTGTTTCTCCTGGAATGGGAGAAAGGGAAGGAGGGAGTGAGGGTGGGAGTGGGTGGCCCTGCTGTTAGTGCTGGTGTAGGTGGGGATAATGGCAAATGATGAGGTTTTCAGAGGCAGTCTGTCGACAGCATTGTATCCATGCAGTGTTATTGATGTGGGGGGGGGTAAAGTGGACGGGGTGACAGAGAGAGAGAGGGACAGACAGACAGACACAGAGACAGAGAGAGAAGAAAATGTTGCATGCGGCAGTGAGAGTGGTGGAGCATGAGCCTTGTTTGGGGGTAGCTGCTGTAACAGATACACAGTGAGTGTGAGGGAGCAGACAGAATACAATGAGCCTTATCCTGATAAAGTGGGGAAAGTTATTGATGCTTGTCCTGTATTGCTGGACATTTCTTCAGCCGGCAGATACTGCACTGAGCTGGGTGGTGAGCTCAGACCATGCTCGGTGGGTCTGGTGGTGCGGCCACCTCTGGGAAGAGCATGGTCCACCTCTGAACTCGCTCCTCCACCAGGACCTCCGTGCCCCTGTCGATAAACCGTGGTGTAATTGCCCTTTATCTGCCATGCTGGAGGTAAACTGTTCAGGGCAGCTCCTAACTGAGAAAGCTCAACCATGTGCCCCTTGACCTTTTAAAGATGGCAGCAGTGTCAGGGATCACAGAATATCCAGAGGCATCCGGGCGATGGTGAGTAGCTCCAGCCATGATGGTGGGAGAATCGGGCTGGTATTGAATGAGGGGACACCATGGAGTGGGGTAGGTAGTTCATGAGGTGAGTAGTTAATTGATACAATAGCACCAGGAAACTCGCTCGGCCTCGTGTGGATGATCCCTCTGTCACAGTCAATGAAAGTGGTACTGCGACAACTTATTGTTAGATTTAGCCCAATGAGTCAAAGACTCTGCTGACCCTACACCCAGATACAAAGCTGCAGAACAAATACTCATCCAATACTCTGCATCATCTGTGCTCCCACCAATATCCTGTTCACCTATCACTCCTAGAAACACTTACGTTACACGATGCTGTTAAAAGGTTTTCATTTCAGCATTCTGAAACCTGGGAACACATCCTTCCATAACACTGTCTCTGAGTCTCCCCTACTCTGTCTATTTCCCATACCCCTCCCATTTGTTATTGTTTAAAATGATTCCCCCGCCATCTCTGTCTCTCTCTGGCAGTGATGTTCACACCCACAGCACCCCTTGTCAGGGCACAGTGTAGAGATGGAGCTGGAAATGGATGGGAGCTGCACATCTTGTCACTTCTAGCACGGGCTGCAAGTTTCTCCACACTGGGCACTGATCTAACACAGTGTTACTGAGCAATGCACTGGAGTGGTGTACACAGTCCTACTTGCTGGGAGGGTAACTGCTCCTGGTTTACAGATCAATGCACTGGGGTGGGGTTCACAGTCCTACATGCTGGGAGGGTAACTGCTCCTGGTTTACAGATCAATGCACTGGGGTGGGGTACACAGCCCTAAATGCTGAGAGGGTAACTGCTCCTGGGTTACAGATCAATGCACAGGGGTGGGGTACACAGTCCTACATACTGGGAGGGTAACTGCTCCGGGTTACAAATTGGTGATCACTGCACAGCTCCCGGTGCTGGACAGATATCTAATTCGGGTTTATCGATCAGTGCACGGGTGTGGTCCCCACTGCTTCCCACTCTGAACAGTCAGGAGGCTGGAGGAACACAGCAAAGCAGGCAGCATCAGGGGGAGTGGATTTGACATTTCCGGTGCGAACCTTCTTCAGGACTCCTGCAGAATTGTTACTCCCGAAACGTCGAGCTCTCCACCTCCTGATGCTGCCTGGCCTGCTGTGTTCTTCCAGCCTCCTGCCTGTCTACTTTGGATTCCAACATCAGCAGGTTTTTTTTGTCTCTTTAGTTCCCATTCCTGTGATTGGACCCTCCGTCTCTCACCCCATTAATGTAACAGTGTGCCCATGTACAGTACATCATTTTGGTGAATACCCGCTGTCCTGGCAGCAGCCACAGCCTCTTCATTCCGATGCAGGCAGCCATTCCCATTGTCCTCTCGGGTCTTCACGGAGAAAGGAATGTTGGCCTTTCAGATAAAGGCTGTCCCGTTGGTACAGGGTTCAAAGCATCGTCCCCCTCACCAAGTCCCACCACCAAACAACCACATCAAAATATCCAGTGTGTACTGAACGAAATGGAACCACTGGGAACATCAGGGTGCAGACCATCAGAGAGATGGGGCCACACATCCCATGTCTGGACAGGTCAGAGTGAACCCTCCGGTAAACATGGTATCACAAAGTCCTGTAATCCTTCTCCATCTTTGTAATACACAGTCTGTTATTCTTCTTGAAGAAAAAAAAATCACAGGTTCACAGTTACCCACATTATGTTCGATCTACCAAGTTGTTGTCTGTTCCTTATCCATTTACAGATTCTCTACCTCCCCTTGATAACTTCAGTTCCTCTTGTTCTTACAATCAGTTTAAATTTAGATAGAACATGTTTTATTCCATTTCTGGAAACCATTTATAGAGTTTCCAAATAGTTGAGGTCCCAGCACTGGTCACTGTGTCACTGCAGTCGTTAATTTAGGCTAAACTGATCCAGACTGATTTCTCCCTACATTCTCCCTGCTCCTGGCTCATTAACCCGTCCTCCCACCGTCCCCCCCCCCCCCCCCCCCGTTATTCCTGTGCAGCAGCTTTGAAAGGCTGTATCTTCCCTCCATTTCCTCTGTAACAGGTATGAGAGATTAAAAGATCTGCTCCAATTGCTGAGTGATAGCCTCCAATGGCTGAATTGCCTCATTCTGTTCCTGTTTAAAACTCTTGATGGGCTGAATAGACTGCTTCAATACAGGTGTAGTTGGGAATGGTGCAGAACAGTGTGGAACCATCAGTGAACAGCCCACTTCTGACTTTATAATGGAGGGATCGCCATTGATGCTGCAGCTGCTGCAAGCCCACCGTGCCTCATAGATGGCCCGATTCCATGTGCTCGGTTCTGTAGAAGTATGTCCAACGTAACAGGACGGAGTGCCACATAACACAGTGGGCAGGATCTTCAATATGAGGCTGAGACTTCCCCTCCACCAAGACTGTGTGCTGGCTGATCCCACAGATACTGTCAGCGACAGATCCTTCTGGGAAATGGGGTTTGGTGAGAATGTTTCCCTCTTGGTGGTTCCTCCATCACTTCCCCCAGTCTGGCTGCTGTGTATGTGAAGTCTCTCCCTGCTCAGTCAGGGGTGGGCCGATGGGCACACTCTTGGTGATGGACATTAAAGTCCCACACACAGAGGACGGTCTGTGTCCTTATCACCCTCAGTGCTTCCTCTGATTTGTTTCCAACATCGAGAGGAACCGAGTTATCACCGAGGGTAGGGATGAGGGCAGGAGATGACTGTCCTCAGCGATTTCTTTAACCATCTGTGACCTGTTACCATGAGCCTTCCCGCGTTCGGGAATCAATGCTGTGGAATTGCAGGGTGACTCCTTCCCTGACTGCATCCCAGGTTGTCCCCACCGCTAGTGGGTCTGTCCTACCGGTGGGACAGGATATACCCAGGGGTGGTCATGGAACTTCATGAAACATGACCCATCATTCCTGGTACCGTGAGAATGACGGTGTCAGACTGTTTCCTGGTTGGGAGTGTTGTGCTGGAAAAGCACAGCAGGTCAGGCAGCATCCGAGGTGCAGGGGAATGCAGGCATAATCCCTTAATCAGGAATGAGGCTTGTGGGCTGGGAAGCTGAGAGATAAATGGGAGGGGTCTAGGGCTGGGTTTGGGGCTGGAGCTGTGTGAAGGGAGCTGGGAATGTGATCGTTAGATGAGATGAGATTAGATTAGATTACATTACATTACAGTGTGGAAACAGGCGCTTCGGCCCAACAATTCCAAACCGAACCGCCGAAGCACAACCCACCCATACCCCTTACCTAACACGACGGGCAATTTAGCATGACCAATTCACCAGACATGCACATCTTTGGACTGTGGGATGAATCTAGAGCACCCGGAGGAAACCCACGCAGACACGGGGAGAACGTGCAAAATCCACACAGTCAGTCGCCTGAGGCGGGAATTGAACCCATGTCTCAGGCACTGTGAGGCAGCAGTGCTAACCACTGTGCCACCGTGCCGCCCAGTGAGGGTGGGTGAGAGGTGATAGGTCAGAAAGGAGGGTGGAGTGGATGGGGGAAAGGGTGATGGACAGGTCAAGGTGTTCCAGGAACGCTCTGTCCCTGACATTCTATAACTGACATTCCCTGGAATGTTCTGTCCCTGACATTGTTTGTGAACGGCCGGACGTCAGTGAATTGAACAAACGATAAGATCCTGAGCGAAGTGATCCCGTTCCAGGGAGAAGGAGACACTGTTCCGAAGGCCCCTCAGGCAGTTAAAGGGTGAATACGTTTTCCCTGCATTTACATTTCTTCACGACACAGGATCAAACACAATTTAGACCAAAATACAGAAATTCCCAAACTCCGTTTGTCTTCAGGAAACTGGGAGAGAATCCTTCAGGACAGCAACGTTTCCACCCTCCGTATTAGGAACTGGGAAGGAGTGACCTGTGTCTTCTCTCGAGTGATTGAGTGTGTGGGAATGTTCCAGAAACCATCTGTCCTTATGGATGTGTCTCTGTGTGTTTGGGGAGGGAGGGTTTCTTGTGGTTTAAGTCACAATTTTGTCAGTAATTCTGACCTTCCCATTTGTTATTCCAGCTCTAATTATTTTAAGAAATCCCTGAATACAGGGACACATTTGAAAATCTCACTGGATCCCCGATCAAACGGGTCCCTTTGCCTCCAGGATGATGGATAATGGGTTTGTTTTCCTTCCTCACAGTTAACGTAGTGACCATCTACGTCCTGCGTTATAAAGATTGTGGATTGTCTCCATGTGTCAGACGTTACCTGGGGGCCATGGCAGCGGCGGATCTCCTGGTCATTATCCTCGACCTGATCCTGAGACACTTTCCCATTGTTTATCAGGATCAGTTTTCTTTCCTGTGGGACTCCGTCCCCTTGTGTAATATCCACGCCGTCCTGCTTTATGCAGCCACTGACTGCTCTGTCTGGTTCACCGTCATTTTCACCTTTGATCGGTTTGTGGCCATTTGTTGCCAGAAGCTGAAAAGTAAATATTGCAGTGAGAAAACGGCGGCTGTGGTTCTGGGAGCAGTGACTGTGCTGAGCTGTTTAAAGAATATTTCCTGGTATTTTATGCTCACGGCTCAGGATTGGCTGTCGAATACCCCCTGGTTTTGTGATGTAACAATCGATGTTCTATTCTCCAGTGTCTGGGTCACAATCGAGTTCCTCCACCACATTCTAACCCCGTGTGTCCCATTTCTCCTGATTCTGCTGCTCAATGTTCTCACCGTCAGACACATTTTAGTGACCATCAGAGCCCGCAGGAGACTCCGTGCTCACACCAATGGGGACACTCAGTCTGACACTGAAATGAGAAACCGAAAAAAATCCATCATTTTACTGTTTGTGATCTCGGCCAATTTCATCCTGTTATGGTCGACGTTCATACTGTTTTCTACATGGAGACGGATGTATGATATTGGGTATCGGTCTGTGTTTCTCCATCTCTCTGTGCAGGAATTGGGCTTCATGCTGCAGCTCCTCAGTTGCTGCACAAACACCGCGATTTATGCCGTGACCCAGACTAAGTTCAGGCAGCAGCTGAAGAACGTGCTGAAATATCCCTTCACCCAAATCCATCCATCCATCAAATTCCCTCATTAATCAATCCATCCGAATTTTCTCATTTCAGTTCAGTGTTTCAGCGATGGAGCAGCCTGTCACTATGGTAACAGACTGAGGGTAGCGCTGGGTTGTCCATCCTTATCACACAGGGGGGTTACAGGGAAACATTTCAATGTTTCTCACACTTCAAGGGCCAGTGAGAAACAGTTCCATCCCACTGACTGTATCCTTCACTTCCATTTGTAAACAATAAAAATGTTTATTAAAGCGTGCCGAGCAGCAGACTGAACGATGTTGTTGTGTGTCTTTGTGTTCTGGTCCTCAAGGAAGGGGATGGTACCGCGCACTGAGCTCAGGAGCTGGGTTTAACTCCCTCTGTCCTTACGTTCACCTCTGGGTCTCCCAATCCAACTTGGCTCTCAGCAGAATTCACCTTGCTCCCTTTATCCCTCTCCCTCCATCTATCCCTCCCACTATCACATTGCACTGTTATTTCTCTCTCCTTTTCCCACTTACGCACTCAATTCCACTGTCCTTGCCTTCCCCAATCCTATTCACTCTCTCTCCATCTTGCGATCAGAACCTCCCAATGTTACTGTCTTCCTTGAATCCTTGGTGCTGGGGGAACAGAAGTGGGTTGTCGATCTTCAGGCCGATGTTGGGGAACAGAGATTGGGACTGCAGGTGAAGCCATTGTCAGGGCAACTGTATGGAGCTTGGGCCAAAAGCCATTGCTCCGGGACATAGTGGGTGTAACGAGCCATTACTAGGGGGTAACAGGTGGAGTGGCACCGTTGGCTGTGGCTGAGACTGTTACAACAGGATATCACAAAGAGAACTCATTGTGTCGGACTTACTGTCTGTTACTCAGGGAATATAACGAGGATGGTATTAAAGGCCATTTAGAGGGGATCAACTGGGTCAGTGTTCAGAGGCAGAAGCTCAGTTTAAGGTGTGTGAGGTGTGTGAGGGGTGTGATGGTGGGAGACTGCGTGGGCGTGTGAGCGTGATGCTGGGGGAGTGTGCGGGGTGTAAGCGTGATGGTAGGGGAATGTGCAAGGGAATGATTCTGATGGTGGGGGATGTGTGGGGGAGAGCGTGACAGTGGGGGAGAGTGTGCAGAAGTGAGGGTGACGATGGGGGCGTGTGCAGGGGAGTGAAAGAGACAATGGGATTGTGCGGGAGAGTGAGCGAGATGCTGGGGAGTGCACAGGGTCAGAGAATCAGGGAGGGGCTGTGTGTGGGGGAGTGAGCACTACAGTGGGGAAGAGTGTGTTTGAGCGAGTCTGATGGTGAGGCTTTGTGCAGGGTGAGTGTGCATAACAGTGGGACATTGTGTGGTGGAATGAGTGTGATAGTGGGTGACTGTACAGGAGAATGAACGTGACGGTAGGGGAGTGTGTGGTGGTGAGCGTGACAGTGAGTGTGGTGTGGGGAAGTGTTTGTGATGATGGTGGAGTGTGTAGGGTGAGCGTGGCGGTGGGGGAGGTGTAGGGCAGTGCGTGAGGGTGGTACAGTGTGTGGGTGTGAACATGACGGTGGGGGCAGTGTTGGGCAGTGTGTGTGAGGGTGGTGGATTGTGTGGGAGTGAGCGTGACGGTGGGGGTGGTGTGGGGCGATGTGAGTGACGGTGGTGGAGTGTGTGGTGGTAAACACGATGGTGAGGGTGGTGTGGGGCAGTGTGTGTGATGGTGGTGGAATGTGTGGGTGCGAGCATGATGGTGGGGTGGGGAAGGGCATTGTGTGTGATGGGGGTGTAGTGAGAGGGGGTGAGCTTGATAGTGTGGATAATGTGGTGCAGTGTGTGTGAGGGTGGTGATAAGTGTGGGTGTGAGCATGACGGTGGGGGTGTTGAGAGGCTGTGTGAGTGATGGTGGCGGAGTGAATGGTGGTGAGCGAGATGGTGAGCGTGGTGTGGGGCAATGTGTAACATAGTGAGAGTGAGGGGGACAGTTTGATGATGATGGAGTGAGTGTGAGGGGGTCAAGGTGACGGTGATGGAGTGAGTGTGAGGGGTTTAGGGTGATGGTGATGGAGTGAGTGTGACAGGGTCAGGGTGACAGTGAAGGAGAGAGTGTGAGAAGGTCAGGGAGACAGTGATGCAGTGAGTGTGAGAGGGTCAAGGTGAGAGTGATGGAGTGAACGTGAGTGGGCCGGTGTGTCGGTGATGGTGTGAGTGTAAGGGGGTCATGGTACCGGTGATCATGCAAGTGTGAGGCGGGATTGTGTGACGGGGACGGAGTCTGTGTGAGAGTGTTAGGATGACAGTGATGGAGTGAGTGTGAGGGGGTCAGTGTGACGGTGATGGAGTAAGTGTGAGGGAGTCAGGGTGACTGTGCTAGAGTGAGTGTGAGGGGGTCAGGGTGATTGTGATGGAGTGAGTGAGAGGGGTTAAGGGTGAACGTGATGGAGTGAGTGCGAGGGCGTCAGGGTGACTGTGCTAGAGAGAGTGTGAGGGGGTCAGGGTGACAGTGATGAAGTGAGTGTGAGGTCATCTGTGTGACGTGATGGAGTGAGTGTGAGGGGTTAAGTGTGACAGTGATGGAAAGAGTGTGAAGGAGTCAGGGTGACGGTGATGGAGTGAGTGCGAGGGAGTCAGGGTGACTGTGCTAGAGAGAGTGTGAGGGGGTCAGGGTGATTTTGATGGAGTGAGTGAGAGGGGTTAAGGGTGAACGTGATGGAGTGAATGTGAAGGGTTAAGGGTGATGGTGAGGGAGTGAGTGTGAGATGGTCAGTATGACAGTGATGGAGTGAGTGTGAGGGGGTCAGGGTGACAGTGATAGAGTGAGTGTGGGGGGGTCAGTGTGATGGTAATAGAGTGAGTGTGAGAGAGTCAGGGTGACAGTGACAGAGTGAGTGTGAGTGGGTCAGTGTGACAATGATGGAGTGAGTGTGAGGGGGTCAGTGTGACAGTGATGGAGTGAGTGTGAGGGGGTCAGGGTGACGGTGACAGAGTGAAGGTGAGGGGGTCAGTGTGATGGTGATGGAGTGAGTGTGAGAGGAGAGTATGATGGTGATGGTTAGAGTGTGAGGGGGTCAGGGTGACGATGATCGAGTGAGTGTGAGGGGGTCAGTGTAACAGTGATGGCATTGGTGTGAGTGGGTCAGGGCGACGGTGATTGTGTGAGTGTGAGGAGTTCAGCGGAAGGTGATGGTGTGAGCGTGAGGGAATCAGCATGACGTTAATGGAGTGGGTGTGAGGGGGACAGGGTGACAATGATGGTGTGAGTGTGAGAAGGTTAGTGTGACGGGGATTGAGTGAGTGTGAGAGGGTTAGTGTGACGGTGATGGAGTGAGTGTCAAGGAGTAAGGATGACTTTGATGGAGTAAGTGTGAGGTGGTCTGTGTGCCGGTTTTAGAGTGAGTGTGTGGGGATCAGGGTGACAGTGACGGAGTGTGTCTGAGGGGGTCAGGGTGACAGTGATGGAGTCAGTGTGAGGGGGTCAGGGTGACAGTGATGGAGTGAGTGTGAGGGGGTCAGGGTGAAAGTGACGGAGTGAGTGTGTGTGCATCATTGTCACAGTGATGAAGTGAGTGTGAGGGAGGCAGGGTGACTGTAATCGAGTGAGTGTAAGGGGGTAAGGCTGAATGATGGAGTGAGTGTGAGGCATCAGGGTGACTGTAATGGAGCACGTTTGTGAGTGTTAGGGAGGTGGTGATAGAGTGAGTGTGAGGGTGTTAGGGTGTCAGAGATCGAGTGAGTGTGAGGTTAAGTGTTACGGTGAAGGAGTGTGTGTTTAAGGTAGTCAGGGTGACAGTGATGGAGTCAGTGTGAGGTGTTCAGAGAGACTCTGATGGAGTGTGTGTGAGGGTTTCAGTGTGACGGTGATGGAGTGAGTGTGAGGGGGTTAGGGTGACAGTGATGGAGTGAGTGTGAGGGGGTCAGGGTGACAGTGATGGAGTGAGTGTGAGGGGGTTAGGGTGACAGTGATGGAGTGAGTGTGAGGGAGTCAGTGTGACGGTGATGGAGTGAGTGTGAGAGGGTGAGTGTGCCGGTGATGGAGTGAGTGTGAGTGGGTCGTGGTGACAATGATGTAGTGAGTTTGAGGGGTCAGTGTAACCTTGATGGAGTGAGTGTGACGGTAATGGAGTGAGTGCGAGTTGGTCAGGGTCACATTGAAAGAGTGAGTGCGAGGGTTTATGTGTAATGATGATGGAGTGTGTGTGAGGGTGTCAGAGTGATGGTGATGGAGTGCATGTGAGGGATCAGTGTGACAGTGATGGAGTCAGTGTGAGGTGTTCGGGGAGACTTTGATGGAGTGAGTGTGAGGGGGTGAGTGTGCCGGTGATGGAGTGAGTGTGAGTGGGTTAGGGTGAGAATGATGGAGTGAGTGTGAGGGGATCAGTATGACGGTGATGGAGTAAGTTTGAGGGCGTCAGGGCGAATGTGATGGAGTGAGTGTAATGGAATCAGTGTGGCGGAGATGGAGTGAGTGTGAGGGGGTCAGGGTTACGGTGATGGAGTGAGTGTGTATGATTCATGTTGACCGTGACAGAGTGTGTGTGTGAGGGGGTCAGGCTGACAGATTTCACTTTGTCAGGGAGGCAGTGATGGAGTGAGTGTGAGGGGGTAGGGTGATGGTGATGGAGTGAGTGGGAAGGTTCAGGGTGACAGTGATGGAGTGAGTGTGAGGGAGTCAGGGTGACTGTGCTAGAGAGAGTGTGAGGGGGTCAGGGTGATTTTGATGGAGTGAGTGAGAGGGGTTAAGGGTGAACGTGATGGAGTGAATGTGAAGGGTTAAGGGTGATGGTGAGGGAGTGAATGTGAGATGGTCAGTATGACAGTGATGGAGTGAGTGTGAGGGGGTCAGGGTGACAGTGATAGAGTGAGTGTGGGGGGGTCAGTGTGATGGTAATAGAGTGAGTGTGAGAGAGTCAGGGTGACAGTGACAGAGTGAGTGTGAGTGGGTCAGTGTGACAATGATGGAGTGAGTGTGAGGGGGTCAGTGTGACAGTGATGGAGTGAAGGTGAGGGGGTCAGTGTGATGGTGATGGAGTGAGTGTGAGAGGAGAGTATGATGGTGATGGTTAGAGTGTGAGGGGGTCAGGGTGACGATGATCGAGTGAGTGTGAGGGGGTCAGTGTAACAGTGATGGCATTGGTGTGAGTGGGTCAGGGCGACGGTGATTGTGTGAGTGTGAGGAGTTCAGCGGAAGGTGATGGTGTGAGCGTGAGGGAATCAGCATGACGTTAATGGAGTGGGTGTGAGGGGGACAGGGTGACAATGATGGTGTGAGTGTGAGAAGGTTAGTGTGACGGGGATTGAGTGAGTGTGAGAGGGTTAGTGTGACGGTGATGGAGTGAGTGTCAAGGAGTAAGGATGACTTTGATGGAGTAAGTGTGAGGTGGTCTGTGTGCCGGTTTTAGAGTGAGTGTGTGGGGATCAGGGTGACAGTGACGGAGTGTGTCTGAGGGGGTCAGGGTGACAGTGATGGAGTCAGTGTGAGGGGGTCAGGGTGACAGTGATGGAGTGAGTGTGAGGGGGTCAGGGTGAAAGTGACGGAGTGAGTGTGTGTGCATCATTGTCACAGTGATGAAGTGAGTGTGAGGGAGGCAGGGTGACTGTAATCGAGTGAGTGTAAGGGGGTAAGGCTGAATGATGGAGTGAGTGTGAGGCATCAGGGTGACTGTAATGGAGCACGTTTGTGAGTGTTAGGGAGGTGGTGATAGAGTGAGTGTGAGGGTGTTAGGGTGTCAGAGATCGAGTGAGTGTGAGGTTAAGTGTTACGGTGAAGGAGTGTGTGTTTAAGGTAGTCAGGGTGACAGTGATGGAGTCAGTGTGAGGTGTTCAGAGAGACTCTGATGGAGTGTGTGTGAGGGTTTCAGTGTGACGGTGATGGAGTGAGTGTGAGGGGGTTAGGGTGACAGTGATGGAGTGAGTGTGAGGGGGTCAGGGTGACAGTGATGGAGTGAGTGTGAGGGGGTTAGGGTGACAGTGATGGAGTGAGTGTGAGGGAGTCAGTGTGACGGTGATGGAGTGAGTGTGAGAGGGTGAGTGTGCCGGTGATGGAGTGAGTGTGAGTGGGTCGTGGTGACAATGATGTAGTGAGTTTGAGGGGTCAGTGTAACCTTGATGGAGTGAGTGTGACGGTAATGGAGTGAGTGCGAGTTGGTCAGGGTCACATTGAAAGAGTGAGTGCGAGGGTTTATGTGTAATGATGATGGAGTGTGTGTGAGGGTGTCAGAGTGATGGTGATGGAGTGCGTGTGAGGGATCAGTGTGACAGTGATGGAGTCAGTGTGAGGTGTTCGGGGAGACTTTGATGGAGTGAGTGTGAGGGGGTGAGTGTGCCGGTGATGGAGTGAGTGTGAGTGGGTTAGGGTGAGAATGATGGAGTGAGTGTGAGGGGATCAGTATGACGGTGATGGAGTAAGTTTGAGGGCGTCAGGGCGAATGTGATGGAGTGAGTGTAATGGAATCAGTGTGGCGGAGTTGGAGTGAGTGTGAGGGGGTCAGGGTTACGGTGATGGAGTGAGTGTGTATGGGTCATGTTGACCGTGACAGAGTGTGTGTGTGAGGGGGTCAGGCTGACAGATTTCAGTTTGTCAGGGAGGCAGTGATGGAGTGAGTGTGAGGGGGTAGGGTGATGGTGATGGAGTGAGTGGGAAGGTTCAGGGTGACAGTGATGGAGTGAGTGTGAGGGAGTCAGGGTGACTGTGCTAGAGAGAGTGTGAGGGGGTCAGGGTGATTTTGATGGAGTGAGTGAGAGGGGTTAAGGGTGAACGTGATGGAGTGAATGTGAAGGGTTAAGGGTGATGGTGAGGGAGTGAGTGTGAGATGGTCAGTATGACAGTGATGGAGTGAGTGTGAGGGGGTCAGGGTGACAGTGATAGATTGAGTGTGGGGGGGTCAGTGTGATGGTAATAGAGTGAGTGTGAGAGAGTCAGGGTGACAGTGACAGAGTGAGTGTGAGTGGGTCAGTGTGACAATGATGGAGTGAGTGTGAGGGGGTCAGTGTGACAGTGATGGAGTGAGTGTGAGGGGGTCAGGGTGACGGTGACAGAGTGAAGGTGAGGGGGTCAGTGTGATGGTGATGGAGTGAGTGTGAGAGGAGAGTATGATGGTGATGGTTAGAGTGTGAGGGGGTCAGGGTGACGATGATCGAGTGAGTGTGAGGGGGTCAGTGTAACAGTGATGGCATTGGTGTGAGTGGGTCAGGGCGACGGTGATTGTGTGAGTGTGAGGAGTTCAGCGGAAGGTGATGGTGTGAGCGTGAGGGAATCAGCATGACGTTAATGGAGTGGGTGTGAGGGGGACAGGGTGACAATGATGGTGTGAGTGTGAGAAGGTTAGTGTGACGGGGATTGAGTGAGTGTGAGAGGGTTAGTGTGACGGTGATGGAGTGAGTGTCAAGGAGTAAGGATGACTTTGATGGAGTAAGTGTGAGGTGGTCTGTGTGCCGGTTTTAGAGTGAGTGTGTGGGGATCAGGGTGACAGTGACGGAGTGTGTCTGAGGGGGTCAGGGTGACAGTGATGGAGTCAGTGTGAGGGGGTCAGGGTGACAGTGATGGAGTGAGTGTGAGGGGGTCAGGGTGAAAGTGACGGAGTGAGTGTGTGTGCATCATTGTCACAGTGATGAAGTGAGTGTGAGGGAGGCAGGGTGACTGTAATCGAGTGAGTGTAAGGGGGTAAGGCTGAATGATGGAGTGAGTGTGAGGCATCAGGGTGACTGTAATGGAGCACGTTTGTGAGTGTTAGGGAGGTGGTGATAGAGTGAGTGTGAGGGTGTTAGGGTGTCAGAGATCGAGTGAGTGTGAGGTTAAGTGTTACGGTGAAGGAGTGTGTGTTTAAGGTAGTCAGGGTGACAGTGATGGAGTCAGTGTGAGGTGTTCAGAGAGACTCTGATGGAGTGTGTGTGAGGGTTTCAGTGTGACGGTGATGGAGTGAGTGTGAGGGGGTTAGGGTGACAGTGATGGAGTGAGTGTGAGGGGGTCAGGGTGACAGTGATGGAGTGAGTGTGAGGGGGTTAGGGTGACAGTGATGGAGTGAGTGTGAGGGAGTCAGTGTGACGGTGATGGAGTGAGTGTGAGAGGGTGAGTGTGCCGGTGATGGAGTGAGTGTGAGTGGGTCGTGGTGACAATGATGTAGTGAGTTTGAGGGGTCAGTGTAACCTTGATGGAGTGAGTGTGACGGTAATGGAGTGAGTGCGAGTTGGTCAGGGTCACATTGAAAGAGTGAGTGCGAGGGTTTATGTGTAATGATGATGGAGTGTGTGTGAGGGTGTCAGAGTGATGGTGATGGAGTGCGTGTGAGGGATCAGTGTGACAGTGATGGAGTCAGTGTGAGGTGTTCGGGGAGACTTTGATGGAGTGAGTGTGAGGGGGTGAGTGTGCCGGTGATGGAGTGAGTGTGAGTGGGTTAGGGTGAGAATGATGGAGTGAGTGTGAGGGGATCAGTATGACGGTGATGGAGTAAGTTTGAGGGCGTCAGGGCGAATGTGATGGAGTGAGTGTAATGGAATCAGTGTGGCGGAGATGGAGTGAGTGTGAGGGGGTCAGGGTTACGGTGATGGACTGAGTGTGTATGGGTCATGTTGACCGTGACAGAGTGTGTGTGTGAGGGGGTCAGGCTGACAGATTTCACTTTGTCAGGGAGGCAGTGATGGAGTGAGTGTGAGGGGGTAGGGTGATGGTGATGGAGTGAGTGGGAAGGTTCAGGGTGACAGTGATGGAGTGAGTGTGAGGGGGTCAGGGTGACTGTGCTAGAGAGAGTGTGAGGGGGTCAGGGTGATTTTGATGGAGTGAGTGAGAGGGGTTAAGGGTGAACGTGATGGAGTGAATGTGAAGGGTTAAGGGTGATGGTGAGGGAGTGAGTGTGAGATGGTCAGTATGACAGTGATGGAGTGAGTGTGAGGGGGTCAGGGTGACAGTGATAGAGTGAGTGTGGGGGGGTCAGTGTGATGGTAATAGAGTGAGTGTGAGAGAGTCAGGGTGACAGTGACAGAGTGAGTGTGAGTGGGTCAGTGTGACAATGATGGAGTGAGTGTGAGGGGGTCAGTGTGACAGTGATGGAGTGAGTGTGAGGGGGTCAGGGTGACGGTGACAGAGTGAAGGTGAGGGGGTCAGTGTGATGGTGATGGAGTGAGTGTGAGAGGAGAGTATGATGGTGATGGTTAGAGTGTGAGGGGGTCAGGGTGACGATGATCGAGTGAGTGTGAGGGGGTCAGTGTAACAGTGATGGCATTGGTGTGAGTGGGTCAGGGCGACGGTGATTGTGTGAGTGTGAGGAGTTCAGCGGAAGGTGATGGTGTGAGCGTGAGGGAATCAGCATGACGTTAATGGAGTGGGTGTGAGGGGGACAGGGTGACAATGATGGTGTGAGTGTGAGAAGGTTAGTGTGACGGGGATTGAGTGAGTGTGAGAGGGTTAGTGTGACGGTGATGGAGTGAGTGTCAAGGAGTAAGGATGACTTTGATGGAGTAAGTGTGAGGTGGTCTGTGTGCCGGTTTTAGAGTGAGTGTGTGGGGATCAGGGTGACAGTGACGGAGTGTGTCTGAGGGGGTCAGGGTGACAGTGATGGAGTCAGTGTGAGGGGGTCAGGGTGACAGTGATGGAGTGAGTGTGAGGGGGTCAGGGTGAAAGTGACGGAGTGAGTGTGTGTGCATCATTGTCACAGTGATGAAGTGAGTGTGAGGGAGGCAGGGTGACTGTAATCGAGTGAGTGTAAGGGGGTAAGGCTGAATGATGGAGTGAGTGTGAGGCATCAGGGTGACTGTAATGGAGCACGTTTGTGAGTGTTAGGGAGGTGGTGATAGAGTGAGTGTGAGGGTGTTAGGGTGTCAGAGATCGAGTGAGTGTGAGGTTAAGTGTTACGGTGAAGGAGTGTGTGTTTAAGGTAGTCAGGGTGACAGTGATGGAGTCAGTGTGAGGTGTTCAGAGAGACTCTGATGGAGTGTGTGTGAGGGTTTCAGTGTGACGGTGATGGAGTGAGTGTGAGGGGGTTAGGGTGACAGTGATGGAGTGAGTGTGAGGGGGTCAGGGTGACAGTGATGGAGTGAGTGTGAGGGGGTTAGGGTGACAGTGATGGAGTGAGTGTGAGGGAGTCAGTGTGACGGTGATGGAGTGAGTGTGAGAGGGTGAGTGTGCCGGTGATGGAGTGAGTGTGAGTGGGTCGTGGTGACAATGATGTAGTGAGTTTGAGGGGTCAGTGTAACCTTGATGGAGTGAGTGTGACGGTAATGGAGTGAGTGCGAGTTGGTCAGGGTCACATTGAAAGAGTGAGTGCGAGGGTTTATGTGTAATGATGATGGAGTGTGTGTGAGGGTGTCAGAGTGATGGTGATGGAGTGCGTGTGAGGGATCAGTGTGACAGTGATGGAGTCAGTGTGAGGTGTTCGGGGAGACTTTGATGGAGTGAGTGTGAGGGGGTGAGTGTGCCGGTGATGGAGTGAGTGTGAGTGGGTTAGGGTGAGAATGATGGAGTGAGTGTGAGGGGATCAGTATGACGGTGATGGAGTAAGTTTGAGGGCGTCAGGGCGAATGTGATGGAGTGAGTGTAATGGAATCAGTGTGGCGGAGATGGAGTGAGTGTGAGGGGGTCAGGGTTACGGTGATGGAGTGAGTGTGTATGGGTCATGTTGACCGTGACAGAGTGTGTGTGTGAGGGGGTCAGGCTGACAGATTTCAGTTTGTCAGGGAGGCAGTGATGGAGTGAGTGTGAGGGGGTAGGGTGATGGTGATGGAGTGAGTGGGAAGGTTCAGGGTGACAGTGATGGAGTGAGTGTGAGGGGGTTAGGGTGATGGTGATGGAGTGAGTGTGAGAGGGTCAGGGTGACAGTGATGAAGTGAATGTGTGGGGGTCAGTTGGACGATGATGGAGTGAGTGAGTGGGGGTCAGGCTGATGGTGATAGAGTGAGTGGGAGGGGGTCAGTGTGACGGTGATGGAGCGGGTGAGAGGGGGTCATTGTGACAGTGATAGAGTGAGTGTGAGTGAGTCAGGGTGACTGTGATCGAGTGAGTGTAAGGGGGTCAGGCTGACTGATGGAGTGAATGTGAGGGGTCAGGGTGACTGTAATGGAGTGAGTTTGAGGGTGACAGTGTGGCGGTGATGGAGTGAGTGTGAGGGGGTAACAGTTACAGTGATCGAGTGTGAGGGGGTTAGGGTGACAGAGATGCAGTGAGTGTGAGGGGGTCAGGGTGACAGTGATGGAGTGAGTGTGTGGTGATCATGGTGATGGTGATGAAGTGAGTGTGAGTGAGTCAGGGTGACAGTGATCGAGTGAGTGTGAGGGGGTCAGTGTGACGGTGATGGAGTGAGTGTGAAGGAGGTTAGGTTGACAGCAATGGATTGCGTGTGAAGGGGTCAGGGTGACGGTGATGGAGTGAGTGCGAGGGTTTAAGTGTGACAGTAATGGAGAGTGTGATTTGATCAGTATGACGATGATGGAGAGAGTGTGAGGGGTTCCAGGAGACAGTGATGGAGTGAGTGTGAGGGGGTGAGTGTGCCTGTGCTGGAGTGAGTGTGAGGGTGTCAGGGCGACAGTGATGGAGTGAGTGTGAGGGGGTCAGGGTGACAGTGATGGAGTGAGTGTGAGGGGGTCAGTGTGACGATGATGGAGTCAGTGTGATGGGATCAGTGTGATGGTGATAGAGTGATTGTGAGGGGGTCAGGGTGAGGGTGATGTAGTGAGTGTGGGGGAGTCAAGGCGATGGTGGTTGAGTGAGTGTGAGGGGGTCAGGGTGACAGTGATAGAGTGAGTGTGAGAGAGTCAGCGTGACAGTGATGGAGTGTGTGTAAGGGAGTCAGTGTGATGGTGATGGAGTGAGTGTGAGGGGTCGGGGAAGGTGATGAAATGAGTGTGCGGAAAAATCAGTGTGACGGTGGTGGAGTGAGTGTTAGGGGGTCAGGGTGCCGGTGCTGGAGTGAGTGTGAGGGGGTCAGGGTGAGGTGATGGAGTGAGTGTGAGTTGGTCTGGGTGACATTGATGGAGTGACTGTGGCGATTTAAGTGTGATGATGATGGAGTGAGTGTGAGGGAGTCTGGTTGATGACGATGGAATGAGTGTGAGGGGGTCAGGGTGACAGTAATAGATTGAGTGTGAGGGATTCATTGTAAATGTGATGGAGTGAGTCTGAGGGTGTCAGGGTGACAGTGATGGAGTGAGTGTGAGGGTGTCAGGGTGACAGTGATGGAGTGAGTGTGCGTGGGCCGGTGTGACAGTGATGGAGTGTGTGTGTGGGTCATGGTGAGGGTGATGAAGTGAGTGTGAGGGAGTCATGGTGACTATGATAGAGTGAGTTTGAGATGGACAGTGTAACAGTGATGGAGTGAGTGTGAGGGGGTCAGTGTGACAGTGATGGAGTGACTGTGAGGGGATGAGTGTGACCGTGGTGAAGTGAGTGTGAGGTCAGAGTGACAATGATGGAGTGAGTGTGAGAGGGTCTGGATGACGGTGATGGAGTGAGCGTGAGTAGGTCAGTGTGACGGTGATGGAGTGAGTGTGAGGGGGTTAAGGTGACAGAGATCGAGTGAGTGTGAGGGGGTTAGGGTGGCAGAGATCATGTGAGTGTGAGAGGGTCAGTGTGACAGTGATGGAGAGTGTGAGAGGGTCAGTGTGACGGTGATTTGGTGAGAGTGAGGTGGTCAGGGTGATGGTGATGTACTGAGTGTGAGGGGGTTGGGGGAAGGTGATGAAGTGAGTGCGAGGGGGTCAGGGTGACTGATGGAGTGAGTGCGATTGGTTCGGTGTGATAGTGACAGAGTGAGTGTATGGTGATCATGGTCATGGTAATGAATTGATAGTGAGGGAGTCAGGGTGACTGTGATCGAGTGTGTGTAAGGGGGTCAGGCTGACTGATGGAGTAAGTGTGAGGGGTCAGGGTGACTGTAATGGAGTGAGTTTGAGGGCATTCCGGTGGCGGTGATGTAGTGAGTGTGAGGTGACCAATGTGACGGTGATGGAGTGAGTGTGAGGGGATCAGTGTGACAGTGATGGAGCGAGTGTGAGGGGGTCAGCGTGAGGGTGAGGGAGTGAGTGTGTGGGAGTCAGGGTGACGGTGATGGAGTGAGTGTGAGGGAGACAGGCTGACAGTGATGGAGTGAGTGTGAGGGGGTCAGGATGATGCTGAAGAGTGAGTGTGAGAGAGTCAGCGTGACAGTGATGGAGTGAGTGTGAGAGGGTGAGTGTGCCAGTGATGGAGTGAGTGTGAAGGGGTCAAGATGACAATGATGGAGTGAGTGTGAGGGAGTCAGTATGACAGTGATGGAGTGAGTGTGAGAGGGTTAGTGTGATGGTGATGGAGTGAGTGTGAGGGGGACAGGCTGACAGTGATGGAGTGAGTGTGAGGGGGTCGGGGTGATGGTGATGAAGTGAGGGTGAGGGGGTCATAGTGACGGTGATGGAGTGAGTTTGATTGGATTGGGATGACGGCAATGTAATGAGTGAGAGGGGGTCATGCTGAGGGTGATGAAGTGAGTGTGAGGCGGTCAGGGCAACGGTGATGGAGTGAGTGTGAGTTGGTCCGGGTAACATTAATGGACTGAGTGTCAGGGTTTCAGTGGGACGATGATGAAGTGAGTGTGAGGGGATCAGGGTGACGATGATGGAGTGAGTGTGAGGCGGTCAGGATGACGGTGATAGAGTGAGTGTGAGGGGGTCAGTGTAATGGTGATGGAGTGAGTGTGAGGGGGTCAGGATGATGGTGATGCGGTGAGTGTGAGTGGTTCGGGGGAAGGTGATGAGGTGAGTGTGAGGGAATCAGTGTAACGATGGTGGAGTGTGTGTTAGGGGATCAGGTTGACAGTGATGGAGTGAGTGAGAGGGGGTCATGCTGAGTGTGATGAAGTGAGTGTGAGGTGGTCAAGGCGACAATGATAGAGTGAGTGTGAGGCGGTCAGGGTGATGGTGATAGAGTGAGTGTGAGGGGGTCAGTGTAATGGTGATGTAGTGAGTGCGAGGGGGTCAGTGTTACGGTGATGGAGTGGGTGTGAAGGGGTCAGGTTGACGGTGATGGAGTGCGTGTGTGTGGGTCATGGTGAGGGTGATGAAGTGAGTGTGAGGGAATCAGGTTGACTGTGATGGAGTGAGTGTGTGGTGGTCAAGGCGACAGTGATGGAGTGTTTCTGAGGGGGTCAGGTTGACGGTGATGGAGTGCGTGTGTGTGGGTCATGGTGAGGGTGATGAAGTGAGTGTGAGTAGGTCACTGTGACGGTGATGGAGCGAGTGTGAGGGCGTCAGTGTGACATTGATGGAGCGATGTGAGGGGGTCAGGTTGCCCGTGATGGAGTGAGTGTGTTGGGGGTCAGGGCAACGGCGATGGAGTGTGTCTGAGGGGGTCAGTGTGACGATGATAGAGTGACTTTGAGGGGATCAGTGTGACAGTGATCGAGTGAGTGTGAGCGGGTCAGGGTGAGGGTGATGGAGTGAGTGTGTGGGAGTCAGGGCGAGGGTGATGGAATGAGTGTCAGGAGGTCAGCGCGACAGTGATGGAGTAAGTGTGAGAGGGTGAGGATGCCGGTGATGGAGTGAGTGTGAAGTGGTCGAGGTGACAATGATGCAGTGAGTGTGAGGGGGTCAGTGTGACAGTGATGGACAGTGTGTGAGGGTGAAAGGGTGACAGTGATGGAGTGAGTGTGAGAGGGTCAGTGTGATGATGATTGAGTGAGTGTGAGAGGGTCAGGGTGACGGTGATAGAGTGTGTGTGAGGCGGTCAGAGTGACCATGCTGAAGTGAGTGTGAGGGGGTCAGAGTGATGGTGATGGAGTGAGTGTGCGGGGGTCAGGGTGACGGTGATGAAGTGAGTGTGAGGGGGTCAGGATGACGGTGATGGATTGAGTGTGAATAGGTCAGTGTGACAGTGATACAGTGAGCGTGAGGTGGTCAGTGTGATATTGTTGGAGTGAGTGTGAGGGAGTCACGGTGACAGTAATGGTGTGAGTATGTGAGGTTCAGGGCAACGGTGATGGAGTGTGTCTGAGGGGGTCAGTGTGATGTGATGGAGTGAGTGTGAGAGAATCAGTGTGACGGTGATGGAGTGAGTGTGAGGGGGTCAGGTTGATGGTGAAGGAGTGAGTGTTAGGGGGTCAGGGTGATGGTGATGGAGTGAGTGTGAGGGGGTCAGGGTGACGGTGTCAGAGTGTGTGTAATTGGGTCAGGATGACGGTGCTGGAATGAGTGAGAGGGGGTCATGTTGACGGTGATGAAGCGAGTGTGAGTTGGTTCAGGTGACATTGATGATTTGAGTCTGAGTGGTTAAGTGTGACGGTGATGGAGCAATTGTGAGGGAGTCAGGGTGATGGTGATGCGGTGAGTGTGAGTGGTTCGGGGGAAGGTGATGAGGTGAGTGTGAGGGAATCAGTGTAACGATGGTGGAGTGTGTGTTAGGGGATCAGGTTGACAGTGATGGAGTGAGTGAGAGGGGGTCATGCTGAGTGTGATGAAGTGAGTGTGAGGTGGTCAAGGCGACAATGATAGAGTGAGTGTGAGGCGGTCAGGGTGATGGTGATAGAGTGAGTGTGAGGGGGTCAGTGTAATGGTGATGTAGTGAGTGTGTGGTGGTCAAGGCGACAGTGATGGAGTGTTTCTGAGGGGGTCAGGTTGACGGTGATGGAGTGCGTGTGTGTGGGTCATGGTGAGGGTGATGGAGTGAGTGTGAGTAGGTCACTGTGACGGTGATGGAGCGAGTGTGAGGGCGTCAGTGTGACATTGATGGAGCGATGTGAGGGGGTCAGGTTGCCCGTGATGGAGTGAGTGTGTTGGGGGTCAGGGCAACGGCGATGGAGTGTGTCTGAGGGGGTCAGTGTGACGATGATAGAATGACTTTGAGGGGATCAGTGTGACAGTGATCGAGTGAGTGTGAGCGGGTCAGGGTGAGGGTGATGGAGTGAGTGTGTGGGAGTCAGGGCGAGGGGGATGGAATGAGTGTCAGGAGGTCAGCGCGACAGTGATGGAGTAAGTGTGAGAGGGTGAGGATGCCGGTGATGGAGTGAGTGTGAAGTGGTCGAGGTGACAATGATGCAGTGAGTGTGAGGGAGTCAGTGCGACAGTGATGGACAGTGTGTGAGGGTGAAAGGGTGACAGTGATGGAGTGAGTGTGAGAGGGTCAGTGTGATGATGATTGAGTGAGTGTGAGAGGGTCAGGGTGACGGTGATAGAGTGTGTGTGAGGCGGTCAGAGTGACCATGCTGAAGTGAGTGTGAGGGGGTCAGAGTGATGGTGATGGAGTGAGTGTGCGGGGGTCAGGGTGACGGTGATGAAGTGAGTGTGAGGGGGTCAGGATGACGGTGATGGATTGAGTGTGAATAGGTCAGTGTGACAGTGATACAGTGAGCGTGAGGTGGTCAGTGTGATATTGTTGGAGTGAGTGTGAGGGAGTCACGGTGACAGTAATGGTGTGAGTATGTGAGGTTCAGGGCAACGGTGATGGAGTGTGTCTGAGGGGGTCAGTGTGATGTGATGGAGTGAGTGTGAGAGAATCAGTGTGACGGTGATGGAGTGAGTGTGAGGGGGTCAGGTTGATGGTGAAGGAGTGAGTGTTAGGGGGTCAGGGTGATGGTGAAGGAGTGAGTGTGAGGGGGTCAGGGTGACGGTGTCAGCGTGTGTGTAATTGGGTCAGGATGACGGTGCTGGAATGAGTGAGAGGGGGTCATGTTGACGGTGATGAAGCGAGTGTGAGTTGGTTCAGGTGACATTGATGATTTGAGTCTGAGTGGTTAAGTGTGACAGTGATGGAGCAATTGTGAGGGAGTCAGGGTGATGGTGATGCGGTGAGTGTGAGTGGTTCGGGGGAAGGTGATGAGGTGAGTGTGAGGGAATCAGTGTAACGATGGTGGAGTGTGTGTTAGGGGATCAGGTTGACAGTGATGGAGTGAGTGAGAGGGGGTCATGCTGAGTGTGATGAAGTGAGTGTGAGGTGGTCAAGGCGACAATGATAGAGTGAGTGTGAGGCGGTCAGGGTGATGGTGATAGAGTGAGTGTGAGGGGGTCAGTGTAATGGTGATGTAGTGAGTGTGTGGTGGTCAAGGCGACAGTGATGGAGTGTTTCTGAGGGGGTCAGGTTGACGGTGATGGAGTGCGTGTGTGTGGGTCATGGTGAGGGTGATGGAGTGAGTGTGAGTAGGTCACTGTGACGGTGATGGAGCGAGTGTGAGGGCGTCAGTGTGACATTGATGGAGCGATGTGAGGGGGTCAGGTTGCCCGTGATGGAGTGAGTGTGTTGGGGGTCAGGGCAACGGCGATGGAGTGTGTCTGAGGGGGTCAGTGTGACGATGATAGAATGACTTTGAGGGGATCAGTGTGACAGTGATCGAGTGAGTGTGAGCGGGTCAGGGTGAGGGTGATGGAGTGAGTGTGTGGGAGTCAGGGCGAGGGGGATGGAATGAGTGTCAGGAGGTCAGCGCGACAGTGATGGAGTAAGTGTGAGAGGGTGAGGATACCGGTGATGGAGTGAGTGTGAAGTGGTCGAGGTGACAATGATGCAGTGAGTGTGAGGGAGTCAGTGCGACAGTGATGGACAGTGTGTGAGGGTGAAAGGGTGACAGTGATGGAGTGAGTGTGAGAGGGTCAGTGTGATGATGATTGAGTGAGTGTGAGAGGGTCAGGGTGACGGTGATAGAGTGTGTGTGAGGCGGTCAGAGTGACCATGCTGAAGTGAGTGTGAGGGGGTCAGAGTGATGGTGATGGAGTGAGTGTGAGGGGGTCAGGATGACGGTGATGGATTGAGTGTGAATAGGTCAGTGTGACAGTGATACAGTGAGCGTGAGGTGGTCAGTGTGATATTGTTGGAGTGAGTGTGAGGGAGTCACGGTGACAGTAATGGTGTGAGTATGTGAGGTTCAGGGCAACGGTGATGGAGTGTGTCTGAGGGGGTCAGTGTGATGTGATGGAGTGAGTGTGAGAGAATCAGTGTGACGGTGATGGAGTGAGTGTGAGGGGGTCAGGTTGATGGTGAAGGAGTGAGTGTTAGGGGGTCAGGGTGATGCTGATGGAGTGAGTGTGAGGGGGTCAGGGTGACGGTGTTAGAGTGTGTGTAATTGGGTCAGGATGACGGTGCTGGAATGAGTGAGAGGGGGTCATGTTGACGGTGATGAAGCGAGTGTGAGTTGGTTCAGGTGACATTGATGATTTGAGTCTGAGTGGTTAAGTGTGATGGTGATGGAGCAATTGTGAGGGAGTCAGGGTGGAGGTTACCGAGTCAGTGTGAGTGGATCAGGGTGACAGTGATGGAGTGAGTGTGAGTGGGCCAGTGTGACAGTGATGGAGTGACTGTGTTGGGATCATGGTGATGGTGATGAAGTGAGTGTGAGGGAGTCAGGTTGACTGTGATTGAGTGAATGTAAGGGTGTCAGGCTGACTGATGGAGTGAGAGTGAGGGGTCAGGGTGCCTGTAATGGAGTGAGTTCGAAGGTGTCAGGATGGCGGTGACGGAGTGAGTGCGAGGGGATTAAGGTGACAGTGATCGAGTGAGTGTGAGGCTATTAGGGTAACAGAGATCGAGTGAGTGTGAGGGGGTCATTGTGGCCGTGATGGAGTGTGTGCAATGGTGTCAGAGTGACAGTGATGGAGTGACTGTGAGGGGGTAGAGTGACGGTGATGGAATAAGTGTGTGGAGGTCAGTGAGATGATGATGGAGTGAGTGCGAATTAGTCAGGGTGACATCGATAGAGTAAGTGTGAAGGTTTAAGTGTGACGGAGATGGAGTGAGTGTGAGGGGGTCAGATTGACGGTGATAGAGTGACTGTGAGGGGGTCAGGGTGACGATGTTGGAGTGAGTGTGAGGGGATGAGTGTGACCATGTTGGAGTCAGTGTGAGGTGGTCAGGGTGATAGTGATGGACAGTGTGTGAGGGTGAAAAGTTGACAGTGGTGGAATGAGTGTGAGAGAGTCAGCGTGATGGTGATGGAGTGAGTGTGAGGGGGTCAGGATGATGGCGGTGGAGTGAGTGTGAGGGTGTCGGGGGAAGGTGTTGGAGTGAGTGTGAGGGAATCAGTGTGATGGTGGTGGAGTGAGTGTTAGGGGGTCAGTGTGGCGGTGATGGAGTGTGTGTGGGGGGCAGTGTGACGGTGATGAAGTGAGTGTGAGGGGGTCAGAGTAACGGTGATGGAGTGAGTGTGCGGGGGTCAGGGTGATGGTGACGAAGTGAGTGTGAGGGGATCAGGGTGACGCTGATGGAGTGAGTGAGAGAGGGTCATGGTGGTAGTGACGAAGTGATTGTGAGGCAGTCAGGGCTCGGTGATGGAGTGAGTGTGAGTCGGTCAGGGTGATATTAATGGACTGAGTGTGAGAGTTTAAGTGTGACGATGATGGAGTGAGTGAAAGGTGATCAGGATGACGGTAATAGATTAAGTGTGAGGGGGTCAGTGTAATGGTGATGGAGTGAGTGTGAGGGGGTCAGTGTAATGGTGATGGAGTGAGTGTGAGGCGGTCAGTGTGATGGTGATGGAGTGAGTGTGCGTGGGACGGTGTGACAGTGATGGAGTGAGTGTGCGTGGGACGGTGTGACAGTGATGGAGTGAGTGTGCATGGGACGATGTGACCTTGATGGAGTGCATGAGTGTGGGTCATGGTGAGGGTGATGAAGTGAGTGTGAGGGAGTCAGGGTGACTGTGATCGAGTGAGTTTAAGATGGACAGTGTAACAGTGATGGAGTGAGTGTGAGGGGGTCAGGGTGACCGTGATGGATTGAGTGTGAAGGGTTAAGGGTGACGGTGATGGAGTGAGTATGTGAGGATTAAGGGTGACGGTGATGTGGTGTGTCTGAGGGGGTCAGGGTGACGGTGATGGAGTGAGTGTGAGGGGGTCAGGGTGATGGTGATGGAGTGAGAGTGAGGGGTTCAGGAAGATGTGAAGGAGTGAGTGTGTGAGGGTCAGGGCAACGGTGATGGAGTGTGTCTGAGGGGGTCAGTGTGATGTGATGGAGTGAGTGTGAGAGAATCAGTGTGACGGTGATGGAGTGAGTGTGAGGGGGTCAGGTTGATGGTGAAGGAGTGAGTGTTAGGGGGTCAGGGTGATGGTGATGGAGTGAGTGTGAGGGGGTCAGGGTGACGGTGTTAGAGTGTGTGTAATTGGGTCAGGATGACGGTGCTGGAATGAGTGAGAGGGGGTCATGTTGACGGTGATGAAGCGAGTGTGAGTTGGTTCAGGTGACATTGATGATTTGAGTCTGAGTGGTTAAGTGTGACGGTGATGGAGCAATTGTGAGGGAGTCAGGGTGGAGGTGACCGAGTCAGTGTGAGTGGATCAGGGTGACAGTGATGGAGTGAGTGTGAGTGGGCCAGTGTGACAGTGATGGAGTGACTGTGTTGGGATCATGGTGATGGTGATGAAGTGAGTGTGAGGGAGTCAGGTTGACTGTGATTGAGTGAATGTAAGGGTGTCAGGCTGACTGATGGAGTGAGAGTGAGGGGTCAGGGTGCCTGTAATGGAGTGAGTTCGAAGGTGTCAGGATGGCGGTGACGGAGTGAGTGCGAGGGGATTAAGGTGACAGTGATCGAGTGAGTGTGAGGCTATTAGGGTAACAGAGATCGAGTGAGTGTGAGGGGGTCATTGTGGCCGTGATGGAGTGTGTGCAATGGTGTCAGAGTGACAGTGATGGAGTGACTGTGAGGGGGTAGAGTGACGGTGATGGAATAAGTGTGTGGAGGTCAGTGAGATGATGATGGAGTGAGTGCGAATTAGTCAGGGTGACATCGATAGAGTAAGTGTGAAGGTTTAAGTGTGACGGAGATGGAGTGAGTGTGAGGGGGTCAGATTGACGGTGATAGAGTGACTGTGAGGGGGTCAGGGTGATGATGTTGGAGTGAGTGTGAGGGGATGAGTGTGACCATGTTGGAGTCAGTGTGAGGTGGTCAGGGTGATAGTGATGGACAGTGTGTGAGGGTGAAAAGTTGACAGTGATGGAATGAGTGTGAGAGAGTCAGCGTGATGGTGATGGAGTGAGTGTGAGGGGGTCAGGATGATGGCGGTGGAGTGAGTGTGAGGGTGTCTGGGGAAGGTGTTGGAGTGAGTGTGAGGGAATCAGTGTGATGGTGGTGGAGTGAGTGTTAGGGGGTCAGTGTGGCGGTGATGGAGTGTGTGTGGGGGGCAGTGTGACGGTGATGAAGTGAGTGTGAGGGGGTCAGAGTAACGGTGATGGAGTGAGTGTGCGGGGGTCAGGGTGATGGTGACGAAGTGAGTGTGAGGGGATCAGGGTGACGCTGATGGAGTGAGTGAGAGAGGGTCATGGTGGTAGTGACGAAGTGATTGTGAGGCAGTCAGGGCTCGGTGATGGAGTGAGTGTGAGTCGGTCAGGGTGATATTAATGGACTGAGTGTGAGAGTTTAAGTGTGACGATGATGGAGTGAGTGTAAGGTGATCAGGATGACGGTAATAGATTAAGTGTGAGGGGGTCAGTGTAATGGTGATGGAGTGAGTGTGAGGGGGTCAGTGTAATGGTGATGGAGTGAGTGTGAGGGGGTCAGTGTGATGGTGATGGAGTGAGTGTGCGTGGGACGGTGTGACAGTGATGGAGTGAGTGTGCGTGGGACGGTGTGACAGTGATGGAGTGAGTGTGCATGGGACGGTGTGACCTTGATGGAGTGCATGAGTGTGGGTCATGGTGAGGGTGATGAAGTGAGTGTGAGGGAGTCAGGGTGACTGTGATCGAGTGAGTTTAAGATGGACAGTGTAACAGTGATGGAGTGAGTGTGAGGGGGTCAGGGTGACCGTGATGGATTGAGTGTGAAGGGTTAAGGGTGACGGTGATGGAGTGAGTATGTGAGGATTAAGGGTGACGGTGATGTGGTGTGTCTGAGGGGGTCAGGGTGACGGTGATGGAGTGAGTGTGAGGGGGTCAGGGTGATGGTGATGGAGTGAGAGTGAGGGGTTCAGGAAGATGTGAAGGAGTGAGTGTGTGAGGGTCAGGGCAACGGTGATGGAGTGTGTCTGAGGGGGTCAGTGTGATGGTGATGGAGTGAGTGTGAGGGAATCAGTGTGACGGTGATGGAGTGAGTGTGAGGGGGTCAGGTTGATGGTGAAGGAGTGAGTGTTAGGGGGTCAGGGTGATGGTGATGGAGTGAGTGTGAGGGGGTCAGGGTGACGGTGTTAGAGTGTGTGTAATTGGGTCAGGATGATGGTGCTGGAATGAGTGAGAGGGGGTCATGTTGACGGTGATGAAGCGAGTGTGAGTTGGTTCATGTGACATTGATGATTTGAGTCTGAGTGGTTAAGTGTGATGGTGATGGAGCAATTGTGAGGGAGTCAGGGTGGAGGTGACCGAGTCAGTGTGAGTGGATCAGGGTGACAGTGATGGAGTGAGTGTGAGTGGGCCAGTGTGACAGTGATGGAGTGACTGTGTTGGGATCATGGTGATGGTGATGAAGTGAGTGTGAGGGAGTCAGGTTGACTGTGATTGAGTGAATGTAAGGGTGTCAGGCTGACTGATGGAGTGAGAGTGAGGGGTCAGGGTGCCTGTAATGGAGTGAGTTCGAAGGTGTCAGGATGGCGGTGACGGAGTGAGTGCGAGGGGATTAAGGTGACAGTGATCGAGTGAGTGTGAGGCTTTTAGGGTAACAGAGATCGAGTGAGTGTGAGGGGGTAGAGTGACGGTGATGGAATAAGTGTGTGGAGGTCAGTGAGATGATGATGGAGTGAGTGCGAATTAGTCAGGGTGACATCGATAGAGTAAGTGTGAAGGTTTAAGTGTGACGGAGATGGAGTGAGTGTGAGGGGGTCAGATTGACGGTGATAGAGTGACTGTGAGGGGGTCAGGGTGACGATGTTGGAGTGAGTGTGAGGGGATGAGTGTGACCATGTTGGAGTCAGTGTGAGGTGGTCAGGGTGATAGTGATGGACAGTGTGTGAGGGCGAAAAGTTGACAGTGATGGAATGAGAGTGAGAGAGTCAGCGTGATGTTGATGGAGTGAGTGTGAGGGGGTCAGGATGATGGCGGTGGAGTGAGTGTGAGGGTGTCGGGGGAAGGTGTTGGAGTGAGTGTGAGGGAATCAGTGTGATGGTGGTGGAGTGAGTGTTAGGGGGTCAGAGTAACGGTGATGGAGTGAGTGTGCGGGGGTCAGGGTGATGGTGACGAAGTGAGTGTGAGGGGATCAGGGTGACGCTGATGGAGTGAGTGAGAGAGGGTCATGGTGATAGTGAAGAAGTGATTGTGAGGTAGTCAGGGCTCGGTGATGGAGTGAGTGTGAGTCGGTCAGGGTGATATTAATGGACTGAGTGTGAGAGTTTAAGTGTGACGATGATGGAGTGAGTGTAAGGTGATCAGGATGACGGTAATAGATTGAGTGTGAGGGGGTCAGTGTAATGGTGATGGAGTGAGTGTGCGTGGGACAGTGTGACAGTGATGGAGTGAGTGTGCGTGGGACGGTGTGACAGTGATGGAGTGAGTGTGCGTGGGACGGTGTGACCTTGATGGAGTGCATGAGTGTGGGTCATGGTGAGGGTGATGAAGTGAGTGTGAGGAAGTCAGGGTGACTGTGATCGAGTGAGTTTAAGATGGACTGTTTAACAGTGATGGAGTGAGTGTGAGGGGGTCAGGGTGACCGTGATGGATTGAGTGTGAAGGGTTAAGGGTGACGGTGATGGAGTGAGTATGTGAGGATTAAGGGTGACGGTGATGTGGTGTGTCTGAGGGGGTCAGGGTGACGGTGATGGAGTGAGTGTGAGGGGGTCAGGGTGATGGTGATGGAGTGAGAGTGAGGGGGTCAGGAAGATGTGAAGGAGTGAGTGTGTGAGGGTCAGGTTGACGGTGATGGAGTGTGTCTGAGGGGGTCAGTGTGATGGTGATGGAGTGAGTGTGAGGGAATCAGTGTGACGGTGATGTAGTGAATGTGAGATTGTCAGGTTGACGGTGAAGGAGTGAGTGTTAGGGGGTCAAGGTGACGGTGATGGAGTGAGTGTGAGGGGGTCAGGGTTACAGTGTTAGAGTGTGTGTGATGGGGTCATGATGACGTTGCTGGAATGAGTGAGGGGGCTGCCATGGTGACGGTGATGAAGTGAGTGTGAGTTGGTTCGGGTGACATTGATGGAGTGAGTGTGAGGGAGTCAGGGTGAAGGTGACGGAGTCAGTGTGAGTGGGTCAGGGTGACAGTGATGGAGTGAGTGTGAGTGGGCCGGTGTGACAGTGATGGAGTGACTGTGTTGGGATCATGGTGATGGTGATGAAGTGAGAGTGAGAGAGTCAGGTTGACTGTGATTGAATGAATGTAAGGGTGTCAGGCTGACTGATGGAGTGAGAGTGAGGGGTCAAGGTGACTGTAATGGAGTGAGTTTGAAGGTGACAGTGTGGCAGTGATGGAGTGAGTGTGAAGGAGTCAGGGGGACGGTGATGGAGTGAGTGTGAGTGGCTCAGGCTGACGGTGATAGAGTTAGTATGAGGGGGTTAGTGTGATGGTGATGGAATGAGTGTGAGGGAGTCAGGGTGACAGTGATAGAGTAAGTGTGAGGGGGACAGTGTGATATTGATAGAGTGAGTGTGCGGGTGTCAGCATGACTGTGAGAGAGTGAGTGTGAGAGGGTCATGGTGACATTGATGGAGTGAGAGTGAGGCTGTCAGGATGACGATGATGGAGTGACTGTGAGGGGGTCAGGGTAACTGGGCTACAGTGAGTGTGAGGGGGTCAGGGTGAATGTGATGGAATGAGTGTGAGGGAGTCAGGGTGACAGTGATAGAGTGAGTGTGAGGGGTTCTGTGTGATATTGATGGAGTGAGTGTGGGGGTGTCAGAGTGACTGTGATAGAGTGAGTGTGAAAGGGTCCTGGTGACAGTGATGGAGTGAGTGTGATGGTGTCAGGGTGACAGAGATGGAGTGAGTTTGAGAGGGTCAGGGTGACAGGGATGCAGTGAGTGTAAGGGGGTCAGGGTGACTGTGATAGAATGAGTGTGAGGGGGTCAGTGTGATATTGATGGAGTGAGTGTGAGAGGGTCAGGGTGACGGTGATAGAGTGAGTGCGAGGGGGTCAGGGTGAAAGTGATAAGGTGAGTGTGAGGGGTTAAGGGTGACAGTGATTGAGTGTGTGTGAAGGAGTCAGGGTGACGGTGATGGTGTGAGTGTGACGTGGTCAGGATGATGGTGATGGAGTGAATGTGAGTGGGTCAGGCTGACCATGATAGAGTGGGTGTGAGGGAGTTAGTGTGATAGTGATGCAATGAGTGTGAGGGAGTCAGGGTGACAGTGATAGAGTAAGTGTGGGGGGGACAGTGTGATATTGATGGAGTGAGTGTGCGGGTGTCAGAGTGACTGTGACAGAGTGAGTGGAACAGGGTCATGGTGACCGTGATGGAGTGAGAGTGAGGGTGTCAGGATGACGGTGATGGAGTGACTGTGAGGGGGTCAGGGTAACTGGGCTAGAGTGAGTGTGAGAGGGTCAGGGTGATTGTGATGGAATGAGTGTGAGGGAGTCAGGGTGACAGTGCTAGAGTGAGTGTGACGGGGTCATGGTGATTGTGGTGGAGTTGGTGTGAGGGGGTCTGTGTGATATTGTTGGAGTGAGTGTGAGGGTGTCAGAGTGACTGTGATAGAGTGAGTGCGAGAGGGTCATGGTGACAGTGAAGGAGTGAGTGTGAGGGGGTCAGGGTGACTGTGCTAGAGTGAGTGTGACGGGGTCATGGTGATTGTGGTGGAGTTAGTGTGAGGGGGTCAGGGTGACAGTGATAGAGTGAGTGTAGGGGGTCAATGTGATGGTGATGGATTGATTGTGAGAGAGTCAGGGCGATGGTGATAGAGTGAGGGTGAGGGGATCTGTGTAACGGTGATGGAGTGACTGTGAGGGGGTCAGTGTGATGGTGATGGATAGAGTGTGAGGGAATCAGTGTTACGGTGATGGAATGGGTATAAGGGGGTCATTGTGACGGTGATGGAGTGAGTATGAGGGAGTCAGGGTGACAGTGATAGAATGAGTGTGACGGCGTCAGTGTGATATTGATGGAGCGAGTGTGAGGGAGTCAGGGTGACAGTGATAGAGTGAGTGTGAGGGGGTCAGTGTGATGGTGATGGTTAGAGTGTGAGGGAATCAGTGTTACAGTGATGGAATGGGTGTGAGGGGGTCAGTGTGACAGTGATGGAGTGAGTGTGAGGGAGTCAGCTTGACAGTCATAGAATGAGTGTGAGGGGGTCAGTGTGATATTGATGGAGTGAGTGTGAGGGGGTCAGGGTGACGGTGATAGAGTGAGTGCGAGGGTGTCAGGGTGAAAGTGATGGAGAGAGTATGAGGGGGTCAGGGTGACAGTGACAGAATGAGTGTGAGGGGGTAAGTGTGTTATTGATCGAGTGAGTGTGAGGGGGTCAGGGTGACGGTGATAGAGTGAGTGTGAAGGGTTCATTGTGACGATGATGGAGTGAGTGTGAGGGAGTCAGGGTGACAGTGATAGAATGAGTGTGAGGGCATCAGGGTGATTGTGATGGAGTGAGTTTGAGTGGGTCAGGGTGACGGTGCTGGAGTGAGTGTGAGTAGCTCAGGGTGACGGTGATAGAGTTAGTCTGAGGCGGTCAGTGTGATATTGATGGAGTGAGTGTGAGGGGCTCAGGGTGACGGTGATAGAGTGAGAGCGAGGGGGTCAGGGTGACAGTGATGGAGTGAGTGTGAGGGGGTCAGGGTGACAGTGATAGAATGAGTGTGAGGGGGTCAGTGTGTTATTGATGGAGTGAGTGTGAGGGTGTCAGTGAGAAGGTGATGCAGTGAGCGTGAGCGGGTCAGGGTGACGGTGAAAGAGCGAGTGTGAGAGTGTCAGTGTGACAGTAAGGATAGAGTGTGAGGGGTTTGTGTGACGGTGATGGATTGAGTGTGTGGATGTCAGCGTGACGGGGATAGAATGAGTGTGAGGGGGTCAGTGTGATGTTGAAGGAGTGAGTGTGATGGTGTCAGGGTGGCGGTGATGGAATGAGTGTGAGGGAATCAGTATTACCTTGATGGAGTGAGTGTGAGGGTGTCAGTGAGAAGGTGATGCAGTGAGCGTGAGCGGGTCAGGGTGACGGTGAAAGAGTGAGTGTGAGAGTGTCAGTGTGACAGTAAGGATAGAGTGTGAGGGGTTTGTGTGACGGTGATGGATTGAGTGTGTGGATGTCAGCGTGACGGGGATAGAGTGAGTGTGAGGGGGTCAGTGTGATGTTGAAGAAGTGAGTGTGATGGGGTCAGGGTGACGGTGAGAGAGTGAGTGCGTGGGGGTCAGGGTGACTGTGATGGACTGAGAGTGAGGGGGTCAGGGTGACAGTGATAGAGTGAGTGAGAGGAGTTCAGGATGACAGTGATGGAGAGAGTGTGAGGGTGTCAGGGTGACGGTGATAGAGTGAGTGTGAGGAGGTCAGTGTGATGGTGAAGCAGTGAGTGTGAGGGGGTCAGTGTGATGGTGATGGTTAGAGTGTGAGGGGGTCAGGGTGACGGTGACAGAGTCAGTGTGAGTGGGTCAGGTTGACAGTAATGGAGTGAGTATGAGGTGGTCAGGGTGACTGTGATAGAGTGAGTGTGAGGGTGTCAGAGTGACTGTGATAGAGTGAGTGTGAGAGGGTCATGGTGACATTGATGGAGTAAGTGTGAGGGAATCAGTGTGACGGTGATGGGGTGAGTTTGAGAGAGTCAGGGTGACAGTGATAGTGTGAGTGTGAGGGGGTCAGGGTGATTGTGGTGGAGTTAGTGTGAGGCTGTCAGGGTGACGGTGATAGAGTGAGTGCGAGGGGGTCAGGGTGACAGCGATGGAGAGAGTGTGAGGGGTCAGGGTGACGGTAATAGAGTGAGTGTGCGGGGGTGAGTGTGATGTTGATGGATTGATTGTGAGAGAGTCAGGGTGACGGTGATGGAGCGACTGTGAGGGGGTCAGTGTGATGGTGATAGAGTGTGAGGGAATCAGTGTTACGGTGATGGAATGGTTGGGAGGGGGTCAGTGTGATGGTGATGGAGTGAGTGTGAGGAGGTCAGGTTGACAGTGATGGAGAGAGTGCGAGGGCATCAGGGTGATGGTGAAGGAGTGAGTGTGAGGGGGTCAGTGTGATGGTGATGGTTAGAGTGTGAGGGGGTCAGGGTGACGGTGACAGAGTCAGTGTGAGTGGGTCAGGGTGACAGTAATGGAATGAGTGTGAAGCAGTCAGGGTGACGGTGATGGAGTGAGTGTGAGGTAGTCAGGGTGACTGTGATAGAGTGAGTGCGAGAGGGTCATGGTGAGAGTGATGGAGTGAGTGTGAGGGGGTCAGGGTGACTGTGCTCGAGTGAGTATGAGGGGGTCATGGTGATTGTCTTGGAGTTAGTGTGAGGGGGTCAGGGTGATGGTGGTAGAGTGAGTGCGAGGGGGTCAGGGTGACAGTGATGGAGTGAGTGTGAGGGGGTCAGGTTGACAGTGATGGAGAGAGTATGAGGGGTCAGGGTGACGGTGATAGAGTGAGTGTGCGGATGTCAGTGTGATGGTGATGGATTGATTGTGAGAGAGTCAGGGTAACGGTGATAGAGTGAGTGTGAGGGGTTCAGTGTGATGGTGATGGTTAGAGTGTGAGGGGGTCATTGTGACGGTGATGGAGTGAGTGTGAGGGAGTCAGTGTGATATTGATGGAGTGAGTGTGAGGGAGTCAGTGTGATATTGATGGAGTGAGTGTGAGGGGGTCAGGGTGACTGTGATAGAGTGAGTGCGATGAGGTCAGGGTGAAAGTGATGGATTGTGTGTGCGGGGGTCAGGGGACAGTGATAGAGTGAGTGCGAGGGGGTCAGGGTGAAAGTGATGGAGCGAGTGTGAGGGGGTCAGGGTCTCAGTGATAGAGTGACTGTGAGGGTGTCATGGTGACAGTGATGGAGTGAGAGTGAGGGTGTCAGGATGACGGTGTTGGAGTGAGTGTGAGGAAGTCAGGGTAACTGTGCTAGAGTGAGTGTGAGGGGTTAAGGGTGACAGTGATGGAGTGAGTGTGAAGGGTTAAGGGTGACGGTGATGGAATGAGTGTGAGAGGGTCTGGGTGACAGTGATGAAGTAAGTGTGAGGGCGTCAGGGTGATTGTGATGGAGTGAGTTTGAGGGGATCAGGGTGACAGTGATAGAGTGAGTGTGAGGGGGTCAGTGTGATGGTGATGGTTAGAGTGTGAGGGAATCAGTGTTACGGTGATGGAATGGGTATGAGGGGGTCAGTGTGACAGTGATGGAGTGAGTGTGAGGGGGTCATTGTGACGGTGATGGAGTGAGTGTGAGGGAGTCAGGGTGACAGTGATAGAATGAGTGTGAGGGGGTCAGTGTGATATTGTTGAAGTGACTGTGAGGGGGTCAGGGTGACTGTGACAGAGTGAGCGTGACGGGGTCAGTGTGATATTGATGGAGTGAGTGTGAGGGAGTCAGGGTTACGATGATGGAGTGAGTGTGAGGAGTTCATTGTGACGATGATGGAGTGAGTGTGAGGGAGTCAGGGTGACAGTGATAGAATGAGTTTGAGTGGGTCAGTGTGTTATTGATGGAGTGAGTGTGAGGGGCTCAGGGTGACGGTGAAAGTGTGAGTGCGAGGGGGTCAGGCTGAAAGTGATGGAGCGACTGTGAGGGTGTCATGGTGACAGTGATGGAGTGAGAGTGAGGGTGTCAGTATGACGGTGATGGAGTGAGTCTGAGGGGGTCAGGGTAACTGTGCTAGAGTGAATGTGAGGGGGTCAGGGTGATTGTGATGGAGTGAGTGTGAGGTGTTAAGGGTGACAGTGATGGAGTGAGTGTGAAGGATTAAGGGTGACGGTGATGGAATGAGTGTGAGAGGGTCAGGGTGACAGTGATGAAGTAAGTGTGAGGGCGTCAGGGTAATTGTGATGGAGTGAGTTTGAGTGGGTCAGGGTGACAGTGATGGAGTGAGTGTGAGGGAATCTGGGTGACTGTGATAGAGTGTGTGTGAGCGGTTCAGTATGACAGTGATGTACTGAGTGCGAGGGGTCGGGGAAGGGAATGGAGTGAGTGTGAGGGAATCAGTGTTACGGTGATGGAAAGGGTGTGAGGAGGTCAGTGTGCCGGTGATGGGGTGAGTGAGAGGCCGTCAGAGTGATTGTGATGGAGTGAGTGTGAGATGGTCAGTGTGACAGTGATGTACTGAGTGCGAGGGGTCAGGGGAAGGGAATGGAGTGAGTGTGAGGGAATAAGTGTTACAGTGATGGAAAGGGTGTGAGGGGGTCAGTGTGACGGTGATGGAGTGAGTGTGAGGAGGTCAGGTTGACAGTGATGGAGAGAGTGTGAGGGGATCAGGGTGATGGTGATGGAGTGAGTGTGAGGGGGAAAGGGTGACAATGATGGAGTGGGTGTGAGAGGGTCAGGGTAGCGGTGATGGAGTGAGTGTGAGGGGGTCGGTGAAAGGTGATGGAGTGAGTGTGAGAGGGTCAAGGTGACGGTGAAGGAATGAGTGTGAGAGTGTCAGTGTGACAGTAAGGATAGAGTGTGTGGATGTCAGCGTGACGGTGATAGAGTGCGTGTGGCGGGGTCAATGTGACGGTGATGGAGTGAGTGTGAGGGGGTCAGTGTGACGGTGATGGAGTGATTGTGGAGAAGTCAGTTTGATAGTGATGGTTATAGTGTGAGTGGGTCAGGGTGACGTGATAGAGTGATGGTGAGGGGGTCAGTGTGATGGTGATGGAATGAGTGTGAGGGGTTCGGTGTTACTGTGCGAGAGTGAGTGTGAGGGGTTAATGGTGATTGTGGTGGAGTTAGTGTGAGGGGGTCAGGGTGACTGTGATGGAGTGAGTGTGAGGGGGTAGTGTGATGGTGATAGAGTGAGTGCGTGAGGGTCAGGGTGACAGTGATGGAGTGAGTGTGAGGGGGTCAGGGTGACGGTGATAGAGTGAGTGTGAGGGGGTTAGTGTGACGGTGATGGAGTGAGTGTGAGGGGGTCAGTGTGATAGTGATGGTTAGAGCGTGAGGGGGTCAGGGTGACGGTGATAGAGTGAGTGCGAGGGGGTCAAGGTGAAAGTGATGGAGCGAGTGTGAGGGGGTCAGTGTGATGGTGATGGTTAGAGTGCAAGGGAATCAGTGTTACGGTGATGGAATGGGTGTGAGGGGGTCAGTGTGACGGTGATGGAGTGAGTGTGAAGGGGTCATTGTGATGGTGATGGAGTGAGTGTGAGGGAGTGAGGGTGACAGTGATCGAATGAGTGTGAGGGGGTCAGTGGGATATTGATGGAGTGAGTGTGATGGGGTCAGGGTGACGGTGATAGAGTGAGTGCAAGGGGGTCAGTGTGAAAGTGATGGAGCGAGTGTGAGGGGGTCAGGGTGACAGTGATAGAGTGAGTGCGAGGGGATCAGTGTGATATTGATGCAGTGAGTGTGAGGGGGTCGGGTGACGGTGATTGAGTGAGTGTGAGGGGGTCATGGTGACAGTGATGGAGTGAGAATGAGGGTGTCAGGATGACGGTGATGGAGTGAGTGTGAGGGGGTCAGGGTGACGGTGATAGAGTGAGTGCGTGGGAGTCAGGGTAACAGTTTTGGAGTGAGTGTGAGGAGGTCAGGTTGAGAGTGATGGAGAGAGTGTGAGGGGGCCAGCGTGATGGTGATAGAGTGAGTGTGATGGGGTCAGTGTGACGGTGATGGAGTGAGTGTGGAGGAGTCAGTGTGATAGTGATGGTTACAGTGTGAGGGGGTCAGGGTGACAGTGATAGAGTGACAGTGAGGGGGTCAGTGTGATGGTGATGGAATGAGTGTGAGGGGGTCAGTATGATGGTGATAATGTGAGGGTGGGTGGTCAGTGTGACGGTGATGGAGTGAGTGTGAGGGGGTCATTGTGATGGTGTTGGTTAGAGTGCGAGGGAATCATTTTTACCGTGATGGAATAGGTGTGATGGTGGGGGGTCAGTGTGACGGCGATGGAGTGAGTGTGAAGGGGTCATTGTGACGGTAATGGAGTGAGTGTGAGGGAGTCAGGGTGACAGTGATAGAATGAGTGTGAGGGGTCAGTGTGAAAGTGATGGAGTGAGTGTGAGGGGGTCAGGGTGACAGTGATAGAGTGAGTGCGAGGGGGTCAGTGTGATATTGATGCAGTGAGTGTGAGGGGGTCAGTGTGACGGTGATCCAGTGAGTGTGAGGGGGTCGTGGTGACAGTGATGGAGTGAGAATGAGGGTGTCAGAATGACGGAGATGGAGTGAGTGTGAGGGGGTCAGGGTGACGGTGATAGAGTGAGTGCGTGGGGGTCAGGGTGACAGTGATGGAGTGAGTGTGAGGAGGTCAGGTTGAGAGTGATGGAGAGAGTGTGAGGGGGTCAGTGTGTTGGTGATAGAGTGAGTGTGAGGGGGTCAGTGTGTTGGTGATGGAGTGAGTGTGGAGGAGTCAGTGTGACAGTGATGGTTACAGTGTGAATGGGTCAGGGTGACGGTGATAGAGTGGCAGTGAGGGGGTCAGTGTGATGGTGATGGAATTAGTGTGAGGGGGTCAGTGTGATGGTGATAGTATGAGCGTGGGGGGTGAGTGTGACGGTGATGGAGTGAGTGTGAGGGGGTCATTGTGATGGTGATGGTTAGAGTGTGAGGGGGTCAGGGTGATGGTGACAGAGTGAGTGTGAGTGGGTCAGGTGACAGTAATGGAATGAGTGTGAAGCTGTCAGGGTGACGGTGATTGAGTGAGTGTGAGGTGGTCAGGGTGATTGTGGTAGAGTGAGTGTGAGATGGTCAGGGTGACAGTGTTGGAGTGAGTGTGAGGGTGTCAGGGTGACAGTGATGGAGTGAGTGTGAGAGTGTCAGGGTGACAGTGATGGAGTGAGTGTGAGTGGGTCAGGATGACGGTGATGGAGTGAGTGTGAGGGGTTCAGGGTGATTGTGATGGAGTGAGTGTGAGGGATTAAGGGTGACAGTGATGGAGTGATTGTGAAGGGTTAAGGGTGATGGTGATGGAATGAGTGTGAGTGGGTCAGTGTGATATTGATGGAGTGAGTGTGAGGCGGTCAGGCTGATGGTGATAGAGTGAGTGTGAGGGTGTCATGGTGACAGTGATGGAGTGAGAGTGAGGGTGTCAGGATGACGGTGATGGAGTGAGTGTGAGGTGGTCAGGGAAACTGTGCTAGATGAGTTTGAGGGGATCAGGGTGATTGTGATGGAGTGATTGTGAGGGGTTAAGGGTGACAGTGATGGAATGAGTGTGAAGGGTTAAGGTTGACGGTGATGGAATGAGTGTGAGAGGGTCTGGGTGACAGTGATGAAGTAAGTGTTAGGGCATTAGGTTGATTGTGATGGAGTGAGTGTGAGAGGCTCAGGGTGACAGTGACAGAGTTAGTGTGAGGGGGTCAGTGTGACGGTGATGGACTGAGTGCGAGGGAATCTGGGTGACTGTGATAGAGTGAGTGTGAGGTGGTCAGTGTGACAGTGATGGACTGAGTGCGAGGGGTCGGGGGAAGGGAATGGAGTGAGTGTGAGGGAATCAGTGTTACAATGATGGAAAGGGCCTGAGGGGGTCAGTGTGACAGTGATGGAGTGAGTGTGAGGGGGTCATTCTGACGGTGATGGAGAGAGTGTGAGTGAGTCAGGCTGACGGTGATAGAGTGAGAGCGAGGGCGTCAGGGTGACAGTGATGGAGTGAGTGTTAGGGGGTCAGGGTGATGGTGATCGAGTGTGTGTGAGGTGGTCAGTGTGATGGTGATGTTTAGACTCTGAGGGGGTCAGGGTGACAGAGTTAGAGTGACTGTGAGGTGGTCAGTTTGATGGAAATGGAGTGAGTATGGGGGGCTCACAGTAACGGTGATGGCGTGGGTGTGAGTGGGTCAGGATGACGGTGTTTGCGTGACTGTGAGGGGTTCAGCGGAAGGTGATGGTGTGAGTGTTTGGGAAACAGTAGGACGTTAAAGGAGTGTATGTGAGGGGGCAGTGTGAGAATGATGGTGTGAGTGTGAGCGGGGCAGTGCGACGGTGATGGTGTGAGTTTGTGGGGGTCAGTGTGACAGTGATGGAGTGAGTGTGAGGGGGTCAGGGTGAGGTGATTGAGTAACTGTGAGAGGGTTAGTGTGATGGAGATGGAGTGAGTGTGACTAGGACAGTGTGACGGTGAAGGAGTGAGTGTGTGGGGGAAAGGGTGACAATGATGGAGTGAGTGTGAGAGGGTGAGTGTGATGGTGATGTAGTGAGTGTGAGTGGGTCAGGGGAGCGGTGATGGAGTGAGTGTGAGGGGGTCGGGGAAAGGTGATGGAGTGAGTGTGAGGGAATCAATGTTACCTTGATGGAGTGAGTGTGAGGGTGTCAGTGTGAAGGTGATGGAGTGAGCGTGAGGGAGTCAGGGTGACAGTGATAGAGTGATTGTGAGATGGTCAGGGTGACAGAGTTGGAGTGAGTTGGAGGGGGTCAGGGTGACAGTGATGGAGTGAGTGTGAGGTGGTCAGGTTGACAGTGATGGAGTGAGTGTGGGGGTCAGTGTGATAGTGATGGTTAGAGTGTGAGGGTGTCAGGGTGACGGTGACGGAGTGAGTGTGAGGGAGTCAGGGTGACAGTGATAGAGTGATTGTGAGATGGTCAGGGTGACAGAGTTGGAGTGATTTTGAGGGTGTCAGGGTGACGGAGATCGAATGAGTGTGAGAGTGTCAGGGTGACAGTGATGGAGTGAGTTGGAGAGGGTCAGGGTGACAATGATGGAGTGAGTGTGAATGAGTCAGGGTGACTGTGCTAGAGTGAATGTGAGGAGGTCATGGTGATTGTGGTGGAGTTAGTGTGAGGGGGTCAGGGTGACGGTGATCGAGTGAGTGTGAGGGGATCATGGTGACAGTGATGGAGTGAGAGTGAGGGTGTCAGGATGACGGTGATGGAGTGAGTGTGAGGGGTTCAGGGTGATGGTGATGGAATGAGTGTGAGGGGGTCAGTGTGATATTGATGGAGTGAGTGTGAGGGGGCAGACTGATGGTGATAGAGTGAGTGTGAGGGTGTCATGGTGACAGTGATGGAGTGAGAGTGAGGGTGTCAGGATGACGGTGATGGAGTGAGTGTGAGGTGGTCAGGGAAACTGTGCTAGGTGAGTGTGAGGGGATCAGGGTGATTGTGATGGAGTGAGTGTGAGGGGTTAAGGGTGACAGTGATGGAATGAGTGCGAAGGGTTAAGGTTGACAGTGATGGAATGAGTGTGAGGGGCTCAGTGTGACAGTGATGGAGTGAGTGCAAGGGAATCTGGGTGACTGTGATAGCGTGAGTGTGAGGTGGTCAGTGTGACAGTGATGGACTGAGTGTGAGGGGTCGGGGAAGGGAATGGAGTGAGTGTGAGGGAATCAGTGTTACGGTGATGGAAAGGGCCTGAGTGGGTCAGTGTGACAGTGATGGAGTGAGTGTGAGGGGGTCATTGTGACGGTGATGGAGAGAGTGTGAGTGAGTCAGGCTGACGGTGATAGAGTGAGAGCGAGGGCGTCAGGGTGACAGTGATGGAGTGAGTGTGAGGGAGTCAGGGTGACAGTGATGGAGAGAGTGTTAGGGGGTCAGGGTGACGGTGATCGAGTGTGTGTGAGGTGGTCAGTGTGATGGTGATGGTTAGACTCTGAGGGGGTCAGGGTGACGGAGTTAGAGTTACTGTGAGGGGGTCAGTTTGATGGTGATGGAATGAGTGTGAGATGGTCAGGGTGACGGTTATAGTGTGAGGGTGAGGGTGTCAGTGTGACGGTGGTGGAGTGATTGTGAGAGGGTCAGTGTGATGGAAATGGAGTGAGTATGGGGGGTCAGTGTAACGGTGATGGCGTGGGTGTGAGTGGGTCAGGATGATGGTGATTGTGTGACTGTGAGGGGTTCAGCGGAAGGTGATGGTGTGAGTGTGAGGGAATCAGTATGACGTTAATGGAGTGTATGTGAGGGGGGCAGGGTGAGAATGATGGTGTGAGTGTGAGCGGGTCAGTGCGACGGTGATGATGTGAGTTTGTGGGGGTCAGTGTGACAGTGATGGAGTGAGTGTGAGAGGGTTAGTGTGACGGAGATGGAGTGAGTGTGACTGGGACAGTGTGATGGTGACGGAGTGAGTGTGTGCAGGAAAGGGTGACAATGATGGAGCGTGTGTGAGTGTGTCAGTATGACGGTGATGGAGTGAGTGTGAGAGTGTCAGTGTGACAGTAAGGATAGAGTGTGAGGGGTCAGTCTGACAGTGATGGAGTGACTGTGAGGGGCTCAGGGTTACGGTGATAGAGTGAGTGTGAGGGGATCAGTGTGATGGTGATGGAGTGAGTGTGAGGGAGTCAGGGTGACGGTGATAGAGTGAGTGTGAGGAGGTCAGTGTGATGGCGATGGTTAGAGTGTGAGGGGGTCAGGGTGACGGTGATAGAGTGACTGTGAGGGGGTCAGTGTGATGGTGATGGAATGAGTGTGAGGTGGTCAGTGTAATGGTGATAGAGTGAGGGTGTTGGGGTCAGTGTGATGGTGAAGTTTAGAGTGTGAGGGGGTCAGGGTGACAGTGACAGAGTCAGTGTGAGTGGGTCAGGGTGACAGTGATGGAGTGAGTGTGAGTGGGCCGGTGTGACAGTGATGGAGTGAGTGTGTTGGGATCATGGTGATGGTGATTAAGTGAGTGTGAGGGAGTCAGTTTAACTGTGATCAAGTGAATGTAAGGGTGTCAGTCTGACTGATGGAGTGAGAGTGAGGGATCAAGGTGACTGTAATGGAGTGAGTTTGAGGGTGTCTGTATGGCGGTGATGGAGTGAGTGTGAGGGGATTAAGGTGACAGTGATCGAGTGAGTGTGAGGGGGTCAGTTTGACCATGATGGAGTGACTGTGAGGGGGTTAGGGTGACGGTGATGGAGTGAGTTTGAGGGGGTCAATTTGACGGTGATTGAGTGAGTGTGACGGGGTCAGAGTGACGATGATGGAGTGAGTGTGAGGGGATGAGTGTGACCGCGTTGGAGTCAGTGTGAAGGGGTCAGGGTGACAGTGATGGACTGTGTCTGAGGGGGTCAGAGTGACCGTGATGAAGTGAGTGTCAGGGAGTCAGCCTGACGGTGATGGAGTGAGTGCGAAGTGGTCAGGATGACTGTGATGGAGTGAGTGTGAGAGGATCAGGGTGACAGTGATGGAATTAGTGCGAGGGGGTCATGGTGATTGTGGTGGAGTTAGTGTGAGGGGGTCAGGGTGACGGTGATAGAGTGATTGCGAGGGGGTCAGGGTGACTGTGATGGAGTTAGTGTGAGGTGGTCAGTGTGACAGTGATGGGGAGAGTGTGACGGGGTGCAGGATGATGGTGATGGTGTGAGTGTGAGGGGTTCAGCGGAAGGTGATGGTGTGAGTGTGAGGGAATCAGTATGACGTTAATGAAGTGTATGTGAGGGGGTAGGGTGACAATGATGGTGTGAATGTGAGCGAGTCAGTGTGACGGTGATGGTGTGAGTGTGTGGGGGTCAGTATGACAGTGATGGAGTGAGTGTGAGGGGGTCAGGGTGACGGTGATGGAGTAAGTGTGAGTGGGTCAGGGTGGCGGTGATGGAGTGAGTGTGAGAGGGTCAGGGTGACGGTGAAGGAGTGAGTGTGAGAGTGTCAGTGTGACAGTAAGGATAGAGTGTGAGGGTTCCTTGTGACGGTGATGAAGTGAGTGTGAGGGAGTCAGGTTGACTGTGATCGAGTAAATATAAGTGTGTCAGGCTGACTGATGGAGTGAGAGTTTATGGTCAGGGTGACAGTAATGGAGTGCATTTGAGGGTGTCAATATGGCGGTGATAGAGTGAATATGAAGGCATTAATGTGACAGTGATCGAGGGAGTGTGAGGTGGTGAGGGTGGCAGAGATCGAGTGAGTGTGAGGTGGTCAGTGTGACAGTGATGGAGTGTGTGTGATGGTGTCAGGGTGACAGTGATGGAGTGAGTGTGAGGTGATCAGTGTGACGATGATGGAGTGAATGTCAGGGGTTCCAGGAGACTGTGATGGAATCAGTGTGAGGGGATGAGTGTGCCGGTGATAGAGTGAGTGCGAGGGGGTCAGTTTGATGGTGAGAGAGTGAGTGTGAGTGAGACAGGGTGACTGCAATGGAGTGAGTGTGAGATGGTCCAGGTGACTGTGAAAGAGTGAGTGTGAGATGGTCAGGGTGACAGTGTTGGAGTGAGTGTGAGGGTGTCAGGGTGACGGTGATGGAGTGAGTGTGAGAGTGTCAGGGTGACAGTGATGGAGTGAGTGTGAGGGGGCCAGGGTGACTGTGCTAGAGTGAGTGTGAGGGGTTCGTGGTGTTGTGAGGAGTGAGTGTGAGGGATTAAGGGTGACCGTGATTGTGTGAGGGTGAGGGGCTTAGTGTGATGTTGATGGAGTGAGTGTGAGTGTGTCAGGGTGACGGTGGTAGAGTGAGTGTGAGGGGGTCAGTGTGATGGTGATGGAGTGAGGGTGAGGGGGTCAGGCTGACAGTTATGGAGTGAGTGTTAGGGGGTCAGGGTGACAGTGATGGAGTGGGTGTGAGTGGGTTGGTATGACGGCAATGGTATGAGTGTGAGGGGTTCAGGGTGACAGTGCTGGAGTAAATGTGCGTGGGCCGGTATGACGGTGATGAAGTGAGTGTAAGGGTGTAAGGGTGACTTTGATAGAGTGAGTGTAAGGTGGTCTGCGTGGCGGTTTTAAAGTAAGGGTGAGCGTGTCAGGGTGAGAACGAGGCAGTGAGTGTGAGGGGATCAGAGTGATGGTGATGGAGTAACTGTGAGGAGATCAGTGTGACCGTGATGGAGTGAGATTGAGGTGGTCAGGGTGACAGTGATGCTGTGTGTGTGTGACGGGGTCAGGGTGACATGGTGGAGGGAGTGTGTGGGGGTCAGGGTGACAGTGTTGGAGTGTGTCTGAGGGGGTCAGGGTGACAGTGATGGAGTGAGTGTGAGGAAATAGGTGTGACGGTGATGGAGTGAGTATGAGGCGTTCAGGGTGACGGTGACAGAGTGAGTGTGAGCGGGTCAGGGTGACAGTGATGGAGTGTGTGTGAGTAGGGTGGTGTGAAAGTGACGGAGTGAGTGTGTGTGGGTCATTGTGACAGTGATGAAGTGAGTGTGAGGGAGTCAGGGTGACTGTGATCGAGTGAGTGTAAGGGGGTCAAGCTGAATGATGGAGTGAGTGTGAGGGATCAGGGTGACTGTAATGGAGTTCGTTTGAGGATGTCAGTGTGGCAGTGATGGAGTGAGTGTGAGGGAGTTAGATTGACAGTGATCGAGTGCCTTTGAGGGTGTTAGGGTGACAGCGATCGAGTGAGTGTGAGGTTAAGTATTACAGTGAAGGAGTGTGTGTTTGAGGGAGTCAGGGTGACAGTGATGGAGTGAGGGTAAGGGGGTTACAGTGACGGTGATGGAGTGAGTGTGAATGGTCAGGGTGACATTGACGGAGTGTGTGTGAGGGTTTCAGTGTGACGGTGATGGAGTGAGTGTGAGGGGGTCAGGGTGATGCTGGTGGAGTGAGTGTGAGGGAGTCAGGGTGACAGTGATGGAGTGAGTGTGTGAGGGTGAGTGTGCCGGTAATGGAGTGAGTGTGATGGGGTCATGGTGACAATGATGGAGTGAGTGTGAGGGGGTCAGGGTCGCATTGAAAGAGTGAGTGTGAGGGTTGAAGTGTAATGGTAGTGGAGTGTGTGTGAGGGGGTCAGGGTTATGGTGATGGAGTGAGTGTGAGAGGGCTAGGGTGACAGTGATGGAGTGAGTGTGAGGGAATCAGTGTGACGATGATGGAGTCAGTGTGGGGTGTTCAGGAAGACTTTGATGGAGTGAGTGTGAGGGGGTGAGTGTGCCAGTGATGGAATGGGTGTGAGGAGTCAGGGTAACGGTGATCGTGTGAGTTTGTATGGGTCATGGTGACGGTGATGGAGTGTGTGTGAGGGGATCAGGTTGATGGTGATGGAGTGAGTGTGAGGGGGCAGGGTGACGGTGATGGATTGAGTGTGAGGGGGTCAGTGTGACAGTGATGGAGTGAGTGTAAGGGATTCAGGCTGACAGATGGAGTGAGTGTGAGTGTTCATGGTGACTGTAATGGAGTGCATTTGAGTGTTTCAGGGAGGCGGTGATGGAATGAGTGTGAGTGGATCAGGGTGATGGTTATGGAGTGAGTGTGAGAGGGTCAGCGTGACAGTGATGGAGTGAGTGTGAGAGGGTGAGTGTGCCGATGATGGAGTGACTGTGAGGGGGTCAAAGTTATGGTGATGGAGTGAGTGTGAGAGGGTGAGTGTACCGGTGATGGAGTGAGTGTGAGGGTGTCAGTGTGACGGTGATGAAATGAGTGCGAGGGGGTCAGGGTGACGATAATGGAGTGAGTATGAGGGTGTCAGGGTGACAGAGATGGAGTGAGTGTGAGGGGATCGGTGTGACGGTGATGGAGTGAGTGTGAGGGGGTTAGGTTGACAGCGATGGAGTGAGTGTGAAGGGGTCAGGTGACGGTGATGGAGTGAGTGTGAGGGGGTGAGTGTGCCTATGCTGGAGAGAGTGTGTGGGAGTCAGGGAAATGGTGAAGCAGTGAGTGTGAGGGGTTCAGCGTGACAGTGAAAGAGTGAGTGTTAGGAGATGAGTGTGACTGTGATAGAGTGAGTGTGAGGGGGTCAGTGTGACATTGATGGAGTGAGTGTGTGGGGGTCAGGGTGACGGTGATGGAGTGAGTGTGTGGGGGTCAGGGCGACGGTGATGGAGTGAGTGTGATGGGATCAGTGTGACAGTGATGGAGTGAGTGTGAGGGGGTCAGGATGATGGTGATGGAGTGAGTGTGTGAGGGTCAGGGGAAGGTGATGAAGTGAGTGTGAGGCAATCAGTGTGACGGTGGTGGAGTGAGTGTTAGGGGTCAGGGTGACAGTGATGGAGTGTGTGTGAGGGGGTCAGAGTGACGGTGATGAAGTGAGTATGAGGGGGTCAGAGTGACGGTGTTGGAGTGAGTGAGAGGGGTCATGGTGACGGTGGTGAAGTAAGTGTGAGGCGGTCAGGTCGAGGTGATGGAGTGAGTGTGAGTTGGTCAGGGTGACATTGATGGAGTGAGTGTGAGGGTATAAGTGTGACGATGATGGAGTGAGTGTGAGTGGGTCAGAGTGACGACGATGCTATGAGTGTGTGGGGGTCATGGTGACGGTGATAGAGTGAGTGTGAGGGGGTCAGTGTAATGGTGATGGAGTGAGTGTGAGGGGGTCAGTGTGACGGTGATGGAGTGAGTGTGAGGGGATGAGTGTGACATTGATGGAGTGAGTGTGAGGCGGTTCCAGGGTTTAAATGTTTTAGTAGGGTCAGAGATGGAGGTAAAAGAGGGGGGGGGGGTGGCATTGCTTGTCAAGGATAGTATTACAGCAGTAGAAGGGTGATGGAGGAAGACTTGCAATCTGAGGTAGTTTGGGCGGAGGTTAGAAATAGGAAAGGTGAGGTCACCATGTTAGGAGTTTTCTACAGGCCTCCTAATAGTCCGAGAGAAGTAGAGGAAAGTATTGCGAGGATGATTCAGGAGAAGAGTGAAAGTAGCAGGGTGGTTGTTATGGGGGACTTTAACTTCCCAGATATTGACTGGAAAAGCTATAGCTCGAGTTCGTTCGATGGGTCGGTGTTTGTCTAATGTTTGCAGGAGGGTTTCCTGACACAATATGTAGACAGGCCAACAAGAGGTGAGGCTATACTGGATTTGGTTCCAGGTAATGAACCAGGCCAGGTGTTAGACTTGGACGGAGATGAGCACTTCGGGGGCAGTGACCACAACTCGGTGACTTTTACTCTAGTGATGGAGAGGGATAAGTGTGCACTTCACGGCAACAGTTATAGCTGGGGGCAGGGAAATTATGATGCGGTGAGGCATGACTTAGGATGCGTGGATTGGAAAAATAGGCTTCAAGGGACGAACACAAATGATATGTGGAGATTGTTCAAGGAACAGCTTATGGGTGTCCTTGATAAGTATGTACCAGTCAGGCAGGGAGTAAAGGGTCTTGTGATGGAGCCGTGGTTTAATAAGTAATTGGAATCCCTTGTAAAAGGGAAGAGGGCGGCCTATGTAAATATGAGGCGTGAAGGTTCAGTTGGTGCGATTGAGAGTTATAAGGTAGCCAGGAACGATCTAAAGAGAGAGCTAAGAGCAGAGAGAAGGGGATATGAAAAGTCCTTAGTTGGTCGGATTAGGGAAAACCCAAAGTCTTTCTATAGGTATGTCAGGAATAAAAGGATGACGAGGGTAGGTATCTGTGCAGTCAAGGATAGTAGTGGGAAGTTGTGCGTGGAGGCGGAGGAGATTGGAGAGACACTAAATCAATACTTTCGGTCAGTATTCACTCAGGAACAAGACACTGTTGCTGATGTGAATATTGAGTCACAAGTGATTAGAACGGATGACCTTGAGGTACGTAGGGAAGACGTCTGGGGAATACTGGAAAGGATGAAAATAGATAAGTCCCCTGGGCCTGATGGCATTTATCCTAGGATCCTCTGGGAAGCTAGGGAGGAGATAGCGGAGCCATTGCCTTGATTTCTATGTCGTCGTTGTCGATGGGAAAGTGCCAGAAGACTGGAGGATAGCGAATGTGGTCCCTTTGTTCAAGAAGGGGAGCAGGGATAGCCCGAGTAACTATAGGCCAGTGAGTCTCACTTCTGTTGTGGGCAAAGTCTTAGAGAGAATTGTAAGGGATAAGATTTATGAACATCTGGATAGGAATAATGTGATCAAGGATAGTCAGCATGGTTTTGTGAAGGGCAGGTCGTGCCTCACAAACCTTATTGAATTCTTTGAGAAGGTGACCAAGGAAGTGGACGAGGGTAAAGCAGTAGATGTGGTGTATATGGATTTTAGCAAGGCGTTCGATAAGGTACCCCATGGCAGGCTAATGCAAAAACTACGGAGGTATGGCTTTGAGGGTGCATTAGAGGTTTGGATTAGGAATTGGCAGGCTGGAAGGAGACAGAGGGTAGTAGTTGATGAAGGGCTTTTGCCCGAAACGTCGATTTCGAAGCTATTTGGATGCTGCCTGAACTGCTGTGCTCTTCCAGCACCACTAATCCAGTAGGTGATGGTATAGGTTCATCTTGGAGCGCAGTTACTAGCGGTGTTCCACAAGGATCTGTTTTGGGACCATTGCTGTTTGTCATTTTTATAAATGACCTGGAGGAGGGGCTTGAAGTCTGGCTGAGCAAGTTTGCGGATGATACGAAAGTCGGTGGAGTTGTGGACAGCGAAGAAGAATGTGGCAGGTTACAGCGCGATATAGATAAGTTGCAGAGCTGGGCAGTAAGGTGGCAAATGGAATTCAATGTCGCTAAGTGTGAAGTCATTCACTTTGGTAGGATTAACAAGAAGATGGATTACCAGGCTAATGGTAGACTACTTGGTAGTGTGGATGAGCAGAGGGATCTTGGTGTCCATGTACACAGATCTTTGAAAGTTGCCACCCAGGTAAATAGTGCTGTGAAGAAGGCATATGGTGTACTGGGCTTTATTGGTAGAGGAATTGAGTTCCGGAGTCCTGAGGTCATGTTGCAGTTGTTTCAGACTCTGGTGCGGCCTCATCTGGAGTATTGTGTGCAGTTTTGTTCGCCATACTGCAGGAAGGATGTGGAGGCATTGGAACGAGTGCAGAGGAGGTTTACCAGGATGTTGCCTGGCATGGTAGGAAGATCGTATGAGGAAAGGCTGAGGCACTTGGGACTTTTCTCATTGGAGAAAAGAAGGTTTTGGGGAGATTTGATAGAGGTGTACAAGATGATTAGGGAATTAGATAGGGTTGACAGTGAGAACCTTTTTCCGCTAATGAAGTCAGCTGTTACTCGGGGACACAGCTTTAAATTAAGGGGTGGTAGGTATAGGACAGATGTTAGGGGTAGATTTTTTATTCATCAGGTGGTGAGTTCATGGAATGCCCTGCCTGTAGCAGTGGTGGACCCTCCCTCTTTATGGTCATTTAAGCGGGCATTGGACAAGCATATGGAGGTTATGGGGCTAGTGTAGGTTAGGTAGGCTTCGGTCGGTGCAACATCGAGGGCCGAAGGGCCTGTACTGCGCTGTTTTTTTCTATGTTCTATGTTCTGTGGGTCAGGGTGATGGTGATGGAGTGAGTGTGTGGGAATCAGTGTGACGGTGATGGAGTGAGTGTTGGGGGGGCAGGGTGTCAATGATGGAGTGAGTGTAAGAGGTTCAGTAAGATGGTGATGGAGTGAGTGTGAGAGTGTCAGGGAAATGGTGATGGAGTGAGTGTGTGAGAGTCTGGGTGACGGCGATGGAGTGAGTGTGAGGGGTTAAGGGTGACGGCGATGGAGTGTGTGTGAGTGGTTAAGTGTGATGGTGATGGAGTGAGTGTGAGGGGGTCAGCATTACGGTGATGGAGTGAGTGTGAGTGGGTCAGGGGATGCTGATGGAGTGAGTGTGAGAGGATCAGTGTGACCGTGATGGAGTGAGAGTGAGGGGGTCAGGGTGACAGTGATGGAGCAAGTATGAGACAGTGAGTGTGCCGGTGATGGAGTGAGTGTGAGGATGTCAGGATGACGGTGATTGAGTGAGTGCGTGGGGTTCAGGCTGATAGTGATGGAATGAGTGTAAGGGGTCAGGGTGAGAGGGATGGAGTGAGTGTGTGGGTGTCATGGTGACGGTGATTCAGTGAGTGTGGGGGAGTCAGGGCGACTATATAGTGTGAGTTGGTGTGAGCATGAGTGGTTAGGTGTGACAGGGATGGAGTGAGTGTGAGGGGTGAAGTGTGCCGGTGAAGGAGTGTGTGTGAGGGTGTCAGGTTGACAATGATTGAGTGAGTGTGAGGGGGTCAGAATGACAGTGATGGAGTGAGTGTGAGGGTATCAGGGGACGGTGATGGAGTCAGTGTGAGGGGGCCAGGGTGACGATGATGGAGAGTGTGAGGGCGTCAGGGTGACGGTGATTGAGTGAGTATGAGGTTGTCAGGGTGAGAGTGATGGAGTGAGTGTGTGGGTGTCATGGTGACGGTGATGCAGTGAGTGTGGGAGAGTCAGGGTGACTATATAGAGTGAGTGTGCCGGGTCAGGGTGTCACGGTGATTGAGTGAGTGTGAGGGGTCAGTGTGACTTTAATGGAGTCAGTGGGAGGGGGTAAGGCTGACAGTGATGCATGAGTGTGAGGGGTCAGGGTGAGAGTGATCGAGTGAGTATGAGGGGGTCAGTGTGACGGTGATGGAGAGTCACCGTCAGGTTAGCTGTTAGGTTGACAGTGATGGAGTGAGTGTGAGGGGATCAGTGTGACGGTGATGGACTGAGTGTGAGGAGTCAGGGTGACAGTAATCGAGTGAGTATGAGGGTGTCAGGGTGAGAATGATGGAGTGAGGGTGAGGGGATCAGTGTGACGATGATGGCGTGTGCGTGAGGGGGCAGGTTGACAGTGATGGAGTGAGTGTGAGGGGGTCAGGGTGAAGGTGATGGAGAGAGTGTGAGGGGATCAGGATGACATCGATTAAGTGAGTGTGCGGGGTTAAGTGTGGCATGGATGGAGTGAGTCTGAGAGGTTAATGGTGACGGCGATGGAGTGAGTGTGAGGGGGTCAGGGTGACCGTGATGGAGTGAGTGTGAGGGTGTGAGGGTGTGATGCTGACAGTGATGGAGTGAGTGTGAGGGTGTCAGGGTAACAGTGATGGAGTGAGTGTGCGGGGGTCAGGGTGATGATGACGGAGTGATTGTGAGGGGGTTATGGTGACAGTGATCGAGTCAGTGTGAGGGGGATTGTGTGACAGAGATGGAGTGAGTGTGAAAGGGTCAGTGTGACGGTGATCAAATGAGGGAGAGGGTGTCAGGGTGAGAGTGATGGAGTGAGTGTGTGGGTGTCAGGGTGACAGTGATGGTGTGAGTGTGAGCTGGCCGGGGGACATTGATGGAGTGAGTGTGAGGGATTAAGTGTTATGGTGATGGAGTGAGTGTGATGCGTTCAGGGTGATGGTGATGGTGTGAGTTTGAGGACTTCAGGGTGACAGTGATGGAGTGAGTGTGTGGGGGTCATGGTGATGGTGATGAATTGAGTGTGAGGCGTTCAGGGTGACTGTGATAGAGGAGTGTGATGGGGTCAGGGTGACGGTGATGGAGTGAGTGTGAGGGGGTCAGGCTGACAGTGATGGAGTGAGTGTGAGGGACAGGGTGACAGTGATTGAAAGAATGTGAGGGGGTTAGGATGACAGAACTCAAGTGAGTATGTGAGGGTCAGTGTGACGGTGATGGAGTGAGTTTGAGGGTGTCAGGTTGAGAGTGATGGAGTGAGTGTGTGGGTGTCATGGTGACGGTGATGCAGTGAGTATGGGAGACTCAGTGTGACTGTATAGAGTGAGATGCCACGTCAGGGTGTCACGGTAATTGAGTGAGTGTGAGGGGTCAGTGTGACTGTGATGGAATGAGTGTGAGGGGGTCAGGCTGACAGTGATGCATGAGTGTGAGGGGTCAGGGTGATAGTGATCGAGTGAGTATGAGGGGGTCAGTGTGATGGTGACGGAGAGTGTGTGAGCATGTTCGGTTGACAGTGATGAAGTGAGTGTGAGGGGACAGGGTGACGGTGATTGAGTGAGTGTGAGGGGGTTAGGGTGACAGAGCTCGAACGAGTATGAGAGGGTCAGTGTGACGGTGATGGAGTGAGTGTGTGGGGGTCAGGGTGACATTGATGGAGTGAGTGTGCGGGGTTAGGTGTGACTGGGATGGAGTGAGTGTGAGGGGTTAAGGGTGACGGTGATGGAGAGAGTGTGAGGGAACAGGGTGACAGTGATAGAGTGAGTGTGAGAGGGTCAGGGTGATGGTGATGGAATGATTGTGAGGGGGTTAGGGTGACAGTGATTGAGTGAGTGTGAGAGGGTCAGTGTGACGGTGATGGAGTGAGGGTGAGGGTGTCAGGGTGACGGTGATCGAGTGAGAATGAGTGTGTCAGGGTGAGAGTGATGAAGTGAGTGTGTGGGTGTAATGGTGTTGGTGATGCATTGAGTGTGGGGGAGTCAGGGTGACTGTATAGAGTGCGTGTGACAGGTCAGGGTGTCACTGTGATTGAGTGAGTGTGAGGTGTCAGTGTGACTGTGATGGAGTGAGTGTGAGGGGGTCCGGCTGACAGTGATGCATGAGTGTGAGGGGTCAGGGTGACAGTGATCGAGTGAGTATGAGGGGGTTAGGATGACAGAGATCGAGTGAGTGCGAAAGGGTCAGTGTTACGGTGATGGAGAGTGTGTGAGCGTGTTCGGTTGACAGTGATGGAGTGAGTGTCAGGGGGTCAGGGTGAAGGTGATGGAGTGAGTGTGAGGGGCTCAGGTTGACATTGATTAAGTGAGTGTGCAGGGTTTAGTGTGACATGGATGCAGTGAATGTGAGGGGTTAAGGGTGAAGGCGATGGAGTGAGTGTGAGTGTCTCAGTGTAACAGTGATGGAATGAGCGTGAGGGTGTCAGGGTGACAGTAAGGGAGTGAGTGTGAGGGGGTCAGGGTAACAGTGATTAGGGAGTGTGAGGGGATCAGTTTGCCGGTGGTGGAGTGAGTGTGCGGGGGACAGTGTGACGGTGATGAAGTGAGTGTGAGAGGGTCAGAGTGACAGTGATGGAGTGAGTGTGAGGGGGTTAGGGTGACAGAGCTCGAACGAGTATGAGAGGGTCAGTGTGACGGTGATGGAGTGAGTGTGTGGGGGTCAGGGTGATATTGATGGAGTGATTGTGCGGGGTTAGGTGTGACTGGGATGGAGTGAGTGTGAGGAAACAGGGTGACAGTGATAGAGTGAGTGTGAGAGGGTCAGGGTGATGGTGATGGAGTGATTGTGAGGGGGTTAGGATGACAGTGATTGAGTGAGTGTGAGAGGGTCAGTGTGACGGTGATGGAGTGATGGTGAGGGGGTCAGGGTGATGGTGATCGAGTGAGAATGAAGGTGTCACGGTGAGAAAGATGGAGTGAGTTTGTGGGTGTCATGGTAACAGTGATGCATTGAGTGTGGGGGAGTCAGGGTGACTGTATAGAGTGAGTGTGCCAGGTCAGGGTGTCACAGTGATTGAGTGAGTGTGAGGTGTCAGTGTGACTGTGATGGAGTGAGTGTGAGGGGTCAGGCTGACACTGATGCATGAGTGTGAGGGGTCAGGATGACAGTAATCGAGTGAGTATGAAGGTGTCAGGGTGAGAGTGATCGAGTGAATGTGAGAGCTTCAGTGTGCCATTGATTGTGAGTGTGTGAGCGTGTCAGGTTGACAGTGATGGAGTGAGTGTGAGGGTGTCTGGGTGACGGTGGTGGAGTGGGTGTGAGGGTGTCAGGGTGACGGTGGTGGAGTGGGTGTGAGGGTTTCAGGGTAACAGTGATGGTGTGAGCGTGAGGGTGTCAGGGTGACAGTGATGGAGTGAGTGTGAGTTGGTCAGGGTGACATTGATGGAGTGAGTGTGAGGGTGTCAGGGTGACGGTGGTGGAGTGAGTGTGAGGGGGTCAGGGTGATGGTGATGGAGTGAGTGTGAGGGGGTCAGGGTGATGGTGAAGGAGTGAGTGTGAGGGGGTCAGGGTATGGTGATGGAGTGAGTGTGAAGGTGTCTGGGTGACAGTGAGGGAGTGAGTGTGAGTGGGTCAGGATGACAGTGATTAGTGAGTGTGAGGGGGTCAGGGTGACGGTGATGGATTAGGTGTGTGGCGGTCAGGGTGACAGTGATGGAATGAGTTTAATGGGGTCAGGTTGACGGTGATGGCCTGAGTGTGAGAGTGTCATGCGAAGGGTGATAGAGTGAATATGAGGGCCTAAGGGTGATGGTGATGGAGTGAGTGTGAGGGGGTCAGGTGTACAGAGATGGAGTGAATGAGAGAGGGTCGGAGTGACGGTGATAAAGTGAGTGTCATGTGGTCAGGGTGACGTCGATGGAGTGGGTGTGAGGTGGTCAGTGTGACGGTGATGGAGTGAGTGTGAAGGGGTCAGGTTGAGGGTGATGGAGTGAGTGTGAGGGTTTCAGGGTGACAGTAATGGAGTGAGTGTGAGGGGTTCAGTGTGACGGTGATGGAGTGAGTATGAGGGGGTCAGGGAGAGGAGATCGAGTGAATGTGAGGCGCTAAGGGTGACGGAGTTGGATTGAGTTTGAGTGGGTCTTTATGACAGTGATGGAGTGAGTGTGAATGAGTCGGGGGAAGGTGATGAAGTAAGTGTGAGGTAATCAGTGTGCCAGTGGTGGAGTGTGTGTTAGGTAGTCAGGGTGATGGTGATGGAGTGAGTGTGAGGGTGTCAGGGTGACGGTGGTGGAGTGAGTGTGAGGGGATCATAGCGTGGGTGCTTGAGTGAATGTGAGGGGGTCAGGGTGATGGTGATGGAGTGAGTGTGAGAGGGTCAGGGTGACAGTGATGGAGAGAGTGTGAGGGGTCAGGGTGACAGTGATGGAGTGAGTTTGACGGAGTCAGAGTGACGCTGATGGAGTGAGTATGAGGTGTTCATGGTGATGGTGATGGACTGAGTGTAAGGGGGTCAGAGTGATGGTGATGGCCTGAGTGTGAGGGTGTCATGTTGAGGGTGATGCAGTGAATGTGAGGGCCTAAGGGTGATGATGATGGAGTGAGTGTGAGGGGGTCAGGTGTACAGTGATGGAGTGAGTGAGACAGGGTCAGAGTGACGGTGATGGAGTGAGTGTGAGGGGAGCAGTGTGACGGTGATGGAGTGAGTGGGAAGGGGTCAGGTTGAGGGTGATGGAGTGAGTGTGAGTGGTTAAGGGTGACAGTTGTAGTGAGTGTGAGGGTTTCAGTGTGTCAGTAATGGAGTGAGTGTGAGGGGGTCTATCTGACGGTGATGGAGTGAGTGTGAGGGGGTCAGTGTGATGGTGATGGAGTGAATGTGAGGGACGAAGGGTGACAGAGTTGGAGTGAGTGTGAAGGGTTCAGGGAGAGGGTAATGCAGTGAATGAGAGGGGCTAAGGGTAATGGAGTTGGATTGAGTTTGAGTAGGTCAGTATGACAGTATTGGAGCGAGTGTGAATGAGTCGGGGGAAGGTGATGAAGTAAGTGTGAGGTAATCAGTGTGACGGTGGTGGAGTGAGTGTGAGGGGCTCAGGGTGATGGAGTTGGATTGGGTTTGAGTGGGTCAATATGACAGTGACGGAGTGAGTTTGAGGGGGTCAGGGTGAAGTTGATGGAGTGAGTGTGAGGGGATTCAGGGTGACAGAAATGTGAGTGTGATGGCGAGGGCGAGGGCGAGGGCGATGGAGTGAGTGTGAGGATGTTAAGGGAGATGGTGATCATCGTCACCCTGACCACCTCACACTCTCCATCACCGTCACCATGACCAACTCACACTCACTCCATCACCCTCACCGTGACCCCATTACAATCACTACACCACGGTCATCCTGACGCCCTCACACTCACTCATCACCGTCACCCTGACCCCCTCACACTCACTCCATCACCGTCACAGTGACCCCTCACACTCACTCCATCACTGTCACCCTGACCCCCTCACACTCACTCTATCACCGTCACACAGACCCTCTCACACTCACTCCGACACCGTCATCCTGTCCCTCTCGCACTCACTCCATCACCGTCACACTGAACTGCTGAGACTCACTCCATCACTTTCACCATGACCACCCCATACTCACTCCATTACCGTAACTCTGACCCTCTCTCACTCCAACACGACCAGTCTGCCACCCTCATATTCACTGCATCACCCACACCCTGCTCCCGACTCTCACTCAATCACTCTCATTCTGACCCCCCTCACACTCACTTCAACAACATCACACTGACCCCCTCACACTCACTCCATCTCTGTCATCCTGACCACCTCACACTCACTCCATCACACTCACCCTGAATCCGTCACACTCACTCCATCTCCGTCACAATGACCCCCGCACACTCAATCCAACATCGTGACCCTGAACCTCCTCACACTCACTCCATCACCATCACATTGATCCCCTCACACTCACTACATTACTGTCACTCTGAACAACTCACACTCACTCCATCACTGACACACTGACCCCCTCACACTCACTCTATCATCGTCACCCTGACCCTTTCACATTCATTCCATCACCGTCACTCTGACCCTCTCACACTTAATCCATTACCGAAACCCTGACACCCTCACACGCACTCCATCACCGTCACCCTGACCCACTCAGACTCACTCCATCATCTGCACCCTGACCCCTTACACATATTCCATCAACATCACTATCATCCCCTCACACTCATTCCATCACCATCCCCAAACCCTGCACACTCACTCCATCACTGTCACACTGACCCCCTCACACTCACTCCATCAGCGTCCCCCTAACCCCTGCACACTCACTCCATCATTATCACCCTGACCCCCTCACACTCACGCCATCATCTTCACCCTAACCCGTCACACTCATTCTATCAATGTCAAGCTCATTCGCTCACACTCTCTCCATCGCACGCACCCTGACCCCTTCACACTCTCTCCATCACCGTCACCCTGACCCCCTCACACTCACTCCATCACCATCACCCTGACCGCCACACATTCACTCGATCACTTTCACACTGATCCGCTCACACCCACTCCATCCCCGTCTCCCTGTCCCCCTCACACTCACTGCATCACCGTCACCCTGACCATTACCCACATTCCATCAACGTCACTATCATCACCTCACACTCACTCCATCAGCGTCCCCCTAACCCCTGCACACTCACTCCATCATTATCACCCTAACCACTTCCACTCATTCTATCAATGTCACGGTCATTCCCTCACACTCTCTCCATCACCCTCACCCTGACCCCTTCACTGTCACTCCATCACCGTCACACTGCCCCTGAACACTCACTCCATCGCCATCACCCTGAACCCCTCACACTCACTCTATCACCGTCACACTGACCCCCTCACTCTCACTTCATCACTCTCACCCTGACCCCCTCACATTCACTCCATCACCATAACAGTGACCCCCTCACAATCGTTCCATCACCATCACACGGAACCCCTCACACTCACTCCTTCACCTTCACCCGGACACCCTCACACTCACACCACCATTGGCACACTGACTCCCTCACGCTCACTCCATCAACGTCTCCCTAACCCCCTCACACTAACTTCATCTCAGTCACCCTTACCCCCTCTCTCTCACTCTATCACCATCACCATGACCCCTGTCACCCTGACCCCCTCACAATCGTTCCATCACTGTCACACGGAACCCCTCACACTCACTCCTTCACCTTCACCCGGACACCCTCACACTCACATCATCATTGGCACACTGACTCCCTCACACTCTCTCCATCAACGTCACACTGACCCCCTCACACTCACTCCATCACTGTCACAATGATCCCCTCGCACTCACTCCATCACCTTCACACTGAACCCCTCACACTCACTCCGTCACAGTCATCCCAAACCCCCTCACACTCACTCCATCATGACCAACCTGTCCCCCTCATGCTCATTCCATCAATGTCACCCTGACACTCTCACACTCACTCCATCAACATCACCCTAACTCTCTCACATTCACTCAATCGCCTTCACCATGACCAACTCACACTCACTCCATCACTCACACCATGACCCACTCACACTAACCCAATCACTATCACTCTGACACACTCACCCTCATTTCATCAACGCCACCCTGACCCCCTCACACTCACTCCATCACCGTCACTCTGACCCCCTCACACTCACTCCATCACCGTCACCCTGACCACAACACATTCACTCCATCACCATCACCCTGACCCACTCACACCCATTCCAACCCCGTCACCATGACCCCCCACACTTACTCCATCACCGTCACACTGAGCACCTCGCACTCCCTCCATCACTGTCATCCTGTCCCCCTTACACTCTGTCCATCACTGTCACACTGACCATCTCGCACTCATTCCATCACCGTCACACTGGCCCCCTCACAACGCACTCTAATATCGTCACCCTGACCCCCTCACACTCACTCCATTGTCGTCACCCTGACCCCCTCACACGCACTCCATCACTGTCACACTAATCCCCTCACACTCACTCCATCACCTTCACCCTGAACCCCTCACACTCACTCTGTCACAGTCATCCCCAACCCCATCACACTCACTCCATCACGATCAACCTGTCCCCCTCATACTTACTCCATCATTGTCACCCTGACCCCCTCACACTCACTCCATCACTGTCACCCTGACCCCCTCACACTCACTCCCTCACGGTCACACTGACCTCCTCACACTCACTCCACCACCGTCACCCTGACCCCCTCACACTCACTCCATCACTGTCACCCTGACCCCCTCACACTCACTCCCTCATAGTCACCCTGACCCCCTCACACTCACTCCATCACCGTCACACTAATCCCCACACACTCACTCCCTCACCATCTCCCTGACACCCTCAAACTCACCCCCTGACACTCACTCCATCACTGTCACCCTGACCCCCTCACACTCACTCCATCACCGTCACACTGATCCCCACACACTCACTCCCTCACCATCTCCCTGACACCCTCAAACTCACCCCTGACACTCACTCCATCACTGTCACCCTGACCCACTCACACTCACTCCATCACCCTCACACTGAACCCTCACACTCACTCCATCACCTTTACCCTGACCCACTCACACTCACTCCATCAATATCACCCTGAAACCATCACACTCACTCGATCATCATCACCCTATCCCCCTCACACTCACTCCATCACCATCATCCTAATCCCCTCAAACACACTCCATCGCCATCACGCTGTCCCACTCACACTCACTCCATCACCGTCACACTGAACCACTCACACTCACTCAATTACCGTCACACTGAACCCCTCACATTCCCTCCATCACTGTCACTCTGACCGCCTCACACTCACACATCCACCGTCACCCCGGCAACCTCACACTCACTCCATCGCTGTCACCTGACTCCCTCACACTCAGTCCATCACCCGCACCATGAGCCCCTTAAACTCACTCCATTGCCCACCCTATGACACTCTCACACTCACTCCATTACCGTCACACTTACCCCCTCACACTCACTCCATCAACGTCACCCTGATCCCCTCACACTCACTCCATCTCCATCACCCTGACCCTCTCACACTTACTCCATCACTGTCACCCTGACCCAATCACACTCACTCCATCATTGTCACCCTGACCCCCTCACACTCACTCCATCACGATCAACCTGTCCCCATTGTACTCACTCCATCAACGTCACCCAGACCCCCTCACACTCACTCCATCACCGTCACAATGACCCCCTCACATTCCCACCATCACGGTCACCCTGACCACCTCACACTCACTCAATCACCTTCACCATGACACCAACACACTCAGTCCATCACCGTCACACTGACCACCTCACACTCACTCCATCACTCACACCATGACCCCCTCAAACTCACTCCATCATCGTCACCCTGACAACCTCACCATCACTACATCAACGTCACCATAACCTCCTCACACTCATTCAATCACTATCACCCTTACCCCTTCACACTCCTTCAATCACCGTCACCATGACCCCTTGCAGTCATTCCATCAATGTCACCCTGACCCACTCACATTCACTCCATCTCACATACCCAGATCCCTCACACTCACTCCATCACCCACAACATGACCCCCTCACACTCACTCCATCAACACCATCCTGACCACCTCACACTCACTCCTTCTTCCTTAGTCTGACCCCTGACACTCAATCCATCACTGTCACCATATGACCCCCTCACACTCACTCCATCACGGTCACCATGATGCCCTCACACTCACTCCATCAACGTCTCCCTGACCCCCTCACACTCACTCTATCACTGTCACCCTAACCCCCTCACACTCACTCTATCACCATCGCCCTGAACCCCTCACACTCACTCCATCACTGTCACCCTGACCCACTCACACTCACTCCATCACCCTCACACTGAACCCTCACACTCACCCCATCACCTTTACACTGACCCCCTCGCACTCACTCCTTCACCGTCACATTGAACCCTCACACTCACTCCATCACCTTTACACTGACCCCCTAACACTCACTCATTATCGTTATCCTGACCCACTCACAATGTCACCGTGAACCCATCACCCTCACTCCATCACCATCAACCTGATGCCCTCACACTCACTCCATCAGCATCACAGTGAACCACTCAGACTCACTCCATCCCCGTCACACTGACCCCCTCACAATCCCTCCATCATCATCACACTGAAACCCTCACACTCAGTCCTTCACTGTCACCCTGACCACCTCACCCTCACTCCATCATCATCACCCTGTCCCACTCACACTCAATCCATCACCGTCACCCTGACTCCTCACACTCACTCCATCAACGTCACCTTGACCCCCTCACACTCACTCCATCAATGTTGCCCTGACACCCTCACATTCCCACCATCACTGTCAAACTTACCCCCGACACTCATTCAATCACCGTCACCATGATCCCGAGCAGTCACTTCATCAATGTGACCCTGACCCACTCACACTCAGTCCATCTCACATACTCTGATCCCTCACACTCACTCCATCAGTGACACTCTGACCCCCTCACACTCACTCCATCACAGTCACAGTGACCCCCTCACACTCATTTCATCACTGTCACCATGACGCCCTCACACTCACTCCATCAACGTCTCCCTGAACCCCCCACACTCACTCTATCACTGTCACCCTGACCCCCTCACACTCACTCTATCACCATCGCCCTGAACCCCTCAAATTCACTCTATCACTGTCACTCTGACCACTCACACTCATTCCATCACTATCACCCTGACCCTCTCACACTCACTTCAATACCCTCAAACTGAACCATCACTCTCACTGCATCCCCTTTACACTGAACCAATCACACTCACTCCATCTCCGTATCACTGAACCACTCACTGTCACTCCATCACTCTCACCCTGACACCTCACACTCACTCCATCACCGTCACACTGACACCCCCCACATTCACTTCATTACCATCACCCTGAACCACTCACACTCCCTCCGTCAACAACCCCACGATCCCCTCACACTCACTCCATCACCATTACCCTGACCCACTCACACTGACTCCATCATCGTCACCCTTCGCCCCTCACAGTCAGTCCATCAATGTCACCGTGACCCCCCTACTCACTCCACCCCTGTGATCCTGACCCTCTCACACTCACTCCATCAACGTCACCATGAGCACTTCACACTCACTCCATCACTGTCAAACTGAACCCCTCACACTCACTCCATTACCGTCACCCAGACGTCGTCACACTCACTCCATCACCATCATCCTGACCCCCTCACACTCACTCCATCACCATCACCATGACGCACTCACACTCACTCCATCAACGTCACCCTCACCACCTCACATTCACGACATCACCATCAACCAGACGCCTTCACAATCATTCCATCTCCGAAACCCTGACCCTCTCACACTCTCTCCATCACAGTCACCACGACCCCCTCACACTCACTGCATCACTGTCACCCTGATCCCCTCACATTCACTCTGTCACCATCACACTGACCCCCTCACACTCACTCCATTACTGTCAACCTGATCCCCTCACACTCACATCATCGCAGTCACACTACCCCCTCACACACACTCGATCACGTGCACACTGACCATTTCACACTCACTCGAACTCTGTCATCCTCACTCCCTCACACTCAGTCGATCACTGCCACCATGACCCCTCACACTCACTTCATCGCTGTCAGCCTGACACCCTCACACTCACTCCATCACCGTCAGAGTTACCACCTCACACACACTCGATCACTGTCAGCCTGACTCCCTCACACTCACTTCAACACCGTCACCATGACCCACACACACTCACTCCATCACCGTCACCCGAACCCCCTCGCACTCACTGCATCACTGTCATCCTTACACACACACACTCCATCACCGTCACACTGACCCTCTCTCACTCACTCACTCGATCTCTGTCATCCTAATCCCCTCACACTCACTCCATCACCACCATCCTGGCACCCTCAAAGTCACTCTATTACCGTCACCCTGACCCCCTCACACTCACTTCATTACCGTCACCATGACGCCCACACATTCACTCCATCACCGTCACACCAGCCCACTCGCACTCACTCCATCATCATCACACTGATCCGCTCAAACTCATTACATCACTGTTATACTGAACCCTTCGCACTCACTCCATGACCGGCTCCCTGACCCCCTCACACTCACTCCATCACAATCACCCTGACCCCCCTCACACTCACGCCATCACAGTCACACTACCCCCCCCACACTCACACCATCACAGTCACCCTGAACCCCTCACACTCACTCCATCACATTCACACTGATCCCCTCACATTCACTCCATCACCGTAACACTGTTTACCTCACACTCACTCCATCACCTTTCCCCTGACTCTCCCACACTCACTCCATCACCGACACCTTGACGCCCTCAAACTCACTCCATCACTGTTACACAGATTACCTCACACTCACTCCATCACTTTCCCCCTGACCCCCTCACACTCACTCCATCACCGTCACACTGACCCCCTCACACTCACTTCATTACCATCACCCTGACACCCTCACACTCAGTCCAGCTCTTTCACCCGTACCCCTCACACTCACTCCATCACCGTCACACTGACCCCTCACACTCATTCGATTATTATCAACCTGACCCCTCACACTCACTCCATCACTGTCAGCCTGATCCCGTCACACTCACTCGATCTCTGTCATCATAACACCCTCACAATCACTCTATCAGTCCCCCTGACCCACTCCCTTTCACTCCATCACCGTCATTCTGACCCCCTCACACTCACTCCATCACTTTCCCCCTGACCCCCTCACACTCACTCCATCACCGTCTCTCTTAACCCCACACACTCACTTATTCACCGACACCTTGACCCCCTCAAACTCACTCCATCACTGTTACACAGATTACCTCACACTCACTCCATCACTTTCCCCCTGACCCCCTCACACTCACTCCATCACCGTCACACTGACCCCCTCACACTCACTTCATTACCATCACCCTGACACCCTCACACTCAGTCCAGCTCTTTCACCCGTACCCCTCACACTCACTCCATCACCGTCACACTGACCCCTCACACTCATTCGATTATTATCAACCTGACCCCTCACACTCACTCCATCACTGTCAGCCTGATCCCGTCACACTCACTCGATCTCTGTCATCATAACACCCTCACAATCACTCTATCAGTCCCCCTGACCCACTCCCTTTCACTCCATCACCGTCATTCTGACCCCCTCACACTCACTCCATCACTTTCCCCCTGACCCCCTCACACTCACTCCATCACCGTCTCTCTTAACCCCACACACTCACTCCATCCACGTCACACTTAACCCCTCACGCTCAATCCATCGCCATCTCCCTTAGCCCCACACACCCACTCCATCACCATCACCCTGACCTCCTCACTTTCACTCCATCACTGTCACCCTGACTCTCACACTCTCACTTCATCACCATCACTCTGACCCCCTCACGCTCACTCAATCGCTGTCACCATGGCCCCATCACACTCACTCCATGATCATCACACTTAACCCCTCACACTCACTCCATCTGCGTCACCCTTAACCCCTCACACTCACTCCATGCCGGTCACCCTGACCCCCTCACACTCACTCCATCACCGTCACTCTTAACCCCTCACACTCACTCCATCGCCATCTCCCTTAACCCCTCGCACTCACTGCATCGCCGTAACCCTGACCACATCACACTCACTCAACCACTGTCACCCTGTCCACCTCACACTCACTCCATCATCGTTACCCTTAACCTCTCACACTCACTCCATACCCATCATACTTAAACCCTCACACTCATTCGTTCCACGTCACACGTAACCCCTCACACTCACTCCATCCACGTCACACTTAACCCCTCACACTCACTCCATCGCTGTCACACTGACCCCCTCACACCCACTCCATCACTGTCACCCTGACCCTTTCACACTCACTTCATCACCATCACCCTGACTCACATGACTCACTCCATGACCGTCATCCTGACCCTCTCCCACTCACACCAACACTGGCACACCTTTCCTCTCACACTAACTCTATCGGCATCACTCTTAACCCCTCACACTCACTCCGTCGACGTCACCCTGACCCTCTCACACTCACTCCATCACCGTCAAACTGACGCCCCCACACTCACTCTATCACTGTCACCCTGACTCTCTCACACTCACTTCATCAGCATCACACTGAACACCTCACACTCACTCAATCACTGTCACATTGACCCCCTCAAACTCACTCCATCACCGTCACTCTTAAACCTTCACACTCACTCCATCACCATCACTCTTAACCCCTCACACTCACTGCATCACCGTCACACTGGCCCCCTCACACTCACTCCATCACTGTCACTCTGACCAACTCAAACTCCCTCCATCACCGTCACACTGATTCCCTCACACTCACACCATCACCGTTCCCCTGACTACCTCACACTCACTCCGTCACCGTCCCCCTGAGCCCCTCACACTCATTCCATCACCATCACACTGACCCTCTCACACTCACACCATCACTGTCACGCTTAACCCCTCACACTCACTCCATCGCTGTCACCCTGCCCACCTCATACTCAGTCCATTCCCATGACACTTAACCTCTCACACTCACTCCATCCAGGTCACACTTAACCCCTCACACTCACTCCATTAACATCACCCTGACAACCACACACTAACTCCTTCACAGTCATTCTGACACCCTCACACTTTTCCATTACTGTCAACCTGACACCTTCACACACACTCCATCACCGGCACACTGACGCTCTCACACTCACTCAAACCCAATCACCCTGACGCCCTCACAATCACTCCATCACTGCCACACTGACCACCTCACACTCACATCTTTGCTGTCACCCTTAAGCCCTCGCACTCACTCCATCACTGTCACCATGACCCCATCATACTCATTACATCACCGTCACCATGACACCCTCATACTCATTCTATCATAGTCACCCTGAACCCCTCACACTCATGCTATCAAAGTTACACTGACTCCCTCACACTCACTCCAGCACTGTCACCATTACCCTCTCACACTCACTCCATCACCATCACCCTGACCCTCTCACACTCACTCCATCACTGTCACCCTGAGCACTTCATACTCACTGCATTACCGTCACCCTGACCAATTCACACTCACTCCATCACTGTCACTCTTAACCCCTCACACTCACTCCATCCACGTCACACTTAACCCCTCACACTCACTCCATCAATGTCACCCTGACACATTCACACTCACACTTTCACCGTCACCCTGACCCCCTCACACACACTCCATCACCGGCACACTGACCCTCTCACACACACTCGAGCTCAGTCACCCTGACCCCCTCACACTCACTCCATCACCGTCACACTGACTCCCGCAAACTCAGACAATGACCATCACACTGACCCCCTCACACTCACTCTTTCACCGTCACCCTGACCCCCTCACACATACTCCATCACTGTCAACCTCCCCCTCACACTCACTCCATCACCGTCACACTGACCCCCTCATACTCACTACTTCACCGTCACGTTGATCAACTCAAACTCACTCCCTCACTGTCACTCTTAACCTCCTCATACTCACTCCATCAACGTCACTCTTACCCCCTCACACTCACTCCATCAATGTCACCCTGACACCTTCACACTCACACATTCACCGTCACCCTGACCCACTCACACACACTCGAGCTCAGTCACCCTGACCCCCTCACAATCACTCCATCACTGTCAACCTCCCCCTCACACTCACTCCATCACCGTCACACTGACCCCTGCAAACTCACGCAATGACCATCACACTGACCCCCTCACACTCACTATTTCACCGTCACCCTGACCCCCTCACACATACTCCATCACCAGCACACTGACCATCTCACACACACTCGAGCTCAGTCACCCTGACCCCCTCACAATCACTCCATCACTGTGAACCTCCCCCTCACACTCACTCCATCACTGTCACACTGACCCCCGCAAACTCACGCTATTACCATCACACTGACCCCCTCACACTCACTCTATCACCGTCACACTGACCACCTCACACTCACTCCATCATTGTCACCCTGACGCCCTCACACTCAATCCATCACAACCACCCCGACCACCTCATACTCACGGCATCAACGTCACCCTTCATCCCTCACACTCATTCCATCATCATCACCCTTAACACCTCACACTCACTCCATCCCCGTCGCACATAACCCCTCACACTCACTCCATCAATGTCACACGGACCCCCTCATACTGACTCCATCACTGTCACCCTCACCAACTCAAACTCACTCCATCACTGTCACCCTGACCAACTCAAACTCACTCTATCACTGTCACCCTGACCCCCTCACTCTCACTCCATCACTGTCACACTGATTCCCTCACACTCACTCCATCACCGTCATCCTGACCCCCTTACACTCACTCCACCATTGTCACCCTGACCACCTCACACTCACACCAGCACTGTCAAGCTTAACCCCTCACACTCACTCCATCGCCATCTCCCTTAACCCCACACACTCACTCCATCACCATCACCCTGACCTCCTCACATTCACTCCATCACTGTCACCCTGACTCTCACATACTCACTTCATCACCATCACTCTGACCCCCTCACACACACTCAATCACTGTCACCGTGGCCCGATCACACTCACTCCATGATCATCACACTTAACCCCTCACACTCACTCCATCTGCGTCACCCTTAAACCCTCACACTTACTCCATGCCGGTCACCCTGACCCCCTCACACTCACTCCATCACCGTCACTCTTAACCGCTCACACTCCCTTCACCCACGTCACACTTAACCCCTCACACTCATTCCATCGCCATCTCCCTTAACCCCTCGCACTCACTGCATCGCCGTAACCCTGACAACATCACACTCACTCAACCACTGTCACCCTGGCCGCCTCACACTCACTCCATCATCGTTACCCTTAACCTCTCACACTCACTCCATACCCGTCACACTTAAACCCTCACACTCATTCCATCCACGTCACACTTAACCCCTCACACTCACTCCATTGCTGTCACCCTGACCCCCTCACACCCACTCCATCACTGTCACCCTGACCCTTTCACACTCACTTCATCACCATCACCCTGACTCACTTGCACTCACTCCATGACCGTCATCCTGACCCTCTCACACTCACACCAACACTGGCACACCTTACCGCTCACACTCACTCTATCGGCATCACTCTTAACCCCTCACACTCGCTCCGTCGACGTCACCCTGACCCTATCACAATCACTCCATCACCGTTAAACTGACGCCCCCACACTCACTCTATCACTGTCACCCTGACTCTCTCACACTCACTTCATGAGCATCACACTGAACACCTCACACTCACTCAATCACTGTCACCCTGACCCTCTCAAACTCACTCCATCACCGTCACTCTTAAACCTTCACACTCACTCCATCACCATCACTATTAACCCCTCACACTCAATCCATCCACGGCACACTTAACCGCTCACACTCACTGCATCACCGTCACCCTGACCCCCTCACTCTCTCGCCATCACCCAAACCCAGAAACCCTCACACTCACTCCATCACCGTCACACTGACCCCCTTACACTCACTCCATCACTGTCACCCTGACCAACTCAAACTCCCTCCATCACCGTCACACTGATTCCCTCACACTCACTCCATCACCATTCCCCTGACTACCTCACACTCACTCCGTCACCGTCACCCTGATCCCCTCACACTCATTCCATCACCATCACACTGACCCTCTCACACTCACACAATCTCTGTCACGCTTAACCCCTCACACTCACTCCATTGCCGTCACCCTGCCCCCCTCATACTCAGTCCATTTCCATGACACTTAACCTCTCACACTCACTCCATCCAGGTCACACTTAACCCCTCACACTCACTCCATCAATGTCACACTGACCCACTCACACTCACTCCATTAACATCACCCTGACAACCACACACTCACTCCTTCACAGTCATTCTGACATCCTCACACTTTTCCATTACTGTCAACCTGACACCTTCACACACACTCCATCACCGGCACACTGATGCTCTCACACTCACTCAAACTCAATCACCCCTACGCCCTCACAATCACTCCATCACTGCCACACTGACCACCTCACACTCACACCATTGCTGTCACCCTTAAGCCCTCGCACTCACTCCATCACTGTCACCATGACCCCATCATACTCATTACATCACCGTAACCATTACACCCTCACACTCATTCTATCACAGTCACCCTGAACCCCTCACACTCATACTATCAAAGTTACACTGACTCCCTCACACTCACACCATCACTGTCACCATTACCCTCTCACAATCACGCCATCACCGTCACCCTGACCCTCTCACACTCACTCCATCACTGTCACCCTGAGCACTTCATACTCACTTCATTACCGTCACCCTGACCAACTCACACTCACTCCATCACTGTCACTCTTAACCTCCTCACACTCACTCCATCAACGTCACTCTTAACCCCTCACACTCATTCCATCAACGTCACCCTTAACCTCTCACACACAGGGCATCACCCTCACCTTTAACACCGCACACTCACTCCATCGCCGTCACCCTGCCCCACTCACACTCATTCCATCACTGTCACCCTGACTCTCTCACACTCACTTCATCACCATCACCATGACTCCCTCACATTCACTCTATCACCATCACCCTGAACAACTCTCACTGACTCCATCACTTGCACACTCAACCCCTCACACTCACTCCATCACCGTCACTCTTAACCCCTCGCACTCACTCCATCCACGTCACACTTAACCCCTCACACTCACTCCATCAATGTCACCCTGACACCTTCACACTCGCACTTTCACCATCACCCTGACCCCCTCACACACATTCCATCACCGGCACACTGACCCTCTCACACACACTCGAGCTCAGTCACCCTGACTCCCTCACAATCACTCCATCACTGTCAACCTCCCCCTCACACTCACTCCATCACTGTCACACTGACCCCCGCAATCTCACGCTATCACCATCACACTGACTCCTTCACACTCACTACTTCACCGTTACCTTGATCAACTCAAACTCACTCCATCGCCATCTCCATGACCCCCCTCACTCTCACTCCAACACAATCACACTGATTCCCTCACACTCACTCCATCATTGTCACCCTGTCGCCCTCACACTCAATTCATCACGACCACCCCGACCACCTCATACTCACGCCATCAACGTCACACTTAATCCCTCACACTCATTCCATCATCGTCACACTTAACACCTCACACTCACTCCATCCCCGTCACACTTAACCCCTCACACTCACTCCATCAATGTCACACTGACCCCCTCACACTCACTCCATCACTGTCACCCTCATCAACTCAAACTCACTCCATCACCGTCACCCTGACCCCCTCACTCTCACTCCAACACAATCACACTGATTCCCTCACACTCACTCCATCATTGTCACCCTGACGCCCTCACACTCAATCCATCACGACCACCCCGACCACCTCATACTCACGCCATCAACGTCACCCTTAACCCCTCACACTCATTCCATCATCATCACCCTTAACCCCTCACACTCACTCCATCAATGTCACACTGACCCCCTCACACTCACTCCATCACTGTCACCCTCACCAACTCAAACTCACTCCATCACCGTCACCCTGACCCCCTCACTCTCACTCCAACACAATCACACTGATTCCCTCACACTCACTCCATCACCGTTCCCCTGACCGCCTGACACTCACTGCATCACCGTCACCCTGACCCCCTTACACTCACTCCACCATTGTCACCCTGACCACCTCACACTCACACCATCACTGTCACGCTTAACCCCTCACAATCACTCACTCCATCGCCGTCACCCTGTCCCCCTCATACTCAGTCCATCCCCGTGACGCTTAACCCCTCACATTCACACCATCGCTGTCACCCTTTAGCCCTCACACTGACTCCATCACTGTCACCCTGACCCCAACATACTCACTCCATCATCGTCACCATGAACCCCTCACACTCACGCTATCACAGTCACCCTGACTCCCTCACACTCACTCCATCACTGTCAACCTGCCCCTCACACTCACTCCATCACTGTCACACTGACCCCCGCAAACCCACGCTATCACCATCACACTGGCCCCTCACACTCACTCCATTACCGTCACCCTGACTCCCTCACACTCACTCCATCACTGTCAACCTGCCCCTCACACTCACTCCATCACCGTCACCCTGACTCCCTCACACTCACTCCATCACCGTCACCCTGACCCCCTTACACTCACTCCATCACCGTCACACTGATTCCCTCACACTCAATCCATCACCGTCACACTGACCCCCTCACACTCACTCCATCAGTGTCACCCTGACGCCCTCACACTCACTCCATCACGACTACCGCGACCACCTCACACTCACGCCATCAACATCACCCTTAACCCCTCACACTCATTCCATCATCGTACCTCACACTTACTCCATCAATGTCACCCTGACCCCCTCACACTCACTCCATCACCCACACCCTGAAACCCTCACACTCACTCCATCACCGTCACACTGACCCCCTCACACTCACTCCATCACCCACACGCTGAAACCCTCACACTCATTCCAACACCGTCACCCTGACCAAATGAAACTGACTCTATCACTGTCACCCTGACCCCTCACACTCACTCTATCACTGTCACCCTGACCCCCTCACACTCACTCCATCACCCACAGCATGAAACCCTCACACTCACTCCATCACCGTCACACTGATCCACTCACACTCACTCCATCACCGTCACACTGATCCACTCACACTCACTCCATCACCGTCACACTGACCCCCTCACACTCACTCCATCACCGTCACACTGATTCCCTCACACTCAATCCATCACCGTCACACTGACCCCCTCACACTCACTCCATCAGTGTCACCCTGACGCCCTCACACTCACTCCATCACGACTACCGCGACCACCTCACACTCACGCCATCAACATCACCCTTAACCCCTCACACTCATTCCATCATCGTACCTCACACTTACTCCATCAATGTCACCCTGACCCCCTCACACTCACTCCATCACCGTCACTCTGACCCCTCACACTCACTCCATCACCCACACCCTGAAACCCTCACACTCACTCCATCACCGTCACACTGACCCCCTCACACTCACTCCATCACCCACACGCTGAAACCCTCACACTCATTCCAACACCGTCACCCTGACCAAATGAAACTGACTCTATCACTGTCACCCTGACCCCTCACACTCACTCCATCACTGTCACCCTGACCCCCTCACACTCACTCCATCACCCACAGCATGAAACCCTCACACTCACTCCATCACCGTCACACTGATCCACTCACACTCACTCCATCACCGTCACACTGACCCCCTCACACTCACTCCATCACCCACACCCTGAAACCCTCACACTCATTCCATCACCGTCATCCTGACCAACTCAAACTGACTCTATCACCATCATCCTGACCCCTTCACACTCACTCCATCACCGTTCCCCTGACTGCCTCACAATTACTCTGTCACTGTCACCCTGACCCCCTCACAATCACTCCATCATTGTTACCCTGACACCCTCACACTCACTTCATCACTGCAACCCTGACCACCTCTTCTTATGCCACCTAGCAATTAATATTTCTACTCTGGTGGAAGAAATAGACTCCATCTGTCTATTCTATCGATGCCTCTCATAATTTTGTAAACCTGAAACAGGTTCTACTTATGTCGAATATCTTCCAAGCCAGACAACATCCTTGTAAATGTTTTTCAAACCCTCTCCAATACCTCGACATCCTTTTGCTGATCTGGTAATCTGTCTAGCACAGAATATTCTTAATGATGCTGAAATATAGTTCTGTCCAGCTGCAACATGACATGACATGACATGACAATGTTTCCTTGTTTTGCCACTTTCAGGGAACTATGGGCCTCTATGCCCAGATCCCTTCAATGTTGAAGTTACATAGAGTTCTTTCATTTATTGTATATTTCTCTCCTGCAGCAGACTTTCTCAAAGGTATCAACTCGCAATTGCCCATTTTAAAATACATCTGCTTTTTCTCCATCCAAATCTCCCGCCCATGTAATCCTGCTGCATCATCTGCCAATCATCCTGACAACCCACAACTCCCCCAATCTATTCACGCATATCCAGACAGATGAAGAACCCCCCCCCCCCCCCCCCACTGACTGCCTTGACCACGCAGTTCTCTGTCTATGTTACTGACTGACCACTGATCCTATTTCACATCACCTTCTGTATGATGCTGCTGTAAGGAACCATATCAAATGCCTTGCAGTGGTCCAGATGGCCAACATCGAGCTCCATGCCCTCATCAATCACTTTTGCCACTTTCTCAAAATATTCAATCACGTTTGTGAGACACAATTTTCCCCACACAAAGCCATGTTGCCGATCGTGAATAAGTTCATATTTTTCCAAATGTGAGTCAGTCCTATCACTAAAAATCTCCAATAGTTTCCCCACCACTGATGACAGGCTCACCGAGCTGAAATTTCTGGAATTATCCGTGTTGCCCTTCTTCAACCAAGCAGCAACATTGGCTTTTTTTCGAGTTCTCTGGAACCTCTGCTGTCACTGAAGCGCAAACAAAGTGTGTGAACATGGTCTCAGCAATTTACTCCCTCGATCCCCTCAGTATTCCAGGATTAATCCCATTATATCATGGAGACTTGTTGACCTTAATATTTTTCAAAACACCCAACGCAGCCTCCATTTTTAATATCAAAATGACACAGGATATCAGCATATCCATCACTTGACTCACCCCCGACCATGTCCTTCTCCTTTGTGAATACCAATACAAAGTATTTGTTAAGGACTTCACCCCCTTCTTCCAGCTCCATGCATCAATTCCATCCTTTGTCCTTGATCAGACGTACTCTTTCCTTGTTTCCTCTGTGCCTCCTGATAAACTGCTTTGGCATTGTCCTTAATCCTGTTTTATAAAGATATTTCTTCGTGCGTTTTCGTCATCCCAACTCTTTTTCTTTACGTTTTTCCTGTCTTTTATCATGTTTTTCGAGGCTTCTGAGTGTCTTCCGTTCCCAAACTCTTAGATGTGCTTCCTTTTTCTTTTTGACTGAACTGACGATTTCTCTTGTCATTAAACGTTCCCAAACCTTGCCATCCTTACCACCCTGTCTCCATGACCAGATCTCACATCCCTGAATATAGTAACATCGAGAAGGGTCTGATGGGCTTCTCAGACAATTCTTCCAGATTCATCACAATAGCCCACATTGTTGTGGTCCTTTCAGCGTTAATTGAAACTCAGAACCATATACAAACCTTTGACAGTTTCTATTGCTTGCCTTTTATATTCCTTACTTTACTTTTCCTTCTCTGGTCTGAAAAGAAAGTTGCTAAAGATGACTTGATATTTCTTGACAGCATCATTTCATAAACACTGTTTGCTTTCTGATTTCGTTTTGGATCTCACTCCTTCATATTCCACTCTCCTCTCGGCATTCTGTAGTATTGTGTTCCCGTTGTGTGATGTAAGGTTTCCTGTTCTGCCTTTCAATTCCTAGATTTCAAGGGGCCTCTGGATTTAGCAGCCTAACCCTTTTCATTTTATGAGAACTCATTTACTTGGAACCACTTTAATCTCCTCTCAGACTACCTGCCATTGCTCTGATTCTGATTTATCTTTCAGTTACTTGTTTCTGTTTACTTGAAGAAATAAAGTTAGACAGTGTCTGCTTAGTCTAGCTTTGTCCTTTACAATACTTATGTTAAAATAAAATGAATTATGATCACTATCCCCTTAATATTGTCCTTTTCTTTCCAGCTGACAATGGTAATGAATGCGGATGCTGCTAATTGAGGAAATGTCACGGTACTCATACCTGCTGCTGAGTGTCGGTGGTGGAGGGAGAGAGTCGTTGTGGATGGGGACAATTTATTTCGGCTGCTCGGTCTTTAATTATGTCAAACTGTCTGAGTACTTCTGGAGTTGCACTCATCAAACACGTGGAGATTATTTGATTCTATTCGTGACTTGAACCTTGGAGATTTTGGCCAGTTTTTGGCAAGGCAGAAGCAAAGTTACTTGCTGCAGGATTCCTAACTTCTGATATGATGTTCTCACTATCGCAGTGAAATGGTCTTGGATTAACCTGAGAACGTTAATGCCAATGGATTCAGCAATGGTACTGCCTTTGAATGTTGAATGGCGACGATGAGATGGTTTCCGATGGTCATTGTCTGACATTTATGTGGCACAGATGTTACTTGTCACTTGTCAGCCCCGAAGTCTGGCTGCTATCCAAGTCTCGCTGCGTTTGGACTGATTTTTGTGATCTGAGGAGTTCGGAATTGTAAACTCATGAGTCAACCTCACGACTCTTGAATTCAATCCCTCTGCTAATGAACGATAATACACCATAGGCCTTCTTACAAACTCTATCCACCTGAGTGGCAACTTTCAAAGATCTATGTACATAGACCCCAAGATCCCTCTGTTCCTCCACCTGACTAAGAACCCTACCATTAACCCTGTATTCCGCATTCTTATTTGTTCTTCCAAAATGGACAACCTCACACTTGGTAGGGTTGAACTCCATCTGCCACTCCTCAGCCCAGCTCTGCATCATATCTAAGTCCCTTTGCAAACGACAAATGCCCTCCTTACTGTCCACAACTCCACCTATCTTCGTATCATCTGCAAATTTACTGACCCACCCTTTGACTCCTCATCCAAGTCATTAATAAAAATTACAAGCAGCAGAGGACCCAGAATTGATCCCTGCGGAACTCCACTTGTAACTGGGTTCCAGGCTGAATATTTACCATCTACCACCACTCTCTGACTTCGACCGGTTAGCCAGTTTTCTATCCAATTGGCCAAATGTCCCTCTATCCCATGCCTCCTGACTTTCCACATAAGCCTACCATGTGGAACCTTATCAAATGCCTTACTAAAATCCATGTAAACTACATCCACTGCTCTACCCTCATCCACATGCTTGGTCACCTCCTCGAAGAATTCAATAAGACTTGTAAGGCAAGATCTACCCTTCACAAATCCGTGCTGGCTGTCCCTAATCAAGCAGTGTCTTTCCAGATACTCATAAATCCTAGCCCTCAGTACCCTTTCCATTACTTTGCCTATCACAGAAGTAAGACTAACTGGCCTGTAATTCCCGGGGTTATCCCTATTCCCTTTTTTGAACAGGGGCACAACATTCGCTACTCTCCAGCCCCCTGGTACCACCCCAGTTGCCAGTGAAGACGAGAAGATCATTGCCAACGGTACTGCAATTTCCTCTCTTGCTTCCCACATAATCCTAGGATATATCCCGTCAGGTCCGGGGGACTTGTCTATCCTCAAGTTGTTCAAAATGTCCAACGCATCTTCCTTACTAACAAGTATCTCTTCTAGCTTACCAGTCCGTTTCACACTCTCCTCTTCAACAATACGGTCCCTCTCGTTCGTAAATACTGAAGAGAAGTACTTGTTCAAGACCTCTCCTATCTCTTCCGACTCAATACACAATCTCCCACTACTGTCCTTGATCGGACCTACCCTCGTTCTCTTGCTACAATGCATCTCTTGCTACAATGGCATAACACATTGAAAGACGCCCCTTACTAATAGGAGAGAGAAATCCTCCAGTGACACAATTAAGGTCCATTGAGACTGACATCGATCGCAGTCTCTGAACAAACAGTTCCACTTAAACCCTTCACTACAGAACTTCCATCTCACATGAACAACTGGACTGGATTGGATGTCAACATCACTAACTATTGATTTAATCGCCAAACATGATTGCTCGAGCGAAGTTAGTGATGAGGAGAAATGATGGATGATTTCTTTTCGCAGGGGATATGATTCAGAATGTTGTACATTTACAAAGCTGTAACCGTTTGCCTCCCTAAAAATCACACAGCCAAGTTGTTGTTACTGTGCTGCTCTCTCCTCCGCTGCAACAAATGCCAACCAAAAGATTGCCAAATGACAGAGTTGCTAAAGAATTACAGAAGGAGCTTGGATTTGTCCGGACGTTCCTCTCACTGCCCTCAGAAGGCCACGTTGTAATGTCAACACACAGTGCTGGTCAGGATACTTATTTTAAAAAAATAACAAGTATCTTATTGCTGTATTACTCGTTGTAAAACAATAATTGATTTTTCATGACTTCAGACTAAAGTCAAACTTGGCATGAACAAAGACCTTGTTCATTAAAAACCAGCGATTCATGTGTCAGGGACAGAGTGGACATACCATTAACTTGGAAACAGAAAGAAATGCGAACAGTGGCTCTGGAGATATTTCTCCAGTCATCCTCTTTCTTTCTGGCAGATAGAATGTAACGCAATGTGAACCAAACAGGATAAGTTTAAAAGGAGAGAAGAGTACGTTATGTATAAACCTTAAGCACTGGATATCCAGACCGATAAGGTTTAGGATATTCGGAATTAAAAACAAAGGCACAGAGAACACAATGCGCAGGGCCATGTGAGAATACAGAACAACAACAGTCAAGAAATAACTCATCCCGAGCTGGTGCAGAGATGATGGTCTCAGTAACTGCTAGCTTTGTTGTAATTTTCAAGTGGAATCCTAAATTGTAACAGTGAGATATTCGACCCATCGACCCGACACTGACCTCTGAAGAACACTGCACCCAGAACCACCTGCTACCCTATCCATGTATCTCCTATGGCTGTCCTGCCACCTCCCCTATCCCTGTACCTCCCATAGCCAACTCAAGTAGTGACAGATGAGCAATTTAACATGGTCAATTCCCTTAAATTTTACATGTTTGGACTGTGGGAGGAATCTGGACCAGCTAAAGGAAGCACTTACAAACAAGGGAAGAATGTGAAAGCTTAAGATAGGCACTAGACTAATGGTACAATTTTACCAAGGCCCGTAATTCCATAAAACAGCAGCGCTAATCCTTGAGCCACCGTGCCATGCTCCCACCTGCGTTACTGTGTCAACGAATACTGGGGAACATGGAAATCTGAAAGGAAAACAGAAACTGGTGGCGAAATTCATCAGATGAGTCAGGATCGAAGAGTGAAACAGAACTGGCATATTGTGTGTTGATGTCACTCTGTTCTGAAAAAATAATATTGGTCTCAAAACGTAAATTCTGTTTCTCTCTGCTCAGATGCTGACAGATGTGCGAAAGATTTCCTGCGCTTTCAACTGTCTTTTTTCTTTTGGACTGGATATCTATCTGACCTGAAAGGAGATGCAGAATCTGCCATTTCAGTTGGCTCTCAAGCATTTGGTTACCGTATTGGAATGTAAAATTTAAAAAAAATGCGTTTGATAAATTTCTCAATATCGATAACGTCATGGACTGACATAACCCGCCATGAAAATGTAGACATCAGTGGCCATGATGTTGAATAATCAACCCTCTGAAAGTAATCGATGAAGTAAAAACCCCGATCATTACATCAATGTCATGTCGTTTCCTGATGTCACTGGGGTCGGACTCATCCAGCACTTTCTCAAACTTTATGAAACATGAAATATCTTGGCATATTTATAAAGGACATATTCATTCATGAGTTTTGAACGCACTAGCATGGCAACATTGTATTTGACAAACCGAATCATTCTGCAGAAGGTGACAGAGAGCCTCCTGAATGAATCTCTTCTCTCTAAGTGATGCACATATGCACACAGCTGTTTTTAAGGACATTTCAAGATGTTTTTAATAGATATTTTTATTAGAAATTTAAAATTTTTACAAGTTTACAAAATTAAACAAAACTCTCATATACAAACATTGATATACAATTAAATCAAATATGCAATAGCCAAAATTTAACAAAAGAAAAAAAACCGAAAAAGGAAAAAAAAACCAACAAAACTCTACTGTCTACTAATCTAACCTCCAACTAACCAGAGTGTATATTTAAATCTCTTACATGCCCTGAATGTGTTAACATCAGATGTAATAAAACCCGTATTCGTGCGGGATTCCTCTCCTAAGGGGCCCTGGACCAGCCAGGTGTGTAATCTCAATTAAATAATAGCCCTTGTTGGGATAGCTGAAATATCTGTATTTATGTAATTCAAGAAGGGCTGCCATATTTTGTAAAATAATTCGGCCTTTTGGTGCATCATATTTGTAAGGAAGTCAAGGGGAATACATTCCATCATTAATCTGTGCCAATTTGAAAGGCCAGGGGGCCCTTCAGCGACCCAATTTACCAAAATATTTTTCCATGCACAGAAAGAGAGAATAGAAAATAATCTCTTCCCGGACATGTCCAGGGAGGGAAATTTCGAAAAGCCCAAAAGGAGAGATACAGGGTCCACTTTAATTTCCATTCCTAAAATTTCTGTCAGGGTACTTGCTACTTTAGTCCAATATCTACGGATCTTATGACAGGTCCATAGGCAATGTACAAGAGTGCCCACCTCTATTTTGCATTTGGGACACATTGGAGATGCTCCTGCCTTAAATTTTGCCAATCGAACCGGTGCTATATGGGCGCTATGAGGTATCTTCAGCTGGATAGCCTGGGTTCTGTTACAGATACGAATTCTACTAGCGTTTTCCCAAATATCATTCCACGTTTCTATAGAGATTTATAGTCCCAAATCCTAATCCCATGTTTTAAGCATATTGTCCATATCTCCCGATACTTCATCATGTAGTAAATGATAAATAGTACTGACGGAAGTTACGCCCACTGGTCGTAGGACACTACATTCTCTATCTGATTTTTAAAGACTATCTAATAACGTAGTCTTCTTCTGTATATAGTCTCGAATTTGGAAGTATCGAAAGAGGTCTCCATTAGGTAATCCGAATTTCTGCTGCAGCGATTCAAACGACATCAGGACCCCATCCTTAACTAGGTCCTCTAGACATGAGATACCCCTGGATCTCTAGAGTTTAAAAGTGGCATCTGTCAATCCTGGTTGGAATCCACATGCTCCCACTATCGGTACATAGGGGGATGTTTTATGTGAATTACCCTCATTTTGCCGCATTATATTCAAAGCCTTAATTGTGTTTAGTAGAATAGGGTTTTTACAGTGATCTGCAATGATTTTCCTCTCGTCTGAAAATAACAGGTTTCATAAGTGGGTATTTTACTTGAGAGGCCTCGATGTCCAACCATATTGATTGTGGATCAGACAAGACCCAATCAGCTATGTAACTTAATAGGGAACTTAACTGATATTTCCTAAAATCTGGGAAGTCCAATCCTCCCCTTGTCTGTGGAAGCTGGAGCTTGTTCAGCTTAATGAGGGGCCGTCTATGATTCCAGATAAAGGAACCCAGGCAGCCATATAATTTACATAGAGCCATTCTCGGCAGCACACTGGAAGCATTCTCATAGGATATAGGAAATAGGGCAGGACATTCATTTTAATTAGTGCTATTTTACCCCACCAGGAAATTGGAAGGTCTCCCCATCGCTGGAGGCCCTGCCTTATCCTTTCCAGTAAATGCACAAAATTAGCCTTATACAACTGACCAAATGCTGGAGTAATAAAAGTGCCTAAATATAAGAAGCCCTCCAGGGACCAACGAAAGGGAAAAAGGGATCCGTCCACTAAGTGGGGTGTCATAGCAAGGACACCCATTGGCATAGCCTCCGATTTTGAAAAGTTAGTTTTATAGCCTGAGAAAGCGCTAAATATATTAATAACTTAGATTAGGCGAGGTACGGACATCAGAGGATTACTGAGGAATAGAAGAACATCATCTGCATACAGGGTAATCTTACGTTTACCTGTACCAATCCTTGGGGCCGTTATATTAGGATCAACACGTATAGCCTCTGCTTGTGGTTCAATTTTTAGCGTAAATAACAATGGCAAGAGAGGGCATCCCTGACGGCATCAAGATGGTTTTAACAACTGATAGTGAATTATCAACAAATTAATCCCGAGACAGAATGCCATGTAACTTGGAAGATAACTTGCAGAGGTTGTTTTTATTAACTATTCCCATTACTAGTGCAAAACATTCTCTAATTCGGATTTGTCATAATTTGATCAGGGCCCTTGATGCCACCTTCCATCAAGTCCTGTTTCGATGGAAAGGGAGTTTACTCTTATGTCACCTCAAATTACACTGGAAGATCCATTGAAAGAATAAAGAGCAAAAGATGAGAAGACTGTTGCATTTAATAATGTCCTCAAAATTTTCAAAAGTAAATTGGGAACGGACCTTTAATTCTGTCCGAAGATTTCTGTCCTATTGGTAATAAGACTCTTTCGTTAAGCTTTGTGAAAGGGGGGCGGAAAGAAGCTCCAGTTTGTATCAGTATTGACCAAAACCATTCAACTCACGATGCAGCAGATATTTGGAAACATATTATTGTCTATAGCTGTTGGAAATTACTCGTTCCAAACTGATCATTCACTGATGTCCTGCAGTAGCACAGAAATCAGCATCTTTCTGCATCAAGTTGAGAGCAAAAAGCGAAAGTGATGGTCAAGGAAAGTGGGAGTAATAGTGGAAGTGGAGTGACATTCAGTGCAGGAGGTGTTAAGGGAGATGGTCAGTTGAAGCGTCTGTAGCAGCAAACTGTGCAATGCAAGGGAAGAGGTGTTAAAGGAAAGAGTAGGAATGCGAGGAGGAAGTGTGGCTGAAAAAGCATCAGTGGCAAAGAAAAACCTGTATTTGGAAAAGTGAGATTGATGAACCTGGGGTCTGGTCTCCTTTGAAAATTAAGAAAAGAATTCTCCGACTTTTAAAATTAACACGAGATTCTTGTTCATATTTTGCATTAACTCTGAATTTCTGTTTGTCTATGAAGTGCACACAGCATTTTCTTTTCTCCCCAATGCATTATTTCACCATGACGTCACTTAATAAAACAATATTCAGAATGGTGGTTGTTTCTTCTATTAATTTGCTTCCAACTCCACCTAGGGTTGAGAACGAGAAAATTGATCTTCTACGGAATGTTTAACTGCAGAATTTAATGCAACCTTTTTCTCATCGCTCTACCTCTTTCAAGCAAACTTAACGTAAGAGTCTGTGTCTGTCCTGCAGTTGAAAAAAGATCTTCGGAACTGACTATTGCAGTGAATAACATAAAGAATAAGCTGCAGGTGCGCATAAAACGGAAATGTTACAATGTAAAGTGCCAAAAGCTTGTCTAAAATTGATGATGCACAATACATGAGATTAGATTATGTCCAGTGTGGAAACAGGCTGTTCATCCCAACAAGTGCATAACGACCATCAGAAGAGCAACCCACCCAGACCCTTTCCCCAACATCCCTTTACATAACACTACGGGCAATTTAGCATGGCCAATTCACCTAACCTTTACAGTTTTGGGCTTTGGGGGGGAAACCGGAGCACCCGGAGGAAACCCACGCAAACACGGGGAGAATGTGCAAACTCCACACAGACAGTAGCCTGAGATGGTAAATTGAACCCGGGTCTCTGGTGCTGTGAGGCAGCAGTGCTTACCACTGTGTCAACGCGGAGCAGATTATAAAGGCAGAATTCAGCTCCTTGTTCAAAATACTATTTGTGGTCCCCTCAGAAAAGACCTCAACGGCAACACGTTACAAATTCAGGAAGGGAGAAAAATAAAGGAGAATGGAATTCTGACTTCTTCCTCTGTAATAGCTTGTGTAGAACAGGAAGAAAACCAAGTTTTTAGTTTCTGATATTCATAAATGTTGATGGTTAGAATGTGCGCGATGGAGGGGGTGCTGTAGGATGATAAACAATGCCGTGGATGACTCAATGCTTAGCCGGGTCGGCCACAATGAGGAGGACCGTGTTCGGTTACAGGATGGTACAAACAGATTGTTCAGATGGCCAGAACAATGACCCGAAAAGAACTTAACGCTGGAATATGTGAATGTTGCACTTTGGAAGAATAAACAAGATAGAGAGTACTCAACCATGAAGATAAGCTACATTTGCTTTTTGAACAGAGAAGGTTGAAGAATGAACCTGACAGAGATTGTGAGGTGCGGATAGAGTGAACAGACAGTAGCTGTTCCACTTAGTAAATGAGTTGAAAACTTGGGGACACAGGATTAAAGTGGGGAAAAAATGACATTGTGAAAGTATTTGTGGAATTTGCTTTGAACAAAGAGGATGGTATGTGTCCAGAATGCATTGCCTGGGAGGGTTGTTGAAGAAGGCAACGTGACAAATCCTGTAAAGTACTGATATCATGAGAAAAATACGGAGAGAGGATATGTTGAGTACGCTAAATTATAATAAGGTGGACAAATCCCCAGGACTGGATTGGATCAATCCCAGGTGTCTGATCGAGGTGAGAGAGGAAATAGCAGGGGCTGTGACAGAGATCTCTGTCGCCTCTTTAAACACAGGTGAAGTTCCAGAGGACTGGAGCATTATTAATGTTGTTCCACTGTTCAAGAAGGGTTCTCAGGATATTTCAGGTAACTACAGACCTGCGTGCCTGATGTCAGTGGTGGGAAAGTTGGTGGAGAAGGTACGGAGGGATAAGATCCATTTCTATTTGGTAGATAATGGTCTTAACAGTGAAGGCAACATGGTTATCTACGGGGGCGTTCGTGCCTTACCAACTTATTAGAATTCGTTGAGGAAGTGACCAAGTTCATAGATGAAGGATGTGATGTCTAAGTCATATACTTGGACTTTGGTAAGGAGTTTGATAAGTTTCCCCAGGGTAAACTAATAAGGAAAGTGAAGTCACATGGTGTGCACAGTCTTCAACCTCGGTGAATAAAGACCTGGTTGAGTAACAGGAGACAGAGACTAGTAGTGATGTCGATGAAAGGAGTTTCTCGAAATGGAGAAAGGTGACCAGTGGTGTTCCGCATGGATCAGTGCTGGGGTCACTGTTGTTTATAATATGAATACGTGATCTGGAAGAGTACATTGATTGTCTGATTGGTAAGTTTGCAGACGACACGAAGATTGGTGGAGTAGCAGAAAACACATGGGACTTTAAAAAGTACAGGAAAATATAGATAACCTGGAGTTTTGAGCGGAGAAGTGGCTGATGGAGCTCAAATCCGGGCAAATGTGAGGTGCTGCATTTTGGGAGGTCTAGTTCTAGAGCGAACTATACTGTAAATGGCAGAGCTTTGGGAAATATCGATGAACAGAGAGATCTGGGAGTTCTGGTTCATTGTTACCCTGAAGGTGGCTGCACAAGCAGATCGAGTGATCAAGAAGTCATATGGTACGCTTGTCTTCTTCGGACGTGGTATTGAGTATAAGAGCTGGCACGTTATTTTAAGATTGTACAATACATTGGTTCAGCGGCATTTAAATACTGTGTACAATTCTAGTCACCACATTACCAAAAGAATGTGGACGACTTGGAGAGAGTGCAGAGAAGATTTACGAGGATGTTGCCTGGTGTAGCTATGAAGAAAGGTTGAGTGGGTTAGGTTATTTTCATTAGAAAAAAGGTATTGAGGGGGAATCTGATTGAGGTTTACAAAATCATGAAGAACAAAGACAGGATGGATAGAGACAAGCTTTTTCCTTGGGTGAAGGATTCAATAACTAGAGGTCACGCTTTCAAGCTGAAAGGTAGAAAGTTTAAGGGGGTTTCAAGCGTAGTTTCTTCACACAGAGTGTGGTGGGCGTTTGGAACGGGTTGCCAGCAGAGATGGCAGAGTCAGGCACGGTCGATTCATTTAAGATGCGTCCGGACAAATGCATGAGTAAGTGGGGAGCAGAGAGATACAGATGCTTAGGAATTGACCGACAGGTTTGGACAGTACATTTGGATCGGCTAAGGCTTGGAGAACCGAAGGGCCTGTCCCTGGGCTGTAAATTTTCATTGTTCTTATTTGTTGTTTGTTCTTTGAGATGTAGAGGTGTGACATTTTTGCCATCATAGAAATGTGGCTAAGAACGAGCAGGACTGGTTACTCAGTATTCTATTGTACAGGAACCATAGCCAGGACAGAAGTGGGGGTCAAACTGGAGGTGGTTTTCTTTATTAATCATGGAGTGAGTTACTGATTTAAGGAGGGATGATATCTTGAAAGAATCTTCAAGCGAGTCTTTGTGGTTGGAGCTTAGGATTAAAACGATGACAGACAACTGCTGGGGATATATTATTACTCACCAGATGAATGAAAATACAGGAGCAGATATAAACGCAAATCATTGGGGTGTGTAAAACAGTAATATGATGGTTATACTGAGATAGTTAAATTCCCAACGTTTATTGGGGCCCTGATATTTTTTTTTCAGAGTAGACAGATGGTTTGAAATTTATTGCAGAGAGTTTCTTACATTAAAACGTCGAAGCCGCAACAAGGGATGGGAGAATACTGAGACCTCATTGTGGGGAGTGAAGCCAGTCAGTTATTTGAGGCAGGATTGGAGACCATTATAGGACCAGTAACCATGTCCTACACATTTTCAATTTGTCCAGGAAAAGTCAAAACAAAAGGCCTGAGAAATAAGATGTTTTTGGATTGTAGAGGCAGACTTTATTTTTTTTAAAATGACAGGAACTGGCGAAAGTGCAGTTATATCTGGCGAAAGTGCAGTTTAACATTGCAGCAGAACAGCGTGAGATGGGATCACATGATTTAAAAGGAAATGATGTCAGTGCCGGCCCAATATGTTACATCGAAGCTGAAAGTTTGGAAACAAGCACAGAGACCATAGAATGTCGACAAATTTTCAAAATGGAATAAAAGATATAAATGAAAGCTTAAAGCAGGTATGATGTGATCAGATCAGTCGAGGTACAAGAAGAGTACAGAAAGTGTGGGGATGAACTTAAGAAAGTGAGTAGAAAAGCAAAAAGGTGATGTGATAAAATATTATCGGTTAAAATTAGCAACAATCCAACGATATTGCATCGGCTTGTGAATAGGAAGAAGACAACAGGTGAAAGGATTGGCTTATTAAGGACCAAGGAGGCAGCAAGTGCACGGAGCCAGAAAATATGTTAAACACGCAATTCATATCTGTCTTCACTTTGGAGATGCAGTGACTGAATTCAGGGAGAATGACAGTGCGATCCTCAAACAGACTGATACAAAAGCTGAGGAAGAATTGGAAGTTTATGCGGGATAAAGAGTGAGCAAATCCCCAGATCTGGATGACTGTATCGTCGGATGATGTGGGAGATGAGCGAGGAGATTACAGGTTCTTGAATTTCTTTCCCTTCGTTTTGCCTCTGGTCACTGAGGGTGTTTGATAGGACAGGATACATCTAATGCAGGTTCAATTTTCAGAGTGTGAGAAATAAGCCATCGGAATAAAGACTATTAATTCTGTCATCAGTGGTCGGGAAACAATTGAGAAAATTCGGAAGGCTGTTCAGTTTCAATCCCAAAGAAAAGAAAGACTACCTGGTTTGGGATTAGACAATCATGGCTGACGAAGGTAGTCAGGAAAAGTACCACAGAAAAAGAGTGAGTCTCTAAAGGGGACGAGAGCACTGGGAAATCAGAAGATTGGGAAGGCTACAAAAGCAAAGAGAGGATAAGAAAGACAGAAAAAAGGAAGGAGAGGATCAAATCTGAAGGTAGGCTAGCCCGTAATATTAGAAATTAAATTTAAAAATTATTTCAATACATAAGAAACAAACGAGAGTGAAAAGTTGAGATTGGCCTCTCCAAATTGATGCAGGAAGGCTAGTGATGGGAGAAAAGGGAATAGCTGAAGAACTTTATAAATACTTTGTGTCAGTCTTCGCAGTGGAAGACATGAGTAATATCCCAACAATTAAGGAGAGTCAAGGGGCAGCGTTCAGTATGGTGGCCATTGAAAAGGAGAAAGTACTTATAAGCTGAAAGGTCTAAAACTGAAAACTCTGCTGGCCTGGGTGGGCTCTGTCCTAGAGTTCTGAGAGATGTGGCTGAAGAAATAGTGGAGGCGTTGTTTTTAATCTTTCAAAAATCACTGGATTCAGGGAAAGTTCCAGGTGGTTGCAAAATCGCTGTTGTAACCCTCTTGTTCAAGAAAGGACCAAGACTAAAGATGGAAAATTATAGGCCGATTAGACTAATAGTAGTTGGCAAAAAAACAATCTAGAATCCATCGTTAAGGATGAGATTCCAAAATTATTGGAAGTACAGCGGCGAATTAGAATAAGTCAGCATGGATTTAGTAAGGGGAAGTCGTGCCTGACAAATCTGTTAGAATTCTTTGAAGAAATACAAAGTTACTTAGACCAGAGAAACCCAGTGGATGTTACCTAACTAGACTTCCAAAACGCCTTTGGTAAGGTGCCTGACTGGAGGCTGCTGAGTAAGGGGAGGGCCCATGGTGTTCGACGTGAGCTACCCATAGGGAGGGCCTCAACTGGGACATTGGGTTGATGTCACATTACAGGTGACCACCATTACACTTCACACACACACTGTCACACACACACAGGCAATCCTATACACACATACACACGGACATGCATACACACAGACGCGCACACAGGCACCCGCAAACACCCTTACGGACACACATACTCCCACACTCACACATGGACCCCCACACATACACTTTCTCACACTCACAACCCCCAACCCAGACACACACACACACACACACACACAGATACACACACAGACAAAGACCCACATGCACTCATGTATTTTGTGGGGTGAATTTGTACTTGTAGGGTTACATTGTACTTTGCTCAAAAACTGCATGAATTTATGTAAAACTCCGTTATCTCACCTTTTAGACTAGAATCAATCTAAACATCAGGACATAGACAGAGAATACTGGGAGCTAACACCTTCAAAATATTGTCTAGCTATCACAATTGTTAACAGCTGACCTGAGAATGCAACTTAAGAAAAAGGTTTTGTGATTTACACATGAAAGAAGTGAAACTATCACTGCATTCTCACAGGTAAAAGACTTAACAGACAATCAATTTTTCGTTGTATGATTTCAGTTACATCACACTGTAAATTTTTGCTATCAATTCTGTGTTAGGATTGAGCCCTCCACTATCACCTGATGAAGGAGCGTCGCTCCGAACGCTGGCGTGCTTCCAATTAAATCTGTTGGACAATAACCTGGTGCTGTGTTATTTTTAACTTTGTACACCCCAGACCAACACCGGCATCTCCGAATCCAAACTACAAAGGTATTTATCAGTGCTCGTATAGGATTCTCTAAAGGATGGCTTGCAGGTTAAGTCCATGGTTAAGAAAGCAAATGTAATGTTGTCATTTATTTCGAGAGGGTTGCAACGTAAAAGCAGTGAATTGCGACTGATACTTTATAAAGCTCTGGTTAGGCAGCATTTAAAATATTGTGTCCAGTTTTGGACCCCCTCAAGAAGGACATATTGGCACTGAAGCGTGTCTAGCGGAGATTCACACGGATGGTCCCTGGAATGTTAGGCCCTGACACATGATGAACGGCTGAAGATCCGGGAATCGTATTCGTTCGAGAGGAAATCTAATAGAACCTTATATGATAATGCATGTGTTAGAAAGGGTGAACACTGGAAATAAATTCCGTCAGGTGAGGATACCAGGACTCGTGGGCACGGCCTTAGAATTAGAGGGGAGCAATTTAAAACGGAAATTGGAGACATTTCTTCAGCCAGAGAGTGGTGGGCCTGGAGAATTTATGGCCACAGAACGCAGCTGCAGGCCGGGACATTAAATGTCTTCAATGCAGAGAGTAATAGAATGTTTAATCTCACAAGGACTTAAGGGATACGGGCACAGTGCGAGTAAGTAGCTGTGAAATGCCCATCAGCAATGATGGAATAGCGGAGTGTACTCGATTGGCCGAATGCCTTTACTTCTACTCCTATTTCTTATTAAATATCATCAAGGCTGAGAAAGACAGATTTTTTTAAACAACGGTTCTGGTTACAATTGCAGGAAAGTAGAAAAGGGGATTATCAGAATAAATATAATGTTATTGAAAGGAAAGTCAGACTCAGTGAGGGGTGGGAATGCTATTGCTCCTATGTCTTTGATATTCTCTTTCCAATAGCCCTGTGTTCACTGGAAAATCAACCTCTCTCCCTCTGGAGTAAGGCCCATTTTGGAATGCAATCAACGGATTCAAGGAATTCATAAACGCAATACTAATAGCCAGAAATGACCAGCAGAGGACTGTGATGATGCAGATTGGTATGGAAGATATCAGGCAGACACCCTCCAAGGCCAACCAGTGACATGCAGTGTGCAGAAGAACATCCTGGGCCTGTTGTTGAAGAGTGCTAAAGGTCCAAACACGATATCACTGCAGTGTCTCCCTCCTTCCCAAACCAAATCTAAACGGACGGGTGGAGGAGTGGAGTTGTGGAGGGATGCAGTGATATGCTTTTCCTAAATTTTTTTGGGAACATTGTCTGAAGTAAGGGTTTGGTTCGAGAGATTTCAGATAGCGGCAGCTCAGCAAAAAGTGCAGGTTCGCTCATGGAAAGACCTTTAAACTTCCGTCTTACAGGAGTTGAGATGGCAATTAGAGCAGTTGCATGTTCGTCCTGCTGAATGTAGGAACTCAGGGAGACTGCCCTGATGACGACATGCATTTGAGGTTCGCCCATCTGCAGCTACTGGGAGAACATTTTCGGGAGCTGGAGCTGGGTGCATTCAGGATCATTCGAGATGCTGAGCACTTCATAGATAAGAGATTTAGTGAGGTGATCACACCCACGTCCCTCCTTCTGTAATGACTGTGGTATCCCAGTCCAACATACCAATTCATGCCCTGCATTCATCAGCCTTTCCTGTCAGCCCTCTTGCATTGAAATAGATGCAATTTAATCCACCAGGTGTTCCTTGTTACTTGTCATTTTCCAGGCAGAGAGTAGTTGAGTGACCACCCTGAAAGGCAAAGGGAGAAGGCAGAGTGAAGGAATCCCTTGTGGCCATTCCCCTCATAAACAAGTAAATTTGCTTCAGATAATGTTAGGCGGATGACAATTCTGGAGAAAGCAACGGTAGCAAGGTCGGCTTGCACTACAACTGGCTCTGGGGCACGGCAGGAAAGTGTAAAAGTAAGGGGGTTTGCTTAGAGATAGAAGAATCATTAGGGGACAGACAGGAAAAGTTGTGGCCGCAAATGGGAATCCAGCATGGTGTGTTGCCTCCCAGGTGCCAGGGTAAACGTTATCTACAAGTGGCTGCAGAACGTCCTCGGAGGGTGTGAGTGTGGATGGGGAGCGTGCACAAACAGACGCTATTGTACATTTGGTATAAATGGCGTAGATAGAAATATCGTTGAGGTCCTGTGGAATTACTGCAGAGAGCGAGGGAAATCGTTAAAAACCAGGACTATGACAATGATAGTACACGATTATTTCCAGTGTCACGTGCTAGTGAGGGCATGAACAGGAGGATATGGCAGATAAATGCGTAGCTGAAGAATTAGTGCAGTGTGCAGGGATTCAGATTTTTAGATCACTGGGATCTCTTCTGCGGCAGAGGTGACCTATTCAAGATGGATGGTTTGTACCTGGATTGGAGGGGGGGCTCATATCATTGCACCGAGGTTGGCCAGTGGGTTCCTGAACAGCTGGGAAGCAAGTCCGAGGCAGGAAGGAGATATAGTAATCAAAAAATAGTAATTTGGACATACAGGACATGCTGGAACACAACAGTGAGCAAGGAATGTCTGTTGGATTAAAATGGTTCTGTTTCAAAGCAAGACGACTGACAGGTAAGGCCGATAAACGCCAAAGGTGGACAGATACATTGGATAGGATTATCATGGCCATTACAGGAAAATGGCAAAAGGAGAGATTGGACTGACAACTTAATTAACCAGTGTACAGGTGCTTAAGGAGGGCCAGACGTTTTGGAAGGAGCGGAGGAGGTGTTGCAAATTTGGTTAAGGTGAGCATCACAGCAGTGATCAAGGATAAAATAACCGAAGGTTCATCCAGTGAGGCTTTGTGGGTGGAGCTAAGAAATAAGTCGTGGATGGTGACGTTTTCGGGTTTGTACTGTAGGTCCGCAAATAGACAACTGGAATTAATTGAATAAATATGCAGGGTGAGAGGAGAGACTTGCAGGGACAATAGGGTTAACAATTTCCCTAAAAGAGCATTAGAGGGAATAATTAATTGTTCTCTGTTAGACCTGAAAAGTATTGCTAGATTTTACTTGAAACAGTGACATTTAATGGTCTTGGCTTCTCGAATTTTCACAAATTACGACGCTGGTTGAATCGTTTCTGCCTTTCTGGTTTAAATCGGGGGATAGGGGCGGGAGGGCTTGGGGCTAACCCCATGTCTTAACTTGGGTCTCGGTGCTGGGATTTAACAGCTTTTGGTCTTTCATCTGAGATTTAAACTGGTTGAGACAGATTTGAAGGAACGAAAATAATACCAGCAGATTTGAACACTTGCAAGTTAGTGTCCTGGATCTTTCAAAATAATTTAGGTGAGACCATTTGTTTAATTTTTTGACTTGTGGTTGCGTCAATTAAAAGTGAGAGAAATGGCTCTTAAAATTGTGAAAGCAGTTCAAGAATTTGAAGATGATTCTCAACCTATTCCAGAAAGTTTAGAAATAAAGAAAAAGAACATATTTTTTAGAATTAGCTATGAAGTTAGATTTGTGTTCAACGAAACACAAAGTAAAGTTGAAATTATAAGTTATGCAAACACTTACGTGTGTCAGAGAAAGAGAAACTTGCAGTAGAGCTAGAAAAAAATATAAATTACAATTGAGGAAAATGGAGTTAGAAGATAAACAAAGAGAAAGAGAGGAAGAGAGATAGAGAAAAAAGAGACACAGAGAAGAAAAAGACAGAGAGAGAAATTGGCTCTTAGTTGGGCAGAAAGTCAGAGAGAAGAAAGGGAGAAATAACGAGAAAGAGAACTCGAACTTGGGAAGTTGCACCTTAGTCAGCAAAGTCAAGTTAAGCGGTTGAAGATTAAAGGATGGTCGCCATATATACAAATATATCAAAACTCTGCCACATTTCGATGAAAAAGACATTGAAACCTTACATATTTCATTTGAAAAATTGGCTAGGTATATGGAGCGGTCAGAGGATTCATGAGTATTGCTAGTTCAGAATAAACTTTTAGGCCGAACGTGTGAGGTTGTTGTGGCGCTGTCAGATGAGCGTTCAAGGCATTACGAAGAGGTCTATCAAGTTCTTTTAAGTGGTCTGAACTGGTAACAAAAGCATATAGACTGCGATTGAGGAACATAAAGAAGGAACTAAGTCAGACTTATGTTGAGTTCGAAGGAATTAATCATAGTCAATTTGATGGATGGGTGCGTGCTTTAAAAATACATAAGAACCTTCGAGGCTGTCCGAACGATTATACGTTGGAGCAGTTTACAATCCCACTTGCAGAGATAGAAATAATTTCAGTGGAGGAACAGAAAAGTCAGGAAATGAAAAAGACAGCAGAATTAGCAGATAATATATCGTAATGCACAAGGCAAGTTCCTGGCCTGCATTTCGTCGTGTGATGGAAAGACGTTGGGAGAAAAGGAGCTCCCTCACTGCGAACAAAGTGTAGACAACATTGATAAGGATTTCTCACAGGATTAAAAAAAAGGCTAAGAGATTGGAATGGTCTCAGGTTTTTTCCACTGTGGTAACGTCAGACATGTAAAGTCACAGTGTGGGTCGTTAAAGAAGGGTCCTGTGAGAAAAGCTGTGGAAAAAATAATATAAGACAGTGGCATTAGTAAGGTAGTGAAGGAGACCCCAAGAAGAGCCGAGGAACTACAGGAGAGTGCACAGCCTCACCCTAGTACGTAACATTCTCAGTGGGCCTCCGGGCGAAGCACTGTTGATAATTCTTCCTTTTTATTCTATTTATTCTATTTGTAAATAGATAGTAGGAATTATCAACAATGCTCTGGGTATGAGGTTAGTGCCTGATCTATACAAATATTTCCCCTCCGTGGGTAAAGTTTACTCTAAAGAATGGGGGAAATGACAAGAAGTTTTGATTTTGAGAGGGAAAGGATCTAACGCAGATAGTAAAGGATGAGTGAATTTGCGCTCTTTCTGATCTGTTGCACGAGAGTGCGGCAATTTGTGGGATAGATGGACAGATATTTATCCCTCCTACTGTAAAATTAGGTTGGACTGCCAACTCAAGACTGGGCAAGTTACAGTATGAATCATTGACAGACTGTCAGTTCCAGGAATTCAGTTTGTTCTTTGGAATGATTTGGCAGAATCCAAGGTGGAAGAATCAAACCCTTGCCGTGGAGAAGGCCAAGGAAGAGTACGAAACTGAGGAGTTAAAACAGAAATATCTGGTATCTTCCCAGACAGTGTAGTAACTGGTCCCACTATCATAAATCTCAGCACAAAGCGAAACGTGAAGAGAATGATAAAGGACCTGAATGAGATTTGCTCACTGAGCTGGAAGATCCATTACCAGACGCTTCCTCACCATACTCGGTAATTTTTTTCAGTGGCACTCTGGGCGAAGCACTTTCGATAATTCCGCCTTTCTATTTATATGTTTTAAATTTATCCTATTTATAAATAGATAGCAAGAATTATCAACAGTGCTTCGCCCAGAGGCCCAAAGAAATTTTAACCTGATAGGATGACGAAACATTTGGAAATGTGCGTTCCAGCTCAGTGAGCTAACCTACATCCAGAACCTCAACCTGAGCTACAACCTTCTCAAAACTAGCTAACAGATGAAGGAGTTGAGTTTGAGTTAGCGAATATCCTGTTGACATAACGGTGCAGCAAAAACGAGAACAGGCAGAGGATCAGGCAGATGTCTGTAGTCCTGAAAGGCTAAGGATTTTGCAACAGCACGTCGAGACAATCAAAATTATATTTTAGGATGCGTACTTCAGAAAATTGGCAGAGAGTATTCTGGAAAGTTATTATTTGAAAGATAAAATTCTCAGACATTAATGGAAACAACAGCAGATCAGTGTAAAATAGATATGGGCCGAAGTGCACCAGATTATGTTACCGGTCGGATACAGACAGGAAGTGTACTGATAACACATACACTACCTGTAGGAGATCACCTACGTGCATGAAAGACTATGGTTAAGTTACAAAAACATTTGTATTGCCCTGGAATGCATTAGAATGTGATTATATTTTGTGTACGTGTCATATATGCCAAATGCTGGGAAAACCACAGCCAAAGACCAGCACATTTGTTGCCAATTCACAGATTTGAAGAACCTTTCACACGGGTGATTGTTGATTGTGCAGGTCCCCTCCAGAGAATTAGGTGAGAAAACGAACTGGGAAAACAGTTATGAGTTGTGTCTCCGCACAGTGAGGAATCAAATCCAGATGATGTGATTTTTGATTTGTCAAAATCGATTGAAAAACGAAGGAGTCCTTCAGAGTGGGATAGGTTAGTCAAATATATGCCTCATGAGGATAAAACGCAGTTGGAAGATCTATTACTGCATGAGAAGGACACATATAAGAGTCAGACGGTTAAGACTAATGCTACCATACATGAAGTAGACATCAGAAATACTGCTCTGATAAAACAAGACCACTATCAGCCTATTACTTTCAAAGCTAGACATATCTAGATACAGGCAGAGTTCTGCGCGATGAGGGCCTCATTGAACCAAGCCTGAAAGAACAGAGTTCGGCAAACAGCTTAGTTCTCAGACTGGAAAATACTCAATGAGTCAGCGTGGATTATCGAAAGGTCAACACCGTTACAAAATCAGACTCATTTCCAATTTTTAGATTGGAGGACAAACGAGCGCAGATCTATTAAATTTTAAAATAGATATTGAGAGGGAAAAAACTGGTCCACATGTTCAAGTTTTAAATTCATGCAACGTGAACTTTGACGGTATTAGACAGGAGTTTGTAAGGGTTGATGGAAGTGTTTCTTTGCAGGCAAACGGTACTTGCGCGAGTGGGAGGCATTTATAAGTGAGATAGCGGGAGTTCATGGTCTATATATTCCCGTGAGGGCGAACGGAAATGTTGGGAAGAATAGGGAGCCATGGGTGACAAGAAAATTTGAGGCTTTGACCAGAATAAATAAATAAGGCATGGTTCAAGTACAACCAGTTGAGATAAAGAGGAGTTGTACAGGAGATACTGGAGTTCACTGAAGAAGGAAATCAGGAGGGCGGTAAGGGGGCACAAAATAGTAATGGTTGAGAAGATTGGGTGATTCAAATAGGTACTTTAAGTATACTAAAGAAAAATAAATGAATTACTAGAGAGAGTAGAAGGTTAAATTCACACAACAACAGGATATCGTCCAACAGGTTCTCTTGGAAGCACACTAGTTTTCGGAGCGTCGCTCCTTCATCAGGTGATAGTGGAAGACTCAATACTAAGACACAAAATTTATAGCAAAAATTTACAGTACGATGGAACTGAAATTATACATTTAACAATACCTTGATTGTCTGTTGAGTCTTTCATCTGTTTGAATACCATGATAGTTTCACTTCTTTCATGGTAAATCACACAACCTTTTCTTAAAGGTTGCATTCTCAGGTTAGCTGTAAAAATAGGTGATAGGTAGACAATGTGTTGACGGTATTAGCCCCCTGTGTTCTCTGTCTATGCCATGATGTTTAGATTGATTCTAATCTAATAACTGAGATAACAGAGGAATACATGAATTCATGCCGTTTTTGAGCAAAGTATTACGTACCTATACGAGTACAAATTCACCCCACAAAATATATGTGTGCATGTGTGTCTTTCTCTGTTTCTCTGTGTGCGTTTGCGTTTGCGTGCGTGTGTGTGTGTGTCGTGATTGTAGAGTGAATACGTGGCCGAGCAGAGGCTGACAGCTAGTTTTGATACCCATGGAGAGGGCCTCAACCAGGACACATGCACAGAAACTCGTACACACACACATTCTCTCTCTCGATCACACACACACACGCACACATACACCCACACACACCCTTATAGACACACACACTCCCACATTCACACAGGCATCCTCTCAGAGACGTAGACCACTCTACACTCACTACACACACACATACACTCTCTCTCACAATCAAAACCTCCAATCCGGCAGACACACACATACAAAGACCCACATGCACACATAAATTTTGTGGGGTGAATTTGTACTTACAGAGTTACAATGCACTTTGCTCAAAAACTACATGAATTCATGTTATCCTCTGTTATCTCACTTTTTTAGATTAGAAACAATCTAAACACCATGACATAGACAGAGAACACAGGGGGCGAACACCTTCAACATACTGGTCGAGCCATCACACATTGTAACAGCTAACCTGAGAATGCAAATTTTAAAAAAAGGTTTTGTGATTTACACATGAAAGAAGTGAAACTGTATGATATGCAAACAGATGAAAAACTCAACAGACAATCAAGTTATTTTGCAATCTATAATTTCAGTTGCATCACACTGTAATTTTTTTGCTATACATTCTTTGTCTCAGGATTGAGTCCTCCACTATCATCTGATGAAGGAGCGACGCTCGAAAGCTGGTGTGCTTCCAATTAAACCTCTTGGACTATAACCTGGTGTTCTGTGATTTTTAACCTTGTACACCCCAGTCCAACACCAGCATCTCCAAACAGAGAGAATCGGACCTCTGAAGGATCAAGGAGGATATGTATTTGCAGAACTGCAGGAGATGGGCGAAGTCCTCAATGCCTATTTCTCCCCTGTTTACCATGCAGAAAAACATGAAGACTTTGTAACAGCTAACGTGAGAATGCAACTTTTAAAAAAAGGTTTTGTGATTTACACATGAAAGAAGTGAAACTATCATGATATGCAAACAAATGAAAAACTCAACAGAAAAACATGAAGACTTTGGAACTTGAGGATGTTCGTGGGACTATATTGGCGACAGTCCATATCACAGTCGAGGTGGTGTTGAAATGCATGAAGTTAGATAAATCTCCTGGCCTTTATCAGATAAATGCAAGTTACACACTCCACGTAGATAGACAAGAATTTGCAGGGGTCTTGGCCCATATTTTTGCATCACTATTAATTACATGTGAGGTCCCCGGTGAATGCAGGGTAGCAAATCTTGTTCTCTTTTTCATGAAGGACTGTAAAAGAAAAAAAAAGCCTGGGAACCGGAGACAGTTAAGCTTAACATCAGTGGTAGCGATGCTACTTGAGAAGATTATGAGGGATAAGAGATGTATGCATTTGGTAAGACAAGATTTGATTAGGAATCGTTAGCATGGCTTTGCACATGGGAGAACATGCCTGACAAATTTGTTCAAGTTATTTAATGAAGTAAACAGGAAAGTTGACCAGGTAGAAGTCAAAAAGTGTAGCGCTGGTAAAGCACAGCAGGTCAGATAGCATACGAGGATCAGGAGAATCGATGTTCAGCCATTTCCGATGAAGTGTGGACACCTGAAATGACGGTTCTCCTGCTCCTCAGATGCTTCTTGACAGGCTGTGCTTTTCTAGTGCCACACGTTTCGAGTCTGACCTCCAGCATCTGCACTCCTCACTTTCTCCGAGCATCGCAGACATAGTCTATACGGAATTCAGTTACTCCAGAACAGGATGAGGCCGTTCACCCCTGAAGTCTGATATGCAATCATATTCACAGGCCAATCAGCGCCTCAGGCCTATAACACTGTACCCAGATTAGGCCATGCAGCACCACTACGCAGGGACACAGAAACAAGATCAGTCCATTCAGCTCCTCAATTCTGTTAGACAAGAACAGAAAGAGTCCACAAATAGACTGGCATATGTGGTATACTGAAGTAATAGGAGACCCTTTCGCCTCTCAACCCTGCCTTCATTTTTAGTAACGTCAGGGCTGATCTGCTGTAGGCCTCGATTTCTCTTTCATCCCAGTTCACTGTCGCCCTCAACTCTCTGGCGCGTAAAAAACCATCCCACCAAACATTTAAGTGATATAGCTCCTGTAACTGTCTGAGATAGGGAGACCCCATGATTTACTAACCTCTGAGAGAAGAAAATGTTCCCCACACATATACCTTTCGTATTGACATGAACAAATTTATGAACACTGTGTAAGAATGTCTGGCAATAACATCACAGCAGGATTTGACGAGCAAGGTGTCAAGGAACCTGAACAAGAAATGAACTTAATGGGAATGAGGTGTAAACTGGTTGGGAAATTCAGAACACAATGTGGCTGGTGTAGGTCAATCCTCTCAGTCCTTGGATATCGCTGTTGGCGATCCTCAGAGTGGCTTGTTTGGCACAAACATCTTCAGTTGCTTCGTCAATGTCTTTCCCTACATCATACAATCAGAGTTGAGCATGTTCAGTGACTATCACACAATGTTCAGAACAATTTATCACAACACAGCTGCTAATGTGTCAAAACCTGAACGACATTCAAACGTGTGTTGTTAACGTGTAGCAAACATGCAAGTAACAGTACCGTTGGACCACGCACATTTCCACAGAAAATAAGTAGAAGTGCATGCAGCATTTTAAGCTGGTTTCACAGGAATGTGAGAAATCCCTACAGTCCATTGAAACTATTGGATAAGAAGGGACACAACCCATTCACTATCTCCTGCCTAATACACAAGAAGACATTTTTTTTAAAACTGCAAATGTTAAATCCAAAGGAAACAGGCAGGAGACTGGAAGAACACAACAACTCAGACAGCAGCTGGAAGTGAAGAAGTCAATGCCTTGCATATCACCATTCTTCAAGACTGGGGGGAGGGTGTGAGTAAGGGAGCTACAATTAAAGAGGCGGGTGAGGGAGGAGGAGGCAGTGTGGTGAGGTGTGGATGGCTGAAGACAGGTAGAGTGTACCATCAGGCTTGTTGACGGGAGGCCTGAATCTGGTTGGTGGCTGGAAAAAGGTTTGATCAGAGGAATGGAAGCAATGGAACCGGTTGGGAAAATGGTCAGGGGATTGGAAGGGAGACTATTTGAAGTTTGAGAACTCACTGTCGATTCCTCCAGGCTGGAGGCTGTCCAGAAGGAAGATGAAGTGTTGTTCCTCCAATTTGCGGTTTGGTTGGTTGTGGCAATAGAACATATAGAACATAGAAGAATTCAGCGCAGTACAGGCCCTTTGGCCCTCCATGTTGCGCCGATCCAAACCCACCTAACCTACACCAGTCCACTATCCTCCATATGCCTATCCAATGCCCGTTTAAATGCACATAAAGAGGGAGAGTCCACCACTGCTACGAGCAGGGTATTCCATGAACTGACGACTCGCTGAGTAATGAATCTACCCCTAACATCTGTCCTATACCTACCACCCCTTAATTTGAAGCTATGCCCCCTCGTAACAGCTGACTCCAATGGAGGAGGCCAAGGAAGGCAATGTAGGAAAGGGGTTGGGGGGGGGGAGAATTGAAATAGGCAGTGACTGGGAGGTCAGGTCAGCGCTGATGTGACCAGCTGAGATGTGCAGCAAAACATTCCCTTTGTTTACGTTTGGTCTCCCTGATGTAGAGAAGACCACATCCTAATCACCAGATACAGTACATTAGGTTGGATCTTACCACCTGGCACATATTCCACAAGGGTCGTTTGCTTCGCTAATCTTTGTGCTACACTCCTCACCCATTCCTCCAGTTCCTCCCACCCGAAACATCTCCTGCAACTGGAATAGATGCATCACCTATCAGCACACTACTCCCCTCACCTCCCGACAGAGCTCTCCATGTCTATCCAGGTGAGACAGACATTCACCTGCCTCTCTTCTATCCTACTGTAATGCTTCCTGCGCTCCTGATATGATCTTCTCACGACCCATTTCAATCCCCCTTCCCGATCCATTTCTGACATGACCGTCCTTGGGCTCCTCTGTTGCCACGGTGAGTCAGATCGAAATTGGAGGAACAACTCTTAAATAATCCGCCTGGGCAGCCTATAGCTCGAAGGACACAACAATGAGTTCTTCAGTTTGAAATAGCCATCATAGCCATACATCTACACCATTTTAAGTCCACCTCCTCTCTTCCATTCCACCTAACGACCCTTCGTTTCATTTACCAACTGGATTCTCTCTCATCGACCAACCATATGGCATCTATGACTTGTGTCCACCTATCCCTACTTCAGCAACCTGCTGTTCTTCCCAACACAAACATCTCCTACTCTCTTTATCTGCAGATCCCCCAACTCTCACCCTCAGTCAGGAAGAACGGTTAGACCTAAAATGTTGACTTCTCCACCTCCTGATACCGCCAAGCTACTGGTTTTCTTCTACCCTCCTGTTTGTCTGCAAATACACAGGAAGATAAGGAGACTACTTAGTACATCACGCTGGTAGGCAGGAATCACGAGTCTGCCAATAAAGTATATCTTTTTGGATACCGCTGGTGGGGACAGCTTACCAGGAAAAAGCCACAGTTGTCAGGTCTCTGGCACTGATCATGGCACTGTGATCAGAAGGGAAGTGGGGGGCAATAGAAAAACGCTACTGGTATGGTTAGATGGTTTGACAGTAGAATTTGTGGTCAGGTACGGGACTCCCGGAAGGTATGTTGCCTTTCTGGTGCCAAGGTCAGGAAAGTCGCCGATCGAGTTTACAAGATTCTTAAGGGCGAGGATGAGCAGACAGAAATCGTGGTACATTTTGGCACCAATGATATTTCCAGGAAAGGGACTGAGGAACTTAAAAGTGACTACAGAGAGTTAGGTTTGAAGCTGAAGAGTAGGACGAGTAGAGTAGGGATGTCAGGTTTGCTACCAGTGCCACGAGGAACAATCAGCGAATGCAGCTTAACACGTGGCTGCACGGCTGGTGCAGGAGGGAGGACTACAGATACGTCGATCATTGTGATAAAATCTGTGGAAGGTGTGACCTGCACATAAAGGAAGGGTTGCATTTAACTGGATGGATACAAATGCCCTGGGTGGTAGATTTGCTCGTGCGATTCGCGAGGGTTTAAACTAGATTGGCAGGGGCGTGGGAATCGGAGCTACATGTCTGAGAGGGGGTCAGTTGCAGACAGGAAAGTTACAGGATACATTGAATCTATCGGAAGGTTTCCTATACGATGAAACAAAGGGATCAGTTAAAGTGTGTCGGCTTTATTGCAAGGAGTGTCCGACATGAGAGTGATGAACTTCGAGCATGGATCTGGACTTGGGGCTACAATGTTGTGGCCATAACAGAGACGTGGGTTTCACAGGAGCAGGGATGTTTGCTTGATGTTTCAGGGTTTATAACGTTTAAAAAGAAAAGAGAGGGAACAGCCATCGCATTGGAGTTTTCTAGAGACCACCTGATAGCAGGAGAGTGACTGAAGATCTCATTGGTGGGCAGAGTCTGGAAAAATGCAAAAGGAGCAGGATTGTTGTTATGGGTGATTTCAACTTTCCCAATATCAAGTGGAACCTCCTCAGTGTAGATGGATCGTATGGAGCCTTTTTGTCAGGTGTGTTCAGGAGGGTTTCCTTACTCAGTGTGTACCCAGTCCGACGAGGGGAGAGGCCATTTTGAATTTGGTGCTCGGCAACGAGCCAGGAGAGGTTTCAGATATCATGGTGGGATAGCACTTTGTTGAAAGTGATCACAACTGCCTTACATTTAGCATAGTCTGGGAGAGTGAAAGGTGCAGTTACCGAGGAAAGGTAATTGGGGAAAAGGAATTTATGACCCTATCAGGCAGAAGTTGGGAAGTACAGACTGCGAGCAATTTTCACACCGAAAGGACACAGCAGGCATGTGATGTCTATTTAAGGAGCCGTTTTTGCGAGTGATGCACAAATCTGTTCCTCTGAGAAAGGTAATAAATGGTAGGATTAAGGAATCTTGGATGACGAGGGCAGCGGAGCTTCTCGTCAAAAGGAAGAAGGCAGCTTACGTAAGGTGGAGGAAGCAAGGATGTAGCACAAGTTTAGAGATTACAGGCTTGCTTGAAAGGAGATCAAAAATAGACTGAGGAGAACCAGGAGGGGGTACGAAGAAGGCTTGGCAGAAGTATTAGGGAGGATCCAAAGGCTTTTCACTGCTCCGTGAGGAATAACAGAATGATCAGGGAGAAGGTCGGGCCGATCAGGGATAGTGATGGAAACTTATGCGTGGAGTCTGAGCAGAGGGTGGAAGCCCGAAAATAGTTTTTTTTTTGCTTCGGTTTTCACCAATGAAGGATAACTTGTTGAAAATGAAAACTTAGAGGAGCTGGGATACAATTTTGACCAGATCAAGGTTGATGAAGATAATGTGCGAGACTTTTTCTGAAACAATTAACATTGATAACACCCCAGGGCCAGACCAGATTAATCCAAGGCTGCTCCAGGAAGCGAGAAAGGCAGTTGCTAAGCTGCTGGCAAGGATTTGTGCCTCCTCACTCTCAGTGGGAGTCGTACCGGACGATGGGAAGGAGGCAAATGTTGTTCCACTTTGCAAGAAGTGCAATAGAGAAATCCTTCGCAATTACAGACCGGTCAGTCTCACATCTGTGGTCAGCGAAGTTGTGCAAATAATTTTAGGGGATAGGATTTATGACTATTTGGCAAAGCAAAGTGAGATTAAAGACAGTCGGCATGGCTTTGTGAGGGGCAAGTCATGCCTGACAAATATTATTATGTTCTTAGAGGAGGTGACAAGGCAGGTCGACGTAGGTCGGGCAGTGGATGCACTGTATATGCATTTCAGCAAGGCATTTGACAGGGTTCCTCATGGTAGGCTCATTCAAAAAAAGTCAAGAAGTATGGGATACAGGAAGATTTCGCTATTTGGATTCAGAATTGGCTAGCGGACAGAAGGAAGAGGGTGTAATGTTGTAGATGGAAAGTATTCGGCCTGGAGGTCAGTGATGAGTGGCGTCCCGCAGGGCTCTGTTCTTGTGCCTCAACACTTTGTAGTTTTTATAAATGACTTGGATGCAGAAATTGGGGGGGGGGGGGGGGGTTGATTAGTAAATTTGCAGATGTCATACAAGTTGGAGTTGTCGCCGATAGTATCGAGGGATACTGCAGGCTGCAGCGCGACATAGACAGGATGCAGAGCTGGGCTGAGAAATGGCAGATGGAGTTCAACCTGGATAAATGGGAAGTGATACATTTTGTAAGGTCGAGCTCGAATGCTGAATATAGGATTAATGACAGAATTCTTGACAGTGTGGAGGAACACAGCGATCTGAATGTGCAAGTACATATATCCCTCATAGTTGCAACCCAAGAGAATGGGATTGCTAAGAAAGTATATGGTGTTTTGGCTTTCATGAACACGGGTATCGAGTTTAAGAGCTGCAAGGTTTTGCTTCAGGTCTACAAGTCCCTAGTGAGACCACACTTGGAAAATTGTGTCCAGTTTTTGTCGCTCTACTGGAGGAAAGATACAGAGGCTATGGAGAGGGTGCAAAGAAGGTTTAACAGGATGCTGCCTGAACTTGAGGGCTTACCTTATGAAGAAAGTTTAATAAGCTCAGACTTTTATCTCTGGAGAGACGGACGAAGAGAGGATATCTAATAGAGTTGTACAAAATAATGAGAACAATAGATCGAGTCAATAGCCAAAGACCTTTCGTAGGGAAGGATTGACAGATACGAGAAGTCATAGTTTGATGATATTCGGAGGAAAGTGTAAAGGAGACATCAGATGTAAGTTCTTTACACAGAGAGTTGTAAATGCTTGCCATGCGTTGCCAGATAAAGTGGTGGAAGTGAAGTCATTGGGGACATTTAAGCTCACATGACTAGCATTCAGTTGAGGAATGCGTAGGTTAAGTTACTATATTTTACATTTGGATTAAGTCTCGGCATAACATCGTGGGCCTAAGTGTCTGTTCTGTGCTGGACATTTCTAAGTTCTACATTCTAAAGTGATCATCACTTTCCTATTTCCCAGTTCCATCCAAATGACTTCACCTGACGTACGGTCATGAATATCCTCCCTAAGCACAACCATAATGCGATCCCTGATCAAAAACGCCACTCAGCTTAGAACATAGAACATAGAAGAATACAGCGCAGTACAGGCCCTTCGGCCCTCGATGTTGCGCCGATCAAAGCCCACCTAACCTACACTAACCCACTATCCTCCATATACCTATCCAATGCCCGCTTAAATACCCATAAAGAGGGAGAGTCCACCACTGCTACTGGCTGGGCATTCCATGAACTTACGACTCGCTGAGTGAAGAACCTACTCCTAACATCAGTCCTATATCTACCCCCCCTTAATTTAACGCTATGCCCCCTTGTAATAGCTGACTCCATACGTGGAAAAAGGTTCTCACTGTCAACCCTATCTAACCCCCGAATCATCTTGTACACCTCTATCAAGTCACCCCTAAACCTTCTTTTCTCCAATGAAAACAACCCCAAGTGCCTCAGCCTTTCCTCATAGGATCTTCCTACCATACCAGGCAACATCCTGGTAAACATCCTCTGCACCCGTTCCAGTGCCTCCACATCCTTCCTATAGTCTGGCGACCAAAACTGCACACAATATTCCAGATGCGGCCGCACCAGAGTCTTATACAACTGCAACATGACCTCAGGACTCCGGAACTCAATTCCTCTACCAATAAAAGCCAGTACGCCATATGCCTTCTTCACTGCACTATTTACCTGGGTGGCAACATTCAGAGATCTGTGTACATGGACACCAAGATCCCTCTGCTCTTCCACACTACCAAGTATCCGACCATTAGCCCAGTACCCGATCTTTTTGTTACTCTTACCAAAGTGAATCACCTCACACTTAGCAGCATTGAACTCCATTTGCCACCTTTCTGCCCAGCTCTGCAGCTTATCTATATCCCGCTGTAACCTGACACATCCTGCCTCACTGTCTACAACTCCTCCGACTTTCGTATCATCCGCAAACTTGCTCACCCAACCTTCTAACTCTTCCTCCAGGTCATTTATAAAAATGACAAACAGCAATGGTCCCAAAACAGATCCTCGCGGAACACCGCTAGTGACGGCACTCCAAGATGAACCTTTGCCATCAACTACTTCCCTCTGTCTTCTTCCAGCCAGCCAATTCCTAATCCAAACCTCCAACTCACCCTCAATGCCATATCTCTGTATTTTCTACAGTAGCCTACCATGGGGGACCATAACAAACGCCTTACTAAAATCCATATATACCACATCTACCGCTTTCCCCTCATCTACCTCCTTAGTCACCTTCTCAAAGAATTCAATAAGGTTTGTGAGGCACGACCTGCGCTTCACAAAACCATGCTGACTATCCCTGATCACATTATTCTTATCCAGATGTGCATAAATCCTATCCCTTAAAATTCTCTCTAAGACTTTGCCCACAACAGAAGTGAGACTCACTGGCCTAGAGTTACTAGGATTATCCCTACTCCCCTTCTTGAACAAGGGAACCACGTTTGCTAGCCTCCAGTCCTCTGGCACTACTCTTGTAGACAAAGAGGACACAAAAATCAAGGCCAATGGCTCTGCAATCTCCCCCCTTGCTTCCCAGAGAATCCTAGGATAAATGCCATCAGGCCCAGGGGACTTATCCATTTTCACCCTTGCCAGAATTTCCAACACCTCTTCTCTACATATCTCAAAGCCATCCATTCTTCTTATTCGTGCCTCAGTATTCATATCGACAACAATGTCCTGTTCCTGAGTGAATACTGACGAAAAGTATTCATTCAGTGCCTCCCCAATCTCTTCAGACTCCACACGCTACTTCCCATTACTATCCTTGATTGGACCTATTCCTACCCTAGTCATTCTTTTATTCCTAACATACCTATAGAAAGCCTTAGGGTTTTCCCTAATCCTAAAAACTAAGGACCTTTCATGTCCCCTCCTTGCTGCTCTTAGCTCTCTCTTCAGGTCCTTCCGGGCTACCTTATAACTCTCAATCGCCCCTATTGAACCTTCCCGCCTCATCTTTACAAAGGGAGCCCTCTTCCATTTAACGAGGGATTCCAATTCCTTATTAAACCACGGCTCCCTCACACGACCCTTTCCTCCCTGCCTGATAGGTACGTACTTATCAAGGACACTCAAAAGTTGCTCCTTGAACAAGTTCCACATATCAATTACGCTCTTGCCTTGGAATCTACTTTTCCAATCCACACATCCTGAGTCATGCCTCACCGCATCATAATTTCCCTGCCCCCAGCTATAACTCTTGCCATGTAGTACACACTTATCCCTCTCCATCACTCGAGTAAAAATCACCGAATTGTGGTCACTGTCCCCAAAGTGCTCACCTACCTCTAGTTCTAATACCTGGCCTGGTTCGTTACCCAGAACCAAATCCAGTATGGCCTCACCTCTTGTTGGCTTATCTACATATTGTGTCAGGAAACTCTCCTGCACACATTGGACAAACACTGACCAATCTAACGAACTTGAGCTATAGCTTTCCCAATCAATATCAGGAAAGTTAAAGTCCCCCATAACAACCACCCTATTACTGTCACTCTTCTCCTGAATCATCTTCGCAATCCTTTCTTCAACGATTCTAGGACTATTAGGAGGCCTGTAAAAGACTCCAAACAGGGTGACCTCACCTCTCCTATTCCTAACCCCAACCCAAACTACCTCAGATGGTAAATCTTCGTCCATCTTCCTTTCCACCGTTGTAATACTATCTTTGACAAGCAAAGCCACACACCCCCCTCTTTTACCCCCACCTCTGACCCTACTAAAACAGTTAAACCCTGGAACCTGCAACAGCCAATCCTGTCCCTGATCTAGCCATGTCTCCGTAATAGCCACAACATCGAAGTCCCAGGTACCAACCCACGCTTCGTCTCTGATTCTCCCTTTCTATCCATCCTATTATATCTATACCCTGGAACATTACGCTGCCAGTCCTATCCATCCCTGAGATACGTTTCTGTTATGTCCATGATATCGCAGTCCCATAATTAAAACCATGCCATGAGCTCATTTGCCTTCACTGTCAGGCCTCTTGCATTGAAATAAATGCAGTGTAACTGGTCAGTCGTACCTCATTCTGTGACTGACCCTTGCCTGTCTTGATTGTTTTATTTCTGAACAGTATCAGCCTCAGACTTCTCTCTTTTCTAAATATGTCTTTGGATTTAACCCCACTCCCTCACTGGTTTAATGCCTCCCGAGTAGCATCAGCAAACCTTCCATTCCAATTCAGAAACAATCCGTCCTTCTTATGCAGGTCAATTCTACTACTGCAGAGTTTCCAATGATCCAAACGATGGGAACCTTCTCCCTTGCACAAGATCCTTCGCCAACCGTTCATCTTCTCTGTCCTAATATTCCTATTCTCACGAGTATGTGGCACTCGGAGCAATCCAGGTATTATTACTCACATGGAATTGCTTTTTGTCTTCCAGGCTAATTTGCTAGATTTTCTCATTAGGACTTCATCCTTTTTTACTTCCTGTGTCATTGGTATCAATGTACAATGATCTCCTATGGTTTATTCTTCCTTTTCAGAATATTCTGCAGCCTCTGTGAGACATAATTGACTCTGGTTCTAAGGCACCACCCCATTCTGATGTTTCACTCTCAGCTACATTGACGGCAGTCAACGTTCCTGACTCGACAGTCCCCAATCATCATTGATTACCTCGAACCTTATATACCTCTCATTGCACTACGTTCAGTCTCAGTACCAGTAACTTGGCTGTCAGTGGTACATTCTCCCGAGACGGGAACCTGACGTTTTCTGAAACAGTATACATGTTTAAGACGGAGATAGCCAAAGGAGAATCTTGCACTAACAGCCCTCGACTCCTACCCTTCAGAGAGTTTACCCATCTAACTGACTGGATGTGAAGTTTTCCTACCTTTCTGAAACTGCCACCTATCAAATCCCCGACTCCTGTAAATTCTTTATAACATATAACCACCGCACCCTCTGCTTCATGAAATCCTATATGATATGCACGCTCACTTCCTGCAGACAATCATCGGGATCATTAAAACTCTCCCTAATCTCCACGTCCGACAGAAAGGACACATCATTCTATGAATTGCCGTCTCTGCATCCTAACATTCCACAGACCCAGAAAAAGGCAGTCTTGCTGCTTCACAAAATATTACTCGAGAATATATTGGAACTAATATTTTATGTTTTAAGATTTAATCAAAACAACATAAGATGTGTATTTAAAGAAACAAACCCCACCACTCTGAACGTTATAGCTTTACTAAAATAAAACAGATGTAGGTTTAACTTTTAAGAGACTGAAACCCACTGCGCTGTGCGTCACAGAGATGAACAGCACCTCTGTAACCTTCTGTCAAATTTGCCCAAGCCGAGGAGATATCCTAACCTAATCTAGTCCCTTTTGCCAGCACCTGGGCCATATCCTTCGAAAATGTTTCAAATAAGTATCCAGGTGCCTTTAAAATGCACTAATTGTACGAGCTTCTACCACTTCCTCTGGCAGCTCATTCCTTACACCAACCACCCTCTGCGTGAAAAAGTTGTTCCTTAGTTCCCTTTTATATCTTTCTCCTCTCACCCAAACCTACACCCTCTATTTCTGGACTCCCCTTCCCCAGGAAAAAGAACTTTTCTGCTAATGTTATGCAAGCCCCTCATAATTTTATACACCTCTATGAGGTCACCCCTCAGCCTCTGATGCTCCAGGGAAAAACGTCCCAGCCTATTCGGCCTCTTCCTACAACTAAAACCCTCAAACTTTTTTTAACCCTTTCAAGTTTCACAACTTCCTTCCGATAGGCCGAGTACAGAATTGCACACAATTTTCCAAACGTATCCTAACCATTGTAAAGTACAAATGCAGCATGACCTTCCAACGACTATACTCAATGCTCTGACCAATAAAGGGAACCAGACCAAACAGCCTCTTCGCTATTCCATCTACCTGCGACTCCACTATAAAAAAATATGACACTGCACTGCAAGGTCTATTTGTTCAGCAACAACACTTAGGAATTTTCAATTAAAAATAAATATAAGATAATCAGAGGTGACATAGGGTGGACAGAGCTTTTTTTTCAAATATGGTAACGGCAAGAACGAGGGGGCATATCTTTAAATCGAGGGATGATCGATCTCAGACAGATGTCAGAGGTAGTTTCATCACGCAGAGAGAAGTAAAGGTATGGAATTCTTTGCCTGCAATGGTAGTAGATTCGCCAACTTTAAGTACATTGAAGTCATCATTGGACAATCACATGGACGTACACAGAATACTGTACGTTAGATGGGCTTCAGATTGGTATGACAGGTCTGCGCAACATCGAGGGCTATTCAACCATTTGGGCTGTTGCCTCTCGGTCTGGAGATGCTGCAAATCTGTCGCAATTCCCCGGTCATTTGCCCACAGCCCTCCAAATCGTTCCTTTAAATGGAGAATTCCAAATCTGTTTGAGAATAACTGCTGAATCTGTCTCCAGCTGCCGGTCAGACTGTTCCAGATGCTCCGAACTTCCTGAGTAAAATAATCTTCACATTTTAACCCTGCATTATTTGTCAATTATCTGAAAGTAGTTTTAAAAATTATGTCAGTGTTACCAATTCCTCTCTCTACAAATTAAATATCCGGGAAACAAATCTGCACCTGGTCAAAATCACTGCTTATCCTTCTCAACTCTGAGGACAATTATCTGCGCTTCCTCTAGCTCTCCATTAAAGTGGAATGCAGATTATTTTAATTTATTATTGTCGTACCGAAATACATCACAGAAACAGGCCTTTGATCCAATTGGTCCATGCCAACTAGAAATCCTAAGGAAATGGAGTCCCATTTGCCAGCTATTAATCCATATCCTTCAAACCCCTGTATATTCATGAACCCAATTTGATGCCTTTAAAATGTTGTAAATGTATCAGCCTACACTACTTGATCTGGAAGCTCATTCCAGATATACACCACACTCAGCTTGAAAGAGATGCCTCTTAGATCTCTTTTAAATCGTGGCCCTCTCAAATTTAACCCATTTGCTATTGTTTGGACCCACCTACTCTGGGGAGAAAACATCCCGGCTGTTCACCTTATCCATGCCCCTCATGAATTTATCAATGTCCATCAGGTCACCTCTCAGTCTTTGACTCTCCAGAGAAAATAGACACAGGTTATTCAGCCTTTCCCTGTCGCCCGAATCCTCCAGCCTTGGCAATGTCTTGTCTGATCCCTTTCGCATTTCACACCATCCTTCTGAGAACAGGGAAATTCGAAATTAACACAGAATTCCAGAAGTGGCTTAATCAATGTTCTCGTCTGCCACAATATGACATCACATATTCTGTATTCAATCTATTTACCAATATATAGAAGGGTACCAAATGCTGCCTTGAATCTCCTGCCTACCTGCAACTCTACTTTCAAGGAAAAATGAACCTGCACTCCATGGTCGTTGTGTTCTGCAGAACTCGCCAGGACCTTACAATTAATTGCATAAACCCTGCCCTGATTTGCCTTTCCAAAATGCAGCAGCTCACATTTATCTAAATTGAACTCCGTCTTCCATTTCACACTCCGTTTGCCCATCTGATCAAGATCCTGTTGTATTCTGAACTAACTTTCTTCACTGTCCACTACACCTCCAATTTTGATATAATCTGTAACCTACTGATCATAACACATGTATTCACATCCAAGTCATTTATATAAGTCGTTTCCTAATGGTGTTCAGGGAAGGAACCTGCCTTCCTTTTCTGATCAGTCTTATATGTGACGCCTGACCTATAACAATGTGGTAGTTTCTTAACTGCCTTCTGGATAATGAGGGATGGGCAATAAATGCTGGCCTAGCCAGTGACGTCCTCATCCTGTGAATGAATGAAAAAACAAGGTCAAGTTTTGTTCCTTGTCTAGTAGGTACATCCTACAATACGAATCAAAAATGTTCTCATGTACACTGAACAAATACCTTTCCATCCAAGCCCTTAACAGCATTCCGAGGCTTAGTTTGGAAAGTTAAAACTCCTTATCATTACAACCACATTATTATTTCAGAAAACAGGTCTTCCGTTAAATTTGTTCGTCAATTCCCCGCGGATAGTTGAGGAGTGGGGGGAGGGCGGGGTGTGGTGTTGAACGCACAATCCCAAGATGGAGATCATCACTTTGTTATTTCTCCGTTCCAATCAAATAACGTACCTGGATATGCTTCCAGCAATGTCCTCCAGAGTTCCAGCCGTAATATTTTCCCTGAGCATAAACGCCGATCCCCCTGCTCTGTTCTCCCTTTCCATCTTTGCTATGACATCTATATCTTGGAACATTGAGCTGCTAGTACTATCCACTCCTGAGTCACTCCTTTGTAGTTGTGATAATATCCCAGTGCCATGTTCAAAACCATAATCTGTGCTCATCTGCCTGACTGGTCAAGACTCTTGCACTGAAACAAATGCAGTGTAACTGGTCAGTCACACCTCATTCTGTTGCTTGCACTTGCTTGTCTTGACAGTCTGACCTCTGAATAGTAACAGCTTCACATTTAGCTCTTTTCTCACTGTCTCTTTGGGTTTTCCCCCATTGCATCACTGGTTTCATGCCTCCTGAGCCACACTAGCAAATCTCCCTACCTGGATATTAGACCCTTTCCAATGCAGTTGCAATATGTCCTTGTTATTTAGGTCAGCTATACCCCAGAAGAAATTCCCATGATCCACGTAAGTCATTCCTTCTCCCTGGGAACAGGTCCTTCGCAACACATTCATCTCCTCCATCCTGCTATTCCTACTCTCACGAGCATATTGCACCAAGAATAATCTAGATATTACTATCCTTGAGACCTGCTTTTTAACCTCCTACATTATTTCCTGCATTCTCTCATCAGGACCCCCTTCCTCTGTCATTGGTACCAATGAGCAATGACCTCCCACAAATCATTCTCCGCTTTGATAATATTATGCTCCCAATCTGAGGCATCATTGATCCTGGCATCAGGGAGGCACCACCACATTCTGAGGTCTCACTATCAGCTGCAGATACGGTAGTCTGTGCCCCTTGCTAGAGAGTCCCCGATCACAATTGATTATCTGGTACCTGATATATCTCACATTAGAGTAAGAGCCAGTCTCAGCACCAGTAACTTGGCTGCTAGTGCTACATTTCCCTGAACGTCTATTAACCACTACATTTTCTAAACCTGAATACTTGCTTGAGGTGGGGACAGCCACAGGAGACTCCTGCATTACCTACCTATCCCTTGTACCTTTCGTGGAGGTAACCCATCTACCTGACCGTATCTGCAGTATCCTACCATCCTGAGACTGCCACCTATGACACCCCCTGCCACCTGTCAATTCCTCGCTGCTTCTAATCACTCCACAAACATCTGATGAAGGAACAGCGCAACGAAAGCTAGTGTCCAAATAAATCTGTTGAACTATATCCTGGTGTTTTCTGACCTTTAACTCTACATACATCAGTCTGACACCGTCGTCGCCAAATAATTTAATCCCTCCCCAACCAATCCATGACATCTAATAGAATTTGCAATCACACCTCCTTCAGATATAATCATCAGGATCATTGAAACTCTCCTTAATTTCCCACATCCGACAGGAGCAGCATGTCACTCGAAACAGGTCATCTTTCCGCGTTAACAATCTACAAATCCAGAAAAAGGCACAGTCTTACTGATCTCCAAAATACTGCCCCAGACGAACTTAATGCCTATGTTTTAAATTTCAAAAATGTAATCAAGAAACCGTAAGACATATGAAAAAGAAACCATCAGTTTACTCACTACTGTAGATGGCTTAAATTAAAACAGAATAAGATTGATGTTTTAAGAGATTGAAACCCGCTATGATGATCTTCGACTGTAAGTACTTCTGAGATTGAGGTCTTTCTGAGAGCAGTTCTGAAATGTCACTTTGTGTCTGTTTTCTCCCAGCTCCATTTCCAGAGAGGTTTGTACCTTCACAGCTAGCCAGCTGAGAGTTCGCTGTTGTCGGTTTTATTCGCTGAGGGTTGCCTTTGCTGCCCAGACCAGTATTTTTTGGCCATCTTTATTTGACTTGGAGAAAGGTGGTGGTAACTGCCTTCCTGAAATGCTGCAGTCCATGGACACCAGTGTTGTTTGGACAATGATCCCCCTCTAGCCTCACAGCCCTCCCTGTCTCTGTAATGCCCCTCCAGTCTCAAAGCCCTCCCTATTTCTGTTACCCCCTCTCCAGTTTCAGGAATTATATGTATGTGATATAAGATTTTTATTTCGATTCATTTTTTGTTTCTTTTATCTCAAAAATATAAAATAAAACGCCAAAAATGTGAATATCTTCTTCCCCCATCCAGACTTCTGTGAGATGACCTTTTGGTGAGCTGATACTAGGACGTTTCAGTGTGTAATCTCAAATTGTACACGAAGAATGACAGACCTTTTTGGTTTGAACCTTAGTAAAAAGGGAGGCAAAGGCCGAATGGTATTCTTGACAGACGAGTAGAATGTGTAATGTTCCGAGGATTCGGATTAGAATCCCAACATGGCTGATGGCGTCGTCTGAATTCAATAAAATCTGGAATGAAAAGTCAAATGATGACAATGAAACGATTGTCGATTGTCAGAAAAAAAGACATCTGGTTCACTAATGTCCTTTAGGGAAGGAAACTGTCAACCTCACTTAGTCTGGCCAACATATGACTCCAGACCCACAGCAATGTGACTGTCTCTCAACTGCCTTCTGGGAAAATACCGACATTCTCGGAGCGAATAAACAAAAATACATCTACTTTTAAATTGTGGATAAAAGATCTTTTTAAAACGAAATTGTATCTTCAAAATAATAAAAAAATATTTAGTCGAATTGCATTATAGACGTTGCAATAAGCAGTGAATTTAAGGAACATATAGACAGAGAGATCTCTGATATAAAGTCAGAATAATGTTGTCATAGTGGGTGATTCATTTTTTCAAACATTGACTAAGACTACCATAGTGTGAAAGGTTTGATTGGTTCAGAGTTTGTGAAATGAGGTCAAGACAATATTCTTTATCAAAATGCAATGTTTCTGTCAGAAATCGAGCAACTCCTGACATTTACTTGGCACATAAGGTAGGGAAAGGAACTAAAGTGATAGTACAGGAACAGTTTGGGTGGGAGGAAATTGAGGGTACCATAGAGAAATATCTGTACAATTGACAACAACGGGTGAGCTGCCTGATGACTGGAGAGTGGCTAATGTTGCACCTTTGTTAAAGAAGGGATAAAAGGAGAAGCCTGGGAACTGTAGACAACTAAGCCTGACTTCAGAGGTGTGGAAGCTGTCGGAGGTGATTCTGAAGAATAGGATTTGCATATTTTTGGAGAGCTAAGGAATGATTAGGGATATTCAGTATAGTTATGTAAGAGGGTGTCCCACAAACCTGATTGAGTTTTTTCTGTTCGTCACCAAGAAAATCAATGACGGCAAGGCATTCGACATTGTTTATTTGGAATTTAGTAAAGCCTTTGAAAAGGTTCTGCATGGGAAACTAATTTGTAAAGTTCGATCTCATGGGATTCAGGGACAGCTTGCCAACTGGATAGAAAATTAGTTTAAAAGCAGCAGACAGAGTAATACTGTAGGGTTGCTCTTCAGATTGGACGTCTGTGACCAGCAGTGCTCCACTGCAATCGGTGCTGTGTCCATTTTTATTTGCTATGTATATGGATGATTTGGGGATAAGAATATACAAAGTATGATTCGTTTGCGTGAAATAAAAAAAAATGATATAGTGGACCGGAACAAAGGTTATCGTTGAGTAGAGATGGATCTTGATTATTTGGGTGAATGGGCTGAAGAGAGGAAAATGGAGTTCAATTTGATTTACTGGGACGTTTCAAGGAATCACGTCTTTTGCTGCATGATTAGTTTTTTTTTACATTAGTCATTCCTGTGACCTAAGTGTAGCTAATACACATCAAGAATATCCATCTAATATCAAACGGACAAATGGAGTGAAGACTTTAGGCCCTGCAAATATGCAATAGCTAGTGCGCAATGGCAGGCTACGTGATATCAAGACCTGGTGTATGGGGTAAGGGACTAGGAGAAAATTCTATTATTATTCAACATGATATTGAGTCTGTAAGGCTGCAGAGTGCCCAAGAGAATATTGGGTGCTGCGTTTCTAGCTTGTGCTGAGCTTCACTGGAATGCTGCAGCAAGCCTGAAACAGAGATGTTTGCCAGGGAACACAGTGGTGTCTTAACAAGACAGACAACTAGAAGGTGTGTTGTGGCCCTTGGATACTGAGGAAGAAGAAAGTCAATAGGCACGTGTTATACCTTGGGCGGATTTAGGGGAAGGTGCTGGGTTGGCGGTGGGTCCTGTTTGGACTGAATGAGGAGTGGACCAGGGGGAACTGTCCCCGCAAAAAGCGGACAAGGGATGGGAGGGGAATATTGGATGGCGGCATCTTGGAGTTGTCAGAAATGACGTCTCATGATTTGTACTCTGTCTGAAAGTAACCTCGAGCTTCTAGTTGCTGCCACTTTTACACCCTACCATGTTCTCTCGCTAACATCTGACGCAGGCATACTGCAGTGTTCCAGCGGAGATCAGCATTAGCTGGAAGATCACTTCGTTTTGTGCTTGGGAACGCTGCAGCCCTCCAGACCTAACAGTGAGTTCAATAGTTATCTGGCCTGAACTCCCTCATGTCCTATCCCCCTAACTCACACACCAGGTCTTTTTATTACATAACTCGCCATTACACACTTCCTATGGTTAGCCACTAACAGTCTCCATTGAGAGCTATTCACCCTCCCAGCCAGATCGTTATCTACTCCTTGATCCAACTGTTCTTCTCCGTCTGTATAATATACCTTCATGCATTGAAACCAACATTTTCATACCATCAGTTCTGAGGAAGTTTCAAAGGATCCGAGACGTTAACTGATTTCTTTTCACAGATGCTGCCAGACCTGCTGACCTTTTCCAGTATCTTCTGATTGCTGTTTCTGATTTACAGCATCCACAATTCATTTGGTTCTAATTTACCTGGGGTTTCTAATTCAGGTCCAGTGACTGGCACCATGTGTTTATAAACCCTCCCAGTTAACACCAACGCCATTTCTATCCAGTGTCTGCTATCTCTCCCATTCCCTTCACACTCACTGAGTTCCCCCTCACAGTGACACTGTGCCTGCACAGCTCATGATCCCGTGTTATCCACACCAATCATCTCCTATTGGTCTGGCGCTGCCGTCAATCAGCTGGGCCCCATTGGAAAGGTGAGTGGTGGGATCCCCCTCTCTCGGCCCTGGGATGAGCTTCATCATTCACAGTGAATGGGGCAGGATCACAGATGAAAGGGCTGGCGGATATTCAGCCCATTGCTGATGCTATAAATCTTTCCCAACTCCCCTGACATTTGTTCACAGCTGTCCAAATATTTCCTTCAAAAATTACGTTCCAAATCCGTTTGAGAATGACTGCTGAATCTGCATGCAGCTGCCATTCAAACCGCTCCCGACGCTCAGACTTCACTGAGTAAAATAATCTTCGCGTTTTCACCTTGCATGATTTGCCTAGCGTAATAGTTACTAAAAATTGTGACAATGTTATGATTTCTCTGTCTGACTTTGTAAATTAAATAGCCTGGAAACATATCTGCCCCTGGTTGAAATCACTGCTTAACGGTTTCAGCAGTAAGGAAATTATCTGTTCTTCTGCTACCTCTCAATAAAAGAAATACTTATTTTAATTTATTTGTATAATGGAGACGTACAGCACACGTCCCTGCCAACTGGGGATATGAAATCGATGAAGCCCCATTAGCCAGCTGTTCGCCCATAACCCTCTAAACCTTTCCTATTCATATACCCAATCACAGTGAATGGGGCATCATCACAGAGCACAGGTGCTGGAGGCGATTGAACCAATTGCAGTTGTCCCTCTGGAGATGCTGCCATTCTATCCCAACTCACCTCTTATTTGACCATAGCTCTCTAAATTAGATTAGATTAGATCTAATTTTTAGATTAGATCTAATTTTTAGATTAGATTACTTACAGTGTGGAAACAGGCCCTTCGGCCCAACAAGTCCACACCGCCCCGCCAAAGCGCAACACACCCATACCCCTACATCTACCCCTTACCTAACGCTACGGACAATTTACCATGGCCAATTCACCTGACCTGCACATCGTTGGACTGTGGGAGGAAACCGGAGCACCCGGAGGAAACCCACGCAGACACAGGGAGAATGTGCAAACTCCACACAGTCAGTCGCCTGAGGCTGGGAATTGAACCCGGGTCTCTCGTGCTGTGAGGCAGCAGTGCTAACCACTGTGCCACCGTGCCGCCCACTAGGAAATGTTTCTTTAAAAAATAAAATTCTATATCTCTTTGAAAATAACTGCTGAATCTGTGTCCAGCTGCTATTCAGACTGTTCCAGATGCTCAGAACTTACTGAGTAAAATAGTATTCACATTTTCTTCCTGCAGTATTTGCTAATTACCTGAAAGTAGTTACTGAAAATTGTGACAACGTTAATAATTTGTTTCTGCCTCTCTGCCAATTAAATCTCTCTGAAAATAAAAGCTGCTCCGATTCAAAATCATTGTTTAATCTTCCCAGCTCCAAGGAGAATTATCTAAATTGTACTACTTGTACAAAAAATAGAAACCTATTTTAATTATAATTATTAATGTCATAGAGATGTACAACACTGAAACAGACCCTACAGTCCAACTCGTGCATGCCAATGCGAAATCCTAAATTAATGGAGTCCCATTTACCAGAGGCTGGCCCATGTCCCTCTAAATGTTCCTCTTCAATCAGATGCTTTTAAATGTTGCAATTGTACTAGCCTCCACCCCTTCCTCAAGCAGTTCATTTTATGCATACACCACACTCGACATGAAGAAGTTGCCCTTTGGATCCCTTTTCATCTTTTTCCTCTCACCTTAAGCATGTGCCCTCTAGTTTGGACCACCTAACATGGGAAAAAGATACAGACTTTTGACCTGATACATGCCCCGCATGATTATAAACCTTTATAAGGTCACTTCTCAGGCTCAAAATCTCCAGAGAAAGTATACCAAGACTATTCATGCTTTCCCAATAGTTCAAACCATCCAACCCTAGCAAAGTCCTTGAAAATATTTTCTGACCCCTTTCAAGTTCACAACATCATTGCTAAAACAGGGAGTTTGGAACTGAAAACAGAATTCCAGATGCGCCTTCATCAATGTCCTATAGAACCGTAATGTGACGTCACAATCTCTAAATTCAATGCATTGACCAATAACAGAAAGTGTACGAAACGCTGCCTTCACTACCCTGCCTACCTGCGACTCCGCGCATTCCACGACACCTCCAATTTCGGTCTATTTTGTAAACCTACTGACCATGCCTCATATATTCACATCCAAAACCCCTCTGCCTTTAGATGATTATCCTATCTCAATCCCTCTGTTTTCATTCTGCTCCGTAATTTTATTTCATTTGTTTCATTTGCCTTTGAAATATCTTTTCACTGTTCTGTACCTCTTATTTCTTGATTGCCTCTCTTTCTCTCGCTCCCCACTTCTCAGCACCTCTTTCCTCTCCTCTTATCCGTTTGCTACCCTTCTCCCCTGTTTTCCATTTCCCTCTGCTTCACCAAACGCCCCCATCCGCCACATATTTTGTCACATAACACTGGCTTCAGCCTTGGTCACTCACAGTTCCTAATCTCCCTATAATCTCTCTCTGCACTGTCATTATCACCTCTTTATTGCTACTTTTGCTTCTGGAGCCATGACTCACCTTCTCTGCCTAGTATAAATACCTCCCTATTTCTTCATTTTTTTAGCTTTGACAAAGGGTCAGTCAGACTCAAAACGTCAGCTTTTTTCTCTCCTTCCAGATGCCTCCAGACCTGCTGAGATTTTCCAACATTTTCTCTTTTGGTTACAGATTCCAGCATCCGCAGTAATTTGCTTTCATTAACATTCAAGTCATTTACATAAATAGACCTCGCATTGGTCCCTGCAGCACACTGCTGCTCAGAGGTCTCCAGCCCATCAAGCAAACCTCCATCACCACTCTCTTTCTCCTATATTCAAGTACATTTTCTTTCCGAATGGCCAGTTCTCAATGCATTACATGTTATCCAACGTTGCTAACCAGTTGAACCTCGTTGAATAACTTTCCGAAGTACATATTGACAACGTCCACAGTCTACCTTCAATCTTCTGGGGCTTTTCTTGAAAAGACTCAACCAAGTTAGTGAGACAATCTCCCATGCACAAAGCCATGTTGACTATCCCTAATCATTTCGTGCCTTTGCAAACACATGTAAATCCTATTCCTCAGTTTCCCTTCCAACAACTTGCCTGCCGCTGGCGTCAGGCTCACATAACAAGTTCCCTTGTTCTGCGACCTTTCCTAACCACCTTTTATAAAAATAATTGCACCCGTTTCCAGTACTTCACTGTAATTATCGATGATACAAATATTTCATTGAGGGGCCCAACAATCACCTCACTCGCTTTCCACACAATTCTGAGATACACCTGATCAGGTCCCATTGATTTATCCACTTTGATGCGATTTAAGACAACCAGTAATAATTCCTCTGCAATATGAACATTTATCAAGTTATTGCGATTTCGTTCTGCAAACTCTTTAGCTTCCATGTCACTCTCCAGTAATAAAAAAAAGTGAAATACTCGCATAATGTCTCTACCACCTTCTGTGGTTCCATAGACGGCCTTATAAATATTTAAGGGATTCAATTCTCTGCCTGGTTATTCTGTTATCTGCGATGTAGTTGCATCATCTCTTTGGATTCTGCTTAAACTATTTCCTCGAGCTGTTTCATGTCCCATTTTGTGCTCTCCTGATTTCACTCGAGAATACTCCTGTAAGAACGTGATCCTGTACTCATAATCCCTCTGAGTCTGCCATAATTGCACCCAGGAGGAGCAATTCCCCGTCAGAACATCTCAGAAAGTTTTCCGATTTCAAGGATCGCAATTTTCCTCTAACGTGATCAACAATGTCCTTCAACGCATATTCCCCCAATTCCCACAGGGCCGCCTTTACCCCACCACTTCAGCCACAACAGGAATTTAACCCCAGGCCTCATCTTCGACCCCACTAATCTCCATATACAGCGCATTAACCTCTGACAATTCTACTAACTGCTGTCAGCAGTATCTGCAGTAACCTGCATCTGCATTCTGCAGAGACAATTCCCTCTGCAACTCCCCAGTGGTCACGGAGGGAACGGTCTTTAAGGAAAGCAGAAATGGGGTGGGAGGGAAATAGGTTCCCTGGTGGTTGCGTCCGTTTGGGGGTGGCGGAAATGTCGTCATATGATATGGTTTATGCGAAGGTTGGGAAGGTGGATGGTGAGCACCGGGTGGGGGGGGGGGGCGGGGGGGGTTCCGTCCTTGTTCCAGTTGGAGGGGTGGGGTTTGAGGGCGGAGGGGTGGGATGTGCACGAGATGCGTTGGAGGGCATCTTTAACCAACTGAGAATGGAAATTGCGGTCGGTATGGAAGGAGGCCATCAGGTGTGTTCTGTGGTGGCACTGGTATTCCTGGGAGCAGATACGGCAAAGGAAGAGGAACATGCGATGGGATTTTTGCAGGAGGTAGGGTGGGCAGAGTTGAAATCCAGGTAGCTGTGGGAATCGGTGGGTATGTAAAAAAATGTCAGTGTCAAGTCAGTCGTCTTTAATGAAGATGGAGATGTCCAGGAAGGGGAGGGAGAGGGAGGTGTCAAAGATGGTGCAGGTGAACCAGTAAGGGGAGGGAGTTTTCAGAGATGGTCTAAACGGACCCCACCACCAATGTCTGTCATGTCAACTTAAAAATATAGCCCCAAGTCTTGAAACTGCTATGCCCACAAGAAAGGAAATCTACACGCTCATAATTTTGTTAACTTCCATCAGGTCGCCTCTCACAATTCAGCTTTCAATGAAAATTTACAACAAATCCCACATTTCTTCATAACTGAGACATTCCGGACCTAGCAACATCCTGGTAAATCTCATCTGAAACCTATCCAGCTTAATAATATTCTTCCTAGAACTGGGTGAACAGAACTGGGCACAGTATTCCAACAGAAGACTCACCAATGGCTTGTGTTATCTCAACGTGACTTCCAACTCGTCTATCCAAAGGAATGAGCAATGAAAGCAAGTGTGACACGCACATTTTTAAACCATTTTGTCTATCCAAGTGGCAAACTTCAAAGATTAATGAACCTGAACCTCGAGGTCTCTCTGTTCTACAGCACTGTCGGAGGTCCTATCATTTATTGTATAAGCCCTACCAGTACCTTCTTTGTTGACCCAAATGCATTACGTCACATTTATTCAGATTGATTTCCATCTCCGTTTTTCAGCCACTCAGCCATATCATCGAGATCCCTTTGCAATCTTAGAAAAATCTCCTTCACTGCTCAAGATGCCATCCTCCAGTCTTCCATCCGATTAAACATGGCTCTCTGTGGCACAAATATCTCTGATAGGAGTCCCATATTTTCTTCCCTGGCTTTCCACTATGCCCTGAAATACATTTGATTAGGCACTAGGGATTTATGTAACTTTGTGGTTTAAGACCTCCAGCACCTCCTCTTCTATAGCGGGGTCTTTTTAAGTACAGAATCATAGATATACACAGCATGGAAATAGATCAATCGGTGCAACTCTTGCATGATGTTTATTGTCCCATTTGCTAGAACTTTGTCAATATTCTTCTCCACCCTTCCTATTTATATACCCATCCAAATGTCTGTTAAATGTATTTGTATAAGCCTCTGCTCAGATCCCTTTGGTACACCCAATGTTGGAAGGCTCACAATCACAAAAACAACCCTTCAACAATTGTGGATCCAACGTGCCAACTTGGAATGAATCCCATTGGCTCTTCCCTTTTGGAACAGCCTTCCATGTGGGATCGAATCAAAGGCGTTAATAAACTCCATGCAACCCACATCATCTGCACTGCTCTCATAAATATTTTCAGACACCATTTCAAAACTCTAAGTAGGATTCATCAGAGAGGATCTTCCTGTCCCAAATCTGTGCTGACTGTACATAATCGATTTCTGCCTTTCCAAAATGTTGATTCATCCTTTTTATCAGAATTATTTCAAACAATTTCCCTCCCGCTAATGTCAGATTATCTGCTCTGTAATTACTTGGCCTATCCCTGCTGCCATTCTTGAACGAATGAACCACATCTGCAACCTCCAGTAATGTGGCACTTCACCTGTGCACAGAAAAGCATTAAGTATATCCCCAGCAATCTCCTGCCTTACCTCTCACAGCAGCCTTAGATGCATTTCATTGGCCGCTCGGGAATTATCCGCCTTTATGCCTGTGAAAGCATTTAATTCCTCCTCCTTATTGATCTTAACATGTTCTCGAACCTCACCATCCCAACTGACGTCCCCGGCGATCATGTCTTTCTCGTGTGTGAATATACATGGGAAATATTCATTCAAGACCTCGCCTATTTCCCCTGGCTCAATGTACAGATTGTCCCTTTGGTTTCTAACAAGCCCCACTGTTTCGCTGGGATTCCTGTTACTCTAACTGTAGTGATAAAATACCTCATGGCTTTCTTGAATATTATTTTCCAAATATATATCTTGACCATTGTTTTCCCCTCATGTTTTCACAATTCCATTGCTCTCTCTGTGATTCGCCTGTGTTATTGCGCTGCATTTGTTTTGTGAAACTCATGGTATTGCTCGCTCAATATTGGCTGCAAGTGTTGCATTTGCCTTTCACTCCTATGGGAGCACGCTGGCCCTGAACTCTCACTGTATCACTTTAAAATACTCCCACTTTCTGAATATAGACTCAGGTGCAAGCAGTGTCTCTCAGTTAGTGCTTGTCAGATCCTATTTAGTGATAGTGATAATGTCCAGTGCTAATGATAATCTAATGGTACGTGTACTTCCTCAAATTTGGACACTTCAGTTTTGCACTATTCTTCTCTCTTGGAGGTGACACGTGGCTCAGGAGCTAATACTGCTGCTTCACAGCACCAGGGACCCGTTTCGATTCCAGTCTCAGGCAAATGTCAGTGTGGAGTTTGCACATTCTCCCCGTATCTGCGTGGGTTTCCTCTGGGTGCTACTGTTTATAGCCACAATGCAAAGATGTGCTGATTAGGTAGTGTTCTGAAGCTGCTTGAACTGCCTATGTCTGTAACGCCCCCCTCCCTGTCGCAGTGACTTCCTCCCGTCACTAAAACGTCTTAACTCCTCTATCTTCTATTAAACTCTCTATAACACTATCTGTATCAGTGTAATCTTCTCCAGGAAATACACCATTCCCTATCTCATTAAACACCACTGCAATGCCTATCCCTGAAGTTCAATTTACCAATATCGCCCTCTATGTCTGTGTATGCACTCTCAATGCCCACATCCCTCACTATGTGTGTTATCCTTTCATTAAAAAATGCTGCATGTCTTCAATCGGCCGTATCAACGTAATCTCTTCCAGACGCAAAAACTCTCAATTATCTTTTATTTTCTCAATCCAAACCATCATCACTATCTGTAACCTACTCCTGCCAAGAAACCTCCCGCTGTCAGTAAACTAGTGCATCCCATCAACACTCTATTTGCTTCAGCATCACCTACTGCCCTCCATTTTGACATGACCTCTTCCAGTCTCTAAAGCATTATCAGTCTGTGAAGACCCTACAATTTTCCCTATCTGTGCAATCCTCTAAGGTGCCTGCAGCACTGCCGATCTGTTCAAACCAATCAAATGTCTGTAACTCTCTTGATCCAGTTCTTACAAGACTCACTAACTATGTAACATCATCCTGTTGTTATCACTAACTCAGTCAACGTATGATCCTCCAGTCTCTCCATCCATCTCCTCATCTCCATAATCTTCTCCAGCTCTTATTCCGTTATCTGCGTAAACATCAGCCCTCGTCCCACAATCCTCCCTTCCGCAGGAACCTCCTCCATTTTGTACAATGTTTCCTTATCTGTAAAACAGTCTCAACCAAAGCTGCTGTTCCTATATCTGATAAGATGTTACATTCCACACCCACCATATCTAAATGACCTGCAGAACCTAAATACCTTGCATGAACTGTAAAAAAAACCACTACATTTGACAAACATCAACTCGGCACAGAAATGCATGAACCAATCTCATGAGTGTCCTCACGGACGGATAAAAAAGTACACCATTTTAACTGGGAGAATGCATCCATCCAAGGACAAGCCAAACAGAGACATGCACTATAATTCCTAGAAGCATGGTATTCCCACCGAAACTCTATCAACACATTCATTGACTTGGACCTCAATTACTACCCTCAGAGAAAAATAACAGGAAATTACTCTCCATGGGGAATAACGTGATCAACCCAAGGAAACCTAAACACAGAAGAGGAAAGCAGGTCACTAAAACCAGTGCTGCACTGGAGTCTCATTGATGTTGCCTAGTATGACGACGAAACGACTGAAAAAGAACCTTCCAGCTCATCGAGTAAACCTATATCTTTTGATGATAAGAGTTGGGAGGTCATGCTGCAACTGTACAGGACATTGGCTAGGCCACTTTGGAAAATGCAATTTTGATCTCCTTCATTTCGAAAGGAGTATGTGAAACTTGACAAGGTTCAGAAAAGATGTATAAAAATGTTGCCAGAGTCGGAGGATTTAAGGTTTAGGGAGAGGTTGAATAGGCTGGAGGTGTGATCCTTGGAGCGTGGGAGGATGAGGGTGACCTTATAGAGGTTTATAAACTCATGATAGGCATGGATAGGATGAACAGACAACGTCTTTTCCTTGGTTTTGGTGAGTCCGGAACTGGAGGTCATAGGTTCAGGGTGAGAGAGCAAAGACATAAAGTGGACCTGAGGCACAATCGTTTCACCAAGAGGCTGGTGAGGACAAAAAACAAAGAATATTCCAGCACATGAACACGCCTGCACTGATCTATATCCTCTGTCTAAACCTGACGCCTATATTCTAAAGATATGTATCCCTGTGCTCCCTGCCGATTCACGAATCTGTCTGTATACATCTTAAACAACGCTATCGTTCCCATTCCACCACCACCCCACCTCCGCTGGCAATGCGGGACAGGTACCCACCACCCTCTGTGTGATGAACTTCCCAAGTATAACTCCACGAAACATTTCTTCTCTCACTTTGAAATCATGACCACGAGTAATTGAGTGTTCTCCCCTGTCTTCAGCTCTCATGATTTTGTGGGCCTCAATTACGTCCCGGCCAATTGATTTCTTTCCAATGAAAATAATCCTAATTTACCCAACTTGTCCTCGTAGCTAGCACTCCTTCCATACCAGACAATATCCTAGTGGAGCTGCTCTGCACCTTCTCCAAAGCATCCATATTGTCACAAAGATCGTCCTTTTAACGTAAAAGTTATTCCTTTTCTCAGGGAAACCGTGTCCTTGTCTTCTTTTCCAGAGAGGTCATGAACAGGCTGGGATCCAAGACGGCTGAGTATCGGACAGAGACGGAAGGCCTTTTTGTTTGGACATGAACAGATGAGACTTTAGGCCAAAGCATTTATATTTTTCGAAGTTACCTGTATAAGTCAAGGGCGTGTGGCCAGCTCTCTAGCGGAACAGAACGAACAGGGTAGAGAGCATTTAAAGGGCTTGAAATATCGGCCCATAAGACATGACACAGAAACAGTGCTGAAGGGGAAACATAGAGCATGAGGTTCACGGGCTCAATCCCCACCGTCTTGTGGGAGGATTATTTTCAACTCTGCTAGAATGAGCCTGCATGAGACATCAAAGGGAGTTTCACAGTTATTACTCCAGGCCTGTGCTCATCTGCGCCAGTGCCTTGAACCCTTCTAACTCTGAGAACAGTTCCTATCTCTGTAAACTCCTCGAATGCCTACAATCCCCCTATATATTTGAAACCTAGTCCAATTCTGACTACAATCCCAACCTCTGTGTATTGCTCCAGTGTGGATGACATGACCAATCTCAGCCATATCCACCTCCAGTCAATGTCATGATGCTCATTGCTGCCATCAACACAATACTGAGTGTCCACCTTGTTTATGTAACATTTTCCAGCCCCTACCAAACTCCATATCGCACATGATATCACTATAAGCTTCTCCTGACCCAAAACACTCCTGCCTTAGATCCTATAGCGCCAGATCACCTTTGTAGCCATCTAATATCCCTACAGACGTCCCTATCTGGATGAAATCCTGCAGTCACTATCGTCATTCCTGCCTTTGTAACCTGCTCCAATCCTTACAGGCCTTCCTGTGTAGAGCGCTCTGAAGCCACTTTAACCCTCCCCATGTCTGCAACCGCTTCCAGTCTCTGCAATCTCGTCTATCGCTGTGACCTTCGCCAATCACCACAATGATCCTTAACTTTACCTACTCACATCACTACTAGCCTTCCTAAGTTTGTAACCTCCTGAAACCATCAAAACCATCCAAGTATCTCAAACATCCTCTTTGTTGCTGTATTCAACCTCAGTCCATACAGCTGTCACTTTCTGAAACATCCTTCAGTCCGAAGAACTATCCAGAGTCTACATCTCTCTGTATTACAACCTTCTTCTAATCGCGACAATCATCACCACAAACCTCACTATCGGAGTTAGCTCTTCCAGGTCCTCCCTATCCCTGTATACCATTCTGTCCCTACTATACTCACATTGTATCATTTTCTCTCGAAAGCACTCACGGTTACAATGAACTATTTTCTATCTCTACAACCCAGTCCATCCCTCAGTAAACTCTTCCTCTTTCTACTCCCCTCCCTTTGCATGCAAACCTAAAGAGTCATTAGAAACATTTGTGCATTTCCTCCTCCAGAAACAAAGACGATTTCATTTCGATAACCAACAGCACCTCCTAAAATTTTCCGTCTCACAGCAACCTTCTCCAACCCATGTCTATCTGTACCACCCTTTTGAGTCATTTATTTCAACGTCCAAAACTCTGTCGATTTGCATCATCTTCTCCAGACTGAATGATCTTCTCCAGGTCATTAATCTCGATCAGAATCCACGGGACTCCCCCAATCAATTCCACCCTCCCGAACAATGTAATCACCTCCACTCAATCCAACCCTCCCTAACTAGGTTATCCTCCCCAGTTCTGTCAGTCTTTGTATGGGGGGGGGGGGGGGAGGGGGAGCAGGAACAGGGCACCGAGTTAGATGGTCAGCCGTGATCATATTGAATCGTTGGGCAAGCTGGTTGTGCTGAATGGCTTACATCTGCCCTTGTTTCTATGTTACGATGTAACACTTCCTGTCTCAATACCTTCTTCAGTCACTACTACTCTCAATAACTGTGTAATACTCCCTGTCTCTCTCTACCTCCTTCAGGCCCTACACGCCTCCCCATATGTGTAAGACTCCCTGTCTCCGTATTTTCTTCATTCTCGACTACACTCACTACCTGTGTAACACTCTCTGTCTCTCTACCTCCTTCAGGTCGTATAACGCTCCTTATTCGTGCAACACTCCCTGTCTCGCTATCTCCTTCAGTCCCGACTAACCTCCCTACCTGTGTAAAACTTCCTGTCTCCGTATTTCCTTCAGTCTCGACCTTCCCAATCTATGTTATACTGCTTGTCTCCGTATGTCTTTCATTCCCTAATAGCCTCCCTATCTGGGTAACACTCCCTGTTTCTGTATCTCCTTCAGTCCCCTACTACTCTCCCCATCTGTGTAAAACGTTCTGACTGAATATCTCCTTCGGTCGCCAATACCCTCACGATCTGTGAAACACTCCCTGTCTCCGAATCTTTATCAGTCTCTCCTAGCATCCCTTTCTGTGTAACACTCCTGTCCCAGTAATTTCCTCAGCCCCTGCTTCCCCCCATCTGTGTAAAACTTCCTGTCCCACTATCTACCTCTGTCCCTACTACCCTCACTATCTGTGTAGTACTCTCTCTCTCCGTATCTCCTTCAGTCTCTAAAAGCCTCCCTATCTGAGTAACACTCACTGTCTCCGTATCTCCTTCAGTCCCTGCTACCCTCACGATCTGTGTAACACTCCCTGTCTCTGTATCTCCTTCGTTCCCTGCTGCCCTCCTTATCTATGTAATACTCCCTGTCTCGGAATCTTCTTCAGTCTCGACCTTCCCAATCTGTGTAACACTCCCTGTCTCCACATGTCCTTCAGTCCCTACTACCCTCACTATCTGTGTAACTCTCCCTATCTCGGTATGTCCTTCAGTATCGACCTGTCCTATCTGTGTTACACTCACTGTCTTCGTATCTCATTCAGTCTCTACTAGTGTCCCTCCATGTGGAACACTCCCTGTCTCCATAGCTCCTTCAGTGCCTACAACCCTCCCTATCTGTGTACTTTCCCTGTCTCCGTATCTTCTTCAGTCCCTGCCTCCTTCCCTATCTGTATCACACTCCCTGTCTCCGTATCTCCTTCAGTCTCGAACTTCCCTATATGTGTAACACTAGCTGTGTCCGAATCTCCTTCAGTCTCTTCGAGCTTCCCTAACTGTGTAACACTCCCTGTCTCTGCATCTCCTTCAGTCCCTGCTACCCTCCCTATCTGCTCTAGCAGCTGCAACGCTCCCCTTTTGTCAGGCCTACTCTGTTATTGCTCCAGCAGCTTTATCACTCCCCATCTCTCAGGCCAAGTCTTTAACTGCTCCAGCATCTGTATTACTCCCCATCTGTCAGAGCGAATCTGTAACTGCTCCGGCAGCTATATCACTCCCCTTCTAGCAGGCCTACTCTGTAACTGTTGCAATAGCTATGTCACACCCCATCTGTCTGGCCTACTTTCTAACTGCTCCAGGAGCTACATCACTCTCCATCTGCCAGGCCTACTCTGTAACTGCTCCAGCGTGTGTAACACTCCCCATCTGTCAGGCCAAGTCAGTAAATATCCAGCAGCTGTATCACTCCCAATCCAGCAGACCGACTGTGTAACTGTTCCATCAACGATGCCATTCCCTGTCAGTCTGTCCGCCTCTCAAACTGTTCCAGCAGCTACATTTCTCCCCATCTGTCAGGCCTACTCTGTATCTGCTCCAGCAGCAATATCACTCGCCATCTGTCAGACCTATTCTTTAAATTCCCCAGCTGCATATCACTCCATATCTGTCAGGCCGACTTTGTAACTGTTCCAGCATCTATTATTGTTCACATTCTCCGGCCTACATTGTAATTGCTCCAGCAGGTATATTCCTCCCAAACTGTCAGGCCTACTCAGTAATTACTCGAGCATCTCTATCACTCCCCATCTGTCAGGCCAACTCTGTAACTGCTCCAGCATGTGTGACACTCTCCATCTGTCAGGCCAAAACAATAAATGGTCGAACCACTTTATCACCCCCAGCTGAAAAATGTGGTGCTCGAAAAGCATAGCAGGTCAGGCAGCATCCAAGGAGCCGAAGAATCGAGGTTTCGGGCATAAACCCTTCTTCAGCAATGAGGAAGGTGTGCCAAGCAGGCTAAGATAAAAGGTAAGGAGTAGGGACTTGGGGGAGGGGCGTTGGGAAAGCGATAGATGGAAGAAGGTTAAGCTGATGGTGGTAGGCCGGAGAGAGATGAGGGCGGAGAGGTCGGGAAGAAGATTGCAGTCAAGAAGGCGGTGCTGAGTCCGAGGGTTAGGACTGAGGTAAGATGGGGACAGGGGAAATCAGGAAGCTGGAGAAATCTTATTCATCCCTTGTTGTTGGAGGGTTCCTAGGCGGAAGATGAGGCGCTTATCCTCCAGGCGTCGTGTTGCCATGGTCTGGCGATGGAGGAGGTCAAGGACCTGCATGTCCTTGGCGGAGTGGGAGGGGGAGTTAAAGTGTTCAGCCACGGGGTGGTTGGGTCGGTTGGTGGGGGTGTCTCAGAGGCGTTCTCTGAAACGTTCTGCAAGTAGGCAGCCTGTCTCCCCAATGTAGAGGAGGCCACATCGGGCGCAGCGGATGCTGTAAATGATGTGTGTGGAGGTTCAGGTGAATTTGTGATGGATATGGAAGGATCTACTGGGGCCTTGGAGGGAAGTGAGGGGGGAGGTGTGGGCGCAAGTTTTGCATTTTTGCGGTTGCAGGGGAAGGTGCCGGGAGTGGAGGTTGGGTTGGTGGGGGTGGGGGAGATGTGGACCTGACGAGGGAATGGCAGAGGGAGTGGTCTTTCCGTAACGCTGATAGAGGAGGGGAGGGAAATATATCCTTGGTGGTGGGGCCTGTTTGGAGGTGGCGGAAATGTCAAAGGATGATACGATGTATCTGGTGGTTGGTGGGGTGGTAGGTGAGGACCAGTGGGGTTCTGTCCTGGCGGTGTTCAAGGGCAGAGGAGCGGGACGTGGGGGAGATGCGGTGGAGAGCATCGTCAACCACGTTTGAGGGGAAATTGCGGTCTTTGAAGGAGGAGGCCATCTGGGTTGTTCGGTATTGGAATTGGTCCTCCTGGGAGCAGATTTGACAGAGGCGAAGGAATTGAGAATATGGGATGGCGTTTTTGCAGGGGGCAGGGTGGGAGGAGGTGTAATCTTGGTAGCTGTGGGAGTCGGGCGGTTTATAGTAAATGTCCTTGTTGAGTCGGTCACCCTCCAAGCACAAAGGATGAACACAGATTTCTCCAGCTTCCTCATTTCCCCACCCCCACCTTAATCTCATTCCCACCCCTCGGACTCAGCACTGCCTTCTTGACCTGAAACCTTCTTCCCGACCTCTCTGCCCCACCACCTATCCGGCCAATCACCCTCACATTAACCTCCTTCCACCTATCATGTTCCCAAAGCCCCTCCCCCAAGTCCCTTCTCCCTTTCTTTTATCTTAGCCTGCTTGGCACACCTTCCTCATTCTTGAAGAAGGGCCTATGCCAGAAACGTCGATTCTCCTGCTCCTTGGATGCTGACTGACCTGCTGCTCTTTTCCAGCAACACATTTTTCAGCTCTGTTCTCCAGCTCTGCAGTCCTCACTTTCTCCAATTGACTACATCACTCCCAATCTAGCAGACAGTCTCTGTAATTGTCCCATCACCTTTCTCATTCCCCGTCTGTCAGGACTACTCCGTAACTGCTCCAGCAACTATATCATTCCCCAAATAACAGGACTACTCTGTGATACCAACAGCAGGTTTATCACTCCGCAAATATTAGGCCTACTCTGTAACTCGTCCAGCGGGTTTGTCACTCCCCATTTGTCAGGCCTAATCTGTATATGGTCCAACAGCACTGTTACTCCCCATCTATCAGGCCTTCGCCGTAACTGTTCTCTAAGCTGCATCACTCCCCATCCAACAGGCCAACTCTGTGACTGCTCCAGCAGCTGTATTTTAGTCCATCTCTCAGGCCTACTATATAACTGCTCCACCAGCGATATCACTCCACATCGGTCATGCTTACTCTGTAACTGCTCTGGCAGCTATATCACTCCCAATCTCTGTGGCCTACTTTGTAACTGCTCCAACAGCTGTATACTCCCCGGTGGATAGACATACTATTCAACTGCTCCAGTAGCTATATCACTTCCCATCAGTCTGGCCTACTATATAACTGTTCCTGCATGAGTATCACTCCCATCTGTCAGGCCTAATCTGTAACTTCTCCAGAAAAAAAATCCCTCTCTCCATCTCTCAGGCCTGCTATCTAACTGTTCCAAGATGTCTATCCCCCCAATCTCTCAGGCCTAGTCTGTAACTGTTTCAGCAGATAATCATTCCCCATCTCTTAATCCTACACTGAAACTACTCCAGATTCTACATCACACCCCATCTGTCAGGCCGAACCAGTAACTTGTCCAGCAGCCTTATTTCTCCACATACAGCAGGCCTGCTTTGTGACCGTTCTAGCAGCTATACAACTCCCCGTCTGTCCGGCCTCCTCTGCAACTGTACCAGCAGCAAGACCATGCCCCATCTGTCAGGACTGTTCTGTAATTGCGATAGCAGATATATTACCGCCATTTGTCATGTTTACTCTCGAATTTCTCGACCAGCTATGTCACCCCACATCCAGCAGGCCAACTCTGTAACTGTTACAGCAGCTATATCACTCCCCATCTGTCCAAGCTCCTGTGTAACTGTTCCAGCAGCTATACCCCGCCTACCTGTATGGCCAATTGTGTAATTGCTTCAGCAGTGACAACACTCCCATTCTGTCAGGCATACTCCGTAATTGCTTCAGCAGTTGTATCAATCCCCATCTCTCATGCTTCCTCAGTAATTGGTCCAGCAGCGATAAAACTCCCCATCTGTTTGGCCTTCTTTGTAACTGCTCCAGCAGCTACATCACTTCCCATCTGTCGGGCCAACTCTGTAACTGCGACAACAGATATATCATTCTCCATTTCTAAATCCTGCATAGAAAATAGAACATAGAAATGTACCTCACAGAACAGGCCCTTCGGCCGGATGTTGTGCCGAGACTTAGTCCAAATGCAAAATAGGGTAACTTAACCTATGCACCCCTCAACTACACTGTACCTGCTCCAGCAGCTACATCACAGCCCATCTGTCAGACCTATTCTGTAACTGCTCCAGCAGAAATATCATTCCTCATCTGTCAGGCCGAATCAGCAACTGGTCCAGCAGCTTTATTTCTCCTCATCCAGCAGGCCTACTCTGTAACTGTTCCAACAGCTCTCTCACTCCGCATCTGTCAAGCCTCCTCTGTAACTCTTCCAGCAGCTATATCACGCCCCATCTGTCAGAACTACTCTGTAATTGCTGTTGCATCTCCATCACTTCCATCTGTCAGGCCTACTCTGTAACTGCTCCAGCAGCTCTATTACTCCACATTTGTCATGCCTACTCACTAACTGCTCCAGCAGCTAGATCAATCCCAATCTGTCGGGTCTACTATACAACTGCTACAGCAGCGAGATTACTCCCCATCTGTAAGTCCTACTCTGTAACTGCTCCACCATGTTAATCACTCCCCATCTGTTTGGCCTACTCTGTAAATACACTACCAAATATATCACTCCTCATCTGTCAGGCTTACTCTGTAACTGCGTCAGAATGCTAATCACTCCCTATCTGTCAGGCCTACTCTGTAAATGCACCAGAAAATATATTCACTCCACAAATGCCAGGCCTACTCTGTAACTGCTCCAGCAGCGGTATCATTCCTCATCCATCAGGCTTACTTTTAAACCGCTCCAGCAGCGACATCTCTCCCAATCTATCAGGCCTACTCGTCAACTGTTCAATCAGCTATGTCACACCCCATATGTGACATCAACTCCATAACTGCTCCGGCAGCGACATCACTCCCAGTTGTCAGGCCGACCCTGTATCTGCTCCAACAGCTATATCACTCCCTATCTATCAGGCCAAATCTGCAACTGTACTTGCAGCAATATCAGTCCTCATCTGTAAGGCCTACTGTGTAACTGCCCCACCAGCTAGTTCACTCCACATCAGTCAGACCTACACTGTAACTGCTCCAGCACATGCATCATTCCCATTTGTCTGGCCTCCTCTGTAACTGCTCCAGCAGCTATATGAATTCCCATCTGTCAGGCCTACTGTGGAACCGCTCCAGCAGGTATATGACTCCCCATCTGTGGTAGGAGAAAGTGAGGACTGCAGAAGCTGGCAATCAGAACTTAAAAATATGTTAACGCATTTTCAGCTCCCCATCTGTGGTGCCCACTCTGTGACTCCTCTGTGAAAGGAGATATTTCACTCCTCCTTTCTATGGCCTACACTGTAACTGCTCCAGCAGTAATATCACCCTCTTATCTTCGGCATAGTATGTAAATGCCCCTGCAGCGATATCACTCCTCATTAGTCAGGTCTACTCTGTAACCGGTCTCGGCAATCACCAAGTTCTGCATAAAGAACTTGCCACGTTTATCTGCTGTAAACGTTTTCCCTCTCACTTTAAACTCGTGACCCCTAGTAATTGTGTCCCCCACTATTGTTATCCACCATGTCTACACCTTCCATGATTTTGTCACCATCAGTCAGATCCCCGCCAACCTCATTCTTTCTAATGAAAATAATCCTAATCAACTTAATCTCACCTCATAGCTCGCAGCCGCCATATCAGGCACCGTCCTGGTGAACCTTCTCTGCATCCTCTCCCATGCATCCACATCTTTTTGGTACTGTGGCCACAAGAACTATATGCAGTATCCCAAATGTAGCCGAACCAAAGTCATACGCAAATGTAACATGACCTGACAACTCTTGTACTAATTACCCCGTCCAATTAAGGAAAGCATTCCATATGACCTCTTGACCATTCTATCTACCTGCATTACCACATTCAGGGAACAATGGATCTGAACACCCAGATCTCGATGCACATCATTTTTCCCAGGACTTTTCCATTTACAGGAGAGTCCATTTTCCAATTGCATCTTGCAGAATGCATCAACTTGCATTTGTCCGGATTGAACTCCATCTGCAACTTCTCTACCCAAGTCGCCAATTTATCTTTATTCGGCTGTATTCTCGGACCGTCCTCTTCACAATCTGCTACTCCTCCAATCTTAGTGTCAACTTCAACTATGTTAATGAGGCAAAGTACGTTTCGGTCGAATTCATTTATGTATTTCATAATGAATTACACAAAGTTTGAGCGTTTGAGATGCAGGGAGGATTGCAGGAAGTGGAGGAACAAACAGAGTTGAGTGTCTAGCCTCCTCTGTAACTGGTCCACCATCAATATCAATTCCCATCTGTGAGGCCTACTGTGGAACCGCTCCAGCAAGTATGTGACTCCCCATCTGTGGCGCCTACTCTGTGACTGCTCTACCCGATATTTCACTCCTCCTTTATATGGACTACACTGTAACTGCTCCAGCAGTAATATCATTCCGCTACTATTCGGCATAGTATGTAAATGCCCCTGCAGCGATATCACTCCCCATCAATCAGGGCTACTCTGTAACCGGTCCAGCAGTAATATCACTCCCCTTCTCTTCAGCATTGCATGTAAATACCCCTGCAGCGATATCATTGCCCATCAATCAGGGCTACTCTGCGACCGGTCCAACAGCGATCTCACTCCCCATTTGTCAGGCCGACAATGTAATTGCTCCAGCAGCTATGTATCTCTCCATCTTTCGGACCTTTTGTGTAACTGCTCTCGCACCTATTCACTCCTCATCTGTCAGGCTTACTCTGTAACTGCTCCGGCAGCTATATTGCTCACTATCTGGCAGGCCTCGTCTGTAAATGCATCAGCAAATATATCACTCCACAAATGTCAGGCCTATTCTGTAACTGCTCCAGCATCGGTATCACTCCTCATCCATCAGGCCTACTTTCTAACTGCTAGAGAAGCGATATCACTCCCAATCTGTCAGGCCTACTCTTCAACTGTTCCAGCAGCTGTGTCACACCCCATATGTGAAATCAACTCCATAACTGCTCCGGCAGCGACATCACTCCTCATCTATCTGGCCTATTCTGCAAATGCACCAACAGCATTATCACTCCTCATCTGTAAGGCCTACTGTGTAACTGCTCCACCAGCTAGATCACTCTACATCAGTCAGGCCTACACTGTAACTGCTCCAGCACATGCATCACTCCCCATTTGTCTGGCCTCCTCTTTAACTGCTCCAGCAGCTTTATCAATTCCCATCTGTCAGGCCTACTGCGGAACCGCTCCAGCAGGTATATGACTCCCCATCTGTGGTGCCTACCATGTGACTGCTCTACTGGATATTTCACTCCTCCTTTATAGGGACTGCACTGTAACTGCTCCAGCAGTAATATCATTCCGCTTTTCTTCGGCATGGTATGTAAAAGCCCCTGCAGCGATATCACACCCATCAGTCAGGCCAACTCCGCAACTGCTCCAGCAGCGATATCGCTCCCTATCTGGCAGGCCTACACTGTAACTGTTCCAAAAGCTACGTCACTCCCCATCACTCAGGCCTACTCTGTAACTGCTTCAGCGGCTGTATCACACCCTATCTGTCAGGCCTATTCTGGAAATACTGGATTTGTGGTGCTGGAAGAGCACAGCAGTTCAGGCAGCATCCAACGAGCAGCGAAATCGACGTTTCGGGCAAAAGCCCTTCCTGATGAAGGGCTTTTGCCCGAAACGTCGATTTCGCTGCTCGTTGGATGCTGCCTGAACTGCTGTGCTCTTCCAGCACCACTAATCCAGTATTTGCTTTCCAGCATCTGCAGTTATTGTTTCTACCTCTATTCTGTAAATACTCCAGTTGCTAGATCACTCCCCATCTGTCAGGCCTATCATGCCAACACCCACAAACGAAGCTGCATCAGAAAATTATTGCAACGAGCCATCATACACTGCAACGCAGAGGAACTACGCAGAGCAGAGGAAAATCACCTCTACCGTGTATTCAAAAAGAATGGTACCCAATGAACACAGTCCCCCGTTTGCTCAGCAACAAATCCAAACAAACAGGTAAATCACATCGAGAAACCCTAGCCACTCTCGCCAACATCAAAGATTTCTCAGAAATGACCTCCAGACTACGCAGCCCCCTGGGCATCATGGTAGACCACAAACGCACAAATACACAATAACAGCAGCTAGTGAACCTGAAAGACTCTATACGGAAAATGAGCAAAATGAACAAAATACCGTGCAAGGACTTTAATAAACACTACAATGGACAAACAGGCAGAAAACAAGCCACCAGGACACATGAACACCAAGTAGCCACAAAAATACATGACCCTCTCTCACTAGAATCCTCGCATACAGATGAAGAAGAACACCACTTCGACTGGCACAATACATCCATCCTAAGACAAGCCAAACAAAGACAGGCACGAGAATTCCTAAAAGCATGGGATTCCAACCAGAACTCTATCAATAAACACATCGACTTAGTCCCCCTCTACCACACTCTGAGAAAAGAAACAGGACGTGACTTCACCACAAGAAATAGCATCACCACCCGTAAATGACATCACCAACCTAAAGAAACACAAGCATATAAATAGAAAGCAGGAATGTTCATCATTGCTTCACGTGAGGTCCACTGAAGATGTGACCTAGTAGGGTAACGAAACGTCTGAAAATTAACCTTTCAGCTCAGCGAACAAATCTACATCCAAAACCTGACCTGAGCTACAAATCTTCTCAAAACCCGCTGTCTGCAACTGCATCAGCAGCTATGTCACTCTCCAAATGTTCAGCTTACTCTGTAACTATTCCAGCAGCTGTATCATTCCCCATCTATCCGATATACTCTGCAACTGCTCTAGCAACCATATCACTCCCCATCTCTCAGGCCTACTCTAAATGTTCCAGCAGCTATATCAATCCACATCGGTCAGGCGTACTCTGTAACTGCTCCAGCAGCTATAACGCTCCCGTTCTGTCAGGCCTACTCTCTAACTGCTCCAGCAGCTCTATCACTCTCCATCTCTCAGGACTATGACTGCTCCAGCAGCGGTCTCACTCCCCATTTGTCAGACCTGCTCTTTCACTGCTGCAGCAGCGTTATCACTCTCCATCTGTCAGTCCTCCTCTGTAACTGCTCCTGCAGCTTTATTACTCCCCATCTCTCAGGCCGAATCTGTGACTGCTCCAGCAGCAATATCACTCTCCGTCAATCAGGGGAACTCTGTTTCTCCTCCAACAGCGATATCACTCGCCATATGTCGGCATTTTCTATAACGGATCTAGCAGGTATATGATTCCCCATCTCACATGCCTTCTCTATTGCCACTCAACCGTCTGCATCATTCCCCATCTGTCAGGCCTACTGCTTAACTCCTCCAGCAGCTATATCAGTCCCGATCTTTCAGCCCTTCTCTGCCACTGATTCAGCAGCTATAACACTCTCCATCTGTCAGTCCTACTGTGCAAGTGCTTCAGCAGCTATACCACTCCCCATCTATATAGCCAACTCTTTAACTGCTCCTGTAGCGTCATCACTTCCATCAGTGTGGCCTTCTCTGTAACTGGTTCAGCAGCTATATCATTCCCCATATGTAAGGACTACTTTTTAACTGCTCCAGCAGCGATATCACTCACCATCTGTGTGTCCTACCGTGTAACCGGTCCAGCAGGTGTATGATTCCCCATTTGCCAGGCCTACTCTGTAACTCCTCCCGCAGCAATAGCTCTGCCCATTTGTCACTTCTCTGTATTTGCTCCAGCAGCCATATCACTCCAATTCTGTCATGCCTACTCTGTAATTTCTCCAGCAGCTATATTACTCTCCATTTGTCTCTCCGACTCTGTAACTGCTATCGCAGCTAAATCACTGCCCATCAGACCGGCCGATTCTGTAACAGCTTCAGCGAATGTATCTGTCCACATCTGTCATGCCTACTCTGTAACTGCTCCAGCAAATATATCAGTCCACATCTATCAGGCCGACTCTCAAACTGCTCCAGCAGCGACATCACTCGCAATCTATCAGACTTACTCTGGAAATGCTCCAGCAGCTATATCACTTCCCATCTGTCAGGCCTATTAACCAGCTCCAGCAGCTATGTCACACCCCATCTGTCTGGCCTACTGTTTAACTGCTCCAGCAGCGACATCACTCGCCATCTGTCAGGACTCCTCTGCACCTGCACCAGCAGCAACATCGCTCCTCATCCGTCATGCCTACTCTGTAACTGCTCCACCAGCTAGATCATTACACATCAGTCAGGTCTACAGTGTAACTGCTCTGGCACATACATCACTCCACATTTGTCTGGCCGACTTTGTAACTGATCCAGTAGCTACATCAATCCCCATCTGTCCAATATTAATGAATTCAGTTTGAATAAATGTGAAGAAAGAGGCACCACATTCCTCTGGGGAAGAGAATTCCCACTCAAATTGCCTTTTGAGAATTTCTCCTCATCTCTCTTACAGTGTCAGACAGCAGGGAACCCTGTCCACATAAACAAGACATCCTAATCTGATCTCAACCCATTTGTCAGCATTAGGACATATCCCTGTCAATCCTTCCTATTAACATGTACAGCTTTTTAATTTGCATTTGAATTGTTGGATGAAAATTTGGATGAAAGGAAATCCACAATCTGGATGAAAATATTGTCCTTTTTATCTTTCTCCTCTCGCCTTAAGCCTTTGTCCTATATCTTTGGTCTTCCCAAACCTGGGAAAAAGACCTTGGCTATTCAGATTATCCATGCCTCTTAAGATTTTTCAAACATCCATTATATCACGTCTCGGCCTCCGATGCTTCAGAGTAAACAGGCCCCAGTCTGTCCAGTCTCTCCCTGTAACTCAATCCCTCCATTCCTGGTAATATCATTGTAAATCTTTTCTGCACCCTCTCATGTTTAACAATATCTTTCATATAGCAGAGAGAACTGGATTAAACACAATATTCGAAATCTGGCCTCACCAACGTCCTGTCCAGTCGCAACATGATCTTCCAACTCGTTTACTCAATGCGCTGAAAAATAAAGCATAACAAACGCCAACTTCGCGACCCTGTCTACATCCTACTCCACTTTCAAAGATCAATGAGCCTGCCCAGTTTTGATCAACAATACTCCCCAGGGCCCCAACATTAATTGCGTATGTCCTGCTCTATTTTACATTACTAAAATGCAACACTTCACATTTACCTAAATTTAACTTCATCTGTCCACTCCTTGGCCCATTGGCCCATCTGATCGAGGTCCCATTGTACTCTGAGGAAAACCTTGCAGGCCACTGCACCTCCAATTTTAAGGTTATCTGTGGACATAATGAATAGGCAAATATTCACATTCAAATCATTTATATAAATAATGAAAAGCAGTGGATTCAGCACTGCCTTTTGTGGCACATCACTGTCCATAGGCCTCCAGTCTGAAAATCAGTCCTCTACCACCCTCTGTTCCCTACCTTCACTCTAATTCTGTAGTAATTTGGCTAGCTATTTATGACCTAACGCTACTAACTTGTCTGCCATGCGGAATCCTTTAAAATGCCTTGCTGAAGCGTCTACGACACGGACAGCGTCTACCACACTGCCATCACCAATCTTCTTTGTCACCTCTTCACAAAAATGCAAGCAACTTTGTTATAATTTATTTCTCATGCACAAAGCCATGTCGACTATACTTCATCAGCCATTGTATTTGCAAATACATGTAAATCCTGCCCCGCTGAGTCCTCTCCAGCATCATGGCGACTAATGATGTCAGGCTCACTGATCTATAGTTCAGGACATTATTGCCTTTCCTCATCCCATGCTTCCGCGGTTCACTGTAGATGTTAATGTCACCGTGTTGGTGATAGGATCAATAATATAGGTCTCAGACTTGGTCAGGGTTAGGAAAAAGTCAGTCAGGATTCTTTAATCAGCTAATATTAACAAGTTTATGATCCAAACAAAGTCACTCAAACTACGAAGGAAAGATAAATGACAGTTTGGATATTATAAATCTGTGCTCCGATGTTTCCCATTCTGACACATGGGAATACTGGCACATGCACTCATTTGATAACAAACTGAAAAATAAAATCTCTGCAGAGCGTTAACTTTAAAGAATTTTGCCCAAATATTAATTGAACTCGTGACAAAAGGAAACACCAGTAATTGGCCCAAACATCATCCAGCTTTTGGAGCTATTCTGCTCTTACAAGCTCCGAGTAATGCGATTACTTTCTGGAACAGGTGGATGTAGCTGATTTCAATTTAACTCAGGCAGTGGGGATATTCTAGTGAATCCTCGACAGGAATCCTCCATGAGTGGTAAAGACAAATGAGGAGTTTTCAGCTCACACACATTGTTGGGAGTAGGAACACGGAGAGAGAGGGAACAACAGGCTGTTCCTTCTCGGGAAGATTACATGTTCCCCCGTCTGAGTTGAATCATACAATAACGTTATCCGGCCTCAACCTGAACCGTTTCTGAACTGTTACGGCTCCATCACATTCCCTGCTCCATGTCGGTACATCGTTTCTGCTCTTGGAAGCCCAGCTATTTATTTCAGAACAAATAGCGCCACTAGATTTGAAGATGTATTTATATGTTCTAGTATACTTTTAAAATACAATTTGTAATATCTTCACAATATCTGCATTTCAATCAATGCATCTTATTCTTACATTACTTTCCCACGATTATTCTCTCATAGAAGATACAATATTCATCAGGTATTCACCAGCTCAAAATCGTATATGATTAATAAGAACATTTCTCATTCTCAGGCCTAAACTTCTAATCGTACATGACGTAATGCCTTCATCGCAAGAACGAGCAAACAGAAACATCGTTGAAAAGTTTGAAAAGCAATTTGTTTTTTTCAATTGAGGGGAATTCGCAGCCACTCTCAGTGCATCAGAAACCGTCTCTACAGCTGCCTGGATAGATGCAGTAAAACATCATAAAGATCGGACCCAATACTCTTTGCAAGAAAAAGTATCATTTCATTTAATTTTCAAATCACGTGCAGAATGTACAGACCAACTTGACGCATTTTATGTACCAGGACACACGAATCACTTTGTACCATTGAGTTCTGCATTGCTTCCTCCAAAACACAAAATTCCCATCACCCACAGTGTACTTTTTTTTGGCGAAGGTTTATTCACTGCCCTCCCCTGCCATCCCATTGCAGTCGCTCTGCTCTACCCTGCCTGTATCACACTCCAGACGCTCTACCTCCACTTGAAATCTCATTGAATGGCTATCTTGCTGTATGAGCAAACTGAGCTTCAATCCATTCAGCCCCTTCATCCAAACCATTAATCTGGATTGTAAACTGTTGATGACACACTAATACCTGATGAATTCCACTAGTTATAGCTTTCCAACCTGAAAAATAAGTAATTATATCGACTCCGTATTTCCTGGTGGCGGACCACGGCTCTACTCTTCCTGTTTAACAGCCTAGAAATGTTGCATGGCCTTCTGATAAACTGTGTAGCTGATTGTCGATTTGTTTAGAACATAGAAACATAGAAAAATACAGCGCAGTACAGGCCCTTCAGCCCTCTATGTTGCGCCGACCGAAGCCTACCTAACCGACAGTAGCCCAATAACCTCCATATGCTTATCCAATGCCCGCTTAAATGACCATAAAGATGGAGAGTCCACCACTGCTACAGGCAGGGCATTCCATGAACTCACAACCGCTGAGTAAAAAATCTACCCCTAACATCTGTCCTATACCTACCACCCCTTAATTTAAAGCTGTGTCCGCTAGTAACAGCTGACTCCATACGCGGAAAAAGGTTCTCACTGTCAACCCTATCTAAACCCCTAATCATCTTGTACACCTCTATCAAATCTCCCCGAAACCTTCTTTTCTCCAATGAGAAAAGTTCCAAGTGCCTCAGCCTTTCCTCATACGATCTTCCTACCATGCCAGGAAACATCCTGGTAAACCTCCTCTGCACTCGTTCCAATGCCTCCACATCCTTCCTGCAGTATGGCGACCAAAACTGCACACAATACTCCAGATGAGGCCCCACCAGAGACTTATACAACTGCAACATGACCTCAGGACTCTGGAACTCAATCCCTCTACCAACAAAGCCCAGTGCACCATATGCCTTCTTCACAGCACTATTTAACTGGGTGGCAACTTTTAAAGATTTGTGTACATGGACACCAAGAGCCCTCTGCTCATCAACACTACCAGGTAGTCTACCATTAGCCCAGTAATCCATCTTCTTGTTACTCCTACCAAAGTGAATGACTTCACACTTAGCTACATTGAATTCCATGTGTCATCTTACTGCCCAGCTCTGCAACTTATCTATATCGCGGTGTAACTTGCCACATCCTTCTTCGCTGTCCACAACTCCACCGACTTTCGTGTCATCCGCAAACTTGCTCACCAAGCCTTCAAGCCCCTCCTCCAGGTCATTTATAAAAATGACAAACAGCAATGGTCCCAAAACAGATCCTTGTGGAACACCGCTCGTAACTGCGCTCCAAGATGAACATAGACAATCAACTGCTACCCTCTGTCTCCTTCCAGCCAGCCAATTCCTAATCAAAACCTCTAATGCCCCCTGAATGCCATACCTCCGTAGTTTTTGCATTAGCCTGCCATGGGGTACCTTATCGAACGGCTTGCTAAAATCCATATACACCACATCTACTGCTTTACCCTCGTCCACTTCCTTGGTCACCTTCTCAAAGAATTCAATAAGGTTTGTGAGGCACGACCTGCCCTTCACAAAACCACGCTGACTATCCTTGATCACATTATTCCTATCCAGATGTTCATATATCCTATCCCTTACAATTTACTCTAAGACTTTGCCCACAACAGAAGTGAGACTCACTGGCCGATAGTTACTCGGGCTATCCCTGCTCCCCTTCTTGAACAAGGGGACCACATTCGCTATCCTCCAGTCTTCTGGCACTATTCCCGAAGACATCGATGACCTAAAAATCAAGGTCAATGGCTCCGCTAACTCCTCCCTGGCTTCCCAGAGGATCTTAGGATAAATGCCATCAGGCCCAGGGGACTTATCTATTTTCATCCTTTCCAGTATTCCCAGACCTCTTCCCTACGTACCTGAAGGCCATCCATTCTAAACACTTGTGACTCAATATTCACATCAGCAACAGTGTCCTGTTCCTGTTTCTGATCTCAGCAATCCTCCATTCGGGGCATTTGTTGTCAGATGATCATGTGGAGTTCGTAATATCAATGATACTGATCGGTCAGCGTTTAAAAGATGAACACAGAAGATAGACAAACATGTTCGGGATGGCTACACAGTATCCTATTAGCCTGATGAACTTGCTTCCTTAACAACAGAACCAATAATCTTCATCATTAATTTCATTTATGGCTGTTTTGTTGAAAATTTGCCACAGTCACTACACCCTAAAATATGTGATTGTCTTTGAGAGGTGACCTGATAGAGTTTATAAAAAAACATGAGGTGCATGGATAGGGTAAATAGGCAAGGTATTTTCCCTGGGGTAAGGGAGTCCAGAATTGGAGGGCATGGGTTTAGGGTGAGAGGAGAAATATATAAAAGAGACCTAAGGGGCAACTGTTTCATGGAGGGGGTGGTACGTGTATGGAATGAGTTGCCAGAGGAATTGGTGGAGACTGGTACAATTGCAACATTTGAAATGCATCTGTATGGTTATATGAATAGGAGGGGTTGGAATGGATTTTGCATGTGGGACTAGTTCTGGTTGTGATATATGGTCAGCATAGATGAGTTAGACCGAAAGGCCTCTTTCCATGCTGTACATCTCGAGGACTCTATGACTCTATGGCCCAGTCTTCACTGTTCCCTGAGGATGAGAATACGACAGACGGCACAACCCTAAGGAAATAGCAACATCCTAATCTCAATGTTAAATGGGAAACCTTTAAATTTAGAAGTGTATAAACCTCACAGCAAGTCAGCTTCCCCTTTTAAAAAATTAGGGCACAACCAATAGGAAAGACATAGACCATTCAGCCCTCAAACCTATTCCACATTCCCATTGACTCCGTTCCACTGCTGTCTTAGTTAGACATTTCAGATAGAGTAAACCATAGAGTGTATGAAATTGGTGCAAAACTATACTGTTTGGTTCATCAAGTCTGATCTGCTGTTCAGTCATGGCTAACATGTTTCTCAACTTACCTTGATCCTCTTATCAATTAAAAAGTATCTATCTCTGTCTGAAAGACAGAACTGAGTCTGTGTCTCTATGTCTATTTGCATGTGTGTGTTTCAGCTTATTGGCAGGAGGCAGAGGGTGATGGAGGAAGGTTGACGCTAGGACTGGAGGCCTGTGACCAGTGGCGCTCTCCAGGGATTGCTGCTGGATCTCACTTTTTATTGTCATTTATATCAATGATTTAGATGAGAATTATACAAAGTATGGTGAGAAAGTTTCCAGATGACACCAAGATTAGTTACATAGTGGAAGGTGAAAAGGTTACATAAGATTACAAAGAGGTCATGCTTATTTGGATCAATTAATCATAGAAATGTACAACACAGAAACGGACGCTTTGGTCAAACTCATTCCTGCCAACCAGATGTCGAAGATTAACTTCGGTTCATTTTCCAGCATTTGTACCATATCCCTCTTAACCCTTCCAATTCATGTGCCTATCCAGATGCAGTTTAAACCTTGTAATTGTACCATCCTCCACCACTTCGTCTGGCTGCTCATTTCATACACATACCAACTTCTGTGTTAAAATGGTCCCCTTAGGTCCCTTTTATATCTTGTCCATCTCACCTTAATTCTATGTCCACAATTTTGGATTTCCCAACTCTGGAGTAAAGACCCTGACTATTTACCCTATCCATGGTCTTCATGGTTTTGTAAACATCTGGAGTGTGCAACTTTGATCACAAACAACTCGAATGGCTGTGTTTTCAGTAAACCTGGACCTAAATTCTGAAAATCAATACTGACTCCTCTTCCTTTTTCATCACATCACAATTCTGAAGACATTTGAACAACTTCTTCAGCCAAATTAAGAAACACCTCTGTGGGATTTGAATCTAGACTTTTGGGCTTAGAGGTAGTCACACTGCCACCACTTGGCATTAAACCCTAAAGCTGCAAAATTGTTCTCATGTGAGGTTTGTGCATCACCCTGTTTTGAAATACCGTGACATAACTCCGTGACAGGCAGGACATGAATGCAGACCTTCTAGTCCAGATTGAGAGACCTAATACGCAATTTCAGGTATTGTAATCTAACCCAGAGCTCTGGCTCAGAGGCATGGGCGTTACCCACTACACAAGTCTTAAACCATGCCCAGATTTTGGGTCACGTTTTAAATGTCAGCTTTCAGCTCGGAATGGATTCATTAAAATTTGGTTAACTTTACTGAATTACACAGTTAAATTAATTATATTGTTAAAGAGATGAAAGGTACTCACCTCAACTCTAGGATGTTGAGTTTATGTGTGCTGCCTTCGAGATAAACTATTAAGATCTTCAATTGCTTGGCTATGATTTCCACCTTAAGTGGCTATTGTCTGTCGTCTGCAATATGAGAGATAAACATCCTGAAGACACACTCTGCACGACAAAAGATCTGGAGTAGATATTAATCAATAAACACCAGAGATGAGCAAAGGGCATACCTTCTGGATCAAAAATACCAATCACTATTTCCTGCCTCGAACGTGAGACTGCCCTCTTCTTAAACCACAATGGACTCCAAGGCAGCTGATTACTGTCCAGCCTTTCTTCCCCAGTACTATCACTCAGCGGGCTGAGGAGTGGCAGATGGAGTTTAATTTCAATAAATACAATGTATCGCAATTTCGTAAAACATACAAGAAGAGGGCATCTAAGTGTAAAAGTCGGGCCATTAGTCGATTTGTAGAACAGAGAGATCTAGGATTCTGGTGTATTTCTTTGAAGTTTTCATCATGTGTAGGCAGGGTGGGTATGAAGGCATTTTACTTGCTGGCCTTCATTGCTCAGACCTTTGAGTACAGGAGGTGGGAAATTATCTTCAGGTTGAGCTGGACATTCTCTCCTGAAGTACTGTGTAGTTCTGGTCACCCAGTTACATTGAGGATATTATTAAACTGGAGAGTGTTCAGAAAAGATTTATCAGTTTCTTGCTGGGAATCGTCTGCTTAAGTTATAAGGACAGGCTCGATGGACTAGGACTTTTTCCACGGCAGCGTAGAAGGTTGCAACCTTATCAACCTTATAGAGGTTTATAAAACAATGAGGTGTATAGATAATGTCGAATGGCAGGTGTCCTTTCCACAGGGTGGTGGATTTCTAGACTAGAGGGTAATTTTAAGATGACAGCAGAAAGGTATACAGAAGACATAGTGTCATAGAGCTACCCAGCTCTACCCAAACTGTCCCTGCCAAACAAATGCCCTACGTTAATGTAGTTCCATTTGCCATCATTTGGCCCATGTACCCCTAAACACTTCCTATTTATGTGCCCGTCCAGATGCCTTTTAAACGTTGCAATTGTCCCAGCCTGCACAACGTTCTCTGGCAGCCCGTTACATACAAAGCACCCTCTCTTTGAAAGCGTTGCCCCTTAGATCCCTATTAACTCTTTCCCCTCTGAACTTCAACCTAGATTTCTCCTCTAGATTTGGTACGGGCTACCCTGGGGGAAAGACCTTGGCTATTATCACGATCCACTCCACTTGTGAGTATATAAACCTCTTTGATTACCCCTCAACCGCTGATGCTCCAGGGAAAATAACTCCGGCATATTCAGCCTCTCCATAAATGTCAAAATATCCAACCCTGGCAAAATATTTGTAATTTGTTTCTGAATCCTTTCAGGTTTCACACATCCTTCTTCAAAGTGCGAGACGATAATTGCACGAAGTATTCAATAGTGGCCGAACCAATCTCCTGTACAGCCGCAATATGCCCTTCTAACTCTTACATTCAGTGCACTGTCAAACAACGACAAACATATCAATCGCCTTCTTCACTATCTTATATACCTGCCTCTCCACTTTCAAAGTACTATGGACCTGCACTCCAATGTCTCTTTTTTAGCAACATTAAATGTATAACCCAAGCCTTGATTTTCCTTTTCAAAATGCAGAACTTCACATTTATCTAACTTAAACTCCATCTGTAACACGTCAGCCCATTGGTTCATCTGATCAAGATCCCATTATACTCTGTGGCAATCATTTTCTCTGTCCACTGCACCTTCAATTTTGGTGTCAAATATGAACTTACTACCCATACCTTCTGTGTTCACGTTCAAATCATTTATGTCAATGACAACGGCAATGGAATCAGCACCAATCATTGTGGCACACCACTGGTCACAGGCCTTCAGTCTGAAAAACAACCCTCCACCACTTCCCTCTGTCTTCCACACTTGAGCCAGTTCTGCATTCAAATGGCTAGTTCTCCTTGTATTCCATGAGATCTCACCTTGCCAACCCGTCTATCAAATGCATTAGTGAAGTCAATATAGGTAACGTCCACTGCTCTGCCCTCATGATGCTTTTGTTAATTCTTAAAGAAGAAAGTAATCAAGTTTGTGAGACATGACCTCCCAAGCACAAAGCCTATGCCTTATCAGTCCTTGCCTTTCCAAATACATGTAACTCCTGTCGTTAGGATTCCCTCTAACAACTTACCCACCACCGATGTCAGGCTCACTGGCCTATTGTTTCTTGTTTTTTTTCCTTGCCTGTTTGTTTAATAATGGCACCATGTTCGTCAGCCTCGTGTCTTCCAGCACCTCACATGTGGCTATTGATGATAAGAAAATCTCATCAAGATTTCCAGCAGTCACTTCTCGAGCTTCCCACAGAGTTCTTGCTTGTACTTATTCAAGACCTATGATGTGCATTGCGATTACACATCATTTGCTTCGTGTATGGCATGACCATTCTCAGAAGTGATGGATGTGGGTAAAGTTACAATGTTTAAAAGACATTTTATTAAGTAAAAGGATAAGAGAATGTCTGGAAAAATATGGTCCAAGCGCAGGAACGTGGGACTGGTTTAGTTTGAGATTATTTTTAGCATTGAGTGTATTGGCTGAGAGATCTGTTTTCAACGCTATGGTTCCATGTGTCTTTGTATGTCCGTGCTTGTCGATTTGTGTGTGTCTATTTGTGTATCTCTATGTATCTATCTCTCGGTATGTTCTGCATTTGTGTGTGTGCGTATTTTTGTATCTCTATTTCTGTTTTGTTTTGGGGTGAATCATTCAATGGGGTTCAAAGCCTCCCTTCCTCCCTCTCCCTCTCCCTCTTTTGCTAAAAGTAATACTATGCCATGCTTCGCTGGTGTATATTAGGACATTTCAATCCTTTCTTAGATGTAAGGTTATTTGTCAGGGTAAGTCACTAAACATTGCATTTTACATGATGTGTGTGTATACGTGTGTGTGTGCATGCATGTATTAATGTGTGTCTCTATGTGTTTGCATCTCTCTGTGCGTGCAGCTGTGTGTATGTATGTTCCTCTGTGTGTGTGTGCATGATTTTGTAAATCTCGTTGTGTCTGTGCATGTCCTTTTTCTGTGTGCGTGCTTGTGTGTACAAAAAATACCATGCAAGGACTGCAGAAAACACTGCATTGGACAAACAGGAAGACAGTTAACGATCGGTATACACGAACACCAACTAGCCACCAAACGACACGACCAGCTATCCTTAGTAGCCACACACACAGACGACAAGCAACATGAATTCGACTGGGACAACACTACCATTATAGGGCAAGCCAAAGAGAGAACAGCCAGGGAATTCCTAGAGGCATGGCACTCATCCACAGACTCTATCAACAAACACATCGACCTGGACCCAATATATCGGCCACTACAGTGGACAGCTCGAACTGACAACCGGAAGCGGTAGAGACAGGCCACTATAAATGCCGGAGAAAACAGCACAGAAGCGCTTCACAGGAGGCTCCCAAGCACTGAGGATGTCACCTAAACAGGGGACGAAACGTTTGCAAGACGAATTACCAGCTCGGCGAACAGAACCACAACAAAATACCGGATATGACAAAACCTTTATCGAGTATGTCATGTGAATGAATAATGCTCCAGCAACATTTCAGACTCAGGAACAGAATTGTGGCCAGATGAACAAATTGTGTAGTTTATCTGTATGATGTAGTGATCTTCAGGAAGCGATTTAAAGCTGACATGTTACAGCTGGCAGAGCATGTTGAACGATTACAAGAAGCAAACTTGGTAATAAACTTAAAGAAAACAGAATTCTCGAAGGCAGAGGTGATGTTCTTGGGACATTACATTGGACATGGAAGGTTGACCCCATGGAAAACAAAGACGAAGGGCTTTGAGAAATCTCCACTACGATCCTGGAAGAATTAAATCCTTTGATTTTTTAGAACTGAGTGGATTCTATCTGAAGTTTGTTCCAAATGTCAGCAGCATATTGGCACCATTGATGGATTTACTAAAGAAGAACACAAAAGTTTGGTGGGCAGAACAATTCCAGGAGTCATTTGAGAATTTAAAATCAGTTTTAATCACCGCAACAGTTTGAGCTACACCAAATATTTTGAAACCCTTCGAAATTTGTGTTTGATGCTCCGGATTTCGGGGTCAGAGATGTATTGGTACAGAAGGATGATGATGGAATTGAATGTCCAATTAGCTACTTGTTGAAAAAAACTCAATACTCACCAGAAAATAAAACAACATTTTCATTATTGAAAAAGAATGACTGAGTTTGTTACTGACCTGACAACATTTTAATGATTATATGACAATCAAATTGTTGTAGACGGTTGTGGACAAAAACGAATATCCTCTACCACTTTTTTGGAATATTTAAAGAGCCGAATATGATATTATTTTATTGGAGTCTTATGTTACCAACTTCAAATTTACAAAATGTACATGGTGTGGGTCCCAAAAATGTGATAGCAGATGTGTTATCGCAGATTTAAAGGAAAAAAGTATGGATAAGATTTGAGTTATTCCAGTGTTAGACATGTGTGCCTAAATAATATGAATGATGTAACTGAAATTAATACTTTTGGATTTCATAATACTTGGATTAAGAATTAGAGGAAAAGAAATGAAACCATCTTTTCTTTCTGATTGTTCATTTTTTTTCGAAAGGTGGGAGGTATTATGTAGACTAAGACATATCTGGTCACTTTAAAACAGAACGGGTTTTGCTGAATAGAAGCTAAAGGTCAGGCTGTTCCACATGTCAAAAGTAGCTGGGAAATTGATACCTGGGACTTGGTTGCTGTTTTGACGACAGCAATTCAAATACAAACAAAGAGTTTAAATAACGCTCAGGATACCAGAAGCCAACGAAATGTTACTATTATTGTTTGGACACCTGGACAGCAATCAAATTATGAGAATTATTGTATCATGGGCAATATATAAACTCAGCATTTTGAACACTGGAGAGAGAGCCACTGCCATCCAACAGCAGAGTAACTGCTGTAGAGCAGGAGTGCGAACTGGCCATCTTATACACTCTCTGTGAAAGACACATGTTCATGTAAACCTACTTGCAGAAAACGAAACATGTACCAGTGAGATCAGCAGCTGGAAGAATGAGCACAGCGGGAAAGATGGAGATTGTGTGGTCTTGAAATTGGAACGTTTAATATGTGGGTTGTTGGAACAACATATTTTTACAGAGTTGGAGTCGGATAGTAAGTAGTTAAGAAAAGTAGTGGGCGGCACGGTGGCACAGTGGGTAGCGCCGGAGACCCGGGTTCATTTCCCGCCTCAGGCGACTGACTGTGTGGAGTTTGCACGTTCTCCCCGTGTCTGCGTGGGTTTCCTCCGGGTGCTCCGGTTTCCTCCCACAGTCCAAAGATGTGCAGGTTAGGTGAATTGGCCACGCTAAATTGCCCGTAGTGTTAGGTAAGGGGTAGATCTAGATGTAGATGTAGGGGTATGGGTGGGTTACGCTTCGGCGGGGCGGTGTGGACTTGTTGGGCCGGAGGGCCTGTTTCCACACTGTAAGTAATCTAATCTAACTAAAAAAAAAAAAAAAAAGGGGGGGCTTGTATGTGTGAATAGTTGTTGTTTACTGTTTACTATTAAAGTTAAGAAACTAACTTATTATATTTTGTTTAAATCGTGGAATTTAGGAGATATGTCACTCATATTTTAACAGATTGCGGGTTGAGGCGAGCTTTCTGGAGTTTGGTTTAAATTAACGGAGGGGTTCGACTCCACCTTGTAAAAGTCCATCCACGTCATCCCCATTTCCCTGCAGTTGACCCATATCGTTCTAGTCCTTTCCTATCTACATATGTATCCAAATGCTTTTGAAATGTCGTTAATGTACCCCCCACCCCAACCACATCAGCTCATCCACGTACCATCCTTTGTGTAAAGAAATGGCCCCTCAGGTTCCCTTTTATTCCTTCCCCTCTTAACGTAAACCGATCCCCTCTCGTTCTTGATTCTCGACACCGTGCAAAAAGACTGAGAGCATTAACCCTATCCATACCTCTCATGATCTTATACAACTCTATATGGACCCCGCTCAGTCTCCTAAACTCTAAAGAAAATGTCCCAGCTTAACTAACCTCTCCCTATAACTCAGGCTATTGGCTCCTGGCAACGTCCTTGTAAATTTCTTCTACACCCTTTCTAATTTCATAACATCCTCCCTCTAACAAGGTGACAAAAACTGAACACAATACTCCAAGTGCGGCCTTACCAAAGTCCTGTGTAACTACAACATAACTTCCCAACTTCTATACTCAATGCCCTGATTGACGAAGGACAGTATGCCAAAAGCCTTTTTCACTGCCCTGTCTGCCTGAGACTCCAATCTCAGAGAACTGTGCACCTGAAAGCCAAGGTCTCTCTGCCCACTACATCCCTTAAGACCCTTCCATTCATCGTGAAACACCTACCTTGTTTTGAGTTTGCAAAATGCAAGACTCACACATTTATATTAAGGTCTATTTGCCATTTCTCGGCCCACTTGCCCAACTGATTAAGGGCCGTTTACAATTTCTCATAAACTTCCTCTTACTTTGATCACGCTACGACGTTCTTTAGTGTCATCCACAAACTTACTAATCATACCTTATACCTTCTCAACCAAATAATAGATAACAAACACCTATGGACCCAGCCTCCAGTCTGACAAGCATCGTTCCACTAAACCCTCTGCTTCCTCCCATCAAGCCAACTGTGTATTCAATTGGCCAGTTCCCCCAGCATTCCACGCGATGTAACCTTCCAGAAGAGCCTGCCATGTGGAACTTTGTCAAAGGCCTTACTGAAATCCATGCAGACTACGTCTACCGCTCTGTCCTCGTCAAACTTCTTGGTCACTTCATCAAAGAGCTCGAACAAATTAGGGAAGCATGTTCTCCCACTCACAAGACAATGCTGACTGCTGCAAATCAAACCTTGTGTAAGTAATGGGAGCAGACAATGGTATGCTGTCCTTCATTGTAAGATGATGCGAGTACATAAGTAAAGCCATCTTCCTGCTGTTGTAGAGCCTTGCTGGGAGAGCATTTGGGGCACTCTGTGCACAATTGACCACCTTTGTAAGGAATGATCTCCTTACAACAGATATTGATGATGGTAACATGAGGATAGAGTGAATAAGCTGAGTGTTTAATCTGTAGAGCTGTGAGAGACAAAGAAATGGTGATGCTGAAACACGAGGAGTGGCAGCGATCGCTTGTTTCCAAAAGAGACATTGATAGGGAGAGAAATTCCATCATTTAGCCAGGATTGATTAGTTTGATGTATTTTTACGTGTACCTCAGTACAGGGAAAAGTCTTCATTAATGAGCAGTGGAGGCAGATCATAGTAAGCATGGCCAGTCAGATTATCGGGTGGAAATAGACTTGGACAGAGTAAGACATACAGGTTACACTGCACAGGACGTGCACTAGACAAGATCAGCAATATTTGAACTTAGATAGTCCATTCATCACTCTAACGCGCCTTTACTAATAGTTTATATGCCTTAATTAACTCTCCCATACTGAATGCCATATTGTTCACAATCCCCAACAGCAGCCAGAATACCTTCCATCTGAAACAGGTAACCATTCCCACCAGATTCCGCCCTACAGCAGGCTGTCTTCTTGGAAATGAAAGGTGCCTTTTTGAGACTTCACACAAGATATATATATCTTCTCTCCTCACCGCGAGAAAACCACGTAAAAGTCCCACGTGTGTTTCATGAGCAACGGAGCCACGAGGAATAACGTGGAACAGTCTGTCTGTGTACCCTCTGCTCCACTTGTTCATCATGTTAAAGCATCAGTTAGGAGACAGTGAAGACTACCCATGCTGGAGATCAGAGTAGAGAGTCGATTGCTGGAAAAGCACAGTAGGTAAGGCAGCATCCGAGGAGCAGGAGAATTGATGTTTCGACCATAAGCCGTTCATCAGAAATCAGCATCAATTATCTCATTCTGTCCTGGTATAAGTGCGTTGAGGGGGAATTGCCTCCTCCTATTCCAGTGGAAGTGACTCAAGAGGCTGAATGGTCTCATCATATTCCTGTGTCAGTGACTCACCAGACTGACTGGCTTCTTCCTCATCCGATTGGACAAGGCCAGGGGCCTGACTGGGTTACCCCTGGTTCCTGTTTATCAGTTCGATGTGCTAACAAGTGTGATGATGCTGCAGCTTTAAGAGGTTATTTTGTCCTGGATTCTTTTAAGAGAGAGATTGACCGATTGTTACAAAGCTGGCTACTTCAGACCACTTCAGTAAACAGCTAGGGGGGCCTTGGGTTTATTTTAATGCAGTCTGAATGGGTGTGGCCAGCTCTCACAGATTAGGATCTCTCGGCTTTGCTTTTTCATTAGCATCAGAATCTATTGGGGTCTACACAGAGTTGGAAAATTCAGTGGATGTCTCCTGGCTGCTACTCTCTCTGAATTTTCTCTTGATGCTGTTTTTAAATCCTAGATTGGAGAAATTTTTGTGACGATCTGTGTCTGAATATTCCTTTTTGCCAGGGGCTGTGTTTATGCGATATTCCTGTATTGGAACAGTTCATTAGTAATAGTTACTAGATCTATTATTCTGTTAACGTCTCCAATAAAATTTCGTTGTTGTAAATTCCTCTTTCTTTGGTTTAATTTTATCTTTCGTGTTTAAATAAATGGTGGTTTGCTTCACACCGAGTAGTTTGATCTTGCATCTGGAAGAGACACTTTACATTTCCTGTAAAATAAGAAAACGTTAGAGCTTAGGCTACTGCCTTCAAATATTTTCGAGGGGCTCCAATGTGATCCATCACAGTAGACTCCTTCTCTTTCTGAGTAATAGGCAGGAGGCACTCAATGGGCTGACCCTGTTCTTTTCCAATAGTGTCAATGGGCTGAATGACTTCCTCATATTCCTGTGAAACCAGCGTGAGGTACTGAATGAACTCTTGTTTCACTGTGGAAGTGTGCAGAGTCAGGCAGTGCTGTTACGTGAATGTTACAGACAATTAACAGAACAAACCTGAGTGGTGTCTGGACCTTGCTGCACATGGACACAGACCAGTTCAGGAGCTGTTGGGGACAAAACGCTCAGAACATTTTGGAATCTTCATTGACCATCCCCACATTCTGATCTTTTGGTGGGGAGGGTGGGGGCACGGAGACATTGGTGAAGCACCTGAAGCTGTTTGTGATGAGGAAGTTGCAATGAGGATCTCCCACAGACGTGACCCATGACTGAGATAATGAACATCTGTCTTTTTGCCATGTTTGACTCCAAACACCGGAGAGCTTACTCTGATTCCCATTAAGTCCAGTTTTGTTAAGCTCCTTGATGTCAACAGAAGTTAACCACTGACTTGATATCAGGGCCAGTCATTATTACCTGAACCGTTTGGTCAAGCTCTTTTGTTCATGTCAAGAAGCCATGATATAGGAGCGGCAAGTGTTTTCTTCAAACAGGTAGAATTGTATTTCAGGATTTCTCTTCTGAAGAGTGTTCGGGGAGCTCGATTACTGAAAGTATTTGAAGAGGAGGTGGATGGATACTGATCTGTCAGAGATTTGAGGGCAATGAAGAATTGGGTATGAAAGTGGATTTGAGACCAAGAGAAGATCACGATCTTAGTGAAGGGCAAGGCAGGCTTGGGGAATGAACGACCTGCCCCTGTTCCTGATGTTTTCACATTCTGTTATTGGAAAGTTAGTGGGTGTTATTTTCATGGATGTTCTGTTATTGTATATTGCAGTCAGGGCGACTAGACAATTTTGTGAGCCATTGCTTGATGAGGTATGTGGGCTGTATTCACAGTGAATCTGGGTCGACAACATGACCAAAAAATGAAGTACAAGTTGCAGAGAGGGGAAGCTCTATGAAGAGAGATGAGCGGCCCCTTTCATACCCGTGCCTGGATTTTCCAATTGTATTCCGCAAATCACTTTAAAGCGTGTGTGACAGTCGTGAGGGGCTGAATGGTCTCCTCTGTTTCTGTGCACCAGTTCATAGGAGTAAGTAGCCTCCAACTGTTTCTGCCTCGCAGGTTTGAGGGGCTGAATGGAACACAGAAACCTGGGACTGAGGAGCAGGAGTGGGTCATTAGATACTTTGAGCCTTCTCCACCAGGCACTAAGATCGTGGCTGATCAGGTTGGGGTTTCAGCTCCATTTTCCTGTCTGCATCCCATTATGTATAACTCACTTCTCTGTCAATTATTTAACTAATGCAGCTTTCTATCAATGTGAACATAGAGGAACGATAACCTTCCAGTGAAGTGAATTCCGACTTGAAAGGTCCTTTCAGAATTTTTCATCATCCCTCTTTGTAGAATCAGAGAGTCATGCAGAACGGAAACAACCGTTAGTCCAATTGGTTCACTCCGATCAGACTGCAATTCTGATCTAGTCTCTCATTTGCCAGCATTTCGCCAATATCCCTCCTCTTTCAGATACTTTTTAAATGTGCGATTGTAACCGCCTTCACCACTTCCTCTGACAGCACTTTCTGTACACACACCACTCTCTGTGTGAAACATTTATCTTCAGGTCCCTTTTAAATCATTCGCCCTCTCGCCTTCAACCTATGCTCTCTTGTTCTGGACCCCCATAACCTGGGAAGCAGAGCGTAGCTGTCAGAATATCCATGCCCCTGATGATTTTATAAACTCTATAATGTCACCCGCCAACTTCTGACACTCCAGGGGGAAACACCTCAACCTAATCAACCTCTCCCTAAAGCTCAAACCTCCAGTCCTGGAACATCCGTGTAAGTCATTTCTGCATAAAACCGAGTTGCACGCAGTATTCTTAAAGTGCCCTCACAAACGTCCTGTACAGATGCAACATGCCACCACAACTCCTATACTCAATGTTCTGACGATTAAGGCAAATGTGCCAAATGTGTTCTGCACTACTCTCTCCACCTACGACTCCACTCTCAAGGAACATTGTACCTGCAGCCCATGTCCCTTTGCTCCGCAACACGTCCCAGGACCTTAGTATTAATTGCATAATTTCTGCCCTGATTTGCGTGCTCAAAATGCAAAACCTCGTATTTATCTAAATTAAAATTCATCTGTCACTCCTTGCCCCTTTGTCCCATCTATTTGTGGTCTCGTTGCACTCTGAGATAATCTACGACACTACCTTCCTTATGTAATCTATAAACGTACTAACTATGGCCCCGATATTCACATCTAAATCCTTTACATAAATGCTGTAATGCAGTGAATTCAGTACTGATTCTTGCAGCACACTGCTGCTCACAAGCCTCCAGGCTGAAAAATATCCCTCTTCCTTCAAGCCAATTGTGACTAGCTTCTTCTGTATCCCACGTGACTGAAATTTACTAATCTACCAATCAGAATGAAATACTAGCTATGAAGAGAGGCTGAGTAGGTTAGGTTTATTTTCACTAGAAAAAAGGAGATTGAGTGGGGACCGGATTGAGGTTTGCAAAATCATGACGTGTATTGACAGGGTGCTTAGAGACGAGCTTTTTCCCAGCGTGAAGGATTCAATAATGAGAGGTCGTACTTTCAAGGTGAAAGGTGAGGTGTTTAAGGGGGATACACGCGGTAAGTACTTCATTCAGACGGTGGTGTGCGTTTGGAATGCGTTGCTAGCAGAAGTGGTAGTGGCAGGCACGGCAGATTCATTTAAGATGCGTCTAGACAGATGTATGAGTAGGTGGGGAGAGAGGGATAGAGATGATTAGGAATTGACTGACAGATTTACACAGTACATTTGGATCGGCTCAGGCTTTGAAGGCGAAGGGCCTGTTCCTGGGCTGTAAATTTTCTTTGCTCTTTGTTCTATAAATGAACACCTTGCTGAAGTCCATACAGACAATGTCTACCAAACTGCCTTCATCGATCTTCTTTGTCACGTCTTCAAAAATCTCAACCAAATTAAAGAGACATGATTTCCCATGCAGAAAGCCACGTTGTCTACTCTGATCAGCCCTTGCCTTCCCAAATGTATGTAAATGCTATCCCACAGCATTTTTCATGAGCAGAGGGATTGAATTCAAGAGTCGTGAGGTGATGTTGCAGCTGTACAGGACTTTAGTTAGGCCACATTTGGAGTACTGTGTGCAGTTCTGGTCGCCTCACTTTAGGAAAGATGTGGAAGCTTTGGAGAGGGTGCAGAGAAGATTTACCAGGATGTTGCCTGGAATGGAGAGTAGGTCGTACGAGGATAGGTTGAGAGTTCTCGGCCTTTTCTCGTTGGAACGGCGAAGGATGAGGGGTGACTTGATAGAGGTTTATAAGATGATCAGAGGAATAGATAGAGTAGACAGTCAGAAACTTTTTCCCCGGGTACAACAGAGTGTTACAAGGGGACATAAATTTAAGGTGAAGGGTGGAAGGTATAGGGGAGATGTCAGGGGTGGGTTCTTTACCCAGAGTGTGGTGGGGGCATGGAATGCGCTGCCCGTGGGAGTGGTAGAGTCAGATTCATTGGCGACCTTTAAGCGGCATTTGGATAGGTACATGGATGGGTGCTTAATCTAGGATAGAAGTTCGGCACAACATCGTGGGCCGAAGGGCCTGTTCTGTGCTGTATTGTTCTATGTTCTAAGTTCTATGTTCACAGAATCCCTTCCAACAACTTACCCACCACTGACATCAAGCTCACCGGTCTATAGTTCTCGGCTTTTTGGGTCACCTTTTCCTTTTCTAGTCCCCCCCTCCACTGCTCACAACAAATGTCAAATGTAACCAGGTTGGTGTTATCGCCGATGACATCGCTCTCAGACTGGGTCAGGGTAATTTTACGAACAAGTCAGGCTAGTTTCATTAATCTGCTAAAACAACGCGTTTATGATCAAGAGTAGTGTTATTCAAACTGTGCTGAAATGATGAATGGGAAAGTGTTTGGATATGGCAAATAGATAATCAATAATTCCCTTTCTAAAAACACTGACACACATACACACACGCGCGCGCGCGCACATATACACAAATGAAATTTCTGCAATTTTAACTTGAAAGAACTTTGTCCAGATATTATTGTAACTCATGACAAAAAGAAAAGTTGCGAGATTGTCCAAAACGTTATTCTGCTTCTGAAGATATTGTACTCATATAGCTGCTGGCAATGGGATTTCATCCTGGAAGAGTTGAATTTTGCTGAATTCCCTTTGCTTTAGGCAGTGCGTAGATACCAATGGATTCTTGTCAGGATCTCCCAAAGAGTAGCACGGTGGTTAGCACTGCTGTCTCAGCACCAGGGACTTGGGGTCGATTCCAGCCTTGGGTGACTGTCTGTGTGGAGTTTGTACTATCTCCACATTTTTGTGTGAGCTTCTAATGGGTGATCCAATTTCCTAACACAGCTCAAACTGTGTAGCTTCTGTAGATTTTTCATGCTAAATTGTCCATAGTGTTCAGCGGTTTCTAGGTTAGGTGCATTAGTCAGGGGTAAATATAGGGAAATGGGTTGGGAAGGTTGGTATAGACTTGTTGGGCCGAAGGGTCTGTTTCAACACAGCAGGGATTCTATCAAAATACGTTTGGTAACGATGACTGTAGAGAGTTTTTATTAGCTTGCACACATTGCTGTGATGAGGAACAATGAAGGAGAGAGAGTGTAATAGACCGTTCTTTCTCGGGCAGATTACATTTTCTCCCTCTCTGAGTTGAATCACACAGTAATATCATCCTCTCCCAAACTGGATCATGTGAGGTCTCCTCGTACATTGTCCAAACTATGTCTCCATCACATTCCCTGTTCCATGTAGGTGCATCATTGCTGCTATCACACACAGAGCTATACCCGTAGCAGAAAATGATCTCAGCCGATTTGAAATTTGTTTACATGGCCCTGCATCATTAAGAAATAAAATATTTAACTTATTCAGAATACCTGTGTTAAAATTCATGCATTTTACATAAATACATAAATTGCTGGAAAAGCTCGGCAGGTCTGTCACCATCCAGATGCCTTTTACATGCCAGAGTTTTACCAGCATACACGACTTCCTCTGGCAGCTCATTCCATACGCACACCACCCTCTGTGTGAAATGGTGTCCTTTAGGCCTCATCAAAATCTTTCCCCTCTCACTTTCCACAATTCCCTCTCGTTTTGGACACCCCTAACCTGGGGAAAAGTCCTGACTACTCACCCTATCCATGACCATTCTGATTTTATAAACATTTACTGCTGTGAAATGTGACTTCAATCAACACGAATAGCTGTGCTTTCAGTCATCCTGGGCCTAAATTCTGAAATTCAATACTGACACTTCTTCCTTCTCCATCAAGCCACCATTCTAAATCCATTCTAATCAGTTTGTTCAGATGTATCAGCAGACTCATCTGTGGGATTTACACCTAGACCTTTGTGCCCGGAGATAGGGACACTAGCACCACTCCCAATACCCATAAATCTGTCACAGTATTCTCCTGTGTGTTTGTTCATCAGCTTGTTCTGACATGCTGTGACATAACTCTGCAATAGGCAGGACTTGAATCCGGGCCTTCTAGTCCAGAGCTAGGAACACTGCCACACAAGTTCAGGAATTGGAATCAAATCCAGAGCTCTGGCTCAAAGACGGGGACACTACCCATTTCACTACCATACCCAGATTTTGGGTCATATTTTAGTGCCCGCTTTCAGATCGGTGTGGATTTATTATAATCAGGTTACCATTATTGAACTACAATACAACACTTTGTATTATTAAACAAATGCAAGATATTTGTCTCAACTGCATGATGTTGAGTGTACGTGCTATGTCATCGAAATTAACTATGAACGTCTTTAATCGCTATTATCTGTTGGCTGCAATATTAGGGAAAACATCCTGCAGACACGCTCTGCCCAATGAAGTGTATCAAATGGATATTTGCTACTGAACACCAGAGATGGAGAAAGAGCATAATTTCTGGTCACAAAACACCGATCAGTATTACCCAACTCTCACGTGTGTCTGCCCTCTTCCTAAAACCATGAAATGACAGCAAGCCGCTGATTACTGTCCAGCCGTTCCTCCCCACTGACTGTGTCTGCAACCTGTCCCCCCTCATTAACCACACAAGGCAATCCAAGCTCAGGTTCTTTGTGAAAATCAAGGCTGGAGTGTGCAGGCCTCCTGGAGAGGGGGATGGGCATTTTAAAATTGAAGGCGGAGGGTGAGTTGGCATTAATACCACACACTGGGTGTGGGGTGGCAGATGGAGTTTAGTTTGGATTAATGCGAGGTATTGGATTTAGTAAATCAAACAAGAGCAGGATCTATAAAATTAAAAGCAGGGCCTTTGGCAGTGTTGGAGAACAGAGACCGAGGCCGTTAGGTATATTTCTTTAAAAATTGCATCTCATACAGATAGTGTGGTTATAAAGGTGTATAGCACACTTTCTTCATTGGTCAGACCTTTGAGTATTTGAATTGGGGCGTCATGTTGTGGTTGTACCAGACATTAGTGAGACCTCTTCTGGAATACTGTGTTCAGTCTGGTCATCCTGCCCGCTCAATCCATAGGCACACCACCCTCTGGGTGAAAATGCTGCCCCTTAGGTCACTTTTAAAGTTCCCCTCTCACCTTAAGCCTATGTCCTCTAGTTTTGGACTCCCCAAACCCTTAGAAAATACCTTGACTATTCACTTTGATATTATTATTTTGCTACTGCAAAAAATACGGAGGTATGGCATTGAGGGTGCATTAGAGGTTTGGATTAGGAATTGGCTGGCTGGAAGGAGACAGAGGGTGGTAGTTGATGGTAAAGGTTCATCTTGGAGTGCAGTTACTAGCGGTATTCCACAAGGATCTGTTTTGGGACCATTGCTGTTTGTCATTTTTATAAATGACCTGGAGGAGGGGTTTGACGGCTGGGTGAGCAAGTTTGCGGACGATTCGAAAGTCGGTGGAGTGGTGGACAGCGAAGAAGGATGTGGCAGGTTACAGCGGGATATAGATATGTTGCAGAGCTGGGCAGAAAGGTGGCAAATGGCGTTCAATGTAGCTAAGTGTGAAGACATTCACTTTGGTAGGAGTAATAAGAAGATGGATTACTGTGCTAATGGTAGGCTACTTGGTAGTGTCGATGAGCAGAGGGATCTTGGTGTCCATGTACTCAGATCTCTGAAAGTTGCCACGCTGGTAAATAGTGCTGTGAGAAGGCATATGGCGTACTGGGCTATACTGGTAGAGGAATTGAAATCCGGTTTCCTGAGGTCATGTTGCAGTTGTATAAGACTCTGGTGGGGCCTAATCTGGAGTATTGTGTACCGTTCTGGTCGCCATACTTTAGGAAGGATGTGGAGGCACTGGAACAAGTGCAGAGGAGGTTTACCAGGATGTTGCCTGGCATGGTAGGAAGATCGTATGAGGAAAGGCTGAGGCACTTGGGGCTGTTCCCATTGGAGAAAAGAAGGTTTAGGGGAGATTTGATAGAGGTGTACAAGATGATTAGGGGTTTAGATAGGGTTGACAGTGAGAACCTTTTTCCGCGTATGGAGTCAGCTGTTACGAGCGGACACAGCTTTAAATTAAGGGGTGGTAGGTATAGGACAGATGTTAGGGGTAGATTTTTTACTCAGCGGGTTGTGAGTTCATGGAATGCCCTGCCAGTATCAGTGTTGGACTCTCCATCTTTATGGTCATTCAAGCGGGCATTGGACAAGCATATGGAGCTTATTGGGCTAGTGTAGGTTAGGTAGGGTTCACTCGGCGCAACATCTTGGGCCGAAGGGCCTGTACTGCGCTATATTTTTCTATGTTCTATTATCTATGTTCTACTGACCTTGATATTATTAAGCTGGAGAGGGTTCAGAAGACATTAACCTGATGTTGCTGGGAATAGACGGAGTGAGTGATAAGGAGAGTCTGGTAGGCTGAGACCTTTTCATAGGAGAGTATGAGATTAAGAGGTAACTATACAGAGGTTTATAAAATGATGAGGGGTACAGATAAGCTGAAGGGCCGATGTTTTTTCGCTGGAGTCGGGACTTGAAAACTGAGGGATATTTTAAGGTGCGAGGAAAAAGATTTACAAAAGTCATGAGAGGTAAATATTTTAGACAGAATCTGGCTTGGGTGTGGAATGAACTTCCAGAGGAAGTGACGAGAACAGGGACAGTTACAACGTTTAAACGATATTTAGATCAGTACATGGATAAGACATCAGTTTGGATGGTGCTGTGAGCAGCTGCCGTCACCCTTCCCCTCTCTGAAAGAATCTCTGTTGGTTTTCGCCCTTTGCCAATTCCTGTGCAGTGGCGTGGGGAGGCCAGCACAGGGTGGCATTGCATCACTTTAAGCACCACAGAGACTGCCAGATCAGCCCCACACAGAGACACACAGATACACAGACAGCAATTGTTAGGACATGGCATTGAGCTCATCTGGTAATTTCAACTGACCATAAATGAACTGTTAAAATATGAGTGTCACCGAACTCCCAAGTTCCACTGTTTAAATAAAAACATCAATTTATTTTATAACTCTGATAGTGAACATTTTACATCAACTATTCACAACTCTGAGACCCCCAATCACTGAACTGCTTATCACCCCACTTAAACCCTATAGCAATATACTATTTCAATAAGACACTTATTAAAATTACATCAACTTAATTTCAAAAACACTCAGCAGCAGTCGTTTTCAGTGTTTTCTTTCGGCCGTGGATCTCCCTGGGTGATCTTCTTTCTTTTTAATGTGAATGTGTTTCATATGAAAAGGTACCTTTGATAGATTTTTAAAATCCAATTTCTGGGATCTGTGTTGATGGTATTTGCTCTGTTTGCAATTTTCAAAATGCCTGCTTTCTTAATATCCACAACATTGGATCAGTTTTTGAAATCCAATAAATTCGAACTTGATTTGGTTTTACTCTCCTGTGGTATAATTTAAACTGATTGTAAAAAGTCGAATTGTTGTCCAAACAGCAACTGTCTCAGGAATCTATTTCACAGCCAAATGTGACATATTTTCAGTTGTCCTTGACACACTGAGTCTGCCATCCTCTCAGATACACAGGTGCTTGTAAGCTCTCAGTTCAGAATAGCATTTAAACTCTCTTAAACGTACAGTGCACACTTTCAACTTCATAGCATTAATACCATGATGACAATGATGATAAGCAGAGCCAATCCGGATTTCTCTTGCTCCATGGTTTGTCAATATTTAATTCAATGTGTCTGGTATGTGTCAGGATTTTTGTTAGTCTGTTGACAACATCTCATTATTCGACTCCGCCTGTGGGAATATATCAGTATTTCATTTGCTCGCAGGATTTCAGTTATTTCATGGGGACTGTGATGCTATAACAATCTCAATGCTTATAGATGGCAACAAATCTGGAAGAATTGTAAAGTCTATGGAGGACAGTGTGGAACTCTATTAGGACAATGACATGTTTTTGTAATGTTCAGGTGTATGACAGACAGGATCAATGCAGAACAGTGTGAGGTGATGCACTTTGGTAGGAAAGACAATGAAAGATGGTTTGACACAGGCCATACTGATATAAAGGGGCTGAAGGAACAGAGGGCCCTGGGTGTATATGAGCATAGATTGTTGAAGATGTCAGGACAGGTGTGGATAACAGTAACTATCACAGATTAGTTTCAGTATGTGAGCTGTTTACAGGAGGAAGTGTAGGAGGGAGTCTCCGTGCTCCCTTCCTGGGAGGTGGTGGTGACGATGTGTTGTGAGCCCACCCTCCTTCCCACCGAGATCGTGGGGATTCCATTTGTACCAGCTCAACACAAAAGGGAGATAGCATGAGGGAAACGTCATCTACAAAATTCCATGCAAGGACTGCCACAAACACTACGTAGAATAAACAGGAAGAAAGTTAGCCACCAGAATACATGAACACCAGCTAGCCACAAAAAGACACGGCCCTCTCTCCCTCGTTGCTCTACATACGGATGAAAAAAAAACAGCTTTTCGACTGGGACAACACAAATCTCCTGGCACAGGCTAAGCAAAGACATGCCAGAGAATTCCTAGAGGCCTGACACTCCAACCACAACGCCATAAACAAACACATAGATCTAGATTCCTTCCATCAATCCCTCAGAAAACGAACAGGAAATGACATCACCACAAATCCCAGGAACCCCATCCAGGAGAAAGATATAAAAAGAAAGCAGGGGACGACAGCTTCGCTTCACTTGGAGGTCACCACTGACGATGTTACCTAGCCAGGTAATGAACTGTCTGTATATCAAACCTACAGCTCAGATGGGAAACCTACACCCTAATTTACCCTTGTCTGCCATGCTCGGGGTAGACTGTGCAGAGCAGCTCCAAACTGAGAAAGCTCAACCATGTGCCCATTGGCCTTTTAATGATGGCTCCAGTGCCAGGGATCAGAGAACATCCAGCAGCACATGGCCGATGGTGAGTGCCTCCAGCTATGACGGGTGGGAGAATCGGGCTGGTATTGAATGAGAGGGACACCATGGGGTGGGATGGGTAGTTAATGAGGTGAGTTCGATACGATAGCACCAGGAAACTAGCTCAGCTCGTGCAGATCATCCCTATGTCACACTTAACGAAAATCAAAGATAACGTATTGTTAGAATCTGCCAAATGAGTCATAGATTCTGTTGAAACTAATTCCAGTTGCGATGATGCAGAACAAATGCTCATCTGACTTCACACGAATATCACTTTTCCCCATATTTCCTGGGAAGACACGCTCATGTTACAGGATGCTATCGAAGTGTCTACATTTCAGCATTCTGCAAAATGGTAACACATCCTTCCATGACACTGTCTCTCAGTCTCCCCCTCTCTGTATATACCCCAAACCACGCCCATGTGATTATATTTAAACTTATTCCCTCGCCGTCTCTCTCTGGCATTGATGTTTCCACCCACAACACCCCCTTGTCATGGCATAATGGAAACATAGAGCTGGAAATGGATGGGAGCTGCACATCCTGTCACTTCCAGCATGGGCTGCAAATTTTCCCACGCTGGGCGGAGATCTAACACAGTGTTACTGAGTGAGGCACTGGGGTGGTGTTTACAGTCCTACATGCTGGGAGGGTAACTGCTCCTGGTTTGCAGATCAATGCACTGGGGTGGTGTACACAGTCTTACATGCTGGGAGGGTAACTGCTCCTGGTTTGCCGATCAATGCACTGGGGTGGTGTACACAGTCCTACATGCTGGGATGTTAACTGCTCCTGGTTTACAGATCAATGCACTGGGGTGGTGTACATAGTCCTACATGTTGGCGGGGTAACTGCTCCTGGTTTACAGTTCAATGCACTGTGGTGGTGTACAGAGTCCTACATGCTGAGGGGATGTTGTAACTGCTTCTGGTTTACACACCAATGCACTAGGGTGGTGTACACAGCTCAACGTGCTGGGAGGGTAACTGCTCCTGGTTTACAGATTAATTCACGTGTGATTACTGCACAGGCCGCTGTGCTGGTCAGATTGTCTGGTTGAGGTTTATAGTTAATGCAATGATGTGGTTTGTGTAGCCCCCTTATGCTGGATGGAAATTTGTTTCAGTTTCACACATTAGTGCTGTGGTCTGCACAGCTCTCAGTGCTGGACAGATATTTAATCCGACTTTATATATCAATGCACTGCTATGGTCTGAACTTCTCCTGGTGCTGGACAGATATCTATTCTGAGTTTATAGATCAATGCATTGCTGTGGTCTGCCCAGCTCCCGGTGCGGGACAGATATCTAGTGTGGCTTTATAGATCAATGTCCTGCTGTGGCCTGCACTTCTCCTGGTGCTGAACAGATATCTATTCCGGGTTTAGAGATCAATGCCCTGATCTGACCTGTGCAGTGTTCCACTCTGTACAGTTTGCTGGGTTGTATTGGCCAGTGCAATGGGTGAATCTGGACCGATTGCTGAGTTGTACTGAGCAGTGTTCCACGATGAACAGATATCCCCTCTGAGTTCATTATGTCTGGGCTGGTTCTGGGAGGTGGATTGAGCATCTGGTATATCTAATCATTTCAGCTGATCTAGCAATGCCTTCAGTTGCCATTTTTATGACCCTCGGTCTCTCACCCCATTAATGTTACAGTGTGTCGAGGCACAGTTAATCATGTTGGTGGGGTGTGTATGGGGGAAAGGTGATGGACAGGTCAAGGAGCTCCCCAGAAGTTTCCCCAGACATTCTATAACTGCCATTGCCCGGAACGTTCTGTCACTGACATTCTATAACTGACATTCCCTGCAACGTTCTGTCCCCAACATTCTATAACTGACATTCCCTTGAACGTTCTGCCCCCAACATTGTATAACTGACATTCCCTGGAACGTTCTGTCCCCAACATTGTATAACTGACATTCCCTTGAACGTTCTGTCCCCAACATTGTATAACTACCATTTCCTGGAACATTCTGTCCCCAACATTCTATAACTGACTTTCCCTGGAACGTTCTGTCCCGAACATTCTATAACTGACATTCCCTGGAACGTTCTGTCCCTTCCATTCTATAACTGACATTCTCCAGAACGTTCTGTCCCTGACATTGTTTGTGAACGGCCGGACGTCAGTGAATTGAACAAACGATAAGATCCCGAGGGAAGTGATCCCGTTCCATGGAGAAGGATACACTGTTCCGAAGGCTCCTCAGGCAGTTAAAGTGGTGAATAAGTTTTCCCTGCGTTTACATTTCTCCACGACACAGAATCAACCACAACCTAGACCAAAATACAGAATTTCCCAAACTCCTTTTACCTTCAGGAAACTGGGAGAGAGTTCTTCAGGACAGCAATGTTTCCACCCTCCGTATTAGTAACTGGGAAGGAGTGGCCTATGCCTGCTCTCGAGTGATCGAGTGTGTGGGAACGTTCCGAAACCATCTGTCCTTGTCCCTGTGTGTTTTGGGAGGGGTGGGTTTCTTGTGGTTTATGTCACATTTTTGTCAGTAATTCCGACCTTCCCATTTCCTCTTCCAGGTCCAATTATTGTAAAAACCCCTCAATACAGAGACACATTTGAAAAGCTCACTGGGTCCCCAATCAAACGGGTCCTTTTGCCTCCAGGCTGATGGATAATGGGTTTGCTTTTCTTCCTCACAGTTAACGTAGTGACCATCTACGTCCTGCTTTATAAAGATCGTGAATTGTCTCCATGTGTCAGCCGTTACTGGGGGTGGGGGGGGGGGGCATGGCAGCGGCGGATCTCCTGGTCATTCTCCTCGACCTGATACTGAGACACATTTCCATTGCTTTGTTCAGCATGGCATACGGTTCAGGTTTAGTTTCCTTTGTTGCCTCCTCCTGTCTGTCCAAGTTTGAGCTTTGATGCACAGCGGTGCCATAGTCACGGCCTTCTGGGTCTTACAGGGCCGTGGGTTATCCCACCCATTGCCATCCCTCTGTCCATACTTGGGCGCTTCGCCATCTAACCCGTTCCAGTCAGTGTCACCATCCTCACTGCTTTTTGAGGAGTGCGGGAGACTAGGTACCTCCCCCCACTGTAACTACCACCTGGCCCTTTGGCTTTAAGTTCTCACGTCTGAGAATGACCATATGTTGGCGTGGGCTCAGTGAGGGTACACCACACTGTCTGGGGTCACATAGAGCATGAAGTACAGGTCAGAGAGTTAGTGAAAGCAGCTAACTTTCCCAGTGAAATAGCAATAATGAAGATTAGAGCTCACAGGAAATTAGAAACCCCACACCAACGGGGTAGTATGTGTGCAAGGCAGGTAAAATACTGACTGAAACAGTGCGCACATTTGGAAAGTTGAAGTTGCAGTAGCCGCAGGAGCGAGAAAGGAAAGTTTAAATACATTTCCAGAAATAGTCCCACAACAGGAGAAACAGGAATGAGAAAGGGGTGGGGCAGTAATAGGACAAGTGGTGCTGGAAGAGCACATTAGTTCAGGCAGCATCCGAGGAGCAGTCGTTACTGCTCCTCGGATGCTGCCTTAACTGCTGTGCTCTTCCAGCACCACTAATCCAGAATATGGTTTCCAGCATCTGCAGTCATTGTTTTTACCGAGTAATAGGACAAGACAGAGTCTGGATGATCCAGCAGTGCCACTATACTGTAAAAGACAAACATTATTAAAAAATATATCAGGGCCAGGCCCAGATTGGAGAGGATAAAATGCAATATCAGATGATCCACTACCGGGGTGGCCTGGAACAGGGAGAGATACAGCAAGATTTTGTCGAAGGTGTGTAGTCTGTACACAGTGTGAGCCAGGGAAAGTAGTCAAGATAAGATAGAGGCAGCGGCAGGGACCCAGGGGCCCATGGGAACAAATACTGATCGATTTTACCCATACCCCCATCCCCATCCCAGGGAAGGAAATCCTGATCAGTCTTAATAAACAGACTTACTCAGTGGGTGGAAGCATTCCCCTGCAGATTCTGACCAAGTGAACGGAGTTAAACAGATATTTTGTTTGTCCTGTTGAATACTGAACAGAAGTCCCATCCCTCATACCACCAGCACAGCTCAGGGACAGTACAAGGAATGAAGCAGACACTGAAAGCTTGTCTGACTAAGGCCCTGACAGAGACGGGCAGGGATGGGTTAGTGTACTCCCCATGAAACTGAGGTCGGGTATAAATATATTTAGAAATATGTTTATAAATTTATAAATATTTTTGTAAATATATACTTTGCTGCATCTCTGAATATATTTATAGATTTATGAATATCTAACACCTGTTAGGTATTTCTGCATTTTTGAATCCTTTTTTCAAAGTGTTGTACTTTTGACCTGTGTTCAGGTTTTGATGCATTTGTCAAACAAATGGTCCCAATTCAGAAAGGATTTTAAGCTTAGAAAGAACACAAACTCTGTTTTATTTATTCATTCTTGGCATCCTTTGTTGCCCACTCTAGCATTTATTGCCAATCCTTAATGGCCTGGACAAGGTGACAGTGAGATGCCTTCTTGAACTACTGTCGTCCTATAGACAAACGTATATTGCTCTGAAGCCGTTCCAGAATTTTCACGCAGTGATATCCAAGTCAGGATATTGTGCAACTTTGAAGGGAACTCAGAGGAGACGTCTACATGGTCCAGCTGCCATTGTCCTACCAGGTTGTAGAGATTATAGTTTCGCGAAATGCCTTTGAAGGATTGTGGGGAAGCTGCTGCAATGCATCGTGATTTTTATACAAACTACTACCACTGTCCATCAATGATGAGTGAAGTGAATGTAGCAGGAGGCTGATGGAGTAAGATTCACAGGCCGTGCAGTGCATAAGGAAGCCACTTGACAATTGTGTCTGCATCAGCTGTCATCCAGTGCAATCTCCTACCTCCTCTCTCTAACTCCGGAAATTGTTCACGATAAAGAAACAGTCTAATTCCCTGAATGAATATCTTGATTCATGTCCCTAGATTTTAGGATCTGCTTTGTGTTGGATGGAGTGGAGTTTCTTTGGTGTTTTGGAGCTGAACTCATTTAGGAAATATTCCATCACATTCCTGACTTATGTCTTGTGAATCATGCAAAGGGACTGAGGAAAACTATTAGGTTGAAATTGAACATGTTTATTTGAAATCATTAACTTCCTGTGACTGTGTGCTTCCATCCACTTTACCTGACGAAGGAGCAGCAAGATGAAAACTTGTGATTTCAAATAAACCTATTGGATTATAATTTGCTCTCATCTGTCTTTTAACATTGTCCCGTCCTGACCAACACTGGCATCTCCACAATCAGACTTTGTGGAGTCGCTGCAGAATTCCAATCCTCTGACCCCTTGTACTGACAGAGTTGAGATGGCTGGTCTGGTTCAGGTTACGGATGATGAAAACAACAAGATGTTGACAGTGGATGATTCAATGATGACAATGCACTTGAATGTCAATGCGAGACGATTAGATTCTCTCCTGTTGTAGATGAACATTGCCTGGCAATTAAGCGTAATCAGTCCCAGGTTGAAACTTGTGAAGATCTTGCTCCACATGGATGTAGACAATTTCGGTGACGGAAGAGTAGTAAATTGTGCTGGGCTTTGTACAATGATCAGAAAATGTCCCCATCCTCAACCTTCTGATGTTGACAAGGTCATTGATGAAACAGCTGAATACGTTTGGGTCGAAGACACCATCCTGAGGGATGACTGCAGTGATGTTGCAGGGCTGAGATGATTGGACTTCAGTAACCACAATTATCAAGCTACGTGTTAAGGATGGTTCCAACTATTGACACTGATTACAATTTTGCTCCTTGATGCAATACTCCATCCAGTGCTGCCTTGATATCACAGGCAGTTAATTCCCAGCTCTCTCCCAGTGTTACAAAACTGCTGTGCAGTGAGTTGAGATCAGTTTGAACCCTGTCCGACAATGTGCATCCTCTCCTGTAGTCAGAGGAACGTGAAGTCACTCTCGGCTGTGACAAGTCAGTAAATACCCAGTTCAGATATGAAGACAAGTCCCTCCCATATTCATTGTGTTTACAGGATTTCCCACGTTTGTCGGTGCATTTTGGTTCTGATAACACTGAATCATTTTCCACGTGACCGTTCTCTGCCCAATGGGAACAATAATTTTTCCCTGCATGTTCAAAATTCAGGTTACTTATAAAGTAGCTTTCTGTCAGATTCTAATCTGCTGTTTGTTTGCAGTTGGGAAACACAAACCATATCATCGATCCCCTATGTGCAGAAGGAGGTCACTCGGCCCGTAATGTTTGCACCAACCCATTGAACAACATCCCAAAGAGACCCGCAGCCCCCTACCATCTTCCCATAACCCTGTATTTCCCTCTGGCTAATCCACCCAACCTGCCCATCTTTGGACTGCGGGAGGAAACCTACACAGACACGGGGAGAAATTGCAAACTCCACACAGACAATAGTGGGTGGAATTGAACCGGGATTCCTGGTGCTGTGAGGTAGAATTGCAAACTGCTGAGACACGGTGCAACCCTAAACCCTGCTAATATTCCATGCAGTTTGTTAATCACATATCATAAACACCATCAAAGGAATGTGGGAGAACATACAAAAACCCAAAGTCATGTAGTGAAATGGAGCTGATTGAAACTGGAAATGTGTGGGGCTGATTGGAGCAGAAAGTCCTCATGAAAGCTCCTGTATCGTCATTAAAGCCCCGCCCATCCATTCAATCCCATTGGGTGGAGGACCAACCACACACCTCATGCACTCCCAAAGGCCGGAGCACCAGCTCCATCCTCGTTCACTCCCATTGGATGGAGGATCTGCCACACCCCTTCAGTCCTCCCACCGCACCACACATTCACTCCCAAAGCCTGGAGGACCAGGGCCCACCAGCTCAGTCCTCCAGGCCCACTCCTCATTCACTGTCATTGGCTGGAGGACCAGAAACCACCAACTTGGTCCTCCAGCCCTTCCCCTCCCCCCCCCAACCACCCCCCCCCCCCCACACCCACAGCACACCCCACATTCACTGCTAGTGACTAGAATTACTAATTCATGTAAATTATGTAGAGGTCATGGTGATGGGGGTGGACAAAATCACACAACAGGTTACAGTCCAATAGATTTATTAGGAAGAAAAAGCTTCCGGAGCACTGCTCCTTTGTCAGGTAGATACCGGAAGCTACTGCTTCCCAATTAACCTGTTGGACTATAACCTGGCGTTGTATGATGTTTAAGTTAAATTGAAATTTGTCAGGTACTTGGGTGAGCTTTGGGGAGGGGTGGGGTTGTTTTGCCCACAAGGTGCTGAACTGACTTATGCAAAAACAAGGACTGCAGATGCTGGAAACCAGAGTCTAGATTAGAGTGGTGCTGGATAAGCACAGCAGGTCAGGCAGCATCTGAGCACCAGGAAAATCGATGTTTCGGGCAAAAGCCCTTCTTCAGGAATAGATACAGGCGTGCCTGCAGAGTGGATAGATAAATGAGAGGGGGGTGGGGTGGGGAGAAAGTAGCATAGGGTACAATAGGTGAATGGGGTGGAGATGGAGATGGAGGTGATAGGTCAGAGAGGAGGCTGGAGTAGATAGGTGAAAAGGAAGATAGGCAGGTAGGACGGGTCGTGAGGGCAGTGCTGAGCTGGAAGTTTGGAGCTGGGGTGAGGTGGGGGAAGGGGAAATGAGGAAACTGGTGAAATCCACATTGATACCATGGGGCTGAAGGGTTCGAGGTGGAAAATGAGGCGTTCTTTCTCCAGGCATCGGGTGGTGAGGGAGTGGCGGTGGAGGAGGCCCAAGACCTCCATGTCATTGGCAGAGTGGGAGGGGGAGTTAAAATGTTGGGCCACAAGGCGGTGGAGTTCATTGGTGTTAGTGCCCGGGAGATGTTCCCTAAAGTGCTCTGCTGGGAGGCATCCAGTCTCCCCAATGTAGAGGAGACCACATCAGGCCGAACGGATACAATAAATGAAAATGGTGGATGTGCAGGTGAAACTTTGATGGATGTGGAAGGCTCCTTTGGGGCCTTGGATGGAGGTGAGAGAGGTGGTGTGGGCGCGGTTTTTGCAATTCCTGCGGGTGCATGGCAGGTTGCCAGGAAGTGAGGGTGGGTTGTTGGGGGACGGGGTCCTGACCAGGTAGTCATGGAGGTAACGGTCTTTGATGAAAGTGGAAATGGGTGGGGAGGGAAATATATCACTAGTGATCGGGTCCGTTTTGAGGTGGCACAAATGTCTTCGGATGATGTGGTTTTTGCAAAGGTTGGTAGGGTGGAAGGTAAGCACCAGGGATGCTCTGTCCTTGTTACGGTTGGAGGGTTGGAGTGTGAGGGCGGAGGTGCGGGATGTGGATGAGATGCGTTGGAGGGGATCTTTAACTATGTAGGAAGGGAAATTATGCTCTTTAAAGAAGGAGGCCCATCTGGTGTGTTCTGTGGTGGAACTGGCCCTCCTGGGAGCAGATACGGTGGAGGCAGAGGAATTGGGAATACGGGATGGCATTTTTCTTAAAGGTAGAGTGAGAAGAGGTGTAATCCAGGAAGCTGTGGAAGTCGGTGGGGTTGTAAAAATTGTCAGTGTCAAGTCGATCATCATTAATGGAGATGGAAAGGTACAGGAAGGGAAGGGAGGTGTCAGAGATGGTCCAGGTGAAGTTATTGTCAGGGTGAAATGTGTTGGTGAAGCTGATGATCTGCTCAACCTCCTCGCGGGAGCACGAGGTGGCGCCAATGCATTCAACAATATAGTGGGGAGTGGTGCCAGTGTAACTACTGATGACGGACTGTTCTACGTAGCCAACAAAGAGACAGGCATAGCTGGGGCCCATACATGCTTCTTTGTCTACCCCTTTGGTCTGGAGGATGTGGGAGGATTTGAAGGAGAAATTATTAAGTGTGAGGACCAGTTCAGTCAAACGAATTAGTGTCAGTGGAAGGGTACTGTTGGGACGTCGGAAGAGGAAGAAACGGAGGAATTGGAGGCCCTGGTCATGGTGGATGGAGGTGTAGATGGATTGAATATCCATGGTGAAGATGAGGCGTTGGGGGCTGGGGAAACTGAAGTTTTGGAGGTGTTGTCTCGAATATATCTGGGGAGTTCCTGGACTGGGGGGATAGGACAGTGTCAAGGTAGGTGGAGATAAGTTCGGAGGAGTAAGAGCATGCTGAGACAATGGGTCGGCCAGGGTGATCAGGCTTGTGGATTTTGGGAAGGAGGTAGAATCGGGCAGTGCAGGGTTCGCTGAGTATGAGGTTGGAAGCTGTGGGTGGGAGATCTCCTGAGCTGATAATGTTCTGGGAGATGACGGTTTGGTGATGGTGTTGGGTCCTGGTCGAGAGGGCGGTTGGAGCAGGTGTCTTCGACTTGGCATCTGGCTTCAGTAGTGTGGAGGTCAGTGCGCCAAACTACCACTGTACCCCTTTTATCTGCTGGTTTGATGGTGAGGTTTGGATTGGAGCAGAGAGTGTAGAGGGTGAGAGTTGTGAGGGTGAGAGTTTGGAGTGGTGGTGAGGGTAGACAGGTTGAGGCAATTAATGTCTCAGTGGCAGTTGGAAATGAAGAGGTCAAGACCAGGTAATAGGCCAGCATGCAGTGTCCAGGTGGAAAAAGTGTGTTGGAGGCCGGCAAAGGAGTCCTCGGAAGGTGGGCAGGAGTCCTGAATGTAAAAGTTAGCTCAGAGGTGGCGGAAGAAGTTTTCGACATCACGGTGTATATTAAATTCATTGATGCGTGATGTGCTCTTGTCATGAAGATAATCCTGATAGACAGCCACCATTCAAAGCCATAAACTGCAGAGTACGTTTTTCCAGTTACACTGACATTTGAAATATTGATCCACAGACGGAATGCACACCTTTCCTTCCACATGAAATGGCCAATAATATTCAGATGACACAAGAATTAAGATCAGATGTAACATTTTGACACAGCGGGAGATGAGCAAGTGTTTCTGCTGACTCTATTGGCTGGAAATATGCAAAACATGCTGCCTATTATGGTCGTGCAATGACTGATAAAAACAATTATATCAGATCTGAGGGAAATAAGCTTGCAGAGTGTAGAGGACATATGGGGAATGAGAATATCTGCCAAACTTTCATTACCACCAACCTCCACTCCTGGCACCTTCCCCTGCAACTGCAAGAAATGCAAAGCTTGCGCCCAGACCTCCCGCCTTACTTCCCTCCAAGGCACCAAGGGATCCTTCCATTTCTGCCATCACCTGGACCGTCTCAGACTCCTCCCTCCTCTTCCTAGACATCTCCATCTCTATCTCGGGTGACCGAATCAACACGGACATTTACTATAAACCGACCGACTCCCACAGCTACCTAGACTACAGCTCCTCCCACCCTGCCCCAGTAAAAACGCCATCCCATAATCCCAATTCCTTCGTCCACGCCTCATCTGCTCCCAGGAGGACCAGTTCCAATACCGTACAACCCATATGTCCCCGTTCTTCAAAGACCGCAATTTCCCCCCAGATGTGATCGACGATGCCCTCCACCACATCTCCTCCACTTCCCGCTTCTCTGCCCTTGAGCCCCGCCCCTCCAATCGCCACCAGGACAGAACCCCACTGGTCCTCACCTCCACCCCACTAACATCCATATACATCGTATCATCCGGTGTCATTTCCGCCACCTCCAAATGGACCTCACCACCAGGTATATATTTCCCTCCCCTCCCCTATCAGCTTTCCGAAAAGACTACTCCCTCCGTGAATCCCTCGTCAGGTCCACACCCCCCACCAACCCAACCTCCACTCCCAGCGCCTTCCCCTGCAACCGCAATAAATGCAAACCTTGCGCCCACACCTCCCCCCTTACTTCCCTCCAAGGCCCCAAGGGATCCGCCTCTCTTCCTCCCTTCTGCTACAGAGAGCCAGCTTGGAGGTGATGGTTCTCTTTGTGTGGTACAATGCATTTCATTTGGACTTAGTGAACTTGCTCTGGTCACTTACCTTCAGGGGTTAAATAATTATTGAGATAAATCTGCTCAGTGTTCCAACTCAGACCCACACAGGCTGTCTTTCCACAGCAGGAGATGATGTTTATTGCTTTATGCTGGGTTGTTGGGGGCGGGGGCGGGGGGGGGGCGGGGGCGGGTGGGGGGCGGTGTCCCAGTTAGGGTAAAAAGAACTGAACACCTGCTCCAGGGTGGTCTAACCAGGATTGTTAATATCTCAGAACATTTAGAACCACACCAATATATGAAATGCTTTCTGACAGACTGAGGAAATAAACTATGTTCCTTCCACATACATCAGGGCAATGATATCCATACCCTTGTACACAGAGTGACTGCACAATGTCAGTTTGGGATTTACAAACCCTTCCCATTTCATAGAAACATGCCTTGGACTGTCCTGATCCTGTGAAGGGTGTGTGTCAAAGGATTCAGACAAAACCACATCCAGCTCTGAAGTCACTCTGTTTATGATTGTCAAAAGGTGTGGTGCTGGAAAAGCATAGCAGGTCAGGCAGCATGTATGGAGCAGGAGAATTAATGTTTCAGGCATAAACACATCATCAGGAATGTGGGGAGGAGGGTCCCACGGTGGCAAAGAGATAATTGGGTTGCAGGGTTTATTGGAGCCTAATTATCAAAAGGTTTTCAACAGGAAACAGCAGCATTCAGACTGGGCAGTAACACACCTACACGGTGTGTGTAACAGTCGGCCAGTATTTATGTGAAATGGCAAAACATCAGTGCAGCCACACCAGGGAGAGACTGTGGAAATGTGTGGAATGCCAGAAGGGAATTCTTTACCTATCCCACCTGGAAACTATCCAAACCACTCAGACTGGGGAGATGTTCACCTGCTCTGTGTGTGGGGGAAAGGATTCACTCAGGCATCCATCCTGCTGGGACACCAGTCAATTTACTGATAGCCACAGTTGAAGGATTGTTTTCTTTTGTTCACACCAAGGAATGAACAATGATTTTGGCAGTTAAAATGTTAAAAAAGTTATGTATGTGGAGAACGTAGTTTTGGAAATGTTCACAATATCGTTGAACGTGTACAGATTCACACTGGGTAGAGACTTTTATTTCCCTTTATTCATTCACAGGATTAGGGTGTCGCTGGTCCAGCAGCATTTACTGCCCATCCCTAATTGCCCAGGGGGCAGGTAAGAGTCAACCACATTGCTGTGAGTCTGAGGTCACAATGTAGGCCAGACCAGGTAAGGATGGCATCTTGCTTCCTGAAAGGGCATTAGTGAACCGAATGGATTTTTCAGACAATCGATTAATTGTCATCATTAGGCACTTAAGGTCGAGAGCTTATTTTTATTGAATTCAAATTCCCCCATCTGCTGCAGCAGGCTTTGAAGCCAGGTCTCCAGAACGTTATCTGGGGCTTTGGATTAACTGTCTAGTGACAATACCACGAGACCAATTCTTCCCCAAATCGCTGTCCATCTGCACAGAGTGAACAGCGGTTTTTTTGTTAATCACACAAAAGTTTGCTCAAAAATTGCTGGAGTTGGATGTTGATGGGCTATTGACATACATCTCTGAACCATGTATTCTGGGGTTTGTTTCTGATGATTGGAAACATTATCAGTCTTGTTATCTTTTGGGGATAAAACAGTTTCAGTTAGCTTTCTGTTAAATTCATGGCAATCAAGCCGATACAATAACTGTCAGGCAGATTAGTTTCTGTAGAAGGACTCTCCATCTCCCCGACCTCCTCCATCCTCCCCCCCCCCCCTACAGTACAATAATCTCACAGAGTCTCTTTATGACTATGAAGGAGACAATCTGATCAGCTGCTTCTTTCCCTACTCCTCTGTCATGTGCCTCTTAAACTCCCCTTGCTGCAGTTGTGATCCTGCATCATTGTATAGTGTTGCTCGTATTTCCTGTCTTGGCCTATCAGTGTTCATGATACTGCATGTAGCTTCTTGTAAAGGGCCTCCAGTGTAAGAGTTTAGCTCTTTCCTTCCAATAACAACAGTGGAGTTGTACTCCAACAAAGCTTACAGAATCACGGCGCAGCATTCCCCCATCTTACCATCAAACCATAGGATCAGCCCTCGTTCGACTAAGAGAATTCAGGAGGGCATGCCAGTAACAGCAACATGAATGCCTAAAAATGAGTTGTTAATCTGATGAAGTTAAAAAAGAAGACTACTTGTGTGCCAAACAGCATAAGCAGCAAGTGATAGACAGAGTGAAGCAATCTGGGATACAACAGAACAGATCTAAGATCTGCAGTCCAGCCACATCCAGTTGTGAATAAAGTCAGAGCACATCTGGAGTTCTGAGGACAGTTCTTTTCAAGATATTAACCATCAAGAATATCAGACACATGGTGGGGAATCCCAGTCTCATGGAGTGCACATCCTGTTCCAGGTGGGAAAACCAGGACACTTATTGTGTCAGCAACAACCACAAGAACACGGAAGTCAGCAACACTTGTGTGACCACGGCCAATATACTGCACTCAGTTCTGTTCCCTACATTCCAGGATGATGTGTTTTCACCAGAGAGGATTGATCAGAATGTTTCTCCAATTGGAGAATTTCTGCTCTGAGGAAGGCTGGATAGGCTGGGGATGATTTCCAAGGAGGATGATCTGAGCTTTTATTGAAGTGAAAAGATGCTGAGGAATCCAGCTCGAGTGGATAGGAAGGAGCTATCCATTAACAGATGGATCAGTAACTGGAGGTTTTAGGTTGTAACTAATCCTCAGAAAGAAGGGGAGGGGAGAATGTATTTTACTCAGAGAGGGTGGGGTGCAGAAACTCACTGATGGGGTGGTAGAGGCAGTAACAAGCATTACATTAGTATAAAAGGACATGGGTGTAACTGAAATGCTGGGACATGCAGGGCCAAGGATGAAGGTCTACAGAATGGGATCATTATGATTTATTTGACATTTTTCCAGAATATTAAACTCCAATTTGAGAAGTTATGAACATCATCAGACCTGAGCTCCAAATGACAGAATAACTTTATCAGCAAGGTACGTCACAGATTAAGACAACTTGGCCCATCCTGCATTTGTTGGCTGTGATAGAATTACGCAGGCTTTACTGCGTTCTGCACTCACCAATGAGAGCAACAATTTCATACAGTGAACTCTGCCCGCTATGTTGTTATAATCTGTTTTTATAATGTATATCTTTGATGACACCTACACACTTTGTTTCCAGCCCTAACTCCATTCCCCGTGGCCTTGAGGGACTATCATTCCTACTGTTTAATCTCTCCTGCCTTCCCCCGTGTGACAGATCGACATTTTGTCCTTGTCGCACCTCACCTTCATCACAACCTGTTACATTTCTGATGATTCCCAGATCTCTGTAACTTTCACTTTGTCCCCTGGGTCAGTGGTTCGAGTTTGGAATTCTCTTCCTCCATAGATAATTGGAAATCTTTCTGGCTGCAGTTTTCCCCAGATATTATTGTCTAAAACGCAGCACTTGCGTCAGAGAAATGTATTTGTGAGCCTTCATCGACAATTCCAAGCATTTGGATGTAATCTGTGACCCTCCCACAGATGTGCAGCGTTACTGGATTGGCCATGCTAACATGGGCAGTGGTGTGCAAGTTAGGTGTGTTGGGTTAACCATGGTTAATCTGGAGTTATGTGGGTAGGATAGGAGAGCAGGTCATTGCAGACTCGATGGGCCGGATTGCCTCGCTCTGCACCCACGGGATTCTGTGACTCTAACTAGTTTTGATTGTCGTCACGTTTTCCTCATGCCAGGTTCATTCAGCTCAAGTACACATGCTGTCTTTGTGTTTCTGTGGGTGCTCATTCACTCCTTTCCTTCTGTTTTACAACAATTTCAAACTGTACGTGAGGATGAGAATGAATTTGTAAATATAAATACTCCAACCAAACCCCCTCTCAGGTCAGGACCTGTTTCGGCTGCTGGCATCACTCACAAGGGACAGGAAAATAAAGGTTCAGTCACAAACCTTACAGGAACACAGAGGTTGTAATCATCAGGAAAGGCTAAACAGCTGAAAACTCTTTTCTCAAGAAAAGAGGAGACTGAGAGACCAGCTGTCACAAGTAGGAAGCTTTGTGCCTGTGTTTTCAGAGAGTTGAGATTAAAATCATTGGGATGCAAGCATGTTTCATTGCCCCAGGTCATCAAAGGTGCTATCTAAATGTGCATCTTTCTTTCTGTCTATCTGTCTGAGTTAACACTCAGATGGACAGATCAGTGTCTGAGTGTTTTCCCAAATCCTCGATTGAATCTGCCTCCCCCACAATCTCAGGTGCCTCACCACTCACTGGGTCATGGAGAACCTCTGCCGTTACAATGAGAGCTTTACTTGCTGTCACCACTCCTTGTGCTTCCGCCTAATCCAAACTGCCCTTCATTAATTCCCAGCTGCCTCTCGTCCACCCACATGGGCATGTTGAAGAGCATGACAGGAGAATGGATTGAAACCGAGAGTTCAATGGCCACAATGAGAGAGGAAGGAGGAAATAAACGGGGTTTGTGGATCCCAGGGGATTCATACTCCAGGCTGAGTCCTTTGTGGGCATTCCCGCAGTGATACGAGACAGCATTCCATGATGAGAGTTAAACCCTTGTGGCAAGACAGGGAGTCACTGAACATATGCATGTTTAGTTCAAACACAGGAGGTTTGTTCAGTCCGTAACAGTGTGTTAGACATGGAGGTGAAGTGAGCAGTGAGGAGAAATCTTGCCACAAGCTGCAGATGGACAACTTTCATTGGAGCAGGAGGCGGCCATTCAGCCCCTCAACCCTGTTTACCATTCAATAGATCATGGCTGATTTGTGGCCTAACTTGCAATGTTCAAAACTCTCCAAACTCATCAATAAACTCCTCTGCAACAGACAAGATCAATATTGAAAATCCCAACATCTGCAAATGCTGGGAAATCAGGAACAAAAATATACATTGCTGAAAACATTCAGCCGATCTGGCAGCATCTGTGGAGAGTGAACCGTGGGGTCCAGTGAAAATTCAGGGGACCAGCTGCAGCTGACCATTCTGCCTTTTCTGTAACACTCTCTGGAACCGGTTCTGGTGCAAGGGGAATGATACTGTCAATAGCAACTGAGAAAACAGGAGGACGCACTCAATCAGAATAAAATCCATTTTAAAATCACTTTTAAATCAACTGCAAACATTATTCATTATCATTTCAGAAATAGGATAATAGGCCAGAAATCAATTCATCGTGTCATTGGGTCTGGGAAACTGTATTAATTCTGACCTGGTCCAGCCTACATGTCAATCCAGACACTGAATAACGTGGTTGACTCTGAACGATCTCTTGGGCAGTTAGAATGGGTGACAAATGCTGCCCCAGCAAGTGATGCCGTGATCCCATGAACAAACAAAACAAATCTGATCACTGTGGTTAGTTGTGAACTCGCCGGTGTTATTGGAAGAGGATGAATGGGAAGGTTTATGGGGTAAAGGCAGAAGAATAGCATTCGGGGAGGTGATCATTTGGAGAGCTGATCAGCCAATCAGCCTCCTTTCGTGCAGTAACAATTCTGTGAATATTTCATTCTGAGCCCTCTAAGGAAATATCCGGGCAGGGTTTATAAAGAGGTCAGATTGAATGAGTGTCTCGGTGAACACAAGTGAGACACAGGTACAGAGAGGTTTTGGGATGGATTAAATTATATTTTATACATTTGCATAGTCATCAACATTACAGCAATTAAAAATGGGAGTGATCAAGAGAGTGGAATTAGAGCAGCAAATAAATCTTAAACATTTATGCAGCTAAAGGGGATGCTGGGTAAAGATAACGTAGTTAGTGTTTATTTTATTCCAGGCACACCAGCCGAGGAGTACATCCTTCCTTTATCTATCCCCTCGAGCTCTTGAAGATTTTTGTTCATTTGAAGTGTTTCATGTTTAGATACTCCAGAGAAGACAGCTTTAAACTCCTCAATCTCTCCTGCCAGGGCAATGCTGCTGTTAGAATTCAATTCACTGGCATGTTAATGGCTGCTTCATGGACTGGAACTGGCAATTGAGACTGAAAGGTTATTGTATAAAATATCTTCAATGGCATTGCCAGACATAGAACAGAGAACATAGAAGAATACAGCGCAGTACAGGCCCTTCGGCCCTCGATGTTGCGCCGATCAAAGCCCACCTAACCTACACTAACCCACTATTCTCCATATACCCATCCAATGCCCGCTTAAATACCCATAAAGAGGGAGAGTCCACTACTGCTACTGGCAGGGCATTCCATGAACTTACGACTCGCTGAGTGAAGAACCTACCCCTAACATCAGTCCTATATCTACCCCCCCTCAATTTAAAGCTATGCCCCCTTGTAATAGCTGACTCCATACGTGGAAAAAGATTCTCACTGTCAACCCTATCTAACCCCCAATCATCTTGTACACCTCTATCAAATCACCCCTAAACCTTCTTTTCTCCAATGAAAACAACCCCAAGTGCCTCAGCCTTTCCTCATAGGATCTTCCTACCATACCAGGCAACATCCTGGTAAACTTCCTCTGCACCCGTTCCAGTGCCTCCACATCCTTCCTATAGTATGGCGACCAAAACTGCACACAATATTCCAGATGCGGCCGCACCAGAGTCTTATACAACTGCAGCATGACCTCAGGACTCCGGAACTCAATTCCTCTACCAATAAAAGCCAGTACGCCATATGCCTTCTTCACTGCACTATTTACCTGGGTGGCAACTTTCAGAGATCTGTGTACATGGACACCAAGATCCCTCTGCTCTTCCACACTATCAAGTAGTCTACCATTAGCCCAGTAATCCATCTTTTTATTACTCTTACCAAAGTGAATCACTTCGCACTTAGCTACATTGAACTCCATTTGCCACCTTTCTGCCCAGCTCTGCAGCTTCTCTATATCCCGCTGTAACCTGCCATATCCTTCCTCACTGTCTACAACTCCTCCGACTTTCGTATCCTAATGAGTGAGTGGCTTTGGGAAAGTGACCTTGACTGTCGGGCATTGAGTGTCAGAGCACTTCCTGTTGTGGGGCATCCTGTTTTGATTCAATCTATTGATAACTATTAGAACTGACTTGCACTGGCTCCGTCAAAGTGGTCAGAGCATTATGGGTGTCATCGAAGCTGGTAACAAACTTCCCATGGGTTCAAAATCATAAATGATAGAGTAGGCACGATGTCTGATGACTCTGTTGGAATAATGATGTTGTTGTTAATCACATTAACTCGGCTGGAGTTGACTGAATTAATATTGTCTCTTTCTGAATCTCAGGATGTCTCTCTGGGCAATAAGTCGCCACAAACAGCAACGTGACAGTGAGCAGGGACCATCTGTTTTGATTTAAATTGGGATTATAGCATTGCTGCTTCACAGCACCAGGTACACAGTTGGAGTCCAGCCTTGGTTAACAGCCTGTGTGGAGTTCCCACATTCTCCGCAGGATAGTGTGGGCCCCCTCCAGGTGCTCTGGTTTCCTCCCACAGTTAAAGATTTGTGGGTTAGGTGGACCAGTTGTGCGAAATTGTCCACAGTGTCCAGGATTGTGCAGACTTTGTGGATCAGCCATGGGAAATGCAGTGTTACAGGGATGGAATGCTCCAGGTGGGATGCTCTTTGGATGGTTGGTGGGGTTTCATGGGCCAATGCTCTCCTGCCACACTGTCAGGATTCTATTCTATGATTGTGGATAAAGGCTACACAGCAGGGTGTCCTTGGAGAAGGAGCATGTGGTATGTATCAATGCTCTCGATGCCTTTAGATAGAAGTGGGCATCGCAGGGGATACAGTGCTTTATTTCCACTGCTGCCCCATCACCCCAAACTCTACTTTGATTTGGTCCCTTCCTACTCTGTCATTTGTAATGGTTTGCTTTGCCCGTAATGGGTTTTCTTTGAAAATATTCAATTGGTTACATGGGTGGTTTACTGCTGGTAATTATATATTAACAAAAGCCAAAATGGTATAATGATGATTTTGATGGTGTGAAGGTTGCTCCGCTGTGTGGGATAACATGTCTGGGTAGGAGAACTGGGGGGAAACTGAACACTTAACAGCTCATAGAAGGAGAACTGAAAAGCAGTTAAATCAAACCAAAGGTTCAGACAGGGAGGGAATATTTCCCTGGAGTTTGAGTAACTGGAAAGTGATGGTGTCCTGGAATAGACAGGATTTTGTTTTACAGGGCGTTTGAAATTATTAAAAACTGTTATATTCAGATAGTTTCATTTCTTTTAGTTTTATTTATTGTGGAATAAATAGCGACAATATTTTAAAAACAAATTCACAAATCATTTGTTAAAGACAAATGTTAAATAAAATCCATCAAACCATTCCTCACTGAAAACTGTTGTGGAAGTGCAATCTCCTAGAGATTCCCAGCCCACTTCTTCCTACCCGGGCTCCATGGCTATATACATACCTGGGAGATAGCAGAAGGAGGCAATTCGGCCTTTCAATCCTGCTCCACCATTCAATGGGAAACAGCGGAGCATCCAGCTCAATCTCCTGTTCCTGCTGCGTTCCAATCACCTTTCATGACTTTACCTCTAAGAACTATATCTAAGTCCTCCTTTGGCTTCACTGCCTTTTGTTCCAGTGATGTTGCTGTGTTGCTGTGTCTGTGTAGGTAGGGATAATGTGATGGTGCTGCCTTCTGGAGGATGCACTCAGCGTCCCTCATCATCCTGCAGTCACATCAATTGGGTTTCAGCAACTCGAGATAGAAACCATTTTCAGGATATGGGCATCACTGGCTCAGCCAGCATTTATTCCCCATCTCTAATTACCCTTGAGAAGATGGTACTGAGCTACTGGTCTTGAACCATTCACAGTCAATTTGGCGTAGAGAGACCGACAATGCTGGGACGGAGGGTGTTGCAGCATTTTAGCGGAGTGATTCTCTATCTTTGGTTCTTCAAATGCTGGTTAACTTAATCACGATCTGCACATGATTTTGAGATGTCAGTCTGCAAATCTTCACCATCTAGCACCCTGAATAAATGAATATGCATAGATTAGAAATTCAGAGCAGACATTTCTAGTTTTGCTGGAATATCTTTTTCCCCTTTCTTCCCTCAAAACTGTAACCCTCCAGCCCATTTACTCTCTCCCACAATTCTGACTCTACTACCCCTAATGTACACCTTCCCCATTCTCATGGAGTAACTGATAAACAGATCCATGCCACCACTTCCCGTCCCTGGTTAGACTCTGCACGCTTTCTGGGTTCATTTCCTTTCCCTTCAGTTGCTGCAACTCAATAATGCAACAGCAGAATGAAACAAAAGTAAACAGAAAGGGAGATGGCAGATCATGGACAGAAGAGGAACCTTCAGTCTGGAAGAATGGGTCACATCCTTTTTTGTTTCTCATTGTTCGATTCCAGTGTTATGACAAGTTGGGAATGGAACTTGGTTCCATGTTGGTGTGGTGACACTTTGACCCTCCAACAGATCAATACTACAAGCAACTACGTTCCTCCTCCAGACAATCGCATTGTGAAATACTTTCCATTAGTTATCCCAAAGCACATGCTCCAAAACCCACCCACATTCTGTACGTGTGCAGTGCCAGGTTTCCCCACAGACGTGCAGTCCCTGCCTTGGAATTTGGGAGTTGTCGTCCCATGCAGCCACTGGAGACCTGTCTCTGGATCATGAATGAATAAAGTGTGGGGTGGAGAATGTTGTGTATTGGATTCCCATTCAGACACACGGGAAATGTGGGCTGTCACTGGGATTTACTGAGACATCCGCTTAGACAACCTGATTTCTGACGTAAGGAACATAGATTCAGCCAATTGGGATTTAGGGGAGTTAATAAGGCTTAGTAGGTTTTAAGCAGAGGTGGCTCAGTGGCTAGCACTGCTGCCTCACAGCATCAGAGACCTTAGGCGACTGTGTGGAGTTTACACATTCTCCCCATGTTTGCATGGTTTCATACAGTTCTCCAGTTTCCTCACACAGTCCAAAGATGTGTAAGTTAGATGGATTGCCCATGCTAAATTGCTGAAGGTGTCCATGCACATGCCGGTTAGACAATTGGCAATGGGAAATGCAATGTTACAGGGAATGAGTGGGTCTGAATGGGATGCTCATCATAGGGTTGATGTGGAGTCGATGGATGAATACCCTGTCTCTGCACTATAGGGACTCTATTCTATTCTCATGTGGAAGAATGTACTTGTCTCGATGTGTTATGAATCTGTGGAATTCCCTATTGAAAATGCGGTGGATGCCAGGTCAATGAGCCCATTTCATGAAGAGATACAGATGTTGAGTTTGCAATGGGTTTAAGGGTGAGAGAGCTGGCGGGAAAATCCAGCTGAGACCGAGGTGAGCTCAATCATCACCGTATTAAATGGTGGAGCTGGTTCGAAGGGCTGCATTGCCTCTCCTCTGCCCAGTGCTTATCTTCTTACGGTAATAACTGGAAAGCTAAATCCAAAACTCACCACCTTCACCAAAGGAGATTTTGGAAAATGCAGGATAGTCAGGTGGATTAGCGTTCTAAACTTAGATAGTGAGGAATCGTGTAGGAGATAATGATTTTGCAATTTTAAACTGAGGGGAACAGTGATTTATGGTTTTAGATTGTGTCGTACATTCGCAGCGTCCAGAATACTCTGTTGTGAATATCTATCCTGCACTTTATTACAAAGCTAAGGTCAGTTGCAATGAAAACCAAAACACCCAGGAAACATCGTCTCACTTCGTAATCTGATAAAAGACTTCTAATTAATCTGGCTGAATTTAGAACACAGATGGAAAGCTGGAAGATTAGATCCAATCCCAAGATCCTGTGCTTAAACAAAGGAGACTACAAAAGAATGAGGCAGAGGTTGGCTAATGTCGACTGGAAACAAAGACTTTACAGTGGGAAAGTTGATGCACGTGGGGGGAATATCAAAGCAATTTTTCGAAGCGCTCAGCAAAAGCATATATCAGGGAAAAGGAAGGACGGTTGGAAAAAGGAATAATCCGCCGTGGGTGGCTCAGGAAATAAGGGAGTCTATCGAACTGAAATCGAAAGCATACCAATTGGCAAAGACCAAGGAGAAACTAGGAGATGAGAAAAACTTTAAAAATCAACAGAAAGCTGGATGGAATTGGGGGAGAAAAGTGATGAGTAGCTGTCCCCAGGGACAGAATAGCTGTTTACACTGTTGGAGGGGAACCTATTGTTTGGGGATCTTATGGCCTCTGTTGAAGCACTTAACTGATACCACAGAGATAATCCTGATGAAGTTAAAAATAACAGCACACCCCAAAAGCTTGTACTGCAAAATAAACCTGTTGGATTATAACCTGTTGTGTGATTTATAATTTTGTCCACCCCACCTCAGCACCGGCTCCTCCATATCAGGATCCTGATAGACAGTCTCACTGAAACTGTAGCGTCTGTCAGATACTTGAGGGAGCCACGGGGGTGTGGGGGAGGTGTGTGTGGTTGAACCACAAATTGCTGAACTGAACTATACTTTCTAACTGCCGTTGCCATGGAGAGAATACTGAGAGACAGTCTTTATTCAAAGTCCCAAATCTCAAAGGTATAAGAATGGGAGCTGTACATCGGACAGGCGGGGAGTTACCTGATGCTGCCTGGAGGTGTTTTGTATGTACACTATCCATGTAACTGCCGTGTCTCATCAATAAAGAATCAAAGAAGACCTCTCAGTGTTCTGTGCCTAGTTATTCCTATCCTGCAGTGTTCAGGAATATGAGTACACAGCAGCCAGTCTTCACAGTGGAGGATACGAAGAGCATGGCAGTAATTGATAAGGGGACTAAGGAAGGTGAGGATCTAGATAATAACCATTATCGTGGAAGAGTTAGCGCTGGGCAAGCTAATGGAGCTAAAGGTAGACAAGTCTCATTGCCCTAATAGAATATAGCCCAGGATACCAACAGAGTACGTGGGAGAAATAGCAAATGCACTTAAGAGTCATAGAATCCTACAGCAGAGACAGGCCCTTTGGCCCAAACTGGCCCATGCAGACCAGAATGTCCATCCACGCTAACCCCATTTCCCTGCACTTGGCCCATTTGCTTCTGACCCTTTGCTGTTCATGTATTTGTCCAAATGTCTTTTATCTGTTGTGAGTGTTCCTGCCTGAACCACCTCCACTGACAGCCCATTCCATATACATACCACCCTCTGTGTAAAACAGTTGCCCCCCAGCTTCCCTTTTATTCTTTCTCCTCTAACCTTAAAATGATCCAATCAAGCCGTCCAATCCTTGAGTTCCTGGGAAAAAGACTTGAGTGCATTCACCTTATCCATGCCTCTCATGGTCTTATACACTTCTAGAAAAGAACCCCCTCAGTTTCCTCTGCTCTAAACATAAAATCCTCACTTGTCCAACCTCTCCCTATAACTCAGACCCCTGAGCCCTGGCAACATCCTTGTAAATTGTTCTGCACTTTTTACATTTTAATAACTGAAACCTACATTACATTCATCATATTTCCAGTGTTTCCCCGCGGCGCTGGAACCGACGGGACAATGCCAATGGATTACAATCCATGATCGAGAATGAACTCCTTTATAACAATCCCGTTTTCATAGTGTTCCCCATGGTGCAGGTATCCTTGTGTCTTTCTGGTTGCATGGTTAATTAAAGACGTGTCCTTCTACAAGGCAAAGTTGTGGCTTAATTGTTCCTGGGAAAAGTGGCATGATTTTTCAGACTTTCAAAAACAAATGAAATCTTTCTCCACACTCACCATGCTGACATGGACTTGGCTGTGTCTCAGTACTTTTGCAGTCACACTGAGATTTGAAATATTCGCCCACGGACAGAATGCATACCTTTCGTTCCAGATAAAAAGGCCAATGATATTCAGATCGGCATGGATCAAGTAACTATTACATTTGAACATGAAGTTCAATTTGAATTTCTCATCCGCAAATCCACCCTTTCAGTACCATGCAACAGAGCACACAAGTTACCACTGTTAATACAGGATCAAGTAACTATCACATCTGAACATGAAGTTCAATTTGAATTTCTCATCCGCAAATCCACCATTTCAGTACCATACAACAGAGCACACAAGTTACCACTGTTAATACAGGATGGAAATTCATAAGACAATTGTAGTATTACACTGTCGTTTCCTTGGTCCCCCAAAGCTTTAAACCTCAGTCTCACAATTTCTCTCTTCTGTGAACTGAAATCCAAACCAATCCCCCCACTCCTTTCCTCTACACCCATTTCTCACACACACTAATCGAATTCAGCTTCCTAGCTCCTGATGAGAACCATCCTGCATACACAGCTTCCTGCACACTCTGGCCAAGACCCTATCTTACTAAAATGAGACAAATTAGAATTCTAATTGCAGGCCCATCCTTGTCCCTTTCCATAACAACCCTGAATCTTCACAAGAAAAGAGTTCTGACAACTTTCTGCAAAACGCTGCACCACTGATAGTCTGATCACATGTCAGGGTAGCAAGAAAGGGCTCATTCCCCTGGGTCCTGCTCCCAGAGGGATGAAGCTGCTAATGATAGATTTATCCCTCACACCCACAGGCTCCTTCCCAGGCCCTGACCTATACTGTGCACACTCCGCAGTTGCCGGCACTGCACCCGTGCACTGGTCTCCCCTCCGACAGCACATGCTCCCGATCATACATGAGTCCGGGTGATTGTAGCAGCTGCTGCCTAATATATCAGAATCCTTACAGTATGGAAACAGGCCCTTCGGCCAAACAAGTCCATACCGACCCTGCAAACAGTAACTCACACAGACCCATGCCCCCTCACTTATGTAACTAATACTGTGGGCAATTTAGAATGGCCAATTCAACTGCCCTGCACATCTTTGGATTGTGGGAGGAAACTGGAGCACCCGAAGGAAATCCGCTCAGACACAGGGAGAATGCGCACACTCCACACAGACAGTCGCCCTTGGCCGAATCGAACACGGGTACCTGGTTCTATGAAGCAGCTGTGCTAACCACTGAGCCGTCTCTATAGAGTGGAGGGGGCGTGGCTGGAGGACTGGGTCAATGGGATTGTAAACAGTGACTGAATGTGGAGGACACTGGGGGATGGACAGGTCAGTGAGGGAAAGGATCACTGCATCAGCAGGAGGGGATCCTGGACAAACTGAGCAATGGGAGAGTCTGACAGGAAAGAAACTACAGGAAGGTTCTGTTTGGAGGCTCAGGCAGGGCCAGCTGGCAGACAGTATGGCCTGGTGGCTTGGGCAGGTTTACCAATCAGCATCTTCAAAGATTCTGTTACTCAAGTCTGAGCCTGATCCTCCTAGTCCAGAGGTAAGGACACTTACACTATTTCCTGGTGGGCAAGGGATACAGGGACTGCCTTTCAAAAGGAACTCACCTGTGTTGGTGACATTAACAAGACTGAATACAGACTCACTGACAAGATGCTGGTGTACTTGAACTTCATCCAGAATATTAACACCTGTAACTGGGCAACGCAGACCCAAATATACAGAGTTAAATCCTGGATACTAATAACAGCTTTGTGCATGGGAAATCATATCTCATGAATTTGACTCAGTTTTTTTGAAGAAGTAACAAAGAGAATTGCTGAGGTCAGAGCATGGACAATATCTACATGGACTTCAGTAATGTGTTTCACAAGGTTCCTCATGGGAGACTGGTTAGCAAGGTTCGATTGCATGGAGTACAAAACTGGCCCGAATGTCGAAGGCAGAGGGTGCTTTTCATGCTGGAGGCCTGTGACCAGTGGAGTGTCACAAGGATCGGTGCTGGATCCACTACTCTTCGCCAATTATATCCATGATTTGGATGTGAACATAAGAGGTAAGTTTGCAGATGACACCAAAATGGGAGGTGTAGTAGACAGTGAACAAGATTACCTCGGAGTACAAGAGGATCTGGATCAGATGGGTGATGGGCTGAGGAGTTCAGTTTAGAAAAATGCGAGCTGCTGTATTTTGGAAAAGCAAACTTTACCAGGACTTATACAGTTAATAGTAAGTTCCTGGGGAGTGCGGCTAAACAAAGAGTCCTTGGAGTGCAGGTTCATAGTTCCAATAACAGTAGAATAGCAAGTAGACAGGATAGTGAAGGCGGCAGTTGGTCTGCTTGGCTTTACTGGTTAGAGCATTGAGTATAGGGGTTGGGAGGTCATATTGCGGATGACAGGACATTGCAAAAGTTGCTGAATCAATGTTCCATAGAATTCTGTTCTCCTTCCTATCAGATGGATGTTCTTAAACTTTAAAGAGATCAGAAAAGAATTATAGCATGTTGCCAGGATTGGATAGAGGGTTTTCCCTGGAGCTTCAGAGGCTGAATGGTGACCTGAACGAGATTTCTTTAAATCAGGCTGGGCATGGATAGGGTAAATAGACAAGATATTTGCCCTGCAGTGGGGGAGTACAGAACTAGGGACTGGGAAGGAGGGTAGGCAGACAGGGGGTGGGTGGATCGAGAGGGGTGGGACCGAAATAGGTGGGGAAAGAGTGGGGGAGACAGAGAGGGGTGGCACAGAAAAGGTGGGGAACAGAAAATGGGATTAGAGAGGAGGAGAAAAGACAGGGGGAACGGGGGGCGCAGCTGACAGAAAGGGGGAACAGACCGGGGGTGGAGGCGACCAACAAAGGGGGGGGGGGAAGACGGTTGAGGGGGAAGAGGGGTCAGGGGGAACAGGCCGACAGAGGGGGGGATCGGACAGAGTCGGGGGAGTTCGGGGGGAGCAGACAGAGCGGGGGAAGACGGAGAGTTATTTTATACATCTAAAACACAACCTTGTTCCCGTTTTCTCCTCCTTACCTTCATTCCCTCTGAATGGCTCAGAACAACTGTACAGTTCTTGAAAAGTAGAGTTTCAGGGAGATCAGGTGCTGACCGTGGCATTTGGGACACTAACATTGAATGGAATGTGGTGATTCGATTCGATTCCACTGTCTGTGTGGTGTTTGCACATTCTCCCTGTGTGTCTGCGTGGGCTTCCTCTGGGTGCTCTTAATTTCCTCCCACAAAATCAAAGACATGCAGGTTAGCTGGATGAGCTTTGGGTAATGGTAGGGTACAGAGTTAGGGTGGAATGCTGTTCCGATGGTTGGCATGGTCTCATGGGCCGAAAGGCCTGCTTCCACACTGTAGGGATGCTGTCACTGAGTATCGGGGTTAGGAGGTCACGTTGTGACTAAGTAGGGCATTGGTGAGGCCAGTTTTAGAATATTGCATTGAATTGTGTTCTCCCTGATTTCAGAAAGATGTTACCAGAATAGGACTCAACCTCTTAATGACAAGTTCGTGGGAAGTGTTGACAGACAAACAGACCATGCAGTGTGGGTTGATAGTTCCTTGAAAGTGGGGTTGAAGGTAGACAGGTCGATGAAGGTGGTGTGCGGTATGCCAGCTGTTATTGGGCAGTGCATTGAGTATAGGAGTTGGGAGATCATGTTTTGGTTGTACAGTTTATTGGTTCAGCCACTTTTAGAAACCCCATACTGCTTTCAGTTCAAGTCTCCCTGCTATAGGAAAGATGTTGGGAAACTTGCAAGAGTTCAGAAAAGTTTTACTGGGGTGTTGCCAGTATTGGAACATTTGAACCATAGGGCGAGGCTGCATAGGCTGAGGCTATTTCCCTGCAGCACAGGACACTTTAGGTGGCTTTATCGAACTTTATAAAATTATGTGTAGCAATGACAGGGTGACTAGTCATGGTTTCTTTTTTCCCAGGGTAGAGGAGACCAAACAAATGTGAATCATTTTTCCAAGATGGAAATGCCAAATTCTAGAGGAGAGATGGCAAGTTTAAAGGATATGAAAACCGAATCAACTGAAGATGCTGTAAACCAGGAAGAGAAACAAAAGTTTCTGGAAAAGCTCAGCAGGTCTAGCAGCATCTGTGAAAAGAAATTAGAGTTAACGTATCTGAGGAAGGGTGACCAGACCAGAAACTTTGACTGATCTTTTTTCACAGATGTTGCATGACCTGCTGAGCATTTCCAACAACATCTGTGCAAGTTTAAAGGGAGTTGTTTTGAGTATATATCTGAGAGTAACTTTGTAAAGTGCGAGGCAGACCACATCTGGAGTAATGACAGAAGTTTTGCTCCCTTTATTTAAGGAAATACATCATTTCATCAGAGGCATTTCACAGAAGATTGACTGGGATGAACCCTGGTTTGCAGGGAGTATCTCTTAAGAAAAGGCCGAAGAAGTTGGGACTCTACTCACTGGATTTGGGAAGAATGAGAGGGGATCTCATTGTAACAGGTAGGATTCTCAAGGAGTTTGACAGGGTAAATACTGAGAGGATGTTTCCCATCATGAGGGAGTCTGGAACCAGTTTCTGGGTCAGTCACAGAATCACGGGTTCTGTTTTGGATTCGTCAAGTTTAAGGCAACACCGACACGGGTCAAGGGTTTCAGTAGCAATGGAGCTGGGGTGAGGTGAAGACAAGCAACATTTTAAGAGATTGGAATTCCTGGTGTTTGTGATTGTGTAGATGTCTGATCAGAAGTTCACCTTGGTGTCAGATTTGAGAGCAATATTGCGAAGAGTGTGGTTCTGTCTCAGATAGTTCCCAGGGAGAGGAAGGGGCTCAGCTGTAAGGGAAAGTGAGTTGTCATAACAACTGAAGGCAATGGGTTTAACCATTGTAACGTTCCGTTGCAGGAAATTGCAGTCAATCGCGTAGTGGGAGTGTGATGAGCAGTATGATAACTGAGTAATGGAGAGGGATGATGGGGAGGGAGACCTGGTCATTGTCAGTGTAGATGTGAAACAAGGGGGCATAGCTTTAAATTAAGGGGGGTAGATATAGGACTGATGTTAGGGTTAGGTTCTTCACTTAGCGAGTCGTATGTTCATGGAATGCCCTGCCAGTAGCAGTGGTGGACTCTCCCTCTTTATGGGTATTTAAGCGGGCATTGGATAGGTATATGGAGGATAGTGGGTTAGTGTAGGTTAGGTGGGCTTTGATCGGCGCAACATCGAGGGCCGAAGGGCCTGTACTGCGCTGTATTCTTCTATGTTCTATGTTCTATGTTCTATGAAACCTAACACTGTGCTTTTGGACGATGTCACCTCCTGGCAGTGGAGAGGTGAGAAACAGGAGGGACCGAGGAGAGATCCTTAAGGGACACCAAATACAAGGAATTCAGAAAGGAAAGGGAGAGTTGGGATGGAGCAGGTTTTTCCAACAACGGTGGGTCAAGTATTAGTTTGTAGCAGGATGGTAGAGAAGGACATAACCAGAAAAGACAGATAGATAGAACAAGGAAGAATATCTGTGATTTGGTGAGAGGAAGTTATGAGGAGAAGGAGCACCCCAACTCCAAAAGAACTATTTCTACATTAGTGACGTCACCCAACTCCATCCAAGTCTCAGCTCATTGACTGAAATACTCGTCCATCCCTGTGTTATCTCCAGAATTCATTATCCAAACACACTCTTGGTCAGCCTCCCACATCCAACTTTCAAGCATTCTCAAGAATATCAAAAACCCTACTGTCCAAGTGTTCAGTTGTACCAAAACTTGTTGATCCATAAAAAGGCTCCGATTAACAAGCAACAATTTAAAATTCTCACCCTTGATATAATTCTTGGCTGTGAACATCCCTGTCTCCCTGCACCACACAACCTGCGAGACCTCAACATCTCATTTTCTTTCAGACTCCCAACGATGTGTTTATTTATTGCTTCACCTGTCTGGCTGTTTCTACTGTTACCAAGGCAACACGGTCAGAAATTCCCACCCTAACCCTCTCAGACCTGCTTCCTCCTTTAAGGTATTCCTGAAAACCTGTTTATTTGGCAATTCTTTTGATCACCTGAACTAATATCCCCATCTGTAGCCTTACGTCAGAAGTTCTCAATAGTTTATCTGTGGAATTATAAGCATGATTAAAAAAACAAACTGTTGTTGATTTGCACAAACATTGTCAACTCTTCAATGTTGCTGAGTGAATAATCTATAATAGCTTTTACTCAACCACATTGTGGGAGCACCTTCACCACACGACTTGCAGCTGGACAGGAAGTCAAACATCACCTTTTCCACAGGCAATGGGGCTTTGGCACTGATCACTGTTTTCTGTGGAGGGGGAAACACACAGTTGATATTTCAGGGATTGCGAAATGCATTTTAGGGAGGTAAAATGGTACAGAATTTGCATTTTCAAATTTGTGTTTTACAATGTGCACTAAGTTCTGGAAAACCTCTCATCCCAAAGCATGAAAATTTCCTTTTCTTCCTGGTCAATATATCTTTCCTTTCCCCTGCCCTTCACCTTCACACATTTCGAATGCCTTGGTCACAACAACACTGCGCTGCCAGTGATGTTTATCACGTCGATGAGCATTGTCCAGCCCCACATTCACTCCGATTGGTTGAAGGACCAACTAGCACCTCTAGCCCCCGTTCCCTCACTCTTATTGGTCCTGCGCTGACATCAATAATCCGAGGCCCATTGTGAGCTGGATCATGCTCAGTGCTTCCTGCTTTTCCTGCTGTTTATCAGGTATGAGAGAGAGGGCCCATCCCTGTTTCTCCTGATGTCAGACAATAAGAACAACTACCTGCATTGTATGGAACCTTTCGCATTGACAAATCTCCTAAAATGCTTCACGAATGATGGAAACGTTGATTAAAGAGAACGATTTTAGATACATCTTTAAGGCGGAGAGAGGGAGTTAGGGAAGATATTCCAAAGGTTTGTGTCCTCAGCAGCTCCAATCGTGGAGTGATATAGATGGACAATAGCTTACAATGGAGACAGTTAGTGGTTAACCATAGGTTAACAAACTCATGTCGTAGCCCCTTACCCCATACACCAGCCCTGGTTCTCACAGCCTGCCATTACAAACTACCTATGGTTAGCCAACTAACAGTCACCATTAACAAATAATCACCTTCACCCTCGTTATCCTTTATCCAACTGTTCTTCTCACTCTATCCCAACCTATCCTTTATTCCTTTTATCCTCCCCCCCACACTATCTTCGGCACGTAAACTGATTTTTATTTCCTCAGGAACATCTGTTCTGTGGAAGGGACACTGGGGCTGAAACTTTAACTCTGATATCTCTTCACAGATGCTGCCACATCTGCTGATCTTTTCCAGAACCTCCTGGTTGTTGTTTCTGATTTACATCTTCCGCAGTTCTTTTGGTTTTAATTTACCTGGAGTTTGTAGTTCACGTCCAACAGCCTCTGTCCCAGTCTCTCCCAACCCCAACCAGTGACACTGCACCTGCACAGCTTCTGGACAGGTGTTGTCTTGCTGGCTACACCCCTCATTCAATCCCACTGGCTGCAGGACCACACAGACTCTCCTCCCATTGGTCTGGAGCTGCCGTCAATCAGCCGGGCCCCATGTGATGAGAGTGGAGGGCTTATCGCTCTCTCTGTCCTGGGATGAGCTTCATTATTCACAATGAATGGGGCATTATCACTGAGCACAGGGCCTGAGGGCTATTCAGCCCATTGGGGCTGTACTCTCCCCCTCTGGAGATGCTGCAAATCTGTCCCAAGTCCCCTCCCTTGTGCCCATAGCCCCCCAAATCTTTCCTTAAAAAGTAAAATTCCAAGTCTGTTTCAGAATACCTGCTCAATCTGTGGCATTCAGACTTTCCAGATGCTCAGAACTTACTGAGGAAAATAGCGTTCACATTTTAACTTTGTATTATTTGCCAATTACTTGAAAGTAATTACTAAAAATTGTGACAGTGTTAACAATTCCTCTCTCTCTGCAAACTCAAGATCTTGGAAACAAATCTGCACCAGATCGAAATGACTGCTTCAGCTTCTCAGCTCCAAGGATATTTATCTGTTCTTCAGCTCGCTCTCCACAAAATAGAGGAATGCATCTTAATTTATTAAGATCAAAGAAACAGACATTTGGTCCAATTCGTCCGTGCCAACAGGAATCCTAAACTAATGGATTCCCATTTACCATCTATTGGCCTGTATCCATCAAACCCTTCCTATTCATTTACCCAATTGGAACCCTTTTAAATGTTGTGATTTTATCAGCCTCCACTACTTCATCTGGTACCTCCTCCCATACACACACCACACTCACCACACATTGCCACTTACACCCCTTTTCAATCTTTGCCCTCTCAACATAAACCCATGTGCTCTAGTTTTGGACACACCTAACCTGAGGAAAAAGAACGCCAGCTGCTCACCTTATCCAAGCCCCTCGTGATTTTATAAAACTCCATGAAGTCACCTTTCAGTCTTTGACTCTCCAGAAAAATAGCCCCAGCCTATTCAGCCTGTCCCTGTAGCCCAAATCCTCCAAACATGGCAACTTTTTATGTAAATCTTTTCCGAAACTTTTCAAGTTTCACAACATCCTTCCCAGAACAGGGAAATTCAAACTGAAAACAGAATTGCAGAAGTGGCTTAATCAGTGTCCTGTCCAGCCACAATATGGCATCCAAGCTTCTGTATTCAATGCATTGACCAATAACGGAGAGCATTAATGGAGTCCAATTTGCCAGCGGTTCACCCTTATCCCTCTAAAACCTTCCTCTTCATGTACCCAATCAAATGTCTTTTAAATGCTGCTATTGTACTAGCCTCCACCCCTTCCTCTGGCAGTTCATTCCATACTTGCAATGCCCTCAACATGAATAAGATGCCCCTTAGATCCCTTTTAAATCACTCAGCCACTCAGCCTCCAACTCTCCAGGGAAAATCGTCCCAGCCTATTCAGCATTTCCCAATAGCTCAAACCGTCCAACCCTGGCAAAATCCTTGGAAATGTTTTCTGAACCCTTTCAAGTTTCTCAACATTATTCCAAGAACAGGAGATTGAAACTGAAAACAGAATTCCAGAAGGCCCTTAATCAGTGCCCTGTCCAGCCACAACATGACGTCACAACAGCTACATTCAATGCATTGATCAATAACGGGGAGCGTACCAAATGCAGCATTCACTCCCCTGCCTACCTGTGACTCTACTTTCAAGGAACTATGAACCTGCACTGCAAGTTCGCTTTGTTTAACAATGGTCCCCAGGACTTTACCATTAAGTGTATAAGTCCGGACCTGATTTGCCTTTCCAAAATACAACAGCTCACATTTATCTCAATTGAACTCCGTCTGCCATTCCTTGCTCCAATGGCCCATCTGGTCAAGATCCTGTTGTATTCTGAACTAACCTTTTTCACTGTCCACTACACCTCGAATTTTGGTGTCTTCTGTAAACCTACTGACCATATCTCATATATTCACATCCAAGTCATTTATTTAAGGGGCCAATATAGACAATAGACAATAGACAATAGACAATAGATGCAGGAGTAGGCCATTCTGCCCTTCGAGCCTGCACCGCCATTCAATATGATCATGGCTGATCATTCCTAATTAGTATCCTGTTCCAGCCTTATCTCCATACCCCTTGACTCCACTATCTTTAAGAGCTCTATCCAATTCTTTCTTAAAAGAATCCAGAGACTGGGCCTCCACTACCCTCTGGGGCAGAGCATTCCACACAGCCACCACTCTCTGTGTGAAGTAGTTTCTCCTCATCTCTGTCCTAAATGGTCTACCCCGTATTTTTAAGTTGTGTCCTCTGGTTCGGCACTCCCCCATCAACGGAAATATGTTCCCTCCTGCCAGAGTGTCCAGTCCTTTCATAAGCCTATACGTTTCAATCAGATCCCCTCTCAGTCTTCTAAACTCAAGGGTATACAAGCCCAGTCGCTTCAGTCTTTCCGTGTAAGGCAATCCTGCCATTCCAGGAATTGACCTCGTGAACCTACGCTGCACTCCCTCAATAGCCAGAATGTCTTTCCTCAAATTTGGAGACCAGAACTGTACACAGTTCTGTACACAATATCCATCCTTGCAGCACATTGCTGCTCACAGGCCTCCAGTACGCAAAGCAACCCTCCATCATCATCATCAACTGTCTCCGACCTTCGAGGCAGTTTTGTAATGGCTTGCTCTCCCTTCATTCCATGTTATCTAACCATGTTAAGCAGTCTGCTTTGTGGAACCTTGTTGAATATCCCTATAAACAACATTCACTGCCTGGCTTAATCAATTTTCTTTGTCACTTCAAAACACTCACTCAAGTTAGTGAGACACAATTGTGCATGTACAAAGCCACCTCGACTCTCCATAATCATTCCTTACCTTTCCAAATAGAGGGTTATCCTGTCCCTCAGAATCCCTTCCAACAACTTGCCTGCCACTGACTTCATGCTCACTGTTCTCTTGCTCCATGGCCTCTCCTTACCACCTTTTTAAAATAATGGCACCTCACCTGTTGCGATCAACGATACAAATACCTCAGGAGAGGCCCAATAATCACTTCCCTAGATTTCCAGAAAGTTCCAGGATACACCTGATCATGTTCCAGGGCTTTATCCACCTTGATGCGATTTAAGACATCCAATACCACCTCCTCTGGAACATGGACACTTTTCAAGTTATCACTGTTTATTTCTCCAACCTCTCGAGCTTCCATATACTTCTCCAGTAAAAATGAAGTGAAATATTTGCATATCTTTCGCACCACCTGTGGTTCCATAGACAGCCTTGTTGACCTGTAAGGGGCCCTATTCTCTGCTCCAGTTAATCTTTTGTCTGTGATATATTTGTTTAATCTCTTTGGATTCTACTCCAGGACATCCCAGAAAGCCATAATTCATGGACCGTAATTTTCCTCTGACTTGATCAACAATGCCATCCAACACATATCCTCCTCGTCCCGCACCTCCACCTTTACCCCACCCCTCCAGCCACAATAAAGAATATAACCTTGCGGTCTTCACCTTCCACGCCACTAATCTCCAGATACAGTGCATTAACCTTTGTTATTTCTGCTACCTAAAGTCAGACCCCACCACCAGAGACATATTTCCTTCCCCACCCCTACCTGCATTCCGCAGAGAACATTCCCCCTGCGCCTTCCTTGTTCGGTCCATCCCCTCCCACCAACCCACGCTACACACCCTTGACCCTCCCTTGCCGCCATGGGAGATGTAAAACATGCGGCCACACCTCCCTTTGACCTCTGTCCAAGACCCCAAAAGGGTCTTTTCACATTGGGCAGAGATTTGCCTCCAGATCCCAAAACCTCATTTACTGCATCTGGACACTATGGGAAGTTTAACATAATTCATCCAACTAACCTACACATCATTGGACTGTGGGAGCAAACTGGAACACCCGAAGGAAATCCTCACATACACTGGGGAGAATGTGCCAACTCCTACACAGGCAGTTGCCTGAGGCTGGAATCAAACCCAGGTCCCTGGTGCTGAACAAGCAGCGCTAACCACTGAGACACAATACTGTGGGATCTTTGGTGCTGATGTGCTGCCCCACTGATACCTCGGTCACTCACCCTGCCTCATTTCCTAAGTAGCAGTGATGACGGAGTGAAATTATCGCTAGACAGTTAATCCAGAGACCCAGATAACGCTCTGGGGACCCGGGTTTGAATCCAATCACGGCCGATTTTGGAACGTGAATTCAATAAATATCTGGAAAAAATAATCTAGTGACGACAAGGAATCCATTGTCAATTGTTGGAAAAACCAATGTGGTTCACTCATGATATTTAGGGAAGGAAGATGTCATCCTTATCTGGTCTGGTCTGCAAGGGACCCCAGACCTATAGCAACGTGGTTGACTCTTAACTACCCTCTGTGTAAAAGCAGCAATAAATGCTGGTCGAGCCAGTGACAGCCTCATCCTAAGAATAAATAAAGAAAACAGGTCAGGTTTTGTAACTTCTCTAGTAGGTTCATCCTACAAACTGAATCTGAAATGTTCTCGTACACACTGAACAAATACTTTTCCATCCAAGCCCTTAACACTACAGCACTCCGAGGCCATGTTGGTAACTTAAGACCCTTTGAATTCTTTGAGAAGGTGACGAAGGAGGTAGATGAGGGGAAAGCGGTAGATGTAGTATATATGGATTTTAGTAAGGCGTTTGATAAGGTCCCCCATGGTAGGCTACTGCAGAAAATACAGAGATATGGCATTGAGGGTGAGTTGGAGGTTTGGATTAGGAATTGGCTCTCTGGAAGAAGACAGAGGGTAGTAGTTGATGGCAAAGATTCATCTTGGAGTGCCGTCACTAGTGGTGTTCCGCAAGGATCTGTTTTGGGACCATTGCTGTTTGTCATTTTTATAAATGACCTGGAGGAAGGGTTAGAAGGTTGGGTGAGCAAGTTTGCGGATGATACGAAAGTCGGAGGAGTTGTAGACAGTGAGGAAGGATATGGCAGGTTACAGCGGGATATAGAGAAGCTGCAGAGCTGGGCAGAAAGGTGGCAAATGGAGTTCAATGTAGCTAAGTGTGAAGTGATTCACTTTGGTAAGAGTAATAAAAAGATGGATTACTGGGCTAATGGTAGACTACTTGGTAGTGTGGAAGAGCAGAGGGATCTTGGTGTCCATGTACACAGATCTCTGAAAGTTGCCACCCAGGTAAATAGTGCAGTGAAGAAGGCATATGGCGTACTGGCTTTTATTGGTAGAGGAATTGAGTTCCGGAGTCCTGAGGTCATGCTGCAGTTGTATAAGACTCTGGTGCGGCCGCTTCTGGAATATTGTGTGCAGTTTTGGTCGCCATACTATAGGAAGGATGTGGAGGCACTGGAACGGGTGCAGAGGAGGTTTACCAGGATGTTGCCTGGTATGGTAGGAAGATCCTATGAGGAAAGGCTGAGGCACTTGGGGTTGTTTTCTTTGGAGAAAAGAAGGTTTAGGGGTGATTTGATAGAGGTGTACAAGATGATTAGGGGGTTAGATAGGGTTGACAGTGAGAACCTTTTTCCGCGTATGGAGTCAGCTATTACAAGGGGGCATAGCTTTAAATTAAGGGGGGGTAGATATAGGACTGATGTTAGGGGTAGGTTCTTCACTCAGCGAGTCGTAAGATCATGGAATGCCCTGCCAGTAGCAGTAGTGGACTCTCCCTCTTTATGGGTATTTAAGCGGGCATTGGATAGGTATATGGAGGATAGTGGGTTAGTGTAGGTTAGGTGGGCTTTGATCGGCGCAACATCGAGGGCCGAAGGGCCTGTACTGCGCTGTATTGTTCTATGTTCTATGTTCTATGACCCCTTATAATTGCATCCATATTATTCTTACAGATAACGGAGGTCTCCTGGTAAAATTGTGTATCAATTCCCCGCTGACGACTGGGAGAGAGTCTATAATACAATCCCAGTAAGATGGTCATCCCTTTCTTATTTCTCAGTACCAACGAAATAACTTGCCTGGAGTTACGCCCAGGAATATCCTCCCGAAGCCCAGCCATAAAGTTATCCCTCATCAAAAACACCTCTCTCCCTGCTCTGTTCGCTCCTTTCTATCCTTGCTATAGCATCTATACCCTGGAACATTAAGCTGCTAGTCCTATCCATCCCTGAGTGATGCCTCTGTAATTGCTGTAATATCCCAGTGCCATGTTCAAAACCATATCCTGAGCCCCCCTGCCTGACCTGTCAGGTCTCTTGCACTGAAATAAATGCAGTGCAACTGCTCCGTCGCACCTCATTCTGTGACTTGCTCTTGCCTGCCTTGACAGTCTGACTGGTGAACAGTACCAGCCTCAGACGCACCTCTTTTCTCACTATCTCTTTAGGTTTTCCCCGACTCCCTCACTGGTTTAATGCCTCCCGAGTGGCACTAGCAAATCTCCCTGCTCGTCAGGACCCCATGCTTTCCCCTTCCTATGCCATTGGTACCAATGTACAATGTCCTCCCACTGGTTATTTTCCCTTTTGAGAATATTCTACTCCCTCTGTGAGACATCCTTGACACTGTCACCAGGGCAGCACCACCCATTCTGATGTCTCACTGTCAGCTGCAGAAACGGCAGACTGTGCCCCTCACTAGAGAGTCCCCTATCACCATCGATCGTGTGGAACTGGATATACCTCACATTATGTTAGAAGCCAGTCTCAGTACCAGTAACTTGGCTGTCAGTGCTACATTCCCCTGAAAGTCTATTACCAACTACATTTTCCATAACAGTATACTTGTCTGAGATGGAGATAGCCACAGGAGACTCCCGCAGTACCGACCTACCCCTCCTAGCTTTCCTGGCGGTCACCCATCTGCCTGACCATATCTGCAGTATCCTGCATTCCTGAGATTACCACCTATCACTCCTCCCGGCTCCTGTCAATTCCTCACTGCCTTTAATCACTCCTCCACCAATCCTGCGTTCCAATAGGATTTACAATCACACTTGCTGCAGACATAATCATCAGGATCATTGAAACTCTCTCTAATCTCCCACATCCGACAGGAACAGCACGCCACTCTACAACAGGCCATCTCTCCGCCTTAACAATCTGCAGACCAAGACAAAGGCACAGTTTACTGCTCGAAAAATACTGCCAGAGAATAAAATAATGTTTACGTTTCATATCTTAAACATTTAATCAAGAGACCCGAAGACATTACAAAGAAATCCTCAACTGACTTACGATTGTAGATTTAATAAAATAAAACCGACTTAAGATTGATATTTGAATAGACTGAAAATCACTGAGCTGATCCCCGGCTCTGAATACTTCCAAAGGTATGGTCTCTCTGAGGCCAGCTGAGAAATGTCACTGTTTCTCTTCTCTGCCATCTCCATTTCCAGAGAGGTTTTTAATTTCACAGCAAGTCTGCTCAGAGAGGTCACTGCTTGGTTTTATTCACTGGGCGTTGCCGTTGCCGCCCAGACCAGTATTTATTGGCCACCTTTACTTGTCTTGGAGAAAGTTTTGGTTAACCGCCTCCCTGAAATGCTGCAGTCCCTGTACATCACAGTGATGTTTGGACAACAGTCCCCCTCCGGCCCCACAACCCTCCCTGTCTCTGTAATCCCCCTCCGGCTTCAGAAATTACATGTCCGTGACATAAGATTTTTATTTGGATTCATTTCTGTTTCATAAACTGGCCCAAAAAAGTGAAATGTTTCACCCCCAAACAAATTTCTGTTGATTGACCTTTTGGAGAGGCTGACACATAGACGTTGCAGTAATTTATCTCAAATTGTACACGGAGAATGATGGAACGTTCTTTTATACATTGCTAAAAAGGGAGGCAATGGCTTAATGGTATTCCTGCCAGATGAGTGATATGTACAGTGTTCCGAAGATGTGGGTTAGAATCCCAACATGGCTGATGGCGGCATCGGAATTCAATACAATATAGAATGATGACCATGAAACTATTGTTGATTGTTAGACACCCATCTGGTTCACCCTTGTCCTATAGGGAAGGAAACTGTCATCCTCACCTGGTCTGGCCTACATGTGACTCCAGACCCACAGCAATGTGCTTAACTCTCAACTGCCCTCAGGAAAAGTACTTTAAAAACTGTTCACAAATACTCCGAAGGTATCACTTAAAAACTGGCTGTTCCCATTGGGACCATGTGAATTTCTGAACGGGGTGAACTAAAACGGAGTTTCAGCTTCACCTTCTCCCTGTTTCACCTCAGTCTGTTTACACCCAACTCCAAAACACTCTCATTGTTCCAAGCAGCCCTCACAGTGCAGCCCTGTCATTTTCATTGTCTGCTCACACCTACACTGTCCTCAGCCTCCTGTACTGTTCCAATGCATCTCAATGGGAGCTCAGGGACAGCACCTCTTTCAATTCAGCCCTTTGTAACCCCAGAGTCAACATGGACGTCAAAAGTGTCTGAATGAACACACAATTGTCAGAAGCTGGAACATTCCACCTGAAAAAGTACTGGAATTTGAGTTCAAAAGGACTTTTAATGGGAAGTTTGCAGGTAATTGAAAATATGAAGTTTACAGGTTAATATCATGAAGTGGGTGATTGGTCTAAATCTGAGAGTTCTTACAAGCAGACGAGGTGTAACCTGTATAAATCTGTGCTTCCTCTCAGTCCAATATGTCCTTCCTCTGCTGCAGGGCCCAGAACAGAGCACATACCCAAAGGGTGACCCAACCATGAATTTGTACATCTTTCTGCTTAACAAATGTATTGGAGATATTTTCCCACAAACAGATCAGACAAACCTTTCTCCTTCCACAGTTAAATGGCAATAATATTCAGATCCTGATGACTCCATTGACTGTAAAAACTTGCTTTTGAGATCCCAGCCTCAATTATTCTGATTTAATATCCTATGAAATGAATTCACGAAACAAAACTCACAGTCAGTGCAGGAAGAATATAAAGACATACTTTTCTCTTGGTATGTGTTTGATGTGTAAATGCTCTCTTCAAATCGCACCCCCCATCCTAGGAAGTGGACATGCACATGCGCCTCACCTGTATCTTGCCGCCAATAAAGATGGCGGCCATAACCCAGGGCCGATCACCGCCTAAGGGCCGCAGCCATTTTCCCATCTGCTGCAAACGCGGGACAAAGAGTTTCTAATTCAGATTAACGAACCGCACAGAGTGTAATTAAAACTTCCCAGTCTAAAGTGACTCATTATCTCCCTATCTCTGAGGCCACTCTCTCCTTTCCTGTTTGCGTCGCCCACATTCACCAACTACCGAGGCACGTGGCACTGCATCGACTGAGTCACTGGTGACGTGTATCCCACTGGCCACGCCCCTCATTCACTCCCAGTATTTGGATGACAAGCTGATTCCACTTGGTCCACCAGTTCCACCATCTTTTCCTATTGGTCCGAAGCTGCCATCAATCAGCTGGATCCCATTGTGAGGTCAGTGATGGGATCCTCCCCCTGTCTGAATCAAACCCAGAAGGTGTATGGATGGTGTCAATCAGGAACAACAAGCAGAAGGTGCTGGGAAAGCTCAGCAGGTCTGGCAGCATCTGGGAACAGAAATCAGTCCAGTGGCCCTTCCTCAGATCCGATGGGAGCTGGGAAAATTAGAATCTTGCCAGCATGGAAACAGGCTATTCGGCCCAAAACGTCCACAGCGTCCCTCCGAAGGGTATCCCACTCAGACCCATTCCCTACCCTACGACTGTATATTTCTCCTGAGTAATGCACCTAACCTACACATCCCTGAATATTATGGGAAATTTAGCATGGCAAATTCAACTCACCTGCAGATCTTTGTATTGCAAGAGATAGGGGTTAAAATGCAAATAACAGGGAGGGACAGAACCCAAAGAGAGTCCGGAACATTTGGAAAGAAAAAGGAGTGGATTACGATCTGGCTGGGAGGGTGCACAGCTGTGAATGGAGGGGACAGGAACCTGTGTCTGGCAGCATATCAGTGGAGGTGGCGGAAATGGCGACTGATGATCTACGTTCTGCTGCAAAAACAGACCCCGAGTTTCCAGCTACCTGCCACTTTAACACACGAGCCTCTACCCTGGCCAACATCTCTATCTCATGCTTACTGCTGTGTTCCAGCGAAGCCAGAACATACCAAATAGCCCCGGATTTCAAGGACAGCAATTTCCCCTCCCATGTAGTCAATACCATCCAATGTATCTCCTCCACTTCCTGCACCTGTCTTTGAAACACACACATCCAACTGCAACAAGGATAGAACTCCCCCCACCCCACCAAGTCCTTACCTTCCACCCAGATGCAACACATCATCCTCTGCCATTTCCACCAGCTACAATCAGACCACACCACCAGATTCTTAAGGGGTTTGACAGAATAAATACTGATGTGTCTGAGGGTAAATACTGAGAGGGGAGTCTGAAACCAGATTCTGAGTCAGTCACAGAATCAAGGGTTCTGCTTTGGATTGGTCAAGTTTAAGGCAACACAGACATGGGTAAGGGGTTTCAGTAGCAATGGAGCTAGGGTGAAGAGGAGATAAGCAACGGTTTAGAGATTGGAATTCCTGGTGTTTGGGATTGTGTAGATGTCTTATCAGAAGGTCAGCTTCGCGTCAGATATAACAGCAGTATTGTGAAGTGTCTAGTCCTGCTGCATAGTTTCCAGTGAGAGGGAGAGGATGAGCAGTTAGGGAAAGGAATTTGTAAGGCAATGGGTTTAACCATTACAATGTTTCATTGGAGGAAACTGCACCTAATCGAGTAGAGGGAATGTGGTAATCAGTTTGATAACTGAGGAACAGTGGAGTAATGGAGAGGGATGATGGGGAGGGGGAGCTGGGCATCGTCAGTGTACATGTGAAACGCAACATGGTACTTTTGCACGATGTCACCTCCTGGCAGTATGTAGGTGAGATGCAGGAGGGGCCAAGGATAGTTCCATGAGGGACGCCAAATGCAAGGAATTCAGAAAGGAAAGGGAGAGCGGAGATGGAGCACGATTTACCAACAACCGTGAGGTCAAATGTCAGTTTTTTACAGAATGGGAGAGAAGGACATAACCAGAAAAGACAGAACAAGGAACAATGTCTGTGAATCGTTGAGAGGGACTGATGAGGAGGAGGAGAAAAGAGAGTTGGAAACTCTATGGTTTAGTGTGATTCGCGTAAAGGGTCAAGATGAGCTCTGATAAGGCTTGACATGAGATGAGATTGGAGAAAGATGTAGGTTTGGACAAAATCCGGGAACACCACATGAGGCAGTTTGACTCAGTGGGTTAGTGGGAGGGAGGGAAGCAGCAGATCGGATTATCTCAGTCTTAGTGACAGAGAAACTCCATGTGCTCCAAACTCTTATTGTTGGAGAGAAGGATGGAGGAGACAGGATAATGAACAGTGTTTCACAAAGAAACAAAACCTGGGTAAGGGATATTTAAAGTGAGTGAAAAAATTTAATGTATTTAAATTTTATCCAAAATATTAAAACAAACGACTGAAGTCCTGGTTCGAATCCCATCTTGGCAGATGGTGGAATCTGAATTCAAGAAAAAATAACTGGAATAAGGAATCTCCTGATCTCCATGGAATCATTGTCAATTGCGGAAAAATTCCTGCCAACCTGACAGTGGCCCAGCAAGCTACTCACTGTATTAATCACTGCAAAGTCTCAACAAAGGAATGAAACTGGATGGACCACTCGGCATCTAAGAAGGCAACGGAAAATACAACACAGAATCAGCTCTCTCGATGGTGCAATGTCCTCCAGACTAACATCTGGATTTTGGTGCCAAAATGTGCAGAGCTGTCTCACAGACCAATCTAGGAACAGCCTGACATACTCATACTCGTGAAATCAACCCTTACAGACAATGAAAACACACCACCATCACCATCCCAAGACATTGAGATTGTGGTGATGGAAAAGCGCAACAGGTCAGGCAGTATCCGAGGCGAAGGAGAATCGATGTTTCGAGCCGAAGCACTTCATCAGCCTGCCCTGCTGTGCTTTTCCAGCACCAGACTCTTGACTCTGATCTCCAGCATCTGCAGTCTTCACTTTCTCCTGAGATCTCTGGATATGTCCTTCCCCACCAGCAGGACAGACCAGGCAGAGGTCGTAGCACAGACAGGGAGGATTTGCCCTTTGAGTACTCAGCATTGACTCCGGACACCAGGAAATCTCATGGCTCCAACTGATTACCACGTACTGTCCTCCCTTGGCTGATGGATCAGTTCTCCTTCATGTTGAACAACATTTGAAGGAAGCACTGAGGAAATAAAATGATGTCAAACGTACTCTGGTTACAGGATTTCAATGTCCACAATCGAGACAAACTCTGCAACATAAATACTGACTGAGCTGGCCAGGTCCGAAAGGACATAGCTGCTCAACTGAGTCTGCAGCGGGTGGTGAGGGAACCAAGAGGGAAAAACATACTTGATCTCATTGTTATGAATTGACTAGCTTCAGATACATCTGTCCATGACAGTATCAGTATGGGCGACCATCACACATTCCTTTTGGAGACACAAGTCTTGGCTTAAAGTTGAGAAAAACTTCCATTGTGCTGAGTGGTACTATCACCGTGCTAATGGGACAGATATAGGATCTCAAACTGGGTATCACTGAGGCACTGTGGGACATCAACAGCAGCAGAACTGTACTCCAGCACAATCTTGAATCTCATGGGTTTGTGAATCCTGCTCTCACCCATCACAATGGACAGGAAAGGAGGCCAAGCCAAGATCACCACCAGGCATACCTAAAAATGAAGTGCCAACCTGGTGAAGCTACCAACCAGGACCATCTGCATTTCAAACAGCATCAGCAGCAAGCAACAGAGCTAAACGATCCCACAACCAATGGAATAGATCGGAGCTCTGCAGTTCTGCCACACCTAGTTGTGAACGATGATGGACAATTAAACAACTCACTGGAGGAAGAATCACAGAAATCCCCATCCTTACTGATGGAGGAGCCTCACACATCCATGCACCAGATAAGATGACAGCATTTGCAGCAATCTTCAGCCACAAGTGCAAAGTGGGATGATCCATCTTAGCCTTCTCCAGTGGTTTCTAACATCACAGATGTGAGTTTTAAGCCAGTTCGGTTGAGTTTGAATAACATCAAGAAATGGTTAAGTAGTGCAAAGGCTACGAGCCCTGCCAACATTCTGGCAATAATATTAATAGCTTGTGCTCCAGAACTTGCCACCCACCAAGTCACGTACCGCTCCAGCATCTATTGACAATGTGAAACATTGCCCAGACATGTTCAACACAAAGACACAGGGCAATCCAACCCAGATAATTACGCTCTATCAGACCACACTCGATCAGCAATAAAGTGATGAAAAATGTCATCAACAGGGCTATCAAGCAGCATCTGCTCAGCAACAGCCAGCTGATCGACACTCATTTTAGGTTCCACCAGGGCCACTCAGCTCACGATCGTGTTACCGCCCTGATTCACAACCTGACAACTAACTGAATCCCAGAGGCGAGGTGAGGGTGACAGCCAAGTCCCACTCCCAGACAACTAATTCTAGCTGATTCCACCCTTGTCTCAGCTTATACAGTTTCATCCATCTTGTGTTATCTCCAGACTTCATTATACAAACATACTCCTGGCCAGCTTCCCAAATTCAACCTCCCTGTAATCTCAAGAAAAGCTAAATCTCTGCTGCCCAAGTACTCCCTCGTACCAAAAAATGTTGATCCATCAAAAGGCTGATATTCATAATCAACAACATAGAGCCACAGAGATACAGCATGGAAACAGACCCTTCAATCCAACCCGTTCAATGCCGACCAGATATCCTAACTCAATCCAGTCTCACCTGCCAGCATCCAGCCCACATCCCTCAATTTAAAATTCTCACCCTTGATTTAATTCCTGATTATGATCATCCCTAGCTCGCTGCATCACACAACCTTTGAGACGTCGACAACCCATTCTGTTCGAGACTCCCAATGATCTGTTCATTCATTACTTCACCTGTATGGCTGATTTTCCAGTTGCCAAAGCAACAAGGTCTGAAATTCGCAGCCAAAAGCTCTCAGGTCTGCTTTCCTCCTTTTAGACATTCCTCAAATCCTGCTTATGTGGTAATGCTTTTGTCACCTGACCTAATATCACCATCTCTGGCCTTATGTTTAAAATTCTCATGAATATTTTTGTGGAATTATAAGCATGATAAAAAAGATACAAACTGTTGTTGATTTGGACATTATCTTCAGATCTTTACTGTTGTTGAACGAATATTCTGTAATGTCTCTTAACCCACCACATTGCGGAAGCACCTTCACCACAAAAACTTCAGGTGTACAAGAAAGTCAAACATCACACTCTCCACAGGCAACAGGGCTTTGGCATTAATCACTGGTATCTGTGGAAGGAGAAACACAGTTGATGTTTCAAGGAGTGCAAAACGGATTCCAGGGAATGAAAGTGGTGCAGAATGTGACAGTCCGAAATGAAAGGATGATACACTTGCTTATTGGAAAAAAAAATTCTTGACTGTTAAAGATTTTACAGAAAATATTGATAAGCAGCACATGGTCAGGGGCTGGGCGGCAGTGAAAAATTAACTAACAAAAATGTCTGTAAAAATAATAGTAAAATACCAAACAGACCAAAAATACACCCATTGTTCAAGATTGAGGAAGCTCGATATTGACAAAGTGGGCTGAGGGAGCCCAGAGATGAAGCAGAGCAGTATAAGCTGTTATGATCCCACAGTCATAGAGATGTACAGCAAAGACACAGACCTTTCAGTCTAACTCATCCTTCCCAAACAGGTATCCGAATCTAGTCTATTCCCATTTGCCAGCACTTGGCCCATATCCCTGTAAACGCTTCCTAATCATATCATGTGTTTATTTAAATGCCTTTAACATGGTTTAATTGTACCAGCCTCCACCACTTCCTCTGGCAGCTCATTCCACCCTCTGCAGGAAAGAGTTATCTTTTAGACCCCTTTGAAATTTTATCTGTTCACCCTAAAGCAATATCCTCTACTTCTGGACACCACTACTCCAGGGAAAACACCTTGTTCATTTACTCTATTCGTGCCCCTCATGATTGTATAAACCTCCATAACATCACCACTCAGCCTATGGCACTCCAGAGAAAACAGCCCCAGCCTTTTACACCTCACCCTGTAGCTCAAATCCTCCAACCCTAACAACATCCTTCTAAGTCTTTTTTGAAACCTGTCAAGTTTCACCACACCCTTCTGATAGGCGGCAGGCCAGAACTGCACACAATATTCCAAAAGTAGCCTAACGAATCTCCTGTACAGCAACATGACCTCCCACATTCTATGCTCAATGCTCTAACGAATAAAGGAAAATATACCGAACACCTTCTTCATCATCCTATCTACCTGCAACTTGACTTGCAAGGACTATAAACCTGCAGTCCAAGGTCTCTTTGTATTGCAAACGTCTCCAGGGCCTTGCCATTCAATGTATAAGTCCTGCCCTGATTTGCTTTTCCAAACTGCAGCACCTAACATTTATCTAAACTAAACCCCATCTGATCAATATCTCATTGTAATCTGAGGTAACCTTCTTCATTATCCACAATACCTCCAATTTTGTATGAACTGCAAACTCATTTACGATACCAAATCATTTAAATGAATGACGAAACAAATCCAGAAATAAACATCCGTTTCTCTGAGTTTGATTGTGCTCTGTGTAAATCCTGCCCAATGATTCTGTACCAGAGAAAGGCTGCACATGCGTCTGGCTGCAACTTGCACCCGACAAAGCTGGTGGCTCCGCACGTGTCCAGTGAATTTTTGCCCCAAATAAAGATGGCGGCGCGCACCCATGCCTGCAGCCACCCTGAGGCAATTCCCCGTTTACTGAAAACACGAGACTGGGACGTTCAAATTTGTGTTTTCTGATGTGCACATTTTGTTTGTAAAACCTCTCCGCTTCTCTAGAATCTCTCTCACCTCCTGCGGCTCCACAGACAGCCTTGATGATTTTTGCGGGTACCTATTCTCTGCCTGGTTACTCGTTTGTCCTTACTATATTTGCAAAATCACTTTGGATTCTCTTTAAACCTATTTCCTAAAGTTATCTCATGCCCCATTTTTGCCCTCCCGGTTTACCTCGAGTATACTCCTACTGCCCCTATACTCCTCTAGGGATTCACACAAAAACAGCTCTCTGTACCTGCCATATGCCACCTTCATTTTCGTGACGAGGCCCTCAATTTGTTTCGATAGGCAGCATTCTCTTCACCTACCAGCCTTGGCCTTAACAGGAACATACTGTCTGTGTACTCTTGTTGTCGGATGCCTATGGAAGCAATGGCAGATGAGGACACAGATGCAATAATTCCCAGTAAAGAGGTAATGTTGGGAACGATGACAGCCTAAATGTAGATGAGTCTCCTGGCCCTGACGGATTGCAACCCAAGGACTAAACGAGATGGCGGGTGTGGTGGTTGGGGGGGTGGGGGGAGGTCTGAATAACAAATAGACCTCGTGATAATTCACTAAAATTTGTTGGACTCTGGGATGGTTTTGACAGACTGGAAGCTACAAATGCGGTGCCACTATTTTTCAAAAATGACCCATTAGCTTAACTTCTGTAGTGGAGAAAATGCTTGAATCTCTCAAGGAAGTAGTGGTGAGGTATCTGGGTAGAAATTGTCTCATTTAGCAAACACAGCAAGGATTCATGAAAGGCAGGTCAGGTTTAACGATTTACTGGAATTATTTGAGGATAGATCGAGCGCGTTGGACAAGGCGGACTTGGTTGATGTGGTGTACCTGGATTTCCAGAAGGTATTCGATAAGTTGCCACACAAAAGGCTGCTGAATAAGTTAAAGATTCACAGCATTATGGGTAATGTATTATCATTGATACAGGATCGGTTAAACAACAAAAAATAAAGAATGGGGATAAACGGGTGTTTGGATTAGTGTTGGCACTACAATTGTTTGCAATTTGTACAAATGTTTTGGAGTTGAGAACCAAGTGTACGGTGTCAGAGTTCATATTTGATACAAAGATGAAGTAGAGCAATATCTGCAGAGGCCATTGTCAGTCTGCACAGGGATGCAGATAGGTTAAGTGAGTGGGCAAGGGTCTGGAAGATGGAGTTGAATGGTGGGATATGTGAGGTCATCCATTTTGGTTGGACTAACAGCAAACTGGATGATGAAATGGTGAAAACGTGCAGCATGCTGCTGTACAGAGGGAGCTGGGTGTCCTTCTGCAAAAATCACAGGAATTTGGTTTGCAGGTGCAGCAGGTAATTATGGCAGTGAAGGGAATATTGTCCTTCATTGCTAGAGGGATGGTTATGCTGCAGCTGTACAGTGTCCTGGTGAGGCCACACCTGTCGTGCAGTGTACAGGTTTGGTCCCCTTACATTAGCAAGGATGTACTGGCACTGGAGAGAGTACAGAGGAGGTTCACCATTTTGAGTTGGGAGTTGAGAGGATTGGTGTATGTGGAGAGATTGAGAAAACTGGTTCTATAGTCATTGTAATTTAGAAGAATGGGTGGTTGGAGAGGAAAAAATAAAATTATGAAGGGAGTAGCTAAGATAGAAGCTGGGAGGCTATTTCCACTGGGAGCGGGTCAAACTAGAGCATAACCTCAAAATAATGGGGAGCAGATTTAGGACTGAGTTCAGGAGGAACATCTTCAGCTAAAGGGTTGTGAATCTGTGGAATTCCCTGCCGAGTTCAGCATTTGACGTTATCAACTTGAATGTCTTTAAGGCAAAATGTAGATTTGTGTACAGGAAAATAATTAAGGGTTATGGTGAGAGAACTGGAATGTGGAGCTGAGGCCATGAAAAGCTCAGGCCTGATCTTATTGAATGGCAGAGCAGGCTTGAGGGGCCAGATGAAAGTTCTTGCCTTGTGCCATCAAAATTGGCCTTTGTCCTATTCAGAACCTTAACGTTTAGATCTGGTATATTATTTTCTGTAACTATTTTAAAACTAGTAGAAATATCAGAGAATTCCAAACAGTGTGGAAGCAGGTCATTCAACCCATCATATTAATACTGGCCCTGAGAGCCTCCAAACCTCCCCCTGTAACATTGCGTTTCCCAGGGCCACCCAACCTACACATCCCTGAATATTATGGGCAATTCAGCCTGGATAATCCTACCTACCCTACACATCTTTGGACTGTGGGAGGAAACCAGAGGACCCAGACGAGATCCATGCAGAAAACCCCAATAAGGTGATCACCCCTTTCTTATTTCCCAGTTCCACCTAAATAACTTCACTGGGCGTACTCCCAGGAATATCCTCCCTAAGCAAAAACATAATGCTATCCCGAAACAAAAACGCCACTCCCCCTCCTCTCTTGTCCCCCTTTCTATTCTTCCTATAGCATCTATACCATGGAACATTAAGCTGCCAGGCCTATCCATCCCTGAGTGATGCCTCTGTAATTGCTATAATATCCCAGTGCCATGTTCAAAATCATACCCTGAACTCATCTGCCTTCCCTGTTAAGCCTCTTGCATTAAAGTAAATGCAGTGCAACTGCTCAGTCCGACTTCATTCAGCCCATCATATTAATACTGACCCTTGCCTGCCTTGAATAATTGACTTCTGAACTGTACCAGCCTCAGACATACCTATTTTCTCACTATTTTCTTGGGTTTACACCTACTCCCTCACTGGTTTAATGCCTCCCGAGTATCACTAGCAAGTCTCCCTGCCTAGATATTAGACACCTTCCAATTCAAGTACAATCCATCCTTCTTATGCAGGTCAACTCTGCTCCAGAGGAGATCACAATGATCCAAAAAAAGTGAATCCTTTTCCCCTGCACCAGCTCCTTAGCCACTCATTGAGCACCTCCTCCTCTGTAATATGTACATTTTTCAAGATGTCACCATTTATTTCCACACATTCTATATCTCCCATTTACTTCTTCATAGTAAACATGATGCAAAATATTTGCCTCCGTATCTCGCCCATTGCCTGCAGCTCCAAACAATGGCTGCCTTGTTGATCTTTGAGGGTCACCTCTCAGTCTTTGGCTCTCCAGGGAAATTACCCCTAGCCTATTCAGCCTCGCCCTGTAGCCCACATCCTCCAACCCTAGCAAAGTCTTTGTAAATCTTGTCTGAACTCATTCAAGATTCACAACATCCTTTCCAAAATGGAATTTCGAACTTTAAACAGAATTCCTGAAATGGCTTAATGAATGTCCAGTCCAGCCAGAATTTGACGTCCCAGCTTCCGTACTCAATGCATTGACCAATAAATATAAGCATACCAAACACCACCTTCACTCGTCTGCCAACCTTCGACTCAACTTTCAAGGAACAATGAACCTGCACTCCATGGTCTCTATGTTCAGCAACATTCCCAAGGACTTTACCATTAAGTGTATAAGTCCTGCCTTGACTTGCCTTTCCAAAATCCAACAGCTTGTCTAAATTGAACACAGTCAGCCATTCCTTGCCCCAATGGCCCACCTGATAATGGTACTGTTGCATTCTGAACTAACCTTCTTCATTGTCCACGACACCTCCAATTTTGGTGTCTTCTGTAAACCTACTGACCATATCTCATATATTCACATCCAAGTCAATTAGTTAAGGACCCAATATCCATTCCTGCAGCACACTGCTGCTCAAAGGCCTCCAGTCCACAAATCAGGCCTCTTTCACCACCCTCTGCCTCCTACCTTCAAGCCAGTTTTGTATCCAAATGGGAAGTTCTCCCAACATTTCATGTTATCTAACCTTCTAACCAGTCTGGTTTGTGGAACATCGTACAGTGTCAATATAGACAACGTCCACAGTCTACCTTCAAAATAACTCAATCAAGTTAGAGAAAGACAATTTCCAACACACAAAGCCATGTCTAATCATTCCTCGTCTTTCCAAATGCATGTAAATCCTGTCCCACAGAATCCCTTTCAATAATTTGCCTGCCACTGACTTCAGGCTCACTGATCTCTTGTTCCCTGGCCTTTCCTTACCACATTTTAAAATAATAGCACATGTCTTCCAGCACCTCACCTGTCACCAATGACAATATAAATATCTCAGGGAGGGGAACTGCCATCATTTTCTTAGCTTTCCACAAATGTCTGGGATACACCTTAAAAGGTTCGAGGGATTTATCCACCTTGCTACGATTTAAGACATCCAGTACTTCCTCCTGTGTAATATGGCCAGGAGCCGGGCAGCAGTGGTCAATTCATTTACAGAAAGGTCTGTGAACTTAGTCATAAAATACTAAACAGAGCAAAAACACAATCACAGACTGAGGAAGCTAGATAATGAACAAGTGGACATCAAGGAGCTCACAGGCGAATAAGAGCAGTGTTCACTTTTATGATTCCACAGTCAGAGATATCTACCACCAAAACAGACTCTTCAATCCACCCGATCTATGCCAACCAGATATTCTAACCTAATCTATTCCCATTTGCCAGCACTTGGCCGACATCCCTCTGAACCCTTCCTATTCAAATGTCCTTGAAATGTTACAATTTTTGTTGCCTTTAGGCTCCTGTTGAATTTTCCCCTCACACCCCAAACCTATATCCTCTACTTCTGGGCTCCACCACCCCAGGGTAAACACCATGTCGACTTACGCTATCCATGCCCCTCACGATATATTAACCTCTTCAACATCACACGTCAGCCTATGAGACTGCAGGGAAAATGGACCCAGCCTATTATGCCTCTCCCTGCAACTCAAATCCTCCAACCCTGGCAACATCCTCAAAAATCAATTCTCAAACCTTTCAAGTTTCAGTACCTCCTTCTGATAGGAGGGAGACCAGAATTGCACACAATATTCCAAAAGTGGCCAGCTCCTTTACTCAACGCTCTGACCAATAAAAGGTAGTTCAGGACTTGTGAATTCAACACAAAGGTATACAGGAAAGCCAGTCACACAGACCAAGACCTGAACTACCAAAGCAACCACCCCAACACACACAAAAGAAGTTGCATCAAGACACTATTCAAAAGAGCCACAACACACTGCAGTATACCAGAACTGCAAAAAGAGGAAGAAGAACACCTATACAATGTATTCGCCGGATACCTGCGCAATTTCATCAACAGATTCTTAAGTGAAAAACAACGGAACGAGGACATGCCACAACCCAAAGGACTAGTCACACTACCATACATCATGAGCATTTCCGAACTGATAGCCAGACTACTGCGACCACGAGGACTCATAACAGCACATGAACCAACAGCCACTCTCAGACAAAAACTCACCAGAACGAAGGACCTGATTTCCAGCATGAGCAAAACCAATGTAGTGCACAAATTCCCATGCATGGACTGCACAAAACAATACATGGGACAAACAGGAAGACAGCTAACGATCTTAACCCATGAATACCAACTAGCCACAAAACGACACGACCAGCTATCCTTAGTAGCCGCACATGCAAATGACAAGCAACATGAATTCGACTGGGACAACACTACTATTATAACACAAGCCAAACAGAGAACAGCCAGGGAATGTCTCGAGGCATGGCACTCATCCACAGATTCAATCAATAAGCACATCTATTTGAACCCAATTCTACAGACCACTGCAACGGACAGCTGGAACTGACAACCGGAAGCGGCTGATTCAAACCACTACAAATGCCGGAGGAAAGAACACAGAAGCGCTTCACAGGAGGCTCCCAAGCACTGAGGATGTCACCTAGACAGGGGACAAAACGTCTGCAGCACATATTCCCAGCTCGGCGAACAGAACCACAACAACGAGCACCCGAAGTATAAATCTTCTCCCAAACTTTTCACAGTCCTCCGCACACATTGTCCTGCTACTCATCTTAGTGTCATATGCAAACTTTGACACCCTAGATGTGGTCCACAACTCCAAATCATCTGTATCAATTCTAAATAGTCGCAGTCCCAACACTGATCCCTAAGGCACACGATTAGTCACTGATTGCCAGCCAGAATAAAAAGCATTTTCCCCACACTTGGTTTCCTGTTAGTCAACCAATCTCCGATCCATGTTAATACTCAACCCCTAATGCCATGCACCCTTATATTATGCAACAGCCTCTTGCACAGCACCTTGTTGAAGGCCTTTTGGAAATCCAGGTACACCATATCCACTGGTTCCTGTTGTCCACCTTGCTCGAAATGTTTTCATAGAATTCCAAAAGAATTGTCAAGCATGACCTGCACTTCATGAACCCTGTGTCTGTGCAATGGGACAATTTATATCGAGTCCCTGATATTTCTTCCTTGATAATAGACCCAAGCATCTTTCCCACTACAGATAAAAAGCTAACTGGGGTATAATTCCCCATTTTTTGTCCACCTCCTTTTTGAAATAGTGGTGTCACTTTTGCTGCTTTCCAATCTGCTGGGACTGCCACAATGTCCAGTGAATTTTGGAAAATTACTGTCAGTGCATTTGCTATTTCTCCTGGCATCTCTTTTAGTACCCTGGGACATATTCTGTCAGTGCCAGGAGAATTTTCTATTATTAGCTCAATTACCTCCAACATTCAAAAACTCGCTATTCCGTAATAATGATAGTTTCCAAATCCTCAACTACCTTTGTCTCTTTGTTAATTACCAGCTAGATATTAGTATCCTCCGCTGTGATATCCCAGAACGAAATTCTCCTTCTCTTTTTCCAAAGGACCCACATTTACTTTAATCACTCTTTTCTCATTATGTATGTTTATATAAACCTTTGCTCTCTGTCCTTATAGTCTGTCCCAGTTTTTTTTCTCATGTTCTATCTTACATTTCTTTGTAGTTTTCTGTGGCTTTCTGTTGACCTTTAAAGTTTTCCCAGTTCTAGTTTCATGCTGGTTTTGGCCACTTTGTATGCGTTTCAATTTGATCACTTTCTTTTGATACCCATTGCAGAGAACGCCTTTTCTTGTCGACCTTCCCTTTCACTGGAATATACCTTTGCTGAGGACTTTGTAAAGTGTCTTTGAAAATCTTTTACTGCTCATCAACTGTCCCACCATAAAAACTTTGTTTCCAGTCTACGTTATCCAGGTTCTCCTTCATTCTATTGTAGTTCCCCATGTCCAAGCACAGGACCCAAGTATTAGATTTTATCTTCACACTCTCCATATGTATTAAATTCAACCATACAGTGATCACTTCTTCCGAGAGGATCCCTAACTCTGAGATCACTAATTATCCCTGTCTCATTGTACAGGGCCAGATCTTGGATAGCTTGCTCCTTTGTAGATCCATTTCATACTGTTCAAGTAAAATATAACAGATACACTTAATGAACTCCTCAAAGCTTTCCTGACTGAGCTGGTTTGACCAATCTACATGTAGATTAAAATCACCCATGATAATAACCGTACCATTTTTACAGGCATTAGTTATTTGTTATCAATTCTAGAAAGAGTGAAAGTAGACAAGTCCCCTGGGTCGGATGGGATTTATCTGAGGATTCTCTGGGAAGCTAGGGAGGAGATAGCAGAGCATTTGGCTTTCATATTTGAGTCGTCATTGTCTACAGGTTTGGTACCAGAGGACTGGAGAATTCCAATTGTTGTGCCTTTGTTCAAGAAGAACAGTAGAGATGACCCAGGTAATTATACACCAGTGAGCCTGACTTCTGTTGTAGGAAAGTTTTTGGTAACGATTATAAGAGATAAGATTTATAATCATCTTGCAAACAACAATTTGATTTTAGATAATCAACATGGTTTTGTCAAGGGCAGGTCATGTCTCACAAACCTCATTGAGTTTTTTGAGAAGGTGACAAAGAATGTAGATGAGGGTAGGGCGGTTGACGTGGTATACATGGACTTCAGTTAAGCTTTTGATAAGTTTCCACATGGTAGGCTGTTGGAGAAAATGCAGAGGCATGGAAATGAGGGTGATTTAGCAGTTTGGATTAGAAACTGGCTTTCTAAAGGAAGGCAGCGAGTGGTGGTTGATGGAAAATATTCAACTGGAGTCCAGTTATTACTGGTGTGCCACAAAAATCTGTTTTGGAACCACTGCTGTTTGTCATTTTTAGAAATGACTTAGACGCAGGCATAGGTGGATGGATGAGTAAATTTACTGATGACACTAAAGTCGGTGGAGTAGTGGACAGTGTGGAAGTGTGTTAAAGGTTGCAGGCGAACTTGTATAAACTGCAGAATTGGGCTGAGAGGTGGCAAATGGAGTTCAATGCAACTAAATGTGAGGTGATGCAGTTTGAGAAGAATAAGAGGAAGGCAGAGTACTGGGTCAATGGAAAGATTCTTGGTAGTGTGGATGTGCAGAGGGATGTCAGAGTCCATGTACATTGATACCTGAAAGTTGCCACGCAGGTGCATAGTACTGTTAAGGCGACATACGGTGTGTTAAGTTTCATTCATAGAGTAATTGAGTTCCAGAGCCGCAATATCATGCTGCAAATATACAAAACTCTGGTGCGGCCATACTTGGAATATTGTGTGCAGTTCTGGTGCCCATATTTCGGGAAGAACGAGAGGAATTGGAAAAGGTGCAGAGGACATTAACCAGTATATTGCCTAGTCTGGATGGAAGGTCTTATGAGGAAAGGCTGAGAGACTTGAGCCTGTTCTCCATGGCAAGAAGACGGCTAAGAGGGGATTTGATAGAGACATACAAGATGATCAGCGGCTTAGATAGAGTAGACAGTGGAAGTCTTTTACTCTGATTATGATGTCAGTATGCATGAGGGGGCATAACTACAAATGAGGAGGGATAGGTTTAAGACAGATGTCAGAGGCAAGTTCTTTACTCAGAGAGTGGTAAAGTTGTGGAATGTACTACCTACTAATGTAGACAACTCAGCCACATCAGGAAGATTTAAACAATCCTTAGATAAGGACATGGGTGATTTTAGGATCGTGTCAGGGGACAAGCTGAGAACAGTTCACAGGTCGGCGCGACATCAAGGACTGAAGGTATGTTCTGCTCTGTATTGTTCTATGACTATTGTGCTACAAGAGATTTCCGCTGTCTTAAATAGAGTGACAGATCTTGTATGCTGGCTTACGAAATGTCACTGATCTCTACCAAAAATGTACGAGGTCGTGTCAGGGCAATAATAAGTTGCTGCAACAGGAGGTGAACAGGTAACTCCATACAAAACCCTACTTGTTCTCACCTATTTTCACCTCCAAAACCGAGGGTGTTCCAGAAAAGCACCTTTGTATTCCACCAAAACAGTTTGCCCCACAATCGTGGTATCTGGCTGTGAACTAGGTGGAGTAGAATAGTCTGTACTGGGACCCATTGGGGCCCTGAAACACTTGGTAAAGTCTAAAATCATCTGAGCATTGAGACCCCCACCACATTGTATGCATTTTCTATTGTTTTTACTCAGTTCCTGACTTCCCATGTTTTTCTGAATGAACCTGTTCAAAGTTGTCATCAGACACACCTGCACTCGCTTGAATTGAACCCAGCCTCCCAGTCCAAGATTCGAGATATTTTCACCGCATCACAAGACATCGACTCTAACTTCCCTTGTCCCTTAATGTTTCTGGTGCTTAGCTGCTGAGTCACGCCCGAATCAACGTTGCAAATGGGAGGAAGGGGCGGAACTGGAGGAACAAGCAGCGGCTTGTTCCTCCAACCAGAGTGAGTGAGGAGCGGGACCAAAGCATTCTCGGGAGTGAACGCTTCAGGATTGGTCAGAAAGTAAACTGTTTTGCAGGATTGATCGTTGTCACTACACACTGGAGTGTGAAACCTCTCTCATAAATCAATGTGAGATTTTTAGAAATAGTTCTGATGTAAGTCTGATAACGTACATATTTACAATCGATTTGCACAAATTGAGTAAGAAACTTCTTTTCAAACTCAGAACGACTGGTAATTTATACACTTGGCCGGTAGGGATGAGTTGGACCGAACAATCTACTCGCATACTAGACAGCTCTATGTCTCTAATTCGACAGAACAGTAGTTAATGACAAATATGTCACCCATGATTCTGTGCAGTTATGTATGGTCTATATTACCTCACCAGAAACCTCAGACGCACGCCCAGTTTGGTTACGATGGAGAGCATGCGCACTGTCACATTGATGACGACAGAGAGAGCGACATGGAGCTGCTTTCTCTGGCAGCAGCTGCGATCGGCTTCAGGGAGCGGCGCTCAGAGCCAGTCTGTGGGAGCCCTCGCTGGGATAAAGGAGCGGAGAGAATTCACAAATCCCGGATAGAGGTAAAAATAAACCCGAAAAAGACCCTCCAGGCCCGCGTAAGGAGGTGGCGGTCTCTGATCAGGGAAGCAGCCCAGGGTCACGGCCGCCATTTGTTTGAGGGAAGAGGGAGCGCTCAGGGCCGTCATCTTGAGAAGGTCAAGGTGCAGGAGGGCGGGGCTCTAGGGGTCTGTAGAACAATCAGAGGAAGGGAAGACCCATTGTTATTGATTAATTCCACGAACACAGCTTCACTGGGTGATCCCGCAGGAATATCCTCTCTCAGTCCTGCTGTGATGTTTCACCCAATCAGAACCAGCAGCTCTCCTCCTCTCTCAGCTCCCCTTCTGTCCTTCCTGTAGCATCTGTCCCCTGAAACATTGAGCTGCCTGTCCTGTCAATCCCTCAGCTGTGTTTCTTTAATACCTGATATATCACAGTCCCATCTTAGCTTAATTCACTCAAGACATGAATACACCCGATGGATTTTTATTAACATCAGCAATTGTTTAATACTCATTTACAGGTTTTTAATTACATCGTTTTTGAAGCATTTACTTCATATTCAACCATTTGCAAAGGTGGGATTTGAACCTGTGTCCGGAGAACAGTTGCTGAGTTTCTGGATAAATTGTCACACCGTGATGCCACTCGGCCATCACTTCGCCTGCTCACAGTTTATATATCCCAGTGCAAGATGAATAAAACCCCTTTCTTCCTCCAAAATTGTTTGACCCGTCACTCTGGTGATGTGACTCAGTACCTCTCCATGTGGTATACCTCACTGTGTGGGTCTAATTGTTGCCTCTGTCAGCGTCTCTCACTTTTGAAGCGACTCCAGATCATGAGCCAACAGAATTCTCCACTCCAGAGAGATGAGGCAGCACAGGTCAGGAATGGATACTGGGATTTTCCAGATCTCTGTGGGCTCAGTGCCATTCTATATGTGTAACCCTCAAAGCATTAGTCTAATTTCCTATTCTGCCTATTTCTGTGTCTTCTACAGGTACTATTGGAGTTCCTGACTCAATAGACTTGCCAACTGCTGGTTGGGACGATGGTTGGTCAGCCAGAAAGACAAAGTCAGGGAGGTCGGGAGTCTTCAATAAATCCTGCTGCCAGGTAAGATCATTCCAGTGCACAGAGCAGAAAGTACTAAGGGGGATCCAAACATCAGCTAACAAGACATGACATAGAGGAAGTGCTGGAGGGGCAGCACAGTACAAACACAACCCAGGCTCAATCACCACGCCTGCTGCAAGTTATGTTGTAATGAGACAGCATCGGGAGTTCCCAGTTATCAGTCCAGGCCTTTGCTTTCTCAGAGAGCATCAGAACAACTGAGGGGAAAGCAGGCCTCCCACGAGAGGGTGGTAATGCTGCCTGGTATCTTTCTGTTTCCTATTCCCTCTCCAACACTGTATCTATGGCTTGTATTGAGGACCAGTGTCTTCAATCATTCTAACTCCTATAACAGTTCCTATCTCTGTCATCTCCTCCCCTCTCACCAATTATTTCACATATTTGAAACCTCCAGTCCCGATGACCATCCGTATCGCTGTAACTTGCTTCAGTCTCTACACCATGCCTTGTCTCGATAGTCTCCTCCTCCAATAACTGGAGACTCCGGTCTGTTTCTGTGCAGCATGACTCTTCGGCCGAGATTTCCTAAATGGAATGAGTCGCGTTTGCCTATGTTTGGCTCATATCCCTTCAAACCTTCTCCTCTCCATGTACCTGCCCAAGTGTCTTTTCCATGTTGTAATTGTACTTGTTTTTACCATTTCCTCTGGCAGTCCATTTCGTCTATGCACCATCCTCTGTGGATAATGTTGCCCCTCAGCTCCCTCTTTAAATCCTTGCTCTCTCACCTCACGTTTATGCCTCTAGCTTTGGACTCACCTACCCTTGGCACTTCACCTTACTTAGACCCTACATGTTTTCACAAATCTTTATAAGGTCACCCCGTGGCCTCCTCTGCCCAGGAGAAATATTAACGACAGTGTTACCAATATCTCCAACTCATGTACTCAATGCTCTGACCAATGAAGATAAGTGTGCCACTTGCCGCTTTCAACACCCTGTCGCCCTGTGGTGCCATTTTAAGGAACAATATAACTGCACCCCTTAGTCTCTCTCTTTTCTACAACACTGTCCAGGCCCAAACATTACCCGTGTTAGTCCTCCCTGGTTTGTCTTAACTAAATCCAACACCTGAATTAAACTCCATCTTTCATTCCTTGGCCCACTGGCCCAGTTGATTAACATCCCCTTCAATAACTATATTCCCTGCCCACTCTTCCACTAATCTTGGAATCCATAAACATACTAACAGGGACTCCTACATTTTCACTCAAATTGTTTATGTAAGTGGTGCACAACAGTGGTCCCAGCACAAATCCTTACAGCACACTGCTGGTCAGAGGCCTCCAGTCTGAACAACAACCCTCACCCACGACCCGCTGTCTCCCACTGACATCCCATTTTGTATCCAGTTGGCTAGCTCTCCCAGATCCCTTATGATCTACTGTTACTAACTAATGTATCATGCTACACCCTGACCAAGGGTTTGCGGAAGCCAGAAACAACGTCTGTTGCTCTGCCTTCGTCTATCTTTTTGGTCACATCTTGAGCAAACTCCAGTCAAGTTTGTGGGACTTGTTTTCCCATGCACAAAGCCATGCTGGCTGTCCATAATCAGGCCTTATCTTTCCAAATGCATGTAAGGCCTACCACTCAGAATGAACTCCAACAACTGATCCACCATGATGTCGCGCTCATCAGCCTGTATTTCCCTGGCTTTCTCTTGCAGCCTTTCTTAATTGATGGCAAAACATTGTAATCATAGGCAGAGTCATAACGCACTGTTCGGTTAACGTTAACCATACTCTAAAATGGATATCATCCCACGTGCCTGTTCCTGGATCATATCCCTTCAAACCTTTCCTATTCCTATACTAATCCAAATGTCTGTTGAACATTGTAATTGTCCCCATGTTCACCCCTTCCTTGGGAAGTTCATTTCACACACAACCCACCCTCTGTGTAACAATGTGCCTCTCGTGTCTTTCGTTTTTATGTGTCTCTCGTCTAAACTTAAAAATGTAGTGCCTTGTCTTGAAACTCTCCTGTCCATGGGAAATGACAACTCGCATTAACTCTATCTATCCCCCTCACGATTTTATAAATTTCTATGAGGTCTTCTGTCAACATTGAGGTTTCAGTGAAAAATACCAACCTATTCAGCCTTTCTTTGTACTGAAGCCTTTCGTACCCAGCCACATCCCAGTAAATCTCCTCCCAACCCTTTATAGCTTAATAATATCCTTCCTATAACTGGTCGACCTGAACTGGACACAGTATTCCAGAAGAGGACTCGCCAATGGCCTGGATAATCTCAATATAACTTCCAACTCCTATATCCAAAGGACTGAGCAATGAAGCAGTGAGGCAAGCACCTTTTTTAAACTCTCCTGTCTCTCCATGTTGCAAATTTCAAAGAAGTATGTAGCTGAACCCTGAGTTCCATCTATTCTACAACACTACTGAAGGTCTTGCCATTAATTGTATGTCAAGCACGTGTTTGTTGTACCAAATGCATTACCTCGCATTATTTCAGATTGAACTCCATCTACAGTTTTTCAGCTATTCACACACTTCATCAGGATCCCTTTGTAATCTCAGAAAACCTTCTTCACTGTCAACAATGCCGCCCTCCAGTCTAATAGCCTATCACACATAGCACTCTATGGTAAAAATATCTCTGCCAGAGGCTCTACAATTTCTTCACCAACTTCCCATAATGCCTTGAGATACATTTGATCAGGTCCTGGGGATTTATCTACCTTTGTGTTTTAAAACCTCCAGCACCTCCTTTTCTATAATGTAGACTCATTTCAAGACGTTGAGTCATAGAGATGTACAGCACGGAAACAGGCCCTTCAGACCAACTCCTGCATGACGTTTCTAATCACATTTGCCACAATTTTGCCAATATCCCTCTAAACCTTTGCTATTCATACACCCATCCACATGCCTTTTAAATGTATTTCTATCAGCCTCCACTATTTTCCTCTGGCAGCTTATTCCATCCACTCTGCGGGAGCCAGTTGTCCTTTAGACCCCTGTGAAAAGTTTTCCTCGTCTGGAGAAATGACCTTGTCTATTGACCCTGTCGATTACCATCATGATAGTGGTCAGGCAAAACACGGTTGAGTTCCCTGAGTGCCCCAGTCTTTATCCACAGTAAGTTCCAAAGTGAAATATTTGATTTGGATCTTGTAGTTTCACACATCGTTGCCTTCATTGATCATTAAGGAGACCGGGTTTGTCCCGAGCTCTTCTTTTGCTCTTCATACACTTGTAGAGTCTCTTTGGATTCTCCTTAACTTTCTCTGACAAAGCAATCTCCTGTCCCCTTTTTACATTCCTGATTTCCATCCTAAGTGTATTTCTACAGCCCCGATGTTCCTGAAGGGATTCCCTTGAGTCAGCCAGTTATATCTGACATGTGACCCCTTTTTATCTTAACCACAGCCTCGAAACTCAGCCAGTGTTTCCTAATTCAGTCAGCATTGAGCTGCACACTAACAGGAACAGGCTGGCGCTGAACGCTCCTTTTATCTCGGTTTTAAAATATTCCTACTTGCCAGACTTCCCTTTATCTGCAAATAGCCTCCCCAGATCTACTTTTAAAATTCATGTCTAATACTATCTTGCTCTATTGAATAACTTTAACTTGTGGACCAGGCCTGTCCTTTTCCATTGCTATTTTCAAACTAACACAATTTTGGTAACTTTCCAAAGTGCTCCCCCATTAACACCTCAATCCTGTTTCCAACCTTGTTTCCCAAGGCGAGGTCAGGTTTGGGAGGTCAGGATTAGCCCCATTCTCCAGTTGGGCCACTTACAAAATGACTGGGAGTTTTCAGAACACACTTAACAAATTCCTTCCATCCAAATGCTTAGCATAGCAGCAATCCCAGTCCAGGTTTGGAACGGTTAAGATCCCCTATCGTTACAACTCTATTATTCTAAGAGATATCTGAAATCTCCTGATATTTTTGCTCCTTCATCTCCCATTGCCAATCGCTGTCGTACGACCGTAGAAAACTAATGACCAATTGTTATTTCTCAGGTCCACTAATATCGTTTAACTGGGCGATCCTGCATGAATACTCCTTCCAGAAACTGCTGGGATGTTTCCCCCAATCAAACCCACCAACTCTCCTCCTGTTTTGCCTCCTGTTCTCTCCTTCCTGTCGCATCTGTCTCCGGAACATTGAGCTGCTGGTCCTGTTGCTCCCTCAGCTGTGTTTCTGTTATATCTGTGTTATCCCAATCCCATGTTCACATCCATGCTTTGGGTTCATCTGCCTTACCTGTCTGGCACTTTGCATTGAAATAACTGCAGTTTAATCCACCAGTTTTCCCTAATTGTCTGCTCTGTTCTTGCCTGCCTTGTCTACTCATATTGCTCTCTTGAACATTTGTACCAGCCTCAACTTTATTTCTGGCCTTACGACTCTTTGGGGTCACACAGCCCTGCAAGATAAGTTTAAATCCTCTCGAGCAGCTCCAGCAACGTTCCCCACCAAGATGTGGGTCCCCCTCCTGCTCCCAGTTCAGGTGTATTCCTCACCCAGTCTACCTGTGCTGACACCTTCAGGCATCCAGGGACTTTCCCACCAAGGTCCCTGTATTTCTCAGTACTACAGAAGGACCTACCATTCATGATGTATACCGTTCGTTTATTAGACTTCCCACAGTGCATTACCTCACAGTGATCAGAAGTAAACTCTGTCTGACATTAGTCTGCTCAGTTTATCATCTGATCGATATCAGACTGCACCCTGAGACCATCCCCCTCACTGTGGACAACACCCTCACCTTTCATGTTATCTGCAAATCTACTAATGTTAACTTCTGCTTTCACATCCGAGTGATTAATGTCCATAAGGAACAGCAATGGCTCCTGCACAGATCCCTGTGGTACACCCACTGGGCAAAGGCTTTCAATCACAAAACCAGTCGTCAACCAATTGTGGAGCCAATTTACCAACTTACCTTGGATCCCATGGGATCTTTCCTTTTGGACAAGCATTCCGTGTGGGACCTTGTCAAAGACCTTAATGATCTCCATATAAACCATATGATCTGCACTTCCCTCATCAATATCAGAGGACAGTCGTCTAGCAAATCCATACAGACAATCCCTAATGAAATTGCGGGGCTATCCATTTTTGGCGAATACATTGTATAGGTGTTCTTCTTCCTCCTTTTGCAGTTCTGATGTACTGCAGTGTGTTGTGGCCCTTTTGAACAGTGTCTTGATGCAACTTCTTTTGTGTGTGTTGGGGTGGTTGCTTTCGTAGTTCAGGACTCGGTCTGTGTGTGTGGCTTTCCTGTATACCTTTGCGGTGAATTCTCTTTTCGGTGTTCTCTGTGCCATCACGTCTAGGAATGTGAGTTGGTTTCTTTTTCTTTCTCTCTCGTGAATCCCATTCCTGTGAGTGTGGCGTTGATGATCCGGTGTGTCTTCTCTACTTCCGTGTATTTAATAATTACAAAGGTGTCATCCACATATCTGACCCAGAGTTTGGGTTGAATCTGTGGTAAGACTTTTTTTTTCTAATTATTGCATTACCGATTCTGCTATGAGTCCAGAGATGGGTGAGCCCATGGGTGTGCCGTCGATTTATTCATATATTTGGTTGTTGAATGTAAAGTGTGTTGTGAGGCACAGGTCCAGTAGTGTGAGTATGCCATCTTTGTCGATAGGTTCCCCGTCTTGTTGTCTGTTCTGTATGTCCAGCAGGTTGGCGATTGTTTCTCAGACTCGGGTTTTGTCGATAGAGGTGAACAGTGCCGTTACATCGAATGAGACCATAGTTCCTTCCTTGTCTATGTGTGTATTTCTGATGATGTCCAAGAATTCCTGTGTTGACTGTACAGAGTGTCTGGATCCGCAGATCAGGTGTTTCAGTTTCTGCTGTCGTTCTTTAGCCAGTTTGTGTGATGGTGTCTCTGGTAGTGACACTATGAGTCTGAGTGGAATGTCTGGTTGTCTGGTTTGTGCACTTTAGGTAATCCATAGAATCTGAGGGTGTCGTTGCTTTCAGGTTTCACACTCTGTCGGTCAAACCTGGTAATCTGTCAGTTTTTTTTTGTAGGTTTTTCCATGTGTTGTTTATCCTATTGGTGAGCTGCGGGATGGGGTCAAACTCCACGCAGTTTCATCCACAGATGCCTCAGGGAAAGACAACGGAATGAACACTGCCACGACCCAAAGGAGTAGCCATATTACCATACATCAAGAACATTTCCGAACTGACAGCCAGACTACTGCGACCACTAGGACTCATAACAGCACACAAACCAACAGCCACTCTCAGACAACAACTCATCAGGACGAAGGACCGATACCCAGTATGAGCAAAACTTATGTAGTGTACAAAATCGCATGCAAGGACTGCACAAAACACCACATAGGACAAACAGGAAGACAGCTAACGATCCGCATCCATGAACACCAACTAGCCACGAAACGACACGACCAGCTATCCTTAGTAGACACGCAGATGACAAGCAACGTGAGTTCGACTGGGACAACGCTAGTATTATAGGAGAAGCCAAACAGAGAACAGCCAGGGAATTTCTGGAGGCATGCCACTCATCCACAGTTTCAATCAATAAGTACCCAATATACCAGCCACTGCCGTGGACAGCTGGAACTGACAACTGGAAGCGGCAGATGCAAATCACTATAGTTGCCGGAGGAAAGATCACAGTAGCGCTTCACAGGAGGCTCCCACGCATTGAGGATGTCACCTAGACTGGGGACGAAACGTCTGCAACACAAATTCCCATCTCGGCGAACAGAACCACAACAACGAGCACCCGAGCTACAAATCTTCTCACAAACGTTGAAGCTCTTTCGACTCGACAAAGCTCAGTCATGAACAAGCCACCATCTCTCTATTTCCTTTGCCTTCTTCAGTGTCTGCAACTCTCGCTTTATCTTCCAGTAATGTTCTTTCGTTACTGCAGGTCTGCCTAGCTCCCCTCATTCCCTACAGCTCCCTCAATCACTGTAACACCCTCTGTTCTGTCGAATCCTCCTCTTTCCCACTGTCTTCCAGGCACAACGGCGATCCTGTAAGAGAGTAGTGTGGAATGGGATGTTATAAATCTCAGCTGAGTCTTGATGCCTACCATTACCTGGGAGTCACAAGGGGAGAGAACCTGAGCGAGTGCAGCACAAAGCGGGAGAATATAAATCAGCAGCGAGGGTCAAGGCCGCCTGGGACTTGAATTTGGATAAAAAGCAGAGCAGGAGGCTCGAAATCAGCACCGAGTCACAGAGGGAGTGACTGTGTGAGGGAGCAACTTGGAGCAGGAGCTTGAGGCTGACTGACACCTGGGAGAATATAAATCAGCACTGAGAATCGAGGCCTAGTTGTACCTGGGAGTCACAGAGACGGTGACCCTGTGAGGGAGCAGACTGGAGCCAGAGCTGGACGATTACACGTCCGAGGAGACACATCATTGTGTGTGCACGTGTCCCTCCCTTGTTCTGTGTTTGTGTGTGTGTATTCGTGTATCTGCCCTTCCCTCGCTGTGTGTGTGTAACTCTCCTCACTGTGTGTGTTTGTACCTCCCTCGCTGTGTTTGAGCATGTTCCTCCCTCACTGTGTGTGTGAGCATGTCCCTCCCTCACTGTATGTGTATGCGTGTCCCTCCCTCACTGTGTGTTTGTGTGTGCGTATGTCTGCGTGTCACCCTCCCTCACATTGTATATGTGTGTCCCGTCTCGCTTTCTGAGCACATGTCCCACCCTCGCTGTGTCTGCGTGTCTCAACCTCGCTGTGTGTGTGCGTGTCCCACCCTCGCTGTGTGTGTGTGCCCCTCTTGCTGTGAGTGTATGTGCCCCTCTTGCAGTGTGTGAGGGTTTCCTCCTCGTCCTGTATGTGTGCGTATGCGTATCACTCACTCACTGTGTGTCTGTGTGTCCCGCCCTTGCTGTATGAGTGCGTGTGTGTGCATGTCCCTCTCTAACTGTGTGCGCGTCGCTCTTGCTGTGTGTGTGTCCCTCCCTCGCTGTGTGTGTGTCCCTCCCTTGCAGTGTGTGTGTGTCCCTCCCTTGCAGTGTGTGTGTGTCCCTCCCTTGCAGTGTGTGTGTGTCCCTCCATCGCTGTGTGTGTGTCCCTCCCTCGCTGTGTGTGTGTCCCTCCCTCGCTGTGTGTGTGTCCCTCCCTCGCTGTGTGTCTGTGTGTGTGTGTGTCCCTTCCTCCCTGTGTGTGTGTGTGTCCCTCCCTCCCTCTGTGTGTGTCCCTCGCTCCCTGTGTGTGTTTGTGTGTGTCCCTCCCTCGCTGTGAGTGAGCGTGTCCCTCCTTTGCTGTGTGTGTGCGTGTCCCTCCCTCAGTGTGTGTGTGCCCCCATCCCTCACTATGTTTGTGTGTCCCCTACCTTGCTGTGTGTGTTCGTGTCCACCTCCCTTGCTGTGTGTGCGTGTCCCTCCCTCGTTGTGTTTGTGTGTGTCCCTCCCTCGCTGTGTGTCCCTCCCTCGCTGTGTGTGTCTGTCCCACCCTCGCTGTGAGTGTGTGTGTCCCTTCCTCGCTCTGTGTGTGTGTCACTCCCTCCCTGTGTCTGTTTGTGTGTGTCCCTCCCTCGCTGTGTGTGTGTGTCCCTCCCTCGCTGTGTGTGTGTGTCCCTCCCTCGCTGTGTGTGTCTCCCTCGTTGTGTGTGTGTCCATCCCTCGCTGTGTATGTGTGTCCCTCCCTCGGTGTGTGTGTGCCCCCCTCCCTCACTATGTTTGTGTGTCCCCCTCCCTTGCTGTGTGTGTTCGTGCCCACCTCCCTTGCTGTGTGTGCGTGTCCCTCCCTCGTTGTGTTTGTGTGTGTCCCTTCGTCGCTCTGTGTCCCTCCCTCGCTGTGTGTGTGTCCCTCCCTCGCTGTGTGAGTGTGTGTGTCCCACCCTCGCTGTGAGTGTGTGTGTCCCTCCCTCGCTGTGTGTGTGTGTGTGTGTGTGTCCCACCCTCGCCGTGAGTGTGTGTGTGTCCCTCCCTCGCTGTGTACATGTTCCTCCCTCGCTGTGTGTGTATCCCTCCCTACTGTGTCTGTTTGTGTGTGTCCCTCCCTCGCTGTGTGTTTGCGTGTCCCTCCTTCGCTGTGTGTTTGCGTGTCCCTCCCTCACTGTGTGTGTGTGTCCCTCCCTCGCTGTGTGTGTTTGTGTGTGTCCCTCCCTCGCTGTGTATGAGCGTGTCCCTCCCTCGGTATGTGTGTGTCCCTCCTTCGCTGTGTGTGTGTGTGTGTCCCACTCCCTCGCTGTGTTTGTGTGTGTCCCTCCCTCACTGTGTTTGCATGTCCCTTCCTGGCTGTGTGTTCGGTGTCCCTCTCTCGCTGTGTGTGTCTGTAATTTTGTCCTTGCGCATGCACGTGTCCCTCCCTCGCTTTGCGTGCGTGTCCCCCTCTTGCTGTGAGTATGTGTGTCCCTGTTGCAGTGTATGTGTGTCCCTCTTGCAGTGTTTTATGAATGTCCTTCCCTCTTTGTGTGTGTGTGAGTATGTGTGTCCCTCCCTCGCTGTGTGTCTGCACGTATCCCCCTCAGTGTGTGTGTGTTTTCGTGTCCCTCCTTTGCTTTGCGTGTGTGTGTTTCTGTCCCTCGCTGTGCGTGTCCCTCCCTCGCCGTGTGTCTACATGTATCCCGCTCATGCTGTGCATGTGCGTGTCCCTCCATCGCTGTGTGTGTGTGTGTGTGTGTGTGTGTGTGTGTGTGTGTGTGTGTGTGTGTGTATTTGTGCATGTCCCTCCCACGCTTTGTGTGTGTGTGCCCCCTCTCAATTTGTGGGCACATGCCCTCCCCCTCGCGGTGTGTGTGCTTGTCCCTCCTTCGCTGTGAGTCCCTCCCTCGTTATGTGTGTGCGTGTTGCTCCCTTGCTGTCTGTGTGCGTGTCCCTCCCACGCTGTGTGTGTCCATGCTCCCTCCCTCATTGCGTGTCTCAGCGTGTCCCTCCCTCCCTCTGTGTGTGTGTGTCTGTTCCTCGCTTTGTGTGTGTGTCCGTCCCATGTGTGTGTGTGTGCATGTGTGCATATCCCTCCCTTGCTCTGTGTTTCTGTGTGTGTTTCTGTGTGTGCGTGTCCCTCCTTCGCGGTGTATGCGTGTCCCTCCCTTGCAGCGTATTTGCGTGTGCCTCCCTCGCTGTGTGTCAGCGTGTATTCCCCTCACTGTAAGTGTGTGTGTTTGTCGCTCGCTCACTGTGTGCGCGCGTCTCTCCGTTGCTCTGTGTTTCTGTGTGTGTGTGTGTGTGTGTGAGCGCGTGTGTCCCTCCTTAGCTTTATGTGTGTATGTGTGTCCGTCCCTCGCAGTGTTTGTGTGTGTCCCTCCCTCGCTGTGTGTGTTCGTGTCCCTCCCTCGCTGTGTTTCTGTGTGTCCCTCCCTGGCTGTGTTTGTGTGTGTCCCTCCCTCACTGTGTTTGCATGACCCTTCCTGGCTGTGTGTTCGGTGTCCCTCTCTCGCTGTGTGTGTCTGTAATTTTGTCCTTGCGCATGCAGGTGTCCCTCCCTCGCTTTGTGTGCGTGTCCCCCCTCTTCCTGTGAGTATGTGTGTCCCTGTTGCAGTGTATGTGTCTCCCTCTTGCAGTGTTTTATGAATGTCCTTCCCTCACTGTGTGTGTGTGTGAGTATGTGTGTCCCTCCCTCGCTGTCTGTCTATGTGTATCCCCCTCACTGTGTATGTGCATGTCCCTCCCTCGCTTTGCATGTGTGTGCCCCCTCTCAATTTCTGTGCACATGCCCTCCCCCCGACGTGTGTTTGTCCCTCCCTCGCTGTGTGTGCGCGTCTCTCCCTTGCTCTGTGTGTGTGTCCCTCCTTTGCTTTGCGTGTGTGTGTCCCCGTCCCTCGCAGTGTGTGTGTGTCCCTCCCTTGCTGTGTGTCTCCGTGTATCGCCCTCACTGTGTATGTGCGTGTCCCTCCTTTGCTTTGCGTGTATGTGTCCCTGTCCCTCACTGTGTGTGTCCCTCCCTCGCCGTGTGTCTGCGTGTAACCCCCTCACTGTGTGTATGTGCGTGTCCCTCCATCGCTGTGTGTGGGGTTTTGTGTGTGTGTGTGTGTGTGTGTGTGTGTGTGTGTGTATTTGTGCGTGTCCCTCCCTCGCGTTGCGTGTGCGTGTGCCTTCTCTCAATTTGTGTGCACATGCCCTCCCCCTCGCTGTGTGTATGCTTGTCCTTCCTTCCCACGCTGTGTGTGTCCATGCTCCCTCTGTCACTGCGTCTCAGCGTGTCCCTCCCTCGCTCTGTGTTTGTGTCCCTCCCTCACTGTGTGTGTGTCCCTCGCTCTCTCTGTATGTGCGTGTGCTTGTCCTTCCTTCGCTGTGTCTGTGTGTGTGTCCCTCCCTCGCTGTGTGTGTGCGTGTCCCTCCCTTGTTCTGTGTGTGTGTGTGTGTGTCCCCTTGCTGTGTGTGTACGTGTCCTTCCCTTGCTCTGTGTGTATGTGTGTCCCTCCTCACTGTGTGTGTGTAGGTGTGTCCCTCCCTCCCTCAATATGTGTGTGTGTGTGTGGGTTCGTTTGTCCCTCCCTTGCTGTGTATGTGCGTGTCCCTCCCTCGCTGTGTATGTGTGAGTTTCCCCCCTTGCTCTGTGTATGTGTGTGTGCCCCTCTTGGTGTGTGTGTGTGTGTGTGCTTGGGCCTCCCTCGTTGTGTGAGCATGTGTCTCCCGCTTCGCTGTGTGTGCGCATGTACCTCTCTTGCTCTGTGTGTGTGTATGTCTATGTCCCTCCCTCGTTGTGTATGCATGTCCCTCCCTGGCTGTGTGTGTACTTGTCCCTCTGTCGCTGTGTGTGTCTGTGTTTGTGTGCTTCCTCATGCACGTGTCGCTCCCTCGCTGTCTGTGTGTTTGTCCCTCCCTCGCTCTGTGTGTGCATTTGTGTCCCTCCCTTGCTCTGTATGTGTGTCCCTCCCTCGCTCTGTGTGTGTGTGTGTGTGTGCCCCTCTTGCTGTGTGTGTGTGTGTGTGTGTGTGTGTGCGCGCGCATGGCCTTTCCTCGCTGTGTGTTCATGTGTCGCCCCCCTCGCGGTATGTGTGCGTGCGTGTGTGTGTCCCTCCCTCACTGTGTATGTGTAAGTTTCCACCCCTTGCTCTGTGTGTATGCGTGTGTCTGTCCCTCTTGCTGTACGTGTGTGTGCGTGGCCCTCCCTTGCTGTGTGTGCATGTGTTGCTCCCGCGCTGTGTGTGCGCGTGTCCCTCTCTTGCTCTACGTGTGTGTGTGTGTGTGTGTGTGTGTGTGTGTGTGTGTGTGTGTGTGCATGTCTCCCCCTGGCTGTCTGTGTGCGTGTCCCTCTCTCACTGTGTGTGTCTGTGTTTGTGTGCTTCCTCATGCACATTTTGCTCCCTCACTGTGTGTGCGTGACCCAACCTTGCTGTGTGTGTATGCGTGTTCTTCCCTCGCTGTGTATGTGTGAGTTACCCCCTTGCTCTGTGTGTGTGTGTGTGTGTGTGTGTGTGTGTGTGTGTGTCCCTCTTGCTGTGCATTTGTGTGTGTGTTTGTGTGTGTCCATGTCCCTTACTGGCTGAGTGTGTGCGTGTCCCTCTCTCGCTGTGTGTCTGTATTGGGCTTGGGCATGTGCGTGTTCTTCCCTCACTGTGTGTACGTGTCTCCCTCTTGCTGTGAGTCTGTGTGTCCCTCTTGCAGTGTATGCGAGTGTCCTTCCCTCGCGATGTGTGTGTGTGTGTGTGTGTGTGTGTATGCATGTGTAACCCTCCCTCACTGTTTATGTGTCAGTTTTTTGCCTTGTGTGTGTATGTGTGTTGCTCTTGCTATGCGTGTGTGTATGTGGCCCTCCCTCGCTGTGTGTGCATGTATCTCTCCCTTGCTGTTTGTGCGTGTGTCCCTCTCTTGCTCTGTGTGTGTGTTTGCGTGTGTCCATTTCCCTCCCTGGTTATGTGTGTGCGTGTCCCTCTCTCGCTGTGTGTCTGTGTTTGTGTGCTTGAGCATGAGCGTTTCCATCGCTCGCTGTGTGTACGTGTCCCCTCTTGCTTTGAGTATGTGTGCCCCTTTTACAGTGTATGTGAGTGCCCTTCCCTCGCTGCGTGTGTGTGTATATGCGTGTCACTCCCACACTGTGTGTATGTCCCTCCCTTGCTGGGTGTCTGTGTGTATGTGTGCGTGTCCCTCCCTTGCATTGTGCGTGTGTGTGTGCGCCTCTTGTTGTGTGTGCGCGTGTCCTCCCTCGCTCTGTGAGTGCGTGTCCCTCCCTTGCTCTTTGTTGCCTATCCCCACTATTGTGTGTCCGCATTGCCTCTCGCTGTGTGAGTGCCTGTCCCCCCTTGCTGCGTGTGCGTGTGTTCCTCCCTCACCATATCTGTGCGTGTCCACTCTCAATTTCTGTACACATGCCCTCCCCCTCGCCAGGTGTCTGCTTGTCCCTCCTTCCCTGTTAATGTGCGTATACCTCTCTCGCTCTGTGTTTGTGTATATCCCTCCCTCGCTCTGTGTGTGCATGTTCTTCCCTTGCTGTGTGTGTGCATGTCCTTCCCTCCCTGTGTGCGTGCGTATGTGTGTGTGTGTGTGCACGTTTCCCTCCCTCGCTGTGTGTGCATGTCCCTCCCTGGCTATGTATGTGTGTGTGTCCCACTCTCACTGTGTGTGTCTGTGTTTGTGTGCTTGCGCATGCGCTTGTCCCTCCCTCGCTGTGTGTCACTCTTGCAGTGTATGTGAGTGTCCCTCCTCGCTGTGTGCGTGTGTGTGTATGTATGTGTGTGTCAACCTCTCACTGTGTATGTGTACGTTTCACTCCATCGCTGTTTGTGTGTCCCTCGCTCGCTGTGAGTGTGTCCCACCCTCGCTGTGTCTGTGTGTGTGTGCGTCTGTACCTCCCTTGCTATGTGTGCGTGCCTCTCACTCACTGTGTGTGCGTGTCCCTCTCTCGCTGTGTGTGTACGCGTGCGTGTACGTCCCGACCTCGTTCTGTGTGTGTGCATGTCCTTCCCTCCCTCGACATGTGTGTGTGTCCCTCCCTCACTGTGTGTGTGCGTTTCACTCCCTCGTTGTTTGTGTGTCCCTCGCTCGCTGTGTGTGCGTGTGTCCCTCCCTCGCTGTATATGTGTGTGTGTGCGAGTCCCTCTCTCACTGTGTGTGCGTGTCCAATCCTCACGGTGTGTGTTTGCGTATGACCCTCCATCGCTGTGTGTGTGCATGTCCTTCCCTTGCTGTGTGTGTGTGTCACACACTTGCTCTGTGTGAGTGCATGTCCCCTCTTGCTGTGAGTGCGTGTGTCCCTCCCTCGCTGTGTCAGTGCTTGTCCCCTCTCACTGTGCGTGCGTATCCCCTCTCACTTTCTGTGCACATTTCCTCCCCCTCGCCGTGTGTGGGCTTTTCCCTCTTTCCCTGTGTGTGTGTGTGTGTCCCTCCCTCACTGTGTGTATACGTTTCACTCCCTCGCTGTTTGTGTGTCCCTCGCTCGCTGTGTGTGTGTTCCACCCTCGCTGTGTATGTGTGTGTGTGTCCCTCTCTCACTGTGTTTGCGTGTCCTGCACTCTCTCTGTGTGCATGTCCATCCCTCGCTTTGTGTGTATGTATGTGTGTGGGTGTGTGTGTGCACGCGCGTGCTCCCTTCACTTGCTGTGTATGTGTGTGTCCCTCCCTCGCTCTGTGTGTGTGTGTGTGTGTGTGTGTGTGTGTGTGTGTGTGTGTATGTGTGTGTCCCTCCCTTGCTGTGTATGGCCATGTCCTTCCCTCGCTGTGTGTGCGTGTCCCTCCCACACTGTTTGTGCATGTCCTTCCCTCCCGAGCTCTGTGTGTGTGTGTGTGTGTGTGTGTGTGTGTGTGTGCGCCCCTCCCTCGCTGTGTGTGCATGTCCCTCCCTGGATGTGTGTGCGCGTGTCACTCCCTTGCTGTCTGTGTGTGTCCGTCCCTTGTGTGTGTCCCTCCATTGCTCTTTGTGTATATCCCCCTCACTGTGTCTGCGCATCTCCCCTTGGTGTATGAGTGCACGACCCCCTTGCTCTGTGTGTGTGTGTCCCTCCCTCGCCATGCCTGAGCGTGGCCCCTCTCACTGTTTGTGCGTGCACCCTCTCAATTTCTGTGTACATGCCCTCCCCTCACCGTGTTTCTTCTTATCCCTCCTTCCCTGTGTGTTTGCGTGTCCCTTCCTCGCTGTGTGTGCGCGTATCCCTCCCTCGCTGCGTGTCTCAGCACGTCCCTCCCTCGCTGTGTGTGTGTCTCTTCCTCACTGTGTATGTGTACGTGTCACATTCTCACAGTATGTGTTTGTGTGTCCCCCCTTCACTGTGCGTCTCTCTCTCACTGTGTGTGCGTGTCCCTCCCTCGCTCTGTGTGTGTGTGTGTGTGTACGTGTGTGTCCCTCCCTCTGTGTGTGTGTGTGTGTGTGTGTGTACGTGTGTCTCCCTCCCATGCTGTGAGTGTGCGTGTCCCCCTTGCTGTTGTGTGTGTACGTGTCCCTCCCTCGCTGTGTATGTGTGAGATCCCTCCATTTGCTGTGTGTGTGTATCCCTCTTGCTGTGCGCGTATTTGCGTGGCCCTCCCTCGCTGCGTGTGCATGCATCTCCCCCTTGCTGTGTGTGCGTGTGTCCCTCTCTTGCTGTGTGTGTGTGTGTGTGTGTGTGTGTTTGTGTGTGACCCTACCTCGCTGTGTGTGCATGTCCCTCCCTGGCAGTGTGTGTACGTGTCTCTCTCTTGCTCTGTGTGAGTCTGTGTATGTGTCCCTCTAGATGTGGACGAATGTGTGTGGCCTCCCCTCTTGAGTGTGCATGTGTCTCCCCCTCGCTGTGTTTGCGAGTGTCTCTCCCTCGCTGTGTGTGTGTGCGTGTGTCTCCCCCTCGCTGTGTTTGCGAGTGTTCCGCTCTTGCTCTGTGTGTGCGTGTTTGTGCGTGTGTTCCTCCCTCGCTGTGTGTGCATGTCCCTACTTCGCTGTATGTGAGTGTCCCTCTCTCGCTGCGTGTGTCTGTGTTTGTGTGCTTGCGCATGTGCCTCCCTCACTGTGTGTGTGTCCCCCACTTGCTGTGAGTATGTGTGTCCCTCTTGCATTGTATGTGAGTGTCCCTCCCTCGCAGTGTGTGTGTGTGTCCCTTCCTTGCTGTGTGTCTGTTTGTATCCCCTTCACTGTGTGTATGTGTGCGTGTCCAACCCTCGCTTTGTGTGTATGTTCCTCTTGCTCTGTTTGCGCATGTCACTCCCGCACTCTTTGTGTGTGGGTGTTCCTTGTGTGTGTGTGTGTGTGTGTGTGTCCCTCCATTGCTCTTTGTGTATATCCCCTCACTGTGTGCGCTTCTCCCCTCACTGTGTGAGTGCATGTCCCCCCTCGCTAAGTGTGCATGTCCCTCCCTCGCCGTGTCTGTGCGTGTTCTCTCTCGCTGTGTGTGCATATCTCCTCTCAATTTCTGGAAACATGCCCTTCCCCTCGCCATGTGTGTGCATGTCCCTCCTTCCCTGTGTGTGTGTCCCTCCCTTGCTGTTTATGAAGGTGTCCCTCCCTCGCTGTGTGTGTCCATGTCCTTCCGTCGCTGTGTTTGCGTGCCCCTCCCATGCTGTGTGCGCATGTACTTGCCTCCCTCGCTCTATGTGTGTGTGTGTGTGTGTGTGTGTGTGCGCGCGCGTGCGTGTCCCTCCCTCGGTGTGTGTGTGTCTCTCGATCGCTGCGTGTGTGCATGTGTCCCTCCCTCGCTGTGCGTGTGTGTGTCCCTCCCTCACTGTGTGTCTGTGGGTAACCCTCTCACTGTGTGTAGTGCTCATATCCCTCCCTCACTATGTGTGTGTACGTCCCTCCTCTGTGTGTGTGTGTGTGTGTGTGCCTCCCTCGCAGTGTGCGTGTGTGTTTGTGTGTGTCCCTCCTTTGCTGTGTGTCTGCGGGTAACCCCCTCACTGGGTGTGTTTGCGAATCGCTCCCTTGCTGTGCGTGTCCCTCCCTCGCTGTGGGTGCACGTGTCCCTACCTTGCTCTGTGTGTGTGTGTATCTGTGCATGTCCCTCCCTCGCTTTGCGTGTCTGCGTTCGAAGCTTGTGTGCGTGTGTGCATGTCCCTCCCTTGCTCTCTGTTTGTGTGTGTGTATGCGTGCGTGTCCCACCCTCGTTTTGCATATGTGTATGTGTGTCCGTCCCTTGTGCTACCAGCTTGCTGAGTGCATGTGTCCCACCCTTGCCATGTCTGTGTGTCCCCTCTCGCTGTGTGTGTATGCCCCCTCTCAATTTCTGTGCACATGCCTTCCCCCTCAACAAGTGTGTGCATGTCCCTCCTTGCTCTGTGTTTGCGTATGTGTGCATGTATGTGTGTGTGTCCCTCCTTCGCTTTACATGTGTGTGTCCCCGTCCCTCGCAGTGTGTGTGTCCCTCCCTCACCTGTGTCTCTCTATTCCCCTCATTGTGAGTGTGTTTGCGTGTCCCTCCCTCGCCTTGCGTATGTGTGCCCCCTCTCAATTTGTGTGCACACACGGTGTGTGTGCTTGTCCCTCCTTCGCTGTGTGTCCCTTCCTCGCTATGTGTGTGCATGTCCCACCCTCGCTATATGTGTGCGTGTCCCACCCTCGCTGTGTGTGCGTGTGTCCCTCCCACGCTGTGTATGTGCATGTCCCCTCCCTCACTGCGTGTCTCAGCGTGTCCCTCCCTCGCTGTGTGTGCATGTCCTTCCCTCACTGTGTCTGTGTGTGTGTGTGTGTGTCCCTTCGCAATGTGTCTGTGCATGTCCGTCCCTCGCTGTGTGTGTGTCCCTTTGCTGCGTGTCTGTGCGTGTCCTTCCCTCGCTGTGTGTGTCTGTGTCTCCCTCGCTGTGTGCATCTCTCCCTCGCTGTGTGCGTGCTTGTCTCATCCTCGTTATGTGTGCGTATCCCTTTCTTGCTGTGTGTGTGCGTGTCCGTCCCTTGCTGTGTCTGTGTGTGCGTGTGTCCCTTCACTGCATGTCTGTGCGTGTCCCTCCCTCGCTGTGTGTGTGTTTATCCCTCCCTTGGTGTGTGCGCATGTCCCTCCCTTTCTGTGTGTGTGTGCGCGTCCCCCCTTGTTGTGTGTGTGCATGTCCCTTCCTTGCTGTGTGTGCGTGTCGCTTCCTCGCTGGGTGTATGCGTGTCCCCCTCGCTGTGTGTGTGCTTGTCCCTCCCTTGCTGTGTGTATGTGTCCCTCCCTCGCTGTGTGCGTGTGTCCCTCCCTCGTGGGTGTGTTCCTCACTGTGTGTGTGTGCGTGTCCCTCCCTCGCTGTGTCTGTATGTGTGTGTGCGGATGCATGTCCCCCACTTTGCTGTGTGTGCGTGTCCCTTCATCGCTTCATTTGTGCGTGTCCCTCCCTTGCTTCATGTGTTCGTGTCCCTCCTTCACTGCGTATGTGTGTGTCCCTCCCCGCTGTGTGAGTGCATGCCCCCCTTGCTGTGTGTGTCCCTCACTCGATTTGCGTGTGTGTCCCTCCCTCGCTGTGTGTATGAGTGTATCCCCCTCACTGTGTGTGTGCATGTCCTTCCCTCGCTGTCAGTCTGCGGGTATCCCCCTCACTGTGTGTGTGCATGTCCTTCCCTCGCTGTGTGCGCGTGTATCACCCTCACAGTGTGTATGCGCATGTCCTTCCCTCGCTGTGTGTCTGCGGGTATCCCTTTCACTGTGTGTGTGTGTGTGTACATGTCCTTCCCTCGCTGTGTGTCTGCGTGTATCCCCCTCACTGTGTATGTTTGCATGTCCTTCCCTCGCTGTGTGTCTGCGTGTATCACCCTCACTGTGTGTGTGTGTGTGTGTGCATGTCCTTCGCTCGCTGTGTGAATGCGGTATCTCCCTCACTGTGTGTGTTTGCGTGTCGCTTCCTTGCTGTGTGTGTGTGTGTGTGTCCGTCCAAAATTTACACCATCAATGATTTGGCCATCATAAATGTGTGGTTTAGGTACGTTCATCATGAGATATGCAGGGTTTAATGTATAGGTAGAGGGGTGGGTCTGGGTAGGATGCTCTTCAGAGGTTTGGAATGGACTGGTTGGGCCAAATGGCCTGGTTGCACACGATGGTGATTCTATTCAGGTTATTGACCAGCCCTGTCAACTATCCCCGTCTCTTACACCTTGCCTTATCCCCAATATTCTCCTTAACACTGTAATTTCCTCCAGACTCTAAAAAACTCGTTGCAAATGTAAGCTTCTCCAGTCCATACAAAGATCGATATGTCTGTCACCTCTTTCTGCTTTTAGAACCCTCCATATAACTATTACCATTTGGTACACCACTCCCAATCATTGTTCCCTCTTGAAACTCCCATAAACATTTGTATCTCTGAAAACTCATCTGGACTGTCTCGACTTCCCTTTGACAGTTACGTGCTGAGACCTGCTCTATATCAGTGAAGTAATTAAGTCTTGGCAGCACTCACCGTTATAATCTCCCACCAGCTTTCCGGCACCGAGGATCTGTAGAAGCTCTTTTCAACCCGACAGCCATCTCTGTGTCTGTAATCTCCTCCACTCCCCATAATACATTCTCTCTGAGGTCCTCTGTAGTCCACTAAACACTCCCGAACACTGTCTGTATCAGTGTAACCTTCTCCAAAAACACAACCTTCTCTGTCTGTGTAAATCCCTACACCAGTCCCTATCCCTCTCAGCTCTGTCTAAAAATACAACCCTCCATGTCTGTGTATTCACCTTCAGTCCCTACTCACCTCCCTATCTGTGTAACCTTCTCTGTGCATTTTTGCTTCAGTCTCTTCAACTGTCCCTGTCAGTGTAACCTCTTCCAGATGGAAAAACTCTCCTCTTTTTGACTTACTCAGACCACACAACCCTCCCTATCTATAACCTACTCCTGTCTGAGAAACCTACCTCTGCAAATTTCTCCAACTCTTCAACTCTCCATAAGCTCCTGCAGCTCTTACATCCCTCCCTATCTACCAAATCTCTTCCATTCCCTAAACACCAACAGTCTGTGGAGACCCGACCACCATCCCTATCAGTGTAATCCTCTCAGGTCTCTGCAGTAATCCTGATCTGACGACCTCACTCCATGCCTGTGCCTCTCCCAATTCAGTCCTTACAAAACCCACTATCTATTTAACACCGTCCTGTCACTATCACCCGCATGTCAATGTAAGCTCCTCCTGTGTCTCCACCATCTACCCATCTTCATAACCTTGTCCAGCTCTTACACCACTATCTGTTTAAACATCACTCTCCCCTACAACTTCCTCGTGTTTGTGCAATACTCCCTTATCTGTGAAACTGTTTCTGACCAAAATTGTTATCCCAGTCTCTGAAAAGAAATAAAGATTCCACAGCCTCCATAACCCCCAGAACCTAAGCCTTCCTATGTCCATAAACATCTTCAGTCACGACTACCCTGCATATCTCTGTTTGTTCTTCCAGTCGATACAAACAACGTTATCTCTGTAATCTGCTCAGCTCCCTCAAACAGTCCCTGTCTGTGATCCAGATCTGGCCTACAAGCATACTTATCCCTGGGAACTTCTCAATCCCTCCCAACATTCCCATCTGCATGAACCCCTATCAGCCCTACAGTGCTCCACATTTCTGTAACCTCCTGTGGGTCTATGGTCCTCCCTCCCTGTGAAACCACCTCCCTCCCATATCCCTCCCAATCTAGCTCCTCTGCTCCAGATCAGACTTTTGCTGTCTCAGTAAACACCTGCACTCCTGACAACTCTTCCCATTTGTGTAACCTCGTTCAGACTCCATACTCTCCAGCTTCCTGAATCCTCTTCCTGCATTGCAACCAAAACCACATGTTTCTGTAATATCCACCAGTGCTTACACCCTCCCCAACTCAGTAACCACTTGCAGCCGTAACAAAGCACCTTCAACTGTGAAACATCTCATTTCCCTACAATCCTCCCTCCCTCCCTCCTCAGATGCCTTCATCACCATGAAACCTCACAATTACTGAAGCCTTCTTTTAGCACTGCAAACTTCCTAATGTCTGCAAAATCTTCCTGTCCTGATATTCCTCTCTATCTCTGTAACCTCCACCACATTCCAGTGCCCTTCTGGGGAACATGGCAGAAGAGGGAATATTTGTAAAGTCCGAGCCATGTTACAGAGGTAGAATTCTGGGAATTACAGATTTGTTCGAATGTTTGTGGTGTGCAGATTATTGGCGAGGACTCTAAAGACAGGATTTATGACTACTTGGAAAACCATAGTTAAATTAGCCACAGTCAGTATGGGTTTGTGAGGGGTCAGGTCATGCCTCACAAACCTTATAAAATTCTTTGAGGATATGGCAGAATATGATGATGGCTCATTCAGAAAAGAAAGAAAATTGGGATACAGGATTGGATAGCCTAGAGAAGATAGAGAGTGGCAGAAGATGGACAGTATTGAGCCTGGAGCTCAGTGAACAGTGGTGTTCTGTAACTATCGGCTCTGGGACTTTGCTCTTTGTGATTTTTGTAAATGACTTGGATGTGGATGTTGGAGAGTGTGTTAGTAAGTTTGCCAATAACATGAAAGTTGGTGGAGTGGTGGGGAATGTGGAGGGCTGTTGTAGGTTGCAATGGGACGCAGAGCTGGGCTGGAAGTAGCAGATAGAGTTCAATCTGGAAATGTGTGATGTGATTCATTCTGGAAGGTCGAAATTAAATACAGAATACAGGGTGAAAGGCAGAATACTTGGCAGTGCAGAGGTACAGAGATCATGGGGTCCGTGTCCATAGATCCCTCAAAATCGCAACGCATGTTGGTAGGGTTGTTAAAAAGGCATATGTTGTGTTGGCTCCCCTGAGAAGAGGGTTGACTGTAAGAGCTGTGAGGTTTTATTGCATCTTGAAAGGGTCCTGGTGAGACCACACTTGGAAAATTGTGTTCAGTTCTGGTCCCCTGTTTACAGGAAGGCTGTGCACGTTTTAGAGAGCGTACACAGGAGATTTACAAAGTTGCTGCCTGTAATGGAGGCCAGTTCTTACGAAGAAAGGTTGAGGGAGCTAAGGCTTTTTCCATTGGAGAAGGGGGCGGGGCGACTATGTGGAGGTGAACAAGACGATAAGAGGCACAGAGTGAGTGAATAGTCAGAGACTTTTCCTCCTATGGCATAAATGGCTATTACAACGTGGCATAATTTTAAGGTGAATGGAGGATGGATAAGAGGATAGAGAATAGTAGGTGGTTGGATGGACTGCCAATGGCGGTAGTAAAATTAGACACATCTTGGACATTCAATAGACTCTTGGACAGACACATTGATAATAGTAAAATTAAGGGTATGTAGTATACTTTGATCTTAGAGTTGGATAAAAGGTTGACATGAAATCATGGCCGAAGGGTCTTGGGCTGAACTGTTCTGCGTACTGTGTTCTGTCTGGTAAACTGGGTAATAAGCTCAGGTCAGTGTAAAAGGATATGGCATTCAGGAGGAGCTAGTGAACTGGATACAAAATTTGATTGATGGTTGTAGACAGAGGGTGTTGGGAGACATGTTGTTTTTCTGACTGGAGGCATGTGACCAGCGGTGGAGTGGGTGCACTGTTGTTTGTCATTTGGATAAATGGTTTGGATGGAAATATCGTTTTCCTGGTAAGTAATTGTTTTAGGTGACACTGACATTGGTGGTAAGGTGGACAGTGAAGAAGGTTGTCTATGATACAATAGGATGAACAGTACTGCAGGGATAGGGGATGAAGAATAGCAGATGGAGTTTAATTAGATAAAGGTGAGGTGATCCATTTTGGTGAAAGAAACCAGGGTGGGACTTGTACAGCAATGTTCGGGCCCTGGGTAGTGTTTTTAGTCTGAGATCCAGTGACCCAGATACACAGTTCTTGAATGTGGTGTTACAGGTAGACAGGTGGTGAAGCATGCATTTGGGATGGTTACCTTCATTCGGGAGAGCATTAAGAGTAAAAGTTGGGATGTCATGTTGTGTCTGTAAAAGACATTGGTGGGGCCACCATTAAAACATTGTTGATCAGTAGGAAGAACTCATCTAGTTCACTAACCTCCTTTAGCGAAGGCCATCAAATATTCTAACCTGGTATGGCCAAGATGTGTCTCCAGATCAGCAGCAATACGGCTGACTCTGAGCTACCCCTCTCAGTAATTAGCAGAGGGGTCAAAGAACGTTGTTCCAGGCAGTGACGCCCACATCGCATGAATGAATATATAAAAATACATATGTCCCTTCCTAACTCTGCAAACCCCTTCAGCTGCAGCAATCCGTACTGGCTTTGTCCCACCCTGACCACTGTCTGTAACACTCTCAACACCTCCAGCACCTTCACCTCTCCCTGTTCCTATTGTGTCAATGAACCCTGACCGAGGTTCCCCTTCCCACAGTCCTCCTTCTGCGAGCAGACCCATTGCAATCCATTAACATTTACTCCTAAAACACTCTCTCACTTCATGATTTTAAATTATATTTGGTGATCTTCTTAGCCTCATAATCTCGTATGATCCCTTTTGTCCTGAATGAGGGATCATTGGGAATTTCTTGCTGAGGTTTTTACTGTTTCACTTGAATGTCCTTTTGTTGAGTATTTTGCACTGTCCCTTCAAATGTTTTCCAATGTTCTTTAACAGGCACATATTTCAGTCTGTTTAGCCTGTTTACCTTGGTCAGTTCTCCACTCAAACACATGTCATTGGCTATTTTTGTTTCTAGTTGTAGCTTGTCTTTTCTGTGATTCACTTTAAAACTTTATATTTACTTAAACTGCACTTTATCACAATTTCCAAAGGATCTCTGCAGGTGACATTACTCATTCATTCAGTTTCATTACACGGTCGCTCTGCGTTAGTTATGTCCCTTAACAGTTGCACAATGTATTTTTCAAAGAAACACTGAAAAAAAATAACCGAACTCCTTCTAATATCAATGTTGACCGTGTGATTGCCCCAGATTATACAAATATTGTAGTTTTCCAAAATTATCACAATGCTTTTGTTAAAAAATTGCAATGAGTTCCTTTTGAATGCAGTGATGAGCAATGAAATGCTCTTCGGTGGCTAAAACTGTTCTGCTGCTTGTGTCCTTGGCAAGTAGTAGCCAGAATTTACATTCAGACAGACTGTACTTCATGATCTGAGGCCAAATGCTTTCTCTGTAATGCCTTTGTTATCCATTATTGTTAGCGTTGCCCATTTTGCCTGAGTTTGCACAAGATTGTGAACCATTAAATGTTTTTGTTCACCTTTTGTTCACCCTGTATCCATGTCTCCCTGGTGTCTAAATCTCTTTTATCGCTGTGTCACAAATCCATTGACCTTATTGTAGCAACGTTGTCCATTCAACAAAACATAATATACTCTCTTCCACAATTTTCTGTCACAAATCTATTTGCTGATGTACAATTTTAGTTAAACTCTGTCCCATCCTCTTCCTTTCTGCTTGTCTTCAGCCACCTTCCCATGCTGTTCCATTGCTTCACCTTTTCCCTTTGGATTTGAAAGCTCCTTTCACCTGCATCCTCTCTGTCAGTTTAATGCCCTGTCCATAAACCTACCGAAATAATTGGGCAGGACACTGGTCCCAGCACAGTTTCAGGGGGAACATCCTAATAGATATTTTTTTTAAAAAATCAGGTATGTGATGTTTGAGTCTCTGGCTGACAAGCCTTTCTTGCACAGTCCAAGAAGCCCTTTAACTGAGTCGCTTGCTCGGCCATTTCAGAGAGTAATTGAGAGGCAAACACTTTGCTGTTGGTATGTCGTGCAGACCACGTGATGATGGGCAGATGTCCTTCTCTAAAGGACAAGTGTTTGTATTTGTTGTACATCAGTAATGGTTTCATACGTATTTGTGGATTGTTAATTATTATTTTTAAAATTATTGATGTCAAATGTCTCCTTTTCAGATGGCGGGGTTCAATCCTGCCTCCCCTTAACATTAGCTGAGATTTTGGATACATTCTCTCGCAATAATACCACTAGGCCATTACTTCACTGGCTGATTGTGTGCTCATCTCTGAGTACTGATACCAGGGCATCGTGAAGCTAAACCCATTCTTCCCACACAGTTGTATGATCCTGACATTTTCCAGCAATCCGTGACTATTACTTAATATCGCTCCACTTTCCAGATCTCTGTGGGACTCAGTGCCATTCTCCATTTATAACCCTCACTACATCTGTTTAATTTCCCATTCTGTCTACTTCTCTGTCTCCTGTAGGTACTCAGGAAAGTCCTGACTCAATAGCCGTCCCAGCTGCTGGATGAATCATCCATCACATCATTCAACACACTTTGTCTGCCAGAGATAGACAAAGGGAAAGGAGATCTGGACCCTTCAATAAGTCCTGTAGTGAAGTAAGGTCACCCACAGTGCACAGAGCTAAGAACAATGAGAGGGCTCCAAACACCTGTTAACACGACATGACATGGATACAGTGCTAGAGGGGAGCACAGTACACACACAAACCCCAGGCTCAATCACCACCCCAATGTAAGTTCTGTTAGATTAAAACTAACTACTCTACAACAGTGTATCTATGGCATGTCTTGTGGTCCAGTTTCTTCAATAATGTTTAATTCCTATAACAGATCCTGTCGCTCTAACCTCCTCCCTTCGCGATAGTCCCTCCACATATTTGAAATGTACTGTATTCCAGACTACCATCCCTATCCCTGTAACTTGGTTCAGTATCTACAACATGCCTTATCTCGGTAGTCTCCTCCTCCAATAAGGTAAAAACAAGGACTGCAGATGGTGGAAATCAGAGTCTAGATTAGAGTCGTGTTGGAAAAGCATGGCAGGTCAGGCAGCATCCGAGGAGCAGGAAAATCGATGTTTCGGGCAAAAGCCCTTCATGAGGAAGAGAGGCAGGGTGTCTGCAGAGTGGGGAGATAAATGAGAGCGGGGTGTGGATTGGGAGAAAGTAGCATAGAGTACAATAGGTGAATGGGGTGGGGAAGAAGGTGGTAGGGCAAAGTGGAGGATGGGGGATGGTAGCAAAGAGTACAATGGGTGAATGGGGATGGGGACGGGGGTGATAAGTCAGAGACGAGGGTGGAATGGATAGGTGGGAAGAGCGATAGGCCATTTGGACAGGTCATGAGGGCGATGCTGAGCTGGAAGGCTGGAGGTGGGGTGAGATAGGGGAAGAGGAAATGAGGAAATGGTGAAATCCACATTAATGCCCTGGGGTTGAAGTGTTCCGAGGCGGAAGGTGAGGCGTTTTTCCTACAGGCGTCGGGTGGTGAGGAAGTGGCGGTGGAGGAAGCCCAGGACCTGCATGTCCTCAGCAGAGTGGGAGGGGGAGTTGAAATGTTGGGTCACAGGCCTGTGGGGTTGATTGGTGCAGGTGTACTAGAGATGTGTGCATAAAGTGCTCTGCTAGGAGGTCTCCAGTCCCCCCAATGTAGAGGAGACGGCATCGGGAGCGACGGATACAATAAATGATATTGGTGGATGCGCAGGTAAATCTTTGGATGTGGAAGGCTCCTTTGGGGTATTGGATGGTGTTGAGGGGAGAGGTGTGGGTGCAGGTTTTGCAATTCCTGCAGTGGCCTGAAAACGTGTCAGGAAGGGAGGGTGGGCTTTTAGGGGGCGTGGAACTGACCAGGTAGTCACAGAGGGAATGGTCTTTGCGGAAAGTGGAGAGGGGTGGGGAGCGAAATATATCCCTGGTGGTGGTGTCCGTTTGGAGGTGGTGGAAATGCGGAAATGGCGGCGGATGATTTGGTTTATGCGAAGGTTGGTAGGGTGTAAGGTGAGCACCAGGGGCGTTCTGTCCTTTTTATGGTTGGAGGGGTGTGGTTTGAAGGCGGAGGTGCGGGATGTGGACAAGATGCGTTGGAGGGCATCTTTTACCACGTGGGAAAGGAGATTCCAATCTCTAAAGAAGGAGGCTATCTGATGTGTTCTGTGGAGGAACTGGCCCACCTAGGAGCAGGTACGGCGGAGGTGGAGAAATTGGGAATAGGGGTTAGGAATTTTGCAGGCGGTAGGGTGGGAAGATATGTAATCTAGGTAGCTGTGTGAGTCGGTAGGTTTGTAAAAAAATGTCGGCGTCAAGTCGGTTGTCATTAATGAGAATGGAGAGGTCCAGGCAGGGTAGGGAGATATCACAGATGGTCCTGGTAAATTTAAGGTTAGGGTGGAATGTGCTGTTGAAGTTGATGAATTGCTCAAACTCCTCGAGGGAGCACGAGGTGGTGCCAATGCCATCATTAATGTTGCGGAGGAAGACGTGGGGAGTGGAGCCATTGTAACTACGGAAGATGGACTGTTCTTCGTATCCAACAAAGAGACAGGCATAGCTGGAGCCCATACGTGTGCCCATGGCTACCCCTTGGGTCTGGACGAAGTGGGAGGATTTGCAGGAGATTTTGTTGAGGGTGAGGACAGGTTCAGCCAAACGAATGAGAGTATCGGTGGAAGGGTACTGTTGTGGACGTCAGGAGATGAAGGAACGGAGGGCTTGGAGGTCCTGGTCATGGTGGATGGAGGTGTAGAGGGATTGGATATCCATTGTGAAGATGAGGAGTTGGGGGCTGGGGAAACAGAAGTCTTGAAGGAGTGGAGGGTGTGAGTGGTGTCTCGAACGAATGTGGGTAGTTCCTGAACTGGGGGATAGGGCAATGTTGAGGTAGGTAGACCTGAGATCGGTGGGGTAGGAGCATGCTGAGACAATGGGTCGGCCAGGGTGGTCAGGCTTGTGGATCTTGGGAAGGAGGTAGAACCGGGCAGCGGGGGATCCAGGACAATGAGGGTGGAAGCTGAGGGTGGAAGATCTCTTCCCTGAGGTGATGAGGTTCTGTATGCTCTGGGAGATGACGATTTGATGATGGAAGGTGGTATATCGTAGAGGGCGTGGTGGGAGGAGGTGTATTTGAGTTGGCATCAGAGCTTCAGCGATGTAGAGGTCAGTGCACCAGACAACCACTGCACCCCCTTTATCTGCTGGTTTGATGGTGAGGTCGGTATTGGAGCAGAGGAAGTGGAGGGCTGCACGTTGTGAGGGTGAGAGTTTGGAGTGGGGGAGGGGGGAGATAGGTTGAGGCGGTTAATGTCTCGGTGGAAGTTGGAAATGAAGAAATCGAAGGCAGGTAATAGGCCAGCGCGGGGTGTCCAGGTGGATGGAGTTTATTGGAGGCCGGCAAAGGGGTACTCAGAAAACAGGCTGGAGTCTTCATTGTAAAAGTAAGCTCTGAGGCGGAGGTGGTGGAAGAAGTGTTCCATGTCACGGCGTGTATTAATTTCTTTGATGTGTGGACGGAGGGGGCTAAAGGTGAGGCCTCTGCTGAGGACTGATCATTCATGCTCAATGAGGGGGGGGTGTCAGAGGGAATGGTGAAAACTCGGCAGGACTGGGAGCTGGGACCAAGCATAGATGTGGAGCTGGGGGAGGCGACGGAGCCTGCAACTGGAGTTGGTGTGGTGTTGGGGGAATGGGATGGAGTCATGAGCAGGGGTGTGTTCCCCTCAGGGTTCTGGAGGCAGGGATGGTGACGGTGGGTCCTGCGAGGATGTCAGCAGAATGCAGGTGAGTGGCGTTGGTGGGGGCGCAAGTGGTGGCAAACATGGCATTGGTGGGGCGTGGAAGTCACTGAGTGTGTGAAATCAGCGATGATGTGAGGGCCGGAATTGATGTCACTTGTGGTGTGTGAGGGGCGGAAATGGCATTGACTTTATTTTTACCAATAATTTCCTGTCACAAATCTCTTTGACAATGTCGTATTATAATTAAACTCAGTTCCTAACTGTTTCTTTCTTTTGGTCTTCATTCACATCTCCATGGTGTTCCAATATTTCAACCTTTCTCTTTGGACTTGGGAATTTCCATTCACCTCAGACCTGTCCCCCTCCTCATCTGTGTCCAATTATAGCACACTGCATAATCTGGTACCAGGGGAGCCTATCCCAATAAAATAGCTCAGTCTTCCCTGAGTACTGGTAGCAGTGCTCACTGGCCACAACCACTTCTGATTATGCCATTGTAATATCCTGATACATTCCTGCACTCTGCTGATATCACTGTCTCTCTCCATGTGATATCCCTCACTGTGTGGGTCTAATTGCTGTCTCTGTCAGTGTCACTCGTTCTTGCAGCTACTCCAGATCCTGAGCCTACAGCATTCTCCACTCCAGAGGGATGCAACTGCACAGGCCATGGATGGAGACTGGGATTTTCCAGATCTCTGTGGGACTCAGTGCCATTCTCCACGTGTAACCTTCATTGCATTAGTCTAATTTCCCATTCTGTCTACTTCTCTGTCTCCTGTAGGTATTCCTGATGTCCCTGACTGAGCAGAATTCCCAATTCCTGTCTTGTCTATCACCACATTGAAGACAGTTGATCAGCCAGAAATAGATGGAGAGTGAGATCTGGAGCCTTCAGTAAATCCTGCAGCCGGTAAGATCACTCACACAGTAAACAGCACAGGGAGGGGTTAGTGGACTTTAATTCAGACCCTGAGGGCATGATGTCGGAACAATGCTGGGCATGAAACATGAGAAAACTCTCAGGCTTCATTATCATCATCTTGTCTGTAAATTCATCTGTTCCACAGAACCCTCCCTATATCTGTCAGTTTCTCCATTGTCTGTTTCATCGATTCCACTTCCTCTTTCTCTCTCAGCCACTACAATCCTGCTTATCCCTGTAAGCTCCTCATATCAGTAAAAATCTCCAAGTTTCTGCCTTTGCTTTTAATCCCGGGTTCTGTCACATCTCTCCTATAACTGAAGAAAAACAACTCTTTAGTTCCTTAAGACATCCTGGTCAGTGGAGTCCTTTCCAGACCTGAAAAGCCTCTCTGTCTTTGTGAAATGTTTGAACTCCTACTACCTTCATGATCTCTGTAACCTTCCGGTCACGACAACTGAAAAAAAAAATCTGTACCTTAGTAACCTCCTCCAGCTTTTGGACTCCTCCTTGTCTCTGGGTACAAAGCAGAGTGACCCTGCTTCTCTCATAAATTAGTTTCTGCATTTCTCATGATGACTATGAACTCTCCCTATCTCTAAAACGCATCAATCTCTGTAAACTCTGCTGGTCCCGCTTGATGTAATTTCCTGTGGTAACGACAAACCTTTATACCTTTAATCTCCTCCAGACGCGACCACACAGTTTATTTCTATAACTTCAATAAGTGATAGAGACATAGAGATGTACAGCACGGAAACAGACCCTTCGGTCCAACCCGTCCATGCCAACCAGTTATCCCAACCTAATCTAGTCCCACCTGCCAGCACCCGGCCCATATTCCTTCAAACCCTTCCCATTCATACACCCATCCAAATGCCTTTTAAATGTTGCAATTGTACCATCCTCCACCACATTCTCTGGCAGCTCGTTCCATACACGTACCACCCTCTGCGTGAAAAAGATGTACCTTAGGTCTCTTTTATATCTTTCACCTCTCACCCTAAACATATGCCCTGGAGTTCTGGACTCCCTGACCCCTGGGAAAATACTTTGTCAATTTATCCCATCCTATCCATGCCCCACATAATTTTGTAAACCTCTGTAAGATCACCCCTCAGCCTCCGAAGGTCCAGGGAAAACCGCTCCAGCCTGTTCAGCCTCTCCCTGTAGCTCAAATCCTCCAATCCTGGCAACATCATTGCAAATCTTTTCTGAATACTTTCAAGATTCACAACAATTCTTCCAATAGGAAGGAGGCCAGAATTGCACAATATATTCATACAGTGGCCAAAACAATGTCCTGCACAGCCGCAACATGACCTCCCATCTCCTGTACTGAATACTCTGACCAATAAAGGAAAGCATATCAAATGCCGCCTTCACTATCCTATATACTTGCGACTCTACTTTCAAGGAGCTATGAACTTGCACTCCAAGGTCTCTTTGGTCAGCAACACTCCCTAGGATCTTACCATTACGTGTATAAGTCCTGCTAAGACTTGCTTTCCCAAATTGCAACACATCGAATTTATCTGAATTAAACTCCATTTGACAGTTAACCCATTGTCCCATCTCGTCCAGATCCTGTTGTCACCCTCTTCGCTGTCCACTACACCTTCAATTTTGGTGTCTTCTGTAAACTTACTAACTATTCTCTTATGCTCGCATCTAAATCATTTATGTAAATGACCAAAATTAGAGGGCCCAGCACCGAACCTTGTGGCACTGCACTGGTCAAGGCCTCCAGTCTGAAAAACAACCCTCCACCACCACTCTCTGTCTTTTGCCATTGAGCCAGTTCTGTATCCAATCAGTCCTTGCCTTTCCAAATACATGTGCATCTTGTCCCTCAGGATTTCCTCCAACAACGTGCCAACCACTGAGTTCAGGCTCACCGGTCTATAGTTCCCAAGCTTCTCTTCACCAAACTTCATAAACAGTGGCACCACTTTTGCCAACCTCCAGTCTTCTGGCACCTCAGCTGTGACTATTGATGATTCAAATATCTCAGCAAGGGACCCAGCAATCACTTCTATGGCATCCCACAGAGTTCTCGGGTACACCTGATCAGTTCCTAGGGATGTATTCACCTTTAACCAATTTAAGACATCCAGCACTTCCTGCTCTGTAATCTGGACGTTTTGCAACATGTCACCATCAATTTCCCTACAGTCTATATCTTCCATATGCTTTTCCACAGTAAATACTGATGCAAAATATTCATTTAGTATCACACTCATTTTCTGCGGCTCCACACAAAGGCCCCCTTGCTGATCTTTGTGGGGCCTTCTTCTCTCCCTAGTTACCCATTTTTCCTTAATATATTTGTAAAAACCCTTTGCATTCTCCTTAATTCTATTTGTCAGACCTATCTCATGTTCGCGTTTTGCCCTCTTGATTTCCCTCTTAAGTACTGTCCTACTTCCTTTATACTCTTCGTAGGATGCACTCGATCTATCCTGTCTGTACCTGACATATGCTTCCTTCTTTTTCTGAAGAAACACTCAATTTCTTTAGTCATCTAGAATTCCCAATACTTACCAGCCTTCCCTTTCACCCTGACAGAAATATACTTTCTCTGGACTGTTGTTATCTCATTCCTGAAGGCTTCCCAATTTCCAGCCGTCCCTTTAGCTGCGAACATCTGCCTCCAATCAGCTTTCATAAGTTCTTGCCTAATACCGTCAAAATTGGTCTTTCCTAAATTGAGAACATCACCTTTTAGATCTGGTCTATTCTTTTCCATCACGATTTTAAAACAAATAGAATTATGGTCGCTGGCCTCAAAGAGCTCCCCTACTAACACCTCACTCACCATCCCTGCCTTAATTCCTAACAGTAGGTCAAGTTTTAGACATTCTCTCGTCGGTACATCCACATACTGAATCAGAAAATTGTCTTGGAGACACTTAAGAAATTCCTGTCCATCTAAACCTTTAAATATATGGCAATCCCAGTCAATGTATGGAAAGTTAAAATCCCTTACCATACCTAGCCTATTATTCTTACAGATAGCTGAGATCTCCTTCTAAGTTTGTTTGGCAATTTCGCTTTGACTATTGGGGGGTCTGTAATACAATCCTAATAAGGTGATCATCCCTTTCTTATTTCTCAGTTCCACTCAAATAACTTCCCTGAATATATTTTTGGGAATATCCTCCCTCAGCACAGCTGTAATGCAATCCCTTATCAAAAATGTCACATCCCTCTTCTCTCTTGCCTCCCTTTATATCCTTCTTGTAACATTTCTATCCTGGAACATTAAGCTGCCAGTCCTGCCTATCCCTGAGCCATGTTTCTTCAATTGCTATGAGATCCCAGTCCCATGTTCCTTACCATGCCCTGAGTTAATCTCCCTTCCCTGTTAGGCCCCTTGCATTGAAACAATTGCAGTTTAATTTATTAGTCCTACCTTGTCCCTGCCTGCCCTGTTTGTGTGACTCACTTCTGTTCTCAGCTGGACCCGTCTCAGATCGAGCTCCCAAAATCCTCCCTGTGATTGTTATCACGTCCCATCCCTGCATTCCTCCAAATCCCTGTAAAGTCCTGCCATTCCTAAAACCCGCCCTTTATCTGTCACTTGTCCCAGCTTCCAGAACCCTCCCTATCTCTGTAAGACACCCCCTCCACACACACACCGTCCCAGTTACTACAGCTCGTTGTATCACTAAATGCCAGTAGTCACTATAATATCAGAGTAAGGTGTGAAAGCAGGAATACTGTACTGGGTTAAATGATCAGTCGTGATCATATTGAATGGTGGGACCGACTCTGCGGTCAAATGTTCGATACCTGCTCTTCTTACCTGTGCTTCTCTATAAACGTACTTTCTATATAACCTCCTTCAGTCCCCACAGGTCTCCCTATCTCCATAAACTCCTTCAGTCCCCACGACTCTTCCTATCCATGTAACCTGAATCTTCCTCAACAATCCTCCCTGTCTCCATAACCTCCAAAAGGCCCCACGACCCTCCCTATCTCCATAATCTCATCCTGACACAACGACCCTCCCGTTCAGAGTAACCCCCTTCAATCTCAATGATCCTCCAGATCTGTGCAACCTCTTTCAGCCCCACCAACGCTGCAGATCTCTTTGACCCCTTTTAGGCCTCATAACACTCCCAATCTCTATAATGTTCTTGAGTAACCACTGCACTCTCTGTATCCATAATCTCATACAGTCCCCACATCACTCCCTATCTCCATAATGTCCTTCAGTCCCCACGACCCTCCTTATTTCCAAAACATCCATTACCGGTTGAACCTGTAAGCTACTTTTTTGAGATTGATAAACACGAACTCCCATAACACTTTCTGCTGCCAGTCTGAAACCAAACAGTGTTAGCCTGACAGTAGGTCGGGAGCTGAAATATGCTTGAAAAGATATGTCAATGAACAATAACGGGACCCTTAGAAATGCTTTTAAGAAAAAGAGAATGTGTTTTGAGCCTGTTGGATTTTATTTTTATTGTTGGAAATATAAATGGCAGAATAGATACGGGTGTAGGAATGGCTGTATCGATGATACGGTTTATTTGAATTTTCAGAAACCTTACACAAATTTCAATAAGGTCGAAAGAGTAACGTGGTAGATAATATGGCACCTTAACTGTCAGGAGGTGGGTGATATATTAGACAAAATAGTGTTGTCAGAATTTACTGTGGTGAAAGACATGGAAGCTCAGGAAGTTGGGGAAATAAATAGTTATGTCTTGGAAAGAATCCTCAACAGAGAAGAAAAAGTGCTGGAATCTTAAAACAAATAAAGGTAGATCAATCCTCAGTCGCTTATTAGGTCGATCCTAGAATATTGTGGGAATCTGGGGAAGAGATTGCAGTGTCCCTAACAGAGATATTTATATTATCAACAGACACAATGATTTACCGGAAGACTGGAGGGTGGCTAATGCTGTTCCATCACTTAAGGTCTGCAGGGAGCAGCCAGGAAATCACAGCCCAGTGAGCCAATGCTGGCTAAGTTGTTGGAGGCGATTCTGAGATAAAGGAGCTAAATATATTTGGAAAGGCAAGGGCTGATTAGAGATAGTCAGCATGGCTTTGTGAGTGGAAAACCGTGTTTCACAAATCGGATTGACTCTTCGAGGAGTTGACCAAGCGATAGATGAAGGCAGAGCAGTCAGCGTCGTCTACATGAACTTCAGCAAAGCATTTGACAAGGTTCCAAGGGATGTAGAACATCTAGTCAAGTGGAAGAAGGAAGCTAACTTAAGTTTGAGGAACGAAGTCTCATAAGCAGGGTTCGAGAGCGTTGCATGGGACAGCACGGTGGCTCAGTGGTTAACACTGCTGCCTCACACCAGGAGGGACGCGATTTCAATTCCAGCCCCAGGCAACTGTCTGTGTGGAGTTTGCACATTGTCTCCAAGTCTGCGTGGGTTTCCGACATGTGCGCCGGTTTCCACCCACAGCCCAAAGATGTGCAGGTTAGGTGAATCAGCCATGCGTTGTTCAAGAAAGGGAATAGAGATAATCCTGGGAATCACAGACCTGTCAGTCTTCTGTCTGTGATGTGTAGATTATTGGAGAGGTCTCTGAGATACAGGATTTGTGATTCCTTGGAAAACCATTGTTTGATTAGTGCAAGTCATCATGACTTTGAAACGGACAGTTCATGCCTCACAAATCTTATTGAATCCTTTGAGAATGTGACAAAAAATATTTATGGCTCATTGAGAAAGTACAGACCATGGGATACAGGGAAACCTGCCTGTCTGGATACAGAATTCCGGGCCCATAGAAGGCAGAGGGTGATGACAGAAGAAAATCATTCAGCCTAGAGCTCAGTGACAAGTGGTTTCCTGCAGGGAGAGGTCAAAACATCTTTCCTCTTTGTGATTTTATGAATGACTTGGATGCGTGAGTGGATGAGTGCCAATGACACGAGGTTTGGTGGAGTGGTGAATAGTGTGGATGTCTGCTGGAGGTTGCAATGGGACATTGGCAGCATGTAGAGCTGGGCTGAGAAGTGGCAGATGAAGTCAAATCTGGAAATGTGTGAAGTGATGCATTTTGGAAGGTGAGATTTGAATGCAGAATACAGGGGTAAGGCAGAATACTGAATAGTGTGGAGGAACAGATGAATCTTGAATTTCATGACTAGAGATCCATCAAATTTGTCACCAAGCTGATAGTGTTCGAAAGAAATAATATGTTGTATTGGCTTTTGTTAGCTGGGGGATTGAGTTTTCAAGCCATGAGGTTATGCTTCAGCTCTATACAGTCCTGTTTAGACCCCAATTAGAATATTGTGTTCAGTTTTAATCTCTTCATTACAGGAAGGATGTGGAAGCTTTCGAGAGGGTAAAAAGGAGATTTACCAGGATGCTACCTGGACTGGAGTGCATGTCTTATGAAGAAAGGTTGTGAGAGCTAAGGCTTTTCTCATTGGAGTGAAGAAGGGTGAGGGGTGATTTGGTAGAGGTGAACAAGATGCTGTGAGGCAAAGATAGAGTGAACAGTGAGAGACCTCTTTATCCCATGCCATACATGGTACAAGGGGGCATAATTTTAAGGTGATTGGAGGATGGGTAAGGGGAGATTTCAGATGTAGGCTCTTTACACAGAGAGTGGTGGGTGGGAGTAACGTGACACTTTAACAGACTCTTGGATAGGTAAAATGAAGGGTATGTAAGTTAGTTTGATCTTACAGTCGGGGAAAAGATGTGCTGTACTGTTCTGTGTTCTACGTTCTGTATGGTAAACTGGGTAATAAGCTCAGATCAATGTAGAAGGATATGACATTCAGGAGGAGCTAGACAACTGGATACAAAATTGGTCTTGATGGTAGGTAACAAAGGGTGATGGGAGACATGTTTCCTTTCTGATTGGAGACATGTGACCAGCGGTGAAGTGGTTCCCCTGTTGTTTGTCAATTGGATAAATGGTTTGGATGGGAATATTGGTTTTGTGGTAAGTATGTTTTTTGAGTGACACTGAAATTGTTGGTAAAGTGGACAGTGAAGAAAGTTATCTATCATACAACAGGACGAATAGTACACTGGGATAGTAGGTGAAGAATAGCAGACGGAGCTTAATTAGATAAAGGTGAGGTGTTCCATTTTGGTGAAACAAACCAGGGTGGGTCCTGTACAGTTAATGTTCGGGCGCTGGGAAGTGTTGTCAGTCACAGATCCAGGGATGCAGGTAGACAGTTCATTGTAAGTGGTGTCACAGGTAGACAGGTTGGTGAAGCAGGCGTTTGGGATGGTTACCTTCTTTGGGCAGAGCGTTGAGAGTAGAAATTGGGATGACATGCTGTGTCTGTACAGGACATTGGTGAGGCCACCATAAAAGCATTGTTGACCAGTAGTAAGTACTCATCTGGTTCACTTACGTCCTTTAGAGAAGAACATCTGACATTCTAACCTGGTCTGGCCTGCACGTGACACCAGATCCACAGCAATATGACTGACTGTGCTAAACTCTGGGTAATTAGCAGTCTGGCAAAGAAAGTTGGTCCAACCAGTGACATCGTCATCCCATGAATGAATCAATAAAAATACATATATCCCTCCCTACCTCTGCAAACACCTCCAGCTGCAGTAATCTTTACTGGCTTTGTAATACCGTTCAGACCTTGACCACTCTCTGTAACACTCTCACCACCTCCAGCACCTTCAGCTCTCCCAGTTCCTTTTGTGACATAAAACCTTGACAATTATTACCTCTTCCGTCTGACCTCCTCCTGCGTCCAGACCCTTTGCAATCCCTTTAAAACTTACTCCTAAAACATTCGCTCACTTCAGGATTTTAAGTACTTTTTGGTGATCCTCTAAGCCCGATAATCTAATATGATCCTTTTTACTTGAGTGAGGGACCGATGGGTATTTCTTACTGAGGAGTGTATGTTTCAATGGAATGTCCTTTTGTTGAGTGTTTTACACTGATCCTTCAAATGTTTTCCACTGTTCATTTACAGACACATATTTCAGTCTGTTTAGTCTGTTTACCTTGGTCAGTTCTCCTCTCAAACTCATGTTATTGGTTATTTTTGTTTCCAGTTGTAGCTTGTCCTTTCTGTGATTCACTTTAAAACTTTATATTTCTTTAAAATACACTTTATCACAATTTCGCAGAGGATCTCTCCAGGTGACATTACTCATTCACGAAGTTTCATCACGCAATGGTTGATCTGAGATAGTTACGTCCTGAGCCAGTTGCTCAATTTGTTATTCAAAGAAACACTGAAAACTAATTCTCTGAACTCCTCTTCCAACGTCAATCTTGCCAGTGTGACTGTACCACATTTTGTGAATATTGATGTTTCCCAAAATTATCACAATGTGTTTGTTAAAAAAAAATCCAATGAGTTCATGTGTAATGCAGTGATGAGCAATGGGATGCTGTTTGGTGGCTAAAACTGTTCTGCTGCTTGTATCCTTGGCAAGCAGTAGCCAGAATTTTCACTCAGACGGACTCTACTTCATGATCTGTGACCAAATGCTTTCTCTGTGATGCCCTTCTTACCCATTATTGTTAATGGTACCCATTTTTCCTGAGTTTCCACAAGATTATGATCCATTGAATATTTATGTCCACCTTTTGTTCACCCTGTCACCATATATCTCTGGTGTCCAAACGTCTTTTATCTCAGTGTCACAAATCCATCTGCCTTATTGATAAGATTTCGTCCATTAACAAAAACATAATTTACTCTTCCCACAATTTCCTGTCACAAACCTATTCACTGATGTACAGTTTTAGTTAATCCCTCTCCCAGCATGTTCCTTTCTGATTGCCTTCAGCCAGAAACCCATTCTGTTCCGATGCTTCACATTTTCTCTTTGGATTTGGAAAGCTCCTTTCACCTGGACCCTGTGCCAGCATCCTCGCTGTCAGTTTAAAGCCCTGTCCATAAACCTACTGACATGATTGGCCAGGTCACTGGTCCCAGCACGGTTCCAGTGGGACCATCCTACTGGATTTTCCTTTTATAAATCAAGTTGGGAATGAAGATGTCTCTGGCTGACCAGCCTTTATTGCCCAGCCCTAGCTGCCCGTGAGGTGAGTAGCTTGCTTGGCCATTTCACAGGGCAATTGAGAGGCAAACACTTTGCTGTGGGTATGTCGTTCAGATTCCCCCCACATCCAAAGACGTGTAGGTGAGGCGAATTGCCCATAATGTTAGGTGTATTAGGTTGACGGAGATGGGTCTGAGTGGGTTACTCTTTGGAGGGATGTCATGGCTGGTTGGGTCGAAAGGCCTGTTTCCACACTGTAGCGAATCTAATCTAAAGGATTGTGATTTTTGTACATCAGCAATGGTTTCATATTTGTTTATGGATTGTTAATTGCTATGTTTAAAATTATTAATTTTGAATTCCACCATATCTTATGATGGGATTCAAACCTGCCTCCCCTGGACATTAGCTGAGGTTTTGGACAAATTCCCTAACAATAATGTTACTAGGCCATCACTTCACCTGCTCACTGGTTGCTCATCCCTGAACACTGACACATGAAGCTAAACCCATTCTTCCAACATGATTGTGTGATCCTGAAGTCTTCCAGCACGCTGGTGATATCACTCAGTCTCTCTCCATGTGGTATCCCTCCCTGTGTGGGTCTAATTGCTGCCTCTGTCAGCCTCTCTCACTCTTGCAGCTGCTCCAGATCCCGAGCTAACAGAATTCTCCACTCCAGAGAGACGCAACAGCACAGGCCAGGGATGGAGTTTGGGATTTTCCAGATCTCTGTGGGGCTCATTTCCATTCTCCTTTTGTAATCCTCACTGCATCAGTCTAATTTCCCATTCTGTCTATCTCTCTGTCTCCTGTGGGTACTCAGGAAGTTGGAGACTCAATAGACTTCCCAACTGCTGTGTGTCTCATCCATCACTTCATTGAAGATGGTTGGTCAGCCAGAGAGACAAAGGGAAGGGAGATCTGGAGTCTTCAATAAATCCTGCAGTGAGGTAAGATCATTCATAGTGCACAGAGCGGAGAGCAATGAGAGGGCTCCAAGAATCGCTAACAAGACATGACATAGATACAGTGCTGGATGGGGAGCACAGTATAGACACACCCCATGCTCAATCACCACGTCTACTTTAACTTATGTTGCACTGAGATAGCATCGGGAGTTCATAGTTATCAATTCAGGCCTGTGCTGTCTTAGTGAGCATCAGGACAACAGAAGGGAAAGCAGACCACTGACGAGAGATTGTCAATGCTGCCTGGGATCTTTCTGTTCTGTGTTCTCCCTCCAACACTGTACTAAGACTCACTACTCTGCAACACTGTATCTGTGCCATGGCTTGTGCACCAGTGTCTTCAGTCATTTTTAACTCACATAACAGTAATTTTCCCTGTAACGTGCTCCATTCCCGATAGTTCCTCCACATATTTGAAACGTATTGCATTCCAGACTACCATCCAAATCGCAGCGACTTGCTTCAGTGTCTACCACATGCTTTATTTCGGTACTGTAATCCTCTTTAACTGGATACAGAGTGATACAGCACGGAAATAGAACCTGTGGTCCAATTCCTCAATGCTGCCCATGTTACCTAAACTGAACGAGTCTCATTTGCCTGCGTTTTGCCCTTATCTCTTCAAACCTTCTCCTCTCAATATACCTCCCCAAATGTCTTTTCCATGCTGTAATTGTTCTTGTTTCTCCCATGTGCCCCTGACAGTCCATTCCGCCTGTGCACTATCCTCTGTGGATAATGTGCCCCCTCATCTCCCTTTTTAAATCTTTGCTCTCTCAGCTCCTGTTTATATCCTCTCGTTTTGGACTCACCTACCCTTGGCTATTCACCATTCTTAGGGTCACCCCGTGGCCTCCTCTGCCCAAGGGAAATATTCGGGACAATGTTACAAATATCTCCAATGTATGTAACAAAGTGCTGGCCAATGTCGGCAAATGTGCCAAATGTTGCTTTCCCCACCCTGTCCACCTGGTATGCCACTTCCGAGAAACAATGTAACTTGCACCCCCTGGTCTCTCTCTCTCTCTGTTCAACAACCCTGGCCAGAGCCCTTCCATTAACTGTATTCATCCTCCCTGGGTCGTCTTAACAAAATCCAACACCTGAATTAAACTCTATCTTTCATTCCTTGGTCCACTGGCCCAGTTGGTCAAGATCCCCTTTGATAACCGTATTTACTGCCCACTACACCATTCATTTGATCATCAACAAACTTTCACACAATCACTCCTGTATTTTCAACCAAATCGTTTATGTAGATGATGCACATCAATGGACCCAGCCCTGATCCTTTCTTCAATAATGGAATCAAACCATATTCTTGTCATAGAGCCATACAGCATGGAAACTGACCCTTCAGTTGATACCCAACATAATCTTAAACTAAACTCTTCGCAACTGCCTGTTGCTGGCCCATATCACTCCAACCCTTCCCTATTCACCTGTTTATCCAAATATCTTTTAATTGTTGTGATTGTACCCACATCAACCCCTTTCTCATGAAGTTCATTCCACACTCAAACCACCCTCTGTGCAGCAAATTGGCCCATATCTTTTTTTTTAACATCTCTCTCCTCTGACCTTAAAAATGTGGCTCCTCCTCTTGAGACTCCCCCATACTGAGGAAAAGGCAACTACCATTAAATTGATGTATATACCTTATTTTTTTTTCATAAACCTTTATAACATCATGTCTCAACCTCTCGGCTCCAGTGAAAAAAGATTCAGCCTATCCAGCCATTTTTCAGAACTCAAGCCTTCCATACCCAGCAATATCCTGGTAAATCTCTTCTGAATGCCCTGCAGTTTAATAATATCCTCCCTGTTACCTGGGCGACCAGAACTGGAGAGAGTATTGCAGAACAGGCCTCACAAATGTCTGTGCAATCTCAACATGACGTCCCAAATCCTACACTCAATGGACTGAGCAATAGTCCAGCATGCAAAGCACTGCCTTATCCATCCTGTGATGCAACTTCAAGATGTATGTACCGGAACCCGGAGGTCCCTCTGCTCTAAAGCACTAATCGAAGCCTTGACATTAATTGTGTAAGCTCTACCCTTGTTTGTTTTATCACACAACAGTTGCTCTGAGACAGTTCCGTCCCGAGCCAGTTGCACAATGTGTTATTCTAAGAAACACTGAAAAAAATTCTCCTGAACTCCTCTTCCAATATCACTGTTGTCAGTGTGATTGTCCCAGACTATGCAAGTATTGACGTTTCACTAAATGTTCACCATGCCTTTATTAAAAATTCCAATGAATTCCTTATTTATTGCATTGACGAACCATGAAATGCTGTTCGGTGGTCTAAAACTGTTGTGCTGCTTGTGTCCTTGGCAGGTCGTAGCCATAATTTCCATTCAGACTGACTCTACTTCATGACCTGATGCCAAATGCTTTCTCTGTAATGCCTTTCTAACCCATTATTGTTAGCGTCGTTCATTTTGCCTGAATTTGCACAAGGATGTGAACCATTGAATATTTACATTCCACCTTTTGTTCGCCCTGTAACCACATCTCTCTGGTGTCTACATCTCTTTTATCTTTGTTTCACAAATCGATCTACCTTGTTGCAGAGACTTTGCGCATTAATAACAAACATAATTGACTAGTTCCCACAATTTCCTGTCACAAATGGATTCGCTGATCAACAGTTTTCGTTAAACTTTGTCCCATCCTGTTCCTTTCTGTTGTCTTCTGTCACATTCCCACCCTGCTCTGATGCTTCACGTTTTCTCTTTGGATTTGGAAAGCTCCTTTCACCTGACGCTTGTCCCTGCATCCTGTCTGTCAGTTTAAAGCCCTGTCCATAAATCTACCAACGTGATTGGCCAGGACATTGTGCCACTGGAGATGTGCTGCGACCAATCTGAACGGATTTTTTAAAAAAATCAGGTATGGGATGTGGGTGTCTCTGGCTGACTAGCCTTTATTGCCAATCCCTTGCTGCCCTTGAGCTAAGCAGCTGGCTCGCCCATTTCACAGGGTTATTGAGAGGCAAACACTTTGCAGTGGCTATGTCGTGCAGACCACATGAGAGTGAACTGTTGTCTTTCTCTGAAGGTCAGGTGTTTGGATTTTTATCAACACTTATTTATGGATTGTTAATTCCAATTTTTAAAACATATATTCATTTAAATTTCCACATGGTTAGAAGTTAGAAAGAAGAAGAAGGGTGGTCATTTTCTTGGGAATGTATTGTAGACTGTTCTAGACCCAACAGATACCAGAGGAGCCGATGTGGAGAGAGATTGCAAATAACTATAGAAATAATACAGAAGTATTGGCTGGAGATTTTAATATTCCCTGTACTGACTGGGCCACCTAGAGTATAAAAAGACCTGGACAGAGTGCATTTTTTCAAATGTGTCCAAGGAAGGTTCCTAAACCAATATGCAGAGGGTCCTACTCTATTCAGGCAGGTGCAACACTGGACCTCCCCTCAGAAAACGAGGTCGGCCAAGTGACTGAAGTGTCATTCAGAGAGCACTTTGGGTCCAGTGCCCACAACTGTCTTCGTTTTAACATAGTTATGGAAAAAAGATCAGCAGGTCCACAAATTGAAGAGGAAAACTGGAACAGGGCCAGGTTTGGGGCCATTCTGCAGGATCTGGCCAGCGTCAATGCTGTGAATTTAAAATTGCGCAATGCCCAGTTATAATCCAACTCGCTTTGGAAGCGCTGGTGATGATTGTAACAGATGAAAGGCTTAAACTAAATTTGTTTGATATTATATATCCATGACACTGCCATCCTGTTGCTATAAATTCTGAGCCTGAGGATTGTGCTCCACAACCACCTGATGAAGAAGCAGTGTTCTGAAAGCGAGTGCTTTCAAATAAACCGGTTGGACTGGAACTGAGTGTCGGGTGATTTTTAACTTTGTACATCCCCAGTCCGACACCGGCAGTTCCACATTATGATTCTAATCGATTGGGTGAGTCTGTTTGAAGGAAAAGGAACAACTGGCAAATGGGAGGCTTTTCAAAGATCAGGGATTCTTGATCTCAAGAATCCAGGACCAGTGTGCCCCATTGGGGTAAAGGGAAAAGCTGGCAGGGTTAGGGATCCTTGGCTGATGAGGGATAATAAGGCTCTGGTCTTGAAATGAAGACTGCATGCATTGGGTTTAAGATTTCCGTATCTACATATTCTTCAAGACACGATCAATCTGTGGTGACCCTACAATCCTCTCAGTCCCTGTATTACTCCCAATCTGCAGAAGTCATTCCAGTGCCTGTGACTCTTTCAATACAGTTCCTACAAGTCCCACTATCTGTGTGATATCTTTTCATTGCCAGAACCCACCCTGTCAATGTAAGCTCCTCCAGTGTCTCCATCCATCTACTCATTACCACAATCTTCTCCAGCTCTTCCATGTGTAAACATCACCCTCCCCTACAACCCTTCCCACCCTGACCAAACTGGAGGAGGTTACTAATGCTCCCTCAACTGTGAAATGTCTCCAACAAAAATTGCTGTCTTTATCACTTGGAGAATCTGTCTGATTCCACACCCTCTTTATCTAAATAACCTGCAGAACCTAAGCATTCCTGTGTCTATTAATATCTTCAGTCACTACTACCCTCCATACGTCAATTTGTTTTTCAAATCTGTACAACCCATTTTATCTCTGTACTCAGTTCCATTCACCTGAAACATTCCTGTCTGTGTAAAACACCCCATCCTACCAAACATTTTTATTCCTGTAAACTTCTTCATTCCTCCCAACCTCCCCATCTCCATGAATTCCTGAAGGCCCGACAGCTCTCTACATTTCTGTAACCTCCTGTGGCTCTATGCTCCTCCGTCCCTGTGAAAGCACCTCCAGTCCCCACAATTCTCCCAGTCTGGTCATCTGTTCCAGATCAGAACATTGCTGTCTCTGTTGCCTCATACAACTTTAGCAACGCCTCCTATTTGTGTCACTTCATTCAGATTGCATCCTCTCCCGCTTCCCAAAACCTCTTGCTGCCATCATAACCCTTGCTATTTAGAACATGGAATAGCATATTCCAGTCCAAGCCCTTCCGCTCTCAATATTGTGCTGACCTTTTATCCTACTCTGAAGATGAAACGAACCTACATACATTACATTTTACTGTCATTGAAATACCTATCCAAGAGTTGCTTAGATGTCTGTAATGTGTCTGAATCCACTACCATTCCACGCACCCACCACACTCTGTGTAAATAACGTATCAGTCCCTTCCATGCGGACAGGATATCCCAACCCAATCTCGTCCGACCTGCCAGCAGCTGACCCACATCCCTCTGATATCTAAGCTCAACGTTCTGCCAATTACCTTAAACTTATGTCCCCTTGTGATAGCCATTTCGCTATGGGAAGTAGACTTTGGTTATCCACTCTATCTGTTCCTCTCATTCCCTCGTACACCTCTATCAAGTCACCATTCTTCCTCCTTCGCTGTGCTCAGAAAAGCCCTAGCTTCCACAACCTACCTTCTACGGGCATGCCCTCCAGTCCAGGCAGTATCCTGCTAAATCTCCTCTGTACTGTCTTTAAAGCTTCCACGTCCTCCCTATAATGAAGCGAAAAGAACTGTTCACAATATTCGAAGTGTGGTCTAACTGGGGTTCTGTAGAGCTGCAGCAAATTCTCACATCTCTTAAATTCAATCCCCCTGCTAATGAAAGCCAACACACCATCCCCCTTCTAAACACCCTGTCAACTTGGGTGGTAACCTGAGGGACACAGGATCCCTTTGTTCCTGCACGCTGCTAAGAATCCTGCATTTAACCACGTAAAGTTTTTCTGCAGAATCCTCCAATCTAACACTATCGCTATCTTTGTAAGTTCCTCCAGTCCCTAAAACACTCATAAACTGTGAAACCTCCTCAAGTCCATATATTCCGAATGTCTGCAAAATCCTCCCGTCCTGATGTCCCTCCATATCTCTGTAACCCCCACCATCCTCCAGTGCCCTTCTGGGGAACATTGCAGAGGAAGGAGGAGTTGGAGAGTCTGGGCCATGTTACAAGGTATGAAGGGCTGCAGAACCTGGAGGATGGTACAAATGTCGGAAGGGACGTGGGACTTGCAGAAGGTTAGAGGTTCCGGGATTCATTGAACCTGCAGGATGGGACAGGGGATGGCCTTTGGAACCTGGAGGATATTATGATTTGAACCACAGGTAATTTTTGATTGGACCATTCAGCCGATCTTACAGTCATAGTGATGTACAGCATGGAAAGAGACAGTTCATTCCAACCCAGCCATGCCGATTTGATATTCCAACCCAATCCAGTCCCACCTGCCAGTACCTGGCCTATCTCCCTCCAAACCCTTTCTATTCATATATCCATCCAAATGCTTCTTAAATGTTGCAATTGTACCATCTGTAAGATTGGCTGAAAGATCCAATCAAACATTACCTGTGGTTCAATTATAACATCCTCCAGGTTCCACAACCCATTCATGGTCCAATCCTGCAGATCAGATATCCCAACCTAATGTAGTCCCACCTGCTAGCACCCGGCCCATCTCCCTCTAAACCCTTCCTATTCATATACGCATCAAGATGCCTTTTAACTGTTGCAATTTTACGAGCCTCCACCACTTCCTCTGGCAGCTCATTCCATATATCTGCTATCCTCTGCGTGTAAACGTTGCCCCTTTTTATCTTTTATATCTTTCTACTCTCACACTAAACCTCGACCTATAATTCTGGACTCGCGCACACCAGGGGAAAGACTTTGTCTATTTACCCTATGCATGCCCCTCTTGATTTTATAAACCTCTATAAGGTCACCCTCAGCCTCAGACTCTCCAGGAAAAACAACCATCACCTGTTCAAATTCTCCCTTTGGCTCATCCCTGGCAACGTTGTTGTAAATCTTTTCTGGACCCTTTCAAATTTCACAAAATCCTTCCGATCGGAAGTAGAACAGAGTTGCATGCAGCATTCCAAATGTTGCCTAACCACTGTCTGGTACAGCCGCAACATGACCTCCCAACTCCTGTACTCAATACTCTGACCATTAAAGGAATACATACCAAGCGCCTTCTTCGCTATCCTAACTACCTGTGACTCTACTGTCAAGGAACTCTGTGTTTCATTTGATAAATTGCATCGAAAGGTAGAGTTGCCCGAGGTCTTCTGGGTAATGCTAGTTCAGTCGAAGCTGGTAGGCAGGGCCAGTGAAATATTTGCAGCACTGTCTGATGAATGGTCGAGAGATAATGCACATGTCAAACAGACTATTTTAAGTGCTTATGGATTGCTTATCAAACAGAAGCCACTACAATTCCCTTTACTGTACCATCGCTATCTGTCAAAGCTCCTTCAGATCTATAGTTTCCGAATTGTTGAAACCTGCTATCACCATTGCAACTCCCATTATTTCCGAACATTGTTGAGTCTCCAAAAGCTTCCCTATCAGGTTAATCTCCTCCACTGCATGCAGCACTCCTAGCCTATGTAATCTCTTCAATTCCTTCAGTTCCTATGTACCTATGTATAGATGTGACTGCTTTGTGGCCATTGTATCCTCACTTATATCTGCAAAAGGCTCTGATCACTGTAGCACATCCTATGCTCATAAATGAATCTGGTCTCTATCAAGACTCTCTATCACTCTCTCCTCCAGTCTCTACAAGCTTCCCTATCCCTGTCGTATCTTGCAGCATGCACACCACTCACTCTCTCTGACATACCATCCACTGCATAAATTCATCTCTCCTTCTCACTGTATCCAGTCTAGAACTTCATCCCTGTCCGGGCAACATCCTCCAGTCCATATACTCTCTATTGCTGCAGCATTCTCCAGATTATCTCATCTTCCATGTGCTTGCAACATTCTCCAGTCCATACTACCCACCCTTTCCCTGTAATATACTCCAGTCCATACCATCCTCCCTACCATTGTGATATTCTCCAGATCCGACAACTGTTGGTAAATGTACGACATCCTGGAATCCTGTGAATGTTTCTCCAGCCTGATCAACATTGTCCATGTAGCGATCCACAACCCTATACACATCCCTATCTCTGGAATCTAATCAAAGACGCTTTATCTCTCTAACTTCCTCCAAAGAATAAAATGTTTTCTCCTGCGAACATTCTGCAGCAACTGTAACTATGTTTATCCTTGCAACATTGTCGCGCCCCCAAACATCTCTCCCACTGGGTGTCCTCTAACCATCCCTCCAAGGCCCTCTCTGGGCGACACGCGCCATGCATTTGCAACATGGCAGATGGAATGACAGCATTAACTGAAGGGAACAGATATGATCGAACTGTTATTGTGGAGGTGTGGCTGCAGAATGATCAAGACAGCAATGTGATTATTGAGGGGTTGTAGGGATTTAGGCAGGATCAGCAAAAAAACAAACAATTCCCATTTTGTTGTGAAGAAAGGACGCAGTCAGTGCATTAGTGAGGCAGCCAATTTAATCTGGGAATCAAAATATAGAGTCATTTTGAATGGACAGCTTTCAAATAGCAAGGGGGATCTGGAAGATCAAACCACAATCCATTCTCGTTGTTATGTTGGATGCAATATTTTCTTGGTGATAGTAGACAGAGGCATGTGTAGTCGTGAGTTTCTGATTGGAGATCTGTGGCCAATGCTGTTTCACAAGGATCAGTGCTGCGATGTCTGTGTGTAATTTATATCTGTGATTCAGATGAAAATGTCAGCAGTTTGAGTGGTAATTTTGCAGACGACATTTGGAAAGGCATGTAATGTTTAGTGATAGTTAGGGGAATTGTGGATAATGAGGAAGAGTGTTTAAGTTTGCAGCAGTGTCTAGATCAGCTGGAACGTTGGGCAGAGATGTGGCAAATTGAATTTCATCGGGACAGGTGTGAAGTGATGCATTTATGAAGTTAAATGGAAGAGAGAAGTACATTAATTGACGAGTTGGAAACATTGATAAACAGAGTGACATTGGAAGCAAATCCATCGCTCCCTAAAAATAGCAACACAACAGGATGTGGTGGTAGAGGGGGAGTATGGTATGCTTACCTTTATTGGGCACAGTATTGAGTACAGACGTTGGCATGTCATGTTGTGACGAATGAAACTTCAGTCGGCCATGTTTGAAAGGTTGCGTGTCGTTCTCATCGCCAGACTACAGGAAGGATGTGGAGGTTTTGGGGAGGTTGCAAGAGAGGGTTGGCAGAATGTTACCTGGATGAGAATGTGTTTACTGTAAGGAGGTTGGACGCAGTTGGATTGTTTTGCGTGAGTATCGGAGACTGAGGGGTGACCTGGTACAGGTATATAGCATGAGGAGAGGCGTGAACAGTGTGGATAATTGGAATCCTCCTTCCAATGTAGAATTATCAAATGCTAGGGTGCATCGGTTTAAGATGAGACTGAGAAGTTTTAAGTGAGATGAATGAGGCAAGTTGTCTTTTCCGAGAGGGTAGAAGCTGCTCAGTAGGTGGGAGAGGTGGCAACGAGAGCAAACATTTCAAGGGCATTGAGACAGAAATAGGAACACGCACAGAATAGATGGATATCTCCCATGTGCAGGCAGATGGGATTAGTTTAAAATAGCATCATGGTCAACACAGCCATGGTGGGCCGAAGGGCCTATTACTCTGCTGTACTGTTCGATTTTCTAACTTAACGACATCTAACCTGTCAAAGCCCCTCCGAATCCACGATGTTTCATTCACTTTCTCTCCCATTCTTCAAAACCCCAATAGGTTTAAGGGCAATCTACTCCACCTCTTCTCATTGGAAAATCCCGCCATCTCCAGGATCAACCGAGTGCACCTTCGAGGGTCTGCCTGCAACACAAAAATGTCTTTCCTTAAGGCACGCAGACTATTAATTATAATCTAGGTGTGGCCTAACTTGTACCTTGCATTGATTTAGCAAGACCTCCCTATTTCTAGACTCCATTCCCTTTGTAATAATTGGCAACATTTGGTTTGCCTTCTCTATGACCTGCTGATCCTGTAAGGTACCTGTTTCAGATTGATTCACAAGGATTCCCAGAACCCTTTGTGCAGTCAGTCTGAAACCAAACGGTGTTAGCCTGTCAGTAAGTCGGGAACGTGCTGGAATATGCGATAAAGATTATGACAATAAATGATAACTAGATACTTAGAAACAATGGGAGATGTATGATTTTATAAAACGGGAATATTTTAATCTGTTGGATTCTATATTTTGGTATGACCTTAAATGGCAGAATAGATAAGTGTGGGGGAGGCCATTTGCGGCAGAGGGACATTTGAAATTTCAGAAGCGTTTTGACAAGTTTCAACCAGGGCTAAAAATTAACTCGTGAGAGAATAGGGCCCCTGAAAGGTCAATGAGGCTGTCTGTGTGGAATTACTGCTGATGGGTGAGATTCTGAACAAATATTTGTGTTCTGATTTACTATGGAGAAAGACATGGAAACTAGGGAACTTAGGAAGATACATTAGGATGGCTTGAAAGGAGTTCACATCGGAGAACAGGAGGCGCTGGATGTCTTAAAACGCAATAAGTTAGATAAAACCTTGAGACATGATCAGATGTATCCCAGCGCCTTGTGAGAAGCGATGGAGGAAATTACAAGGCCCCTTCCAGAGATATTTGCATCATCAACTGCCACTACAGACCAGTGAGACTGATGGCAGGGTGGTAAGTTGTTGGAGGAGATTCTGAGAGAAACGATCATCATGCCTTTGGAAAGGTAAGGACAGATTAACGATCATCAGCATGCCTTTGTGCATGGGAAATCATGCCTCAAATGTGAGTGTGGAGATTGACAAGTGAGAGATTAAAGCAGAGCAGTACACGATGTCCACATGAAATTTATCAAAGCCTTTCTTAAGGTTCTGCATGGCAGACTGGATACTAAGTTTAGATCAGACAAAACCAGGGAGCGCTCACCAACTGGATACAAAACAGGATTGACTGTCGGAGACAGAGCATGTTCATAGAGGGTTGCTGCTCAAACTGCAGGCCTGTGACCAACGGTGTGCCATGGGGTTCGGTGCTGGGTCACTGTTGTGCATCATTTATATCAACAGTTTGGATGAAAATACAGGAGTCATGGTTAGCAAGTTTGTGAGTGAGACTAAAATTGGTGACAAAGTGGACAGTGAAGAGGGTTATCGAAGGGTACAATGGAATCAACACTACTGCTGTACCAGTGAGGTTAGGAATAACAGGTGGAGAAATGCAGGATGTTGTATTGTGGTAAAGCAGACCAGGCTGGACTTGTACACTTAATGTTCTGGCCCTGGGTACTGTTGTCAACCAGTGACCCAGGGATGCAGGTACACAGTTTGTTTGAAAGTAGCGTCACGGGTAGACAGTCTGGTGAAGCAGGCGTTTGAGATTGTTACCCTTCAATGGGCAGAGCATTGAGAGTAGGAGTTATGATGTCATGGTGTATCTGTACAGGATATTAATGAGGCCACTGTATAAGCATTGTTGATTATCTGGTAAAAATCAACTTGTTCACGTCTGTCCTTTAGAGAGGGACATCTGGCATTCTTACCTGGTCTGGCTCACATGTGACTCCAGTCCCACAGCAATATGGCCGACTCTGAGCTGTCTCTAAGCAACTAGCAATGGGGTAATGTATGCTGGTCTATCCAGTGACATCCTCAGGCCATGAATGAATCAATGAAAATACATATGTCCATCCTGACCTTTGCAAACAGCTCTAGGGGTAGCAATTCGTACTGACGTTAGGCATTTTACAGGCCTTTGTCCCTCTCTGTAACACCCTCACCACATCCATCACCTTCAATTCTGACACTGTTCCGATCATCTGATTAAACGCTGACGTTTCCTCTTCCTACTGCACTCCTCCTGCTCAGAGACTCCCTAGCCACATTTCGTAACGTTGGCTTCTTCAGAATTGATCGTTTTTTTTTCATCTCTTCATCAAATCCGTTAATTCCTGGGCCAAGACCATCCAAAGTGGAGGAAGAGTATTGGGAATGTGTCGAGCACCTCGAGACTTGCTGTGGGGAAAAGTAGGAATCCAGGGGAAAACAGCACTGGGAGCATGCTGCCACGCCAACGCCCCACCCACCCCCTTCCCATGGCCACCTTCTACCCCAAGTGTAACAGAATCTGTGAAAGGCAACATCGGTCTGTTCAGCCAACTACAGACTCCCCCCCACCAACATCACTGAGAGCGGGAGAGAGTCAGCCTCGTCTGTGACTCACTGCCAAAGAGATGATGAGATAGGAAGGTTGAATCCCCTCACAATTATCTCAGTGCCTTTGTTACAAATTCAAAGAATTCCCTGTTAATGCAGTGTCTAATAATGTTATATCACTCAGTATTTCTCCATGTGGTATCCCTCGCTGTGTCGTCTATTTGCTCCCTCTGTCAGCATTTCTCCCTCTTACAGATGGTCTAAGATCCTGAGTGAACAGAATTCTCCACTCCAGAAAGATGCAGCAGCACAGGCAAGGAATGGAGACTGGGATTTTCGAGATCTCTGCTGGACTCAGTGCCATTCTGCATGAGTTATCCTCATTGCATTCGTCTAATTTCCCACTCTGTCTATTTCTGTCTCATGCAGGTAATCAGGATGTTCCTAACTCATCCATCAACTCATTGAAGCTGGTGAGTCAGCCAGAGAGAGATGGAGAGGGCGATCTGGAGCCTTCAGTAAATCCTTCAGCCGGTAAGATCACTCACAGTAAACAGCACAGGGTGGAGGTAGTAGACTTCTATATTCAGACCTGGAAGCCAGGACATAGACACAGAGCTGGGCAAGGAACAGCAATATTATAGGTTTCATTCCCACCATCTTGTGAGGATCCTGCTTTCACCTCTGCTGTACTGGTCCTCAATGCAGCAGCACAGGGGATCGCAGGCATCAATCCTGGCCCATGTTGTATTAGTGATCTCTGTAATATTCTCCAGTCCCGATAATCCTTCCTCTGTTTGGAATCTCCATACCATTCTCTCTGTCTCTGTCTCTGTCAGGTTCTCCAATCCCTGACTCTTTAATTTCTAAACTTCTGCAATAGATACTAAATTCTGTAAACCCTGACAGTCCTGTCTATCCCTGTAAGCTCCTCCCACCAACCTAACCCACCGTGTCAATATATTGAACCTCTCCAGCGGTCCCTACCTATCTAATCTTCTCCAGCTACTACAACACTTCCTTAGCTGTGGAAAATTTGTAATCTCCTTATACTTCTCCAATTCTTTGATCGTTATCTTGTTAAATTTCATCCTTATTTCTGATACCATGCCCCTCGCGACCACAGGAATCTCTTACAATTTGTGAGACCCTTCCCATTTGTGTAACTGTCTCCAACCCAGCAACCTGGCATTCTCCATTGCCTTCTGATCTATGCAGCCTCAGGAACCTAGAAGCCGTCTTACGTCTGTAACTGTCTTCAGTCACGACAACCATCCATAACTCTGTTAGTATACACAATACGCTCCGAGATGAAACAGTCCCCTGTCTGTGCCTCTCAGTCTGCCTACCTCTTCCTTTCTCCATCCCTATCCCTATCTCCAGATACTAATCCAGCTCCCCCATCTGTGTAAATTCCTCCAATCCCCAAACCCCTTTGTCCCATGAACATTCTTGACCAGATGTAACTCTATGTAACTGTAACATCCTCGGGTCCCTGTGAGCCTCCCTATTTCTGTCCCCTCTACCCATTTGTTCAAACCCCCCACGACTGAGGAATGACTTCCTGCATTCGCCATAAGGAAGATGGAATGACAGTGAACAGATATAATGGAACTGTCATTTCAGAGATTTAGCTGCAGAATGACCATAGCTTGGAAGTGAATACTGAAGGGTTGTTGGGATAGAGTCATTAGAGTCAGAGAGATGTACACCATTGAAACCGAACCTTCGGTTCAATCCATCCAGGCTGAGCAGATATCCCAACTCAATCTAGTCCCAATAGGCAGACTAGGCAAGAAGCCAACAAGTTGTGAAGGAAGGATGAGTTTAATGCATTAATGAGACCGTCATGTGGATTTCAATATGAATAACAGAGCTGAGAATAAGCAATCAGCAGCAACGTTTAGCAGGAATTATTTTTAAGGATCCAACCAGTGATGGGAATGCCAATATGATTAGAGACAGGACACTGAATGTACTCATAGCAAGGGCAGTACAGTAACTGTGTGTGACAGTCGTCTTCATGCCGACTGATACAGCAAAGAGTATCAGTGCTGTAACGGATAGAATCCTGGATTGTATGTGAGATGGTTCTCTAAAACATCATATCATATTTGTAGATCAAATGCTGTGTACTAATAAATATCCAATAATCCCATTATAAAGGAGTATTGTGAGCAGAGACATACTGAGTTTGTGCTCAGACCATGAGATGTAGTAAGGGAATGAGGACATTTGGCTCATTGAGTATGCTCTGTCCTTCAATCAGATCATGGCTGACCTGATACTCTCCAACTCTACTTTCCTGCCTTTTCCACAAAACCGTTGTTTCGCTGATTCATTAAAATCAGCAGGAGGTTACAGAACAGCCGGTGAGATGGACAGAAAAGGCAAATTGAGTTTAATCTAGACAAGTGTGAGATGATGTCAAATTCAAGAAGAAAGTTAGCATACGCAGGGATATTGAGAAACAGAAGGATCTTGGTGCGAGTCAGTAACTCCCTGAAAATGGCAACAGAAGTGTTTCAGAGGGGAAGGAAGCAAATGGAACTCTGGCCTTCATCGGTCACAACGTTGAGTATAGTGGTTTGCATCTGATATTGTAATTATATAAAACGTCTGTTTGGCCACATTTGGAGAACTGTGCGCAGTTCTTCTCTCCACATAACAGGATGGCTGGGGAGGCTTTGTCGAGGGTACAAAAGGGGTTTATCAGCATGTTGCCTGTGTTAGGGTATTTAAGGGAGTGTTCGGTGTATAAGAGGAAATTAAACAAAGTTGGATTGTTTTGTGAGAGTATCAGAGGCTGACAGGTGACGAGGTAGAGGTATATAACGTTAGGACAAGGATAGATAATGTGGATAGTCAGAATCTCTTTTCCAATGTGTAAGTTTCAAACACTAGAGTGCAGAGGTTTAAGGTGAGAAAGAGGAAATTTAAACGCGATGCGTGAGAAAAGTTTTTTTTACATAGAGTGGATGTTCCTGAGCAAGTCGTAGAAGCAGAAATATGAGTAAAGTTTTGAAGTGGCATTTAGACAGAAACATGAACGGGCAGAGAATAGAGGGATATGGACCCATGTGCAGGCAGATGGTATGAGTTAGAAAAGCATTATGGACAGCAAAGACGTGGTGGGCCGAAGAACCTGTCACTGTGCTCGACTGTTCTATTTTCTAACTTCCCAGCACCTGCCCGATCAAAGCCCCTCAGAATTTTGGATGGTTCATTCCTTTCTCTCTCCGTATCTAAAATTCAATGGATTCAACCTCAACCTACTCCATCTCTTCTCATTAGATAATCCCTCCATTCCCAGGATCAGCCGAGTGAACCTTCTCTGGACTGCCTCCAATGCAACAATATATCTCCTTCGTGAACTCACACTGTTCATAATATTCGAGGTGTGGTCTGACATGTACCTTGTATAGTTTTAGCTAGACCTGCCTATTTTTAGAATCCATTCCCTCTGTTATAAATGGCAGCATTTGATTTGCCTTCTCTATTACCTGCTGACCATGTAAACTACCTTTTTCAGATTGATAAACAAGAACTCCCTCAACCATTTCTGCTGTCAATCTGAAATTAAGTAGTGTTAGCTTAACATTAAGTCGGGCGCATACTGACATTGTTAGAAAGGATAGGTCAATATACAATAACTGGCAACTTGGAAACACATTTGATAACACAGAATTTGTTTTTGAGCCTGTTGGATTTAATTTGTCGGTGTGAACATAAATGGCAGAATTGTAATGGTGTAGGAGGGGTGTAGTGATATAGGGGGTATGGTATATTTGAATTATCAGAAGCTTTACACAAGTTTTAATAAGGGCTAAAGAGTAACTTCGTAGAGAATAGGGTTCCTTAAAGATCAATAGGGTCACCAATGTGTGGAAACAGATGAGATGGGTGAGATATTCGACAAAATAGTCTTGTCAACAATTACTGTGGCGAAAAACATAGAAGCTCGGGAACCTGGGGAAATAAATAGTGATGTCTTGGAAAGAATCCTCACCAGAGAAGAGAAAGTGCTGGAATCGTAAAACAAGTAAAGGTAGATCAATCCTCAGAAGCTCATTAGGTCGATCCTAGAATATTGTGGGAAACTAGGGAAGAGATTGCAGTGTCCCTAACAGAGATATTTATATAAACAACAGACACAATAAGATGTTGGAAGACTGGAGGTTGGCTAATGCTGTTCCATCACTGAAGGACTGCAGGGGAAAGCCAGGAAATTACAACCCAGTGAGACCAGTGATGGGGAATTTGTTGGAGGAAATTCTGAGAGAAAGGTGCTCCTTACATTTACAAAGTCAAGGGCTGATTCGAGATGGTCAGCTTGGCCTTGTGAGTGGGAAACTATGTTTCTCAAACCGGATTGACTCTTCGAGGAGGTTGCCAAATCTAGATGAAGGCAGAGCAGTCAACGTTGTCCACGTGGACCTTAACATCTAGTCAAGAGGAAGAAGGAAGCTGACTTAGGGTTGAGGAAGCAAGGATCAGACAGGGCTCCAGAGAGTTACATTGGATGGCACGGTGTCTCAGTGGTTAGCCCTGCTACCTCATAGCACCACGGACTCCATTTCAATTACAGCCTCAGGCGACTCTCTGTGGGGAGTTTGCACATTCTCCCCATGTCTGCGTGGGTTTCCTCCAGGTGCTCCAGTTTCCACCCACTGTCCAAAGATGTGCAGATTAGGTAACTCAGCCATGCTAATTTACCCATAGTGTTCACGGATGTGTAGGTTTAGCGCATTATTCAGGGCAAATGAAGAGTAATAAGGTGGGGGAATAGGGCTGGGTTGTATACTGTTTGGAGGGTTGATATGGAGATGTTGGGCAAAATGGCCTGTTTCCACACTGGAGGGATTCTCTGAAGGGACTAGGAAAGAACTGAGGAATGGACTTAGGGCGACTAGAAGGCGGCATGAAAAAGATTTGTTGGGAAGGATTAAGGAAAACTGTGAGGCATTTTCAACTTTTGTGAGGTACAAGTGGATGGTCAGAGTGAGTGTAGGGCCAATTTGGGATAGAAGAAGGAACCTGTGCCTGGAGTCACAGGAGGTAAGGGAGGTCCTTAATGAATACTATGTCTCAGTATTCACTGCTGATGGACAGTGTGAAACAGGCTGATGTACGTGAACAGTGGATGTTAAGAAGGAGGATGTGCTGAGAATTTTGTAAAAGATAAGGATAGATAATTCGCTGAACCAGACTGGATGCATCCAAAGTAACTACACGAAGCGAGGGTGATGACCTTTGCACCCTCATTGTCCACTGGAGTCGGACCAGATGATTGGAGGCAAGTAAATATTATTCCCTTGTTCAGGAAAGGGATTAGGGATAATCTTGGGAATTGCACACATGTCAGTCTTATGTCTGTGGTGTGCAGATTATTGGAGAGAACTCAGGGAGACAGGATTTATTATTCCTTGGGAAACCATAGTTTGATTAGACATAGTCAGCATGGTTGTATAAGGTTCTGGTCATGCCTTAGAAGTCTTAGTGTATCTTTTGAGAATGTGACAAAACACCTTTATGGCTCATTCAGAAAGTACAGAGGAATGGGATACAGGGAAACCTGTCTGTCTGGATACAGGATTACTGGCCCATACAAGACAGGGTGATGACAGATATAAACAATTCATCCTGGAGCTCAATCACCAGTGGTTTTCTGCAGGAAGTGGTTATAGGACCTCTGCTCTTTGTGATTTTGTCAATAAGTTGAATGCGTGAGTGGAAGAGTGGGTTAGTAAGTTTGCCAATGACACGAAGGTTAGTGGAGTGGCTGACAGTGTGGAGGGCTGTTGTATGTTGCAACGGGACATTGACAGGATGCAGAGCTGAGCTGAGAAGTGGCAGATGGAGTTCAATCTGGAAAAGTGTGAAGTCATTCATTTTGAAAGATTGAATTTGTATGCAGAATGCAGGTCTAAAGGTGGGATCTTCGGCAGTGTGGAGGAGCAGAATGATCCAAGTCCCTAGATCCCTCAAAGTTGCCACCCAAGCTAATAGGCTTGTTAAGAAGGAATATGTTGTATTGAATTTCATTAGTTTGGGGATTGGGTTTTAAAGCTGGAAGGTTCTGCTGCAGCTCTATAGAGCCCTTGTTAGACACCACTTGGAATATTGTGTTCAGTTCTGGTCCCCTCTTTACATGAAAGATGTGGAAGCTCTAGAGAGGGTAAAGAGGAGATTTACCAGGATGCTGCCTGCACTGGAGAGCATGTCTTATGAAGAAAGGTTGAGGGAGCTAAGGCTTTTCTCATTTGGAGTGAAGAAGGGTGAGAGGTGACTTGGCAGAGGTGAACAAGGTGATGACAATCATAGATAGATTGAATAGAGTTTTTTTTTACCCTGACATAAGTAGCTATTACAAGGGGGTATAATTTTAGGATGATAAGCGGATGGTTAAGGGGAGATTTCAGAGTTAGGATCGTTACATACAGAGTGGTGGCTGAGTGGAATGAACTGCCAGCGGTGGCAGTAAAAGTAGATGCATGAGGGGCATTTAATATATTTCTGGATAGGCACATGGATGATAGTAAAATGGATGGTATAAAAGTTAGACTCATAGAGAAGTACAGCATGGAAACAGACCCTTCAGTCCAACCCGTCCATGCCGATCAGATATCCCAACCAAATCTAGTCCCACCTGCCAGCACACGGTCCATATCCCTCCAAACCCTTCCTATTCATATACCCATCCAAATGCATCAGAAATGTTGCAATAGTACCAGCCTCCACCACATCCTCTGGCAGCTCATTCAATACACGTACCACCCTCATGTGAACAAGTTGCCCCTTAGGTCTCTTTCATATTATTTTTTAGATTACTTACAGTGTGGAAAGAGGCCCTTCCGCCCAACAATTCCACACCGACTCGCCGCAGCGCAACCCACCCAGACCCATTACCCTACATTGAACCCTGCACCTAACACTACGGGCAATTTAGCATGGCTATTTCACCTGACCTGCACATTTTTGGACTGTGGTAGGAAACTGGAGCACCCGGAGGAAACCCACGCAGACACGGGGAGAATGTGCAAACTCCACACAGTCAGTCACCTGAGGCGAGAAGTGAACCCGGGTCTCTGGCGCTGTGAGGCAACAGTGCTAACCACTGTGCCACTGTGCCACCGTGCCGTCCACTTACCCTTCTCACCCTAAAGCTATGCCCTTAGTTCTGGACTCCCCCACCGCAGGGGAAAGATTTTGTCTATTTACAATATCCATGCCCCTCATAATTTTGTAAACCTCTCTGAGGTCACCCCTTAGCCTCGGACACTCCAGGGAAAACAGCCCCAGCCTTTTCACCCTCTCCCTGTAGCTCAAAACCTCTAACCCTGGCATCATCCTTGTAATTTTTTTCTGAACCTTTTCAAGTTTCCCAACATCTTTCTGATAGTCAGGAGACCAAAATTGTACGCAATATTCCAACAGTGGCTAAACCAATGCGCTGTACAGTCGCAACATGTCATCCCACGTCCTGTACTCATTACGCTGACCAATAAAGAAAAGCATACAAAACGCCTTCTTTACTATTCTATTCCTGCGACTCCACTTTCAAGGAGCCATGAACAGGCACTCCAAGGTCTCTTTGTCTGCAATACTCCCGAGGACCTGACCATAAAGTGTTTCAGTCCTGCTAAGATTTGCTTTCCCAAAATGCAGCATCTCGCATTTATCTGAATTAAACTTTATCTGCCACTTTTCTTTTATCTTATGGTCGGATAAAGGATTGGCATGCCATCATGGCCGAAGGGTCTTGTTCTGTACTGTTCTTTGCTCTACGTGTCGTATCTTAAACTGGGTAATAATCTTAGATCAGTGTAAAAGGATATAGCGTTCAGGAGGAGCTAGTCAACTGGACAGAAATTTGGGCTTGATAGTTGGAGACAGAGGGTGATGGGAGACATGTTTTTCTGACTGGAGGCATGTGACCAGCGGTGGAGTGGGTCCTCTCTTGTTTGTCATTTGGATAAATGGTTTGGATGGGAGTATTGGTTTCCTGGTAAGTAAGGTTTTTAGGTGACACTGAAATTGCTGGTGATGTGGACAGTGAAGAAGGTTAACTATGATACAACAGGATGAACAGTCCTGCTGGGATAGTGGGCTGAAGAATAGCAGATGGAGTTTAATTAGATAAATGGTGGAACAAACCAGGGCGGAACTTGTACTGTTAATGTTCGGGCCCTGGGTTGTGTCGTCAATCAGAGACCCAGGGATGCAGGTTGACAGTTCTTTGTAAGTGGTGTCACAGGGAGACAGGCCGGTGAAGCAGGCGTTTGGGATGGTTTCCTTCATTGGGCAGAGCATTAAGAGTAGGAGTTGGGACGTCATGTAGTATCTGTACAAGACATTGATCAGGCCACAACAAAATTATTGTTGATCAGTGGGAAGAACTCATCTGGTTCACCGACCTCCTTTAGGGAAATACATCAAATATTCTCACCGGTTCTGGCTAACATGTGACTCCAGACCCACTGAAATATGGCTGTCTCTGAGTTGCCCTCTGGGTAATTAGCAGTGACACCCACATCCCTTGAATGAATAAATAAAAATACATATGTCCCTCCCTACCGCTGCAACCCCTCCAGCTGCAGCAATCCGTACTGGCTTTGTAACACCGTTCAGGCCCTGACTACTCTCTGTAACCCTCTGACCACCTCCAGCACCTTCACCTCTCCCTGTTCCTTTTGTGACATGGAACCCTGACAATAATTCCCCATCCCACTTCCCAACTCATGCTAGCAGACACTTTGTAATCCGTTTAACACTCATGAAACACCCTCTCATTTCAGGATTTTAAGTACTTTGTGGTGACCTTCGAAGCCCCATAATCTAATATGATCTATTTTGTCCTGAATGAGTGGCCGGTGGAAATTTCTTGCTGAGGTTTTGCCTGTTTCAATGGAATGTTCTTTTGTTGCGTGTTTTACACTGTTCCTTCAAATGTTTTCCACTGGTCCTTTCCAGACACATGTTTCAGTCTTGTTTCGCCTCTCTACCTTGGCCAGTTCTCCCTTAAAACTAATGTAATTGGCTGTTTTGATTTCTAGTTGTAGCTTGTCCTTTCTGTGAATCACTTTAAAACTTTATATTTGTTTAACCTGCACTTTATCACAATTTTCCAGAGGATCTCTCCCGGTGACATTACTCATTCACTAAGTTTCATCACACAACGATCGCACTGAGATAGTTATGTCCCTAGCCAGTTGCACAATTTGTTATTTAAAGAAACACTGAAAAGAAATGCTCTGAACTCCTCTTCCAATATCATTGTTGTCGGTGTGACTGCCCCAGATTATGCGAATATTGAAGTTTCCCAAAATTATCACAATGTGTTTGTTTAAAAAATTCCAGTGAGTTCCGGTGTAATGCAGTGATGAGCAAGGGAATGCTGTTCAGTGGCTAAAACTGTTCTCCTGCTTGTGTCCTTGGGAAGTAGTAGCCAGAAGTTACATTCAGACTGACTCTACTTCATGATCTGAGGCGAAATGCTTTCTCTGTAATGCCTTTCTTACCCATTATTGTGAGCGTTACCCATTTTGCCTGAGTTTCCACAAGGTTGTGATCCATTGAATATTTATGTCCAACTTTTGTTCACTCTTTAACCACATCTCTCTGGTGTCTAAATCTCTTTTATCTCTGTGTCACAAAACAATCTACCTGAATCATGAGACATTATCCATTCCAAAAAAAACCATAATTTACTCTTTCCCACAATTTCCTGTCACAAACGGATTCCCTGATGGACAGTTTTAGTTAAATTCTGTCCCATCCTATTCCTTTCTTCTTGTCTTCAGTCACATTCCCATGCTGCTCCTATACTTCACCTTTTCCCATTGGATTTGGAAATCTCCTTTCACCTGAATCCTGCCCCTGCATCCTGTCTGTCAGTTTAAAGCCCCATCCATAAACCTCCCAACAGGATTGGCCATGACACTGGTCCCAGCACAGTTCCTGTTTGACCCTCCTAATGGATTATTTATGAAATCATGTATGGAATGTGGGTGTCTCTGGCTGACAACCTTTCTTGCCCAGCCCGAGCTGCCTTCGAGCTGAGTAACTTGCTCGGCTATTTCAGAGTGTAATTGAGAGGCAAACATTTTGCTGTGGGTACGTCGTGCAGACCACGTGAGGATGGGCAGATGTCCTTATCTAAAGGACAAGTGTTTGTTTTTTTTATATCAGCAATAGTTTCATATTTATTTATGGATTGTTAATTACTCATATTAAAATTAGCGGTTTCAAATTTCACCATTTCTCATGGTGGGATTCAAACCCACTTCCCTTGAACATTAGCTGAGGTTTTGCATTCATGCTCTAGCAATAATACCACTCGGCCATCACTTCGCCTGTTTTCTGGTTGCTCATCCTGAGCACTAATACCAGGGCATCATGAAGCTAAACCCATTTTTCCAACATGACTGTGTGATCCTGACATCTTCCATCAATCTGGTGATATCACTCAGTCTCCCTCCATGCGGTATCCGACACTGTGTGGGTCTAATTGCTGCCTCTGTCAGTGCCTCTCACTCTTGCAGTTAATCCAGATCCCGTGCCAACAGAATTCTCCACTCCAGAGTGGTGCAACAGCACAGGCAGGAATGGAGTGGGATTTTCCATATATCTGTGGGGCTCATTTCCATTCTTCATGTAAAACCCTCACTGCATCAGTCTAATTTTCCATTCTGTCTATTTCTCTGTCTCCTGTAGGTAATCAGGAAGTTCCTGACTCAATAGACTTCCCAATTGCTGGGTGTCTTGACCAACACTTCATTGAAGATGATTTGTCAGCCAGAGAGACAAAGGGCAGAGAGATGTGGAACCTTCAATAAATCCTGCACCGAGTTAAGATCACTCAGAGTGCACAGAGCAGAGAGCAGTGTGAGGGCTCCTAACATCGATAACAAGACATAACATAGATTCAGTGCTGGAGGGGGAGCACAGTACAGTACAGACAATCCCCTGGCTCAATCCCAATCTATTTTAATTTACATTGCACTTACATAGCATTGGAAGTTCATAGTTATCATTCCAGGCGTGTGTCGTCTAAGTGAGCATCAGTATAACAGAGGGGAAAGCAGGCCTCCCACGAGAGGTTGGAAATGCTGCCTGGGATCTTTCTGTTCTGTGTTCTCCCTCCAACACTGTACTAAGTCTCACTACTCTGCAACACTGTATCTATGGCATGGCTTGTGAACCAGCGTCTTCAGTAAGTTTTAGCTCCTATAACAGTTCCTGTCTCTGTAACCTCCTCCCTTCCCAATAGTCCCGAAACATATTTGAAACGTACTGCATTCCTGACTACCATCCCTATCTCTGCAACTTGCATTAGTGTCTACAACATGCTTTATTTCGGGACTGTAATCATCTATAACTGGATACAGAGTGATACAGCACGGAAACAGAACCTGTGGTCCAACTTGTCAATATTGTCCACTCGTCAATATTTCCTATACTGAATGAGTCTCATTTGCCTGCGTTTGGCCCTTAGCTCTTCAAACCTTCTCCCCTCCATGTTCATGCCCAAACGTCTGTTCCATGTTGTAATTGTTCTTGTTTCTGCCATGTGCCCCTGGCAGTCCATTCTGTCTGTGCACCATCCTCTGTGGATAAGGTTGCCCCTCAGCTCCCTCTTTAAATCTTTGCTCTCTCACGTCCCGTTTGTACCCTCGAGTTTTGGACTCACTTACCCTTGGCTATTTACCATTCTTAGGCCCAATCCTAGTTGTACTCTACTGGTCAAGGTCTCCAGTCTGAGAAGCAACCCTCCACCACCACCCTCTGTTTTCTACCTTGGAGCCAGTTCTGTATTCAAATATCTAGTTCTCCCTGCATTCCGAGAGATAGAACCTTGCTAATTAGTGTCCTATGGAGAAACTTGTCGAACTTACTGAAGTCCATATCGATCACATTTACCGTTGAGCCCTCATCAATCCTCTTTTTTATTTCTTCAGAAAAACTCAATCAAGTTTGTCAGACATTATCTCCCATGCACAAAGCCATGTTGACTATCCCTGATCAGTCATTGCCTTTTCAAATATATGTACATACCGTCCGTCAGGATTTCCTCCAACAACTTGCCCACCGGCGAGGTCAGGCTCATCGATCTATCATTGCCTGGCTTGTTTTTTACCGCCGTGTGAAAACAGTGACACTACCTTTGCCAACCTCCAGTCTTCTGCCACCTCACCTGTTACTATTGATGATACCAATATCTCAGCAAGAGGCCCAGCAATCACTTTTCTAGCTTCCCACAGAGTTCGAGGGTATAACCTGATCAGGTCCTGGGAATTTATGCATTTCAAGACATCCAACACTTGCTCCTTTGTAATATAGACATTTTGCAAGGTGTCACCATCTATTTCCCGACATTCTAAATCTTCCATGTCTTTTTCCACAATAAAAACTAATGAAAAACACTCGTTTAGTATCTCCGTCTTTTAAACGTTGTCATTGTACCCACATCCACCCTTCCTCAGGAATTTCATTCCACAATCAAAACACCCTCTGTGTAACAATTTGCCCGCATGTCGTTTTTTTTTTAACATCGCTCTCTTCGAACCTTAAAAATGTGGTCCCTCCTCTTAAGACTCCCCCATCCTGTGGAAAAGACAACGACCATTAAACCGATCGATATACTTTATTTTTTTAAAATAAACTTTTATAACATCACGTCTCAACCTACAGGCTCCAGTGAAAAACGACTCAGCCTATCCAGCCATTTTGCAGAACTCAAGCCTTCCATATCCAGCAATGTCCTGGTACATCTCTTCTGAATCCCCTGCAGCTTAATAATAATCTGCCTATAACTGGGCGACCAGAACTGGACAGAATATTGCAGAACAGGCCTCACCAATATCTGTGTAATCTCAACATGACGTCCCAACTCCTCCACTCAATGGACGGAGCAATAGTCAGGCATGCCAAGCAGTGTCTTATCCATCCTGTGATGCAAGCGTCAAGAATTATGTACCTGAACCCGGAGATCCCTCTGCTCTAAAACACTCACCGAGGTCCGAACAGTAATTGTATCAGCTCTACCTTTGTTTGTTTTAATCAAGTGCATTACCTTGCATTAAGTCAGATTGAAGTCCATCTACAATTTTTCAGCTCATTCACCCATATCGGAGCAAACCTCCTGCACTGTCCACTATGTCACCTTGCATCATTCCAGCCCATCACACATGGCAGTCAATGGTACAAATACCGTTGCTAGCTGCTCCACACTTTCTTCCCTTGCATCCCACAATGTCCTGTGATACACTTAATCAGGTCCTGGCGCTTTCCATAATTTTCTGTTTTAAAACGTCCAGCACCACCTCTTCCATAACATGCACTCTTTTCAAGTCATAGAGATGAACAAGGGAAACAGATCCTTCAGTCCAATTCATCCATGCTGACCAGAAGATCTAAATAAATCCATCCGATTTACCAGCATTTGGCCCATGTACCTCTATATTCTTATTATTCAAATACCCATCCATCTCTTAAATGTTATCATAGCATCAGTATATGTTACTTTCTCTCTCAGCTCATTCCATACACACATCACTACGTGCGTAAAAAAAACTGTCCCTTCAGTCCCTTTTAAACCTTTCTCCTTTAACCTTAAACCTATGCCCTTTAGTTTTGGATCCCCAATCTCTGTGAAAAGACCTTGAATGTTTACCCAATCCATGTCCCTCATGTTTATATAAACCTTTGTCATGTCACCCCTCAGTCTCCGATGCTCCAGTGCTAATAACCCGACCTTATTCAGCAACAACCCCGGCAACATGTTGTCGATCTTTTCTGAACACTTTCATGCTTCACAACGTCCTTCCTAGAGCGGGGATTCTGGAATTGCAGCGAAGTCCAAATGTGGTCTAACGTATTACTCTTGTTCCCTGAGTTCCCCAGTATTTGTCCACAGTACGTTCTGGAGTAAAAAAATGTGTTTTACGTCTTAGCCATATCCAACGGTTCCACACACCAATGGTCTCATTGATCTTGAAGGAACACTATTTTGTCTCGAGTTACTCTTTTACTCAATATATTTATACAATCACTTTTGGATTCTACTTATCCTTCTGTGCCGAGGCTATTTCATGTACCCTTTCTGCATTCCTAATTTCCACCGAAAGTCTATTCCTACAGCCTCTGTGATCTTCAGGGATTCCCTTGATAAAGCTGGCGATACCTGAAATGTGCCCCTTTTCCTTGACCAGACCCTCAATAGACAGCCAGTGTTTCCTCATGCTGTCAGAATTGAGCTGCACACAAACAGGAACATACTGGTGGTGATCGCTCAATTTATCTACATTTTAAAATATTCAGTAACCAGACTTCCCGTTTCCTGCAAATAGACTCCCCAGTCACCTTTTGAAAGTTCCCGTCTAAGATTATCAAGATTGGTCTGGCCCCATTTTATAACTTGAAATTGTGGACCAGACCTGTCCTTTTCCATCCCTATTTTCAAGCTTATAGAATTGTGGTCATTTTGGCAAAATGCGTTCCCATTCACACCTCAGTCCCTTTCCTGACCTTGTTTCCCAAGGGGTGGTCAGCTTTTGCCCCTTTCTCTTTTCAGGCCATTTACATATTGATTGGGAGTTTCTGGAACACAATTACCAAATTCCTCCCTTGAAAACACTGAAAACTGTCAGTCCCAGTCTCAGTTTGGAAATTTTAAAAACCCCAACCATAACAACCCTATTATTATGAAAGATATTTGACATCTCCTGATATATTTGTTCCTCAGTCAGCCACGGATTATTCGGGGTCAGTAGGGCAATCGTATCAACTAATGACCCATTCTTATTTCTCAGTTCCACTAACATAACTTCACTGGGCAATCCCACAGGAATATGCTCTCTAACTCTTGCTGTGATGATTTATGCAATCAAAACCCACGATCACGCGTCCTCTCTTGCCTCCCCTTCCTGCAGTCCCTCTATCTTGAACCAATCAGCTGCCAGTCCTGCCCCTCGCTCAGCTGTATTTCTGTAATAACTATAATCTCCCAGTCCCATGTTCCAATCTATGCCCTGAGTTTATCTTCCTTAGCTGGCAGGCCCCTTGCATGGAAATAAACGCAGTTTAATCATCAGTTTTCCTACCATTTCCTGCTATTTCCTTGCCTGCCTTGTCTGCTGACATTACTCACTTTAACTGGTGCACCAGCCTCAATCTTCTCTCTGGCCTTACGACTGTTTATGGTCCAACACAGTGCTAGACTTGTTTATATCCTCTCAAGCAGCTCGAACAATTCGCCCCATCACGATATGGGTCCCCCTCCTGCTCCCAGTTCAGGTGTCTTCACCATCCTGTCTACCTGTTCTCACACCTTCAGACATCCGGGGACTTGCCCACCAAGGTCCCTGTGTTCCTCGGTACTCCAAGAGGACCAACCATTCATGATGTATATCCTTCGCTTATGAGACTTCCCATTACCTCACAGTGCATTACCTCACAGTGATCAGAAGTAAACTCCATCTGCCATTACTCTACACAGATTATCATCTGATGTACATTAGACTGCAGCCTGAGACCACCCCCTCACCTTTCATATCATCTGCAAACCTACTAATGATTCTTTCTGCTTTCACATTCAAGTTATTAATGTAAATAATAACCAGCAATGGTTCCTGCACAGATCCCTGTGGTACACCCACTGTTGGAATAATTTCAAACACAAAGAAGTCCATTCACGAATTGTGGATCCAATTTGACAACTTGCCTTGGATCACAGTGGCTCTTTACGTTTTGACCAGCCTTCCATGAGGTACCTTGTCAAAGGCCTTATTCAAGTCCATGTAAACCACATCATCAGCACTGCCCTCATAAATATTTTAAAACACCATTTTTAAAAAAAACTGAACTGATTTCCTCAGACAGTATCGCCCTCTACCAAATCCATGATGAGGCTGCCGAGGTTATTCCTGCCTTTGGAAGTGTTAAATCATCCACACAATTTTTCCCAATAATTTCCCTCCCCCTGCTGTCAGACTATCTGCTCTGTAATTACCTGACCTATCCCTGCTGCCCTTCTTGAATAAAGGAACCACATCAGCAATCCTCCAGTCATTCGGCACTTCACCTGTTTCCAGCAAAGTATTAAAACTATCCACCAGGGCGCCAGCAATCTCCTGCCTTCCCTCCCATAGCAGCCTGGGATACATTTCATTGGGCTGGGGATTTCTCCACCTTTATGCCTGTGAACACATTGAATACCTCCTTATTCATCTTTTCATGTTCTAGCACCTCACTGTCCCAACTGAAATCCCCGGCTACAATGCCTTTCTCCTGTATGAATACAGATGGGAATTATTCATCAAAGACCTCACCAACTTCCTCTGGCTCCATGCACAGATTGTCCCTTTGGTTTCCAACAAGCTTCGCTGTTTACCTGGGAATCCTGATCCTCTAACTATACTCATTAAATACCTTGTGGCCTCTCCATAACAGTATCTGCCAAGGATATATCGGGCCCATTATTTGCCCGTCATTGTAAACATCCCCTTGCATTTTTTATACGTTAATCAGTCTTTGCCTGTTTTCACCACATTGTACTTCCTTTATCAAGCTCAGGATATCGCTTGACCAGTATTCACTGGAGTTACTGCCTTTGTCATTTACTGTTCGCAGAACACACTGGCCTTGAATTCTCCCTGTATCACTTTGACATACTTCCTCTTTCACTATAGGAACCCAACTGCAAATAGTTCCTCCCGGTCTGTGTTTGCCAGATCCTGTCTCGTGATAGTGATAATGCCCAGTGACAGTGATATTGTCATGATGAGGGGGCCTCTTCACTTCTGCACTATCTTTATATTTTTTCCAAAATGACTTTGAAACCTAGTGTTATGACCACTATCACCAAAACAATATAAAAATCCTAATGTCTGTCATCTTGTCCATTACCTACAGCCCACTCTGTGTAACATCTAGCCCTTATTGACGTCCCCATCTGTGTCCCTTCCTCCAGCCTCTCCAGCACATGATGTCACTGTAGCCTTCTCCAGTCCCGACAACACTCCTCCATCCTGTCCTACAGCACCTTCATTACCTCTAACCTTCCACCATCCATTTTACCTCCCTGTCTGTACAGAGTCCTCCAGTTCCTACAGCCTTTCCTGCCAAACCTCCCTTTGTGTATTGTTCTGAAGCCACCTGAACGCTTTTGAGATCTGTAACCTTGCCCTCTCTCTTTTCTTCAAACTTCTATGTCTCTGTGACTAACTCCCATCACGACAATGTTAATTAGCTCTGACCACCTCCAGTCAGTTCGATCTCCTTAGCTCTGAAGTATCCTCTCAATTGTTGTCACAACTCTCATTCCCACAACTACCTCTTTCCATAACCTCAGCCAGTTCAAAGAACCGTTGCTAACTCGGTAACCTCACCCAGTGTGCACAATCGGAGTATGACTAACTTCATCCAGTTTTTTCCAACCGTCCCTACATCTAATTGTCGAGAGAATCCACAACCCTCCCTATTGCGTTAACCTCCTCCGGTCCCTCTCATGGACACCATCTATGTAAACGTCTCCTGTTCCTGACTATATTTTCCTCCTGTTCCAACAAACCCTTGTGAACTTTGTGACCACGTCCAATGTCTGCAGTGCTCTGTATAATCAGCATCAGTGTGCCTGGAACGTGGCTTCAGTTCCAGCCTTGGCCGACTGTCTGTGTGAACTTTGCATGTTCTCCCCCCTGACTGTGTGGGGTTTTTCTGCCATAGCTCAACATTTTCACAATACGTGATTGGCCATCATAAATTGACAGTAGTATTCAGGCAAGTTATGTTTAGGTGAGTTCATTACGTGGAATGCAGGGTTTAATGGACAGGGAGAGGGATGGGGTCTGGTTTGGATGATCTTTAGAGGGTTGCTGTGGACTTGTTGGGCCGAATGGCCTGTTTCTACAGTGTGGTTATTCGATTCAGGTTACTGTCCAGTCCTGTCAACCATCCCTGTCTCTTGAACCTTGCGTCATCCCCAATACTCTCCTTATATGTGTAATCTCCAACATTCTCTAAAACACTCCTTGCCGATGTAAGCTTCTCCAGTCCAGACAACGATCGATATGACTGTCACCTCTTCCTGGTTTTAGAACAATCCCTATAACTGTTGCCATTCGTTACATCACTCCCAATCATTGTTCCATCCTGAAACCCACAAAAACATTTATATTTCTGCAAAAACATCTGGACTGTCTATACTTCCTTTTGACAGTCCCCTGCTGAGGTTTTCTCCATATCAAAAAAGAAATTAAATGTTGGAAACCCTTATTATTGCAACTTTCCTCCAGCGTTACAGCACTGAGGATCTGTAGAAGCTCTTTTCAAACCGATAGCCATCTCTGTGTCTCTAATCTCCTCCACTCTCCAAAATACATTCTCTCTGAGCTCTTCTCTAATCCATTAAATACTCCCTAACACTGTCGGTATCAGTGTAACTTTCTCCGAAAATACCACCTTCTCTATCTGTATAAATCCCTTCACCAGTCCCTATCCCTCTAAGCTCCGTCTAACAATACCACTCTCCATGTTTGTGTATTCACCTTCAGTCCCTACTCACCTCCCTATCCGTATACCCTTCTCCGTGCATTTTTGCTTCAGTCTCTTCAAATGTCCCCATCTTCCAGGCCCAAAAACTCCCCTCTCTTTAACTTTCCCAGGCCACACAATGCTCACTATCTATAACCTTCTCCTGTCAGAGAACCCTCACTCTGTGAACTGCTCCAAATCTTCAACTCTCCATAAGCTTCTGCAGTCTTACAGCCCTCCCTGTCTACATATCGTCTCCCAGTCCTTAAAACGCCATCAGTCTGTGGAGACCTTACCACCATCCCTATCTGTATTATCCTCTCAGGTCCCTGCAACACTCCCGATCTGTAGATCCCACACCTATGCCTGTTTCTGTCCCGGTCCTGTTCCTTGTAACTATGTAACATTCTCCCGTCACTATCACCCACCATGTCAATGTAAATTCCTCCTGTATTTCCATCCATTTACCCACCTCCATAACCTTCTCCAGCTCTTTCACTCTCCCCTCGAACCCTCGCTACTTCAGGAACTTCCTCCTGTTTGTTCAATGCTCCCTTCTCTGTGAAACTGTCTACAACGAAACTTGCTACCCAAATCTCTCAAAAACGAATCCAGATTCCACAGCCTCCATGTCTAAATAACACCCAGAACCTAATCCTTCCTATATCTATAAATGTCTTCAGTCACGATGACCCTCCATATCTCTGTTTGTTCACTAGATGTTACAAACCTCTTTATCTCTGTAATCTGCTTAGCTCCCTAAAACAGTCCCTTTCTGTGTAAACCAGTCCTACAAACATCCTTATCCCTGTAAACTTCTCTATCCCTCCCAACATTCCCAACTCCATGAACCCGTCACCCTAAAGCGCTCCACATTTCTGTAACCTCCTGTGGGTCGATGTTCCTCCCTCCACGTTAAACCACCTCCATTCCCCACATCTTTCCCAATCAGGGTCCTCTGCTCCAGATCAGACCATTGCTGTCTCTGTAAACACCTCCACTCCTGACAACTCTTTCCATTTGTGTAACCTTGTGCAGACCCCATACTCTCCTGCTTCCTGCATCCTCTTCCTGCATTGCAACCAAAACCACATGTTTATGTAATATCCACCAGTGCTTACACCTCCACAACTCACTAACCTCTTGCAGCCCTAACAAAACACTTAAACTGTGAAACCTCTCATTTCCCTACAATCGTCCCTCTCTCCCTCCCTTCTCAAATGCCTTCATCACCATGAAACCTCACAATTACTGAAGCCTCCTTTTGGCATTGCAAGCCTCCTAATATCTTCAAATTCTTCCTGTCCTGATATCCCTCCCTGACTCTGTAACCCCCACCACACACCAGTGCCCTTCTGGGGAAGATGTTAGAGGAGAAAAGATTTATGAAGATTTAGCAAGATGCTGCCTGTAATGGAGGCCGGTTCTTACAAAGAAAGGTTGCGGGAGCTAAGGCTTTTTTCATTGGAGAGAAGAAGGGGGAGGGACGACTTTGTGGAGGTGAACAAGATGATAAGAGGCACAGAGTGAGTGAATAGTCAGAGAAGTTTCCTCCTATGGAATAAATGGCTATTACATGGCGGCATAATTTTCAGTTGAATGGAGGATGGAGAAGAGGATAAAGAATGTGAGGTTGTTGGATTGCACTGCCAATGGTGGTAGTAAAATTAGATACATTCGGGACGTTTAATAGACTCTTTGACAGATACATGGATAATAATAAAATGAACGGTATGTAGTTTACTTTGATCTTACAGTTGGATAAAAGGTTGGCATGAAATCATGGCCGAAAGGTCTTGGGCTGAACTGTTCTGCATTCTGTGTTCTGTATGGTAAACTGGGTAATAAGCTCAGAGCTGTGTCAAAGGATATGGCATTCTGGAGGAGCTAATGAACTGGATACAAATTTGGTTTGATGGTCGGAGACAGAGGGTGAAAAACATGTTGATTTTCTGACTGGAGGCATGTAACCAGCGGTGGAGTGGGTCCATTGTTGTTTGTCATTTGGATAAATGGTTTGGATGGAAATATTGGTATCCTGGTAAGTAAGCTTCTTGGATGACACGGACTTTGGTAAGGTGGACAGTGAAGAAGGTTATCTGTCATACAACAGGATGAACTGTACTGCTGGGATAGTGGGCTGAAGAATAGAAGATGGAGTTTAATTAGATAAATGTGAAGTGTTCCATTTTGGTGAAACAAACCAGAGCGGGACTTGCACAGTTAATGTTCGGGCCCTGGGTAGCGTTGTCAGTCAGAGACCCAGGGATGCTGGTGCACAGTTCTTTGAAAGTGGTGTCACAGGTAGACAGGCTGGTGAAGCAGGAATTTAGGGTGGTTACCTTCATTCGGGAGAGAATTAAGAGTATGAGTTGGGATGTCATGTTGTGGCTGTAAAAGACATTGGTGAGGCCACCATTAAAACATTGTTGATCAGTAGGAAGAACTCATCTAGTTCACTAACTTCTTTTAGGGAAGGACATCAAATATTCTAAGCTGGTCTTGCCGACATGTGACTCCAGACCCACAGCAATACGGCCGGGTCTGAGCTTCCCTCTCAGTAATTAGCAGTGGGGCCAAAGAATGTTGTTCCAGGCAGTGACACCCACATCCCATGAATGAATATATTTAAAAACCTATGTCCATCCCTACCTCTGCAAACCCTTTCAGCTGCAGTAATCCGTCCTGGCTTTGTACCACACTGACCACTCTCTGTAACACTCTCACCACCTCCAGCACCTTCACCACTCCCTTTTTCTATTTTCTCAATGAACCCTGACCGATGTTCCCCTTCCCACAGCCCTCCTCCTGCGAGCAGACTCATTGCAATCCATTAACATTTATTCCTAATACACTCTTTGACTTCAGGATTTTACGTACTTTTTGGTGATCTTCTCAGCCTCATAATCTGGTATAATCCCTTTTGTCCTGAGTGAGGGATCAGTGGGAATTTCTTGCTGAGGTTTTTACTGTTTCAATCGAATGTCCTTTTGTTGAGTATTTTGCATTGTTCCTTCAAATGTTTTCCACTGTTCATTTACATGCACATATTTCAGTCTGTTTAGCCTGTTTACCTTGGTAAGTTCTCCACACAAACTCATGTCATTGGCTATTTTTGTTTCTAGTTGGAGCTTGTCCTTTCTGTGATTCACTTTAAAACTTTATATTTCTTTAATCTGCACTTTATCACAATTTCCCGAAGGTTCTCTGCAGGTTACATTACTCATTCACTAAGTTTCATTACACGGTCGCTCTGCATTAGTTATGTCCCTTAACAGTTGCACAATGTGTTTTTAAGAAAAAACACTGAAAAAAAATTAACCGAACTCCTCTTCCAATATCGATGTTGACCATGTGATTGTCCCAAACTATACAAATATTGAAGTTTTCCAAAATTATCTCAATGCCTTTGTTAAAGAATTCCAATGAGTTCCTGTATAATGCAGTGATGAGCAATGAAATTCTGTTCGGTGGATAAAATTGTTCTGCTGCTTGTCCTTGGTAAGTCGTAGCCAGAATTAACAGTCAGGCTGACTCTACTTCATGATCTGAGACCAAATGCTTTCTCTGTAATACCTTTGTTATCCATTATTGTTAGCGTTGCCCATTTTGCCTGAATTTGCACAAGATTACGAAACACTCAATATTTTTGTTCACCCTGTATCCATGTCTCCCTGGTGTCTAAATCTCTTTTATCGCTGTGTCACAAATCCATTGACCGTATTGCAGCAACGTTGTCCATTCAAAAAAAACATAATATACTCTCTTCCACAATTTTCTGTCACAAATCTATTTGCTGATATTTTAGTTAAACTCTGTCTCATCATCTTATTTTCTGCTTGTCTTCAGCCACATTCCCATGCTGTGCCATTCCTTCACCTTTTCCCTTGGATTTTAAAGGTCCTTTCACCTGCATCCTCTCTGTCAGTTTAATGCCCTGCCCATAAACCTACCGACATGATTGGCCAGGACACAGGTCCCAGCACAGTTCCAGAGGGACCATCCTAATAGCTTTCATTTTAAAATCAGGTATGGGATGTGTGAGTCTCTGGCTGACCAGCCTTTCTTGCCCAGCCCTAGAAGCCCTTCAACTGAGTAGCTTGCTCGGCCATTTCAGAGGGTAATTGAGAGGCAAACACTTTGCTGTGGTTATGTCAAGCAGACCACTTCAGGATGGGCAGATGTCCTCTCTAAAGGACAAGTGTTTGGATTTGTTGTACTTCAGTAATGGTTTCATATTTATTTGTGAATTGTTAATAATTATTTTTAAAATTATTGATTTCAAAGGTCTCCTTTTCAGATGACGGGATTCAAACCTGCCTCCCCTGAACATTAGCTGATGTTTTGGATACATTCTCTTGCAATACTAGCACTATGCCATTACTTCACTTGCTCTCTGGATGCTCATCCCTGAGTACTGATACAAGGGCATCATGAAGCTAAACCCATTCTTCCAACTTAACTGTGTGATCCTGACATCTTTCAGCAATCTGGGGCTATTACTTAATATCGCTCCATTTTCCAGATCTCTGAGGAACTCAGTGCCATTCTCCATGTGTAACCCTCACTGCATCTGTTTAATTTCCCATTCTGTCTAATTCTCTGTCTCCTGTAGGTACTCAGGAAAATCCTGACTCCACAGCCTTCCCAGCTGCTGGGTGGATCGTCCATCACCTCATTGAGTTGGTCAGCCAGAGAGAGACAAACGGCAGGGAGATCTGGAGCCTTCAATATATCCTGTAGTGAGGTAAGATCCCCCACAGTGAACAGAGCAAAGAAGAATGAGAGGGCTCCAAACATCTGTGAACACAACATGACATAGACACAGAGCTGGAGGTGAGCACAGTACACATACACCCCAGGCTTAATCCCCGCCCCAATGTAAGTTCTGATATATTAAAACTCACTACTCTACAACAGTGTATCTATGACATGCCTTGTGGTCCAGTGTCTTCAATAATTTTTAATTCATATTAACGATCCTATCACTGTAACCTCCTCCCTTCCCGATTGTCCCTCCACATATTTCAAATGTCCTGCATTCCAGACAACCATCACTATCGCTGTAATTGGTTCAGTGTCTATAACATGCCTTATCTCAGAGGTCTCCTCCTCAAATAAGATAAAAACAAGGACTACAGATGCTGAAAACCTGAGTCTAGTTTAGAGTGGTGCTGGAAAAGCATGGCAGGTCAGGCAGCATTCGTGAAACAGGAAAATCGCTGTTTCGGGCAAACGCAACAGAGGCAGGGTGCCTGTTGAGTAGGGAGATAAATGAGAGGGGCGGGGGGATGGGGAGAAATTAGCATAGAGTACAATCGATGAATGGGGTGGGCAAGAAGGTAATCGGTCAGAGTGGAGGATCGGGCAAGTTTGCAAAGAGTGCAATGGGTGAATGGGGGTGGGGATGGGGTGATAGGTTAGAGAACAGTGTGGAATGGATAGGTGGGAAGGGAGATAGGCCTTTAGGACAGTTCATGAGGGCGGTGCTGATATGGAAAGCTGGATACGTGGTGAGATGGGGAAAGGGAAATGAGGAAACTGGTGAAGTCCACATTGATGACCTGGGGTTGAAGTGATCCCAGGTGGAAGGTGAGGTGTTCTTCCTCCAGGTGTCAGGTGGTTAGGAAGCGGCGGTGGAGGAAGCCCAGGACCTGCATCTCCTCGGCAGCGTGGGAGGGTGAGTTGAAGTGTTCGGCCACAGGGTGGTGCGGTTGATTGGTGCTGGTGTACCAGAGATGTTCCCGAAAGCGCTCTGCTAGGAGGTGTCCAGTCTCCCCAATGTAGACGAGACCGCATCGGGAGCAACGGATACAATAGATGATATTGTTGGAGATGCAGGTAAAACTTTGGATGTGGAAGACTCCTTTGGGACCTTGGATGGTGGTGAGGGGAGAGGTGTGCCCGCAGGTTTTGCAATTCCTGCAGTGGCAGGGGAATGTGCCAGGAATGGAGGATGGGTTTTTGGGGAGCGTGGAACTGACCAGGTAGTCACAGAGAGAATGGTCTTTGCGGAAAGTGGAAAGGGGTGGGGAGGGAAATATATCCCTGGTGGTGGGGTCCGTTTGGAGGTGGTGGAAATGGCGGTGGATGAATTGGTTTATGCGAAGGTTGCTCGGGTGGAAGTTGAGCACCAGTGGCGTTCTGTCCTTATTAATGTTGGGGAGTGGGGTTTGAGGGCGAAAATGCCGGATGTGGACGAGATATGTTGGAGTGCATCTTTTACAAGTGGGAAGGGAAATTCCGATATCTAAAGAAGGAGGCTAAGTGGTGTGTTCTGTGGTGAAACTGGCCCTTCTGGAAGCAGGTACAGTGGAGGCAGAGGAATTGGAAATACGGGTTGGGAATTTTGCAGGCGATAGGGTGGAAGATGTGTAATCTAGGAAGCTGTTGGAGTCAGTAGGTTTGTAAAAAAATGTCGGTTGTCATTCATGGGGATGGACACGTCCAGGAAGGGGAGGGAGGTGTCAGAGATGGTCCAGGTAAATTTAAGGTCAGGGTGGAATGTGTTGGTGAAGTTGATGAATTGCTCAAACGCCTCGAGGGAGCACGAGGTAACGACAATGCAGTCATCAATGTTGCGGAGGAAGACAAGGGGAGTGGTGCCATTTTAACTACGGAAGATGGACTGTTCTACGTAGCCAACAAAGTGACAGGCAAAACTGGGGCCCATACGTGTGACCATTGCTACCCCTTTGGTCTGGAGGAAGTGGGAGGATTGAAGGAAAAATTTTTAAGGGTGAGGAAAAGTTCAGCCAAACGAATGAGAGTATCGGTGGAAGTGTACTGTTGTGGACACCGGGAGATGAAGAAATGGAGGGCCTGGAGGTCCTGGTCATGGTGAATGGAGGTGTAGAGGGGTTGGATATCCATTGTGATGATGAGGCGTTGGGAGCTAGGGAAATTGAAGTCTTGGAGTAGTGGAGGGTGTGGGTAGTGTCTCTAAAGAATGTGGGTAGTTCCTGGACTGGGGGATAGGACAATGTCGAGGTAGGTAGACATGAGTTCAGTGGAGTCGGAGCATGCTGAGACAATGGGTCGGCTGAGGTGGTCAGGCTTGTGGATCTTGGAAAGAAGGTAGAACCTGGCAGTGGGGGATCCCAGGCAATGACGTTGGAAGCTGTGGGTGGGAGATCTCCTCCCTGAGGTGATGAGGTTATGAATGCTCCGGGAGATGACGGTTTGGTGATGAGAGGTGGGGTCATAGTAGAGGGCGTGGTAGAAGGAGGTGTCTGAGTTGGCATCATGGCTTCAGCGGTGTAGAGGTCAGTGCACCAGAGTACCTCTGCACTTCCTTTATCTGCTGGTTTGATGGTGAGGTCGGGATTGGATCAGAGGACTTGGAGGGCTGCTTGTTGTGAGGGTGAGAGTTTAGAGTGGGGTAGGTGGGTAGACAGGTTCAGACGGTTAATGTCACTGTGGCAGTAGGAAATGAAGAGATTGAAGGCAGGTAATAGGCCAGTGCGGGGTGTTCGGGTGGATGGAGTGAATTGGAGGCCGGCAAAGGGGTCCCCAGAAAATAGGCGGGAGTCTTCATTGTAAAAGTAAGCTCGGAGGCAGAGGCGGTGGAAGAAGTGTTCAATGTCACGGCGTGTATTAAATTAATTGATATGTGGACGGATGGGGATAAACGTGAGGCCTTTGCTGAGGACTGATCATTTGTCCTCAGTGAAGGGGAGGTCAGGGGAATGCTGAAAACTCGACAGGAATGCGAGCTGGGACCAGGCGTAGGCGTGGAGTTGGGGGAGGCGACGGTGCCTGTAACTGGAGAGGGTCTGGTATTAGGGGTAATTATAATGCAGTAATGAGCAGGGATGTGTTTCCCTCAGGGTTCTGGGGGGCGGGGATGGTGACGGTGGTAACTGGGAGGTTGTCAGCAGAATGCAGGTGAGTGGCGTTGGTGGGGGAGGAAATGGTGGCAAACTTGGCACTGGGGGGGGCGCGGAAGTCACTGAGTGTGTGACATCAGCGATGATGTGAGGGGCGGAAGTGATGTCACTTGTTGTGTATGAGGAATTGTGAGGGGCGGATATGGCGTTTACTTTATTTTAACCAATAATTTCCTGTCACAAATCTGTTTGACAATCTCGTATTTTAATTAAACTTAGTCCCTTACTGTTTCTTTCTTTTGGTCTTCATCCACATCTCCATGGTGTTCCAATATTTCAACCTTTATCTTTGGACTTGGGAATTTCCATTCACTTCAGACCCGTCCCCCTTCTCATCTGTGCCCATTTATACCACACTGCACAATCCTGGTACCAGAGGAGCCTATCCCAATAAAATATCTCAGTCTTCCCTCTGTACTGGTCGCAGTGCTCACTGGTCAGAACCACTTCAGATGATACCATTGTGTGATCCCTTCCTGCACTCTGCTGATATCACTCAGTTTCTCTCCATGTGGTATCCCTCACTGTGTGGGTCTAATTGCTGCCTCTGTCAGTGTCTCTCGCTCTTGCAGCAACTCCAGATCCTGAGCCAACAGCATTCTCCACTCCAGAGGGAAGCAACTGCACAGGCCATGGATGGAGACTGGGATTTTCCAGATCTCTGTGGTACTAAGTGCCATTCTCCATGTGTAACCTTCTTTGCATTAGTCTAATTTCCCATTCTGTCTATTTCTCTGTCTCCTGTAGGTATTCCTGATGTCCCTGATTCAGCAGAATTCCCAATTCCTGTCTCCTCCATCACCACATTGAAGACTGGTGGTCAGCCAGAAAGATGGAGAGTGAGATCTGGAGCCTTCAGTAAATCCTGCAGCCGGTAAGATCACTCACACAGTAAACGGCACAGAGTGGAGTTCATGGGATTTAATTCAGTCTCTGAGAGCATGGTGTATGAACAAGGCTGGGCAAGGAATATTAGAAAATCTCAGGCTTCATTATCACCACCTTGTCTGCAAATTCATCTGTTCCACAGAACCCTCCCTATGTCTGTCAGTTTCTCCATTTTCTGTTTCATAGATACCACCTTCCCTATCTCTATCAGCCCCTACAATCCTGACTTACCCTGTAACCTCCTCCTACCAGGACAATCTCCAAGTTTCTGCTTTTGCCTTTAATCCCAGGTTCAGTCTCTCTCCTTAACTAAAGAGGAACAACTCTTCAGTTCCTTAAGCCATCCCGGTCAGTCTAGTCATTTTCAGACCTGAAAAACCTCACTGTCGTTGTGACTTTTTTTAACTACTAATACCTTCATGATCTCTGTAACCTTTCCGTCACGACAACACAAAAGCTCTGTATGTTAGTAACGTCCTCCAGCTGTTAGACTCCTCCTTGTCTCTGGGCACAAAGCAGAGTGACCCTTCATCTCTCATAAATTAGTTTCTGCATTTCTAATGATGACTATGAACTCTTCCTGTCTCTAAAACGCACTCAGTCTCTGTAAACTCTGCTGGTCCCGATTGATGAAATTTCCTTCTTTAACTACAAAACTTTATACCTTTAATCTCCTCCCGACCCGACCACACAGTTTATTTCGGTAAACCCCATGAGTGATAGAGTCATAGAGATGTACAGCACGGAAACAGACCCTTCGGTCCAACCCGTACATGCCGACCAGATATCCCAAACGAATCTAGTCAAACCTACAAGCACCTGGCCCATATTTTTCTAAACCTTTCCCATTCCTATACCCATCCAAATGTCTCTTAACTGTTGCAATTGCACCATCCTTCACCACATCCTCTGGCATCTCGTTCCATACACTTACCACTCTCTGAGTGAAAACGTTGCCCCTAAGGTCTCTTTTATAACTTTTATACCAATTTATTCAAACACGATAGACAACATACAACAAAAATTAGAGAAACTTGGAAAATCTTGATTTATTGGAAAATTCAACATTAATAGTTTATTTAATTACAAAACAGTAACTGCTCCAATATTGTAACGTCCAAGAAACACAGGCGTGTCAAAAATGAAATCCAGAAAACATATTGTCTCAAAAGACAATTCTGCGAGAAATCTCAGGGAGATAGAGAGCAGCAGCCGGGACAGCTTTATTGCCTTTCAACCCTGCTGAGACCCCAGCAATAAATGGCAAAATGTAAACCTATGAATCCTTGTTCTGTGAGAGTTTGACCATCATTCCACAGGACCAGGCCTCGAATGCAAGGACCACAGGGAATGGACTGTATCTTCAGTGTCTATTGCACTGTAGTAGCGTCTCAAACATGTCTAAACCCGCCTAAGCCCTGCAATTTTGGTAAGATAAATGTCAAAGTGAGAAACAAATAATTAAAGCCTAAAGATGCAGCAGGCCTGGTGATCAGACACTGACGGCCTCTGGAGCCCAGCAATTCCAGCCGTGCCACAACACAGTAGACTTATCGAGCTTGTGAAGAGAAAGCATCACCTCTCTCCCTCACATCGAACTTTACAATTGGAGATGTGCCATTCAACTAATAGTCACCGATGTCATCAGCACACCAAAAGAAGTATTATTGTCATACGTCAGGGTTGGTGTGAAAGGGGTTAACTGGAACTGTTTGTTCGGTGACTGTGATTGATGTCAGTCTCCATGGATCTTAATTGTGTCATTGGAAATTTTCCTCTTCTATTAATAAGGCGCTTTGTTCAACGTGTTCTCTCATAGTATCAGTGGTCATGTCATCCTCAAGATGATTGGGGTCAGCAGCTACAGAGAAAGGGAGAGGCAAACAGTTTTTGGACAATAGACGGGAATGTTCCAACAATTAATCAGAATTTGAGAACATTAGACTGGAATGTTCCAAAAATGGATCAGTACCTGAATGTTATAGACTGGAATGTTCCAACAATGGGCAGGAATTTATCTGCGGCTTTTTACTTGCTTTCCCGGGATTGGGCATGGTTAGAGTTGCGGATACAAGTCGTACTGATGATTATTCAAGCTGGTTACTATCCCATCCTCGCTATTATTGGTGTTCCTGGTAAGCCGATCTCTCTCAATTCTATAAATGATGGTGAAGGTTATTGCTATTTCAGTTATTTATATTTAATATATGCATAATTTGTTATCTTCAGTCTCAGTCACAAACTCCACTTCATTTCCATCAATTTCAGACGCCTCACTCATAAACATTTGAGAAGAACAAAATTGTTCAGACACTTGAGTCTTCCTTTTACCTTCAACTGTTTCTCTATATTTTCTCTGCTATCAAACCTGCCCACACCCAGCTCTGAAATATCCCCACTCTCCAGCTCTGCCTCAGTGCTGTTATTGAATGAGCCGCCATCTGCCCCCTTGTTAACTTCAGATTTTACGGCTCCTGTTCTCTCCTGACCTCTCCTCCAATTGCAAATATTTTGAGCACGTACTTGTTCTTGTCTCTTCAGCTATTTCATAATAGGGACCCCATATCAGAGTAATAATGCCACTGGTCGGGTAATTGAGAGGCACAGGTTATGACATTAAAGGCATTGCTTTAAATCCTATCACAGCCAATGACGGAACTTAAATTCGAATGACGAAAATTGGAGTAAAATCTCGTTTTACTAACTGCAATCATAAACCATCTGGATTTCTTTCGTTATTTCACTTTCAGCCTTTAGTAAAGAAACTAAATGTGACTTCAAACCCACGACCAGATGGTGGCTCCATATTGTCTTGACAAATGGCCTCACAGCCAAGGAAGTTAGTGACGGTCAACAAATGCTGATTTTGCCGGTGATGCTGACATCCCATGAAATAAAAGCATTAAAGGTGAAATATACCAAGGAACTGTGGATGCTGGAGATTTAAAATAAAGTTCTTCAGCGTCTGAAGATGTTGGAGAATGTCAGCAATTATGGCCGCCTCCGTCACGAGATAAACAAAAAAAGATTCAAGTCTAGTGACCCTACATCAACACTGAAAGCAACAGAGAATTAATATGATTTATAGCAGGGATGGTTGGATGAGTGAAGGGGAGATTAGTTGAACGGATGGAGAAATGTCATGCAACAGGTGGAGAGAGACAGAGAGAAGAATGAAATGCAAACAAAGGGACTGTTGATGATAACGTAGAGGGAACATAAAAAGGGAGCTTCATCTATCCTAACCCCTTTCCCCATATTCCTAAATATCACGTCAATCGAGATATGCCCGGTTTAAAGTGAGTTATATTCCCTCTATTGCTCTTCTCTGAATGTGGTGATCAACTCCATTGGCAATACCTGTGTTGCCGTTATAGTCGCTGAGATACAGAGAAACATAATTTCACATTATAAACGGCTTCTTCATAGAAAGGACTGTAACTGTGGGACTGTCAGAGATGTAACGGCTTTTTCTGCCAGAAAGAGAAACATTTTCAACAAAGAGTCGGTGAACTGTGTGTGGGGGAATTTGATTTGTGCCTGTCATTAGACAGTAAGGGGAGGTTCTATGGATGCTTTTCTCGGGTATGTATTATCAGCTGCTGTATATATTCAGAGAGGCCAAGCGTCTGGTGACCCCACTCTGGACATTCATTTACAGAGTGTCTGGGTCCATGGGAACCAAATGGATCTGAAAGGACACAGCAAGGATACTCTGTACAAGGGGAGGGGCTGGGCATTGTACTATCCACCCTGGGATTTCCAGGAATATCTTTCATAGCTGAAACAATTCCAAAAGTAAATTTGGAACTTTCAAAAATGAGGATAGTTACCGAGTTGTGTCGCCTGTAGCCTCACACCAGGGACAGAACTGTACTGACACTCATCATGAAGTGAACTGTATTAATTCCGGAACTTCCTAGGCAGGAGTTGTTCACATATTCATCATCACCGAAGTACAGTCCTCCGAAATATTCACTGGCTGTCAGACGCCATCTGACAGCTGAGAGGAGAACAATTGAGCCCATCTCCCTGAGGAAGGTACAGAAGCAAACTTCCAGATATGCTAGGGAACAGGGGAACTGGTGGAAATGAGGACCTGCACGAAACTAGAATTAATTAAGAGTATGTTTTCGAAAATCGAATCAAATTTAAGTTTGGTAAGGTGCTGCAGCTGATGAGTACCACCCTGGAGTATTGAGGACGTGGCAACAAACATAGCAACAGAATTACTGCTTATTCTTCATAGCTGGTTACATACTACAAAGGATCCTTCAGACTGAAAAGCAGCAATTGTAATCCTAAATATTTAAAACAGGCCAGAGAGGGAAAACAGAAAATAAAATAGCTTGACGTCAGCTGTAAGGAAAAAAAAAGACATTTGGACCTTTTATACAAATGTGGCAACTAGACACTTCAAAAATAATGATATGATTTGATAGATTTGGTCCAGATTCAGTAAAGGGAAATGATCTTTGCTGAACCTACTGGAGTTTCTGGACTCAGTCCGTTATGTCACCGACAATTGAGAACCAGCAGGAGTGAAGTAATTGAATTTTCAGAAGACGTTTGACAATGTTGAATGCAGGTTGGTGGAGAATGTTAGTGTCCATGGGCAGGTAGTGGTGCAATATATAACATATGTATTAAAAATTGGATCATGACAAAATGAACAGAGTAGTGTCTTTTTCTCTCTGGACGGAAGGCTTGTGGGGTATCAGAAGGATCAACTCTTGTGCAATAGCTGTGCACTAGGTATAAAAATGATTCAGATATGAACAACAAATACCATCATTCACCTTTATGTTTCTTAAATGGTGAGAGGTTGGGAAGGGCTGTTGTTGAAAAGGACCTGGATGTCTTTGTTTATAAGTCACTAACAGAATTTGTATGGGGCAGGAAGTAATAATTACTGTAAAGGACATGTGGTCCGTCATGGAAAATTATTAAAGTACCAGAGTAAATATATCTTACTTAATAGAAGTATTTTGTTGAGTCAGTATTTGGGGTAATGTGAGTAGGCTGAGTCTGCTTTATAAATAATGATCTCCATGTCACCAAGACAGTGCAATGGAGTTTCACCAGACTGAACCCTGGCAATAGATAGTGCAGTAACTATGTGTTTAACCTTAGCGCTATGTAAGAACAAGAAGTTAAAACCTGATGGTTAAGGACGGACACTCATTATGTCTCAAGCAGCCATTGATAAGGTGAGTAATTCCATACTTTCCGGAGGATGCTTGATTCTTGATAGTTTGCATGCCTGTGCAGAGGCCTCATTTCAATTGACAGTGAGGTCCAGGCTCTGAATGAACTCTGAACACTTTCATGCACAGTTACTGTGTGACCCTGCAATGTTATATTGTACACAATCCTGTCAGAAGTCACAATTCCTTCACTCTGAAACAGTTAGTCATTCGCCACCAGCTTCTGTTTTCCAGAGAGGCTGGTTAAAAATTGTTAAACCATGTTAATGTAACACATATGTACTCTGAGTAATGAAACGACGAGGAACAAGGTGCAACAGTCTATCTGTGTAGAACATGTTCCATTTGGGTGTGATGTTGGAGCATCTCTGACAACTTCCTTTTACTTGGTTAGTGACTAGAGAATCTCAATGACTTATTCCTTTTCCTTTTTAATGACTCCGGGTGTGAAATGGTCACTTTCTGAACCTGTGTACGTGATATGTGTGAGTGAGAAGACTGCTTGTCTTCCTGTGTAGCAGACAGGAGGGTCTGAATGGACAGTCCCTCTTTGTGAACAGTGGCTTTGATGGGCTGAATGACTTTCCCATATTCTTGCAAAGCCTGATCGAGGTACTGAGTGAACTCCTCCGTTTAATGTGGAAATGTGCAGTGTCTGGTAGAGCTGATCCATGAATGTTACCAATGGATAAGCAGCACAGGCTTGATTGCTGTCGAGCTCTTTTTGAGCATGGACCCAGACCCCACCTTAGGAACTGAGGGATGACGAAGTGTCCTGAACATTGTGTAACCGAGAGTGAATATCACCACTTCAGTTTGGTGTCAACTCAATGGGCTGATTGGCCTGTTTCCACATTGCAGGGATTCCCTGCTGACAAACTAGGGATGCCTGGGCTGAGGGAGCTACACTGATGATCTCCTGCAGTGATGTGCTACAGCTGAGATTATTGGTGCCCACCGATAATAAACATCTTCCCTTGAGCTGTGAATAACTCCAAACACTGGAGAGTTTGCAATGGATTAGAACATAGAACATAGAACAATACAGCACAGAACAGGCCCTTCGGACCACGATGTTGTGTCGAACTTCTATCCTAGATTAAGCACCCATCCATGTACCTACCCAAATGCCGCTTAAAGGTCGCCAATGAATCTGACTCTACCACTCCCTCGGGCAGCGCATTCCATGCCCCCACCACTCTCTGGGTAAAGAACCCACCCCTGACATCTCCCCTATACCTTCCACCCTTCACCTTAAATTTATGTCCCCTTGTAACACTCTGTTGTACCCGGGGAAAAAGTTTCTGACTGTCTACTCTATCTATTCCTCTGATCATCTTATAAACCTCTATCAAGTCACCTCTCATCCTTCGCCGTTCCAACGAGAAAAGGCCGAGAACTCTCAACCTATCCTTGTACGACCTACTCTCCATTCCAGGCAACATCCTGGTAAATCTTCTCTGCACCCTCTCCAAAGCTTCCACATCTTTCCTAAAGTGAGGCGACCAGAACTGCACACAGTACTCCAAATGTGGCCTAACCAAAGTCCTGTACAGCTGCAACATCACCTCACGACTCTTGAATTCAATCCCTCTGCTAATGAACGATAATACTCCATAGGCCTTCTTACAAACTCTATCCACCTGAGTGGCAACCTTCAAAGATCTATGTACATAGACCCCAAGATCCCTCTGTTCCTCCACCTGACCAAGAACCCTACCATTAACCCTGTATTCCGCATTCTTATTTGTTCTTCCAAAATGGACAACCTCACACTTGGCAGGGTTGAACTCCATCTGCCACTCCTCAGCCCAGCTCTGCATCATATCTAAGTCCCTCTGCAGCCGACAACAGCCCTCCTCACTGTCCACAACTCCACCTATCTTTGTATCATCTGCAAATTTACTGACCCACCCTTCGACTCCCTCCTCTAAGTCATTAATAAAAATTACAAACAGCAGAGGACCCAGAACTGATCCCTGCGGAACTCCACTTGTAACTGGACTCCATGCTGAATATTTACCATCTACCACCACTCTCTGACTTCGACCGGTCAGCCAGTTTTCTATCCAATTGGCCAAATTTCCCTCTATCCAATGCCTCCTGACTTTCCGCATAAGCCTACCATGGGGAACCTTATCAAATGCCTTACTAAAATCCATGTACACTACATCCACTGCTCTACCCTCATCCACATGCTTGGTCACCTCCTCGAAGAATTCAATAAGACTTGTAAGGCAAGACCTACCCTTCACAAATCCGTGCTGGCTGTCCCTAATCAAGCAGTGTCTTTCCAGATACTCGGAAATCCTATCACTCAGTACCCTTTCCATTACTTTGCCTACCACAGAAGTAAGACTAACTGGCCTGTAATTCCCGGGGTTATCCCTATTGCCTTTTTTGAACAGGGGCACAACATTCGCTACTCTCCAGTCCCCTGGTACCACCCCCGTTGCCAGTGAAGACGAGAAGATCATTGCCAACGGTACTGCAATTTCCTCTCTTGCTTCCCACATAATCCTAGGATATATCCCGTCAGGCCCGGGGGACTTGTCTATCCTCAAGTTGTTCAAAATGTCCAACACATCTTCCTTCCTAACATGTATCTCTTCTAGCTTAACAGTCCGTTTCACACTCTCCTCTTCAACAATACGGTCCCTCTCGTTCGTAAATACTGAAGAGAAGTACTTGTTCAAGACCTCTCCTATCTCTTCCGACTCAATACACAGTCTCCCACCACTGTCCTTGATCGGACCTACCCTCGTTCTCGTCATTCTCAGGTTTCTCACATACGCATAGAATGCCTTGAATCTCATGAAGTGTGATTTTGCTCAGGCTCCTTGATGTCATCTTCATTTAAATACTGCCCTGATATCAGTGCCAGTCGCTCTGAGCTAAGCCATTGTATCCACCTCTATCGCGAATATCAATAGATCATCGTGTATGAGCAGGCAGTGATTTCTTCAAACAGAAGGTAATATATTTCAGGAATTCTTTATTCCAGAGAGTCGGGGAAGGAAGATCACGGAAATATCTCTGATTGGACTTCCCTCTTGCTGTGCACAAAGTTATAGCAGTAAGTCTCCTCCAACTACTCCTGTCTAGCAGGTTTGAGGGGCTGAATGAAACGTTAGAACGTCGCACTCAGGAGCAGGGTTTGGTCGTTCGACACGATGAAACTGCTCCACCAGGCACTAAGGTTGTGGAATATCGGGTTGTGGTCTCAGCCCCACTGTCCTGTCTGTATTCCGTTACCCATGACTCAATCTCTGACAAATATTAATGAACTCAGTTTGAATAAATGTGAACAAAGAGGCACCAAATAACTGTGGGGAAGAGAATTCCCACTCAAATGGCCCTGCTAGAATTTCTTCTCATCTCTCTTACAGTGTCATAAAACAGGGAACCATATCCACATAATCAGGCATTCCAATCTGATCTCAACCTATTTGCCAAAATTAGGCCCATATCCATCTAAATCCTTCCTATTAATATGCACATCCAGATGCCTTTTAAATATTGCACCGTTAGAAGCTCGCATCACATTCTCTGACAACTTGTTCCATATCCATACCACAATCTGCATGAAAATGTTATCCCTTTACTATCTTTCTCCTCTCACCTTAAGCCTGTGTCCTGTAGTATTGGACATCCCGATCCTATTCAGATTATACATGTTACTCATGATTGATAAACCTGTATAATGTCACGCCTCTGCCTCCAATGCTCCAGAATAAACAATCTCTAGTCTGTAAAACTTCCCCCTGTAACTCAATCCCTCCATGTCCGGCAATAACCTTGTAAATCTTTTCTGCACCCTCTCAAATTTATATACATACTTCCTATAGTAATGAGAACCAAATTAGACACAATATCATAAATGTGATCTCACGAACATCCTGCTCAGTTGAAGCATGTTCGCCCCAATTGCATATTCAATGCACTGACCAATAAAGGCAAGCATACCAGAACCCCTCCTTCACCAGACTGTCTCCCTGCGACTTCACTTTTAACGAACTATTCTCCTGCACCCGTTTGTTCAACAACACTGCCCAGGACCCCACCATTGATTGTATGTGTCCTGCCGTATGTTACCATACCAAATTGCATCACTTCACATTTATCTAAATTTACCTCCATTTGTCATCTTTGATCCATTGGCCCATCTGATTAAGGTCAAGTTATATTCTAAGGTAAATCCCGCTCGCCACTGCACCTCCAATTTTGATGTCATCTGTAAACATAATAAACAGGCAAATATTGACACCAAAATCATTCATATAAAAGACAAACACAGTGGACTCAGCACCGTGTGTTACACCACTGGTCACAAGGTTCCAGTCTGAATGCAGTCCTCTCCCACCCGCTGCCTCCGAGCGTCACTCTAATTTTGCAGAGGATTGGCTAGCTTATCTTAGATACATTTATGATCCAAACTTAGTAATTTGTCTGTCATGCGGAATCCTGATGAATGTTTTGCTGAACGCGGAATGCACAGTGGCGACCACACTGTCTTCATTAAACTGATTTGTCACCTCTTCAAAAAACGCAATCATTTTGTAAGAAATGATTTCCCATGCATAAAACCATGGTGACTATCCCTAATTAGTCGTTGCATTTGCAATAGCATGTAAATCCTATCCCTCATAATCCTCTCCAACAACGTGTCCACTAACGACATCAGGCTCACCAATCTATAGTTCATATCACTATTCCCTTTCCTCGGCCCACGCTTCCCCTGCTCACAGCAAATGCTAATGTAACTGGGTTGGTGATTTGACCAACAATATAGGTCTCAGACTGGGTCAGGTTTAGGAACAAGAATGGTAATATTCCTTAACGTAGAAAAATTAACAAGCTTATGACCTGAACAAAGTTACTCAAACTACAATGGAAAGATGAGTGACAAATAGATTGCATATTGCAAATCTGAGCACCGATGTTTCCCTTTGTAAAAATACTGAAACATGCACACGTTTGATGATCAACAGAATAACAAAGTCTCTGCAGAGCGTTAATTTCGAAGAACTTTGCCCAAATATTAATTGAACTCATGATGAAAGGGCTCCAGTGAATCCTCAACAGGAATCCTCCATGAGTCGTAAAGATGACTGAGTTGTTTTCAGCTCACACACTTTGCTGGGAAGAGGAACACGGAGAGAGCGGGAGCAACAGGATGTTCCTCCTTAGGAAGAATACATGTCCTTCCTCTTTGAGTTGAATCACACAATAATATTATCCAGCCCCAAACTGGATCAAATGAGGACTCTTAGTTCAGTGTCTGAACAGTACGACTCCATTGCTTTCCCTTCTCCATGTAGGTACATCGTTGCTGCTGTCATATGCAGAGCCAATACTTCCGGAACAAATACCCCTATTACATTTGAAGATGTGTTTATATGTTCCCGTATGCTTTTAAAATACAACTTTTAATATTTGCACAGCGTCTGTAATTAAATGAATACATCTTCGTCTTAAACTGCTTCCCCAGCCTTTTCTCCCATAGAAGATGAAATATTCATCAGGTATTCGCTCGCTGAAAATCTTATATGGTCAATGAGAACATTTCTCATTCTCAGGCCTAAGCACCTAATCGGACGTAACATAATGTCTTCATCCCGAGAATGAGTAAAGAGAAACATCTTTTAAAAGCTTTTTGTTTTTCACTTCAATGGAATTACAACCACACACAGTACATCAGATGTCGTCTCAGCAATGGCCTGTGCAGATGCAGTAAAACATCCTTAAGATCAGACCCTGCAAGAAAAAGTATCATTGCATTTATTTTCAGATCACGTGCTTTATCTATAAATAACTTGATGTTATTTATATACCACCGAGTTATGCATTCCGCATCCAGATACATAATTTACTGTTGTCTTATTCTTCCTCCAAAGCACAAACTTTCCATGACTCACAATGTACTTTTTTGGCAAAGGTTTATTCACTGCCCTCCCCGTCTGTATCCCATTGCAGACTCTGTGTCTCCACTTGGCATTTTATGGAATAACTATCCTGCTGTATGAGCAAATTGAGCTGCAGTCCATTCAGCCCCTTCATCCAACTCAATAATCTCGATTGTAAACCGTTGATGACCTCACACTGATCCCTGAGGAATTGCACTAGTTGCAGCTTTCCAACCTGAAAATAAGTAATTATCTCTATTCTGTACTTTCCAGTAGATGACTCCACTGGGCTCCACTGTTCCTGTGACCTGCCCAGAAGGTTGCATTGTCCCCTGCTATGCGGTGTAGCTGATTGTCGATTTGTTTGTGATCTCAGTGATCCTCCTTCAGGCCATTTATTGTTAGATGATCAGGTGGAGTTCATACCGTCAATGATCCTGATCCCTGAGAGTTTAAAAAATGAACACAGAATATAGACTAACATTTGGGGGGATCGCCACCCGGTCAGACATGCTGTCTTTCAGATGCAGAAAAAAATCATTCTGCAATTTCATATCCAGATGTGAAAATGGAAATGAACGATTCAGAGGGATATTATCGAAATGCTGGTAAATGGGACTAAACTAATTTAGGACATCTCGTTGGCACGGATGAGTTGGAACAAAGGGTCTGTTTCCCTCATGTACTTGTCTATCACACTATGTCTGAATCCTTCATTCTAATCTTGTGTAACTCGTTAGAGGGGCAGATTGGGCTCCTCCTGCCTCATTGCAGCGTTACTGAATGGCTGAATGGGTTCTTCCTCCCCCTCTCTAACAACTTCAAGGAGAGCAGTGAGAGGACAACATAAGATAGGAGCTCCAGACTTCTGCTCAGCTTATGAAGATCCTGGCTGGTCTGTTTGCAGCTGAAAAACCCTTTCCTGTCTATTGTCAATAAACATTGACTTCCCTTCCAACAAGGGTCAGTCAAGGCCAATCTTGAATATCTTCAATAACCCAGTCTTCACTGTTACCTTTGGATGAGAATACCACAGACTGCACAACCCTAAGGAGATAGGAGCATCCTTATCTCAATCTTAAATGGGGGAACCTCTAAATTTAAAAAGTGTATGAACTTCACAGCAAGTCACCCTCTTTTTTTGAGAAATGAGGGCACAACCAACAGAAAGAAATAGACCATTCAGTCCCTCAAACCGATGCCACATTCTCATTGATCCTGTTCAGTAAAGTATTTATCAAACTCAGCCTCCACTGATCTCTTGGGTGGACGTTTCTGACACTGTAAACCATAGACGGCATGACATTGCTTGCAGAACTGGACTGTTTGGTCATCAAGGCTGTTCGATCATGGCTGACATGTTTCTCAACAAAATTCTACTGCCTTTTCACTTTAACCCTTTCTCCCCTTATCAATCAAAACGCTATCTATTTCTGTCTGAAAGACAGAACTGTGTCTGTGTCTCTGTCTGTATGTTTGAGTATGTTTCTGCTTATTGGCATCAGACAGAGAGTGGTGGAGGAGGATTGTCTTTTGAACTGGGGGCCAGTGACTCGTGGCGTACAACATGAATTGGTGATGGATCCACATTTGGTTGACATTTATATGAATGATTTAGGTGAGAATTATAGAAGACATGGTGAGCAAGGTTACGGATGACACCAAGATGAGTTATGTTGTGGAAGTTGAAGAAGCTTACATAAGATTACAAAGATATCATGATTAATTGGATCAATGAATCACAGTGTGGTACAGAGCAGAAACGGATCCTTTGGTACAACTCATTCTCACCAAACAGATGCCGTAACTTAAATTAGTTTAATTTTCCAGTATTTGTTCCATATCCATCTAAACCCTTTCAATTCATGTCCCCATCCAGATGCCTGTTAAATGTAGTAATTTGTACCAAACTCCATCACTTCCTTGGCAGTTCATTGCATTTACGCATCACCCTCTATGTGAAAATGGTCCCCTTTGGTCCCTTTTAAACCTTGTCCATCTCACCTTAAACCTATGTCTCCTAGTTTTGGACGTCTCTACACTAGGTAAATACCCAGACTATTCACCCTATCCATCTTCTTCTTGATTTTGTAGACCTCGAGAATGTGCAAATGTGACTCCAATCAACACGAATGGCTTTGCACTCAGTCATCCCAGGCCACATTCTACCATTCAATACTGACACGTCTTCAATCTCCATCAAATCACAATTCTAAAGTCATTTTAACAACTCGTTCAGCTACATTATAAAATACCTCTGTGGAATTTGATTCTTGCCTTTTGTACTCAGAGGTAGGGAAACGACCACCACTTTGCAATAGTCCCTAAAGTAGCAATATTCTTCACCTCTGCGTTTGTTCATCAGCCTGTTTTGAAATAATGTGACTAACCTCTGTGACAGACTGGACTTGAATCCAGACCTTCTTGTCCAGAGTGAGAGACAGTACCACGCAAGTTCAGATATTGAAATCTAAACAAGAGAACTGACTCAGAGGCATGGACATTACCCACTGCACACGAATTAAACCATGCCCAGATATTTCGTCAAACTTTAATTGTCAGCTCTCAGCTCTGTGTGGATTCATGAAAATTTGATTCAATTTACTGACATACACAGTTAAAAGGATTACATTATTAAACAGATGAAAGGTACTCACCAAATATATAGGATGTTGGGTTTATGTGCTCTGCCTTCGAGATAAACTATGAAGATCTTTAATTGTTTGGCTCTGATTTATATCTTAAGTGGCTATTTTCTGATATCTGCAATATGAGGGAAATACATCCTGCAGACACACTCTGAACTATAATTCATCTCAAATGAATATTTATCACTGAACGCTAGAGACGAAGAAAGAGCATACTTTCTGGATCCAAAGCACCGATCACCATTTCCCGCCTCGAACATGTGACTGCTCTCTTCTTACACCCATGAAAGAAAGCAAGGCAGCTGATTACATTACAACCTTTCTTCCCCAGTACTATCAATCACTGGGATGAGGAGTGGCAGATGGAGTTTAATTTCAATTAATGAAAGTAACCGTAATTTGGTAAAACAAACAAGGAGAGGATATCTACAATGAAATGTCTGGCTATTTCTAGTTTTGTAGAACAGACAGATCAAGGGATTCTGGTATTTTTCTTTGAAGTTTGCGTCACGTATTGGGAGAATGGTGATGAAGGCGTTTGGCTTGCTGGCTTTCATTGCTCAGATCTTGGAATATAGGAAGTACAATATGCAGGACATTCTTGAGTTCTCCCTGAAATACTGTGTAGTTCTCATTGCTCAGTTACATTGAGGATATTATTAAACTGGAGATGGTTCAGTATTTATTTACCAGGATTTTGCTAGAAATTGAGAGTTTAAGATGTAAGGATAGGCTCGATAGACTGGAACCTTTTCCACTGCAGCTTCGGAAGTTGCGACCTTACAAACCTTACAGAGGTTTAAAACAACGAGGCGTATTGACAATGTTGAATGGCAGGTGTCCTTTCCGTAGTGTGTGGATTTCAAGGCTAAGGAGTAACATTAATGTGAGAGGAGAAGTTTTACAGAAGAAATGGTATCATAGAGCTGTCCAGCAAGGAAACAGATCCTGGAACATCTCGTCCCTACTGACCAGATGTTCTACATTAATGTAGACCTTTTTGCTAGCATTTGGCCCATATCCCCCTAAACACATCTTATTCATGAGCCCATCCAGATGTCTTTTGAATGTTGCAATTGTTCCAGCCTCCACAACGTCCTCTGGCAGCTCGTTACGAGCACAGAGCCCTTTATTTGAAAACGTTGCCCCTTGGATCCCTTTTAAGTCTTTCCCTTCTCACCTTCAACCAATGCGCTATAGTTTTGGAATGTGCTACCCTGGGGAAAATACCTTGTCTATTCATACTATCCATTCCACGTATGACTTTATAATCCCCTAAATCACCTCTCAAATGGTGAAGTTCCGGGAAAATAACTCCAGCGTATTCAGCATCTCTATAAATCCCAAAACCTGTAACTCTGGCAATATCTTTGTAAATCGTTTCTGAACTCTTTCAGCTTTCACACATTCTTACTGCATGAGTGAGACATTAATTGCACGAAGTATTCAAAATTAGCCGAAACAATGTCCTATTCAGTCACAATGTGACCTCCTAACTCCATATTGAATACACAAGTGGGGGGGAATAGTAAATATGACAGATTAGATTCTGTATCTGAGCTATTTCCAGGTGGAGGTGGAGGTGGAGGTAAAGGAGGGAGCCCTTCTTGGGCTCCCTTCCTGGGAGGTGGTTGAGATGATGCATTGTAAGTCCACCCTCCTACCAACCGAGAACAGCTCGACACAAACAGGGAGATATCATCAGGGCCACAGCTTCTACATTGTGCCGAGGGAAACGGAACTGCCAGTGGGTTAAAAATGAGAATTGCCCTTTGCTGAGTATTGCTCCTTATTCGGTCGGTGTGAAGTGGATGTTTCAGAATCTCCATACGAGGCATCCTGGTCCTCCCCAGACCGGACCAGGGTCCGCCCCACCTGGCTGGTGGAGGGGGCTGAGGGAACGGATATCTGGCACTCCACAACCCGGTTTGGCCCTTTCTGTGCGATTCCATGCTGTTTCTCCTGGAATGGGAGAAGGGGAGTGAGAGAGTGGGGGTGGGAGTGGGTGGCCCTGCTGTTCGTTCTGGTGTCGGTGGAGAGAGAGGAAATTGTGAGGTGTCCAGAGGGAATCAGTCAACTCTGTTGCATCCATGTTGTACGATTAGTGTAGGGAGTGTAGTCGATGGATGGAGAGAGAAAGAGAAAAAGGGAGGGTGCTGCATGGTGGAGCATGAGCCTTGTTCGGGAGTCGGTGCTCTAACAGATATGCAGTGAGTGTGAACATTTCCTCACACCACAGAGACTCTACTGATCTCGGCTCAGACCATGATCGGAGGGTCTGGTGGTTTGGCCCCGTCTGGGAAGAGAAGAGTACGCCTCTGTACTAGCGCATTCACCAGGACCTCCGTTCCTCTGTTGACAAACTGTGGTCTGCCATGGTCGTAGTAAACTGTCCAGGGCAGCTCTCAACTGAGAACACTCAATTATGTGCCCATTGTCCTTTTAAAGATGGCACCAGTGCGAGGGATAACGGAATATCCAGGGACATCAGAGCAATGGTGAGTGCCTCCAGCTATGATAGGTGGGAGAATTGGGCTGGCATTGGATGAGAGGTAAACCATGGGGTGGGGTGGGTAGATAATGAGATGAGTTCAGTAAGATAGCACCAGAAAACTAGCTCAACCTCGTGCAGACGCTCTCACTGACACAAGTATTGAAAATGACACTGAGACAAATTATTGTTAGATTCAAGCCAATGAGTCGTTTTCTCTGAAGACCGTATTCCCAGTAACAAAGCTGCAGAATAAATGCTCATCGAACATTCTCCATCATCTGACCTCACACCAATATTCCATTCATCCATCATTCCTGGAAATACTTGCTTATGTTGCACGAAACTTATGAAATGTCAACAGTTCAGCATTCTGGAACCTGTGATCATACCCTTCCATGATAGTATCTCTCAATTGAACATAGAACATAGAACATAGAACAATACAGCACAGAACAGAAGTTTTAGGGGTGATTTGATAGAGGTGTACAAGATGATTAGGGGGTTAGATAGGGTTGACATTGAGAACCTTTTTCCACGTATGGAGTCAGCTATTACAAGGGGGCATAGCTTTAAATTAAGGGGGGGTAGATATAGGACTGATGTTAGGGGTAGGTTCTTCACTCAGCGAGTCGTAAGTTCATGGAATGCCCTGCCAGTAGCAGTAGTGGACTCTCCCTCTTTATGGGTATTTAAGCGGGCATTGGATAGGTATATGGAGGATAGTGGGTTAGTGTAGGTTAGGTGGGCTTTGATCGGCGCAACATCGAGGGCTGAAGGGCCTGTACTGCGCTGTATTCTTCTATGTTCTATAACAGGCCCTTCGGCCCACGATGTTGTGCTGAACTTCTAACCTAGATTAAGCACCCATCCATGTACCTATACAAATGCCGCTTAAAGGTCGCCAATGATTCTGACTCTACCACTCCCACGGGCAGCGCATTCCATGCCCCCACCACTCTCTGGGTAAAGAACCCACCCCTGACATCTCCCCTATATCTTCCACCCTTCACCTTAAATTTATGTCCCCTTGTAACACTCTGTTGTACCCGGGGAAAAAGTTTTTGACTGTCTACTCTATCTATTCCTCTGATCATCTTATAAACCTCTATCAAGTCACACCTCATCCTTCGCCGTTCCAACGAGAAAAGGCCGAGAACTCTCAACCTATCCTCGTACGACCTACTCTCCATTCCAGGCAACATCCTGGTAAATCTTCTCTGCACCCTCTCCAAAGTTTCCACATCTTTCCTAAAGTGAGGCGACCAGAACTGCACACAGTACTCCAACTGTGGCCGAACCAAAGTCCTGTACAGCTGCAACATCACTTCACGACTCTTGAATTCAATCCCTCTGCTAATACTCCATAGGCCTTCTTACAAACTCTATCCACCTGAGTGGCAACATTCAAAGATCTATGTACATAGACCCCAATATCCCTCTGTTCCTCCACCTGACTAAGAACCCTACCATTAACCCTGTATTCCGCATTCTTATTTGTTCTTCCAAAATGGACAACCTCACACTTTGCAGGGTTGAACTCCATCTGCCACTCCTCAGCCCAGCTCTGCATCATATCTAAGTCCCTTTGCAGCCGACAACAGCCCTCCTCACTGTCCACAACTCCACCTATCTTCGTATCATCTGCAAATTTACTGACCCACCCTTCGACTCCCTCATCTAAGTCATTAATAAAAATTACAAACAGCAGAGGACCCAGAACTGATCCCTGCGGAACTCCACTTGTAACTGGGCTCCAGGCTGAATATTTACCATCTACCACCATTCTCTGCCTTCGACCAGTTAGCCAGTTTTCTATCCAATTGGCCAAATTTCCCTCTATCCCATGCCTCCTGACTTTCCGCATAAGCCTACCATGGGGAACCTTATCAAATGCCTTACTAAAATCCATGTACACTACATCCACTGCTCTACCCTCATCCACATGCTTGGTCACCTCCTCGAAGAATTCAATAAGACTTGTAAGGCAAGACCTACCCTTCACAAATCCGTGCTGGCTGTCCCTAATCAAGCAGTGTCTTTCCAGATACTCGGAAATCCTATCACTCAGTACCCTTTCCATTACTTTGCCTACCACAGAAGTAAGACTAACTGGCCTGTAATTCCCGGGGTTATCCCTATTGCCTTTTTTGAACAGGGGCACAACATTCGCTACTCTCCAGTCCCCTGGTACCACCCCCGTTGCCAGTGAAGACGAGAAGATCATTGCCAACGGTACTGCAATTTCCTCTCTTGCTTCCCACATAATCCTAGGATATATCCCGTCAGGCCCGGGGGACTTGTCTATCCTCAAGTTGTTCAAAATGTCCAACACATCTTTCTTCCTAACAGGTATCTCTTCTAGCTTAACAGTCCGTTTCACACTCTCCTCTTCAACAATACGGTCCCTCTCGTTCGTAAATACTGAAGAGAAGTACTTGTTCAAGACCTCTCCTATCTCTTCCGACTCAATACACAGTCTCCTACTACTGTCCTTGATCGGACATACCCTCGTTCTCGTCATTCTCAGGTTTCTCACATACGCATAAAATGCCTTGGGGTTATCCTTGATCCTATCCGCCAAGGATTTTTCATGCCCTCTCTTAGCTCTCCTAATCCCTTTCTTCAGGTCCCTTCTGGCTATCCTGTATCCCTCCACTGCTCTGTCTGAACCCTGTTTCCTCAACCTTATGTAAGCCTCCTTCTTCCTCTTTACTAGACATTCAACCTCCCTCGTCAACCAAGGCTCCCTAACACGACCATTTCTTTCCTGCCTGATAGGTACATACATATCATGGACACGTCGTATCTGCTGTTTGAAAAATTTCCACATTTCCACCACATCCTTCCCTGACAGCCTATGCTCCCAACGTATGCTCCTCAAATCCTGTCTTCCAGCATCGTAATTTCCCTTCCCCCAAATGTAAAATCTACCTTGTTGTGCGCACCTATCTCTCTCCATAACGAAGGTGAAAGTCACTGAATTGTGGTCACCATCACCAAAATGTTCACCCACTAACAAGCCCACCACTTGTCCCGGTTCATTACCGAGTACCAAATCTCCCCTCTGGTTGGACAATCTACATACTGCGTTGGAAAACCTTCCTGGACACACTGCACAAACACCGCCCCATCCAATCTACTTGATCTAAAGAGCTTCCAATCAATATTTGGGAAGTTGAAGTCGCCCATGACTACGACCCTGTGGCTTCTGCACCTTTCCAAAATCTGTTTCCTAATCTGTTTATCCACATCTCTGCTGCTATTGGGGGGCCTATAGTAAACACCCAACAAGGTGACTGCATCTTTCCTATTTCTGACTTCAGCCCATACTACCTCCAGAGGCAGATCCGTCCTGTCAGAGGCAGATCAATCTTGCCCGTTCTGTCTTTACTCCAATCCCCTCCCATTTGTGGATATTTAAACTGATTCATTGGCAATCTTTCTCTGGCAATGATGTTCACATCCACAGCACCCATTACCATGGCACAGTGTAGATATGAAGCTGTAAGTGGATTGGAGCTGCACATTTTATGACTTCCAGCACGGGCTGCAAGTTTCCCCACACTGGGCAGGGATCTACCACAGTGTTCTGAGAAATGTACTGGGGTAGGTACACAGTTTCACACCCTGGTCACATATCTCATCTGGGTTTATAGATCAGTGCACTGCTGAGGTCTGCACAGTGTTCCACTCTGGACTGATTGCAGAGTAGTGTTCAGCTGTATGCGAGCCTGGTCTGCACAGTGCTCCATGCTCAACAGATGTCTCCTTTGGGTTTATGGTGTCTGGGATGTTTCTGAGGGGTGGATTGAGAATGTGATATAACTAATATTGTCAGCTGATATGGCAACGAGCTTTATTTTTGTTCCCCTTCATGTGATTGGACCCTCCAAATTCAGACTCCTCTGGCTCATCACATTCTTCAGTCCACCTCAATAGTTCAGCAACTAGATATCCCATGAGTAATTGTGCCCAGTTTTGGACTTGCTCAACCTGGAGCATCGGGGTTCACCACCTTAAACCTCAGTAAGGTCACTCCTCAGACTCAGCGGTCCAGGGAATATAGCCCCTGTCATTCATACTTTCCGTGCAGCTCAACATCAACCGCCCCACCCCCGCCACCCACTCCCCCCACAGCGTGAACATACTTGTAAATCATGTCTGCACCATTTCAAATATAACAACTGTTTTCTCAGGACAGTGAGTACATAATTCAAGGCAATATTACAGAAGTGGTTGAAACTAGAGTGTAGGCAAAAGTGAGAATTGCAGATGCTGGAGTGTAGCGTCTACAGTGTGGTGCTGGAAAAGCCCAACAAGTCAGTAGTATCCGAGGAGCAGGAGAATCGATGTTTCAGGTAAAAGCCCGAATTCTGATGAAGAAATTTTACCCGAAACATCGAATTTCCATGCTCATCAGATGTTGCCTGACCTGCTGTCCTTTTCCAGCACTACATTCTCAACGCTGATCTCCAGCATCTGCAATCCTGACTTTCTCACTTGAGTTAATGTATCCAGAAATTTCCGAACCAGGCATCTTACGCAGCTGGTCTGTTATTTTATCCTTGTCTCCTTTATAAACAAAGTAGAACATGTACAGCCCTGCAGTGTTCTGGCAATGCTCCCACATACAAGGAAACATTTTTCAAAAAATGAAAGATTTATACTCCATCCGTCAGTAACCCTCATCCATTCCATTCAGACTGAAGAAATATTCCCCTTTATTGTGATATGACCTTTAATGTTACACATGGGTTACCTGAGCCTGTTTGTTCAGTGACTGTGATTAATGTCAGTATCCATGTTTTGTAATTATCTCAGTGGAAGATTTCCATCTTCTAATTATAAGTGAGCTCCATTCAATGTGTTATGTCATAGTATGAGTGGGAACATCACTGATCGTACGAACACGGATTAGCAGCTCCAGAGAGAGGGGGATGAGAGATCAGAATCTGAGAACATTAGACTGGACTGTTCCAAAAACTAATCAGAATCTGAAAGCATTAGACTAGAATGTTACAACAATGGACAGGGGCTTATCCTATTATGTGTGGTCTCTTTCGACATATGATGATGGGTTGTCATTACATTCAGGGATCTGTTACGCTCTTCACATTATTCAGTATTTTTATTATCCTCTCCTGTCTATCGATGGTGTCCCTGGTAAGTCCCACCGTCCAGATATTTTTTTCTATATACCAGTTATGACTGTATTACAGTTCTTTCATTTCTTGCCACAATTACTGTACATATTGAGACTCTGAATATATATATATATAACTGCACCAGGGAACATGCAGGTGGTGTTTGACACAGATGAATCACAACTTTGGTGATCACTTTGGCCAAGAGCGGATTCCTGACACCATGCCCTGACCATTATTAACTTTAACTACTCAATGATCCAGAATGTACTTAACTGGCTTAACCCATGTGCTGTTGGAGCCTTGAGCTGTGAAATACAGTCTTAATGATGACAACAATCTGCTGCTGACAGTGTCAGGTTGAAACCTGCAGAAACAAATCTGATTTGAACTCAGAACAAAATCCCATCCATCTGCCATTACTGTGTACGCTGATCTATTTCACTATTGTGTCGAGCAAGGCCTTTATTTTTTATATGCTTAAGCACTTTAACTCATCTGGCCATGAACCTTCACTCAGTCTCTCTGTGTCAATTATCCAAATCCCTGACAGTTGTTCATATTTAACCTGATTTCCTTCAATTATACTTTCTCTCAAGCAATGATTTTTCGCTTTCATGCACTCTCCATGCAACACATACACACACTTATACTGGTCCAAACGTAGATAAAAAGCTTCCCCTTACAGATAGTAATCTGATGTATGCGTCCTCCCCATGTGATATTTAAGTTTTGCAATACTTCCCACGCTGGGCAGATGCTGCAGTTTACTGAGCAATGCACTAGCCTGGCCTGCACAGCTCTACATGCAAGTCACCTTGTCCCAGGTTCTGTTGTTTGAAGTGTTCTGTGAAGCAGATTCAGAATATCATGAAACAAACCATTTCAGCTGATCTGACAAACCCTTTATTCAATGTTCTCATTTTTGCAATTTTACTCTCGAAGGGTTCATTCCTCCAGTTCTTTGCAATGCACTGTCTTTTTCTCCATATTTCCACAACATATTCGCAAACTAACTGGGTCTGTCTTTAATGTGAAGCTCTCTGTCCCTCTATAACTTCTGTGGCCTGGTTTTTGGCTCCATGGATCATCGAGTGCTGGGATTTCGGAGCTCAGAAACAATGAAATGGTGTGTGTCAAGCTGTTGTTCACTTGCCGGTGTGTCCCATGTGGTTCTGTGGTTCTCCATGGACAGGGGTGTGTGTCAGATTGTTGTTCATTTCTCGTGGTGGCCCATGTGGTGCTCCGTGGACAGGGGTATATGGGTTGGGCTATTGTTTACTTCCTGATGCAATCAATGTGGTGCTCCATGTTGGACAGTAGGTTTCAGCAGCTTTGACTCACGTCTTTGTATCTTGGTCTGTCACTGTCCAATGAACGCCAGTTTGTCCGTCTCAGCTGATGGCATGGTCTTTAACTCTAGGAAGCCCCTTGAGTGTTCTTGTTAAGGACCTGGTATCTAAAATCGCCGACAATGCTCTCACTGTAAAGAAAGTTATTTTCTCCTTTTCTTTTAAGAGAGACCTTAAAGACCGAACTGCCTGCTGACTCAAGAAAATAAGTTAAGGGGCTTTAGTTTCTTTTATATTAACAGTGGTAACGATGGCCAGCACGCACACACCAGCCTTTCCAGCCTTTATGGGCTCTGGCAGTCACCACATGCTTGGGGTCAGAGAAGGGTTGCATGGTTCAGTCAATTGTCCCGAGCTGCTACTCTCTCTGAAATTTGTCTTGATGCTGTTTCCTCCTCAATTGGAGAACTGCATGCAAGACTGAATGGCCTTGGATGTGTCTTTTTGCGAAGGAATGAGTTTATGGGATATAAGTACATTGGAACACTTCATTTGTAGAAGGTACTGTATCTCTTATTCTGTTTAAGTTGCTAGCAGTTAAGTTACTCTCAATTCATCTTATCTTTATTTGTATTTTTATTAGAGTATTTACTATTAAATAAATTGTGTTTTGCTTAAGGTTGAGTGGTTTGACCAGCAACATCACATCTGGAACACCCACTTCATATCTACCTTTGCAATAAGCCAAGGTTGGCATCAAATCTACCATCTTAAAATATTTTACGGCAGGCTGGTCTGGTCCATAGCATGCTTGGAACTCTTGTCCAGTTCGAAATCCACAATTCCAAATGGAGATCAGGATTTGAATCCCGACAGTGTGGAAGCAGGCTCCTTGGCCCAACAAGTTCTCACCAATCCACCGAAGAGTAAACTACCCAGACCCATTCCACTACCCTATTACTCCATATTTGACCCTGACTAATGCAACTAATCCACACATCCCTGAACGGAAAGACCAATCTAACATGGCCAATTCACCTAACCTGCACATCTTTGGGCCGTGGGAGGAAAATGGAGCATCTGGGGGAAATCCCCTTGGGAACGGGGAGAATGTGCACAGGGAGATTTTTGAGCTCAAAGGTGGCGTCTGGTAATTGTTAGTGCCTTTTGTTCAGAGTATTGAATTCGGATTGTTTGAACAGTACTTTGTGTCAATGGTTCTTTTTGTTTCTCAGAGTTCTCTGGGTGTGGAAGAAGTGAAGTTCGGATTTTCCAAAAGGTGAGCAAGGCAAAGCAGTTTAATTTGACAGACACGCTGGAGTTGGGTTTGTGCGAAAGGGAGAGATAATTACAGCTATATCCTGGCATTTGGAAATGGCTAGAATTCAATTGCAGATGAGACTGCATGAACAGAAAAAGGAATTGAAACAGTTTCAAATATATTAAAAGTAGAATTGAAAGGAAAGGAGAGGAAGAAGAAAGACAGAAAGAAGAAAAGCAGAAAGCGAGAGAGTTTCTACTTGAAACTTTAGCAATTTGAGAGGACAGTCGCCTTAGCAGGGTGGAGATGAAGGTAGACGGTAGGCTGGATGAGGAGGATGGTGAGGATGAGCTACCCTATGGGACCCAAAGGCATAATTTGTATCTGTTTCAATATATCAAGACATTGTCGACATTTGATGAGAAGGATGAAGAGACCTTTTTAATTTCATTTGAGAAAGTGTCTACACGAATGCACTGGCCAGTGACTAGGTGGATTCAGTTCATCCAAACAAAGCTGGGAGGTATAAGGAGTGAGGTATTTGCATCACTATCGGAGGAGATATCTGGGGAGTATAAGGAGCTGAAGAAAGACATCTGAAGATCGTATGAGTTTGTTCCAGAAGCCTACAGTGTTTCAGGTCCCTGGTTAAACGTACATTGAGTTTAAAGAATCAAACAAAGTAATTTTGAAAGGTGGATAAGGGTATTAAAAGCAGAGCAAACCGATGGCACGATACAAGAGATTCTTACTTTAGAGGAGTTCAAAAATTCACTTCCCGACGGACTGAGAAGTCGTTTGGAAGAACAGAGAGTTAAAATGGCAAGATTAGAAGCTGAAATGGCTGATGATGATAAGTTGGTCCATAAGTCAAAGTTTGGCTTCTATGAGGGATTGGGAAGATTGGGCGAGATGTTCTTAAAACATATACCTGTGAGAGAAAGGTTTACTGGCATAGGCCAGGAGTAGCAGGTAAAGGATTACAGCATTAAGAGGTACAGAAGATTTTTTTAAAATTTGAGACTTGAGGAGACATGTCATTCAGAAAGACTATGAGAGAGATGCGAAGTACTCCATTAGGTAACGTGTGGTTGGAGTGTCCGGTGAAACTATCAACACAAATATTTCACAATTAGAAAGGAGGCCTTGATCTTGGTGTTGGCGTTGCAACATTTCACCTTTTAAATTGCCAATAATATGTCTGAGCCAAATCTATATATTGATCTTAACATGTATACGCTTTTGGAAAAATTTACGCTGACACAGTGGCTCAGTGGATAGCACCAGGGTCACAGCTTCGATCCCAGCCTTGGTTGACTGTCTGGGTGGAGTTTGCACATTCTCCCTGTGTATGCGTGGGTTTCCTCCCACAATCCAACGATGTGCAGTTTAGGTGAACTGGCCATGCTAAATTGTCTACAATGTTAGGTCAATTAGTCAGAGGGAAATGGGTCTGAGTGGGTTATTCTTTGGATGGTTGATGTTGACTGTTTGGGCCAAAGGGCCTGTTTCCACACTGTAAGTAAACTAATCCAATCAAATACTTCCAGTCTGTCCAGATAGAAGTTGCTATTGTTGCCACTCAATTTGGAAATTGTACAGGTGACAGGATGAGAAACTACTTGCTGCCTAGTTGTCAAGACTTAGATGAAGCAAGACAGAGGCAATCTGTGGCAGACGTAAAATGACTGAAATAGAATGGGCTGTGATTACTTGCATGCTTTGTGTCAATGTCGTATATAGGTATTGTAGACTACTAATATAATAAGAATAAGCGTCTTAAAATTAAACTATAGTTGTATATTGATGGTTTTTTTTTCAAAGGGGAGTTTTTACGATACTGTCATTTTAAAATGATTATTTCCTCTTGGTCTTTTTTGAAGACAGATCTTAAAGTCTGAGATGCCGAAAGGCCACCTGAAAACGATTGAAATAAATAACTGAGGAGGCCTGTCGGTTTTATTAAAACGGTGGGGACAATGGAAGGGCAGTGGCCAGCTCTCCCACACCAGGTTTTCACGTTTTGTTTTTAGCTGCAGCATTTAGCGGCTGCTTAATGTCCCAGAGGGTTGGAAGTTTCAATACATGCTCTCCAGCTGCTCTTCTCTCTGAGATCACTTCTAATGTAGTTTCTTTCTGGATTGGACAACTGCATGTAAGAATCTGTATTTGAGTTTTCCTTTGTGTCAAGCGGTTCGTACCAAGAAGATACTGCATCTATTGTTTGTGCATGTGTTCCAACATATAAGCTAACCCAATTTTTCTTTTCTTTGATTGAATTTTAACTAAAGCGTTTGAATAGATTGTATTTTGCTTCACACTTAATATCTACGGTTAAAATAAGGAAAAGTGTGGGCTGAAATAACCTTATTAAAATATTTAATGGGGATCTCGTCTGATCCATAATTCTCGTAGCTCAGGGGCTTCTGACTGACTCTTGTTATTGAAAAGTGAGTGGATGGGCTGGGGATGTTTTGCTGGAGGCTGTGCTGTGAGCTGCCTCACACATTCAGGGAGACCTGAGGATTTGATGACACAACTCTGAATGGAGCATGGGGACTGTCATCTAGGTCTGTAGCATGAACACCAAATGGAGTAGAGGCTGTAGAGAGGGGAAGCTCTGAAACCACGGAGTGAGTGTGTGTGGGGAAAGGGATCTGCTGTATCCACCCCAGGTTTTTCAAGAATAGCTTTCCACGCTCAACTTAACCAGGAACAGAGTGTGAGGGGACCCAGATTGAACAAGGAGCTGGTCACAGAGCGGTATCACCTCCTTCAACACTACTTGCAGCTTCAAACCAGGGGGAGGACGGTGTTGCCAGTGACTGTTAGGGTCACTGTTTCATTTAGCTTCTATGGTCCGGAACTTTGCAGGCAGGAGTGGGTGACATATCCATCATCTCCCTTATTGTCGACATCACTGGTGATGATCTATCAAACTGATTTAGACTGATTTATCCAGAGTGCCTGCTTCCCTTTTGAGAACCAGCCCTCCCCATCCTTTTGTCACACATTCGAAGGGCTAAATGAGAACAAGGAACATCAGTCAGTAATCCACCCCCTCCAGTCTGCTCCACCATTGAATATAATTATGGCTAATGTCATCGCGACCTCTGTTCCACTTTTCTGCCATTTCCATTCTTCTGGCCTCTTGTTGTAGATTGCGGCACATGAAAAGAAAATCCACTACACATCTACACTTTCAATTACGTTTAGCATTTTACAGACTACAATGACATGTCCTTTCACTATTATATACTTGAGCATATCGGTCTGAACTGCTCAATCTCTCTTCATAAGACAAACCCCTCATCTCTGGAATCAATCTAATGAACATCTTCTGAATTACCTACAGTGCAAAGTATCCTTCCTCAACTAGATGGTATTCCAGTTGCAGCCTCACTAATGTCTTGCACAGTTACAACCATACTCCCAACCTTTCTACTCTCTCCTTTTCGAAATAAAAACTGAACCTACGCTTGCCTTTCCCATTTCTTGATGTAGCTGCATGCAGGTTTTCTGTGAAATGCACATCAACACATAGATTCGTCTTTACCTGAGTACTTTGAAGTTTCTATCCATTTGGATAATAATTTACCTTTCTATTTCGCTGGCCAAATTGAATAATGTCATAGTTATTCACTCTAATTTTCTTTGCCAAATGTTAGTCCATTCACCCAACTTTTCCATATTGATTTTTAAACCTCTTACATCTTCATTCTGAAGTAATTTCCCACCGATATTAATGTCATCTGAAAAGTTGGTGGTAATATTAGCTATCCTGTCAACCGAGTAATAACATTGATGTCAAATATTTAAGGCACGAGTACTGAAATCTGTGGCACCCTACAAGGTACATTTGTCAAAAGGAAATGACACATTTATTCCATCTGACTGCATTTAGTTGGTTCACAGTCCTCCATCCAAGATAATATATTTCTCCTAAACCCATGTTTTCTGATCTTACTGCTTACTCTTTGGAGAAGCGATGTATCCAATCCCTTCTGGAAGACCAGATGCAGTCCATCTGCATGATTCCCACTACCCAACTTGTTTATGACATCTTTAAACAACTTAAGCAAACAATTCAAACGCGATTTATCCTTCATAAAACCGTGTTGACTCTGACGGATTGTGGTTTAACTTTGCAAATGTCCTGAACGATGGATTCTAACAATTTGCATTAAATTACTATAGTTTATCTTTCAACTTCACTCTCTAATGTACACAGTTATTATGAGTTCTTCCCTTTCGAAAGCCTTTACCTTTTCATTGAATTCCTGTTTAATGGGCACAATGCTTTAAGAGATCTGCTCCAATTGCTGTGTAATAGCCATGTGTGGCTGAATGGACCCTTTACCCTGCTGGTGTACAAACTCGATGGACTGACGTTTTTTCTGGTGTTCTCATGTTGTCGTGTCCAAGGCCAGAATGACCTCGTCCTGTTGATGTGTTAGAGGATTGGGGGATTTTTGAATTTTCCTGTTGCTGTGTAACAGCTCGAGGGGATTATGGGTCTTCTCATATTCCTCCGAAACAGGCTGGAGAAACTGAAAAGTCTCCTCATTCATCCCTGAGATGGGGCCAAGGGAGAGATTGGTCTTCTCCTGCTCCCTTACAACTCTGACGTGTCTGAATTACTTGCTTCTTTCTCATAAAAAATGTCTCAGTTAGTTTGTATCCTTATCCAATTCACTTGCAATAGGCTCAGTGGGGCTGAATGGCCTCCTGTTATCCTTGTGTAACAATCTCCGGTCACTGTGTGGTCTCTTCCAGTTCCTGTGTAACAGACTTGAGTCGGGTGACTGGACCGATCATTACACTGTGTAATAGGATACTGGTCCATTATCGCTAATTCTGGGTCCAGGGTTATCGGCTCGAAGGGCTCATTACCCTCTTCCTGTAGCTGCATATCAGGCTCCAGGGGCTGAATAGCCTTGTCCTGTTCTTATGTAACAATGCCTGAATATCCTTCTGTTGTCCACGTGCAACAGACTGGAGAATGGCATGGATTTCTCCATTATGTGTGTAATTGGCTTCTGTTGCTGACTCCTTCTGATCATCTATGCTGTACTAAGACCATCTTTCATTCTTCTAAAGTCCAATGTGTATTAGATCAACTTGACCATCCTTTCATTCTAAACTAACAGCCGCATTCCACGAAACAGTTGAGGGAACCATCTCGGAACTGCTTCCAAAGTAACAATATCTATTCATCAGTGAGGAGATTAAATCTGTACACACTCGTCCAGATGCAATCTCACTAAGACCATGTGCAGCAGCAGCAACGCTTTATCAGCCTGCGGTAAGGTCCCCACCCAGGTAAGAGCAGTCTCAGCTATCTGGGGAATATACAGTATTGCTGAAAGATCATTGTCCTTCCCTATTCCACGAGCATAAAGGGAGATCTGGAGAAAATCTAACAAATCTTGAGAAGTGCAAAGATAATGTGGCGAGATGACTTCTATCGTTAATCTCCCCAGAACCATCTTCACTGAGGCTTCAATGAATAATGTAAGGTGGAGCTCAGAAACAGCAAAGGAAAGCAAGCATTAATGGGAGTGATATGTCAAAGTGAAAGCTGCAATCCAAAGGTTGGGCGTGTTACAAAACAGGAAATGGGATATAGACGTTTTTGTGTGTACTGCAGTAATTAAGTACTGCTTAAATTATGTCTAAGCTGTGTTCACCCAACTGAATGCTAATATTGGGAAAAATGGATTTCATGAGCATGCGAGAGATGGCTTTCATTAACATTTTTTCGAGCACCGAGGTCGAGATCAGGTTATTTAGGAATTGGTGTTCGATGATCAGAAGTGCTAATTGAAAATTTTGCTGCAAATTACCTTTTGGAAACAGAGACCTCAACATTTAATTTGATATTAGATTCGCTACAGTATGGAAACAGGCCCTTCTGGCCAAAATGTCCACATCAACCCTCCAAAGAGTAAACCACCCAGACCATTTTCCCTCTGGTTAATGCACCTACAGCTATGGGAGGAAACACATGCAGACGCGGTGAGAATGTGTAAACTCCACACAGACAGTCAGCCAGGGCTGGAGTCAAACAGGGGTCCCTATTGGTGTGAGGCAGCAGTGCTCGACAATGACCCACCGTGCTGTCTCTATTGGTTTTTTGATGTTTGAGTACACGACAGTTGTTGTTTAATTTGAAGTAACTGTTATAAATCTGAGTCATGCAAGCCAAGAAGGTGTGAGGAGAAATTGGAGACTGCAGACGCTAGAGATCAGAGTCGAAGAATGTGGTGCTAGAAAATCACAGCTGAAGAGGCAGCCATTAAACCAGTGGCAAGAGAGGACGTAAATTTGTGGATCGTTTCAGAGACCATCTCTGTTACAGCCACACTGGCCAACTTGACCACCTTGTGGCTGAACACTTTAACTCCCCCTCCCACTCTACCAAGGACATGCACGTCCTGGGCCTCCTCTATCGTCAAACCCTAACCACCTGAGTAATGGAGGAAGTACACCTCATCATCCGCCATGGGACCGTCCAACCACACGGGATCAATGTGGATTTCCCCATTTTCCCCACTTCCCCTCCTCCCACCTTATGCCAGTCTAACCTTCCAACTCGCGACCGTCGTCTTTAATGTTCCTATGTATCCATCTTCCTTCCCACCTATTCACTCCACCCTCCTCTCCGAACTATCACTTTCACTTACACCTCTCATAGATCTATTAGATCAAGGGAAACAGCTGAGAAAAATGTCAAGTATTGTAGCAAACCAATGGATTCAAAGTAATGTAGGACCCAGCAAAGGACGGCAACAATACTGAGAAAAAAACATCATAAAGAGAAAAAGCAAGCGAACAAAATAAAAACATAAAAACTGCTAAAAATCTTCCATCAATGTATGAAACAAAAACAAAAACAAGATCAAATGTGGAAAAGTGAGGGTGTGGACAGGGTAATTTATTATAAGGAACAGAAACATTACAGGAAAAAAAGACACAGTTTATTTCTGTCTGTCTTCAGGGAAGGATATCCAATCTCCAAGAAATACCAAGTAAACATGGGACTTGTGTAAATCAAGTCCAAAATCGTTCTTATCAGTGATGATGTAGAAATTGAAAAGACAGCTGGACTGAGTGTTGATAAATCTGACAGACCGGATTGACTTCACACAAAAATTGCAGTGGAAGCAGCAAGTCATATTGATTGCATTACGGATTTTCACGTTATTTTCAAACACATTCCGGAAAGGCAGGTAGCCAATAGATATAAGGGAGGGTTATAAATATTATCCGCCAGTTTAAAAAAGGATGAAGATGGAGAGCAGTGAACTGCAGACCAGGTAACTTGTCATCTACAGTCAGGTGTCTGTTGGACTCTATTACAAAGAACATGCTACTAGATATACAGAAGGTAATGGCAAAACTGGGGAGTATGGTACTGTATCGATGAAAAGAAAACCATAAGTCGAAAACATTTTTTTTTGGGAATGTTTTGAAGGTGATACTTGTATACATTAGCAATGAGGAACCAATGGATAACATATAGTTGGATATTCATAAGGTTTTTGTTTAATAATCCACACACTTATATCATAAGAAAAGCTCAAGCGAAAGGTATTGGGAAGAATACATGCAACTGGAAAGTAAAAATTAGGTTTACGTTCATATGAATGTAATTGGAATATAGAAGATATCGTGCACCCGTTGCATAGTGTGTTGATGAGACAAAACTTATAGTAGCGTATACTGTTTTGGAGTCCCCATCTAAGAAAGAATATACTGAGTACAGAGGAACTGCAAAAGGCATTCTCCAGATTAATCCCGATAATGGCAAAATTGTATGATCGGAAAACTCAACCTGTAATCTCGAATTTCAAATAATGAGAGGTGACCGTCGTGAATCTTAGAAACTTAGAAACATCGAGGGGACTGAATAAGAGAGAGACATGTTTAAGTGCATGCAGGCGCGATTAGGAAGAATCCGATGATTTTCTACAAAGACAAGTAGAACAGAATAATCAGTGAACAGTTAGTGTCCATCAGAAACCACTGGGTCAATCTGTGTGTGAAGCTGGAGAACATTGACAGTTTGTGACATGAGGCTCACATATATTTTACTTGGCAGAAGGAGGATGCAGGGACAGAATTCGAGAAGATGGATGGGGAAGCTCTTGAACAGAGTGATGTAAGATGCGAGCAAGAATTTGAGACATTGGTTGGTAGGAAATTGGACTGATTGCCAAGTCTGAATGAGTTGTATCACAGGCTGTTGTGGGAGATAAGGGAGGAAAGACCCTGAATGACAAATATAATTAGAATCCGACCATAGGGGAGGTGCCAGAGGTCTGGTGAACAGCTAATGCGATTCCACTTTACAGTAAGAATGGGAGAGATAGACCAGGGAACTATAGTCAAACAAGTATTAGATCACTGTGAGGGAAACTACTGGAGAAAATAGGGAAAGACAAAATTGAAACCCAATCAAAATGTCAAAGCTTGATCAGGGATAATCATCATGACTTTATCAGGGGAAAGTCACACCGAACGAATTTTAGTTAGTTTGAGGAAGTTGCTTAATTAGCTTTGCAGCAAGGTCTTTAACAAAGCACCACATTGGAAAGTGAAAAATAAAGTAAAATCTCATGGAATCAAGGATAACTTGACAACTTACAACGAAAATTGTTATGTGGCAGGAGACAGAGGGTGTTGGGAGAAGGCTGTTTGTGTGACTGGAGAACAGTATCCCCTATTGTACCACAGGGATCGGTGCTATATCCCTTACTGTTTGTGGTATTCAAAAATGGTGCAGATGTGAATTGAGGGGTTGAGTGAACGGGGTGGGGGTTGTGATAAGTAAGTTTGTGTTTGCCCGGTTGGTTGGTAGTGAGGAGGAATGTCTTATGTTACAGAAAGATACACGTGGATCGTTCAGATGGGCAGATCATTGGCAGATGGAATGTAAACCTGAAAAATATGATGTGATGTACTTTGGAAGAAGGAACCAGACAGGGGAGGACTGAATAAATGGCAACAAGCTGGGAAGATCAGCGGGTGCTTCTCCTCACATCCCTGAATGTCACTGGACAGGTAATACATTAGTTCAGAAGTGGACCTTGAGTGCAGCATTTATTAATCGGGGCGGAGATAATAAGAGCTCTACACGGATTTGGTTAGGCCAAGATGGAGAACTGTGCAATTATGAGAACCACATTACAGCAAGGACGTGATGATACTGGAGGGTATGCTGAGAAGATTCACCAGGATGTTCCCTGGGATGGAGCACATCAGTTATGGAGAGAGGATGGATAAGCTCGGATTGCTTACTTTGGAGCAGAGAAGGCTGAGGGGGATGCAATTCAGAAGGATAATATTTTTAGGGGCATGGAGAGGGGAGATAGACTGCAGCTGTTCCTCTTAGTCAGAGAGTAAAGAACAAGGGATAACAATTTTAAAGTGAAGGTTTTGCGATTTCGTGAGGATTAAAAGGTATGTTTTTTTTAACCCAGTGTTGGGGTCAGGAATTTAATTCCTGAGAGGAGAGTTATCACGGGAATCCTCACAGCCATTAAAAAGTGCTTGGACGAGCAATTGAAAGTGTCATAGCATTCCCAGCTATGGGCCTGGAATAGGAAAGTGGGTATACTCTAGATCGTGCTGTATTTCTGAATGTAAAGAATATAAACTCCTGGGAGTGTATGGCTGTGCAAGGTCAATCATTGAGTAGCCTAAGGCAGGAATTGATGGATTTCTGAAGAATATATTCACAAGGGTAATAAGCGTGAACTGTAATAGCTTGTCAAATTATGTCAATGTGAGAAGTATGAGAAAACAAGTGCAGCTTCCTTACAATCTGAAACCAGAGAATGGGCAATGGGGAACAGGGAATTGGCAGAACTATGCAGCCATTACCTCACTCCTGTCTTTACAGAATTTTCTAACAATACTAGGAAAACCAAGTCTGGTATGGAAAAAGATCTAATACATGGAACATAGAACATAGCAAGTAAAATTTGCAGGCGAAATTCATGGGACTGGAAGTTATGGTCATAGCCAACACTAACATACGTTTATGAAATGGGAATTATGTTGAGAAACAGACTGAGAGACAAATGAAAGAGAAGCAATAGATGTAAAACGTTTGAATTTTCAGAAAAAGTTTGGTAAACCTCACAAACCCAGTTTGCAAAATCAAATCTTAGTGGATTGGGGCTAAGATATGGCCATGTTTCTAGAATGGGACAACTGGTAGGAAACAGTGAATAGAAATAAACGGACTCGTCAAGCAACATTCTGACATTGTCTGAAAGGTTTACTTCTGTGAGTATGATTATGTCACAATCACCCCATCACCTTCACTGAATATCTCCTGTCTCACCAGCAGGGCAGACACAACAGACATGGCGGCACAGTGGGCTACAGTTGGAAGGGGATTGCTCTGGGAGTCCGCAACAGTGACTCTATCCCATGAAATCTCACGGCGTTAGTGAGATTCATGGAAAAGGAAACCTCCTGCGGATTACCATGTACAAGCCTCCCTCAACAGATGAATCATGCTGACAACCATCTGGAGGAAACACTGAGGGTGGTAAGGGCGCAAAATGTACTCTGGGTGGGGGATTTCAATATCCACCACCAAGAGTTGCTCTGCAGCAGCATTACTGAATAAGCTGGTCGAGTCCGAAATAATATAACTGCGAGGCTGGGTCTATGGCAGTTAATAAAGGAACCAACAAGAGGAAAATACATACTTGACCACATCGTTATTATCCTGCCAGCTGCAGAAGTATCTGCCCATGACAGTATTGGTAAGAGTGGACAACGCGTAGTCATTGTCGAGACAAAGTCACACCTTCATATTGAGAATAGCTTCCATCATTTTGAGTGGCACTGTCACCGTGCTAAATAAGACCAACTTCAAACACATCTAGCAGCTCAACTCGTGGTTTCCATAAGGTCCTGTGGATCTGCAGTAGCAGCAGAATTGCACTCCAGCGCAACCACATGGCCAGCCAGATCCCCCTCACAACAATTCCCATCAAGCCAGAGATTCAACTTTGGTTCAATGGGGAGTGCATGATGGCAGGAGCAGCACCGGGCATACCTGAAAATAAGGTGACAACCTGGTGAAACCACCAACTTGGATAACGCTTGTGCCAAACAGCATAAGCAAAAAGTGATAGAGAGAGCTAAGTGATCCCACAAGCAACGGTTCAGATATAAGCTCTCCAGTCCTTTCACTTCTAGTCGAGAATAGTTATGGACAATTAAACAGGTCATTGTAGGAGGAGATTCCACAAATATCCCCATCCTTAATGATGGAAGGGCCTAGCACTTCAGTGTATAAGATAAGGCTGATGCATTCGCAACAATCTTCAGTCAGAAATGCTGAGTGGATGATCTATCTCGGCCTCCTTCAGTTGGTCCTCAACAATTCAGTTACCAGTCATCAGCCAATTCGATTCACTCCACACGATGTCCAGAAACGGAGACACTGGATACTCTAAAGTGGACACATGCTGACAACATTCTGGGTTTAGTACTGAAAACTTGTTCTCTCGACCTTGTCACTGCCCTAACTAAGCTGTTCCAATATCGTTTCAACAACGACATTTCCCCGAATTGGTGGAAAATTACCCAAGTATCTCCGACACAGAAAAAACAGAACAAATCCAATCCGGCCAATTACCAACCCATCAGTAAAGTGATGGAATGTGTCAGTGATTTCAAGTAGCACCTGCTCAGCAATAACCTGGTCAATGACGCTCAGTTTGGGCTCCACCAGGGCCAATCAGCTTCTGACCTCATTACCTTGGTTCAAAAATGGTCAAAAGAGCTGAATTCCAGAGGTGGGGTTAGAGTAACTGCTCTTTAACACAAGACTGCCTTCGACCAAGAGTGGCATCAAGGGGCCTTCGCAAAACTGGAATCAATGGGTATCAGGCGCAAACTCCCCGCTGGTTAGAATCATACCTGACACGTACAAAGATGGTCATAGCTGATAAATGTCAGTGAACTCAGCTCCAGGGCAAGTCTGTCGGAGTCCCTCGGGCAGTGGCCTCGGAATAAACATCTTCAGGGCTGCTTCATTAATGACCATCCCTCTATTATAAGGTCAGAAGTGGGGATATTCGTCAATGATTGCACAATGTTCAGCAACATTTGTGGCTCCCCAGATACTGAAGCAGGCCATGTCCAAATGCAACAAGATCTGGACAGTTTCCAGGCTGCCAATGGCAAGTAATATTCAGGCCACACACAAATGCCAGACCCTGACCATCACCACTAAACTAAATTCTAAACACTGCCCCTTGTCATTCAATGGTGATACCATCACTGAATTCACAGTGGATTGCAGTGTTTCAACAAGGCAGCTCACCACAACTTTCTAAAGTGCTCCTAGGGACAGGCAATAAATGCTGGCTCAGCCACTCACACCAAGATTCACGAAATAAATAATTTGAAAAATATTTTTTGTTAACAAAGTGAGATTGCTGAGGTATCACAGGGATTGGTGCTCGGGTCACAGCTGTGCACAATACACATTAAGTATTTGGTTGCGGAAAACAAATACAATATATCCCAACATGCTGACAGATGTTGGATTGTGAGTGTGTGTGGAGGTTGTAAAAAAAGCTTCATGGTGATTAAGACAAGTGGAATGAATGGGAAAATACATGGAAGATAGAGATCAATATGGGGAGAGGTGACGGTGTGCCCTTTGGCGGGAACAAGAGATTGGCAGTATTTCGATTGAAAAGGGATTGTTTGAAACATTTGATCTACAAAGGGACGCATGCTCCTTTTTGGTGTTTCCTTCTGCGCAATCCTCCGACGTCCCTGCAGCGCAGCGAGGTCTACACCCAGAGGTAAATACAGTGAATGGCATTGGCACGCTGCCCAGTGTACATAGACCCACTAAGCGGGGAGCTGTAACATTGCAAAGTATGTGGATCTCCCTGTTGACCAATCACTGAAAGGAATAATGCAGGAACAGAAAGCAATTAGGACGGTAAATGGTATGCTGACCTTCATTTCAGGGGCATTTGAATCCAGAAGTGAGGGTGTCTTACTGCATCTCTACAGGACCTTAGTGAGACCCCCATCTCGAACATTGTGCAATATTGTGTGCAGTTTTGGTCTCTGTACCTACTACAGGGCAAACCTGACTTTGAAGGAGTGCACTGAAGGATGACCAGATTGATCTCTGGAGTTAAAAACAAATTACTGCGAATGCTGGAATCTGAAACCAGAAAAGAGAAAAATGCTTGAAAATCTCAGCAAGTCTGTCAGCCTTTGTAAGGAGAGAAAATAGCTGCCGTTTCGAGTCTTCCTGACCCTTTGTCAAAGCCTTTGGTAAAGGGTCAGTTAGATTCGAAACGTCAACTCTTTTTTTCTCCTTACATATGCTGCCAAAATTGCTGAGATATTCCAGCATTTTCTCTTTCTGATCTCTGGGATTACAGGCTTGTTGCGGGAGCAGAGTTTGGGGCGACTGGGCCTGTATTCCATGGAGTTTAGGAAAATGAGTGGAGATCTCAGTGAGATATATAAAACTCTGACAGGGTGTGACAAATTGCAAGCAGGGATGAGAATTCCCCAGGCTCTGGTGTTTAAAATAAGGCACCATAGCATTAGGTACAGACAGGCAATTCTGAATTGAGATGACAATAAATGTCTGCACTCGGAGACTGGTGAACCCGGCTAATGCGCTCGAACCTGGAAGCCAAGACACTGAATTTTAACAAGGATCTAGAGAGTGTAAAGGGATGAGGGGAGATCAGGAGTACGGTGTGGAAATGAAGGACCAGCCATCATAATGTTGAATTGGGTAGCAAACTCGACAGACCAAAGTGACTTCTGCACTTCCTATTTTATAGCTTCCCAAGTTTAATAACATTAACGGATATATTCCTTGTGTGGGATAAGTCCATTGTGGAGATGTTTGAACATGAAATACAATGAGAAAGGCTCAATGTGTTGAATGGCCTACTCCTTTCCCGATGTTTCTGTGCAGTCTGTGGGAAAGCTCTGCAACTGTTGTCACAAGCTCTCAGATGTTAGGAAGGAGGTCTCTGCTGGGTCAACAGGATTGTGTTTCCTGTTCCCTTTTCCGATACCAGCTGGGGCTGGTTGTTCTGTCCAGGTTTATCCTTTAAGAACTTAAAGCAGTTTGTGACAATAGAGTGTCTTGCTTGGCCGATTCAGAGACCATTGAAGAATGTATTACGTATCTGTGTGCCTGAAGTCACGTTTCGTCCAGACCAGGAAAGCAAGGGAGACTCACTTCCTGAAAGTACATTGGGGAAGGAAATTGGTGTTTTCAATCAACATTGGCTTCAAGGTCACAATAACTGACGCCAGGTTTTGCATCAAAATATTTTATCAATTGTTTTTAATTTCCACCAGCTGCCAGAGCATTATCCTGGTTTGGATCAGTAACCCAGTGACATTTCCACAACAGCACCATCTCCAAATGGGAACCTATCGGAAACCACACTGAGCAGGTTATTTCTGTGCTGTTTGACAGCTCTGTCAAAATGAACTCCCACCAATGTGATTATCGTGATTTTACTGAGGGGGTGGTAATTGGTGGATTGTAATTATACTCCTCTTAGGGGACCGGACATAGCTGAGTAATTCGCTTAATTTTGTTTACCTATGGTTGGTTAAATTACAAGTGAGAGAAATGGCTTTTAACATGACTAAAGAGGTTCCCAAATTTGCCAAGGAAGTTTTGGAAAGACAGAAGGAGATTTTGTTTTTTAGAATTAGCAACTAGGTTGGAATTGGGTTTAACTATGGACAAAAGGAAAGTTAAAATTGTAATGAAGTTAGTCAAGCACTTTGGTGTATCAGAGAAACAGACAACTGCAGTGGAGTTAGAACAAACTTAAATTGCAAATATGGCAACTGAAGTTAGAAGATAAAGAAAGAGACAGAAACAGAGAGAGAAGAAAGAGAAAGAGAGGAAAAGGAAAGAGAGAAAGAATTTGTAATTCACAAGTTGGGATTTAGACAAGAAAGTAAAATTAACAGGATGGAGATGAAGGGAGAACGTAGGGATGTATAGGACTATGTTAATACCTTGCCATATTTCGGCGAAAAAAAAATCAAAACTTCTTTAATTTTGTTTGAAAAAATGTCTCAGTAGATGCGTGTCCAGTGAACTTGTGGGTAATGCTAGTTCAGACTAAGCTGGTGGGCACAGTTAGTGAGGTATGTGCAGTGCTGTCAGAAAACGGCTCAAGTGATCATGTAGATGTAAATCCAACTATTTTGAGCGATTATGCATTGGTACTGGAAGAATATAGACAGAGGTTCAGAAAAAATAGAGCAAGAACCAGATCAGGCTTATGTTGAGTTTGAAAGAATTAAATGCAGCCATTTTGACAGATGGGTGCGGGCCATAAAAATGGATAATATCTGTGAGGCTCAAAGGGAGAATATTCTGCTGGAGGAGTTTAAAGACTGACTTCCAGAGATGGTAAGAATTCATGTGAATGAACAGAAAGTTCACGAAGTGAGAAGCGTGGCAGAGATGGCAGGTAAATATGCATTGGTGCATGAGAAGAAATTTAGCTTCTGGGGGGATTTTCATCCTGTGAGGGATAGAAATTGGGCGAATGGGAGATCCTACACTCCGAAATGAGTATAACACACGAGCAATAGTTTACCACAGGTAAAAAGAAAGCCCAAAGGAGTTGCAAGGTGATGAAAGGCCTTAGGTGTTCTCCTATAAGGGAGTGGAACACATAGAATTACAGTGCCGATGGTTTAAGAACGGCACTGGGAAAGGTATTTTCACTGCAGTAAGCTGGGACACACAGTGCTGGCGGTTGAAGGAAGACGCTTTGGGAAAAGATGTGATAAAAGAGGTTACGCCAGTGGTATTAGTGAACCTGGTAACGAAGACCCCAAGTCTCCAAGGAGCTGCAGGAGTGTGCACAGCCTAGGTATATAGTTAGTGCCTGGTCTCTATAAAGAATTCGCTTCTGTGGATAAAGTTTACTCAGAAGATGGCGGGGGTGGGGGGATGAGGGGAAGACGATAAGTAATAATTTTGTGAGATACGGTATCTGATCAGTCTCTAATAGTTGAGAAATGAGGTGCCAGAAAAGCACAATAGATCTGGCAGCATCATAAGAGCAGGACAGTCAAAATATCAGATATAAACCCATCATCAGGAATGTGGCGGGGGAAAAGGGGGCTGAAAGATAAGTAGGAGGGTAGGAGCTGGGCTGGTGGGAGACTCACTGGGAGGGCGATAGGAAGATGTAGTTGAGAGTGAGAGTGTTATGTCAGGGGGAGGGTTGAGTGGGTAGGTGGGAAGAAAGATGGACAATTAGGACAGTTCAAGAGGGCGGTGCTAAGTTGAACATTTGGATCAGTGATGAGGTTTGGGGAGGGGAGATTTGAAAATTGGTGAAGTTGATGTTGAAATGTACAGTTTGAGGTTTCCAGCTGTCCGACCACCTATCCACTTCACCTTCCTCTCCGATCTATTACCATTACACCCCACCTGCATATACGTATTGCCTTCCAAGCTCCCGTCCATCCAGCTCCAGCCCCACCCTCCTATTTATTTCTCAGACCCCTTCCCCTTCCCTTACCTCACTCTTTCCTGAAGAAGGATTTATGCCTTACACGTCAACTCTCCTACCTCATCGGATGCTGCCGACCTGCTGTGTTTTCCAGCCTCACACATTCCAACTCTAATCTCCAGCATCTGCAGTCCTCACTTTCTCTCGGCCTCTAATAGTAAGAGATGGAAGTATTTTCACTCTTCCTGACATGTTAGTCAAGAGCGTGATAATTTGTGGAATAAAGGCCGGAATTTTAGCATTCCTTTGAATGACATCAGGTTGGAATGCCAAATCAAGATTGGGGAAGTAATAGTGAGAGTGAGCGACTGTGTCAGTTCCAGGGATACAGTTTGTTCTTTTAGTTGGGATCCAAGATGGGAGAGGCACCCATTGTGGTGGAGAAGGCAAAGGTAGATTAACGAACTGGGGAGTTAAAATAAAAAAAACCCAGCAATCTTTCCAAACAGTGTCGTAACACGATCCCACTGTCATACTTTACAGCAGGAAGGAAAAAACGAAAGAAAGTGACAAAGTAGTTGATGTTCAGTTACCTGACACCCTGTTTGATGTAACGGTGCAGGAAAAACCTGAAAAGGCAGAGGGTCAGACAGGGGTGTTTAGTCCCGAAAGGCGAATGGACTTACAAAAGACAGAGAGAGAGAGAGAGAGAGAGAGAGAGAGAGAGAGAGAGAGAGAGAGAGAGAGAGAGAGAGAGAGAGAGAGAGAGAAGAATCAGAATGTGTTGTCGAACATTATTAACTTCAAGACAGATTCAAAAAATTAAAATGGAGACCACAGTAGGTCAGTCCAGAAGGGAAATGGACTGAAGTGCACCTGATTGTATTACTGGTAACATACAGTGTTACGGTTATAACAAGAACGAACTGCAGGTTATCACCTAGGTGTGCAGAAGACCCAGGCTAAGGTACGGAAGCATTTCTTGTGGCCTGGAATGCTCAAAGATGTGGCTAATTTTTGTTGTCCATGTCATACATGCCAAATCATAGGTAAGTCACAGACGATAATGTAACCAGCATCTTTGTTGCCAATTCTTGCATTTGAAGAACCTTTCATGTGGGTTATGATTAATTGTGGAGCTCTCCTTTCTAAAATAAAAGTGGAAACCAATATTTTCTGACCATAATGTGTCTACCAGATTTCCAGAGGCAATTCCAAATTTGGAGTGTGAAGGCAAAAAGGAGGTGGAGGAATTGGCAGCTTTCTTTACTCGCCGTGGGCTCCACAGAGAAATTCAGTCAGACCAAGGGTATCATTTTTCCACTCAGCTGTTTTAGAAAGTCATGGATAGCTTAGGCATGCAGCACTTCAAATCAAGGGCGTCCCATCCAGAATACCAGGGAGACTTGGAAATGTAGCAATAGAAGCTGAAGACCATGTTGACAACGTCCTGTTAGGATTGCTTGAATGATTGCTTGAATTTCAGCTATTACAAGGGGGCATAGCTTTAAATTAAGGGGGGGTAGATATAGGACCGATGTTAGGGGTAGGTTCTTCACTCAGCGAGTCGTAAGTTCATGGAATGCCCTGCCAGTAGCAGTAGTGGACTCTCCCTCTTTATGGGTATTTAAGCGGAAATTGGATAGGGATATGGAGGATAGTGGGTTAGTGTAGGTTAGGTGGGCTTTGATCGGCGCAACATCGAGGGCCGAAGGTCCTGTACTGCGCTGTATTCTTCTATGTTCTATGTTCTATGTTCTATTGGGATAATGGTGCCCATTAAATTGCTTGCCATCGGAGATGTCCCTATTAAGTCTCCTCAGTTTACTTCCTTTGAGTCAATATTCGTACATGAAGTGAGAGGTCCTTTGAAATTAATCAAATATAAATTGACAAGACCAAATTCGAAGATCTCACATTTGGATTATGTATGTGAGGTGAGGGAGAAATTAGTTCGAGTAGATGAGTTAGCTAAACAACACCTGATGAGGACACAGCATGCAGTGAAGCAGTTGGCAGATAAAAACGCTGAATCTTTGACGATTTCCTGTGGGGGTGACGTATTAACATTGCCACCAGTCGTAGGAAAGCCCTTCAAAGCCAGGTTTAGTGGTCCCTTTCAAATTAAATAAAAATTTGGAGTCTGTTAAACTATCTGGTAAAGATACCGGATATGATAAAATCTTTATCGAGTATGTCATGTGAATGAATACTGCTCCAGCCACATTTAAGACTCAGGAACTGAGTTATGGCCAGATGAACAAAGTCTGCATTTTATCTGTATGATGTAGTGATCTTTAGCAAGTGACTGAAAGCTCACATGTTACAGCTGGCAGAGCATGTTGAACGATACAAGAAGCAAACTTGGTAATAACTTCAAGAAAACAGAATTCACGAAAACAGAGGTTACGTTCTTGGGACATTATATTGGACATGGAAGGTTGACCCCAAGGAACACAAAGACGAAGGCAATTGAGGAATTTCCACGACCATCCTCGAAGAATTAAATCCTTTGCTTATGGATTCTATCAGAAGTTGTTACAAATGTGAGCAGCATATTGGCACCACTGATGGATTTACTAAACAAGAACACAGAATTGTGGTGGACAGAACAATGCCAGGAGGCATTTGAAAATTTTAAAGCAGGATTAATCACCCCGCACCAGTTTTAGGGGCACCAAATATTTTGAAACACTTTGAAAATTGTGTTTGATGCTCGGGATACAGTGGTCCGAGATGTATTGATACAGAAAGAGGATGATGGAATTGAATGTCCAATTAGCTACCTGTCGGAAAAAAAAACTCAATATCCACCAGAAAATAAAACATCTCCATTATTGAGAAAGAATGATTGAGATTGGTACTGACCTGACAACATTTTAATAATTATATGACAAACAAATTGTTGGTGACTTTGTGGACAACAATGACAATCCTCTCGCATTTGTTTTGTAATATTTGAAGAACAGAATATAATACTATTTCATTGGAGTCTTATGTTGCCAACTTTAAATTTACAAAATGTACATTCTGTGGGTCCCAAAAATGTGATAGCAGATGTGTTATCGTGAATTAAAGGAAAAGATCTGACTTATTCCAGTGTTATATATGTGTGCAGAATTAATATAAATGGCAAAACTAAGATTAATACTTTTGGATTTCACAGTACTTTGAATTAAGAATTCGAGGAAAAGAAATGAAACCATCTTTACTTTCTGATTGCTCATATTTTTTTCTGTAGGTGGCAGGTGTTATGAAACCGAAAACATGTCCGGTCACTTTAAGACAGAACGTGTTTTACTGAATAGAAAGTACAGTCACAGATGCCAGCAAAAGGTCAGACTTTTCCACATGTCACCATTACCTGGGAAATGGATACCTGAGTTTTAGAACATAGAACATAGAACAATACAGCGCAGTACAGGCCCTTCGGCCCTCGATGTTGCGCCGATCAAAGCCCACCTAACCTACACTAACCCACTATCCTCCATATACCTATCCAATGCCCGCTTAAATACCCATAAAGAGGGAGAGTCCACTACTGCTACTGGCAGGGCATTCCATGATCTTACGACTCGCTGAGTGAAGAACCTACCCCTAACATCAGTCCTATATCTACCCCCCCTTAATTTAAAGCTATGCCCCCTTGTAATAGCTGACTCCATACGCGGAAAAAGGTTCTCACTGTCAACCCTATCTAACCCCCTAATCATCTTGTACACCTCTATCAAATCACCCCTAAACCTTCTTTTCTCCAAAGAAAACAACCCCAAGTGCCTCAGCCTTTCCTCATAGGATCTTCCTACCATACCAGGCAACATCCTGGTAAACTTCCTCTGCACCCGTTCCAGTGCCTCCACATCCTTCCTATAGTATGGCGACCAAAACTGCACACAATATTCCAGAAGCGGCCGCACCAGAGTCTTATACAACTGCAGCATGACCTCAGGACTCCGGAACTCAATTCCTCTACCAATAAAAGCCAGTACGCCATATGCCTTCTTCACTGCACTATTTACCTGGGTGGCAACTTTCAGAGATCTGTGTACATGGACACCAAGATCCCTCTGCTCTTCCACACTACCAAGTAGTCTACCATTAGCCCAGTAATCCATCTTTTTATTACTCTTACCAAAGTGAATCACTTCACACTTAGCTACATTGAACTCCATTTGCCACCTTTCTGCCCAGCTCTGCAGCTTCTCTATATCCCGCTGTAACCTGCCATATCCTTCCTCACTGTCTACAACTCCTCCGACTTTCGTATCATCCGCAAACTTGCTCACCCAACCTTCTAACCCTTCCTCCAGGTCATTTATAAAAATGACAAACAGCAATGGTCCCAAAACAGATCCTTGCGGAACACCACTAGTGACGGCACTCCAAGATGAATCTTTGCCATCAACTACTACCCTCTGTCTTCTTCCAGAGAGCCAATTCCTAATCCAAACCTCCAACTCACCCTCAATGCCATATCTCTGTATTTTCTGCAGTAGCCTACCATGGGGGACCTTATCAAACGCCTTACTAAAATCCATATATACTACATCTACCGCTTTCCCCTAATCTACCTCCTTCGTCACCTTCTCAAAGAATTCAATAAGGTTTGTGAGGCACGACCTGCCCTTCACAAAACCATGCTGACTATCCTTGATCACATCATTCTTATCCAGATGTGCATAAATCCTATCCCTTATAATTCTCTCTAAGACTTTGCCCACAACAGAAGTGAGACTCACTGGCCTATAGTTACTAGGATTATCCCTACTCCCCTTCTTGAACAAGGGAACCACGTTTGCTAGCCTCCAGTCCTCTGGCACTACTCCTGTAGACAAAGAGGACACAAAAATCAAGGCCAATGGCTCTGCAATCTCCTCCCTTGCTTCCCAGAGAATCCTAGGATAAATGCAATCAGGCCCAGGGGACTTATCTATTTTCACCCTTCCCAGAATTTCCAACACCTCTTCTCTACATATCTCAAAGCCATCCATTCTACTTATTCGTGCCTCAGTATTCATATCGACAACAATGTCCTGTTCCTGAGTGAATACTGACGAAAAGTATTCATTCAGCGCCTCCCCAATCTCTTCAGCCTCCACACGCAACTTCCCATTACTATCCTTGATTGGACCTATTCCTTCCCTAGTCATTCTTTTATTCCTAACATACCTATAGAAAGCCTTAGGGTTTTCCCTCATCCTACCAACTAAGGACCTTTCATGTCCCCTCCTTGCTGCTCTTAGCTCTCTCTTCAGGTCCTTCCGGGCTACCTTATAACTCTCAATCGCCCCTATTGAACCTTCACGCCTCATCTTTACAAAGGCCGCCCTCTTCCATTTAACAAGGGATTCCAACTCCTTATTAAACCACGGCTCCTTCACACGACCCTTTCCTCCCTGCCTGATAGGTACGTACTTATCAAGGACACTCAATAGTTGCTCCTTGAACAAGTTCCACATATCAATTACGCTCTTGCCTTGGAATCTACTTTTCCAATCCACACATCCTAAGTCATGCCTCAACGCATCATAATTTCCCTGCCCCCAGCTATAACTCTTGCCCTGTAGTACACACTTATCCCTCCCCATCACGAGACTAAAAATCACCGAATTGTGGTCACTGTCCCCAAAGTGCTCACCTACCTCTAGTTCTAATACCTGGCCTGGTTCGTTACCCAGAACCAAATCCAGTATGGCCTCACCTCTTGTTGGCTTATCTACATATTGTGTCAGGAAACTCTCCTGCACACATTGCACAAACACTGACCCATCTAACGAACTTGAGCTATAGCTTTCCCAATCAATATCAGGAAAGTTAAAGTCTCCCATAACAATCACCCTATTACTGTCACTCTTCTCCTGAATCATCTTCGCAATCCTTTCTTCAACGATTCTAGGACTATTAGGAGGCCTGTAAAAGACTCCTAACAGGGTGACCTCACCTCTCCTATTCCTAACCTCAACCCAAACTACCTCAGATGGCAAATCTTCATCCATCTTCCTTTCCACCGCTGTAATACTATCTTTGACAAGCAAAGCCACACCACCCCCTCTTTTACCCCCACCTCTGACCCTACTAAAACATTTAAACCCTGGAACCTGCAACAGCCAATCCTGTCCCTGATCTAGCCATGTCTCCGTAATAGCCACAACATCGAAGTCCCAACATCGAACCAACCCACGCTGCGAGTTCACCTACCTTATTTCGTATACTTCTGGCATTAAAGTATACACACTTCAAGCCACTCTTCTGTTTACAGGCACGATCCTTTAAGATTGATACCATATTCCTACCCTCCCTACACTCCAGGTCCTGCACCCTAAAGTTACAGTCTGGGTTCCCATGCCCCTGCAGAGTTAGTTTAACCCCCCCCCAAGAGCACTAGCAAACCTCCCCCCAAGGATACTGGTGCCCCTCAGGTTCAGGTGCAGACCATCCTGTCTATAGAGGTCCCACCTTCCCCAGAAAGAACCCCAGTTATCCAAATACCGAAATCCCTCCCTCCTGCACCATCCCTGTAGCCACGCATTTAACTCTTCTCTCTCCCTATTCCTCGACTCTCTATCACGTGGCACGGGTAACAATCCAGAGACAACAACTCTGTTCGTTCTAACTCTGAGCTTCCAACCTAGCTCCCTAAAAGCCTGTCTAACATCCTCAGCACTCCTACCTATGTCATTGGTGCCAATATGGACCACGACTTCAGGCTGCTCCCCCTCCCCCTTAAGGACCCGGAAAACACGATCAGAGACATCACGTACCCTTGCACCTGGGAGGCAACATACCAAACGTGAGTCTCTCTCGTTCCCACAAAACCGCCTATCTGTGCCCCGAACTATCGAGTCCCCAATTATTATTGCTCTGCTCTTCTCCACCCTTCCCTTCTGAGTAGCGGGGACAGGCTCCGTGCCAGAGGCCTGAGCCCCGTTACTTACCCCTGGTAAGTCGTCCCCCCCACAAGTATCCAAAACGGTATACTTGTTCTTGAGGGGAACGACCACAGGGGGTCCCTGCACTGGCTGCTTCCTCCCAGTCCCCCTCACTGTCACCCATCTATCTGCCATCTTTGGAGTTACTACTTCCCTATAGCTCCGATCTATGACCCCCTCTGCCTCCCGAATGATCCGAAATTCATCCAACTCCAGCTCCAGTTCCCTAACACGGTCTTGGAGGAGCTGGAGATGGGTGCACTTCCTGCAAGTGTAATCAGCAGGGATGTCCATGGCATCCCTCACCTCATACATGTTGCAGGAGGAACATTGCACTGCCTTCACTGCCATCCCTCTAAAGCTAACCTTTATTTAAAAAAACTGGGTCTAAAGAATACAACAAGCAAAATTCGGCACTTACCTCCTTACCACAACGGATCTTATTATTAGGTTAGAGGAGGAGGGCGGGAGGGAGGCACTACCTCCGTAGTGCCTCGGGTTCTTCAGCTGCACGCTTTTAAAGGGGAAACAAACCTACCCAGGTAAGCTTACGCTCTACCTGCTTCCGGGTCTCGGCTGCCTCTCTGGTCGTCGTCACTTCCCCCTACTGCTCCCGCTCTTTCTGTGAAGAGAGAGTGAAAAAAACCACCGCTGCCCGCTACCGGTAAGTACTTTTAAAACAAACAGTCTTACCTTAGCTGCTGCTCGCACTCAAAATGACCGTTAGCGTCGAAGGGTGAGTATTTATACTCACTGCTTTCCTTCCCGGCTGCCTCTCTGGTCGTCGTCACTTCCCCCTACTGCTCCCGCTCTTTCTGTGAAGAGAGAGTGAAAAAAACCACCGCTGCCCGCTACCGGTAAGTACTTTTAAAACAAACAGTCTTACCTTAGCTGCTGCTCGCACTCAAAATGAATTTTGGTTGCTGTTTTGACAGCAATTCATATACAACCAAAGATTTTAAATAACTTTCAGGATACCAGAAGCCAACGGAATTTGAATATTATTGTTTGGACACCTAGAAAGCAATCACATTATGAGAGTCATGATATCATGGGCATTTCGAACACTAAAGGGAGAGCCACTGCCATCCAACAGCAAACTAACTGCTGTAGAGCAGGACTGGGAACTGGCCATCTCGAACACTCTCTGTCAAAGGTACATGTTCATTTAAAGCATCCTTCGAGTCAAACAAAACATGACCCAGTGAGATCAGCAGCTGGGAGAGTGAACACAGCGGGAAAGATAGAGACCGTGTGGTCTTGAAATTGTAATGTTTAATATGTGGATTGTTGGAACAGCATATTTTCACAGAGTTTGAGTCATATACTATGTAGCTAAGAGAAGAGGGGCTTGTATTTATGAATAGTTGTTGTTTCGTGTTCACGATTAAAATTAAGAAATAAACTTGTTACTTTTTCTTAATCGTGGAAGGGAGGAGATCTGTGTCACTCATATTTTAACAGATTACGAGGTGAGGCGAGCTTTTCTGGGTGTTTGATTTTAATTAACAGAGGGGTTCTACTCCACCTTGTAAATGTCCTTCCACGCTCACCCCATTTCCCTGCAGTTGGCCCATAACTTTCCAGTCCTTTCCTATCCACATATTTATCCAAATATCCAAATGCTTTTGAAATGTTGTTAATGTATACACCCCCCCCCCCCAACCACATCTGCCGGCAGCTCATCCACGTACCAGCCTCTGTGTAAAGAAGTGGCCCCTCAGGTTCTCTTTAAATCCTTCCCCTTTAACATTAGTCCGATCCACTCTAGTCCTCGGTTCTCTAAACTTTGGAAAAAAGAATGAGAACATTCAAACTATACATACCCCTCATGATCTTATACAGCTCTATAATGTCCCCCCTCAGTTTCCTACACTGTAAAGAAAAGGTCCTAGTTTGTCCAACCTCTCCAGAAATCTCAGACCATTCAGTCCTGGCAACGTCCTTGTAAATTTCTTCTGCACTCTTCCTAATTTAATAACATCCTCCTTATAACAAGGTGACAAATCCGAACACAATACTCCAAGTGCGGCCTTACCAAAGTCCTGTGTAACTGCAAAAAAAGTTCCCAACTTCTAAACTCAATGTCCTGCCTGATGAAGGCCATGGTGCCAAATGCCTTTTGCACTGCCCTGTCTACCTGTGACTCCACTCTCAGAGAACTGTGCACCTAAACGCCAAGGTCTCTCTGCCCACTACACACCGTAAAGCACTCCCATTCACCATGAAACTCCTAACTTGATTTGAGTTTCCAAAATGCAAGACCTCATACATCTATATTAAATTAAATTTGCCATTTCTCGACCCACTTCCCTACCTGATTAAGGTCCTGCTGCAATTTCTAATAAACATCCTCACTGATTACGCGACCACTTATTTTTGTGTCATCTGCAAACATGTAATCATGCCTTGTACGTTCTCAACCAAATCGTAGATAACAAACAGCTATGGACTCATCCTCCAGTCTGACAAGCATTTTTTCCACAAAACCCTCTGCTTCCGATCATCAAGCCAACTCTATCCAATTGGCCAGTTATCCCAGCATTCCACACGATGTAACCATACAGAGCATCCTGCCATGTAGAAACTTATCAAATACCATACTGAAACCCATCGAGACTACGTTTACTGCTCTGCCCTCGTCAACCTTCTTGGTCACTTCATCAAAGAACTCGAACAAATTTTGGAAGCACGATCTCCTACTCACAAGTCTATGCTGACTGCTCCGAATCAAACCCTGTGTAAGTAATGTATGCTGTCCTTCACTGTAAGATGATTTGAGTACATAAGTAAAGCCATCTTCCTGCTGTTGTCGAGCCTTGCTGAGAGAATATTTTGGGCACACTGCATAGATTTGATCTTCTTTGTCAGGAATGATCTCCTTTCCACAGACAAGAATGATCGTAACATGAAGATAGAGTGAATAAGATGAGTATTTAATCTGTAGAGCTGTGAGAGATGAAGAAAAGGTGATGCTGAAGCATGAGGAGTGGCGGCGATCACCCATTTCCAAATCAGACATTGACAGGGAGAGAAATTCCACACTTTACCCAGGATAAATTGGTTTGATTTATTGTCACGTGCAACTCAGTACAGGGAAACACTTTATTTATGAGCAGTGGAGGCAGATCATAGTAAGCATGGCCAGACAGATCAGAGGGTGGAAATTGACTTGGACTGAATAAGGCATACAGGTTACACTGAGCAGGACGTGCACTAGACAAGATCAACATGAACAAGATCAGCATTATTTGAACTTAGAGAGTCCATTCATCAGTCTAACATGGATTTCCTAATAGTTTATATTTCTTAATTAACTCTCCCCACACTACTGTGCAGTCGGCATGTGAACCCGTACTGAACGTCATGTTGCTCACAATCATCAACAGCAGCCAAAATATTTTCCATCTGAAAAATTCCCACCAGCTTCCACCGTACATAGAGAACACGAGGTTGTCTTCTCAGGGATGAAAGATGCCTTCTCGAGACCTCTCTCAAGACATATGGCTTCTCTGCTCACCACTAGAAAACGTTTAAGACCCACATATGTATCATAAGCAATGGAGCCAAGAGGAACAACGTGGATCAGTCTGTCTGTGCAGCCTCTGTTCCACTTGTTCATCATATTGAAGCGTCAATTAGGAGACACTTAAGTCTGCTGATGCTGGAGATCAGAGTAGAGAGTCGAATGCTGGAAAAGCACAGAAAGTCATGCAGCATCCTTGAGGCAGGAGAATCGATGTTTTGGGCATAAGACATTCATCAGGAAACAGCATAAATTATCTCATTCCATCCCCGTGTAAGTGCATTGAGGTGGGAATGGCCTCATACTGTTCCTGTGTAAGTGGCTCAAGGGACTGACTGGCTTCTTCCTCGTCCGATTGGACAGGGCCAAGGGCCTGACTCGTTACCCCGATTCCTGTTTGACAGCTCGATGTGCTGACTAGTGTGATGATGCTGCAGCTTTAAGAGGTTATTTTGTCCTGGTTTATTTTAAGAGATACATTGAACGATTGTTACTAAGCTGGCAATTAAGACCATTGGGTCAACAGCTAGGGAGGCCTTGGGTTTATTTGAATGCAGCCTGAATGGGTGTGGCCAGCTCTTACAGATTCGGATCGTTGGGTTTTGGTTTCTCAGTAACATCAAAACTGTTGGGGTCTCCACAGAGTTGGAAGCATCAGTGAATGTGTCCTGGCTGCTACTCTCTCTGAATTTTCTCTTGATGCTGTTTTTAATTCCTGGATTGGAGAAATATTTGTGACATTCTGTGTCTGGATTTTCCTGTTTGCCAGAGGCTGTGTTTATGGTAGTTTCATATGTTGGAATAATTCATTAGTAATAGTTCCTAGATCTATTATTCTGTTAAGCCTTCCAATAGAATTATGTTATTCTGAATGCCTCTTTCTTAGGTTTTGTTTCATCTTTCGTGTTTAAATATATGGTGTTTTGCTTCACACCGAGTAGTTTGACCTGTCACATTGCACCTGGAACAGACACTTTACATTTCCTTGAAAATAAGAATACATTAAAGTCTAGGCTACTGCCTTCAAATATTTTGTGGGGCTCTGGTGTGGTCCATCACACTAGACTCCCTCTCTACCTGAGTAATAGGTTGGAGGCACTGAATGGCCATTCCCTGTCCTTCTCCAATAGTGTCAAGGGGCTGAATGGATTCCTCATATTCCAGTGAAACCAGCGTAAAGTGCTGAATGAACTCTTGTTATACTGTGGCAATGTGCAGTGTCAGGCAGTGCTGTTACATGAACGTTACGGATCCTTGCACAGCACAAGCCTGAATGGAGTCTGGGTCTTGCTGCACATGGATACAGACCAGTTCAGGAGCTGAGGGGGGACAAAATGTTCTGAACATTGTGGAATCTTCAGTGACCATCCCCATTTCTGATCTTATGGTGGGGAGGGTGGGCCTGGGAGACTTTGATGAACCAGCTGAAGATGTTTGTGACGAGGAAGCTATCCTGAGGATCTGCCACAGAGGTGACCCAGGACTTAGATGATGAACATCTTCCTTTGTGCCATGTTTGACTCCAAACACTGGAGGGTTTACTCTGATTCCCATTAAGTCCAGTTTTGTTAAGCTCCTTGATGTCAACAGATCTCAACCACTGCCTTGATATCAGGGCCAGTCATTTTTACCTGAACCCTTGTGTCAACCTCTTTTGTTCACATCAATAGGCCATCGTATAGGAACAACACGTGTTTTCTTCAAACAGGTGGGATTGAATCTCAGGATTTCTCTTCTCAAGAGTTTTGGGGAGCAAGATGACTGAAAGAATTTGAAGAGGTGGTAGATGGACATTAACGTGTCAGAGATTTGAGGACTATGAAGAATTGTATATGAAAGAGGATTTGAGACCAAGAGCAGATCAGTCATGATCTTAGTGAAGGGCAAGACAGGTTTGGGGAGTGAACGACCTGCCCCTGTTTCTGATGTTCTCACATTCTGATATTCGAAAGTTAGTCGTTGTTATTTTCATGAATGTTCTGTTATTGAATCTTGCAGACAGGGAAACCAGAGGATTTTGTGAGCAATCCCTGAGTGAGGTCTGTATTCTCAGTGAATTTGGGTCTACAACATGACCAACAAATGAAGCACAAGTTGCAGAGAATGAAAGCTCTGTAAAGAGAGATGAGGGGCCTCTTTCATACCCAGCCTGGGTTTCAAATTATATTTCACAAATCACCTGAAATCGTGTGGGACAGTCTTGAAGAGCCAAATGGTCTCCTCTGTTTCTGTGCAACAGGTTATAGAAGTACGTAGCCTCCAACTGCTCCTGTCTAGCAGGTTTGAGGGGTTGAATGGAACACAGGATCATGGGACTGAGGAACAGGAATGGTTCATGAGATACATTGAGCCTTCTCCACCAGGCACTAAGATTGTAGCTGATTAGGTTGTGGTGTCAGCCCCACTTTCCTGCCTGACCCCCATTATGCGTGACTCAATTCTCTGTCAAATATTTGATTAATGCAGCTTTCAATCCATGTGAACATACAAGCAAGATAAACTTCCATTGAAGAGAATTCCGACTTGAAATGCCGTTTCAGAAATTTTCGTCATTCCTCTTACAGAATCAGAGAGTCATGCAGAACGGAAACAGACCCGTTAGTCCAATCTGTTCACTCCGATCAGATATCAAATCTGTTCCAGCACCATTTGCCAACATTTGGTCAATCCCTCCTCACTCAGATACATTTTAAATGTGCTATTGTAACCGCCTTCAGCACTTCCTCTGACAGCACTTTCCGTACACTCAGGTCCTTCAGATCCCTTCGAAATCATTCGGCCTCTCACATTCAACCTATGCTCTCTTGTTCTCGACCCCCCCATCCTGGGGAGCAGAACTTGGCTGTTCAGAATACCCATGCCCCTGATGATTTTATAAACCTAAATGCTCTGACTGATTCAGGCAAATGTACCAAATGTTTTCAGCACCACACTGTCTACCTGCAACTCCACTTTCAAGGAACAATGCACCTGCAGCTCTCTGTCTTTATGTTTCACAACACTCCCCAGGACATTACCATTAAGTGTATAATTTCTGCCCTGATTTGCCTTCTCAAAATGCAAAACTTCGTATTTATTTCAATTAAACTTCACCTCTCACTCCTTTCCCCTTTGTCCCATCTAATTGTGGTCTCGTTGTCCTCTGAGATGACCTACGACACCACCTTTCTGATGTAATTTGTAAACTTACTAAACAATGCCCCAATATTCACATCTATATCCTTTACATAAATGATGAAATGCAGTGAACTTAGTTCTGATTCTTGCAGCACACTGCTGCTAACAAACCTCCAGTCTGAAAAACATCCCTCTTCCTTCAAGCCAACTGTGACTAGCTTCTTCTGTGCCCCATGTGAACGAAACTTACTAATCTGTCTACCAATCGGAATGAAATACTAGCTAAGAAGAGAGGCTGAGTAGGTTAGGTTTATTTTCACTAAAACAAGGCGATTGAGGGGGTCCTGATTGAGGATTGCAAAGTAATGAAGGGTATAAACAGGGTGGACAGAGAAAAGCATTTTCCCAGCGTGAAGGATTCAATAACGAGAGATCGTGCTTTCAAAGTGAGAGGTGGAATGTTTAAGGGGCATACACGTGGTACGTACTTCACAGAGAGGGTGGCGGACGTTTGGAACGGGTTGCTAGCAGAGGTGATAGAGACAGGTACGGCAGATTCATTTAAGATGCGTGTGGACAGATGCATGAGTAGGTGGGGAGCAGAGGGATACAGATGCTTAGGAATTGACCGACAGATTTATACAGTACATTTGGATCGGCTCATGCTTGGAGGGCGAAGGGCCTGTTCCTGGGCTGTAAATTTTCTTTGTTCATTGTTCTTTAAATGAACACCTTGCTGAAGTCCATATAGACAATGTCTACCAAGCTGCCTTCATCAAACTTCTTTGTCACCTCTTCAAAAAAACTCAATCAAGTTACTGAGATATGATTTCCCATGCAGAAAACCACGTTGTCTACCCCGATCAGCCCTTGCCTTCCCAAATGTTTGTAAATCATTTCCCTCAGAATCCCCTCCAACAACTTACCCACCATTGACATCAGGCTCACAGGTCTATATTTACCCGGCTTTTTGGGTCACTGTTTCTTTTTCTAATCCCACTCCTCCACTGCTCACAACAAATGATAAATGTCACTAGCTTTATGATATGGCCGATGATATCTGTCTCAGATTGTGTCAGGGTCAGTTTTAGTAACAAATCAGGCTAGTTTCTTTAATCTGCGAAAATAGCACGTTTATGATCCAGAGCAATGTTACTCAAATTATGATGGAAAGAAGAATGGCAAAGTGTTTGGATATTGCAAATACATAATCAATATTTCCCTTTCTAAAATCACTTACACGCATACACACAGAGATAAACAAAATCTCTGCAACTTTAACTTGAAGAAACTTCATCCGGATGTTAGTGTAACTCATGATGTAAGGAAAAATTGAGAGATTGTCTAAAATGTGATTCTGTTTCTGAAGATATTCTACTCACGCAGGTGCTTGCAATGGGATTTCATCCTGGAACAGTTGGATTTGACTGAATTCCCTTTGCAAAGGCAGTGAGGCGTTCCAATGAATTCGGGTGTGGGATCTCCCAAAAGGTGGCACGGTGGTTAGCACTGCTGCCTTACAGCACCAAAGACGTTGGTTCGATTCCAACCTTGGGCGACTATATGTGTGGAGTTTGCACATTCTCCCCCTGTCGGCGTGAGCTTCTAATGGGTGCTGCAGTTTCCTCCCACATCTCAAACTGTGTAGGTTAGGTGGAGTGGTAATGCTAAATTATCCGTAGCGTACAGTGATTTCTAGCTTAGATACATTAGTCAGAGATAAATGTTGGGGAACGGGTCTGGGCAAGTTACTCTCTGGAAGGTTGGTATGGACTTGGTGGGCCGAAGGGCTTGTTTCAACACTGCAGGGATTCTATACAAATAAGAATAGTAACGACGACTGTAGAACTCTTTTTTTAGCTCGCACACATTGCTGTGATGAGGAGTAACGAAGGAGAGAGAGAGTGCAATATGCCGTTCCTTTTCAGGCAGATTATATATTCTCGCTCTCTGAGTTGAATCATACAATAATGTCATCCTCTCCCAAACTGGATCATGTGAGATCTCCTTGTACATTGCCCAAACTATGTCGCCATCATATTCCCTTCTCCATGTAGGTGCATCATTGTTAATGTCATGCACAGAGCCATACCTTTCGCAGAAAATGATCTTGGTCGACTTGAAATATGTCTACATGGGCCTCCGTCATAATAAAATGTTTCATTTATTCAAACTGGCCTGGTTAAAATGAATGCTTTTTCTTAAGAAATACAGAAATTGCAGGAAAAGCTCGGTAGGTCTGTCAGCATCCAGATGCCGTTTACATGCTGAAGTTGTACCAGCCTCCACCACTTCCTTTGGCAGTTCATTCCATACACCACCCTCTGTATGAAATGGTGCCCTTTAGGGCTCTTCAAAACCTTTCCCCTCTCACTTTCAACCAAGGCCCTCTAGTTTTGGATGACTCTAGCCTGGGAAAAAAAAAACCCTGACTATTCACCCTATCCTTGAGCATTTTGATTTTCTAAACCTTTACTGGAGCGAAAAGTGACTCTCATCACGAATAGCTGTGCTTTCAATTATCCTGGGTCTAAATTCTGAAATTCAATACTGAAACCTCTTACTTCTCCATTAAATCACAATTCGAAATCCATTTTAATCAGTTTGTTCAGATATATCATGAGACACTTCTTTGGGATTTACACCTAGACCTTTGTGCCCGGAGATAGGGAGACTTGCACCACTCGCCAATATTCGTAAATCTGTAACATTATTCTCCAGTGTGTTTGTTCATCATCATGTTCTGACATGCTGTGACATACTCGGCAACAGGCAGGACTTCAATTCAGAACTTCTAGTCCAGAGCTAGGAACACTACCACACATGTTCAGGAATTGGAATCAAATCCAGACCTTTGGCTCAGATGCAGGGACATGACCCACTACACTAACATAACCAAGATTTTGGGTCATATTTTATGTGTCAGCTTTCAGCTCGGTGTGGATTTATTATAATCAGGTTATCATTACTGAACTACACAAAACACATTCTATTGTTAAAAAAATGCAAAATATTTGTCTCAACTATAGGATGTTGAGTGCAAGTGCTGTGCCATCAAAATTAACTATGAACATCTTTAATCGCTATTGTCTGTAGTCTGCAATATTAGGGAAAGAAATCCTGCAGACACACTCGAATAGATACTTATTACTAAACACCAAATACAAAGATGACAGTATTTCTGTCTCCAAACCACCAATTAACATTACTAACCAATAACATGTGTGACTGCCTTCTTCCTAAAACCATGAAATGACACCTGGCCAGTGATTAGTGTCCAGCCTCTCCCCCCCCCCCCCCCCCCCCCCCCGCCCAAATGGCTGTGTCTGCAATCTGTCCCTCCTTCCCCAAACTGCAAAGGGCAAACCAAGCTCAGGGTCTTTGTGAAAATCAACGCTGAAGTGTGCCAGCCTCCTGGAGAAGGGATGGGCATTTTAAAATTGAAGACGGAGGGTGAGGACGCAGTAATATCGCTCACTGGGCTGAGGGGTGGCAGATGGAGTTTATTTTGGATTCATGCGAGGTATTAGATTTGTTAAAACAAACAAGAGTTGGACCGATACAATTAAATGTAGGGTGGTATTGTAGAACAGAGTCCTAGGCAGTAAGGGATAATGCTTTTAAGTTTGCATCTCATACAGATAGTGTGGTTAAGTAGGTGTTTAGCACACTTATCTTCATTGGCCAGACCTTTGAGTATCGGAATTGAGATGTCATTTTGAGGTTGTACAGGACATTGGTGAAACTGTTATGGAAAACTGTGTCAAGTCTGGTCAACCTGCCCGCTCATTCCATAGGCACACCAGCCTCTGTGTGAAAAAGCTGCCCCTTAGGTTGCTTTTAAATGTTTCCCCTCTGACCTTAAAACTACGTCCTCTAGTTTTGGACTCCTCTACCCTGAGGAAATACCTTGTCTATTCACTTTGATATTATTTACCTTGATATTATTCAGCCGGAGTATGTTCAGAAGAGATTAACCTGGATGTTACTGGGAATGGAGGGAGCGAACTTTCAGGAGAGGCTGGGTAGGCTGGGACCTTTTTCACTGGAGAGTATGAGATTAAGGGGCAACTTTGCAGAAGTTTATAAAATCGTGAGGGGTACAGGTAACCTGAAGGGCTGATGTCTTTTCCAGAAAGCTCTGGATTCAAAACTGAGGGATATTTTAATGTGCGAGGAAAAAGATTTACAAAAGTCATGTGAAGTAATTATTTTAGACAGAAGCTGGCTTGTGTGTGGAATGAAATTCCAGAGAAAGTGGTGAAAGCAGGGACAGTTACACCATTTAAATGACATTGAGATCAGTTAGAGCGAGACACAGTATTCCAGAAGAGGTCTCACCAATGTCCTGTATAACCTCAACAAGATATTTAGTGCAGAGAGCCCTGGCTGTATATGAGCAAAGATTGTTGAAGATATCAGGGCGGGGGGGGGGGGGAGAGCAGTAACTATCAATGAATAGTTCCAATATCTGAGCTGTTTACAGGAGGTGCTCCCTTCCTGGGCGGTGGGTAAGACGATGGGTTGTGAGCCCATCCGCCTGCCCACTGAGACCATGGGAATTCAATTTCTACCAGTTCGACACAAAAGGGAGATCACATCAGGGCCAGAATTTCTAAGTTGTGCCGGGGAGAAAGGAGCTGCCAGTGGGTTTAAAGTGAGAATTGCCCTTCACTGAACATTGCTCCTTACTAGGTCAGTGGGACGTGGAAAATTCAGAATCTCCACACGAGGGGTCCCGGTCCTCTCCGGCTCCTCCCAGGATCCTCCCCAGATGGTGGGGGGAGATGATGAGAGGGAATGGATATAGGGCACTCCACCACCCGGTTAGCCCTCTCTGTCGTTTTCCAGTCTGTTTCTCCTGGATTGGGAGAAAGTGAGGGAGGGAGGGAGGGAGTGGGTGGCCTGCTGTTAGTGCTAGTGCAGGTGGGGGTGGGGGAGATATGGTGAGGTGTCCGGAGGGATTCACTGCACAGTGTTGTATCCATGAAGTGTCATTAGTGTGGGGTGGGGCAAAGTGGAGGGAGAGAGGATGTGAAAAGAGAGAGAGAGAAAGACAGAAATAGAGAGAGAGAGAGAGAGAGAGAGAGAGAGAGAGAGAGACAGAGAGAAGGTGCTGCATGCAGTAGTGAGAGTGGTGGATAATGAGCCTTGGTCGGGGGCCGATGCTATAATAGATACACAGTGAATGTGTGGGAGCAGAGAGAATACAGTGACCCTTATTCTAACAGAGTGGGGAAAGTAATTGCTGCTTGTCCTCTATTGCTGGACATTTCTTCAGACCGCAGATAATGCACTGAGTTGGGTGGTGAGCTCAGGCTATGCTCGTGTCTGGTGGTGTGGCCCCACCTGGGAAGAGAATATTCCCCCTCTGTACTAGCCCATCCACCAGCACTTCCGTGCCCCTGTCGACAAACCGTGGTGTAATTGACCCTCATCTGCCGTGCTCGGTGTGAACTCTTCAGGGCAGCTCCACACTGAGAAAGCTCAACCGTGTGCCCATTGGCTTTTTAAAGATGGCACCAGTGCCAGTGATCACGGAATATCCAGGGGCATCCGGGCGATGGAGAGTAACTCCAGCCATGATGGGTTGGAGAATTGGGCTGGTTTTGAATGAGAGGGACACCTTGGGGTGGGGTGGGTAGTTAATGAGTTAAGTTTGAAGTGATAGCACTAGGAGATAGCTCAGCCTCGTGCGGACGATCCCTCTGTCACTTTCAAGGAAATTCAAACAAAGATAAATTATTGTTAGAATCTGCCCAATGAGTCATAGATTCGGTTGAAACCAGTTCCAGTTACAAAAATGCAGAACAAATGCTCATATGACCTCACACCCATATCCCTTTTTCCCATCATTCCTGAGAAGACTGGCTCATGTTACAGGATGCAATCAAAGTGTCTACACTTCAGCATTCTGAAACCTGGGAACACATCCTTCCATGACACAGTCTATCAATCTCACCCTTTCTGTATACTTCCCAAACCCATCCCATGTGGTGATATTTAAACTGATTCCCCACCATCTCTCTCTGGCAATGAGTTTCACACCCACAATACTGCTTGTCATGGCAGAATGTAGATGGGAATCTGGAAATGAGTGGGAGCTGTACGGCCTATCACTTCCAGCATGGGCTGCACGTTTCCCCACACTGGGCAGTGATCTAACACAGTGTTACTGATCAATGCACTGGGATGGCATACACAGCTCTGCATGCTGGGAGGGTAACTGTTCCTGGTTTACAGATCAATGCACTGGGGTGGGTTACACTGTCCCACATGGTGGGAAGGTAACTGCTCCTGGTTTACAGATCAATGTACTGGGGTGGTGTACACAGTCCGACATGTTGGGAGGGTAATGGTCCTGGGATAAAGATCAATGCACTGGGGTTGTGTACACAGTCCTACATGCTGGGAGGGTAACTGCTACTGGTTTACAGATCAATGCACTGGGGTGGGGTATATTTTCCTACACGCTGGGAGGGTAACAGCTCCTGGTTTACAGATTAATTCACGGGTGATCACTGCTCATTTCCTTGTGCTGGTCAACTGTATGGTTGAGGTTTATAGATAATGCACTGATGTGGTTTGTGTAGCTCCTTATGCTGGAAGGATATTTGTTTCACGTTCACACATTGGTGCACTGCTGGGGTCTCCCTGTGCTGGACAGATATCTAGTCCGTGTTTATTTATCAATGCACTGCTGTCGTCTGCAAAGCTCACCACGCTGGACATATATATGGTCTGGGTTTTTTAGATCAATGCCCTGATCTGATCTGTGCAGTGTTTCACTCTGGACAGTTTGCTGGATTGCATTGACAAGTGCAATGTATGAATCTGGTCAGATTGCTGGGTTGTACTGAGCAGTACACTGGCCTGGTCTACACAGTGTTCCACGATGAACAGATATCCCCTCAGGGTTTATGGTGTCTAGGCTATTTCTGTGAAGTGGATTGAAAATGTGGTATATCTAACCATTTCAGCTGATCTGGCAATGCCTTTAGTTCCCATTCCTGTGAATGGACCGTCCGTTTCTCACTCCATTAATGTTACAGTGTGCCCAGGCACAGTACATCATGGTGGGGTGGGTAGGGGGGAAAGGTGATGGACAGGTCAAGGAGTTCCCCGGAACGTTCTGTCCCTTACATTCTATAACTGACATTCTACCCCAAAAATTTTATAACTGACATTCCCTGGAACGTTCTTTCCCCAACATTCTATAACTGACATTCCCGGAAAGTTCGATCCCTAAACTTCTATAACTGACATTCCCTGGAAGGTTCTGCCCCAACATCCTATAACTGACATTCCCCGGAACGTTCTGTCCCTGACATTGTTTGTGAACGGCCAGACGTCAGTGAATTGAACAAACGATAAGATGCCAAGGGAAGAGATCCCGTTCCAGGGAGAAGGAGACACTGTCCATAAGGCACCTCAGGCAGTTAAATGGGTGAAAACGTTTTCCCTGTGCTTACATTTCTTCACGACCCAGGATCGACCACAATTTAAAACAAAATACAGAAATTCCCAAACTCCGTTTGTCTTCAGGAAAGTGAGAGAGAATCCTTCAGGGCAGCAACGTTTCCACCCTCCGTATTAGGAACAGGGAACGAGTGACCGGTGTCTGCTCTCTAGTGATCTTTTGTGTGGGAATGTTCCAGAAACCATCTGTCCTTAAGGATGTGTCTCTGTGCGTTTGGGGAGGGAGGGTTTTTGTGGTTTTTGACAAGTTTTTGTCGGTAGTTTAGACACACTGATTAGTTATTCCTGCTCCAATTATTTTAATAAATTCCTGAATACAGGGACACATTTGAAAATCTCACTCGGTCCCCAATAAAACGGGTCCCTTTTCCTCCAGGCTGATGGACAATGGGTTTGTTTTCCTTCCTCACAGTTAACGTAGTGACCATCTACGTCCTGCTTTATAAAGATTGTGGATTGTCTCCATGTGTCAGACGTTACCTGGGGGCCATGGCAGCGGCGGATCTCCTGGTCATTATACTCGACCTGATCCTGAGACACATTCCCATTGTTTATCAGGATCAGTTTTATTTCCTGTGGGACTCCGTCCCCGTGTGTAATATCCACGCCGTCCTGCTTTATGCAGCCACTGACTGCTCTGTCTGGTTCACCGTCACTTTCACCTTTGATCGGTTTGTGGCCATTTGTTGCCAGAAGCTGAAAAGTAAATATTGCAGTGAGAAAACGGCGGCTGTGGTTCTGGGAGCAGTGACTGTGCTGAGCTGTTTAAAGAATATTTCCTGGTATTTTATGCTCACGGCTCGGTACTTGCTGATGAACGACCCCCGGTTTTGTGAAGTAACAGCCGCTGGTATTTTCTCCAGGGTCTGGGTCACAATCGAGTTCCTCCACCACATTCTGACACCGTGTGTCCCATTTCTCCTGATTCTGCTTCTCAATGTTCTCACCGTCAGACACATTTTAGTGACCAGCAGAGCCCGCAGGAGACTCCGTGCTCACACCAATGGGGACGCTCAGTCTGACACTGAATTGAGAAACCGAAAAAAATCCATCATTTTACTGTTTGTGATCTCGGCCAATTTCATCCTGTTATGGTCATTGTTAATGCTGTATTCTATGTGTAGTCGGATGTGGGATATTGTGAATAACCCTGTGTACCTCCCTTGGTTTGTGCAGGAATTGGGCTTCATGCTGCAGCTCCTCAGTTGCTGCACAAACACCGCGATTTATGCCGTGACCCAGACTAAGTTCAGGCAGCAGCTAAAGTATGTGCTGAAATATCCCTTCACCCAAATCCATCCATCAATCAAATTCCCTCATTAATCACACCATCCGGAATTTTCGCTTTTCAGTTCAGTGTTTCAGCGATGGAGCAGCCTGTCGCTATGGTAACAGACTGAGGGTAGCGCTGGTTTGTCCATCCTTATCTAACAGGGGGGGTTACAGGGAAATATATCAATGTTTCTCAGCACTCAGGGGCCAGTGAGAAAAGGCTACATCGCACCGACTGTATCCATCGCTTCCATTTGTAAACAATTAAAATGTTGATTAAAGCGTGCCGAGCAGCAGAGTGACCGATGTTGTTGTGTGTCTTTGTGTTGGAGAAGCTGAGCTGAGAGAGACAGACTCAGCCCCAAGTCCTGGTCCTTAGGGAAGGGGAGGGTACTGAGCTCAGGAACTGGGTTTAACTCCCTCTGTCCTTACGTTCACCTCTGGGTCTCCCACTCTAACTTGGCTCTCAGCAGAATTCACTTTGCTCCCCTTGTTACTCTCCCTCCATATATCCCTCCCACTCTCACACTGCACTGCTATTTCTCTCTCCCTTTCCCATTTACACACTCAATTCCGCTGCCTTGCCTTCCCCAATCTCATCCACTCTCTCTCCATCTTGCGATCATAACCTTCCAATGTTACTGTCTTCCTCGAATCCTTCGGTGATGGGGGAACAGAAGAGGCTTGTTGATCTTCAGGCCGATGTTAGGGAACAGAGCTTGGGACTGCACGTCAGGCCATTGCTCGGGCAACAGTATGGAGCTTGGGCCAAGCGCCATTGCTCGGGGACATAGTGGGAGTGAGAACACGAGTCCTTCTGAGGGGGTGTGGCACCGTAGGCTGTGGCTGAGACTGGTACAACAGGATATCACAAACAGAACACATTGTGTGAGACATACTGTCTGTTACTCAGGGAATAGAATGGGGATGGCGTTAAAGGCTATTTATAGGGCATCAACTGGTTCGGTGTTCACAGGCAGGAGCTCAGTTTATTGTGTGTGAGAAGTGCGATGATGGGAGACTGCGTGGGTGTGTGAGTGTGATGCTGGGGCAGTGTGCGAGGGAGTGAGTCTGATGGTGGCGGAATGTGTGTAGGAGTGAGCATGACAGTGGCGATGGTGAGGGGCAGTGTATGTGATGGTAGTGGCGTGCGTGGCGGTGAGTGTGACCGTGACGGTGACTGTGAGGGTGGTGTGGGGCAGTGTATGAGATGGTGGTGGAGTGTGTGGGGGAGAGCATGACTGTGAGGGTGTTGTGGGGCAGTGTGAGAGATGGTGGTCAGCGTGTGGTTTTGAGGGTGAGATAGGCGTGTTCTGGAGCAGTATATGTGAGGGTGGTGTAGGGCGTGGGTGTGAGCATGAAGGTGGGGTGGCGTGGGACAGTGTGTGTGATGGAGGTGGAGTGTGTGGGGGTGAGCATGACGGTGATGGTAGTGTGGGGCAGTGCGTGAGCTGGTGGTGGAGTGTGTGGGGCTGAACGTGACTGTGAGGGTGGCGTGGGGCAGTGTGTGTGAGGGTGGTAGAGTAAGTGGGGGAGTGTGACGATGGGGTTTATATGGGGCAGTGTGTATGATGGTGGTGGAGTCTGTGGGGGTGAGCATGACGGTGGGTATGGTGTGTGGCAGTGTGTGTGATGATTTTGGAGTACGTGGGGGTGAATGTGACGGTAGGAGTGTTCTGGAGCAGTGTGTAAGATAATGGTGGAAGGTGTGGGGTTAAGCGTGAGGGTGGGTATGGTGTGGGGCAGTGTGTGTGATGCTGGTGGAGTGTGGGGGGATAAGCGTGACGGTGGGGGAGGTGTAGGGCAGTGTGTGTGAAGGTGGTGGAGTGTGTGGTGTTGCGTGTGATGGTGGGGATGGTTTGGAGCAGTGAGTGCAATGGTGGGGGAGTGTGAGGGGTGATCATGACAGTGAGAGTAGTGTGGGGCAGTGTTTGTGAGGGTGGTGGAGTGTGTGAGGATAAGCGTGACGGTGGGGGAGGTGTGGGGCAGTGTGTGTGATGGAAGTGGAGTGTAAGGAGTTGAGGGTGGTGTGGGGCAGTGTGTGTGAGGGTGGTGGAGTGTGTGGATATTAGTGTGACTGTTAGGGTGGTGTGGGGTGAGTGTGTGAGGGTGGTTGAATGTGTGGGGGTGATCGTGACCGTGGGGGTGGTGAGGGGCAGTGAGTGTGATGGTGGTGAGCGTGATGGCGAGGGTGGTGTGGAGCATTGCGTGAGGCTAGTGGAGTATGTGGGGAGAGCGTGACTGTGAGTATGATGTGGGGCTGTGTGTGTGATGATGGTGAAGTGTGTTGGGGTGAGCGTGACAGTGTTGGTGTGGTGAGGCAGTCTGTGTGAGGGTGGTGGACTGTGTGGTGGTGAGCGTGATGGTGGGGTTGGTGTGGGGCAGTGTGTTTGATGGCGGTGGAGTGTGTGGGGGCGAGCGTGACGGTGTGGGGCAGTGTCTGAGAGGGTTGTTGAGTGTGTGGGTATGAGCGTGACTGTGAGGGTGGTGTGGGGAAGTGTGTGTGAGGGTGGTCGAATATTTCGGGGTGAGCGTGACCGTGGGGGTGGTGAAGTCCACTGTGTGTCAGGGTGGTGGAGTGTGTGGATATGAGAGTGACTGTGAGGGTGGTGCGGGACAATGTGCGTGGTGGTGGTGGAATGTGTGGGGGTGAGCGTGAATGTGAGGGTGGTGCGGGGCAGTGTGCGTGAGGGTTGTGGAGTGTGTGGGGGTGAGCGTGACAGTGGGGGCGGTGTGGGGCAGTGTGTGTGATGGTGGTGGAGTGTGTGCGGGTGAGCTTGAAGGTGGGAGTGGTGAGGGACAGTGTGTGTGATGGTGGTCGTGTGAGTGGGGGGTGAGTATGATGTGAGGGTGGTGTGGGGCAGTGTGTGTGATTGTGGTGGAGTGTGTGGGTGAGAGCGTGACGGTGAGGGTGGTGCGGGCCATGTGTGTGGTGGTGGTGGAATGTGTGGGGGTGAGCGTGAAGGTGAGGGTGGTGCGGGGCAGTGTGCGTGAGGGTTGTGGAGTGTGTGGGGGTGAGCGTGACAGTGGGGGCGGTGTGGGGCAGTGTGTGTGATGGTGGTGGAGTGCGTGGGGGTGAGCGTGACAGTGGTGGTAGTGTGGTGCAGTGTGTGGGTGATGGTGGTGGAGTGTGTGAGGTTAGCATGACGGTGGGGGTGGTGTGGGGCACGGTTTGTGATGGTAGTGGATTGTGTGGGGTTAGCGTGTCTGTGAGGGTGGTGTGGAGCAGTGTGTGTGATGGTGGTGGAGTGTAATGGTGGGGATGGGTGGGGTAGTGTGTGGGATGGTGGTGGAGTGTGTGGGATTGGGCGTGACGGAGGGGGCGGTGTAGGGCACGGTGTGTGATGGTGGTAGAGTGTGTGGGGGTGAGCGTAACGATGGGGGTGGTGTAGGTGTGAGTCTGAGGGGGTCAAGTTGACGGTGATGGAGTGAGTGTGAGGGGGTCAGGGGGACCGTGATGGAGTGAGTGGCGGGGGGTCAAGCTGTTGGTGATGGAATGAGTGTGAGGGAGTCAGGGTGGTGGAGATGGAGTGAGTGTGAGGGGGTAAGTGTGACAGTGTTGGAGTGAGTGTGAGGGGGTCAGTGTGGCGGAGATGTAATGAGAGTGACTGGGTCAGGGTGACGGAGACAGAGTGAGTGTGAGGGGTTCAGTATGACGGTGATGGAGTGAGTGTGAGGTGTACAGGGTGACAGTGATGGAGTGAGTGTGAGGGGTTCAGGGTGACGGTGATGGAGTAAGCATGAGGATGTCAGGGTGTCAGAGATAGAGTGAGTGTAATGGGTCAGGATGACAGTGATTGAGCGAGTGTGAGGGGTCAGGATGATGGTGATGGAGTGAGTGTGAGGGGGTCAGGGGTGACGGTGATGGAGTGAGTGTGAGGGGGTCAGGGTGTCGGAGATGGAGTGAGTGTGAGGTGCACAGGGTGATGGTGATGGAGTGATTGAGGGGTTCAGGGTGAGTGTCATGGAGTGAATCTGAGGGGTTCAGGGTGACGGTGATAGAGCGAGTGAGAGTGGCACAGGGTGAGGGTGATTGTGTGAGGGGTTCAGTGCGACGCTGATGGAGTGAGTGTGAGCGGGTCAGAAAGACAGTGATGGAGTGAGTGTGAGCGGGTCAGGTTGACAGTGATGGAGTGAGTGGGAGGGGGTCAGTGTGACGGTGACGGATTGAGTGTGAGGGGTCAGTGTTCCGGTGATGGAGTGAGTGTGACAGAATCAGGGTGACAGTGATGGAGTGAGTGTGAGAAGGTCATGATGAAGGTGATGGAGTGAGTGTGAGGGGGTCAGGATAACGGTGATGGAGTGAGTGTGAGAGGGTCAGAGTGACTGTGATGGAGTGAGTGTGAGAGGGTGAGGGTGATGGTGATGGAGTGAGCGTGAGGGTGTCAGTGTGTTGGAGATGGAGTGAGTGTGAAAGGCTCAGTGTGACTGTGATGGAGTGAGTACGAGAGGGTCAGAGTAACTATGATGGAGTGAGTGTGAGAGGGTTAGGGTGATGGTGATGGAGTGAGCGTGAGCGTGTCAGGGTGTCAGAGATGGAGTGAGTGTGAGAGGCTCAGCATGACGGTGATGGAGTGAGTGTGAGGGGGTCAGTGTGACTGTGATGGAGTGAGTGTGAGTGGTTCAGTGTGATGCTGATAGAGTGAGTGTGAGAGGTTCAGGGTGAGTGTCATGGAGTAATTGTGAAGTGGTCAGGGTGACGATGATGGAGTGAATGTGAGGTGGTCAGGGTGACGCTGTTGGAGTGAGTGTGAGGGGGTCATGGTGACGTTGACGGGTGAGTGTGAGGGGGCAGTGAGATGGCGATGGAGTTGCAGTGAGTGTCAGCGGGTCAGGGCCCCATTGATGGAGTGAGTGTGCGGGGGTCAGGGTGACTGCGATGGAGTACATGTGAGGGGGTCAGGGTGATGGTGGTGAAGTGAGTGTGAGGGTTCAGAGCGACAGTGAGGAAGTTAGCGTGAGGTGTAAGGGTGAGGGTGATGGAGTGAGTGTGGGAGGATCATGGTGATGGTGCTGGAGTGAGGATGAGGCCGTCACGGTGAAGGTGATGGTGTGAGTGTGAGGGGGCCAGGGTAACCGTGATGGAATGAGAGTGAGGGGGTCATGGTGACCGTGATGAAGTGAGTGTGAGAGGATCAGGGTGATTGTGATGAAGTGAGAGTGAGGGGGTCAGTGTGACGGTGATGGAGTGAGTGTGAGGGTGTCAGTGTGACATTGGTGGAGTGAGTGTGAGAGGGTCAGTATGATGGTGATGCACTGAGTGTGAGAGTGTCAGGGTGACTGTGATGAAGTGGGTGTGATGGGGTCAGTGTGACAGAGATGGAGTGAGAGTGAATGGGTCAGGGAGACGGTGATGGTGTGAGTGTGAGTGGGCCAGGGTGACATCGATGGAGTGAGTGTGAGGGCGTCAGTGTGACGGAAATGGAATGAGTGTGACAGAATCAGGGTTTTGGTGATGGAGTGATTGTGAGGGGGTCAGGATAACGGTGATGGAGTGAGTGTGAGAGGGTCAGGTTGACAGCGATGGAGTGAGTGTGAGTGCGTCTGAGTGAGCATGATGGAGTGAGTCTGAGGGGGAAAGGATGACGGTGATGGAGGAAGTGTGAGGGGTTCAGGGTGATGGAGACGGAGTGACGGATCATGATGCCAGTGATGGTGTGAGTGTGAGGGTTTCAGGGAAAGGTGATGGAGTGAGTGTGAGGGGGTCAGGATGACGTTGGTGGAGTGAGTGTGAGGGGGTCAGGGTGATAGTGATGGAGTGAGTTTGAGAGGGTCAGGGTCATGGTGGTGGAGTGAGTGTGAGTGGGTCAGGCTAACTGTGATGGATTACGTGTGAAGGGGTCAGGGTGACGGTGAAGGAGTGAGTGTGAGGGGGTCAGGGTGACTGTGATGGAGTGCGTGAGAGGTTCAGGTTGACAGTGATGGAGTGAGAGTGGGGGTTCAGTGTGATGGAATGGAGTGAGAGTGAGGGGGTCAGGATGACGTTGATGGAGTGAGTGTGAGGGTGTCTGGGTGACGGTGATGGAGTGAGTGTGAGGGGCTCATAGAGACTGTGACTGGGTGAGTGTGAGGGGTCGGTGTGACGGTGAAGTAGTGAGTCAGAATCGGTCAGGGTGAGAGCGATGGAGTGAATGCGAGGGGGTCAGGTTGACGGTGATGGAGTGAGTGTGTGGTGGTCATGGTGATGGTGATGGAGTGAGAATGAGGCGGTCATGGTGAGGGTGATGGTGTGAGTGTGAGGGGGCCAGGGTGACACTGATTGAGTGAGTGTGAGGGCGTCAGTGTGACGGTGATGGAGTGAGTGTGAGGGGGTCAAAGTGACGGTGATTGAATGAGTGTGATAGAATCAGGGTGACGGTTATGGAGTGAGTGTGAGGGGGTCAGGGCGACGGTGATGGAGTGAGTGTGAGTGCGTCAGAGTGAGCATGGTGGAGTGAGTATGAGCGGGAAAGGGTGACGGTGTTGGAGTGAGTTTGTGAGGGTCAGGGTCACGATGGTGGAGTGAGTGTGGGGGTCAGGCTAACTGTGATTGCTTGTGTGTGAGGGGGTCAGGGTGACGGTGATGGAGTGAGTGTGAGGGGGGTCAGGGTGAAGGTGATGGAGTGAGAGTGAGGGGCTCAATGTGACGGAATGGAGTGAGAGTGAGGGGGTCAGGATGATGGTGATGGAGTGAGTGTGAGGGGGTCAGGGTGATGGTGATGGAGTGAGTGTGAGGGGGCCATAGAGACTATGACTGGGTGAGTGTGAGGGGGTCGGTGTGATGGTGAAGTAGTGAGTGAGAGGTGGTCAGGGTGAGGGCGTTGGAGTGAGTGTGAGGGGGTCAGGTTGACAGTGATGGAGTGAGTGTGAGCGGATCATGGTGATGGTGATGGTGATGGTGATGGGGTGAGGATGAGGCTGTCATGGTGAGGGTGATGCTGTGAGCGTGAGTGGGCCAGGGTGACACTGATGGAGTGAGTGTGAGGGCATCAGTGTGACGGTGATGGAGTGAGTGTGAGGGGATCAAGGCGATGATGATGGAGTGAGTGTGAGCGGGTCAGCTTGACAGCGATGGAGTGAGTGTGAGTGCGTCAGAGTGAGCATGATGGAGCAAATGTGAGGGGGCAGGGTGACGGTGATGGAGTAGGTGTGTGGGGGTCAGGGCGACGGTGATGGAGTGAGTGTGAGGGTGTCACGGTGACCGTGATGACGTGGGTGTGAGGTGATTAGTGTGACGGCAGTGGAGTGAGTGTGAGAGGGTCAGGGTGATGGTGATGGAGTGAGTGTTAAAGGGTCAGGGTGATGGTGATGGTGTGAGTGCGTCAGGGTGACAGTGATGGAGTGAGAGTGATGGGGTTTGTGTGATGGGAATGGAGTCAGTGGGAGAGGATCAGGGTGACGGTAATGCAGTCAGTGTAAGGAGGTTAGGGTGACGGTGATGGATAGAGTGTGAGGTGATCATGGTGATTGTGATGGTGTGAGTGTGAAGGGGTCAGGATAAGGGTGATGGAGTGAGTGTGAGGGAGTCAGGGAGACTGTGATGGAGTGATTGTGATGGTGGCATGGTGAGGATGATCGAGTGACTGTGAGGCGTCAAGGTGACAGTGATGGAGTGAGTGTGAGGGGGTCAGGGGTTGACAGAGTGAGTGTGAGCCGGCCAAGGTGACAGCGATGGAGTGAGTGTGAGGGGCTCAGGGTGATGGTGATAGAGTGAGTATGAGGTGGTCAGGGTGAGCGTGATGGAGTGAGTGTGAGGGGGGTCAAAGTGACGGTGATGGAGTGTGTGAGTGAGGGTTAGGATGACGGTGATTGAGTGAGTGTGAGGATGTCAGCGAGACTCTGATGGAATGAGTTTGATGTGGTCAGGGTGACAGTGATGGAGTGAGTGTGATGGGGTCTGGGTGAGGGGGTGGACGGAGTGTGAGTGGGTCAGTGTGACGGTGATAGATTGAGTGTGAGGCAGTCAGTGTGAGTGTGATGGAGGGAGTGTGAGGGGTCATGGTGAGTGTGAGGGAGTGAGTGTGAGGTGCCCAGGGTGAGGGTGATGGAGCGAGTGTGAGGGGTTCAGAGTGACGTTGGTGGAGTGAGTGTGAGGGGGTCAGTGTGACTGGTGGAGTAACTGTGTGGGGATCATGGTGACCGTGGTGGAGTGAGTGTGAGGCGGTCAAGGTGACAGTGATAGATTGAGTATGAGGTGGCCAGGGTGAGGGTGAGGGAGTGAGTGTGTGGTGGCAAGTGTGAGGGTGAGGGAGAGAGTGTGAGGGGGTTAGGTGATGGTGATGGAGTGGGTGTGAGAGGGTCAGTGTGACGGTGATAGAGTGAGTGTGAGGGCCTCTGGGTGATGGTGACTGTGTCAGTGTGAGGGGGTCAGGATGACGCTGATGGAGTGAGTGTGAGGGGGTCAGGGTGAAGGTTAACGGAGTGAGTGTGAGTGGGTAAGGGTGACAGTGATGGAGTGAGTGTTAGAGAGTCAGGATGACGGTGATGGAGTGTTTGTGAAAGGGTTTCGGTGACTGTGATGGAGTGAGTATGAGGGGGTCAGGGTAGAGGTAATGGAGTGGGCGTGAGGGCGTCGGGGCAACGTTGATGGAGGAAGCGTGAGAGGGCCAGTGTTACGGTGATCGAATGAGTGTGACGGGGTCAGGGTGATGGTGATGGAGTGAGCGCGAGTCGATCATGGTGACGGTGATGGAGTGAGTGTGAGGAAGTCAGTGTGACGGTGATGAAGTGAGTGTGAGCGTATTAGTGTGACAGTGATAGAGTGAGTATGAGGTGGCCAGGGTGTGGGTGAGGGAGTGATTGTGAGGTGGCCAGTGTGAGGGTGATGGAGCGAGTGTGACGGGTCAGGGTGATAGTGATGGTGAGAGTGTGAAGGGGTCAGTGTGACTGTTGGAGTGAGTGTGAGTGGATCATAGTGACCGTGGTGGAGTGAGTGTGAGGGGGTCAGGGTGACAGTGATAGAGTGAGTATGAAGTGGCGAGGGTGAGGGTGTGGGAGTGAGTGTGAGGTGGCAAGTGTGAGGGTGATGGAGAGAGTGTTTGGGGGTTAGGGTGACAGTGATGGAATGAGTGTGAGAGGGTCAGTGTGACGGTGATAGAGAGAGTGTGAGGGGCTCTGGGTGATGGTGATTGTGTCAGTGTGAGGGGGTCAGTGGGACTCTCTCACACACCCTAGGACTCCCTTACACACCCTGGGACACCGGGACCCTCGCCCACACACTCTGGGATTCTCTTACAGACTCCTGGACAATCTGGGATTCTCTCACACATACTATGGAATTCTCTCTCACACCCTGGAGTTCTTTCTCACACACCCTGGGACACTCTGGGATTCTCTCAAACACACTCTGCGATTCCGTTACACATTCTGTGGCTCTCTCACACACACTGGGACTCTCGTGGATTCTGTCACACACTGGGATTCCCTGACACATTCTGGGATTCTCTCACACACTCTGGGATTTCCTCACACACCCTGGGACTCCGTGGGATTCCCTCTCACACACTCTGGGATTCCCTCTGGCACATCCTAGGACTCTCTCACTCTCTGGTACATCCTGGGACTCTCTCACACACACCCTGGGATTCTGTTACATACTCTCGAACAAGATCAACTAGGAGGGGCGGCAATTGGCTGTGAAAAGATCGAGGGAGGGTAAGAGGCCAGTACAGGGTGTCCTCTGGGACACTCTGGGATTCCCTTACACTCTCTGGCACACTCTGGGACATTCTGTGATTCTCTATTACACTCGGGGATTCTCTCTTACAATAGGGGATTCCCTTACACACCATGGGACTCTGGAACTCTCTCACTCACTCTGGGACTCTCCCTCACTCACTGTGGGATTCCATTTCACACTCTGGGATTCCCTTACACAATCTGGGACACTGGGGCCATCTCACAAACACTCTGGGATTTCCTTACACACTCTGGGATTCTCTCTCACATTCTAGGAATCCCCAACAAACTCTGGGACACTGTGGCATTCCCTTTCACAATCTGGGACACTGGGACCCTCGCCCACGCACTCAGTGATTCCCTTACGCAATCTGGGACTCTCACTCTCTCACACTCTCACACACACTCTGGGACACTGGGACCTTCTCCCACACACTCTGGGACCATCTCCCACACACTCTGGGATTCCCTCACACACTCTGGGACACTCTGCTTCCCTTAAAAACTCTGGGACCCTCTCCCACACACTCTGGAATTCTCTCACACACTCTGGGACAATCTGATTCCCTTCAACACTCTGGGACTCGCAAACACATTCTAGGACACTCTCACACACTCCGGGATACCCATACATACTCTGGGACAGTGGGGCCCTCTCTCACACACTCTGGGTACACACTCTGGGATTCCCTCACACACTCTGGGACACTCTGGGATGCTTTCTCGCGTGCGCTCGCACCCCTGGGATGCCCTGTCGCCTGCGCGCGCCCCCAACCCCGAGTCACTCTCTCTCACGTATGAAACCGCGCCCCCACCACCAGCGACGCTGTCACGCGCAAACCACCCCCCCACCCCAGACGCTCTATCGCGGACACACACTCTTGGACAATCTGTGATTCTCTCTTACACTTGGGGATTCCCTTACACACCATGGGACTCTCTCACACAATCTTGGACTCCCTGGCACCCTACCTGTCTCACTCTGGGGACTCCCTCACACACTCTGAGGGTTCTTTGAGGCACTCCGGGATTAGTGGCAAAGGTGTTGTGGCAACGGGTTTGGGGGCAAAGGGGTTGGACGGGGTTGGGGAACAGTGTTGTACGGGGTTGGGGGAACGGCGTTACATGGAGTTGGGGGAAACGGTGTCGGTCGGGGTGGGGGGAATGGCGATGCACGGGGTTGGGGAGACGGTGTTGCACAGTGTTGTGGGGGATCGGCGTTACTCGGGGTTGGGGGGACGAGGTTGGGGGAACAGCGTTGCACGGGGTTGGTTCGACGGGGTTGGGGGAATGGCGTTGAACGGGGTTGGGGGAACGGTGTCAGTCGGGGTGGGGGGGACGGTTTCGTATGGGGTTGATGGGAGCGGGTTTGGACGGTGTTGGCGTGGGTGAGGGGATGGTGAGGGGACGGGAGCCCCCTGTAAATAGAGGTACATTCCCCCCAACGCCTCGAAGACCACTGTAAGCACTGACATATTTTCCCACCCAACCCCCTCGGAGCCACTGGCAAACACTGACACATTCCCCCAACCCCCCTCTCAAGGACCCCTGTAAACACTGACACTTTCCCCCACCACCTCTCGGAGCCCCCTGTAAACACTGAATCTTTCCTCTGGTGTATTAATCCGTTTCTGAAAGTTTGTATAAACATCCCCACAACCACGCTAAATCAGCTTCTCTCAAGCTCTCACTCACAATGAAAGCTATAGCCCCCTCTGCAATTGGGTGAAATAGAACAATCCAAATGATACACTTCCATTTCCAACATCAAAGCAGTGACTACTCTTCAAGCTGACAATCTGGGCCTCCAGTTAATCTCTCTGTACTAGCAATTAACTGAGTAAATATTAAAGAAATATCCGTTCTGATCCTGACAGACAACTTTTCAGGGACTCCCCTGAGGGAAAATGTGGATATTGGGTATCTCTTAGAATGTCCCATCTGTTGGAACGGTTTCTCCATCAAGATCCTCTGATTCAGAGTCCAGAAGCCGGGGTGTGTGGAAGGACAGGACTGTGTGAGCTACTGTATACCACATCTGACTGTGTCAGTCACAAAAATAAATCTCTCGGTTTGAGTCCTGTCATGGTCAGTGAGGATCAGTAATGGACGCCTGATTCCCTGTCTGGGAGAAAATCTTCCTGTTTTGCAAGATCAACATTTTAAATTGAATATTCCCATGTATCAGAACTGCCTACAGAGTCAGCGATGAACAACGGACCCTAATTTACACCCAGATATTAATGAGACCCAGAAAGAGTCCTTGCTGTTTCAATAGCGCAATCACAGTGTCACAGCCAAGCAAATGAAGGAACTGTTTCTCCAAATAAAACACTTCAACCACACGGACAGAACGATACCATTCAGCCCCAGGAGTCTGACCACAGCTTAATAACATTCTTTGTTCTGCTTAAAAGTTACATCAAATGCAAAACTTTAACTCTGCTTCTCTCTCTCTACAGTTACGTCCAATGTGTTTCAAATTTCCAGCAGCCACAGCATTTGTGTTCATTTTAGTAACATCATCGTTAACTTTTCAGAACTCACCCAGTTTCTGCAACATCTTTTGATCCACATCGTATCGCAAACATTGCAAATTATTCTCTAGAATGTAGTCAGTGATTCCGATCTTGAAGTGGAAATGATCACAGATTCCCAGGTGTTTGAGTGAAGTAATTTCTCCTTATCTCAGTCACTCAGTCTGCTCTCCAGTCCTGAGACTGTGACCCATTGTAGATTCCTACCAGCAGAGACAGCTGCCAACATCAACTCTGCCAATCCCTTTGATAATAATATCCTGTTCAATGAAAACACTTCTTATTCACATGCAGTACGCACCCACTTCGTCCCACTTTGTAAACAACCTCCTGTCCCGGGAATGAGTCAGTGCCCTTCTGTTACAAATATTCTGATCGCAGCATGTGCTTCCTTCAGGGAAGAAAACAAATTTGGACCCATTTGTGTCCATCTGTCTGCCTGAGGTTCCAATAAGTGCATTGATGGGAATCACATTGGAAAACCAAACCCCTTTCCAGATGTGTAAATCACTTCGTGCAGAATTTACAGACAAAGGAAATCTGCGTTATCGGGATCATAATCTTATGAGTGACAGTGTATTGCACACAGCAACATGATCCTCTCACAAACACAAGCCATTATTTTATGTTGAAATTGAAATATTACGCCAAAAAGGTCATGTAAACAATCTGCTGTTTGTCACTTTAATAAATGAACTTGCTGATAAGATAATGCTCAAAGTGTTCGAAAGTTGAAGGTGTGTGTGAGAGAGAGAGAAAGAGAGAGAAAACGATCTTCTGAACTGAGAGCTTACAACTACCTGTGTACCGTATATGACTGGCCAGCAATCCCAGAATGTACTGGGAAAGCAAATAAATGTAACATTTGGCAGTGAAATATAGACCTGAGTTGGTTGCTGTTTTGACAATAATTCAAATTTAATCTATCAGTTTAAATTATACCCCAATATTCCAAAACATTATCGGGTTTGAATTTATTATTTTGCCAGCAACAAGCCAATGAGATGATCTAACGGGGGCAATTAAAGTGCAGACATTTTAAAAACTTGTCAGAGTGTAACTGCTGTCTGGGAGAGTTAACATCTTGTTCGCCAATAATTTAGGAAAATCTCTGAATCAAAGGCTACCTTTTCATATGAAACATACTCAGAGTAAAAGAAGACAACGACGACCAAGGGAGATCTTCCACCAGAAGCAGAAAGACACAAAAGACATGAGTCACTGTGTGGGTTTGAAATTAAATTGATGTAATTTTAATAAGTGTCTTATTGAAATAACGTATAGTTATCGAGCTGCAGGCAGATAATAAGCAGAGAAGAGAAAGGGAGAGCTTAGATTTATGAATAATTGTTTAATATTCACATTTCGAGTTAAAAATAAATTGATGCTATTTCCTTTTAATCGTGGAATTTGTGAGTTTTCTGTCACTGAGACTTTAACAGATTATGAGGTGAGGTGAACTTTTCTGGGTGTTTGGTTTAATTAACAGAAGGGTTCACCGTCATGTTGTAACAAAAGAAACACAACAAAGAACAGTACAGCACAAGAACGGGCCCTTCAGCCCATAATGTTGTGCTGAATGTGACACCAAATTAAACGTATCCTTTCTGCCTATTTTTGTTCCATATCCTTGCATATTCTCATGCTTACACAAAAACCCCGTAAACATCCCTCTCATATCTGCCTCCTCCACCATCCCTGGCAGCATGTTCCACATTCCTACCATTCTCTGTAGAAAACATATTACCCCTCACATCTCGTTTGAGCTCTCCCCTTCTCACCTTAAATGCACATACTCTAGTAAATATATTTCAACTCTGGGTAAAACATTTTGACCGACAACCCTGTGCATCCCGTGACGCTGCGCTGACTGTTCCTAATTAGGTCATTCTTTGCCAAATGCGCATAAATCCTATCCGTAAGAATTCTGTCCAAAGCTTCCCAACCACTGAGGTGAGACTCACCGGGCTATAATTTCCTGAATTGCCCCTATTTCCCTTCTTGAAGAGAGGAACTCCATAAGCTGCTCACCAGTACTCTGAGATCTTTCCAGTGGCTAGCAAGGATTCAAAAATCTTGGCAAGACTCCAAAAATCTCCTGTCTTCCCTTTCTCAATAACCAGGGGTAGCTCCCAACGGGCCCTCGGGATTAATCCACTTAAATTCTCTTCAAGAAATCTCACGCTTCTTTCTGGAACTCAAAAAGGCCCAAGCACATTAGCATGCTCCACACAAATCTCATTATCCTCTATATCGTTTTCCTGGTGAATGCCGATGCAAAGTGATTATTTAGGATCTCGTCCACTTCCACTGACTTCCAACACGAGTTCCTTCCTTTAGACTTGACTGGCCCGACCTTCTTCCGAGTTATGTGGAAGCTGTGGAAAGGGTTCAGAGGGGATTAACTGGGATATTGCTTGGAATGAAATGAAGGTCTTACAAGGGAAAGCTGAGGGAATGGAGGCTTTTTTTTAAAGAAGTAGGTCGAGAGGTGATTTAATTGCCTGCAACAGTAGTAGAATCGCCGACGCAAAGGGCATTTAAATGGGACATTGAACATACATATGGGTAATATTGGAAGGGTGCAGGTTAGATAGGCATTAGATTATTTTCAGAGGTCGGTGCAACATTGAGGTCCAAAAGGGCTGTACTGAACTGTAACGATCCACGTTCATACCATCTTGTGGGTAATTATCTGCAGAACGATTTGGGATTCACTTATACCCTACTTGCAAAGGGCATCCCCCTCCTTGCTCTGCTCATTCCCTGTTCAGGTTCCTTCCAGCTTTTGTTTTTATACATTCATCACATGCCATGTCCAATTCTAGCTACCAAACCTTGCATAGGCTTGTTTTTATCCCCTTTTGACTAAATTCCCAGCCTCCCTTGTTATCCAAGGGGCCCTTACATTCCCAGCCTTATACCTCCTCCTTCCTGGAATGTGCTGGTCGTGAACTCCAATCACTAACTCCCACGTGCCCAGTGTCGCATTGTCTGATGACAGCTCCGCCCAATAAACTCTCCCTCGCTCCTGCCTAATACTGATATAATTTGGATCCCACAATTCAGAAACATCCCATTTATTCGTAGCTGCCTTAAAAATAACTTAAGTTGTGATCACTGTTTCCAAATTGGTCTCCTACTGAAAGGCCAGGCTAATTCAGCAATATAAAGTCCACTATGGCCCCTCCCCCTCCTTTACATTACCATTTAAAGAAACCCTCTTGGATACACATAATAAACTCTGCACCGTCTCAGCCTCTTGCTCTAAAGTAGTGCCAGCAAATGGTGGGGAAGTAAAAGACACTTTGAGAACTCTGTTGTTATTGCCTCTTTCCAGAATCTGCCGTGATATTTGCACCTCGCGGTTTCGTTGGCAGATTGATGGTCCTATAGTATCATCCCATCAACTGCATCCTTCTTACCCATGTTGCCTCAGGGGACGAGCCCCTCCAGTATGTCCTGAGTGCAGACGTAACATTCACCCGATTGGTAATGCAACTCCTCCACCTCTTTTACCATCCTCTCCATCTCACCTGAAACAATGAAACCTGGAATATTGAGAAGCCAGTCCTGTCCTTCTCTGAACTAAATCTCTGAATGGCCACAATATCGGATCTGAGCTTAACTACCTTCGCTGTGTTGCGCCTTGTGTTGAAATTAACACAATCAGCCCATTCGTACTATGGTGTTCATTTCCCTGTCTTTCCTTTCTGATTGACTCGTACACATCTTACGACCTTTCCTCCCTCTCACGTGCTGCACTGCTGCTGTGATTCCCAGGACCTTGCCATTGTAGGTTATACCCTTCCCTTGTAGCATGAGCGAGCCTCCCTGTGAGGATATCAGTTCAGGTCACCTCTGCTCCAGAAGAGATCCCAATGATTCAAGATCCTGAAACTCTCCCCTATAATAGCTCTTCAGCCATGCATTCATCTCTGCTATCTTTCAATTCCTTGTCTCACAAGCACATGGGACTGGTGGTAACTCAGTGATTACTACCCTCAAGGTCCTGCTTTTCATTCGTTCCCTACTTCCTGTGCTTACTCCTTAGGATCTCATCCCTCTTTCTATCCGTGTCGTTGGTAGCAATGTGCACCATGACCTCATGGCCTCCCGTTCACCCAATTCAGAATTTCAAGCAAATGCTCAGAGATGTCCTTGACCCAGGCACCAGCGATACAACACAGTGGCACAGTGGTTAGCACTGCTGCCTCACAGCGCCAGAGACCCAGGTTCAATTCCTGCCTCAGGCGACTGAATGTGTGGAGTTTGCACGTTCTCCCCGTGTCTGCGTGGGTTTCCTCCGGGTGCTCCGGTTTCCTCCCACAGTCCAAAGATGTGCAGGTCAGGTAAATTAGCCTTGCTAATTTGCCCGTAGTGTTAGGTAAGGGGGGTAAATGTAAGGGTGGGTTGCGCTTTGGCGGGGCGGTGTGGACTTGTTGGGCCGAAGGGCCTGTTTCCACACTGTAAGTAATCTAATCTTATCTAACCTAAAACAAAATACCCCATCCTGGAGTCTCGGACGCAGCCACAGTTACACCTGACTATGCCCCAACTAGTGGCTCTCCTCCCATTTTCACTCCCTTGGATTTTGCCCGACCTTTTTGTACAGAAGAGTCAGTTATAGAGTCATAGCTTCCAACAACAAAGAGAGAGGCCCTTGGGGCCACATTGATCCCTGGCAACAATTATGCCCATCCATGGCAAACCCATTTCCCTGCCCATGCCCCATATCCTTCTAATCATTTCTTATCCATGTATTTGTCCAATTGCCTTTTAAATGTTTTTATTGTACCTGCCTCAGCCACTTCCACTGACAGCTCATTCCGTATGAGAATCAGCACCTGTGTAAAAACGTTGTTGCTAACGTTCCCTTTTATTCTTTCCCCTCTAAACTTAAACTGCTGCCCTCTCGTCCTCAATTCTTCAACCCTGGGAAAAAGACTGAATGTATTCACCCTATCCATGCCTCTCATGATCATATACATTTCTATAAGATCTCCCTTATGTCCCGTGTGCTCTGAAGAAAAATCTCCCAGCTTGTCCAAACTCTCCCCATAAATCAGGCCATTAAGTTGTCGTGCTATACCGCTGTTCTACCCCCTCTGAGAAGCTATCCCCAACAATAAACCAGCTCTCTCTCTCCTTAAACATCCCGCATCCAACCCATCTTTGTCCCCTGTACGATCCTTAGTGTCCTGCTGTTGCTCCAACCCAACCACGTAGACACCCACCTTCCTGATGGAACCTGGATGCTTGGACAGGACAAGATCATTGGTGTTTTTAAATGTAATGAATGGAATTCTGCAATTACATTTGGACTGAATGTAACGCAGAGCAGCGTCAAATGGATGACGTACGTGGCTTGCTGTAAGGATACTGACAGGACAATCTGAGGTGATCATGAGTATATGGTGGTAGAATGTGGGAGACAAGCTGGGACTGTATTGGAGTCGTCATGGTGAGAGGGAACAAATGCTGGATGGAGGGTTTGAGCAGCTGACGGCCTGACACTGAGGTGAGCCATCGGAAAAGGAGCAAGTGACCACCATCTAAGAGGACAGAGAAACTGATCCATCAGCCTGAAACTGACTGACCACGTGGCTGTCAGTGACTCCAACACAAGCGAATGGAAACATTGCTCAGAGCCTGTTTCTGTAACATTCAACACAACCTGGAAATGGAAAGTGAATAATTAGCTGAAAACAAGGCCACTGCTCTGTTAGAGTCAAAATCATTCAATGTTCAGTCACTGAATATTCTAATCTGCAGAAAGGAATCTCCCAGATCACAGCAGAAAGAGAAAACATGCTTGGCAGAGACATAATGAAGCCACCGCCTGCATCAAAACAGCTCAGAACAAAGAGGCTGAATTCTCAACCAACTGACAAGCAATACAGATACTTTTAGATTTCCAGATCGAGTTCAGAATTATTCAGGAAACAGACTTACCAGATACACTGGTCGGTGGTGTGGGCCAGAAATCCATAAAATAGCTTGTGATGTGCCGTTTTTTCGTTGAGAAATGATTCTTTGTTTTCGATAAGAAGAGCAGATGCATAGTTCACTGATCACTAGATTTACAAACAAAGGAAACCTGATCAAGGACTCACAGGTCAATTACACTGTTAGTGACAGTCTATCGCACACAACAACAGCCTGTTAAACAGAGAACAGAACAGATTCTAGTTTAACAGAGACACTCTCACAATGAACATCTGCTGCTTTAATAAAAATGTGACCTGTTTGAAGAAAAGGAACACATCACCAATACAGAGAGACTTTTAAACTGCCCAATGTAACTGTGGAGTTTTTTACCAATTCAGTGATGACTGTTTCTATGTATTTTTAAGCTATTTTGAGCAGGGTATGTATCGTGGGTCGGTGTGGACTGGCTGAACTCAGGGCCTTTTTCCACACTGGAGGGATATTATTCAATACAATTGTCAACCTGTGCCACAGCAGGATGGGTAAGGCCCGAGGGGACTCTGTACTGGGCAGGGGTTGTGTTCCACAGCAGAATGGGTAAGGCCCGAGGGGAGTCTATACCGGGGAGGGTTTGTGTGCCACAGCAGGATGGGTAAGGCCCGAGAAGAGTCTGTACCGTGAGTGGTTGTGTCCCACAGCAGGTTGGGTAAGGCCCGAGAGAACTCTTAACCAGGGGAGGGGCTGTGTCCCACTGCAGGATGGGGATGGCCCAAGGGGACTCTGTACCGGGCAGGGGTTGTGACAGCAGGATGGGTAGGCCCGAGAGGAGTCTGTACCGTGAGTGGTTGTGCCCCACAGCAGGATGGGTAAGGCCCGAGGGGACTCTTTACCGGGCAGTGATTGTGCCCCACAGCAGGTTGGTTAAGGCCCGAGAGAACTCTGAACCGGGGAGGGGTTGTGTCCCACAGCAGGATGGGTAAGGCCCGAGGGGACTCTGTACCGGGCAGTGATTGTGTCCCACAGCAGTTTGGGTAAGGCCCGAGAGGACTCTGAACCAGGGGAGGGGTTGTGCCCCACAGCGGCATGGGTAAGGCCCGAGTGGACTCTGTAACGGGCAGGGGTTGTGTCCCACAGCAGGATGGGTAAGGCCCGAGGGGAGTCTGTACCGGGGAGGGTTTGTGTCCCACAGCAGGATGGGTAAGGCCCGAGTGGACTCTGTAACGGGCAGGGGTTGTGTCCCACAGCAGGATGGTTAAGGCCCGAGGGGAGTCTGTACCGGGGAGGGTTTGTGTCCCACAGCAGGATGGGTAAGGCCCGAGGGGAGTCTGTACCAGGTCGGGGTTTTGTCCAACAGCAGGATGGGTAAGGCCCCAGGGGAATCTGTAACAGGTAGGGGTTGTATCCCACAACAGGATGGGTAAGGCCCAAGGGGAGTCTGTACCAGGTCGGGGTTTTGTCCAACAGCAGGATGGGTAAGGACCGAGGGGAATCTGTAACAGGTAGGGGTTGTATCCCACAACAGGATGGGTAAGGCCCGAGGGGAGTCTGTACCGGGCAGGGGTTGTGTGCAACAGCAGGATGGGTAAGGCCCGAGGGGAATCTGTAACAGGTAGGGGTTGTATCCCACAACAGGATGGGTAAGGCCCGAGGGGAGTCTGTACCGTGCAGAGGTTGTGTCCAACAGCAGGATGGAGAAGGCTCAATGGGAGTCTGCACCACGAGGGGCTGTGTCCCACAGCAGGATGGGGAAGGCCCGAGCGGACTCTGTACCGGCAGGGGCTGTGTCCCACAGCAGGATGGGTAAGGTCCGAGGGGAGTCTGTACCGGGGAGAGGTTGTGTCCCTCATTAGGATGGATCAGGCCCAAGGGGTGTCTGAACCGGGGAGGGATTGTGTCCCACAAAAGGATGAGTAAGACCCGAGGGGACTCTGAACCCATGTGGTTGTGTCTCTCAGCAGGATGGGTAAGGCCCGAAGGGCCTCTGTACCGGGGAGGGTCTGTGTCCCACAGCAGGATCGGTAAGTCCTGAGGTGAGTTGTACCGTAAAGCGTTGTGTCCCAAGCAGGATGGGTAAGACTCAACGGTAGACTGTACCAGGGAGGAATTGTGTCCCACAGCCAGACGGTTAAAGCTCAAGGGGAGTCTGTACAGGGGAGGTGTTGTGCCTCACAGCAGGAAGGGTGAGGCCCGTGGGTACTCTGTACCAGGGAGGGGTTGTGTCTCACAGCAGGATGAGTAAGGCCCGAGAGGAGTCTGTTCCTGGGTGGGGTTGTGTCCCACAGCAGGATGGGGAAGGCCCGAGGGGAGTCTGTATCGGGGATGGGTCATGTCCCACTGCAGGATGGTTAAGGCCAGAGGGTAATCTGTACCGGGGAGGGTATGCGTCCAAAGTAGGATGGGTAAGGCTCAAGGGTAAACCATATCGGGGAGGAGTTCAGTCCCACAGCAGGATGTGTAAGACCTGAGGACCGTCTGTACTGGGGATGGAATGTGTTGTACAGCAGGATGGGTAAGGCCAGAGGGAAAACTGTACCCAAGTGTGGTTGTGTCCAACAGCAGGGTGGGCAAGGCTCAAGATTAGACTTTACCAGGCAGGAGTTCAGTCCCACAGCAGGATGGGGAAAGCCTAAGGGGAGTCTGTATCAGAGAGGTGTTGTGTACCACAGCAGAATGGGTAAGGCCCGAAGGGAGTCTGTACCAGAGAGGTGTTCAGTCCTACAGCAGACTGTGTAAGGCCAGAGGGCCATCTGTACCGGTGAGGGATTGTGTCCCACTTCAGGATGGTTAAGGCCTAAAGGGCAGTCTGCACTGGGGAAGGGTTGTGTCCCACAGCAGGATGGGTATTTCCCAAGGGAAGTCTGTGCCGGGGAGGTGTTGTGTCCTTCTTCAGGATGGGTAAGGCCCGAAAGATTCAGTACTGGAGCGGTATTGTGTCCCACAGAGGGATGGGAAATGTCCGAGGGGAGTCTATGTTGGGGAGGGGTTGTGTCCCACAGCAGGGTGGGTAATGTCCGAGGGGAGTCTATGTTGGGGAGGGGCTGTGTCCCACAGCAGGGTGGGTAATGTCCGAGGGGAGTCTATGTTGGGGAGGGGTTGTGTCCCACAGCAGAATGGATAAGGCCTGAGGAGTGACCGAGAGCAAAGTTTTATTTCGGGAGCTGAGGGGCAACATTTTCCACAGAGGACGGTTCATAAACGGAATGGACTGCCAGTGGCACATGGGAGAAACAAGAACATTACAACATGGAAAAGACATTTGGGCAGGAACATGGAGGGGAGGAGGTTTGAAGGGCCATGGGCCAAACGCAGGGAAATGCGTCTCATTCAGTTCAGGACACCTGGTCAGCATTGATGACTTCAGCCAGAGAGTCATGCAGCACAGAAACAGACCCTAAAAGTCTTGGGTTATTGGGGGAGTGGACGATCGTGACAAGGCATGTTGTCGAGACTGAAGTAGGTTAAAGAGATATGGATGGTCGTCTGGAGTGGAGCAGGTTTCAAACGTATGAAGTGATTGGTGAGGGGGAGGAAAGTACAGAGATAGGAACTGTTTTTGGCATTAGAATGATTTAAGATACTGATCCACAAGACAAGCCAAAGATACAATGTGGGAGAGGGAACACAGAATGGAACATTCCCAGACAGCATTTCCACCCTCTCGTCGAAGACCTGCTTTCCCCTGTTTTGTACTGATGCTCACTAAGACAGCACAGGCTTGAATTGATAACTGTGACACTCCCGATGTTGTCTTATTACAACAAAACTTGCAGTAAAGGCGGTGACTGAACCTGGGGTGTGTCAGAACTGTGCTCCCCCTCCAACATTATAGCTATGTCATGTCCTGTTAGATGATGTTTGGCGCCCTCTCATTGCTCTCTGCTCTGTGCACTGTGAGTGATCATACCTCACTGCAGGATTTATTGAAGGCTTCACATCTCCCTGCCCTGTGTCTCTCTGGCTGACAAACCACCTTCAATGAGGGATGGATGAAACATACAACAGCTGGGAAGTCTATTAGGTCAGGACCTTCCTAAGTACCTACAGACAGATAGACAGAATGAGAAATTAGACTGATGCAGTGAGGCCTACACAAGTCAAATGGCACTGAGTCCAACAGAAATCTGGAACATCCCAGTCTCCATCGTCTCTCTGGAGTGGAGAAGTCTGTTTGCTCAGGATCTGGAGTAGTTGCAAGAGCGAGGGACACTGACAGAGGCAACAATTAGACCCACACACTGAGGGATACCACATGAAGAGTTACTAAGTAATTTCACCAGAGTGCAAGATCAAACAATTGTGCAGGAAGAAATGGTTTTGATTCATGTTGCACTGGGATGCGCAACTTGTGAGCAGGCAAAGTGATGGCCGAGTGGCATTATTGTGAGACAATTTATCCAGTAACTTAGCAAATGTCCTCTGGATACAGTTCAAATCCCGCCATTGCAAATGATTGAATATGAATTAAATGCTTCAAAAAAGATGTAATTAAAAACGTGTAAGTGAATATTAAACAATTGCTGATGCTGGGAAAAATCCACCGGGTGCATTCATGTCTTTAGTGAAGTAATCTTAGGAGGGTCTTTCCTCCGATTGTCCTCGACACCGATAGCCCCGCCCTCCTGCACATTGACCTTCTCAAGATGGCGGCTCTGAGCCCGCGCTCCCTCTTCACTCAAACAAATGGCGGCCGTGACCCGAGGACGCTTTCCCGACAGAGAATACCATCTCCCTATCCGGACTTGGAGGGTCTTTTTCGGGTTTTTTCACCTACCCGTGTCTTGTGAATTCTCGCTGCTCCTTTCTCCCAGTGAGTCTCCCACACGCCGCTCTCTGAAGCCTATCAAAGCTGCACCCGGAGAAAGCTGCTCCATGTCTCGCCGTGTCCTGGTTAATGTGACACTGCGCATGCCCCTCATAGAAGCCAAACTGCGCGTGCGTCGGAGGTTATCATTGAGTTTATAGAGAATATTCATACCTGCGCAGAATCACGGGAGAATTATTAGACATTAAAAATTTCTCTGTCGAGTTACAGTCATTGAGATGGTTCATATACAAAGAGATTTTTCGCTCCAACTTAACCATACATGCCAGATGTGTAAATTACCAATCGTTCTGGGAGTTTGAAAATAAGTTTGTTTCTCGAGTTGTGTAAATCGATTGGAAATATGTACATTGTCAGATTTACATCTTAACTATGTTGTCAATTTTACATCTTTAGGATTTCTTTAAAACCTCACCTTGTTTTATGAGAGGGGATAATGCTCCACCATGTCGTGAGAATGATCAATTCTGCAAAACAGTTTACTTTCTAACCGATCCTGAAGCGTTCACTCCCCAGAATGCATTAGTCCCGCTCCTCACTCACTCTGGTTGGATGACCGGACGCTGCTCTGCCCTCCAGTTCCGCCCCTTCCTCCCAATTGCAATGTTGATTGAGGCGCGACTCAGCAGCTTAGCAACAGAAACATTTAGGGACAAGGGAAGTTGGAGTCGATGCCTTGTGATGCGGTGAAAATATCCCGAATCTTGGAACGAGAGGCCTGGGTTCAATTCACAGATGGAGTTACCTGTTCCCCTCCTGTTGCAGCATCTTATTATTGCCCTAACTCTACCTCGTACATGTTTGATAGAGATCAGTGACGTTTCATAGGCCCACAATACAAGATCTGTCACTCTGTTTAAGACAGCAGAAATCTCTTTCAGCACTATAGTCTTGACATGCATGGAGCTGTTGCAGTGCTTCAAAGTCCATGAGGCAGCCGTACTCTCTATGATTGACAGACTGAGTTTGGAACCTCCTCTGTCCTTAAGACTTTATGCACTACTTGCACTCTTCCATTTCCCCTTTGCATGTTCCCTTTCCAACCAACCCCACCTGCATCACTCCATAGTTGGATCCGTCAAGGGCACAAATCTGTGGAACAGCACCCTAAACTTCTCTATCCTCCTTTTAAGATGTATTTTAAAATCATTCTCTTTAATCAACGTTTTGACCATCCATGAAGCACCTTCGGAGATTTGCCATTGTGAAAGTTCCATAGACTGCAAGTAGTTGTTATTGCCATACATTAGGAGAAACAGGAATGATGCAGTCAAACTTCTAACAAGAAAGTCACTGATAGGTGTAGTGTATAGGCCACCAAATAATTACATCACATTGGCATGGGCAATAAACAAATAGATAACTAATGCCTGTTCAAATGGTACAGCTATTATCGTGGGTGATTTTAATCTACATGTAGATTGGTCAAACCAGCTCAGTCAAGGTAGCTTTGAGGAGTTCATTAAGTGTATTCTGATAGTTTTCTTGAACATTATGAAATGGAACTGACAAGGGAGCAAGCTATCCAAGATCTGGCCATGTGCAATGAGGCAGGATTAATTAATGACTTCAGAGTTAGGGATCCCCTAGGAAGAAGCGATCACCATATTGTTGAATTAGAATACATATGGAGAGTGTGAAGATAAAATCTAATAACTGGGTCCTGTGCTTGAACATTGGGAACTACAATAGAATGAGAAAGAATCCGGCTAAAGTAGACTGGAAACAAAAAATTTATGGTGGGAAGTTGATGAGCAGTGGAAGATTGTCAAAGACATTTTACAAAGGTCAATTCCAGTGAAAAGGAAGGACTGAATGAAAAGGCATACTTGGCAATGGGTATCTGAGGAAAGTGATCAAATTAGACCATAAGACCATAAGACATAGGAGTGGACGTGAGGCCATTCGGCCCATCGAGTCGACTCCGCCATTTAGTCATGGCTGATGGGCATTTCAACTTCACTTACCCGCATTCTCCCCGTAGCCCTTAATTCCTTGTGACATCAAGAATTTATCAATCTCTGCCTTGAAGACATTTAGCGTCCCAGACTCCACTGCACTCCGTGGCAATGAATTCCACAGACCCACCACTCTCTGGCTGAAGAAATGTTTCCGCAATTCTGTTCTGAATTGGTCGCCTCTAATTCTAAGACTGTGCTCACCATTCTAATCTCCTCACCTAACGTAAACAATTTTCTCATGTCCAAAATTTCCAAGCCATGTATTGTTTGTAAGTTTCTATTAGATCTCCCCTTTACCTTCTAAACTCCAATGAATACAATCCCAAGATCCTCAGACATTCCTCGTATGTCAGACCTACCATTGCAGGGATCATCCGTGTGAATCTCTGCTGGACACACCCCAGTGCCAGTATGCGCTTCCTGAGGTGTGGGGACCAGAACTGGACACAGTACCCCAAATTGGGCCTAATCAGAGTTTTTCAAAGTCTCAGTCGCACATCGCTGCTTTTATATTCCAACCCTCTTGAGGTAAATGACAACATCGCATTCGCTTTCTTAATCACGGATACAACCTGCATGTTTAATATTACAGAATCCTCGACTAGCACTCCCAGATTCCTTTGTACTTTGGCTTTATTAATGTTCTCACTGTTTATAAAGTAGTCCATGCTAGTATTTTTTTTCCAAAGTGCAAGACCTCGCGTTTGCTCACATTGAATTCCATCAGCCGTTTCCTGAGCCTCTCTCCCAAACTGTCTCGATACTTCTGCAGACTCCCCACTTCCTCAGTATTTCCTGCCTGTCCACCTAACTTCGTATCATCAGCAAACTTCGTTAAAATTCCCCCAGTCCCTTCATCACGATCATTACTATATAATGTGACGATGCAGGTATCCATGCCTGGGATCCAATCAACAATAAGTCCAGCAGTAACTTTAATGCAATTGCCGAATGGGCAGACTATTTAAGTCCAAGGAGTTATCCAAGCAATTCAGTCCTCAATTATACAGTCCCCTCAAGTTCAGACTGTTCAGATTTCTACTTATACTTGAAAATGAGAACTCCCAGGAATCTGTGGATAGCATGACTGACTCTCAGAAACGTAGAGAAATTCTATCGAGACGACCTTCATACAGGAAAATACTGAATGAACTTTCTTCTGACCCCCCCCCCCCCCAGTGTGCCAAGAAATCGATGAGGAGAAATCAGAAGAAGAGTCTGTCTCAACCATTGCTACAATAACAATGCAGACACCCATCCATCAGACGAGCAGCTGACAATACATTGCTCTTACACAGGGGGGAGCAATTCAGCTGGACACCAATGGTACAGATGGAGTGCAAGGACTCCAGACACTAACAATGACCAACGCAGCTACAGCCAAGGTTGCAGCAGCCATTATACAGTATGCACAGAGCCCTGATGGACAGCAAATCTTTTTGCCGGGCGGAATCTTGATAGAAATTGTCCCATTGTACAGACACAGCATGTGTTCGTGAACGGCAGGTCATGCTTGACCAATCTTTTGGAATTCTATGAAGACATTTCAAGCAACGTGGACAACGGGGTCCCAGTGGATGTGGTGTAGCTGTATTTCCAAAAAAACATCAACAAAGTGCTGTGCAAAAGGCTGTTGTATAATATAAGAGTGCATGGTGTAAGTGGTAAATGATTGGTTGACTAATAGGAAGCAAGTGTGGGGAGAAATAAGTATTATTCTGGCTGGCAATCATTGACAAGCAGTGTGCCTCAGGGTTCGGTGTTGGGACTGCAATTATTTACAATTGATACAGATGATTTGGAGTTGGAACCAAATGTAGGTTGTCAATGTTTGCATGTGACACTAAGATGATTAGTGGAACAAAGTGAGTGGAGGACTGCGAAACTTTGCAGACGGACATAGATACGTTGAGTGAGAGGGTAATGGTCTGTCAAATGAAATAGAATGTTCATAAATATAAAGTTTATACTCTTTGTTGTAGTAACATTTAAAAAAATTACTTGAATATTAAAAGTTTGCATCATTTCTTCTGCAGAGGGACCTGAGCATCCTTCTGCATGAAGGTTGGTCACCAGGTACAACAATCAGTTCAGAAAACAAATGGAATTTTGTCCTTCATTGCTGAAGGGCTTGTGCTTAAAAGCAGAGGTTATGTTCCAGCTCTAGTTGGGTGCTTGTGAGGCCACTCCTGGAGTATTCCATTTAGTTTTATCTCCTTACATGAGAAAGGATGTACTGGTACGAGAGGGGCGTGCCGAGGATGTTAACCCAGTTGACTCCGGAGTTGAGGGAGTTGGCTTGAGAGAGACTGAGTAGATTGGGATTATATTCATTGGAATTCAGAAGAATGGAAACATATAAAATAGTGAGTGGAATGAATAAAATAAAAGTAGAGAGATGTTTCCATTGGCAGGTGAAGCTAGGACAAGAGGGGATCACCACAAGACGAGAGGCAGCAAATTTAAGACTGAATTGAGAAGGAACTTATTGACCTATATGGACTTAATTGCCCAGGGAAGTAGTTGATGTTAGTTCAGAAATTATTTTTTAAACTAGGTTAGATTTTTTTAAAAAAAGTAATTAATAAATGGACACGGTGAGAACGTGGCGAAATGGTTCTGTGTCCACGACATGAGCAGCCATGATCTTATTGAATGGCAGAGTAGGTTCGAAGGGCAGGACGGCCTTCTACTGTTCCCAGTTCTTATTTTATCTCTCCCTCAATCGTGACTTGGAGGTGTTGATGTTGGATTGAGTTTGATAGAAGTACAATTCACAGAACATCAGACTATTGGTCAACAGGATTATTTGGAAGCTTCATCAGCAGGTGGTTTTGAGATGCTGTTGTCATTTTTCACTCTTGTCACTCATTAGATTAGATTACTTACAGCGTGGAAGCAGGCCCTTCGGCCCAACAAGTCCACACTAACCCGCCGAAGTGCATCCACCCACACCCATTCCCATACCTTTACCCTGCAACTAACACTAGGAGCAATTTAGCACGGCCATTTCACCTAACCTGCACATTTTTGGACATTGGGAGGAAACCGGAGCACCCAGAGGAACCCCACACAGACACGGGGAGAATGTGCCTGAGTCGCCTGAGGCGGGAATTGAACCGGGGTCTCTGGCGCTGTGAGGCAGAAGTGCTAACCACTCTGCCACCGTGCCGCCCACCATGAGCAGCAGCAAAAGCCACGAAGTAATCCGCATGCTCGAGCCAAGAATGGGCCCCGGGTGATTGATGTCAGCGGCGGACCAATGGAAAGGTAGGGATAGAACTGGAGGACCTGGCGGGGTAGTTGGTCCTCCAGCCAATCAGGGTGATTTAGAGGCGGGAGTAGACTAGCCCACGTGATCGCCCTCGCGGTCGGTTCGTGATGTGCGGACAGAGACCTGTTGGTAAAGATAGAAATAAACAGCAGAAAGTGTGAGGGAAATGGTGTTGATATGGGTTGAGAGGGTTTACAGACATTTGGTGCACATTGGAAAATACAAATTTGAACTTTAGTCTCGTTTTTGCAGTTAAAGGTAAAATGCCTCATCCAGCGATTGACTCGACGAAGCAGCACCATCTTTATTTGGGGCAACGATTCACTGGACACGTGCAGCCGCCAGCTTTGCAGTGGGCAAAGTTCAGTGGGATGCATGTGCAGCCCTCTCTGGTAGAAAGTCAGAAGGCAGGATTTACACAGAGCATATTTACCCCAGAGAAATGTTTTTTTTTTCTGGACTTGATTTGTCATTCATTTAAATGATTTGGATGTGAATAGAGGCGGTACAGTTCGTAAGTTTGTAGGCGACACCAAAATTGGAGGTAAAGTTGACAGTGCTAAAAGGTATTTCAGAGTACAATGGGCTGGGGAGTCGCAGACAGGGTTTAATTTATGGGCGGCACAGTGGCCAGTGGTTAGCACTGCTGCCTCAAAGCGCCAGAGACCCGCGTTCAATTCCCGCCTCAGGCGCCTAACTGTGTGGAGTTTGCACATCCTCCCCGTGTCTGCGTGGGTTTCCACCGGGTGCACCGGTTTCCTCCCACAGTCCAAAGATGTGCAGGTCAGGTGAATTGGCCATGCTAAATTTCCCGCACTGTTAGGTAAGGGGTAAATGTCGGCGTCTGGGTGGGTTGCACTTCGGTGGGGCGGTGTGGACCTGTTGGGCCGAAGGGCCTGTTTCCACACCGTAAGTAATCTAATCTAGATAAATGTGCGGTGCTGCATTTTAGAAAAGCAAATCAGAGCAGGACTCATACACTGAATTGTAAGGTCTTAGAGAGTCTTGCTGAAGAAAGAGACCTTGGAATGCAGGTTCATAGTTCCTTGAAAGTAGAGTCGCAGGTCGATAGGACAGTGAAGAAGGCATTTAGTATGCTTCCCTTTATTTTTCAGAGCATTGAGTAAAGGAGCTGGACAGGACATTAGTTAGGTCACTTTTGGAATATTGTGTGCAGTTCTGGTCACCCTCCTATCAGAAGGAGGCACTGAAACTTGAAAGGTTTGAGAATTCATTTTCAAGGATGTTACCAGGGTTGGAGGATTTGAGTTGCAGGGAGAGGCATAATAGGCTGAGGTCATTTTCCCTGGAGTGTCATAGGCTTAGGTGTGATGTTAGAGAGGTTTATAAATTCGTGAGGGACATGGAGAGCGTAAATAGACAAGGATTGGTGGAGCCCAGAACTACAGGATATAGGTTTAAGGTGGGGGGGGGGGGGGGAGGGGGCGGAGGTAAATTCAAAAGGATCCAAAAGGGCGACTAAAATTGTAACATTTAAAAGCATTTGAATAGGAAGGGTTAGAGGGATGTTGGCCAATTGCTGGCAAATGGGCATAGATTAGGTTAGAATACCTGGTTGGCATAGATGGGTTGCACCGAAGATCTGTTTCTGTGCTAGACATCTCTGAGTGTGGGATCATAAAAGTGAACATTGCTTTGATTCATATCTGGGCTCCTTGATGTCCACTTTTTTTAAATCTAGCTTCCTCAGTCTCTCATGCATATTTTGCTCTGTGTAGTATTTTACTATTATATTCACAGACCTTTTTGTAAATGAATTCTGCATTGCTGCCCGGCTCCGGACCATATGTTCCACTATCAGGTTATTTTTTCCACAATATCATTGACAGCTAAGAGTTCATTTTTCCAACAAGTGAGTGGATTTTCCTTCCATTTCTGACAGTCAAATTCTGCACCATTTTCATTCCCTATAATTCATACTCCACACTCTGAAACATTTGTATTTCTCCTTCCACGGATACAAGTGATCAAGGCGAAAGCTCTGTTGCCTGTTGAGAAGGTGATGTTTGACTTCCTTGTACTGCTGCAGTTGTATGGTGAAGGTGCTCCCACAACGTGGTTGGGTAGGAGATATTAGAGATTATTCACTCAGTGATAGTGAAGAGTAGAAGATATCTGTACAAAGCAACACGTTTTAAATTCACAAATATATTGAGAACTTTTGACATAAGGCCACAGATGGAGAATATTATGTCCGGTGACCAAAACCTTTGCGAAATAAGCAATTTTTCAGAAACGACTTAAAGGAAGAAAGCAGATCTTAGAGGGTGAGAACTCCAGACCGTGTTGCCTTAGAATCTATAGAAACAGTCACACAGCTGAACTAAAAAAAATATCATTGGGAGTCTAAACTATAATGAGTTATCGAGATGTGAAAGGGTGTTTGTTGCATGGAGCTAGGAATGATTACAACCAGGAATTAAGTCAAGGGTGTGAAAGTAAATTGCTGTTGCTTATAAATGGGAGCCTTTTGATTGATCAGCCAGTTCTGGAACAAGTGAAAACTTGGGCGGTAGAGTTTTCAATATTCTGTAGATTATAGGGAGGGTGATTGTGGCATGCTGGCCAGGAGTGTGTTGAGATAATGAAATCTAGAGTTAACGAAATGAATGAACGAGAGTTTCAGTAAATGAGCTGAGACTGTGATGAAGTCAGGTGATATCCTTGAAGTCGATGTCGTGGTTTTGGAGTGAGACTCGGTTATCACCCTCACCTCACCTCTGAAATTCAGCTACTTGTCAGTTTGTGATTCAAGTCAGTAACAAGATCAGGAACTGAGTGGCCCTGGCAGAACCCAAACTGGGTGTCACAGAACGTAATTGCTGAGCAGCTGCGTGACAGTACTGTTGATGACACCTTCCATCACTTCACCGCTGAGCGAGTGTCGACTGATGCAGGGAAATTGGCTGAGTTGGCTCTGTCCTGCGTTTTTGTGTTGAACATCCCTGAGAAATGTTCCACAATGTCAGTAGGTGCCAGTGCTGGAGCAGTACTTGTCTTGGTGGGCAGCAATTTCTGGAGCACAGCCATCAGTATTATTACCACAATGTTGGCAGGGCCGACAGCCTTTACACTACTTCTCCATTTCTTGATTTGATTTGAAATAAGTTTTCAACCAATTCGATTCACATCTGTGATGTCCGGGACCAATGGAGAAGGCTCATCCACTCGGCACTGCTGGCTGGAGATTGCTGCAAATGCTGTTGTCTTGTCTGTTGCATGGATGTGTGAGACCCCTCCATCAGTAAGGGTGGGGACATCTGTGATGCTTCCTCCAGTGAGTTGTTTAATTGTCCATCACTATTCCTGACTAGGTGTGGCAGAACTGCAGTGCTCAGATCTGATCCATTGGTTGTTGGATCACATAGTTCTATTTGGTGTTGCTTGCACTGTAGCTTCACCAGGTTGGCACCATATTTCTAAGTATGCCTGGTATTGCTCCTGGCATGCCCTGTGTAACTCTCCGTTGAACTAGGGTTGATCCTCGACTTGATGTTAATGGTTGAATGGTGGATATACCAAGCCATGAGATTTCAGATTGGGCCGGAGTACAGTTAGAACATAACACATAGAACAGTACAGCACAGAACAGGCCATTCAGCCCACGATGTTGTGCCGACCACTGATCCTCATGTATGCACCCTTCAATTCCTGTGACCATATGCATGTCCAGGAGTCTCTTAAATGTCCACAATGACCCTGCCTCCAGAACTGCTGCTGGCAACGCATTGCATGCTCTCACAACTCTCTGTGTAAAGAACCCGCCTCTGACATCCCCTCTGTACTTTCCTCCAACCAGCTTAAAACTACGACCCCTCATGTTAGTCATTTCTGCTCTGGGAAATAGGGTCTGGCTGTCGACTCTATCTATGCCTCTCACTAACTTGTATACCTCAATTAGGTACCCTCTTCTCCTCATTTTGTCCAATGAAAAAAGTCCGAGCTGAGTCAACCTCTCATCATAAGATAAGACCTCCAGTCCGGGCAGCATCCTGGTAAATCTCCTCTGAACCCTTTCCAAAGCATCTGCATCTTTCCTATAATAGGGCGACCAGAACTGGCCGCAGTATTCCAAGTGCGGTCTAACCAAAGATTTATAGAGCTGCAACAAGGTCTCACGACTCTTAAACTCAATACACCTATTAATGAAAGCCAAAACACCATATGCTTTCTTAAAAACCCTGTCCACTTGGGTGGCCATTTTAAGGGATCTATGCACCTGCACACCAATATCCCTCTGTTCCTCCACACTGCCAAGAATCCTTTCTTTAATCCTGTACTCAGCTTTCAAATTCAACCTTCCATAATGCATCACCTCGCATTTATCCAAGTTGAATTCCATAAACAGCAGTTCTGCTGCTGTTGTTGGCCCACAGTGAGGGAGACGTTTCTGGGTCAAGAGGGCTGATTATGTTGTTGTATTTTGTGGTGCAGTGGTAGATGTAATGTGGTTCATCCAGTTTCATTCCTTTGTTGAGACTGTCCAGTGATTAATACAGTGAGTGATTGGATGGGCCACTGACAGGAATGCAACTTTTTAAAAAGGATTTTGTGGTTTACACATGAAAAAAGTGAAACTATTATGGTATTCGAACAGGTGAAAGACTCAACAGACAATCAAGGTATTTTTTCAATGGATAATTTCAGTTACATCACACTAAAAACTTTGCTATAAATTCCGTGCTTCGAATTATGCCCTCCAAAATCACCTGGTGAAGGAGCAGCGCTCCAAATGCTCGTGTGCTTCCAATTAAACCTGTTGGACTATAACCTGGTGTTGTGTGATTCTTAACTTAGAATATCGCAGCACTACTAACAGGGGTGCATGTAAACAGGCTCAGTGCAGTTAATCAATACGTTCGGAAGGATTTCCTCCAAGGTTGATGACGCAATAGTAGTCAAAACCGTCACCTTCAACCTGCAACGTAGTTCATAACCATAACTTCAGGTTGACACAATAGATCCCCACCCCACTACAATGTGGTCACTGGGCCCGGCCCAGGAACTTGAACGGGGACATTTGTGCACTGTGATCTCAAAGGAAGCGAGCAAACACAATTCTGACAGATTAGTCCTCAAAGATGAGTAGCAGGTTTGAGACAAGGCCGGTGATATGCAATCTTGCACTTTGCTTAATTACATTTCTTATTTAGAGTCGTGTTTTGCAAAGTATAAAGAACTGTGTGTTTTTTTTTCCATGGTTGGTGAGTTTTGTCCCAGTTGTCACAGTTGCTGCCTCTCGCTCACCAAGGCAAATCATAGGATCTATAAAAAAACAATAAAATGCGGGTACTTGAGATCTGAATCCCAGAAATAATGTGCTGGAGAATCTCAGCAGTTCTGAGGACATCGGTGAAGAGAAAAACATGTTACATTTCAAGTTTACTGACTCTTCATCTGAACGGACAAAAGGTCATCAGACTTTGAACATACAATGTTTTATTCCCCTCAGAGATGCTGCTGGACCTGCGGTTCTCCAGCACTGTGCTTTCTATATTTAGCTTTATTTACAAAACACATCGGAAAAATACTGATCTCCAAAAGTGAAAGGTTCAATGCAAACACGAGCATAGTTTCCACACTCGAGTTACACAAGCATGCCTCAGTTTAAAAACAAGATTTAACTCAAAGTGACATTCCATCTCAAAATTTGCCGAGTTACACCAGTAATAAAGCTCATCCACCCAATGAGGCACTTCAGCACAACATCCTGCAGTGATGCACACAGCCACCTTTACCAAAGAATGATCACATGTCACAAAATTGAAGACCGAGAACATGTCTCTTTAAAGGAGCTGAAATCAAACTCTCAATTATTGGAAGGAATTTTATTCAACCTTATTGAACATTTAAATCTCAGAGCATAATCCTTGCTTTTTTAAACAAAGTGTGTGGGAAACATTCCACATCTTGCTTAAGGTTCAGTTCGGTCTGATACATCGAGCCAAAGGTCAAGCAAACATCACACTTTCCATTCACTTCTACAAAGGGCTGACATCACATTTCTTCAGGATTTAAAGTATTTTATAAATTGTTTGCAAAATTATTTGTCACGTTAATGAACTGGATAATAAATGTCATTGTATACAATAAGAGTGAAGCCTGTGACAACAGATTTAGCTTTGGAGGGCAGTGTGCGCGCTTTCTAAATTCTGGAAGCACTTTGGGAGACTGCTCCCAGATGGTGATAGTGAGCACATCTGGATTGCACTGTTTAGTTTTGGGAATCCTTGGGAGACTATCTGTTGTTTCAATAGTACTTGGCTTACATTGTTGGTGTACAGTAAGCAATTCAAAAAGTTAGTTATGTTTTGTTTTTGACTACCTGAATGATATTCAAATCTGCCAGGTTGCTTTCAATAGTGTAAATGCATCTATTGTAAAGATTTGGAATATTCCAGAACTGCCCACTGCTTGGCAAATTCAGGGGGACAAAAAAAATCACATCGAGTAATTTGAAATTAAGAATGCAAGAGGACTTAAATACTTCGGTGATGAATTCAAATATTTAAATGGAGTGCTCACATTTAAAATATCTCTTATCCATAGGAATGGATGAACTGACAAAACAGGGACCAAATTCCTAGCTGGGGAGTGTGAAATGTGTTTTGATAATGTCACCTGCTATGAGCAACAATAACTTGGCAAGTTTGGAAATTTAACAAACAATACTAACTTCATTGATGCTCCAGTCATGTCCAAAGCTCTATGAAAAAAAAACAATTTCAGGTTCATTGCATACACTCTGAAACACGTGTTTCTTCTACACATCCTGCAAGTTTCCCCAATGAACACAGTCCATCCAAATGATGTTGCTAACTTCGCCAACTCATTTCTTTCCTAGCCTCTATAGCCTGAAGAGTGACCAGAAGCAATTCCTCCCCATATGTGGGAACATTACTGACGAGGATTTTTTTTCCTTCAGAATTGACTTCCATATATTCAGTGCCCAGAAAAGATAAGAAGTCTGTCACCTTAAAAAGCGAAATGATTCAGTGGGAGAAAATCGCTAACCTTTTCTTGCTCAATAATCAAGCTGCTTAAATTATAAACATGAACACTTCTTAATAGTTCACTAGATCCGAACGAAATATTCTGTAAGAAATAAATCACATGATACATAGTTATTCAGATAACAAAACAAGTTTGGTCATTGAATAAACCAGAGGAAAAAGTAATGAAACAATTTGCGTGTGATATACCTCAATCATCATTTCAGGTGCATTTTATGCATAAATCCTTTTCCTCCATAAAGTATTCAACTTCTTGAATAATTGAGAGAATGAAGTCACAATTGTACGACTCACAATCAAACCCTTCACTCCAACTTGCCCATGCTGACCAGATATCCTAAATTAAGCTAGTCCTATTTGCCAGCATTTGTTCCATATCCATCCTAAACCCTTTCTACTGATTATCAGTTTATTTTACTTTATCAGCACTTGAAACACTGACGTTTCGTCTCCCAACATTGTTTAAATAAATCGTAAGTTCATTCATCCAAGTTAATTTTGTACTCTTTCACAAAGAAACAAGTGAGAACAACAAGTAGCTTGGGTGCAAAACAAAATACTGCAGCTGTGCGATATCTGGAAACACTCTAAAGGTCAGGCAGTATTAATCTTTCTGGTCAATGACCTTGTACTCGCTAAGTACAACATACAGGCAAAGCAGAAGGAAAGTGGAATTTCGAAGGGTGTATAATGACTCAATTGGCGCTGCCTATGGTACAGTTTTATGTAACCTAACAATAGTTGAATGGCATTACATGCAGTTTGAAAAGAACAACAAATCAACAGGAAGAGATGGGGAAGGTGGGTTTAAAAATGTCTATTTCAGCGATCTCATAATACAGGGTTACCGAATCACCGTTACTGCACGAGTGTGTCAGTATGGTTCCAATTACTGACAATAATTTGGTAATTTTTTAGACTTCACATAATTAGGGTAAATGTGCGATATCTGAATTTCATGAATTGGTTCCTATTGCATGTTGAACAATAAAAAAGATTCTTGGTATAATCTACTCAAAGGAGAAAGTGACGGCGCAGAAGCTGGATTTCAGTGTCGAAAAGCACAGCAAGTTAAGGCAGCATCTGAGAAGCAGGAGAGTCGATGTTTCGAGCATAAGCCCTTTATCAGGAATCACAGGCTTCAGAAAAATAACTGTCATAGACTTATGCCAATACATACGTGAAAGTGTCAGAACATGTTACTATCAGATTAGAGACTAATCTCAGATTTGGTACCAGTCAGTGCAACATTTCAGTATGGTATTTACATATGTACCTAAAAGAGAAGTTGTCAAAAATTACAAGCTCGAGAATGATTAAAGCTTTAAACCTTGCACATAAAGTTGGTGAACAAGAATGGCAAAGTGAAGTCCCAACAGTATCTCCTTTGGCAGTGTCAAGGTAGAAATGTGAGAGCAGAGATGCCACTTTGGTGTAATCTTCAGTCTGGCCAAATTGCAGCAAACATCTGTTCAAATTTATCTGCAAACTATTGAATGCGAAATCCTCCTTGCACAATAATGAGGGAACATTTTTGAATGTCATTTTTAAAAATATATTATTTACAATGTTACTCACAATTAAGAGTGATCACTTGGTGCTGTCTCCATAACACAGTAGGAAAAGGAATTAATGGAAAAAAAAACATTATAACCCAAATCCAGAGCCCCTAATTCATTGATATTGCACGGGTCCAGCATTTACAAGTAATCGATTTTTAAAAATATTTACAGATACATTTACTAACTATATTGGAGTATAGTTAAGTTTCTTACTGAACAATGACAGGATTGGACAGAGACCATGTGGATTTAAGAAAAGGGAATCATACTTAGCAAATCTACTGAAAGAAACTACAGAGTCGAATATTTAAGTAAGAAATAGCAGGACATTTAGAAAAGCTTATCATTAAACATGGTACACTGGAGTTTGTTTAAAAGAAACTATATTTGACAAATTTGCGACAATTCATTGAGGGGTTTACAAGCAGGGCTGATAAAGGGCAAAGAATGATGTTCTGTATTTGGATTTTAAAAATACAAATGGTAAGATGCTATGTAAAAGTTAATTGCACAATATTGGAGTTCACGGTATCGGGGTAATGTATTAGCATGGACTGAGATTTGGTTAACCACACTGGCTGTTGCTGAGACCTCACTTGGAGTACTTTTTACGATGTTAGCTCCCATATTTACGAAAGGATAAACCAACATTTGTGACCATTTAAAAAAAAGATTCACTTAGCTGCTTCGAGGATGAAATGGTTGACCTACCAAGAATAGATAAGCAGGTTAGGACATTTTTCAATAGAATCTTGATAAATAAGGTGAGATCTAATGTAGAAAAGATTGAGAAGCTTGACAGATTAGATGTTGACAAGATCTTCTCGCACCAGTGAAATCTCAAACCAGGGAACATTACATAAGGGAACATTTATTTTAAAAAAAAATAATGTAAAGAATTTTTCTGTGAATGGCTATAATTTTCTAGCCCAAACAATTGTGAAAGTTAAATGTGGGAGGGGAATGGTTGAGTTACTCTTTAGGAGGGTCAGTGTGGCTTTCTGGGCTAAAGGGCCTGTTTCCACGCAGTAGGGAATCTATGATTCTATCACAAATTATTTTAAAAGAGGGCTGATTGATTTTTGAAATATTGAGCCGTTGAGGACTATGCGGGTCAAACATAAAATAGTTGAGGCCTGGGTTGGCCTCGCCATAATCTTATAGAATGGGGGAAACAAGCTGAAGGCGATGAGTGCCCAACTCCTGCTCCGGTTACTTGAGGTTTCATTTCATACTTTTTTTGTCTCCAAAGAAGATCGTGATATAATGTGTAAAGATCTCAGATGTTGTGAAAGAATAAAAATGGAGTGGTTATGTATCGATTCAGATGGCATTGATTCATCAATCACAGCTATGCATCAAGAGTAGGAAGACAATTCCCTCCATGAATAAAGGAAATCTACTGCATAGCTCACACAAAGGGAATCCTTCCCCTCCTTAAACCCTCCCATCACATTACCCAACATATCAGAAAAAGCAGGATGCACTGCGCAAAGGGACCCCGGGTGATTGATGTCCACACCGGAACAATGAAAGGACGATGGGCGGAGCTGGAGGACCTATCGCGAGGTTGGTCCAAATCACAGCCACATTTGCTTCCTCACAGCCTGCCTCCATAACCAACTCATCCCACACGGATTCCAGACCACCTTTAAACCAGCAGAGTTTGGACCCGAACAGGACAAACAGTACAGACTACAGATTCAAAAATATCAGCAACAGTTCTCCTTCAAGTACCTCCACTCCACGCTTGCAGCAATGCGCCGGCACCTAACCTCTCTACAGTCAGCCCTGCCTCAGCTGAGGGCCACACTCTCTCAGAATTGCAAAGGAACCACTCTGTACGACATCCTCAGGAGAATTCATACTCCCAACAAACAGTTTTTCAATTCCATCTCAAACATCAAAAACTGTAAGTCCAACAAACTTTTATCCAACCACCTCCATAACCAGCGATCCTCAAACATTCCAGTAGATTCCCCTGGCCTCGGAATCTATTCCGCCATTAGCCATGTAGCTGATGCAGCTGCCATCCCCACACTGATTGATGATGTCACTTCCGCCCCCATATTGGCCACTCCCACAACCACTTCCACCCCTCACAATTCCTCATGCATCGCACGTGACATCACTTCCGCACTTCACATCATCGCTGATGCCACATGCTCAGTGACTTCGACAATCCCTACTGCCGTGGTCACCACCACTTCCACCCCCACCAGCGACACACACCTGCATTCTGATGACATGCCCCCCACTGTCACTATCCCCAACACCCAGAACCCCGAGGGGAACACTACCCCTGCTCATACGTCCACCCCCATTCACTCCACCATCACACCCATTCCAGTTACAGGTTCCACCCCCACTCCAAGCTCTACACCCACACCAGATCCCAGTTTCCAGCCCTGCCGAGTTTTCACCATCCCCCCCAGACCTCCCCTCACTGAGGACGAACGATCAGTCCTCAGCAAAGGACTCACCTTCATCCCCCTCCGTCCACGCATCAATGAATTTAATACACGCCGTGACGTCGAACAATTCTTCCATCGCCTCCGCTTCTGAGCTTATTTTCGCAATCAGGACTCCCGCCCACCTTCCAAGGACCCCTTCACCCACCTCCAACGCACTGAATCCAACTGGACACCCCACGCTGGCCTATTACCTGCCCTCGACCTCTTCATTTCCAACTGTGGCCGGGATATTAACCGCTTCCACCTGTCTACCTCCCTCCCCCACTATAACCTCTCACCCTAACAACGCACAGCCCTCCAATCCCTCTGCTCCAATCCCAACCTCACCATCAAGCCAGCGGTTAAAGAGGGCGCAGTGGTAGTCTGGCCCACTGACCTCTACACCGCTGAAGCCAAACGCCAACTCGAGGACACCTCTTCCTACTGCCCCCTCGAACATGACCCCACCCCCCATCACCAAATAATCATCTCCCAGACCATACAGAACCTCATCACCTCAGGAGATCTCCCACCCACAGCTTCCAACCTCAGTCTGGGAAACACGCACTGCCCTGTCCTACCTCCTTCCAAAGATCCACAAGTCTGACCACGCTGGCCAATCCATTTTCTCAGCATGCTCCTGCCCCACTGTACTCATCTCTACCTACTTCGACACTGTCCTATCCCCCCTCGTCCAGGAACTCCCCACATATGTTCGAGATACCACCCACGCTCTCCACCTCCTCCAAGACTTCCTTTTCCCCGACCCCAATGCCTCATCTTCACCATGGATATCCAATCCCTCGACAACTCCATCCGCCATGACCAGGGCCTCTAAGCCCTCTGTTTTCTCCTCTCAAGATGTCCCCAACAGTACCCTTCCACTGACTCTCATTCATTTGGCCGAACTGGTCCTCACAATTAACAATTTCTCCTTCAAGTCCTCCCACTTCCTCCAGACCTAAGGGGTAGCCATGGGCGCATGTATGGGCCCCAGCTATGCCTGTCTCTTTGTTGGCTACGTACAGCAGTTGATCTTCCGTAATTACACCGGCACCTCTCCCCACCTCTTCCTCCGCTACATTGATGACTGCATTGGCGCAACATCGTGCTCCCGCGAGGAGGTTGAACAATTCATCAACTTCACCAACACATTCCACCCTGACCTTAATTTTACGTGGACCACCTATGACACCTCCCTCCCCTTCCTGGACCTCTCCATCTCCATTAATGACGACTGACTTGACACTGACATTTTTTATAAACCCACCGACTCCCACAGCTACCTGGATTACACCTCTTCCCAACCTACATCTTGCAAAAATGCCATCCAGTATTCTTAATTCCGCTGCCTCTGCCGGATCTGCTCCCAGGAAGACCAGTTCCACCACAGAACACACCAGATGGCTTCCTTCTTTAGAGACCGCAATTTCCCTTCCCACGTGGTTAAAGATGCCCTCCAACGCATCTCGTCTACATCCCACTGCTCCGCCCTCACACCCCACCCATCCACGCTACCAACCTTCGCATAAACCAAATCATCCGCCGACATTTCCGCCACCTCCAAACAGACCCCACCACCAGGGATATGTTTCCCTCCCTACTCCTTTCCGCCTTCCGCAAAGACCGTTCCCTCCGTGACTACCTCGTCAGGTCCACGCCCCCCTACGACCGACCTTCAAATTCCAGGCACTTTCCCCTGCCACTGCTGGAACTGTAAAACCTGCGCCCACACCTCGTCACTCACCTCTATCCAAGGCCCTAACTGAGCCTTCCACATCCATCAAAGTTTTAAAAGCACATCCACTAATATCATTTATTGTATCCGTTGCGCCCGATGCTGTCTCCGCTATATTGGGGAGACTGGGCGCCGCCTAGCAGAGCGCTTTAGGGAACATCTCCGGGACACCTTCACCAATCAACCACACCACCCCGTGGCCCAACATTTCAACTGCCCCTCCTACTCTCCGAGAACATGGAGGTCCTGGGCCTCATTCACCGCCGCTCCCTTACCACCAGACACCTGGAGGAAGAACGCCTCATCTTTCGCCTCGGAACACTTTAACCCCAGGGCATCAATGTGGACTTCAACACTTTCCTCATTTCCCCTTCCCCCACCTCACCCTAGTTTTAAACTTCCAGCTCAGCACTGTCCCCATGACTTGTCCGGACTTGTCCAACCTGCCGATCTCCTTTTCCATCAATCCAATCCACCCTCTCCTCCCTGACCTATCGCCTTCATCCCCTCCACCACTCACCCATTGTACTCTATGCTACTTGTCCCCACCACCACCCTCCTCTCGCTTATCTCTCCACTCTTCAGGCTCACTGTCTTTATTCCTGATGAAGGGCTTTTGCCCGAATCGTCGATTTCGAAGAACCTTGGATGTTGCCTGAACTGCTGTTCTCTTCCAGCACCACTAATCCAGAAGGGAGGTTGGTCCAACCATTCAAAGTGAATATAGGGCGGAAGTAGACCACGTGATCACCTTCGCGTGCGGCGCAGAGTCACTGTAATGAATGCTCAGGAAGTTATGGGGCAAAGGATACGTTAAGGAAAGAAATAAACAGAGGAAAACAGGAGAAAAACTGTGTTGCTATGAGCGGAGAGGTTTTACAAACATGTTGTGCACGTCGGAAAACACAAATTTGAACGTCCCAGGTCCGTGTTTGCAGTAAACGGGGAATTGCCTCAGCGCGGCTGCAAGCCTGCGTAAACGCCGCCATCTTTATTCGGGGCAACGGCTCACTGGACACGTGCGAGGCCGCCATCTTTGTAGGGGGCAAGGTGCAGCCAAGCGCATGTGCGGCCTTGCTCTGGTACAGATTCATTGGGCAGGATTTACACACAGCACATTCAAACTCAGAGAAATGGATATTTATTTCTGGATTTGCTTCGTCATTCGTTTAAATAATTTGGTATCATAAATGAATTTGCATATCGTACAAAATTTGACGTATTGTGGATAGTGAAGAAGATTACCTCAGATTACAATAGAGATATTGATCAGATGGGGTTTAATTTATATAAATGTGATTTGCTGCATTTTGGAAAAGAAAATGAGTACAGGACTTATACACTGAATGGCAAGGCCCTGTATATGTTTGCCGAACAAAGAGACCTTGGATTGCAGGTTCATCGTCCTTGCAAGTCAAGTTGCAGGTACATAGGATGATGAAGAAGGGGTTCAATATGTTTTCCTTCATTGGTTAGAGCATTGAGTATCGGATGTGGGAGGTCATGTTGCTATACAGGACATTTGTTAGGACACTTTTTGAATATTGTACGCAATTATGGCCTGCCTCCTATCAGAATGGTGCTGCGAAACTTGAACGATTTCAAAAAAGACTTAAAAGGATGTTGTTGGGGCTGGAGGATTTGAGATGTAGGGTGAGGCATAAAAGGCTGGGACAGTTTTTCCTAGAGTGCCAGAGGCTGAGCGGTGATGTTATGGAGATTGATACAATCATGAGGGGCATGAATAGAGTTAATGAACAAGGTGTTTTCGCTGGAGTAGTGGTGTCCAGAAGTAGAGGGCATTGCTTTAGGGTGAACGGGGAAAAATTTCAAAATGGCCAAAAGGGCAACTCTTTCATGCAGTGGGTGTAATGATCTGCCAGAGGAAATGGTGGAAGCTAGTACAATTAAAATTTGTTAAAGGCATCTAAATAGACACATGATATGATTAGGAATCTTTCACAGGGAAAGGGGCCAAGTGCTGGCAAATGGGAATAGATTAGCTTTGGATACCTGGTTGGCTTCGATGAGATAGATTGTAGGGTCTGTGTCGGTGCTATACATCTCTATGACTGTGGGATCATAACAGCTTATACTACTCTGCTTCATCTCTGGGCCCCCTCATGACCGCTTTGTCAATATCTAGCTCCCTCAGTCGTGAACAATGGGTGCATATTTGGTCTGTTTACTATTTTACGATTACATTTACAGACATTTTTGTAAGTGTTTTTTCTCTGGCGTCCAGCCCCTGACCATGTGTTGCTTTTTAATTTTTTTTCTGGAAACTCTTTGACAGTCAAGAATTATTTTTTCCAGTACGCAAGTGTATTTTCCTTCCATTTCCGACTATCATATTCTGCACCATTTTCATTTCCTGTGATCCGTTTTGCACACCCTGAAACATCAACGGTATCTCTCCTTCCACAGATACCAGTGATTAATGTCAAATCCCTTTTGCCTGGGGAGAGGGTGATGTTTGACAGCTGCAGTTCGTGTGATGAAGGTGATCCCACAATGTGGTTGGGTAAGAGACATTGCAGAGTATTCATTACAGCAACTGTGATGATTTAAAGGTAATGTCCAAATCAAGAACATGCTTATAATTTCACAAAAATATTATTGGGAACATCAGACATATGGCCAGAGAAGGATGATATTAGGTCAGGTGACCAAAACATTGCAAAATAAGCAGGGTTTGAGGAATGTCTTAAAGGAGGAAAGCAGATCTCTGAGGATCTGGCTGCGAATTTCAGACCTTGTTGCTTTGGCAACTGTAAAAGAAGCCACACAGGTGAAGTAAAGAGTTAACAGATCATTGGGAGTCTCGAACAGAATGGGTTGTCGAGGTGTTAAAAGGTGTCAGATGCAGCGACCTAGGGATGATCACAACCAGGAATTTAATCCAGGGTGAGAATTTTAAATTGAGGGATGTGCGACTGATGCTGGCAGATGAAAATAGATTGGGTTGGGAAATCTGGTTGGCATGGCTGGTTTGGATTGAAGGGTCTGTTTCCAGGCTGGACATCTCTGTGGATCTATGTTGTTGATTATGAATAGGGGCCTTTGGATGGATCAACAAGTTTTGGCACAAGGGAGTACTTGGGTAGCAGAGATTTAGATTATCTTGAGCTTGCAGGGAGGTTGAATGTGGTAAGCTGGCCAGGAGTATGTTTGGATAATGAAGTCTGGTGTAAAAACAAGGTGGATGAGAGTATATGAGCTGAGACAAGGGTAGACACAGCTAGAAATAGTGGTCTTGGAGTGGGACTGGGCTTTCACCCTCAACACACCTCTGGGATTCAGCTGGTTGTCAGGCTGTGAATCAGGGCGGTAACACAATCGGGAGCTGAGTAGTCCTGGTGGAGCCTAAAATGAGTCTCGCAGAGCTGACTGTTGCTGAGCAGCTGCTACTTGATAGCCCTGTTGATGACATCTTACATCACTTTACTGCTGATCGATTGTGGACTGATAGATGGATATTAGCTGGGTTGGATTGTCCTGTGTTTTTGTGTTGAACATCCCTGGGCAATGTTCCACATTGTCGGTAGATGCCAGTGCTGGAGCGGTACTTGGCTTGGTGGGTGGCAAGTTCTGGAGCACAAACCATCAGTATTATTACCAGAATATTGGTAGGGCCCGGAGCCTTTGCACTACTTAACCATTTCTTGATGTTATTCAAACTGAATCAAACTAGCTTAAAACTCACATCTGTGTTGTTGGAAACCACTGGAGAAGGCTCAGATGGATCAACCCACTTTGCATTTCTGGCTGCAGATTGCTGAAAATATTGCTGTCTTATCTGGTGCATGGGTGTGTGAGGTCCCTTCATCAGTAAGGGTGGGGATATCTGTGATGCTTCCTCCAGTGAGTTGTTTAATTGTCTATCATCGTTCACAACTGGGTGAGGCACAACTGCAGAGGACACAGCTGCAGATGGGTGGTACGGTGGCACAGTGGTTAGCACCGCTGCCTCACAGCTCCAGAATCCCGGGTTCTATTCCCGCATCAGGCAACTGTCTGTGTGGAGTTTGCACATTCTTCCCATGTCTGCGTTTGTTTCCTCCAGGTGCTCCGGTTTCCTCCCACAGTTCAACAATGCGCGGGTTATGTGAATTGGCCATGCTAAATTGCCGTAGTGTTAGATGTAGGGGAATGAGTCTGGGTGCGTTGCTCTTTAGACGGTTTGTCTAAGTAATCTAATTTAAAGAAATGCTCTTAAATATCATTCCTAACCCCCTCTGTACTCCTCAAAGATGTGTCTTAAAGTTATTCTCTTTAGTCAACGTTTCCAGAATTCATGAAGCACTTTTGGAGATTTTTCAGTGTGAAAGGCTCCATATAATGCAGGAAGTTGTTGTTAATGTCTGACATTAGGAGAAACAGGAATTAACTCTCTCTTATACCTGATGAACAGTAGCAAAAGCAGGAAAGACTGAGCATGCTCCAGCCCACAATGGGCCTCTGGTGATTCATCTCAGTGCAGGACCAATAAGATGATGGGTTTGGCTCTTCAACCAATCTGAGTGAATAAGGGGCGTGACTTTACTCAACCACATGATAAGCTTCACTGCAGCACAGTGCTGTTGTAACCAAGGCATTGGAAATGTGTGAAAGTGCAGGGCACGGTGAAGGAAAGACCTATTGACCAGGAGGGGAACGACATTTTAATGGAATGGGCTGAGACATATTAGAGAACTTGATGCACATCGAAAAACACAAATTTGAAAATCCCAGGAACGTGTTTGTGGCAAACGGGAAAATGCTTCAAATGGTGAATGGCGTGAGTGAGATCCTCCATGTTCATTGGGGGCAGGATCCGCGGGACATGTGTGTGGCCGCCAACTTTGTGAGGGGCAAGCTGCAGGTGGGCGCATATGCGGCCTTCCCTGGCAGGAGGTGATAAGGCAGGATTTACACACAGTGTCAGATTCAGGATGTTTTCAATGTCAAAGAGTGTGATGCTGGAAAAGCACAGCCAGTCAGGCAGCACCCGATCGGTGGGAAGGAAGATGGACATGTAGGACACGTCAGGAGGGCTGATCCCTGTTGGAAGGCTGGATCTGAGAGAGGGAGGGGGGAGTGGAAACGAGGAACCTGGTGAAATTTACATTGATCCCACGTGGTTGGAGGATCTGAACACAGATGATGAGGCGTTCTTCCTCCAGGCATCAGATGCCTTGGCTTTGGCTGTGGAGGCGGCCCAGGCCCTGTATGTCTTGGGTGGAGCGGGAAGGGGAGTTAAAGTATTGGGCACAGGGTGTTTGGGTTGTTCAATGTTTTTCTGTAACTTTCACAGACCTTTTGTAAGTTTATTTTCCTCTGCTGTCCAACCCCTGACGATGTGCTGCTCTCCAAAAGGACTGAAGTTTCCACAATCACTTTATCAGTGAATAATTCCTTTTTACAACAAAAGAGTGCATTTCCTTCCATTTCTGACCATCAAATTTTGCAACATTTTTAATCCCTGTAATGCATTTTTCACTCCCTGAATTATCAACTGTGTTTCTCCCTCCGCAGATGCCAATGATCAATGCCAAAGACCTGTTGCCTGTGGAGAAGGTGATATTTGACTTCCTTGTACAGCTGCAGTTCGTGTGGTGAATGTGGTCCCACAATGTGGTTGGGTAAGAGATGTTACAGATTAATCACTCAGCGACAGTGAAAAGTTGACAATGTGTGTGCAAATCAACAATAGTTTGTACTTTTATTATTTTTCTAATTTCACAGAAATACTATTGATAATTCCTGACATGAGGGAACAGATGAGGATATTAGGTCAGGTGATCAAAAGAATTGCCAAATAAGCAGGTTTTTGGGAATACCTGAAAGGAGGAAAGCAGATATGAAAGGATAAGGAATTCCAGACCTTGTTGCCCTGGCAACAGTCGAAACAGCTGGTGAAGTAATGAATAAATGCATCGTTCGGATTCTGAAAGCAAATGAGGTGTTGAGATGTCACAGGTTGTGTGGTGCAGGGAGACAGGGATGTTCATCGCCAGGAATTACATCAAGGGTGAGAATTTTAAGTTGCTTGTAAATGGGAGCCATTTGATGGATCAACAAGTTTTAGAACAAGTTAGCACTTGGGCAATAGCGTTTTAGATATTCTTGAGATTACATGTAAGTTGAATGTGTGAGGCTAGCCAGGAGTGTGTTTGGATAATGAAGTCTGGAGATAACACAGGGATTGACAGTATATCAGTAAATTGGCTGTGGCTAGGGTGGGGTTGGGTGATCTCACTAAGGTTGAAATTGCAACTTTGGAGACAGACTCCTCCTCCTCCTTCTCCTCCTTCTCCTCCTCCTCCTCCTCCTCCTTCTCCTCCTCCTTCTCCTCCTCCTCATCATCATCCCCCCTCACCAATTCACAAATATTCTTCCTTGTTCTGTCTGTCTTTTATGGTTATGGCCAGCTGACCCATTCTGATACTAACTAATAGGTGACTCAAGATTGTTGCAAAATCCTGCTCCATCTCCACTCTCCCTTCCCTTTCTGAAGTCCTTGCATTTGGTGTCCCTCAAGGATCTATCCTTGGCCCGTCCTGTATCTCACCTACATACTGCCAGGAGGTGACATCGTCCAAAAGCACCGTGTTAGGTTTCACATATACACTGACAATGCCCAGCTCTCCCTCCCCATCATCCCTCTCCATTACTCCACTGTTACTCAGTTAGCAAACTGCTTACCACATTCCCACTACTCGAGTAGCTGCAATTTCCTCCAATGAAACATTGCAATGGTTAAACCTATTGCCTTCAGTTGCTGTTACAAATTGCTTTCCCTTACTGCTGAGCCCCTCCCTCTCACTGGGAAATGCCTGAGGCAGAACTACACACTTCACAATATTGCTCTCATATTCTGACACCAAGGTGACCTTCTGATCAGACATCTACACAATCACAAACACCAGGAACTCCAATCTGTAAAATGTTGCTTGTCGGCGCCTCGCCCCAGCTCCATTGCTACTGAAACCCCTTACCTGTCTCAGTGTTGCATTAAAGTTGACAAAACTAAAACAGAACTCTTGATTCCGTGACTGACCCAGAGTCTAATTCTAAGTTCCGTCATGATGGGTCACATCCTCGCGGTATTTAACTTGTCAAACCCCTTAGGAAGCCTATATGTTTGAAAGAGTTCACTTCTCATTCTTCCCAAATCGAGTGAGTAGAGTACTGACTTCTCCCCCCTTTTCTTAAAAGAGAATCCCTTAAAACCAAGGATCATCCCAGTCAATCTTCTCTGAATGCCTCCGATGAAGTGATGTATTACCTTAATTAAACAGACCAAAACTTCTCTCATTACTCCAGATGTGGTCTCACTCGCACTATATAAAGTTGTTCTCAGGTATATACTTCAAACTTTTATACTGCAAATCCCTTGAAATCAGGAACAATGTTCCATTTTCGTCCTGATGACCTGTTGTAACTTTGTGCTAGCTTGCTTTGTTTCCTGGACATTTACCCCTTGGCCTCTTTGTGGTGCAGCTTTCTACAGTTTCCACCAATTAAATAGCACTCTGTTCTTTTATTATCTCCTTCAAATTTAACAACTTCACATTGTCCCAAGTTATACTCCATTTGCCAACTTGTTGTCCACTTCTCTAATGAATCCCTCTGTGTCAACTGTTTATAATCCTTTTCGAACTCTACTGTTCTACCTTTTCGACGAGATTTTCCCCATCATTCATCTAATCTTCTCTTGGGAACACTGGGCAGTGGGAAGCATGCAGAATTGCTGTCTTTTACGGCATACTCTATGGAATGACTGGGAGGAGCTTACTGTCCACTTGGTCAGAATAGAGACAACTTGCCCATCAAGCTGCATGAGCCTTTCACCTCCCATGTCTTATTGATGAGGCACAGCGGTAGCACAGAAGGAAAGAAGAAGAAGAAACAAATCCTGCTCTCCACATTTCACTAACACTGTCCCATGTGTCAAACTTCTGTCCCATGTGTCATGGTCTGCCCTGTTTAGTCATATGAAGTCCCAAGGTGGAAACTCATAGAATCCCAGATAGATTTCCCCCTGAATTGACTGCTTGTCTCCACAAGGGGTAATGTGTACACTCATCCTGGGACAAGAGGAGGGGATGGTGTGAGTTTCTAACCTGATTGGCGGACTTTATAAATTTATATTACAGGTGGACATTCAGATGGTAACCTCAGTATTTGCAACACCAAACACTGATAGAATTACTCAATTCATCGGGACATGGATATTTGCGTTTAATTGTGAGAATTGTGTTCCAGCTCATTCCTATTTGATGCATAAAAGGTCTCCTTTGAATCAAACCATCCAGTCAATAGATCTCCTGCAAGTCTTCCATATTTGTCTTGTCAACAGTTTATGTGAGCTGATGAGTGTAAGGGTGATTATTATAATATATAACTTCTGTTAACCCCTCTGTCACAGTGCAGCCAGGATTTCCTCTGCTACTAGGAGAACAATCTGTTTCTCCAAACCCCTGATTCTGTTTGATCACTATAAGGTACACATCAGGATTGTGTTGGAACAGTGTCCACTTGCCTGTATCGGTGCAGCCCCCAACAATATTAAAGAGAGTGAACATCCTCCAGGTCAAAGCACTGTGCCTGAGTGGTGTCCCATCCACCACCCTCAGCATTCCCCCTCTCCACCCCCGAGGCACAGTGGCATCACTGTGTAAAAGGTAAAGTCGGCATTGTCCTACCAGACCATAGGACTCCTTTCTCATGAGGGAGAAATGACTGGTGATGGGTTTAACCTGAAGGTTACCCAGCCCAGACAAGGGGAGAGGTTGGAAAGGAGAGTCCATCTATTGTAGATGGATATTTTTGATATGTACCATTAACACCCATGTCCCTGCAACTCAAATCCCCGATTCCTTGTACTATCCTAGTAAATCTCCTCTGCTCCCTCTCAGAGAACCTGCCATCCTTCCCAATGTGTGGGCGACTTCTGGTTTGCACACACCCAGCTGCTCTGTGTTCCTGTGGGTGATGTCGTCATAGAGCAACAGTTGCACTCAACCTCACTGTCTGTAATAGTGGGAGACACAGAAATCCCGGTAGCATTTAAGATGTATTTAGTGTGCACTTGCGATGCCATGATAGATGACACTTTTGCACGAGTACAGGAAATTAGATCAGGATAGTTCGGTGGTAGTTTTCTTTCACACAGCTGGATCACCAGAGTCTTTTTATGTTCTACATACCGCTGAGATGTTTATTATAGGAATATGACAGGCTCCATTGGACATCATGTGAGAAAAGCTGATACTAGAACAGATGACACTTGGTTGGTCGATGTTTTTGGGAGGAAAATGAGACGGAGAGTTTTAAGACGAAATTCAGAAGATCAGCTCAGGAATCAGAAAGGGCCATCATCAAGTGAGAAATAAAATTTGGGCGTCCTAAAGACAGGAAATTAAGAATGGCACATATCCCAAAGTTTTGAGAGAGGGGAGGGGATTAGAGATAGGGAGGTTAATGAAGCTAGAGGACATGGCAGTTGGAAAGGATTGTGAGGATAGAGGATGTTACACAGACAGATATTTGTGATAGAGGTTTTTGGATTTTGAGGCTGGAGAGGAAATATTGAGATATGGAAGAGTTGTAACGCTGGATGAGGTTGCATTGATAGGGATAGTTCCGAGCATAGAGGAATTTACAGAGATAGTGAGTGTTAGAAACATAAAGTTATACAGCATTGACACAGACCCTGTGGTCCAACGAGTCCATGTTGACCATAATTTTGAACTGAACTCATCGTATGTCCCTCCACTTGGTCCAAATCCATCCTTGCATTCCCTGTTGATATATGGGTCCAAATGTTTTTTCCTCTTTAGAATCCCATTACCCTATACTTTAACTCTCCATGTACCCCTGCCTATTTCTCTAAACGTAATCATCCCTGAACACTGTGGGCAAAGTTTGGGAGAAGATTTGCAGCTCGGGTGCTCGTTGTTGTGGTTCTGTTCGCCGAGCTGAGAATTTGTCTTGCAAACGTTTCGTCCCCTGTCTAGGTGACATCCTCAGTGCTTGGGAGCCTCATGTGAAGCGCTTCTGTGCTGTTTCCTCCGGCATTTATAGTGGCCTGACTCTGCCGCTTCCGTTTGTCAGTTCGAGATGTCCGCTGTAGTGGCCGGTATATTGGGTCCAGGTCGATGTGTTTGTTGATAGAGTCGATGGATGAGTGCCATGCCTCTAGGAATTCCCTGGCTGTTCTCTGTTTGGCTTGCCCTATAATGGTAGTGTTGTCCCAGTCGAATTCATGTTGCTTGTCGTCTTTGTATGTGGCTACTAATGATAGCTGGTCGTGTCGTTTGGTGGCTAGTCGGTGTTCGTGCATACGGAACGTTAACTGTCTTCCTGTTCGTTCGATGTAGTGTTTTGTGTAGTCCTTGCATGGAATTTTGTACACTACATTAGTTTTGCTCATGTAAATTCCACACAGACGACAAGCAACATGAATTCGACTGGGACAACACTACCATTACAGGGCAAGCCAAACAGAGAACAGCCAGGGAGTTCCTAGAGGCATGGCACTCATCCACAGACTCTATCAACAAACACATCGATCTGGACCCAATATACCGGCCACTACAGCGGACAGCTCGAACTGACAACCGGAAGCGGCAGAGACAGGCCACTATAAATGCCGGAGGAAACAGCACAGAAGCGCTTCACAGGAGGCTCCCAAGCACTGAGGATGTCACATAGACAGGGGACGAAACGTTTGCAAGACAAATTCTCAGCTCGGCGAACATAACCACAACAACACTACGGGCAATTTAGCATGACCGGTTCACCTACCCTGTATATCTGTGATTTATGGGAAGAAACGGAAGCACCTGGAGAAACACACGCTGACATGGGGAGGAATAACCAAACTCCATATGGACAGCCACCCAATGCAGGAATTGAACCTGTGTCCCTGGTGCTGTGAGGCACTGTGCCACCCTGAAATTGTAATTGCATTCATAGCTACCACGTCCTCTACAAAATTATTTCACACGGGAACCACTCTCTATGCGAAATCAAAAAATAAAATCCCAAACTTCGTTTTAAAGCCTTCCTTTTCTCACTTTAAAATGTATGTACCCACTCATGAATAGCAAACCCTCCTGGAAAGGGCACCTGCTGTTCACATTACTGATAGTCTCCAGGATTTTATAAATCTCTAATAAGGTCACCCCTCAGCCTCCTACGCTCCAGTAAAAGAATTCCCAGCCTATCCAGACTCTGCTTAACATTGAAACCATCCATTCCCATCAACCTCCTGGTAAAACTCTTCTGAACCCCCTCCAGTTTAATATTATCCTTCCTACGACAGCACAAACAGAACTGGGCACAGTATTCCAGAAGTGGCCTCCCCAACATCCTGTACAACCTCAACATAACGTCCCAACTCCTATATTCTGAGGTCTGAGCAATGAAGATAAATGTGCTAAACACCTTTTAAACCACCCTGTCTACATGTGACACATACTTTAAAAATCTGAACACCGAGGTCTCTTTGTTCTATATCACTTCTCATGGCCTGACTTTTAATGTATAAATCATGCCTTTTTTTATCAAGATGCAATATTTTGCATTTATTCCAATCCAAAACATCCTTCGAGTATGAAAGCAGTAGAAGAATACTGAAGAGGGAAATCAGGAGGGCAAAAAGGGGACTGGTCACAGCTTTGGCGAAGAGGGTTGATGATAATCCAAAGGGTTTTTATAAATACATTAAGAACAAAAGGGTTACTAGAAAGAGAATAGGGCTCCTCAAAGATCTGCAAGGCTGCCTATGTGTGGAGCTGAAGGCGATGCGGTTGGGGGTGTTGGAGGGGGAGAGACTAAACGAGTATTTGGCATCAGTGTTTACTGTGGAGAAGGAAATTGAAGCTATGGAATGTCGGGAAATAGATGGTGGCAGCTTGAAAAATGTCCAGTTCACACACAAGGTGGTACTGGAAGTCTTGAAACGCATAAAGGTGGATAAATCCCCAGGATCTTATCAGGTGTATCCTAAAATTCTATAGGTAGCTAGGGAAGAGATTGCTCGGCCCCTTGCTGAGATTTTTGTATTTTTGATAGTCACAGCTGAGGTGCCAGAAGACTGCGGGTTGGTTAATATGGTGCTACCGTTGAAGGAAGGCGGTTTGGACAAGCCCGGGAACTACAGTTGCGTGACCCTGACGTCGGTGCGAGACAAGTTATTGGAGGGAACCCTGAGGGACAGGATTTTCATGTATTTGGAAAAGCAAGGACAGATCAAGATTGATGAAACTGATGTGCTGGAAAGTTTGGAAAACATTAAGATTGATAAGTCCCCATGGCCAGACCAGATTTATCCTCGGCTGCTCCAGGAAGCGAGAAAGAAGGTTGCTCATCTGCTGGCGTGGATATTTGGCTCTTCACTCTCTACAGGAGTCGTACTGGAGAATTAGAAGGAGGCGAATGTTGTTCCTCTTTTCAAGAAGGGAAATAGGGAAATCGAAGGAAATTACAGACCAGTTAGTCTTACATCTGTTGTCAGCAAAGTTGTGGAAATAATTCTGAGGGATAGGATTTATGAGAATTTGTCAAAGCGTAGTGTGATTATCGAGTTCTTTGAAGAGGTGTCAAGATAGGTCGACGACTGTAGAGCAGTGGATGTTGTATAAATGGATTTCATCAAGGCATTTGTTAGGGCTCCTCATGGTTGGCTCATCCATAAAGTCAGGAAGTATGGGACACAGGGAGATTTGGCTATCTGGATTCAGTATTCGCTGGCTGACAGAAGGCAGACAGTAGTTGTAGATGGAAAGTATTCTACCTGGAGGACAGTGTTGAGTGGGGTCCCGCAGAGCTCTGTTCTTGGGCCTCTGTATATTTTATAAATGACTTGGATGAGGAGGTTTATGCTGGGTTAGTAAATTTGATGATGACACAAAGATTGGAAGTGTTGTCGATAATATAGAGGGCTACTCCAGGCTGCAGAGTGACATAGACAGGATGCAGAGCTGGGCTGAGAAACGGCAGATGGAGTTCAACCTGAATAAATGCGAAGTGATGGATTTTGGAAGGTCAAATTCGAATCCCGAATATAGCATTAAATACAGGATTCTTGGCAGTGTGGAGGAACAGAGGGATCTGGGTATGCAAGTACATAATTCCCTCAAAGTTGCCAACAAAGTGGATAGGGTTATTAACAAAGCAATTTTTTTTGGCTTTCATTAACAGGGGGATAGAGTTTAAGAGCCGTGAGGTTTTTCTACAGCTCTACAAGTCCCAGGTGAGACCACACTTTAAATTTTGTGTCCAGTCCTGTTCTCAATACTATAGGAAATATAGAGAGCCTTTGTAGAGGGTGCAAAAAAGGTTTACTAGAATACTTCCTGGACTGGAGGGCTTCCTGTTTGAAGAAAGTTTGAATAAGCTCGGACTTTTCTATCTGGAGAGAAAGAGGAAGAGAGGCGACCTGATAGAGCTGTGCAAAATAATGACACGAAGAGATAAAGTCAATAGCTAGAGACTTTTCCCCAGGGCAGGATTGACTTGTATGAGAACATACTATGAAGATATTAGGAGGAAGGTAAAAAATGACGCGTTCGAGGTAGGTTTTTTACACAGTGTTGTGAATGCATGGAATGCGTTACCAGCGGTGGTGGTGAAAGCGAAGTCATTGGGGACAATTATGCAACTGCAGGACATGCACATGAATGGCAGTGAGTTGAGGGGTGCGAAGGTTACGTTACTATATTTTACAGTAGCATTAAATCTCGGTACAACATCGTGGATGTAAGGGCCTGTTCCGTGCTGTACTTGTCTATGATGTATGATTAGGGATAGTCGGCATGGCTTTGTGCGTGGGAAATCATGTGTCAAGTACTTGATTGAGCTGTTTTTTGAAGAAGTAACAAAGGATTGGTGAGGGCAGAGCGGTAGATGTGATCTGTGTGGACTTCAGTAAGGCGTTCGACAAAGTTCCCCATCGGAGGCTGATTAGCAAGGTTAGATCTCTCAGAATACAGGGAGAACTAGCCATTTGGATACAGAACTGGCTCAAAGTTAGAAGACAGAGGGTGGTGGTGGATGATTGTTTTTTGGACTGGATGCCTGTGATCAGTGGAGTGCCACAAGGATCGGTGCTGTGACCTCTGCTTTTTGTCATTTCTATAAATGATTTGGATGTGAACATAGGAGGTATAATTAGTAAGTTGGCAGATGAAACCAAAATTGAAGATGTAGCGGACAATGGAGAATGTTACCTCAGATAACGATGGGATCTTGATCAGATGGGCAAATGGGCTGAGGAGTGGCAGATGGAATTTAATTTAGATAAATGTAAGGTGCTGTATTTTGGAAAAGCAAAGCTTAGCAGGACTGATACACATCATGGTCAGCTCCTGGGGAGTGTTGCTGAACAAAGAGACCTTGCTGTGCAGATTCATAATTCCTCGAAAGTAGAGGCACTGGTAGATAGTGCACTTGAAAAGTGTTTAGATGGTCACACCAATCACTTCTGATTCTGCTGACCTGAACACAGTGACCAGTATGGATAAGATGGGGGCATTGCTGGAAGTCAGAGTCTATACAATGTGGACCTGGGGAAGTATAGCAGGTCAGGCAGTATCAGAGGAGCAGGAAAGTTGATGTTTTGGATCAGGACCCTTTGTCAGTCCTGATGAATAGTCCTGATCCAGAACGTCAGCTTTCCATCCCCATCATTTTCATGAAGTCATCAAGCTCCTGTTTATTCTAGTCGCACGTTCTGGCACTCAGCGAGTAATCGATATTGTAGTGCTTGGTGTGATCATCTAAATACTTCTTCAAGGCTGCAATGTTTCCTTCATCTCTCAGCATTTCCGTTGCTGCCAGGCCCGCTGAGGATCTCCAGCGCTTTTTGTTTATATTGTGGATTTCCACTATTTTGCTGAGGCACTGAGAGTCAGAGAGTCATCCAACACGGAAATAGACCCTTCAGTCCAACTTGTCCATGTCGACCAGATATTCTAAACTGATCCAGCTCCATTTGGGAGAGTTGGCCTATATCACTCTGAACACTTTCTATTCATGTACCCCTCCAGACGCCTTTTAAATTTAATTTGACCTGTGTTCATCATTCCAATAGCATCTCATTCCATACGCTCACCAACCTCTGAGTGAACCGTTTGGACCTCAGGTCCATTTGAAACCTTTTCCCTCTCACCTAAAACCCAGTAGTTTTGAACTCCCCGACACTGGGTGGAAACAAAGACCTTGGCTATTCACCCTGTCTGTGCTTCTCCGCAAAGTAACCCCTCAGCCTCTAGGGAAAAAGCCCCAGTTATTCAGCCTTGCCCTTTAAATCGACAGTCCAAACAATAGCCTTGTAGATATTTTCTGAAACCTTCCTCAAGTTTCGTAGAACAGAGTCATAGAGATGTGCAGAATGGAAACGGAACCTCTGTCCTAATATTCCATGACAACCAGCTCATTTATACATGTACCAACCAAGTTGTTCCTAGGGTCCTCTTGAAGTCTTTCCTCTCTCACGTTAAACCTATGCATTCTGCTTTTGGACTCCCCTAATGTGGGAGTATAGAAACTGATTAGTCACCCTGTTGTTGCTCCTCGCAACTTTATAAAGTTGTATAATGCAATCCCACAGCATCTCCTACTCCAGGGAAAATTGCCTCAGCCCCTCCCTATTGTTCAAATGTTCGAATACTGGCAACACCCTTGCAAATCTTTGCTGAACTTGTTCAGGTTTCCCAACATCTTTCCTGTCGCAGGGAGACCAGAATTGAAAGTAGTCTGGGGATTCCAAAAGTAGCCGAGTTAATATACTGGACAACCGAACCATGATCTCCCAACTCCTATACTCAATACACTGCCAAATAACAGCTGGCATACCAAACACCACCTTCACCGAACTGTCTACCTTCAGCCCAATTTTCAAGAAACTATCAACCCACACTGCACAGTGTATTTGTTCGTGCACACTTCCCAGGAACTTGTCATTATGAGGTTGCGTCCTATCGCCGTAACATTTTTCCGAAATCAGGGAGAATAGAATTGAATATAGTGTTCTAAAACTGGTCTTACCAATGCCCTGTACAGCCACAACTGTAGCTAACTCCTATACTCAGTGACAAAATCTCTACAGTGTGGAAGCAGGCCATTCTGCCCATGAGTCTATGCCAACCATCTGAACTTGTGTATTTCCCCTATCCATGCCCCTCATGATTTTAAAAACCTATACAAGTTCACCCATCAGTCTCTGACGCTCCAGGGACCACAGCCTATTCAACCTCTCCCGGTAGCTGAAATCCTTCAGTCCCGGCGACATCCTTGAAATGCTTTTCTGACCCCTTTCAAGTTTAACAATATTGTTTTGATCGGAAGGAAACCAGAATTGTATGGATTATTCCAACAGTGTCCTAAGCAATGTCCCGTGCAGCCACAGTATGATCTCCGAACACTTGTACTCAATGTTCTGACCAATAAGGGAAATCATACTAAATGCCGCATTCACCATTAAATCTACCTGCGACTCCACTTTCAAGAATCCATGAATCTGCACTCCGAGGTGTCTTTGTTCAGCAATGCTCCCGAGGACCTTGTCATTAAGTGTATAAGTCCCAACTGCAGCACCTCACATTTTTCGAAATTAAACTCCAACTGCCACTCCTCAGCCCATTCGCCCATCTGATCAAGTTCCCATTGTACTCTGAGGTAATCTTTTTCACTGTCCACTACACCTCCAATGTTGATGTGATCTGCAAACTTACTAACCATGCCTCCTATGTTCACAATGCAGTGATTTATATAAATGATGAAAAGTAGTGGATCAAGCAGCGATCGTTGTGACACTCCACTGGTCACAGGCCTCAAGTCTGCAAAGTAGCCCGCCACCACTCTGTCTTCTACTTTTGAGTCAGATCTGTATCCAAATGGCTGGTTTCCTCTGTATTCCCTGAGATTTATCCTTGCTCACCAGTCTCCGATGAAGAGCCTTGCGGAACACCTTACTGAAGTGCACGTAGATCATGTCCACCGCTCTGCCCTCATCGATCCTTCGTTACTTTTTCAAAAGGCATTCTTCCCTTCGGATAAACTAACAGTTACAGCACCAGAATAATCAGCCCACCATGTCTATGCGGATCATGATGCCATTCAAAACTGATTTCATCTGCCTGTACATGATCCATGTCCCTGCCAACCCATGCCTGCTATGTGTCTGCCCAAATGCCTCAAAAACGTTGTGATTGTTTCTGCTTTTCCCATCTCCCAGGAGAGTGCATTCTAGTCAACTACCACCTTCTGCTTAAGAAACTTGCCTGACATATCACCCTTTAAACTTGCACACATATTGTTGGAAATGCCCAGCAGGTCATGCAGCATCTGTGAAGAAAAATCATTTAGTGTTTCGGGTCCGGTCCCCCTTCCTCAGAAACGTTAAGTCTAATTTCACTTCACAGATGCTGCTGGACCTGCTGAGCTTTTTCAGAAACTTCTGTTTCTCTTTCTGGTTTACAGCATCTGCAGTTGTTTTGGTTTTCATTTCCTTTAAACTGTTCCCTCTCCTCTTAAATATGTGGCTCTGGAATTTGTCACTTCCACCTTGGAAAAAAGATTCACATTATTCACTCTGTGCCCCTCGGCTTATCCCGCAGCTACTGACTTGCCAAAGACAAAAATCCAAGTTTTTCCAACCTCTCCCAATCCAGACAACATCCTGGTAAACCCTGTTTTCACCCTCTCCAAAGCCTCCAAATCCCCTTGAAGTCTTTCCCCTCTCAAGTTAAACCTATGCTCTCTACTCTTAGACTCCCCTACCCTGGGGGAAAAAAGAAACCATGACTAGACAGCCTATCGTTGCTCGTCATAAGTTTATTAAGTTCTACAATGTCACCTCAAGTGTCCAGTGCTCCAGAGAAAAAAAATCCTCAGCCTATTCAGCCTCTCCCTATGGTTCAAATGTTCCAATCCTGGCAACACCCTTGTAAATCTTCTCTGAACTTTTTCAAGTTTCCCAATATCCATCCTATAGCCGGGAGACTGGAATTGAGAGCAGTATGGAAATCCCAAAAGTGGCTGAGCTAATAAACTGTACAACCGAAACATGATCTCCCAACTCCTATCTTCAATGCACTGCCCAATAACAACCAGCATACCGCACACCACCTTCACTGAACTGTCCGCCTTCAACCACACTTTCAAGGAACTATCAACCCACCGACGGTTTGTTCGTGCATGCTTCCCACGAACTTGTCATTGAGGTTAAGTACTATTGTGGTAACATCTTTCTGAAATCATGTAGACTAGAATTGAATGTAGTATTCTAAAATTGTCCTCACCAATGCCCGATACAGCCACAACGTGACCTCCTAACTCCTATACTCAGTGACAGAATCCTACAGTGTGAAAACAGACCATTCGGCCCATGGGACCATACCAATCAACGGAATAGCATCCTACCCTACCCATGTAACCTCACATTTCCCACAGCGAAACCACATTACCTGCAAGTCTTTGGATTAAGGGAGGAAACCAGAGCACCCAGAGGAAGCCCACGCAGACAAACACTGGGAAAATGTGCAAACACCACACAGACAGTGGAATTGAACCTAGTCCATTTATTAATCAGTGCCCTGAACAATAATGGTCATTATCCCAAATGATCTCCCTGAAACTCTACTTTGCAGGAACTATGCAGTTATTCTGAGCCCTTCAGAGGGATTGAAGGGTATGGAGAGAAAACAGCAACAGGGTTGAATTTTGATCTGTAAAGATTCTCTCTATTTCTCCGCTCTGTCTGTCTCCCCCGTCTGTTTGCTCCCCCCATCTCCCACTCTCTGTCTATCCCCATCTGTCTGTCTGCCCCCCCGCGCCTGTCCCCATCGCTTCCTCTATCCCCACTGTCTGTTCTCCATCTCTCTCTTCCCCTTCTCTGTCCCCACCCGTATCTGTGCCACCCCTCTCTGTCCCACCAGCCTCTCTGTCTCCCCACCCTGTGCCACCCCATCCCTGCCTACCCTCGTCTCCCTATTGCCTAGGTCTGTCCTCCCCCACCACAGGGAAAAGACCTTGTCTGTTTACCCTATCAATGCCCGGCCTGATTTTATAAATCTCTTTAAGGTCAATCCTCAGCCTCGGACACTCCAGATAAAATAGCCTATCCAACCCTGGCAACATCCTTGTAATTCTTTTCTGACCTCTTTCAAGTTTGAGAACATCCTTCTGATAGGAAGGAGACCAGTTGCATGGAATATTCCAAACGTTGCCGAATCAATGTCCTGGACAGCCACAATATGACCTCCCAACACCTAAACTAAATTCTCTGACCAATGGAGGCAAGCAGACCAACTGCCCCCTTCAGTATCCTATCTACCTGCGACTTTACTTTGAAGTAACTATGAATCTGCACTCCAAGGTCTCTTTCTTCAGCAGCACTCCCCAGGAATTTACAATTAACTATATACGTCCTGCTAAGGTTTGCTTTTCCAAAATGCAGCACCTCACATTTTACTAAACCAAACTCTTCGGCGCATTTGCCCATGTGATCCAGATGCCTTGGACTCTGAGGTAATCTTTTTGTTGGCTATGTAGAACAGTTGATCTTCCGTAATTACACCAGCACCACTCCCCACCTCTTCCTCCGCTACATTGATGACTGCATTGGCGCCACCTCGTGCTCCCGCGAGGAGGTTGAGCAATTCATCAACTTCACCAACACATTCCACCCTGACCATAAATTTACCTGGACTATCTCTGACACCTCGCTCCCCTTCCTGGACCTCTCCATCTCCATTAGTGACGACCGACTTGACACTGACATTTTTTACAAACCCACTGACTCCCATAGCTACCTGGATTACTCCTCTTCCCACCCTATCTCTTGCAAAAATGCCATCCCGTATTCCCAATTTCTCCACCTCCGCCGTATCTGCTCCCAGGAGGACCAGTTCCACCATAGGACACACCAGATGGCCTCCTTCTTTAGAGACCGCAATTTCCCTTCCCATGTGGTTAAAGATGCCCTCCAACGCATCTCGTCCACATCCCGCACCTCCGCCCTCAGACCCCACCCCTCCAACCGTAACAAGGACAGAACGCCCCTAGTGCTCACCTTCCACCCTACAAACCTTCAACCAAATCATCCACCGACATTTCCGCCACCTCCAAAAAGACCCCACCACCAGGGATATATTTCCCTCCCCACCCCTTTCCGCCTTCCGCAAAGACCGTTCCCTCCGTGACTACCTGGTCAGGTCCACACCCCCCTACGACCCACCCTCCCATTCTGGCACTTTCCCCTGCCACCGCAGGAACTGTAAAACCTGTGCCCACACCTCCTCCCTCACCTCTATCCAAGGCCCTAAAGGAGCCTTCCACATCCATCAAAGTTTCACCTGCACATCCACCAATATCATTTATTGTATCCGTTGCTCCCGATGTGGTCTCCTCTATATTGGGGAGACTGGGCGCCTCCTAGCAGAGCGCTTTAGGGAACATCTCCGAGACACCCGCACCAATCAACCAAACCGCCCCGTGGCCCAACATTTCAACTCCCCCTCCCACTCTGCCGAGGACATGGAGGTCCTGGGCTTCCTTCACCGCCGCTCCCTCACCACCAGACGCCTGGAGGAAGAACGCCTCATCTTCCGCCTCGGAACACTTCAACCCCAGGGCATCAATGTGGACTTCAACAGCTTCCTCATTTCCCCTTCCCCCACCTCATCCTAGTTTCAAACTTCCAGCTCAGTTACTGACTCCTTGACTTGTCCGACCTGCCTATCCTCTTTTCCACCTATCCACTCCACCCTCTCCTCCTTAACCTATCACCTTCATCTCCTCCCCCACTCACCCATTGTACTCTATGCTACTCTCTCCCCACCCCCACCCTCCTCCAGCTTATCTCTCCATGCTGCAGGCTCACTGCCTTTATTCCTGATGAAGGGCTTTTGCCCGAAACGTTGATTTCGCTGCTCGTTGGATGCTGCCTGAACTGCTGTGCTCTTCCAGCACCATTAATCCAGTAATCTTTTTCACTGTCCACTCCAACTCCAATTTTGGTGTCATGTGCAAACGTACGAACAATATCTCATATGTTCACATCCAAGTCAATGATATAAATGACGAAAAGTAGTCGATCCAGCACTGATCCTCGTGACACTTCACTGGTCACAGGTCTCCAGCCTGAAAAGCAACCCTCAACCACCACCCTTTGTCTTCGACCTTTGAGCAAATTCTGTAATCAAATGGCTAGTTCACTCTGTATTCCATGAGATCTAACCTTGCTAACCAGTCTCCCGTGGGGAACCTTGTCAATCGCCTGACAGAAGGCCATGCAGATCATGACCACTGCTCTGCCCTCATCAATCCTTTTTGTTTCTTCGCCAAAAAAACTAACTCAAGTTCATGAGATGTGATGTCTCACACACAATGCTGTTAATAATATCCAGGACTTGACTCTTTAACTCTGGGTTGCCTTGTTATGGGTGTTAATAATCTGGATAAAGTTCTTACCTCAGCTTTGTGTTAGTGACTGTGTATTGAATCTTGTCAATATCACCAACACAGGTGAGTTCCTTTTGAAAGGCAGTCCCTATATCCCTAACCCCCTCCCACCTGCTCTGTCTCCTCCATCTCCACCGTAGACAGTAAGTGGGAGGAGCTCATGGGGTTTCCATGCGAGTGAGATTGAGAACATCATCCCTTCTTTCCACTAGCCAACCAAGAAATGGTGGTTGTGTCCTTTCCTCTGGACCAAGAGGATCGGGTTCAGATTTGTGCGACACCACCTAAGAAGAGGCTGATTAGAAAACATGCCCAAGCCACCAAGCCATGCTGTCTCCCAGTTGTTCCTGACTGAGCCTCAATAGAACCTTCCTGTAGTTTCTAACCTGTCAGACTCTCCCATTGATCAGTTTGTCCAGGATCCCCTCCTGCTGCTGCACTGATCCTGTCCCTCACTGACCTGTCCATCCCCCAGTGTTCTCCACATTCATTCATTGTTGACAATCCCATTGTCCCAGTCCTCTAGCCCCGCCCTTCCACCCTATTGGGCAGCAGCTGCTGGAAATCACCCAGGCTCCTGTGAGATCTGGAGCATGTGCTGTAGGAGGGGACAACAGTGCACGGGCGCTGTGTTGGCCAATTGTTGGCGTATGTGCCGTATGGTTCAGTGCCAGGGAGGCTGTGGGTGTGTGGGATTAATCTGTCATTGGTCGTTCCTCCCTCTGAAAGCAGGACCCAGGGGAACGTCCCCTCCCCTGGAATCCTGACGAGTGGTCAATGTTGTCAAACGTTTTTGCAGAAAGTTATCAGAACTCTGGTGAAGTTTCAGGAATGTTATGGAGAGGGACAGGGGTGGGCCTGTAATTAGAGTTGTAATCTGTTTCATTTTAGTTCAAACAAATATGATTTGGCCAGTGTGTGCAGGATGGTTCTCATCAGTGGTTGGAGTGGGGGAAATAAATAAGAGGTTCCAGACTGTGGAAAAAAAACATTGTGGGTCACGTCAGGAAGGAAACCCTGGGAGGAAGGGAGAGGATTCATCAACACCCCAGGGTCTCCACTCAGACTCATTGATTTGATTAGATTTCCTACACTGTGGAAACAGGCCCTTAGGACCAACCAGTCCACACCGAACCTCCGAAGAGCAACCTATCCAGACTCATTTCCCTCTGACTAAAGCACCTAACACTATTGGTAATTTGCCATGGCTTATTCACCTGACCTGCACTGTCAGTCTTTGGATTGTGGAAGGAAACCGGAGCACTTGGAGGAAACCCACGCAGACACGGAGAGAATGAGCCCGAGGCTGGAATTGAATCTGGGAACCTTGTGCCGTGCCATCGTGCAGCACCTTTTATTGGTTCTTAGACTGCAGACAGGAGCAAGGTAACTGAATTCAAAGAGAGGAGGGAGTGTTAGAACTGGGTTTGGAGGGAAGAAGTGAGGAGATTGTTTGGATTTCAGTTCACAGAAGAGAGAAATTGTGAGACTGAGATTTAAAGCTTTGGGGGAAACAAAGAAACTACAATTTAATACTATAATTGTCTTATGAATTTCCATCCTGTATTAACAGTGGTGACCTGTTTTCTCTATTGTAGGGTTCTGAAAGGGCGGATTTGTGGACAAGAAATTCAAATTGAACTTCCTGTTCAGTTATGTTGGTTACTTGATCCGTGCCGATCTGAATATCACTGGCATTTTCATGTGGAAGGACAGGTGTGTATTGTGTCTGTGGGCGAATATTTCAAATGTCAGTGTGACTGGAAAAAAATACCGAGACACAGCCAAGTCCATGTTAGTGTGGTGACTGTGGAGAGAGAGTCCATTTGTTTTTAAAAGTCTGAAAAAAACATGGCACATTTCCCAGGAACAATTAAGCTACAGATTTATTTTGTATGAGGACAAATTTTAAATTAATCATGCAACCAGAAAGACACAAGGATACCTGCAGCATGGAAAATACTATGAGAACGGAATTGTTGTAAAGGAGTTAATTCTCAATCATGGCTTGTAATCCATTGCCGTTGTCACGTCAGTTCCAATGCCGTGGGGAAACACTGGAAATGTGTAGGTTTCAGTTATTAAACTGTAACAGGTGCAGAAGAAATTAACACGGATGATGCCAGGGCTCAGGGGTCTGAGTTACAGGGAGAGGTTGGACAAACGAAGATTTTGTTTTTGTTTAGAGCATTAGAAACAGAGGGGGGATGTTTTCTGGAAGTGTATAAGGTCTTGAGAGGCATGGGTAAGGTGAATGCACTCAGTCTTTTTCACAGGAAATCAAGGACTGGAGTGCATCAGTTTACAGTTAGAGGAGCAATTATGAAAGGGAACCTGAGAGGCTCCTGTTTTAACAGAGGATGTTATGTATATGGACCGAGTTGCCAGTGGAAGTGGTTGAGGTGGGAACATTACCATGTAAAAGACATTTGGACAAATACATGGATAGCAAAGGGTCAGAAGCAGAAGGGCCAAGTGCAGAGAAATGGGGTGAGCTTGGTTGGACATTCTGGTCAGCATGGTCCAGTTTGGGCCAAAGGGCCTGTCTCTGCTGTAGGACTCTGACTCCAAGTATATTTACTATTTCTCCCGCTATCTCTGGTAGCACCCTGGGATGTATCCCATCAGGGCAAAGAGCCTTATCTCCCTTTAGCTCTATTAGCTTGCCCAGCTCTAACACTCTCGTGATAATGGTTGTTTCTTTGTCGTCGCATTCCTCATTCTCCTTATCAAATACTGGCATGTTTTTCGTATCCTCCACTGTGAAGACTGACTGCTGTGTGCTCATATTCCTGAACCCTGCTGGATAGCAATAACTAGGAACAAAATTCTGAGAGGTCTTATTTGAGTCTTTATTGATGAGACGTCAGTTACCTGGATAGTGTACATGCAGAACACCTCCAGGCAGCATCAGGTAACTCCCCGCCTGTTCGACGTATGGCTCCCATTCTTAAACCTTTGTAGTTTGTGGTTTTGAATGGATGTTGTCTCTCAATTTTCTCTCCATGGCACTGGCAGTTAAAAAAGTTGAGTTCAGCATCAGCACTTTGTGGTTAAACCGCATACCCCTCCCTCACGCCCCTGTGGCTAAGTCAGGTATCTGACAGGCGCGTCAGATTCAGTGTGGCTGTCTGTCAGGATTCTGATGTGGAGGGATCGGTGTTGGAGCAGGATGGGCAAAGTTAAAAACCACACATCATCAAGTTATAGTCCAACAGGTTTATTCGAAAGTACAAGTGTGCTTTTAGTTTTAACTTGATCAGGATTATCTCTATGGTAACAGTTAAGTGCTTCAACAATTACAGAGGCCATATGTTCCCCTCTAGCAGTGTAAACTGCTATTCCGGCCCTGTAGACACCTACTCATCACTTTTCTCCCCCAATCCCATTTGGCTTTCTGTGATCTTTAAGTTTTTTCTAATCTCCTAGTTTCTCCTTGGTCTTGGCCAATTTGTATGCCTTCTTATTTCAGTTTGATAGACTCCCCTATTTCCTTCGCCACCCATGTCAGATTATTCCATTTCCTACAGTCCTTCCTTTTCACTGAGAAATAGTTTTGCTGAGCAGTTTGAAAAATTCTTTGATATTCCTCCACTGTCTGTCAATTGTCCCACCCTAAAGTCCTTGCTTCCAATCTGCATTAGCCAACTCCTGACTAATCCTATTGTAGTCTCTGTTGTTTAAGCACAGGATTTTGGGATTGGATTTAATCTTCCAGCTTTCCAACTGTATTCTGAATTCAACCATACTTTTCACAATTCTTTTGATCAGATTACGAGGTGAGACGATGTTACCTGGGTGTTTTGGTTTACATTGTGAGAGACCTTGGCTTTTTAATAAAGTACAGGATAGATATTCACAAGAGAGTATTCCGGACTGTGTGAATGTACTACACAGTCTAAAGCCATAAATCACTGTCTCCACTCAGTTGATATGATTTGGAGATGACGGTGTTGGACCGGGGTGTACAAAGTTAAAAATCATATAACACCAGGTTATAGTCCAACAGGTTTAATTGGAAATGCACTAGCTTTCAGAGCGACGCGCCTTCATCATGATCCAATTTAACCTGCTGGACGATAACCTGTTGTTGTATGATTTTTAACTGATGTCAGTTTAAAATTGGACAATCATTTCTCCCACATAATTCCTCACTATCTAAGTTTGGAACGCTAATCCACATGACTATCCTGCTTTTTCCGAAAATCTCCTTTGGTGAAGGTGGTGAGTTTTGGATTCAGTTTTCCAGTTGTTACCGTAAGAAGATAAGCACTGGGCACAGGAGAGGCAATACAGCCCTTCGAAATAGCCCCACGATTTAATACGGTGATGATTGAGCTCACCTCGGTCTCAGCTGGATTTTCCCACCTGCTCTCTCTTACCCTTCATCTCAGTGCCAATTCAATATCTCTACCTCTTCAGTAAATTTCCTCATTGTCCTGGCATCCACCGCATTTTGAATAGGGAATTCCACAGATTCACAGCACATTGAGAAAAGTACATTTTTCTTCATGAGAACAGAATAGAGCCCCTACAGTGCAGAAACAGGGTATTCGTCCATAGAGTCCACACAAACACTATAATGAGCGTTCAATTCAGACTCACCCATTCCCTGCATTTCCCATGGTTAATGGCTTAACCTGCACATGCATGGACACCGTGGGAATTTCGCATAACCAATCGACATAACCAGCACATCTTTGGACAGTGGGATGAAACTGGAGCACCCAGAGGAAACCCGCACAAATACAGAGAGAACGTGTAAACTCCACACAGTCTCCTAAGGCTGGAATCAAATCCAGGTCCCTGACGCTGTGAGTCAGCAATGCTATCCATTGAGTCCCCTCTGCTTAAAATCTGCTTGTCCTATTAACTACCCCACTCCCCAGTTGGCTGAATCTATATTCCTTACATCAGAAAATCAGGTTGTGGAAGCAGATGTCTCCGTAAAACCCAGTTACAGTCCATATGTTCTGAGTCTGAATGGGGATCCTATACACAACACCCTCCAGTCCACACTTTTCATTCACTTTCCAGAGACAGGGCTCCAGTCGCTTCATGAGGACTGCAACTCCCACAATCCCTGAGGCAGGGACCACACGTGTATGGGGATACCTGGCACTGTACATATACAGAATGTGGGCGGGTTTTGGAGCATGTGCTTTGGGTCAGCATACTTTGTGGAAGGTTTTTCACACTGTGATTGGCTGGAGGAGGAATGTATCTGCTTATAGTTTTGATCACTTGCGGGGTCTACGTTTCACTACTGGATTAGTGGCGCTGGAAGAGCACAGCAGTTCAGGCAGCATACAACGAGCAGCGAGATTGACGTTTCCGGCAAAACCCCTTCATTTTTTATTCCTGATGACGGGCTTTTGCCCTGAAGGGCTTTTGTCGATTTCGCTGCTCGTTGGAGCTGCCTGAACTGCTGTGCTCTTCCAGCACCACTAATCCAGTATTTGGTTTTCAGCATCTGCAGTCATTGTTTTTACCAAAGTGTCACTACACTCATGTAGGACCTCTCTCCACCCCAATTCATTGTAATGCTGGGAATCAACTAATGGGGAACAAAGAAGGATCTGACCCGTTCTCCCAGACTGAAGGTTCCTCTTCTGTCCAGGATCTGCCACCTCCCTTTCTGTTTCCTTGTGTTTCATTCTGCTGTTACATTATTGACTTGCAGCAACTGAAAGGAAAGGAACTGAACCCAGAAAGGGTGCAGTGTCTCACCAGGGACGGGAAGTGGTGGCATGGATCTGTTTATCAGTTACTCCATGAGAATGTGGAGGGTGTAAATTTAGGGGTAGCAGAGTCAGAATGGTGGGAGAGTGTAAGTGGGCTGGAGGGTTACAGATTTTGGGGAAGAAAGGGGAAAAAGATATTCCAGAGAAACTAGAATTGTCTGTTCTGAATTTCTAATCTGTACATATTCCTTTATACAGCGTGCTAGATGGTGAAGATTTGCAGACTGAAATCATAAAATAATGTGCAGATTGTGATTAAGTTACCCAGTTTTTGAAGAACAAAAGATAGAAAATAACTCAGTCAAAATCCTGCAACACTCTCTCTCCCTGCATTGTCGGTCTATCTGCACCAAATGGACTGTGAATTGTACAAGACTCACTACCATCTTCTCAAGGGTAACTGGACATGGGGAATAAATGCTGGCTGAGCCAGTGATGCCCATATCCTGAAAATGGTTTCTATCTCTAGTTGCTAAAACCCAGTTGTTGTTACTGCAGGATGATGAGGGATGCAGAGTGCATCCTCCAGGAGGCAGCACCATCATATTACCAATACCTCCACCGACAAAGCAACACAGCACCATCACTGGAATAAAAGACAGTGAAGCCAAAGGAGGGCATAGATATAGTTCTTCGAGGTAAAGTCATGAAAACGGATTGGAACACAGCAGGAACAGGAGATTGAGCTGGATGGTCAGCTGTTTCCCATTGAATAGTGGAGCAGGATTGAAAGGCCGAATGGTCTCCTCCTGCTGCTATCTTCCAGGTATGTATGTAGTCATGGAGCCCGGGTAGGAAGAAGTGGGCAGGGATTCTCCAGGAGATTGCACTTCCACAACAGTTTTCAGTGAGGGATGGTTTGACTGATTTTATTTAACATTTATCTTTAACACAAGTTTTGTAAATTTTGGTTTTAAAATGTTGTACATTTTTTTTTGCACAGCAAGTAAAATTAAAGAAAATAGTGTAAACTGTCTGAATATAACAGTTTTAAAACTTTCAACCTTTGTAAAACAAAATCCCGTACATCACCACTTTCCAGCTACTCAAACTCCAGCGAAATATTCCCTCCCTGTCTGAACCTTTAGATGAATTAAATGCTTTTCAGTTCTTGTTCTGTGAGCTGTGAAGCGTTCTTTTTCCCCATTTCTCTGACCTAGAAATGTTATCACAGTAACCTTCCCATCATCAAAATCATCATTACGCCATTTTGCTTTTGCTTAACGTATAATCACCAGCAGTGCAAAAGTGAGGACCGCAGATGCTGGAAACCAGAGCCGAGATTAGAGAGGTGCTGGAAAAGGGTTTTTTCCAAAACGTTGATTTTCCAAATCCTCGGATCCTGCCTGACCTGCTGTGCTTTTCCAGCACCACTCTAATCTAGACATATCATCACCAGCAGCTTAAAATATGTTGCTAGAAAATCGCAGCAGGTCACCAGCATCCAAGGAACAGGAGAATCGACGTTTCGGGCATCAGCCCTTCTTCAGGAAGAAGGGCTGATGCCCGAAACGTCGATTCTCCTGTTCCTTGGATGTTGCCTGACCTGCAGCGCTTTTCCAGGAACACATTTTCAGCTGTGATCTCGAGCATCTGCAGTCCTCACTTTCTCCACGAAGATATCATCACCAGCATTAAACCATTTGTGTAACCAATAGAAACTTTCCAAACAAAGCCCATTACGGGCCGAGGAAACCATGACAAGTGACAGAATGAGAGGAGAAAAATCAAAGTAGAGTTATGCGGAGGGGGCAGCGGTGTCGATAAAGCACTATGTCCTCCACGGTGCCCACCTCTATCTAAAGGCATCGAGAGCATTGATGCACACCACATGCTCCTTGTCCAAGGAAACCATGCTGTGTAGCCTTTCTCCTAGATCATAGAATAAAATCCCTACAGTGTGGAAGGAGACCATTGGCCCATCAGACCCCACCGACCATCCGAAGAACTTCACGCCCAGAGCACTCTATCACTGTAACACTGCATTTCCCATGCCTGGTCCACCCTGTTTGCACAATCCTGGATACTGTGGACAATTTAGCACGACTGATCCACCTAATTTGCACATCTTTGGACTATGCAAGAAAGCCAGAGCACCTGGAGAGGACTCACACTATAATGGGGAGAATGTGGGAACTCCACACAGGCCGTTGGACAAGGCTAGATTCCAACCTTGGACCAGGTGCTGTGAAGCAGCAGTGCTACAATCACAATTTAAATCAAAACAGATGATCCCTGCTCCTTGTCACATTGCTGTTTGTGGAGACCTACTGCCCAGAGAGACATCCTGAGGTTCAGAAAGTGGCAATATACGTTCAGTCAACTCCAGCATAGTTAATGTGATTAACAACAATAACATCAATACTCCAACAGTGTAATCATGTACAAGGTCCACTCCTGGCTCTGATGGACAGTAACATCAGAATCAGAGTCCTGTAATCCACACGGAGCAGGGGGATGACCACTTCCCTGTGAGCACTCACTGGTCTCTCAATCGTGTTGAAGATGCAGCAAATCCCTTGTCACACAAAGGGGTGAACAGATCATACCCAGTGTGAACCCGCTGGGGTCTCAGGTGATGGGATGAATCACTGAATCCCTTCTCCCACACTGAGCATGTGCATGAGATCTCCCCTGTGTGGGCTCACTGGGGTCTCAGTGGGCAGGACGAATCACTGAATCCTCTCTCACACACTGACCATTTGAATGGCCTCGCCACTTGTGTGGGCTCACTGGGGATTCCGCAGGTACTGTATTTGAGTGAATCTCCCCCCACACTGGGAACAAGTGAATGATAATTCCCCAGAGCTCGCTCGCTGGTGTTTAAGCAGGTCAGAGGACTGAGTGAATCTTTTCCCACACACTGAGCAGGTGAATAGCCTCTCCCCGATGGGAATGCACTGATGTCTCCGCAGATGGGAGATTTGAATGAATACTTTCTCACACCGTGGGCGGCACGGTGGCACAGTGGTTAGCACTGCTGCCTCACAGCGCCTGAGACCCGGGTTCAATTCCCGCCTCAGGCGACTGACTGTGTGGAGTTTGCACGTTCTCCCCGTGTCTGCGTGGGTTTCCTCCGGGTGCTCCGGTTTCCTCCCACAGTCCAAAGATGTGCAGGCCAGGTGAATTGGCCATGCTAAAGTGCCCATAGTGTTAGGTAAGGGGTAAATGTAGATGTAGGGGTATGGGTGGGTTACGCTTCGGCGGGGCGGTGGGGACTTGTTGGGCCGAAGGGCCTGTTTCCACACTGTAAGTAATCTAATCTAATCTAATCACACTTGGAGCAGGTGTAGGGTCTAAATCCACTGTGCCATCTCTGGTGCCTAAGCAGATTGTAAGATCGAGTAAATCCCTTCCAATTCGTGGGGCAGGTGAACAGCCGCTCCGCAGTGTGACAGTGTCGGTGAGTGTCCCACTGGGAGGGTTAAGTGAATTCCTTATTCTGATTGAGCCCGTCCTCCTGTTTCTCTCAGTTGTGATTGACAATCTCACACCAGAACTCGTTCCAGAGAGTGTTCCAGAACATGCAGAATGGTCAGCTGCAGCTGGTCACCTGACTGATCACTGGACCTGAAAGGTTCACTCTCCACAGATGTTGCCAGATCTGCTGAATTTTTCGAGCAATTTCTCATCATGGAATGCTGTCTCGTATTACTGCAGGAATGCCCAGAAGGACTAATCCTGGAGTCTGTATCCACTGGGATCCACAATCACCGTTTATTTCCTTCTTCCTATTTCATTCTAGCTATTGAACTCTCGGTTTCAATCCAATCTCATGTCATGCTCTTCAACATGTCCATGTGGGTGGAATGGAGGCAGCTGGGATTTAATGAAGGGCAGTGGGGATTAGGTGGAAGCATGAGGAGCGGTGACAGCAAAGACAGTTCTCATTGTAACGGCAGAGTTTCTCCGTGACCCAGTGAGTGGTGCGGCTCCTGAGTTTGTGGGCGGAGACAGATTCAATCAGGGATTTGGGAATACACTCAGACATTGACCTGTCCATCTGCTTGTTAACTCAGACAGTTGGAAAGAAAGATGCACATGTAGACATCACCTTTGATGATCTGGCACAATAAAAAATGCTTCCAACCCAATTATTTCAACCTCAAATCTCTGAAAACCCAGACACAAAGTTTTCGACTTGTAACAGGTTGTCTCTTAGCCTCCTCTTTTCTTGAGAAAAGTGTTTTGAGCTGTTCAGTTTTTCCTGGTGATTATAACCGCTATGCTCCTGTAAGCTTTGTGACTGAACCTTTATTTTCCTCTTCCTTGCGAGTGATGAAAGTAGCAGAAACAGTTCCTGACCTGTGGGGGGTTTTGGTTGGAGTATTTATATTTACAAATCCATTCCCACCCTCACATACGGTGTGAGATTGATATAAACCTGAAGGAAATGAGTGAGTGAGCAGCCACAGCATCATAAATGAAGCATATGTCTCTGAGTTGAATGAACCTGTCATGAGGAAAACATGTCAACAATCACAACTTGTTAGAATCACAGAATCTCGTGGGTGCAGAAACAGCCTAGTCGTCCCATCGATTCTGCAATGACCTTCTCACCCACCCTACCCACATAACCCCACATGAACCATGGCTAGCCCAACCCACCTAAATTGCACACTGCGACCACGTCAGCATCGCCAATCCAGTAACGTTATACATCTGTGGGAGGGACACAATTTACATACAAATGTTGGGAATTGTGGATGAAGGCTCACATATACTTGACTCTGACACAAATGCTCTGGTTTTCAAAATAAAATTTGGTGGACACTGCAACTGGATAAAAATCTGATTATCTCAGGAGGAAGACATTTCAAAACTCACGCCATTGACCCAGGGGGTGCAGTAAAAATTACAGAGATCTGGAAAGCATCAGAAATGTAACAGGTTCTGAGCAAGGTGGGGTGAAACAAGGACATAAAGACAATCTGTCACACGGGGGAAGGCAGGAGAGATAAAACAGCAGAAATGGTCGTCCGTCAAGGCCACGGGGAATGGAGTTAGAGCTGGGAAGAAACAAGGAAACAAGGTGTGAAGCTGCCAAAGAAATATGTTAAAAACAGATTATAAAAGCATAGAGGGCAGAGTTCAGTCTGAAATCTTTGCTCTCAATGATGAGTACATAAAGCTGGAAAGCCTCGGGAGTTGTATTACAGCCAACATATACCCAGGATTGGTCAAGTGTGCTGTAACTTTCTGTTATTTTTTTTCTGCAGATGTAGTTCAAGTCTGATGACGCTATTAACTTTTCAAATTGGACTGGAGTGTAAATTTCTGGAGAAATGTCAAATAAATCACATTGATCACATTCTGCAAATCTTAGTCCAATACCCTGCATATTCAAGCATTTCAGTTACATCCATGTCCTGCCGGTGGGACACGACAGACAGGGATGGTGACGATGGTGTCTAGGACATTGTTAGCTATGATTTTGCGGGTATGATTGTGACAGCTTGTTGCTTGACTAGTCTGCGTTCCAGCTCACCCAATAAGATGTTGGCCGGGTGAGACACGACAGTTGGAGATCCTCTGCTCGCCAATTCCTTTCCTTTCTGCTTTTTTTAGAATTTCATTCTCTCTCACTCTCCCCTTTGCAGACTCTGACACAAGTGTCTCAACCTTGAATCATGACAATTAAAAAAATTGTCTCTTCAAGAAAACCAATGGAGGAAAATATATTGTTCTTGCATCAACTGAATTTTTTAAACAAAAACAGGTGTGTTCAATAAACACTGTCTCATTTTCCCTTCAATTCTATCAAGCGAGATATTATATTTGGTCCATCAGTTTCCCAATCTTACCGATCCAATCAATTTCAGAGCAACATGCTGACAAAGTATTGAAGCAATTTATCTATTTAGGTTTTAGCATCAGTTATCAAGTCATTGCCATTAAAATAATTGCATAATAATTGGTCTTTGTAACAAGTATACTGAGGTTCGCAATTTAATTTATTGACTGTTTGAAAATTGGTACAATTAATCCTTTTTTCAGTATTCTAACAGTAATTGTTAAGGCATTTACAAGACAATAATTGTAGTATGCTTTAGTTTAGTCTTGCTAACAACTACAGTGAAGTTTAAACTTGAAATTAATCCAATCTTTCATAGTACCTATACGGAAATATAAAAATCCATTTTATTTTCACTCAACACACCTACAAAAAGAACCATTATTTCTGATGCAACACGCACTGTTAAAAATATGACTTTTGCTCATTTCAATGATCTGTGTAACCACAGCTCTATAAATTTAGAAAATCCTAATTACTTTTCCCTGCAACAATTCCTGTTCAGTTTTGCAGCTAGCACAGTCAAATAGCAAGATGAAATTTATCATTATTCTTAAGTATGCTAATAGAATTTTGAAAACCGATGTGTTGCTAATATATAATTGTTCATTTCAATCCAGACAATACAGAACAGTACAGCACAGTACAGTACAGGCCCTTTGGCCACGATGTTGTTCCGATCTTTTATCCTACTCTCAGATCAAACTCACCAACATGCCCTTCATTTACTATCATCCATGTGCCTCTCCAAGAGTCGCTTAGATGTCCCTGATGGATCTGAATCTACTACCACTACTGGCAGTGCATTCCACACACTCACCACTATCTATAAAGAAACTATCTCTGACATCTACCCACAACTTCCCCATTCATCTTAAAGTTATTCCACTTTGTGGGAAAAGTATTTCATTATCAACTCTATCTATGCCTCTCATCATCTCACACAAAGCTATCAGGTAAACTATCATCTTCTTTCACTGCAATGACCAAAGCCCTAGATCTGTCAACATTTATTCATAAGATATGCCTTCAAGCCCAGGCTGCATCTTGATAAATCTCATCTGCACCTTCTCTAATGTTTCCACATCCTATGTCTAATGACGTGATCAGAACAGAACACAATAATCCAAGTGTGTTCTCATCAGGGATCCATAGAGCTGCAGCATAACCTCGTGGCTATTAAACTTAGTCTCCCCGCTAATGAAAGCCAACACACTGTGCACCGTCTAAATAACCCTATCACCTTGGATGTCAGCTATGAGGGATGTATGGACGTGCACCCCACGATCCCTCTGTTCCTCCACATTGTCAAAAAACCTGCATTTCATCTGAAATTTATGCATTCAAATTTGAAATTCCAAAATGAATAACTTCACATTTTCCCAGGTTGAACTCCATCTGTAACTTTTCAGCCCAGCTCTGCATCCTGTCAATATCCTCGAGCAACCTACATTATCTACAGCCTTCCACACTATCCACAACTCCACCAACCTTCGTGTCATTGGCAAAATTCCTAACTCACTCTTTCACTTCCTCATGCATGTCATTTGTAAAAATCACAAAGAGGAGAGTTCCCAGAACTAATCCCTGCAGAACGCCATTGGTCACCGTGCTCCAAGCTGAAAACTATCCATTTAATCTCAACGATTCTTCTATGGGTCAGCCAATTTATTATCTAACCAGGCAGGCCTCCCTATATCCCATGTCCCATTACTTTCTAAATGAGCCTACCATGGGGAAACTTATCAACAGACTGGCTAAAATCCTTATACACCACATCCACTACTCTGTCCTCACTAATGAGTTTGCTACAACCTCAAATGATTCAATGAGGCTGGTGAGGCATAACCTGCCGCTCACAAAGCCATGCTGACCATCTCTAACCAATCTATGCTTTTCCATATAATTATAAATCCTGTCTCTCAGAATTCTCTCAAAAATTTGCCCACAACTGATGCAAGACGAAGTTATCGATGATTCCGAGAATTATCTCAATTGCCGTTCTTGAATAAGGGAATAACGTTTCCCACCTTCCAATCATCTGGTATGACTCCAATGGACAGTGAGGATGCAAAGATCATTGCCAAAACATAGTAATCACTTGCCTCGCTTCTCATAAAAACCTATGGGCCAGGGGACTTATCTATCCCCAAGATTTTTAAATATTTTCAGCACATTCTCTGTCTTAACATCAACCTGTTCGACCATATCAGCCTGTTTCACGTTGTCCTCACAAGGAACAGGGTCCCATTCACTGGTGGATACTGAAGCAAAGTACTGATTAAAGACCTCCCCGACCTGGTCAGACTCCTGCCACAAGTTTACTTCACGATAAGGGGTATAAATGTGGAATTATGTCTCAGCACTGAATTTCTGTAAAGATATTGCAGTGTGCAATCACTCGATTACTATAATATTGAACGGTATATTAACTGAGAAAATACAGTTGAATTGATTTGATAATATTTCACTTCATGTTAATATTTATTGTATTTAGAACCACAATAAGAATTTCCTTTTTACAAGTATGAAACTTACTTAAATTAATCACACGTTTATGCGAAGAAAATAGAATTAACATCTGCTTGTTCCTTCCTTAATCATTGACTGTTCATTTTGAATTTGTGGAAGTTGTACATTGTTGAAAGGAAGGGAACTTGTCTTCAGCTGAACATTCACATTGAATGACTGATACATTTTTAAAATTAAAGTACAATAATCACGCAGTTTTGTCAATTTGTCATTCAAAGAATTGTCATGATATTCCTCTTTATTTAAGACTATCATTCATTTATTCCATTGTTATTGTAAAATATTGATTAATTTCCAGTCCATTAAACACAGAAACTACCTAATTAATTCCCATTCGAATTATTACAATAAACAGCTGATTAGGTTTCATTTGTTTAACCACTTTAAACATAATATTGCAGTTCTTCCGTCCTGAGTGGGAACATTATGAAAGGTGCCTGTGGAGCTGTGGCAGTGTCTCTATTACTAGACCCGAGGGAAGGTTTCAAATCACACCTTCACCAGAAATCTATCAAGAGCTGCTCTGAATGTTCATTAGGGAGTACCTAAGCACAGATTGAACTGCTTTTCAATCCAACATTAAATCTGCTTTTATATCTATTATATCAATAATCACAAAATCTGAAAATTATTTGTGTCGGGTTACCAAGAAATATGTGTTGGAAAATTCGCTTTAGCCACTTTGCTTTTACAAAAGAGATACATCTGTGCCTGTTTTCTCTAACTGAAAGAAATCTGAAGAGGATTTTCACTTCTACGAAAAAAGGGGAGGTGTTTTCCATATAAATGAATACTTCTTCGATTTACCCCTTTTCAGTTGATGTAAGGTTTCATAATAACGCTCGACTTTCGGATAGTGGGGGTACCTGTATCTAATTGTGTTGCTTATAAGTTCCTGGAGAATATTTGAAAATGTTGCAGAATTAAAGATTACGGTGTCTAAGAAATGGAATTGATCTTTTTTTGTTGCAAGGGGGCAAGTCCAAACAATTGAAACACATTAAACATTATTCTCTTGTGCTATAAATCTGAAATAAAGTTGATATCTTCTTCTGTAAACTAACAAAGGATACCACATATTACTTGTCAGTCAGCTTGTTGCCTACTTTGTAAATAATTGTTGTGATTCATCAAAATATTACTCTGTCCTTTGATCAGAGTGAATTTGTAATTGTTGTTCAGTTATGAATTGTCAGAAACTTGTTTTTATTTTTCCATTCACCTGTTCATTTTGACCGTCAGATTGAAATGCTTTGGAAATATTGGAGTTTGTTCATTTAAAAATAAGGTTTGCACATCTCTCACATATCTCACTTCTTGTATTATGATTCAAGAATGTTTTCTGGTGGAATTCTCGTAAATACCAAACATTTGTTGGCTTCAAATAAGGTCTTTCACACTCAGTTATCAATCTGTTGTTCATGTTTCAGCTGTTACATTGACATTGATTAGGTACTCATTCAGAGAGATCAACTGACAATTATAAACTACTTGCAGGATTATTGAATTGAGAAAAAGATACAGACGTGGAAACCTTTTTTTTGGAATGACTTGCTTTTTCATTCAAATATGAAGGCTATTCAAGAATTCTATATCGCCTTTCATTGGTTTTCTTGTCGAGAATGCAAATTTATAATTCCTGTGAATTTTAATGTGTTCTGTATTTTGAAATTTGTATCAGATTTAAGAAGAAAAAGAGAAGCAATTAACATGAAACCTTCAGTGAATACAAATCGCAGTAAATTAAATTGACAGAAGTAACTTTTAGTATTGTCTCTGAATATTTAGTAAAATATTATAATGGCAAGAGCGTTGTGCCGGTAAAGCACAGCAGGTCAGGCAGCATTCAAGGAGAAGTCGAATCGAAGTGTTGGGCATAGGCCCTTCATCAGGAATTTTTTCGATACTCCTGCTCTTTGAATGTGCCTGCACTTTTCCAACACCACAGCTTTCCTCACTTTCTCCAAATATGCTTAATGAAAATGAACTGAAACTGTTAGCACCAGCAGTTGAACAAGACCAAATAAACACATTTTTTGCAATATTTAGGGTGAAAACTTGTTTGAGAACATGCAACAAGTAAGATCAAACAACATCTCTTGCCGTTAGCAATCTTGGCCCTTAATAATAAAGATTATCCATGCTTTGAACAACCACTATGGTGTATAACGACTGAACTGAAATGCCAGAGGATAACGATTGCATTTATTGAAGGGAATGATAATCAGATCCTTCCTGAGGTAATGGGGATTGATCTCATAAAACAATAAAATTTTGCTGTGATTATTCCAATGAACAGTAATTTGATGGTCGTGAAGATATTTGTGCGGCTTGATGTGCAGTGTTTTGTTTGAACATTGATTTCAGTAACATTGAGATATTTCACAAGATTGACAATTGACAGTTAAAGATAAGTTTTAAATGCAACATTTAAAAAAATGTCAGTTTTGTTTAGCGAAATACAATTCTAAGATTATGGAATCCCTACTGTGTGGAAACAGGCAATTTGGCCCAACAAGTCTACACTGACGTTCCAAAGAATAATCCACTCAGCACCATTCTGCTCTCAGATTACTGGACATTTACCCCTGACTAAGGCACATAACCTACACATCCCTGAACAGAACATGCAGCTTAGCATGGGCAATTTACCTAACCTGCACACCTTTGGATTGTGGGAGAAAACCAGAACATGCAAACTCTACACAAACATGTAACCGATGATGGAATCAAACCCAAGTGCATAACAGTGTAAGACACGAGTGCTAACCACTGATCCTCTGTTCTCAATGCCCAGCCCCCATGTTCAAGAGGTCTGTGTAGCTGCTCTTTGGTTCTCTTGTCCAGATATTAATTTATAATTCATATCGCTTTTATTTTGCCCGGAATTTTGAGATTTGTCTCAAAATTAAGAAGAAAACGATGAGCAATTAATATGAGAACTTGAGAGAATAGAAAGCACAGTAAATTTAAATTACAGACTGTGAGAATCAAAGCTCACTTACTTCAATAATTTCAGCCCAAGACAAGATCTGAAGCAATCGGTTTGTTTATTAGACGCTTGCAAGCGTTGTGCCTGGAATAAGCCAGAAAGAGTTTGGCAAATACATATCTTATATAGGACTCATTATTCCAAACCCGGAGCCCATTACTATTGTTTCTTGCTTACCTTATCCGGCCTTGTGCTGAACAAATTACAAGCTTTACTTGTCCATTTCACCACATCCTGCTGTGGTCCATTGTTAGGTATATCCTCCATCACTAATATCTAAATCCCCCACATGTGACATTTCCTCCCTTTCCCCAACCATATTGATCCTTAGTGTTTTTTTTGTTTTTGCAAAAGTAGGAAACCGATGCTAATAACTATTGCTTCTACAAGAAACTCTGGCTTAACCTACATCCTCACAGCACCTTATCTCGTTGTCTGTAACATCTACCATGGTTTGCAGGCACTTTTCATTCTTGAATGCACATTTTAGCTCATACATAAACAATTATATATTTCCTTCACATAGTTTTCATTCTTGTTGACTCAGCTCTTGGTTGTAACAATTATACACTGGTGTGAGTGCATAAACCTTGCATAAATAATTCTGATTGCAGAAGTGACAATACTTTACTTATATCCCAAAATTCCCCCCTTTTTCTTTCATTACCATTTGTTATCTTCTGCATTTTTCTTTTAAGCATTGCCCCCAAAATTCTCAAGCATCATTCTGGATATTTCATCCATTTTGGTCTCACTCATCCCCTCATTATTTCATCGACAAAGTTTCTCTGCCTGATTCCATTTTAGAGGTATCTGTTTTATTAAGGCTGTCTGAATCAGTCTTTGTATGGGTACTCGTATACAGGGCATGGTACAACAGCCAATGGCGACCAATACCCCGGCTACTACTATCAGGGAAGTAAGGATGGAAACCACCACCCCTTTCATTTTCCAAACCATGATTCACGCCATCCCGTGAGAGATGCATCTGCTCCTGAATTCTCAGCCAGTTCCTCTGCAAAGATTGTCAATCCCCTTAACACCCGAGTAATTGAACCATCAGGTGCAGTGTTATTCGGAATAAAGTTACAACAGCTTCCTCCAAACATCACACACACACACACACACACACATACACAAACACAAACACACACACACTTTTTACGCTAAACTCATCAGGTACCCTTATTGGGACACATACAGAATCGAGATGAATCCTGTCATCGAAAGAAGTGTCTAACAGTGATATCTTACTCCTTCCCTTTTTCCCCACTATCCTTTTCTTTTCAACTGCCAGGGTAAATGAAAGTACCAATTGTACAATTGCACATATCCCTCTGCAATCCAGTGGTAGGGTGTGTGTCAATATTTTGCCTCCACAGTACCATCTCAGATCCGCTCTGGGAGCCTTTGGTGCTGAGTAGTTCCCTCCCTTGTCCATTTCGCTGCCATTCTTAATCTCTGCACATACTTTCAGCTCCCCCAAATCTCTAGACCGATTTGTACCTTGTCTATGCACACACGTCGTGTGATTTCAGACTGCAGCTGAAAACGTGGGAAGCGGGGGGAGCTTTTGTATCTTTCTTCTCCAAGGGAGTGAACATCAGAGATAGGGAGGTACAATTCCTATCATTCCATGCAGTCTTATCTTGATATAGGACTATTATACATTTCGTGCCTTCCTGTCTCGCTTACACCCGAGCAGAAAGGGAACCACCTGGGCCACTAGTCTACCGGAGGCACATGCATCGCACTTGCTCTTGTTAAGACTTTTCACAATACACTTTACCCATTCAACCCCGGCATTTGCATCCCCATATCCAGTTTCTATTTCGATGGTCTTTTTCAAGTCCTTTATCTCTATCATTTTTACTACTGTAGGATCATCGGGAAGGGTGAAAGGTTATACCTTTTTATCCAATAGTTCTGCCCGTTTTCCCTGTCCTACACTAATTTGAAAACAACAGCCCGAGAAATCCTTCCCGTTTGCTTACATTTCTATCCCAAATGTTTCATCTAATTGTATCTCATAGGTGCCGCCCCCCCACCCCGAGAATTGCTTTGTGCCATGTGGTTTTCTTTATCATTAGGTATATTGGGTTACGCTCTCTATCAGGACAACTGAGAGGTGATCGGAAGGTGGCCTGGTGTATTGTGACAAGACCATTATACCAAGTACCATCCCCAAAGGACTTAAGCTGTATCTCTGAGCTGCGGTATTGTCTCTGATTATCTACTTCCCCACAATTTACCAAACTACATGCATCAGCGTCTATTTCCTGCGGATTATCAGACTCGGGGACCGTTAATAATATATATGAAATTATATTTGACAAAATCCCAATACTAAGAGAGCTAGCATCATACCTCAAAGTATCCACAGCATTCTAAAAATTGTGCTGAATCACAAAAAAAACTTAATACACAATCCTTCAGAAATAATCCCGCGCTTGCGTCATCACTGTATAATCAGTTACTCAAAGTCTCTTCAGTCTGAATTTCAGCAGGTCTTGCATTGATTCGACTGTCCAGACATCTTCCTCAACTGGAAATTACACTGGCCCCTTTGATCCGAGTGTAGTGAGTCCAGCCTTTCTCCGCTGTCCTTACTGCTGTCGTTTCGGTAATCAAAGGATGCTGATACGGCCCTTGCCAGTCCAGCTGCCATTTCGTCTCTGTCCATAATTTTACTCAGACCCAATCTCCTGGCCGGATGGGATGAACGATGAATTCAGGGGCGGAGTCTGTGCCAAGAAACTCTGTTTCCTGAGGAGAGACAAAGAGGCGGACAAGCCCGGAATATATTTCTTTCGAACAAGTCTTTAGTTTCAGGAATTGTCAATGGTCCGTTCGTTCCCAGATAAGGTAATCCAAGTATGATTTCATAGGGGGATAGTCCCAAATCTTTCCTTGGGGCTGTTCGTACTCGCAAGAGAGCTATAGGTAAACATTTGGTGCAAGGGACTCTGGTTCCTATGATCAATTTAGACAGCGTCGTTTGAGTGTTTGGTTCATTCTCTCAAACCTTCCTGATGATGGTGGGTGCCATGGAGCATGGAAATCTCAGGAAATTCCCAACCCTTTCATTGTCTCCAGTAACGCTTTAGAGGCAAAATGAGTTCATTGGTCGAAATCTATACGGTTCACTAGCCCATATCAGGGAATTATGTGCTCGAATATTGTTTTAGACACCACACTCGCAGTGGTGGTGGCTAGGGGGCATGCTTCAACCCGACCAGATAGATGATCTACTATGACCAGAATATATTTTAGTCTTCCTAATCTGGTTAGTTCAATATAATCTAATTGTATACTCTGGAAGGGTCTCAATCCCGGGTCTCTTCCTCCCGGGGTCTGTTTTCTCAAGACTTTCTTATTTATCTTTGTGCAGATTATACATCCCTCACGTATGTGTTTAGCAATTGTATATATTCCTTTGCATCCATATTCCCTAAGAACTAAATCATATATTGCTTGTACTCCCCAATGGCTACCTTGATGTAGGACAGCCATCGTTTCTCACATCATCATTTGTTTAACATTTCCCTTCCATCAGGACACATCCATTGCCCGTCTGCTGTTTTTTGCAGCCCCAAAATCTTTCAATTCTTTTCTTCTCTTTCAGTAAATATAGGAGCTTCCGTGGATCAGGGACAGTAGGTATTAGGGAGTGAATCAGCGCTCCTTGTGGGTCCAGGCCTGCTTCCTTAGCCACATCATTGGCGTATCTATTCCCCCTAACTTCTGGTTCATTTCCATTCTGATGACTATATACATGCACTACCGCTACTTCTTGGCGGAGTAATAGGGACTCCAAGACCCGTTTAATCAACTCCTCATGTGCTCATTCCTTCCCCTGGCTATTGATCAGTCCTCTTTCCTGCCATATCTTTCCAATAGTGTGCACAACACGAAATGCATATTTAGAGTCACTGTATGCTGCTCACTCTTTATTTTCTAACGTCCTAAGGGCTCTTTCCAATGCGGAGAGTTCACAGGTCTAAGGTGACCACCTATTTGGCAAACTTCCTGCCTCTACCACACTACCTTTCGTCCCATCTACAACTGCATACTCATTGTTTCTTTTCCCGTCAGTCACCCGGGATGATCCGCCTATAAAAATTCAGAATCCTGCATGAAGTGGAGCATCTCTCATGTCCATGCAGACCTTAGTTTGGTATTCTAGGCATTTGTACTCTGGATTCTGAGATTATCCTTCCCCTTTCCAAAGAAAGGCAGATGCATTTAAACAATAATACGTGACCAACACTAGATCATCATTTTCTATTAATATTGCCTCATATTTCAGGACCCGCGAGTCTGTCAACCATCGCCCAGCTTTTTGGTTTAGGATCGTTCTCACTTGGTGTGGGGTGTTTACTATTAGGGCTCCCCCAAATGTCAGCTTCCTGCTTTCCTCCACCAACAGTGCAGTGGCAGCCATGGCCTGCACACACTCAGGCCACCCCCAGGATACTGGAAAGAATAGCTTCAAAAGATATGCTACTGGCTGTTTCATTCCTCCCCACCTCTGGGTTAATACTCCCAAAGCTGCTCCCTTATCAACGGTAGCAAAGAGCTGGTAAGGTTTACCTAGAGAAGATAAGGCTAACATGGGGGCATGGATCAGATCGCTTTTGAACACTTAAATGGTTATTTTTCCTCTTCTTCTCAACTCAGACACTTTGGTTCCTCTTCTAATGGTTTGAGATGTAATTTATTCGTCTTTTCAGCATAAGAATCAATCCACAATCTGCAATATCCCGTTTAAACGCAAAAAAATTACGTAATTCCTGTTTAGTCCTGGTCAGCGGAATCCCCACTATCCACTCTAACCATTCACGGCTTATCTTTCGCTTTCCCGCACTAAGTAAATGTCCCAGGTATTTCACTTCTCGCTCCACATATTGCATTTTGCTTTTAGATACTCGCAGTCCCTGCTGACCCAGGAAATCCATTTTTTTTTCAGTGGATTCTACGACACTTTCTCTTCTCTTTCCTGTTACTAAGAGGTCGTCTACATACTGCAACAGGGTAGTTCCCTTTGGGCTGCTAAATTTCTCTAATATGTATTCTAACATCTGTCCAAATAAATTCAGGAATTGTGTAAACCCCTGAGGGAGCACAGTCCACCGGAATTGCTATTTCCGTCCTGTCTTGGGATCATCCCTTTCAAAGACAAAACAATATATACAACTTTCCCTTGCCAAGGGACAAGCCCAAAGGCATCCTTTAAATCTGTCACACGAAACCATGTGTGGTCATATGGGATCTTACTTAATAACGTATAGGGATTTGGCACCACTGGGTGCCTAACCTGTTCTATTCGATTCAATATTCTCAAATCCTGCACCAATCGATAGGTTCCATCGGATATTCGCACTGGTAGAATTCGGATATTATAAGGAGACATACATGACTCCAACAGTCCATCTCTAACACCTCAATTACTGGCTGCAGTCTTCATTTACCTTCTATGGAAATGGGATATTGTCGCTCATAAACAACGTCCCCTTTCCTTTTTAAACTTATTTGTAGAGGACGGATCTGTGTTTTTCCACTATTCTCTTCACTCGCCCATTTAATAGGGTCGATCTCTCTTTCCACATCTTCTGTCAACATTGCTATTTGTACAACTGATTCATTTTCCTGAATTCAGATCTCCAGTTCGAAGAGGATAATTAAATCTCTCCCTCGTAAGTTACTTACTGGTGGCTCCCCGGGGGCAGGAACCGCTGACACACCAATTCTTCATCAAAATTCATAAGCGGAATTGCCCTTTCTTCCCTTTGTAGGTCAGGACACTCCAGATTAAAATGCCCACGTTTCTGCAATAATAGCTTCCGGCCTGTGGAGACCTCAATCTCTGCCCCTATCGCCCGAACCCTCTATCAAGTGCTCCCTCTTGTCCTCTCCCTTTCCCTCTTCCTCTCTGTCCCAAATGCTGCCACCCACCGATCTGGTTGCTCACTATTGGTTCCATTCATTTCTTAATTACATCATCAATCGTAGCTACCATCATTTTTGCCTTCTGTTTTTTGTCTCTCATCCTCTCACTTTGCAAAAACTTTCTGTGCCTCTCTTAACAATTCATCTAATGGTGATTCGCTCCTCCCTTCTATCTTCAGTACCTTTCTCTGTGTCATGCCATGCCTTTGTCACGTAATGTACTTTCAAAAGACCCTGTGCCGTTGGGTCGTCAGGATTCATTCCAGAGTATTTCCGCATTGAGTCACTGAATCTTTGCAAGAAAGCTGAGGGAGTCTCATCTTTCTCCTCTCTAACTTCAAAGGCTTTAGTCAAATTCTGCGACTTTGGAAGTGCCTCTATTTTTCCTTTTAGAATCAGGTCGTTAAATTCCCTCATTTCTTCCCTCTGCTCCGGGTTTTGATTTTCCCACTGGGTGTCCCTGAGGGGAAACTCCGTCTCTCCCTGTCCAGTATCTCCATTCATAATGGGAAGTTCCCTGTCCCATATTTTAATGGTTGCTCTTGGAAAAAGACCCCTTTCCTTCCCCAGTAAATACTATATTCAAAATAGACATTAACTCAGTCCACGTATACAGACTGGCCCCAAGAATTGATCAATTTGTTCAGACAACCTTACCGGATCCTCAACCAGGACATTCATTTCCTTTTTGAATGTTTTGACCTCCCCACTGGTGATGGGCCACTTAAAAGCCCAACCTCGTTGACCCCTATTGCTACCTCCCGAAGAGGATAAGTCTTTACATTCATCGCCTTTTTTTGTTTTTGTTTTTCCCCGTTAGCCATTGGTTTATATACTCCAGAGGCCACCTCTACATCTACTTTATCTTCCCTTTCTTTTGTTGAGGATTGAAAATCGGGAACAACAACATCCCTGTCCACCGCCCATTCGTCATCCCTTTGTGGATCATCCGTTACCTGTCCCTTTCTGTCTGTCTCTCCGCCTCCCCCATTTTCACCTAATCTGATTTTATGGTACGGTGGGGGGTGGGGGGGAGGGGGAGTGCAAGCAGGCAAAAGGATCCCAGGGACTGGGTGGGGCAGAGGGGGAACCTTTGTATTTACTACCATCATTCCCAAAACCTGTCAGTCGGTTGACTTTGTTTGATTATTAACTCAACTCTTGTCTACGTGAAGCCAACATCGTCCGCAACGCACAAATTAGATGCTTAACAAAACTCTGTCCACTTGCCTAGGTGGGTGCAGCTTCAATACCACTGAAGGAACTGGACACCCTCAACGACAATGCAGTCTCTTTACTGTATATTGTTCAACACCTGAATATTTATTCCCTTAACTGCTCAGGCACAATTGTAGCAGAATGCACCACATAGAAGATTCATTGAGTAAGTCATCCAGGCTTTGTTGACAGAATCTTCAAAGCTCAAAAACTGTACCGACGATAAGGACAAGGTTGAAGATGCACTGAAACTTCACCATTTGAAAATTACCCTCCAAGGCACATACCAGCATGACCTGGAGAGGAATCATTGGTAAATTCATTGAGCGGTGAAGTAGTTTGATGGGCAACGATGTATATTTCAGTCGTTTTGGTAATTTGGCAACCAGAACTGTACAAAGTATTCTAAACGATGGCCGAACCAAACTCTTGTACAATTTTAGCATTACTTGCCTGCTCTTATACTCAATGCCCTATCCGGTGAAGGCAAGCATGCCATATGCCTTCTTGACAACTCTATCCACCTGTGCAGTCACCTTCAGGGTACAAAGAACCTGAACTCCCAGATCTCTCTTCTCTTCAAGTTTACCCAAGGTTCTTCCGTTTACGGTATACTTGGCTCTGGAATTCGACTTCCCGAAATCATCACCTCTCATTTACTTGGATGGAACTCCATTTGCCATTTCTCTGCTCAACTCTTCTGTCTATCTGTATTCCCCATCATTCTTTGACAGTCCCCTATGTTTTCTGGCTACTCCACCAATCTTGGTGTCATCTGCAAATGTAGTGGTGAGATTCTGTGCTAGCAAACTTTGGAGATTGGAACATGGCAGTTGTTCATCCGATGCAGCAAAGAACCATGTTTGGATGCTTGTTCCCAGTGAGGTACCACGGTTTCCTGATGTAGATCAATTATTCACATTTTTTTTAGGAGTCATGATTTAGAAATTTAATAACGATACATAGTCGTGTAGTTGACTATGATGTATAATGTCAGGGACCACAGGGATGCTGCCATCAGGTGGAAAGGAAAAATGGCGAATTGAATTCAATCCACAACAATGAGTGGTAGTGAATTTTGGAAGTTGTAACAATAACAGTGAGGATTACACAGAGGAATTCAGTTACATTGAAGCCACTGAATGTCAATCGAATATGATTAGATTCTCATTTGTCAGAGTTATCTTCGCTGTATTTGGTCCTTTTGTGGGTCAATCCGATTCTAATCGTTTTCTGATTTCAAGTTCCAATTCCCGTTTGCGCCTGAAATTTCAACCCGTTTCCTCGCCGAAAGTTCTCCACCTGTCTTAATAATATGTAAGGACGCTGTAAGGGACAGCGCAGATTTACAATCATGTTGCAACTCTGTATACAGTATAACTACGTGGAAGGATTGGTTAGGCTGGGATTATTCTCCTTGAAACAAAGGAGACGGAGGGGAGCTTTACAATCCCATAATAACAATTATAAACGCTCAATATTCGTGGGATCTTGATAGGGTAGATACGGGCAGGTGGTTTGTCCTCTGCTCTGAGGAGAGTACCAGAGGACATAATCTCAGAATTTGATACTGCCCATTTAATTCAGAAATGAGGAGTAATTACTTTGCTCAGGGATCAAAGAATCTGTGGCATTTTCCAGTAACCGCTGTTGAGACTGTGTGGTTGTGTATGTTCAATCTGTGCCAAATAGTTAATCAGAAAGATGATGAAACTTTGCCGAGCTAAGTGAGCAGAAAGGAATTCAGGGTTATCAGATCAACTATGTTAAAAATCACACAACATTAGGTTTTCGTCCAACAGGTTTAATTGGAATCACACTAGCTTACGGAGCATCGCTCAGAAAGCTAGTGCGCTTCAAATTAAACCTGTTCGACTATAACCTGGTGTTGTGTGATATTTAACTTTGGACACCCTCGTCCAACACCGGCATCTCCAAATGAGATCAACCATGATTTCGTTGAATAGTTGAGCAGACTCCTTGAGCTAAATACCATACTTCCACCAAGTTTAACATTTCGTCTAACGCCTTATTTTATTCATAAGTTCAGAACTGTGAGGGTATGGGATGAAGTGACAGAAAAGGTGTCTTAAATAGACCAGACAGATCAGGAACAAGGCTCATAAACTCAGGAAGAAGAAATGTGCTGTGACTGATGGAGGAACAAATTACACTGGGCACAGCACAGGTGGCTGTGTACAGAAGCTGCGATTGCTGAAGAAAGTTGCTAGATCTTATAAAGTTGGCAAGTCAGTGATCACGCTGGATGACGGATCGTTGTATGATTCACACACAGCAGAAATTTGTGAAAGAATGAAATGTTTGTTTCATTGGAGAAATTTTCTGCGGTTCCAATTCCGAGTGACTGTTTGAAATACTCATCAGATATTTGTGTGAAGTGTTAGGTTAAAATACTCATGAACAACCCCACTGGATACACTTGTGCTCCCGATCTCTTGTTATTTTTTTCTATTTCTTTCGATGTAAATTCATAGAAATACATGATGGAATGGAGGGTGGAAAGAAAACTACGTTCCTTCTCATTACACCAATTTCATCTACAATTGAATAGAATGACTGCTCTCACTCTTAATTTCGACTTTAATGTGTTGTCGATTACTTGTCAATCTTCCGTGCAGTGAAGGGCAAGAACAAGATTCTCGATCCAGTGTATACCAGAGTGTGAGGTGGAAAGGAAAACTGCTCGAGCGGTGCATAAAGTTAGCAACCAGAGTGTGACTCGAGCCCGGGAATGTGGAGCACATCGGTATAATAACCCACCACCAGAAACTCACAGTCTCCTCTGCACATTTTGGCGGGGGGTGACATGTGACCTCATCAGGTTACTTGTGGTGAAAGTCACGGATGAGAAAGTTCCAGAGAGGAATTGAATCCACACCATTGTGTTTCTGCTTTCACTAGAATTATCATAACAGCAAATTCTAATAGATAGCCATGCTGGTCAGAATGAATAGCTGTCATTAATACATTCTGAGTCAGAACTGTGTCAGAATGAAACAGGACAAGAAGTTTCCGTCATATTTACAGCTGCATTTGACTCTTAATTTTTTCAGTCACTTTCTATCTCACGTGAGGAAGCAGCCATGGTGAGTGAAATAAAGGCGATGTTGTCTCTCAATGGCCATTATCATATGGCTGAACCTGAATTGGATTATATCGCAAGAAATGCTGATTTGTTCGATTCGTTTTAATTTTGCGGAAACCTCAGAATTTTACATTTTAATATCAGAAATGAATTAGGTATATCTTATTGGAACGATTAATGTTGTATTCAACTTTGCTCTGACTTTATTTCAGCTGAAGGAAAACACTGCTCAGAAAAACAGCGGGTTAAAGTGCAAAAGAAAACCCACCAGTTTTGTTGCTCTTGCTTTGGCAGATTTCACCATGTATTAAATGGACCAAACATCATGGTGTTTGTTCTCACATCCTTAACGCATGTGATGAAAGCAGGACGTGGATCTCCAAGCAACTGGTCACTTCCTATTCATTATTTAATATCTTCCCTTCACAATAAATAAAAATCCACTCAGCTCCATTTACAAAGCTTTAAGTGGAATATTATGCCAATTCTTTCAAAATGCCGAGTTTTGGAACCGAATCTTATTCAGCTGCATTCATTAAATAAATTCCTTTACATTTAAAGTCAACCAACTTAGACATTGTTTCCCCGCAACCTCCGACTGACTACTCCCCACATCTGCACCTTTACCTAGCCACACACTGTCTCTCTCCTTGTGATTTTTTTTCCTTGTATGTTACCAAATGTGCCTTTCCAAATATTTTGAAAAACAGATTGTCGGAGTGACAGCGATTCTGTTCTCATCATTTCTTTATCCTTCAAAGGTTTTATCAAAGGTTTTGAATACCTGACATCTCTATGTTTACTAACTTGAAAGAGGGAATGTTCCACCTATTTACTTTGTCCAAACTTTTCATAACCTGAGAAAAACCCATTAAGTCTTCCTTCCTTCAGGGATAACTGTCCTCAATTTTGCAAGAAGACATTTGAATTAAAATCTCATCCTCAGTGCACCCCCATCAGCATCTTCTCTAATGGCTTTACACCCCAGTAAACACCGTCATTATCAATTCATAGAATCACAGAATCCTACAGTGTAGAAATAGCATTTCAGTCAAACGAGCCATTGTCGACTCTCTGAAAAGCAGCTCACGCAGACCGAGCTCCCCTTCATATTTCCTTATATTTCACCTGAAGAAGGGGAATCCTTCCCCCTTATGATTTCAAATAAACCTGTTGGAGTATAACCTGATATCCTCTGACTTCTGACCTTGTCCCCGGGTTACCCATGGCTAATTCACCTAAATTACTTATTTCACTCCCTGGACATGAGAGGGCAATTTAACTTTGCCAATCAACCTAACGCGCCCTCTGAACAGCAGTGCGAATTACTGACACAATATTCCATCATACTGAGCAAATGCTATATCATTTTTTAATGGTTTTATACTTTGGTAACAGCCTCATCAAAACAAATGAACCCAAATTTAATGTATCGAGACGCTACTCTGTCCTTTACAATTTCATTCGTGCTGCGGGAAATGTTTCTGCACTCATATTTGAATGCGTTTATTTGGTTTATTGCTCAGTTTCCTGCTTCTAGTAAACACTTCAATCCGGTACAATGCTGTCAAATGCTTTTCATGCCAACACAGTCACAAGGTAAAGTTTGCAGAAGTCACGTGTTTGGCCGTTCACTGATTCACTGCCTCCCTGAGAGCTGCAGTCATTCCCCATCTTTATTCAGGCAGCACTGTCTTTCGCGTGATATGCCCCATCGAGAATGGAAGGTCGGGTATCAATACCCGCACATGGGAATGGAGCGACAGTATTAAAACGTTTACACTGTCCACAGTGGAAAATTGAGCCCTGTGACAGACGGGCACATGAACGATTATACTACCAAGGACAAGAGTCTCAAAGGAGGCCCTTCAACCAAGTGTGGCCCTTCAACCACACTTGTCAAAAATACCCGCCTAATGAACAGAATCTCATTTTAGAATGCTTACCACATAGTCTTATATGCCTTGACATCAAAAGTTCACATCTGCAGAAATATTCAGGTTATAAGGCTATCTGCCGCTCTGAAAGATGCAGACAGTATATTCCAAATTCCAACCACCCACTGGCTGATAAAGCTTTCTCGCAGATCTTCGCAAACCTTTCTGTCTTTCTCCTTAAATCTCTGGCCCCTGCTGATCGATCCCTCCATCAATAGGAAACTCGTTCAGTCAACCCTGTCCATACCCTAACTCAATCATGTCTTGTCTACATCTCCTTTACACTGCGACAAACACTCCACTCTGTCCTGTCTTTCTTCACAACTGAAACTCTTCAGCCCAAACAGTATCCCAGTAAATATCTCCAGCAATTTTCTCAGTGTGATCACATCCCTGCTATAATGTGACTTGCAAAACTGCACACAACACACTTGTTTGAGCCTACTGAGCATTTGTTTTAAAAGTTCTGGATTAATATGAAGGCGATTCTGGCTAAGCAGAATTTATTACCCATTTCGAATTGCCCAGAGGGCAGTTGAGACTCAACTATATTGCTATGAGTCTGAAGTCACATGCAGCCCAGACCAAGTAACGAACGCAAATTCCATTCCGAACTGACATCAGTGAAATAGATTTTTTTTTTCAACAATTGTCAATGGATCTATAGTAGTCATTAGATTCTCCCTTGCAGATTTTTTGTGAATCCAAATTTGACAATCATGGCATGGTGGGATTCAAGCCCGAGTACCCAAACTATTACCTCGGTCTCTGGATTAACAGTTCTATGAGATTATCACAAGACCAACGCAGAAAGCCATAAAAACTGATCTTTAACAATAAAGTGTCTTTTCACCAAATCTGCCCTTGGTATTTTCCATGAGCCTTGGAACATGGGGATTGATTTCACATCTGCGGTATCCAAATGGCTCGATTTGTTTGAAGGTCCCGATGGTGGAGTTGGGGCACGTTCACCCAACAACAGGAACAGGAGCAGCAGCACAGACAGAACAGTATGAATGTGAAAGAGAGTGATAGGTTGTGCATTGCCTCAGAGAAATGGGGAGAGGACGGAAAGTAGGTATAATGATTGTGGGAAGGACCAGAATCTCCGACAACGGGTGTGTTTGAATTCTGATATATGAAACGCAGAGATGCGAGAGAGCAGAACTTGAAGGTAAAACAATTAATTTCTTCATATGTATTTCAAAAAGGACAATGGAGAGAGCACTTAGTGCCGTGATTTGGTTTCAAATCGAGGTTGCTGTGGTCACAATGCAAAATACCGACAACCACGATCACAGTAACCAGAGAACAGAATGCTTGCAAGCAGCAATAAGTATACGAGCAGAGGAAACGTTCGGAAGGGCAGCAAATGTCCAATATCAGTACTCAGCGAAGTGACAGACATGTGGGAACTAAGGATGAGCTGAATCTTTCAGTTCGATGTCCTCAGATGCTGTGGAGATCCCTTGAATGAGAATGTTGAAAAATGAGATTGATCGATTTCGACAAAACATCAAAGACTTGGGGGAAAGTACAGGATATTGTTGAAATGTATGCTTCAATAGCATTTTCGCTTAACATCGGCACAGCAACTGACATCCAACCGGAAATGTGGATGGGAAAGAGTGCGCAGAGTTACTCTCTGTCTCCAGTGATGCAATAGGTGAACGTGCTGTCCTTCTATGATGGTATACAGGCGCAGGAAATTCCGAGGTTGAGTATGATCCTGCTCAAGGGAATGGTTGTCCCCGTTTACACTATCATTGCGATTTACATTGCATCTTTCTAAGACAACTGAGTGGCACAAGTGGAGCGTGCTGAGCCCTTAACTTGCTGACACCAAAGCAACTGCGTAGTTCGGGAGCAGAAAGAACCACACTGATAGATTACACTTCAAATGCATTTGGCATAAGGTTCGTAGCAGTTTATCAGCAGCACATAACCCTGACTCTAAAGCTTTGTGAGTATCCATAAGAACAGTGAGCGAACGTTGAAAGTACGTTTCTCCAGACGATATTTGACCACATGACAAGCTCCAGCTGAGCTGGTGGCGTTGCGATTGAAACTGCATGCGTCAGGACATTGTGCTTAATTTTGGATATCCGAGCAAATGGTTAACTCGAGTATGCGCGTTCGGAAAAGTAAATGCTTTTTTTGTTGAAAAGCTTTGCAACGAAAGGAAATTCTTCAGACTATTGTGCGATCGATATGAAGCAGAAAATGCACAACCGCCGTGGTTGTGAGCACCGGCAATATAGGCATTTGCTTTCGCGCGACCACAGGCGTTGGTCGGTCAACTCAACTGGTTCGAGCGTGGTGCTAATAACGCCAAGGTGGTGGGTTCAATTACCACACTGACAATGTGCAGCGTTTGTGCGCTTCGCAGAGCGGAGTCAGGGTTCACTGTCTGCAAGAACTTGTCACATGATCAGTGGAGATGTGTATTCATTCGAAAGCCGACCATCGCTGTCAGGGAACATCAACTCGCTGGTCCCATGCCTGATCTCAGCTGCATTGTGTGTTTCCAAACAATGTGATCCACGAAGCAGGAAGCCTCACCTGCGTGATAAAACATTTGACAGGGATAGACGCAAGACTTGATCGCCGTACCCGTGATGACAGGTGGATGTTGTCTGCAGCAAAACAACCAGTCTCAACTGTTTTCACAAACAAATGCAAAACATGAAATATATGCAGTATTAGGCAGACCTGGCACAGTCTCGGAGGAGAACCAGAGTTTAGGCTTCAATTCAAATCAAAGATTCGTTCATGTTATTTTCCTGGATCTCTGTTAATACTTGTCACACGACTTGCAGAGAGAATTCGTTCGCTTGCACACCTCTCATGCATCGACACTGGAGTTATCATATCACCAGCAAATTACTGCGGATGCTTGAATCTGAAACCAAAAGACAAAATGCTGGAAAATCTCAGCAGGTCTGGCACCATCTGCAAGGAGAGAAAAGAGCTGACTTTTCGAGTCTCTCTGATTAAAGATAAAGATAAAAACAAAGGTGGAGAATTAAGGATCCATTTACACCAGGCTGAGAGAAGGTGAGTCAAGGTTCCAGATGCAAAGGTGATAATGACAGTGCATGGAGAGATTAAAGGGAGATGAGGAGTTGGGAATGGCTCAGGCTGAAGCCAGCACTATGTGACAAAATATGTGGGGGATGGGTGAAGCAGAGATAAAATGGAAAACAGGGGAGAAGGTTAGCAAAGCGGGAAGAGGAGAGGGAAAATGTATTGACAGAGTGGGGAGCGAGAGAAAGAGAGAAAAGCAAGGGGTAAGAGGTACACAACAGTGAAAAAAACACAAAGAAAAAAAATCAATAAAATAATCGAAATTGAATTACCTGAAGTTGCTGAATTCAGCAACTTAAGAAAATTTTACTTCATTTATTTTATTTATCTTTTTTATCATTTCACCTGCACTGTCATAGAATCCATTAGATATGGACAGCACTGAAAACACAGTCTTCGGTCGAACTCTTCCATTCCGTACAGATATCCTCAACTGATCCAGTCGCGATTACATGCACTTGAGCCATTTCTCTCTAAACCCTTCCTATTCAAATACACGTCCAGATTCCTTAAAAGTATTGGAATTATACCATCCATCACGAGCTCGTCTGGCAACTTATTCCAGAAACGCACCACCCTCTGCGTGCAGCCGTTGCCCCTCACTGCCTTTCGAATTCTCACCCTCCCACACCAGATTTATACGCTCTAGTTCTGCACTGCCCTACCTGAGCGAAAGGAACTTGTCTATTTACCCGATTCATGCCCCTCATGATTAATAAACCTCCATAAGATCAACTCCCAGCCTCTGACGCGCCAGGCAAAATAGTGAGCGAGTGTTCAGCCTGTAAACCTTTGCACCTTTTCCATTTTCAAATGTGGGATGTAGCATGCTGTCTGAAGCAATCATCTCAGCAGCTGACCTGTCACTGACAAACGCTGCAGGAAGGCCTGATAACTTGCTAAATATGCTGTCAAACGAAGATTGCAGAAGCAACATGAGTCTTTGAGCAAAACGTGCAATTGATTTCTGAGCTGTTGCTGACACCAAAGCAACTGCGTCGTTCGGGAGCAGAAAGAACTCCACTGATAGGTGAAAATTCAAATGCATTTGGCATAAGGTTCGGAGCAGTTTATCAGCAGCACCGTACCCTGACTCCAAAGGTCTGTGAGTATCCAGAAGAACAGTGAGCGATCGTTGAACGTACGTTTCTCCAGTCGATATTTGTCAACATGACGAGCTGCAACTGAGCTGGTGGCGTTGCCATTGAAATTGCATGCGTCTGGACATTGTGCTTAATTTTGGATATCACAGCAAATAGTTAACTCGGGTATGCGCGTTCTGAAAAGTAAATGCTTTTTTTGTTGAAAAGCTTTGCAACGAAAGGAAATACTTCAGACTATTGTGCGATCGATATAAAACTGAAAATGCTAAGCTGCCGTATTTGTGAGCACGGTCAATATAGGCATTTACTTTCACGCCCTTGGCTTCGTTGGTCGGTTAGCGCAGCTTGTTAGAGTGTCGTGCTAATCAACGCTAAGGTCGCCGGTTCACTCCCCACACTGGGCTTGTGCCGCGCTTGTGCGCTTCGCAGTGCGGTGTCCGGGTTCGTCGTGGGTTTTACTTTCACCGTCTGCAAGAACTTGTCACATGATCGGTTGAGATGTGTATTCATTCGAAAGCCGACCATCGCTGTCGTGGAACATCAACTCGCTGGTCCCATGCCGGATCTCAGCTGCGCTGTGTGTTTCGAAACAATGTGCTCTACGAAACCACGAACCAGAAAGCCTCACCTGCGTAATAAAACATTCGACAGGGATGGACGCACGACTTGATCGCCGTACCCGTGATGACAGGTGGATGTTGTCTACAGCAAATCAATCAGTCTCGATTGTTTTCCCAAACAAATGCAAAACATGAAATATATGCAGTATTAGGCAGACCTGGCACAGTCTCGGAGGAGAACCAGAGTTCAGGCTTCAATTCAAATCAAAGATTCGTTCATGTTATTTTCCTGGATCTCTGTTTATACTTGTCACACGACTTCCAGAGGGAATTCGTTCGCTTGCTCACCTCTCATGCATCGACACTGGAGTTATCATGTCACCAGCAATATCATAGAGGCATTAATAAAAACAAATTATGCGGATGCTTGAATCTGAAACCAAAAGAGAAAATGCTGGAAAATCTCAGCAGGTCTGGCACCATCTGCAAGGACAGAAAAGAGCTGACGTTTCGAGTCTAATTGATTAAAGATAAAGATAAAAACAAAGGTGGAGAATTATGGAGCCATTTCCACCAGGCTGAGAGAAGGTGAGTCAAGGTTCGAGATGCAAAGTTAATAATGACAGTGCATGGAGAGATTAAAGGGAGATGAGGAGCCGTGAATAACCCAGGCTGAAGCCAGCGCTCTGTGACAAAATATGTGGGGAAGGGTGAAGCAGAGACAAAATGGAAAACAGGGGAGAAGGGTAGCAAACGGGAAGAGAAGAGGAAAAAGGTATTGAGAGAGTGGGTAGCGACAGAAAGAGAGACAAGCAAGAAATAAGAGGTACAGAAGAGTGAAAAAAAAACACAAAGAAAAAAGATAAATAAAATAATTGAAATAAAATTACCTGAGGTTGTTTGAAATCAACAACTTCAGACAATTTTACTTCATTTTTAAAATTTATCTTTTTTTTATCATTTCACCTGCACTATCATAGAGCCATTACATATGGACAGCACTGAAAACACAGTCTTCGGTCACACTCTTCCATTCCGAACAGATATCCTCAACTGATCCAGCAACGATCCAAGAATGAAACGTGCCTGCAATCCATGGTAGACGTTACAGACAACGAGATATGGTGCTGTGATGATGTAGGTTAAGCCATATATGCTTGTACAAGCAATAGTTATAAGCATCTGTTTCCCACTTTTGCAAAAACACAAAAACAAACCCTAATTAAAAGGTCATAAGGATCAATATGGTTGGGGAAAGGGAGGAAATGTCACAAGTGGGGGATTTAGATAGTAGTGATGGAGGATATACCTAACAATGGAACACAGCAGGATGTGGTGAAATGGCCAAGTAAACCTTGTAATTTGTTAAGCACAAGGCCGGATAAGGGAAGCGAGAAACAATAGTAATGGGCTCCGGGTTTGGAGTAGTGAGTCCTATATAAGATATGTATTTGCTAAACGCTGTGTGCCTTATTCCAGGCACCACACTTGCAAGCGTCTAATAAACAAACTGATTGCTTTAGATCTTGTCTTGGGCTGAAATTATTGAAGTGAGTGAACTTTGATTCTCACAGTCTGTAATTTAAATTTCCTGTGCTTTCTATTCTCTCAAGTTCTCATATTAATTGCTAATCGTTTTGTTCATAATTTTGAGACAAATCTCAAAATTCTGGGCACGATAAAAGCGATATGAATTATAAATTAGGATCTCGACAAGAAAACCAATGAACAGTGTTATGCACTTGGGTTTGATTCCATTCTCGGTCTCATGTTTGTGTGGAGTTTGCATGTTTTCGTTTTCTCCCACCATCCAAAGGTATGCAGGTTAGGCAAATTGGTCATGCTAAACTGCATGTTCTGTTCAGGGATGTGTAGGTTATATGCATTAGTCTGGGGTAAATGCCCAGTAATCTGAGAACAGAATGGTGCTATGTGGATTTTTCTTTGGAACGTCAGTGTAGACTTGTTGGGCCAAATGGCCTGTTTCCACACAGGACGGCTTCCATAAACTTAGAATTGTGTTTCGCTAAACAAAACAGACTTTTTTTTAAAATGTTGCATTTAAAACTTATCTTTAACTGTCAATTGTCAATATTGTAAAATATCTCAATGTTACTGAAATCAAAGTTCAAACAAAACACTGCACATCAAGCTGCACAAATATCTTCATGACTATCTAATTACTGTTCAGTGGAATAATCACAGTAAAAGTTTATTGTTTTATGAGATCAATCCCCACTATCACAGTAAGGATCTCGTTATCATTCCCTTCAATAAATGCAATCGTTATCCTCTGGTATTTCAGTTCAGTCGTTATACACCATACTGGTTGTTCAAAGCATGGTTATTCTTTATTATTAAGGGCCGAAATTACTAACGGCAAGAGATATTGATCGATCTTATTTGTTGCATTTTCCCAAACAAGTTTTCACTATAAATATTGCCAAAAATGTGTTTATTTGGTCTTGTTCAACTGCTGATGCTAACAGTTTCAGTTCATGTTCATAAAACGTATTTGGTGAAAATGAGGAAAGCTGTGGTGTTGGAAAAGTGCAGGCACATTCAAAGAGCAGGAGTATCGAAAAGATTCCTGATGAAGGGCTTGTGCCCAACACTTCGATTCTGCTTCTCCTTGAATGCTGCCTGACCTGCTGTGCTTTACTGGCACAACGCTCTTTTATTGTGCTTTCTATTCACTGAAGTTTTCATGTTAATTGCGCCTCTTTTTCTTCTAAATCTGATACAAATTTCAAAATACAGAACACATTACAATTTACATGAATTATAAATTTACATTCTCGACAAGAAAACCAATGGAAGGCGATATACAATTTTTGAACAGCCTACACATTTGAATGAAAAAGCAATTCCTTCTAAAAAAAAACGTTTCCACGTCTGTATCTTTTTCTCAATTCAATAATCCTGCAAGTAGTTCATAATTATCAGTTGATCTCTCTGAATGAGTACCTAATCAATGTCAATGTAACAGCTGAAACATTCACAACAGATTGATAACTGGGTGTTAAAGACCGTATTTGAAGCCAACAAATGTTTGGTATTTACGAGAATTCCACCAGAAAACATTCTTGAATCATAATACAAGAAGTGAGATATGTAGGAGATGGGCAAAACTTAATTTTAAATGAACAAACTCCAATATTTTCAAAGCATTTCAATCTGACGGTCAAAATGAACAGGTGACTGGAAAAATAAAAACAAGTTTCTGACAATTCATAAACTGAACAACAATTACAAGTTCACTCTGATCAAAGGACAGAGTAATATTTTGATGAATCACAATATTTAGTTGCATAGTAGGTCACCAGCTGACTGACAAGTAATATGTCATAGCATTTGTTAATTTATTGAAGACGATATCAACTTTATTTCAAATTTATAGCACAAGAGAATAATGTTTAATGTGTTTCAATTGTTTGGAATTGCCCACTTGCAACAAAAAAAATCTATCTCATTACTTAGACATCATAATCTCTAATTCTGCAACATTTTCAAATATTCTCCAGGAACTTATAAGCAACTGAATTAGATACAGGTATCCCCCCTATCCGAAAGTCGAGCGTTATTATGAAACCTTACATCAACTGAAAAGGGGTAAATCGAAGAAGTATTCATTTATACGGAAAACACGTCCCCTTTTTTCGTAGAAGTGAAAATCCTCTTCAGATTTCTTTCAGTTAGAGAAAACAGGGACAGATGTATCTCTTTTGTAAAAGCAAAGTGGCTAAAGCGAATTTTCCAACACATATTTCTTGGTAACCTGACACAAATAAGTATCAGATTTTGTGATTATTGATATAATAGATAAAAGCAGATTTAATGTAGGATTGAAAAGCAGTTCAATCTGTGCTTAGGTACTCCCTAATGAACATTCAGAGCAGCTCTTGGTAGATTTCTGGTGAAGTTGTGATTTGAAACCTTCCCTCGGGTCTAATCATAGAGACACTGCCACAGCTCCACAGGCACCTTTCGTGATGTTCCCACTCAGGACGGCAGGACTGCAATATTATGTTTAAAGTGGTTAAACAAATGAAAACTAATCAGTTGTTTATTATAGTAATTCGAATGGGAATTAATTAGGTAATTTCTGTGTGAAATGGACTGGAAATTAAACAATATTTTACAATAACAATAGAATAAATGATTGATAGTCTTAAATAAAGAGGAATATCATGACAATTCTTTGAAAGACAAATTGACAAAACTGCTTGATCATTGCACTTTAATTTTAAAAATGCCTCAGTCACTCAATGTGAATATTCAGCTGAAGACAAGTTCCCTTCCTTTCAACAATGTACAACTTCCACAAATTCAAAATGAACAGTCATTGATAAAGGAAGAAACAAGCAGATGTTAATTTTATTTTCTTCACATAAACCTGTGATTAATTTAATTAAATTTCATATTTGTAAAAAGGAAACTCTTATTGTGGTTCTAAGTACAATGAATGTTAGCATGAAGTGAAATATAATCAAATCAATTCAACTGTGTTTACTCAGTGAAAATACCGTTCACTATTCAAAGTAGTCGAGTGACTGCACACTGTAATATCTTTACAGGTAACTCAATGCTGAGACATAATTCCACATTTGTAATCCTTCTCGTGAAGTAAACTTGTGGCAGGAGTCTGAGCAGGTAGGGGAGGTCTTTAATCAGTACTTTGCTTCAGTATTCACGAGTGAGTGGGACCTTGTTGCTTGTGAGAACAACGTGAAACAGGCTGATATGGTCGAACAGGTTGATGTTAAAACAGAGAATGTGCTGAAAATATTTAAAAATCATGGGGATAGATAAGTCCCCTGGGCCATAAGTTGTTATGAGGAGCGAGGCAAGTGATCAAAGTGTTTTTGCAAAGATCCTTGGATCCTCTCTGTCCACTGGAGTCAGACCAGATGATTGGAGGGTGGTAAACGTTATTCCCTTATTCAAGAAAGGCAATTGAGATAATTCTGGGAATCATCGATGAGAAAGTCTTGCATCAATTGTGGTCAAATGTTTGGAGAGAATTCTGAGAGACAGGATTTATGATTATTTGGAAAAGCATAGATTGATTAGAGATGGGCAACATGGCTTTGTGAGCGGCAGGTTATGCCTCACGAGCCTCATTGAATTATTCGATATTGTGGCAAACTCATTGGTGAGGACAGAGTAGTGGATGTGGTGTATATGGATTTTAGCAAGGTGTTTGATAAGGTTCCCCATGGTAAGCTCATTTAGAATGTAATGAGGCATGGGATATAGGGAGGCCTGCCTGGTTAGATCCTAAATTGGCTGACCTGTAGAAGAAACGTTGAGATTAACTGGATAGTTTTCAGCTTGGAGCACAATTCACAATGGTGTTCTGCATGGATTTGTTCTGTGAATTCTCCTCTGTGATTTTTACAAATGACTTGGATGAGGAAGTGGAAGCGTGTGTTAGGAAGTTTGCCAATGACACGAGGGTGGTGGCGTTGTGGATAACGGGGAAGTCTTTTGCAGGTTGCTAGAGGACATTGACAGGATGCAGAGCTGGGCTGAGAAGTGGCAGATGGAGTTCAACCTGGGAATATGTGAAGTTATTCATTTTGGAATTTCAAATTTGAATGCATAATTTCAGATTAAATGCAGGATTTTTGACAATGTGGAGGAACAGAGGAATCGTGGGGTGCACGTCCATACATCCCTCATAGTTGACATCCAAGGTGATAGGGTTATTTTGACGGTGCATAGTGTGTTGGCTTTCATTAGCGGGGAGATTGACTTTAATAGCCACGAGGTTATGCTGCAGCTCTATGGATCCCTGATGAGAACAGACTTGGAATATTGTGTTCTGTTCTGATCACGTCATTAGACATAGGATGTGGAAACATTAGAGAAGGTGCAGATGAGATTTATTAAGATGTTGCCTGGACTGGAAGGCATGTCTTATGAATAAAGGTTGACAGAGCTGTGGCTTTGGTCATTGCAGTGAAAGAGGATGATAGTTTATCTGATAGCTTTGTGTGAGATGATGAGAGGCATAGATAGAGTGGAGAATGAAATACTTTTAACAGAAAGTAGAAAAACTTTAAGATGAATGGGGGAAGTTGTGGGTAGATGTCAGAGACGGTTTCTTTATAAATAGTGGTGAGTGTGTGGAATGCACTACCAGTGGCGGTCGTAGATTCAGATCCATCAGGGACATCTCAGCGAATCTTGGATAGGCACATGGATGATAGTAAATGAAGGGCATGTTGGTTAGTTTGATCTTAGAGTAGAATAAAAGGTCGGAACAGCATCGTGTTCAAAGGGCCTGTACTGTGCTGTAATGTTCTATTTCTCTAGACTGAAACGAACAATTATTATATATTAGCAACATATAGATTTTAAAAATTCTCTTAGTACACATCAGAATAATGATAAATTTTATATTGCTATTTGACTGTGCTATCTGCAAAAATGAACAGGAATTGTTGCAGGGAAAAGTAATTAGGATTTTTTAACAGTGCGTGTTGCATCAGAAATAATGGATTGTTTTGTAGGTGTGTTGATTGGAAAAAAAAATGATTTTTATATTGCCGTATAGGTACTAGGGAAGATTGCATTAAATTCAAATATAAACATCACTGTTGTTGTTAGCAAGACTAAACTAAAGCATACGATAATTATTGTCGTGCAAATGCCTTAACAATTACTGTTAGAATACTGAAAAAAGGATGTATTGTACCATTTTTCAAACAGTGAATAAATTAAATTGTGAACCTCAGTATACTTGTTACAAAGACCAATTATTATGCAATTATTGTAATGGTAATGACTTGATAACTAATGCTAAAACCAAAACAGATAAATTGGTTCAATACTTTGTGAGCCTGTTGATCCGAAATTTATTGGATATTTATTAAGATTGGTAAACTGAGGGACAAAATATAATAGCTCGCTTGATAGAATTGAAGTGTTTATTGAACGCAATTGTTTTTGTTTAAAAAATTCAGTTGATGCAAGAATAATATATTTTCCTCTGTTGGTTTTCTTGTAGAGACATGTTTTTTTTTAATTGTCATGATTCAAGGTTGAGACACTTGTGTCAGAGTCTGCAAAGGGGAGAGTGAGAGAGAATGAAATTCTAAAAAAAGCAGAAAGGAAAGGAATTGGCGAGCAGAGGACCGCCAACTGTAGTGTCTCACCCTGCCAACATCTTATTGGGTGAGCTGGAACGCAGACTAGTCAAGCAACAAGCTGTCACAGTCATACCCACAAAATCATAGCTAACAATGTCCTAGACACCACTGTCACCATCCATGTGTGTCCTGTCCCACCGGCAGGACATGGATGTAACTGAAATGCTTGAATATGCAGGGTATTGGACTAAGATCTGCAGAATGTGATCAATGTGATTTATTTGACATTTCTCCAGAAATTTAAACTCCAGTTCAATTTGAAAAGTTAATAGCGTCATCAGACTTGAACTACAAATGTCACAAAAAATATCAGAAAATTACAGCACACTTGGGCAATCCTGGGTATGTGTTGGCTGTGATAGAACTCCCCAGGTTTTACAGCTTTATGTACTCACCATTGAGAGCAAAGATTTCAGACTGAACTCTGCCCTCTATGCTTTTATAATCTGTTTTTTAACATATTTCTTTGGTAGCTGCACACCTTATTTCCTTCTTCCTTTCCCAGCCCTAACTCCATTCCCCGTGGCCTTGAGGGACGACCGTTTCTGCTGTTTAATCTCTCCTGCTTCCTCCGTGTGACAGACTGTCTTTATGTCCTTGTCTCGCCCCCACCTTGCTCACAACCTGTTACATTTCTGATGGTTCCCAGACCTCTGCAATTTTTGCTGCACCCCCTGGGTTAATGGCGTGAGTTTTGAATTCTCTTCCTCCTGAGATAATCAGAATTTTTTCCGGTTGCAGTGTCCCCCAGACTTTATTTTGAAAAGCAGAGCATTTGTGTCAGAGTCAAGTATATGTGAGCCTTCATCCACAATTCCCAGCATTTGTATGTAAATCGTCACCCTCCCACAGATGTGTAACGTTACTGGATTGGCTATGCTAACATGGTCGCAGTGTGCAATTTAGGTGGGTTGGGCTAGCCATGGTTAATGTGGGGTTATGTAGGTAGGGTGGGTGAGCAGGTCATTGCAGAATCGATGAGCCGACTCGACTCTTTCCGCACCCACGGGATTCTATGATTCCAACTAGTTGTGATTGTTGTCATGATTTCCTCATGCCAGGTTCATTCAACTCAGATACATATGCTTTCTTTATGATTCTGTGGGTGCTCATTTCCTTCAGATTTATATCAATCTCACACCGTATGTGAGGGTGGGAATGGATTTGTAAATATAAATACTCCAACCAAAACGCCTCACAGGTCAGGAACTGTTTCTGCTACTTTCATCACTCACAAGGAAGAGGAAAATAAAGGTTCAGTCACAAAGCTTACTGGAGGATAGCGGTTATAATCACCAGGAATTGCTGAACAGCTCAAAACACTTTTCTTAAGAAAAGAGGAGGCTAAGAGACAACCTGTTACAAGAAGAAAACTTTGTGTCTGGGTTTTCAGAGTTTTGAGGTTGAAATCATTGGGTTGGAAGCATGTTTCATTGCCCCAGATCATCAAAGGTGCTGTCTAAATGTGCATTTTTCTTTCTATCTGTCTGAGTTAACAATCAGATGGACAGGTCAATGTCTGAGTGTATTCCTAAATCCCTGATTGAATCTGTCTCCGCCCACAAAATCAGGTGCCTCACCACTCACTGGGTCACGGAGAAACTCTGCCGTTACAATGAGAAATGTATTTGCTGTCAAAGCTCCTCATGCTTCCACCTCATCCCCACTGCCCTTCATTAAATCCCAGCTGCCTCTAGTCCACCCACATGGACATGTTGAAAAGCATGACAGGAGATTGGATTGAAACCGAGAGTTCAATAGCTAGAATGAAATAGGAAGAAGGAAATAAACGGTGATTGTGGATACCAGGAGATACAGACTCCAGGATTAGTCCTTGTGGGCATTCCTGGGGTAATACGAGGCATGATGAGAAATTGCTAGAAAGATTCAGCAGATCTGGCAGCATCTGTGGAGAGTGAGCCTTTCAGCACCAGTGATCAGTCAGGTGACCAGCTGCACCTGACCATTCTGCATGTTCTGGAACGCTCCATGGAACAAGTTCTGGTGCGAGTTTGTCAATAATAACTGAGAGAAACAGGAGGACGGGCTCAATCAGAATAAGGAATTCACTTAACCCTCCCAGTGGGACACTCAGCGACACTGTCACACTGCGGAGTGGCTGTTCATCTGCCCCACGCATGGGAAGGGATTTACTCGATCTTACAATCTGCCGAGGCACCAGAGATGGCACAGTGGATTTAGACCCTACACCTGCTCTCTGTGTGAGAAAGTATTCATTCAAATCTCCCATCTGCGGAGACATTAGTGCATTCCCATCGGGGAGAAGACATTCACATGCTCAGTGTGTGGGAAAGCATTCACTCAGTCCTCTCACCTGCTTAAACACCAGCGAGTGAGCTCTTGGGAAAGATCCTGTTCCCAGTGTGGGGGGAGATTCACTCAAATACAGTACCTGCGGATTCCCCAGTGAGCCAACACAGGGGGAGAGGCCATTCAGATGGTCAGTCTGTGAGATGGGATTCAGTGATTCAACCTGCCCCACTGAGACCCCAGTGAGCCCACACAGAGGGGAGAGCTCATACACATGCTCCGTGTGGGAGAAGGGATTCAGTGATTCATCCCATCACCTGAGACCCCAGCGGGTTCACACTGGGTAGGATCTGTTCACCCCTTTGCGTGACACGGTATTTGCTGCATCTTCGAACACGATTGAGAGACCAGTGAGTGCTCACAGGGAAATGGTCATCCCCCTGCTCCGTGTGGACTGCAGGACTCTGATTCTGATGTTACTGTCCATCAGAGTCAGGAGTGGACCTTGTACATGATGACACTGTTGGAGTATTGATGTTATTGTTGTTAATCACATTAACTGTGCTGGAGTTGACTGAACATATATTGCCACTTTCTGAACCTCAGGATGTCTCTCTGGGCAGTAGGTCTCCACAAACAGCAATGTGACAAGGAGCAGAGATCATCTGTTTTGATTTAAATTGTTATTGTCGCACTGCTGCCTCACAGCACCAGGTACAAGGCTGGAGTCTAGCCTTGTCCAACGGCCTGTGTGGAGTTCCCACATTATCCCCATCATAGTGTGGGTCCCGTCCAGGTGCTCTGGCGTCCTCGTATTGTCCAAAGATGTGCATGTTGCGTGGATTAGTCGTGCTAAATTATCCCTTTTTCAGGAAGAAGGGCTGATGCCCGAAAGGTCGATTCTCCTGTTCCTTGGATGCTGCCTGACCTGCTGCGGTTTTCCAGCAACATATTTTCAGCTGCCGGTGATGATATGTCTAGATTATAGTGGTGCTGGAAACGCACAGCAGGTCAGGCAGGATCCGAGGATTTGGAAAATCAACGTTTTGGAAAAAGCCTTTTCCATCAAGCCTCTCATCTCGGCTCTGGTTTCCAGCATCTGCCGACCTCACATTTGCACTGCTGGTGATTATACGTTAACCAAAAGCAAAATGGCGTAATGATGACAGTGGGAAGGTTGCTGTGATAACATTTCTGGGTGGGAGAAATGGGGAAAAAGAATTCTTCACAGCTCACAGAACAAGAACTGAAAAGCATTTAAATCATCTAAAGGTTCAGACAGGGAGGGAATATTTCGCTGCTCTTCGAGTAGCTGGAAAGAGATGGTGTCCGGGAATAGACAGGATTTTGTTTTACAAAGGTTGAAACTTTTAAAACTGTTATATTCAGACAGTTTTCGCAATTTTCTTTAATTTTATTTGCGGTGCCATAAATTCGTACAACATTTTAAAACCAAAATTTACAAACCTTGTGTTAACGATAAATTTTAAATAAAATCCATCAAACCATCCCTCACTGAAAACTGTTGTGGAAGTGCAATCTCCTGGAGAATCCCTGCCCACTTCTTCCTACCCGGGCTCCATGAATGTATACATACCTGGAAGATAGCAGCAGGAGGAGACCATTCGGCCTTTCAATCCTGCTCCACCATTCTATGGGAAACAGCTGACCATCCAGCTCAATCTCCTGTTCCTGCTGTGTTCCAATCACTTTTCATGACTTTAGCTCGAAGAACTATATCTATGCCCTCCTTTGGCTTCACTGTCTTTTGTTACAGTGATGTTGCTATGTTGCTGTTTAAGGTGTAGGCAGGGACAATGTGATGGTGCTTCCTCCTGGAGGATGCACTATGCATCCCTCATCATCCTTCAATAACATCAACTGGGTTTTAGCAACTAGAGATAGAAACCATTTCCAGGATATGGGCATCACTGGCTCAGCCAGCATTTATTCCCCATCTCTAGTTACCCTTGAGAAGATGGTAGTGGGTCTTGTACAATTCACAGTCCATTTGGTGCAGATAGACCGACAATGCTGGGAGAGAGAGTGTTGCAGGATATTGACTGAGTTATTTTCTATGTTTTGTTCTTCAAACACTGGGTAACTTAATCACGACCTGCACATGATTTTGAGATTTCAGTCTGCAAATCTTCACCATCTAGCACCCTGTATAAAGGAATATGTACAGATTAGAAATTCAGAACAGACAATTTTAGTTTCTCTGGAATATCATTTTCCCCTTTCTTCCCCAAAAGCTGTAACCCTCCAGCCCACTTACTCTCTCCCATCATTCTGACTCTGCTACCCCTAAATTTACACCCTCCACATTCTCATGGAGTAACTGATAAACAGATCCATGCCAACACTTCCCGTCCCTGGTTAGACATTTCACCCTTTCTGGGTTGACTTCCTTTCCTTTCAGTTGCTGCAAGTCAATAATGTAACAGCAGAATGAAGCAAAAGGAAACATAAAGGGAGGTGGCAGATCCTGGACAGAAAAGGAACCTTCCGTCTGGGAGAACGGGTCTGATCCTTCTTTGTTCCCCCTTAGTTGATTCCCAGCATTATGATGAATTGGGGATGGAGAGTGGTCCTACATGGGTGTAGTGACACGTTGACCCCCTCCCCAACTGATTAAAGTAAAACCAGATAAATTCCTCCTCCAGCAAATCACAGTGTGAAAAACTTTCCACAAAGTATGCTTACCCAAAGCACATGTTCCAAAACCCGCCCTCATTCTGTACATGTACAGTGCCAGGTTTCCCCATACACGTGTGGTCCCTGCCTCAGGGATTGTGGGAGTTGTAGTCCCCATGAAGCCACTGGAGCCCTGTCTCTGGAAAGTGAATGAAAATTGTGGACTGGAGGGTGTTGTGTATAGGATCCCCATTGAGACGCAGAACATATGGACTGTAACTGGGTTTTACGGAGACATCTGCTTCCACAACCACATTTTCTGATGTAAGGAATATAGATTCAGCCAAATGGGGAGTGGGATAGTTAATAGGAGAAGCATATTTTAAGCAGAGGGGACTCAATGGATAGCATTGCTGACTCACAGCGTCAGGGACCTGGATTTGATTCCAGCCTTAGGAGACTGTGTGGAGTTTACACGTTCTCTCTGTATTTGTGCGGGTTTACTCTGGGTGCTCCAGTTTCATCCCACAGTCCAAAGATGTGCTGGTTAGGTCTATTGGTTATGCGAAATTCCCACAGTGTCCATGCATGTGCAGGTTAAGCCATTAACCATGGGAAATACAGGGGATGGGTGAGTCTGAATTGGACGCTCATTACAGGGTTTGTGTGGACTCCATGGACGAATACCCTGTTTCTGCACTGTAGGGACTCGATTCTATCCTCATGAAGAAAAATGTACTTATCTCAATGAGCTGTGAATCTGTGGAATTCCCTATTCAAAATGCGGTGGATGCCAGGACAATGAGGAAATTTACTGAAGAGGTGGAGATATTGAATTTGCACTGAGATGCAGGGTAAGAGAGAGCAGCTGGGAAAATCCAGGTGAGACCGAGGTGAGCTCAATCATCACCGTATTAAATCGTGGGGCTGCTTCAGAAGGCTGCATTGCCTCTCCTGTACCCAGTGCTTATCTTCTTACGGTAATAACTTGAAAACTGAATCCAAAACTCACCACCTTCACCAAAGGAGATTTTCGGAAAAAGCAAGATAGTCATGTGGATTAGCGTTCCAAACTTAGAGAGTGAGGAATTATGTGGGAGAAATGATTGTGCAATTTTAAACTGAGGTCAGTTAAAAATCATACAACAACAGGTTATCGTCCAACAGGTTAAATTGGATCATGATGAAGGCGCGTCGCTCTGAAAGCTCGGGTGTTTCCAATTAAACCTGTTGGACTATAACCTGGTGTTATATGATTTTTAACTTTGTACACCCTGGTCCAACACCGACGTCTCCAAATCATATAAACTGAGTGGAGACAGTGAGTTATGGCTTTAAACTGTGTCGTACATTCACACAGTCCGGAATACTCTCTTGTGAATATCTATCCTGTACTTTTTTACAAAACCAAGGTCTCTGACAATGAAAACCAAAACACCCAGGTAACATCGCCTCACCTCGTAATCTGATAAAAAGAATTGTGATAAGAATGGTTGAACTTAGAATACAGTTGGAAAGCGGGAAGATTAAATCCAATCCCAAGATCCTGTGCTTAAACAACAGAGATTACAATAGGATTAGTCAGGAGTTGCCTAATGTAGATTGGAAGCAAAGACTTTAGGGTGGGACAGTTGACAGACAGTGGAGGAATATCAGAGAATTTTTCAAACTGCTCAGCAAAGCTATATCAGTGAAAAGGAAGGACTATAGCGAATGGAATAATCTGCCATGGGTGGCTAAGGAAATAGGGGAGTCTATCAAATTGAAATAAGAAAGCATACAAATTTGCAAAGGCCAAGGAGAAACGAGGAGATTAGAAAACCTTTAAAGATCACAGAAAGCCAAATGGGATTGGGGGAGAAAAGTGATGAGTCCCCAGGGCCGGAATAGCAGTTTGCATTGCTAGTGGGGACCATGTGGCCTCTGTAATTGTTGAAGCACTTAACTGTGACGATAGAGATAATCCTGATCAAGTTAAAACTCACAGCACACTCCAAAAGCTTGTACTTCCAAATAAACCTGTTGGACTATAACTTGGTGATGTGTGGTTTTTAACTTTGCCCACCCTGCTCCAACACCGACTCCTCCATATCAGAATCCAGACAGACAGCCCAACTGACACTGATGCGCCTGTCAGATACCTGACACTGAGCCACAGGGGCGTGAGGGAGGGGTATGTGGTTTAACCACAAAGTGCTGATGCTGAACTCAACTTTTTTAACTGCCATTGCCATGGAGATAATATTGAGAGACAACATCCATTCAAAACCACAAACCTCAAAGGTACAAGAACGGGAGCCATACATCGGACAGGCGGGGAATTACCTGATGCTGCCTGGAGGTGTTCTGCATGCACACTATCCAGATAACTGACATGGCTCATCAATAAAGACTCAAAGAAAACCTCTCAGAGTTTTGTGCCGAGTTATTGCTATACCGCAGAGTTCAGGATTATCAGTACACAGCAGTCAGTCTTCACAGTGGAGGATACGAAGAACATGCCAGTAATTGATAAGGAGACTGAGGAAGGCGACGAACAAGAAACAACCATTATCACGAGTGAGTTGGAGCGGGGAAAGCTAATAGAGCTAAAGGTAGTCAAGGCTCTTTTCCCTGATGGGATACATCCCAGGGTGCTACCAGAGATAGCGGGAGAAATAGTAAATATACTTGGAATCAGAGATCTACAGCAGAGACAGTCCCTTTGGCCCAAACTGGCCCATGCTGACCAGAATGTCCAACCATGCTCACCCCATTTCCCTGCACTTGGTCCATCTGCGTCTGACCCTTCGCTATCCATGTAGTTGTCCAAATATATTTGACATGTTAATGTACCCACCTCAACCACTTCCACTGGCAGCTCAGTCCATATGCATAACATCCTTAGTGTTAAACAGTTGCCCGTCAGGTTGCCTTTCATAATTTCTCCTCTGATGCCCTCTACTCCTCGATTTCCTGGGAAAAAGATTGAGTGCATTCACCTTACCCATGCCTCTTATGATCTTATGCACTTCCAGATAACATCCCCCCTCAGTTTCCTCTCCTCGAAACAAAACCAAAATCTTCCCTTGTCCAACCTCTCCCTGTAACTCAGACCCCCGAGCGCTGGCATCATCCTTGTTAATTTCTTCTGCACCTTTTACAGTTTATTAACTGAAACCTACCCATTTCCAGTTTTTTCCCACAGCATTGGAACTGACGTGACAACGGCAATGGATTACAAGCCATGATTGAGAATTAACTCCTTTACAACAATTCCGTTCTCAGAGTATTTTCCATGCTGCAGGTATCCTTGTGTCTTTCTGGTTGCATGATAAATTTAAAATTTGTCCTCATACAAAGTAAATCTGTAGCTTAATTGTTCCTGGGAAATGTGCCATGCTTTTTCAGAGTTTTAAAAACAAATGGACTCTCTCTCCACAGTCACCACACTAACATGGACTTGGCTGTGTCTCGGTATTTTTTTCCAGTCACACTGACACTTGACATATTCACCCACAGACACAATACACACCTTTCTTTCCACATGAAAAGGCCATTGATATTCAGATCGGCACGGATCAAGTAACCATCAAAACTGAACAGGAAGTTCAATTTGAATTTCTTGTCCACAAATCCGCCCTTTCAGAACCCTACAATAGAGAAAACAGGTCACCACTGTTAATACAGGATGGAAATTCATAAGACAATTATAGTATTAAATTGTAGTTTCTTTGTTTCCCCCAAAGCTTTAAATCTCAGTCTCACAATTTCTCTCTTCTGTGAACTGAAATCCAAAGCAATCTCTTCACTTCTTCCCTCCAAACACAATTCTAACACTCTCTCCTCTCTTTGAATTCAGTTACCTTGCTCCTGTCTGCAGACTAAGAACCAATAAAAGGGGCGGCACGATGGCACAGCACAAGGGTCCCAGATTCAATTCCAGCCTCGGGCTCATTCTCCCCATGTCTGCTCCGGTTTCCTTTCCACAATCCAAAGACTGACAGTGCAGGTCAGGTGAATTAGCCATGGCAAATTACCCATAGTGTTAGATGCTTTAGTCTAACGGAAATGAGTCTGGATAGGTTGCTCTTCGGAGGGTCGGTGTGGACTGGTTGGGCCGAAGGGCCTGTTTCCACACTGTAGGAAATCTAATCAAATCAATGAGTCTGACTGGAGACTCTGTGGTGTTGATGAATCCGATCCCCACCTCCCAGGGTTTCCTTCCTGGGCAGACCCACGTTGTTTTTTTTTCCCCAATCTGGAACCTGTTATTTATTTCCCCCACCCCGACCCCTGATGAGAACCATACTGCACACACTGGCCAAGTCAAATCTGGTTGAACTAAAATGAAATAGATTACAACTCTAATTACAGGCCCACCCTTGTCCCTCTCCATAACAATCCTGAAACTTCACCAGAGGTCTGATAACTTTCTGCAAAATCCTTCCCATTGACACTTTGACTACTTGTCAGGATTCCAGGGTGGGGGTGGGGGGGTGCATTCCCCTGGGTACTGCTTTCATAGAGAGGAACTGCCAATTAATCCCACACACCTACAGCCTCCCTGGCACTGACCCATACTGCACATACGCCAACAATTGGCCAACACTGCGCCCCGTGCACTGATCTCCCCTCCTACAGCATATGCTCCAGATTTCACTTGAGCCTGGGTGATTGACAGCAGCTGCTGCCCAATAGGGTGGAAGGGCGGGGCTGGAGGACTGGGACAATGGGATTGTCAACAATGAATGAATGTGGAGAACACTGGGGGATGGACAGGTCAGTGAGGGACAGGAGCAGTGCAGCAGCAGGAGGGGATCCTGGACAAACTGAGCAGTGGGAGAGTCTGACAGGAGAGAAACTCCAGGAAGGTTCTGTTGAGGCTCAGGCAGGGAGAGCTGGGAGACAGTATGGCCTGGAGGCTTGGGCATGTGTTCTAATCAGCCTCGTCAAAGATGGTGTTACTCAACTCTGAACCCGACCCTCTTGCTCCAGAGGTAAGGACACTACCACCATTTCTTGGTGGGCGAGTGGAAAGAAGGGATAATATTCTCAATCTCACTCGCATGGAAACCCCATGAGCTCCTCCCACTTACTGTCTACGGTGGGGATGGAGGAGACAGAGCAGGTGGGCGGGGGTTAGGAACATAGGGACTGCCTTTGAAAAGGAACTCATCTGTGTTGGCAATATTGACAAGACTCAATACATAGTCACTTACACAAAGCTGGTGTACGTGAAGTTTATACAGAATATTAACATCTATAACGGGGCAACGCAGAGTTACAGAGTTAAGTCCTGGATATTATTAACAGCTTTGTGTGTGAGACATCACATCTCATGAACTTGAGTCAGTTTTTTTGAAGAAGTAACAAAAAGGATTGATGAGGGCAGAGGAGTGGTCATGATCTGCATGGACTTCAGTCAGGCGTTTGACAAGGTTCTCCATGGGAGACTGGTTAGCAAGGTTAGATCTCATGGAATACAGGGTGAACTCGCCATTTGAATACAGAACTTGTTCAAAGGTCGAAGACAAAGGGTGGTGGTTGAGGGGTGCTTTTCAGGCTGGAGACCTCTGACCAGTGGAGTGTCAAAAGAATCACTGCTGGATCATCTACTTTTCGTCATTTACATATCATTGACTTGGACGTGAACATAAGACGTATTTTTCGTAAGTTTGCAGATGACACCAAAATTGGAGTTGGAGTGGACAGTGAAAAAGATTACCTCAGACCACAAGGCATCTGGATCACATGGGCAAATTGGCCGAGGAGTTCAGTTCAGAAAAATGTGAGGTGCTGCATTTTGGAAAACTAAATCTTAGCAGGACGTATACAGTTAATAGTAAATTCCTGTGTAGTGCTGCGAAAGAAAGAGACCTTGGAGCGCAGGTTCATAGTTTCTTGCAAGTAAAGTCGCAGGTAGATAGGATAGTGAAGGCGGCAGTTGGTCTGCTTGCCTTTATTGGCCAAAGAGTTTAGTTTTGGTGTTGTGAGGTCATATTGTGGCTGTACAGGACATTGATTCGGCAATGTTTGGAATATTCCATGCAATTCCGTTCTCCTTCCCATCAGAAGGATGCTCTGAAACTTGAAAGAGGTCAGAAAAGAATTACAAGGATGTTGCCAGGGTTGTATAGGCTGTTTTACCTGGAGTGTCTGAGGATGAGGGGTGACCTTATAGGGATTTATAAAATCAAGCCGGAACTGGATCGGTTAAACAGACAAAGTCTTTTCCCTGTGGTGGGGGAGTACACCCCTAGGGAATAGGGAGACGAGGGTAGGCAGGGATGGGGTGGCAGAGGGTGGGGAGACAGAGAGGCTGACATTATAGAGACGGGTGGCACAGAGTCGGGTGGGGACAGAGAAGGGGGAAGAGAGAGATGAGATTTGAGGAAGCGACCGGGATAGGCGCGGGGGTGAAGACAGACAGATGAGGGATAGACAGAGAGGGGGAGACGGGGGAACAAACAGACAGGGGAGACAGACAGAGGGGGAAGATGGAGAGAATATCTACAGATCAAAATTTAACCCCTGTTGCTGTTTTCTCTCCATCCACTTCAATCCCACTGAAGGGCTCAGAACAATTTCATAGTTCCTGCAAAGTCGAGTTTCAGGGAGATCATTTGGGAGAATGACCATTATTCTTCAGCGCACTGATTAATAAATGCACTAGGTTCAATTCCACTGTCTGTGTGGTGTTTGCACATTCTCCCAGTGTGTGTCTGTGTGGTCTTCCTCTGGGTGCTCTGGTTTCCTCCCGCAATCCAAAGACTTGTAGGTAGTGTGGATTCGCTGTGGGAAATGAGAGTTTACATGGATAGGGTGGGATGCTATTCCGTTGATTGGTATGGTCCCATGGGCCGAATGGCCAATTTTCACACTGTAGGATTCTGTCACTGAGTACAGGAGTTAGGAGGTCACGTTGTAGCTGTATAGGGCATTAGTGAGGACAATTTTAGAATACTACATTCAATTCTAGTCAACCTGATTTCAGAAAGATGTTACCACAATAGAACTCAATCTTAATGACAAGTTCCCGTGAAGTTTCTGCGAACAAACCGACCGTGCAGTGTAGGTTGATTGTTGCTTGAAAGTGTGGTTGAAGGTAGACAGTTCAGTGAAGGTGGTGTTTGGTATGCTCGCTGTTATTGGGCAGTGCATTGAAGATAGGGGTTGGGAGATCATGTTTCGTTTGTACAGTTTATTGGCTTGGCCACATTTGGAATTTCCATTCTGCTCTCAATTCCAGTCTCCCTGCTATAAGATGGATGTTGGGAAACTTGAAAGAGTTCAGAAAAGAATTACAAGGGTGTTGCCATTTGAACCATAGGGAGAGGCTGAATAGGCGGAGGCTTTTTTTTTCCTCTGGAGCACTGGACGCTTGAGGTGGCATTGTAGAACTTTATAAAATTATGACGAGCAACGATAGGGTGACTCGTCATGGTTTCTTATTTTGCCCAGTGTCGGGGAGTCTAAAAGTAGACAGCATAGGTTTAACATGAGAGGAGAAAGAATTCAAGGGGATTTGGAGGCTTTGGAGAGGGTGAAAACAGGTTTACCAGGATTTTTTCAGGATTGGGAGAGGTTGGAAAAACTTGGATTTTTGTCTTTGGCAAGTCAGCAGCTGCGGGGTAACCCGAGGGGCACAGAGTGAATAATGTGAATCTTTTTTCCAAGGTGGAACTGACAAATTCCAGAGCCACACATTTAAGAGGAGATGGGGCAGGTTAAAGGAAATGAAAACCAAAACAACTGCAGATGCTGTAAACCAGAAAGAGAAACAGAAGTTTCTGAAAAAGCTCAGCAGGTCCAGCAGCATCTGTGAAGAGAAATTAGACTTAACGTTTCTGAGGAAGGGGGACCGGTCCCGAAACATTAAATGATTTTTCTCCACAGATGCTGCATGACCTGCTGGGCATTTCCAACAATATGTGTGCAAGTTTAAAGGGTGATATGTCAGGCAAGTTTCTTAAGCAGAAGGTGGTAGTTGACTAGAATGTACTCTCCTGGGAGATGGTAAAAGCAGAAACAATCACAACGTTTTTGAGGCATTTGGGCAGACACATAGCAGGCATGGGTTGGCAGGGACATGGATCATGTACAGGCAGATGAAATCAGTTTTGAATGGCATCATGATCCGCATAGACATGGTGGGCTGATTATTCTGGTGCTGTAACTGTTAGTTTTTCCGAAGGGAAGAATGTCTTTTGAAAAAGTAACAGGATTGTTGAAAGCAGAGCAGTGGACATGATCTACGTGGACTTCAGTAAGGTGTTCTGCAAGGCTCTTCATCGGAGACTGGTGAGCAAGGATAAATCTCAGGGAATACAGAGGAAACCAGCCATTTGGATACAGATCTGACTCAACGGTAGAAGACAGAGTGGTGGAGGGCTGCGTTACAGAGTTGAGGCCTGTGACCAGTGGAGTGTCACAATGATCTCTGCTTGATCCATTACTTTTCATCATTTATATAAATGACTGCATTGCGAACATAGGAGGCATGGTTAGTAAGTTTGCAGATCACATCAACATTGGAGGTGTAGTGGACAGTGAAAAAGATTACCTCAGAGTACAATGGGAACTTAATCAGATGGGCGAATAGGCTGAGGAGTGGCAAATGGAGTTTAATTTCGAAAAACGTGAGGTGCTGCAGTTGGGACTTATACACTTAATGACAAGGTCCTCGGGAGCATTGCTGAACAAAGACACCTCGGAGTGCAGATTCATGGCTTCTTGAAAGTGAGTCGCAGGTAGATTGAATAGTGAATGCGGCGTTTGGTATGATTTCCCTTCTTGGTCACACCATTGAGAGTTAGGAGATCATAATGTGGCTGCACGGGACATTGCTTCGGCCACTGTTGGAATAATCCATCCAATTCTGGTTTCCTTCCTATCAAAACAATATTGTGAAACATGAAATTGGTCAGAAAAGAATTTCAAGGATGTCGCCGGTACTGGAGGATTTGAGCTACCGGGGGAAGTTTTATAGGCTGTGTTCCCTGGAGAGTCAGAGGCTGATGGGTGAACTTGAAGAGGTTTATAAAATCATGAGGGGCATGGAGAGGTAAAATACACAAGTTCAGATGGTTGGCATTGAATCATGGGCAGAATGGCCTGCTTCCACACTGTAGGGATTTTGTCACTGAGTATAGGAGTTAGCTACAGTTGTGGCTGTACAGGGCATTGGTGAGACCAGTTTTACAACACTACATTCAATTCTATTCTCCCTGATTTCGGAAAGATTTTACCACGATAGAACTCAACCTCATAATGACAAGTTCCTGGAAAGTGTGCACGAACAAATACACTGTGCGGTTGGGGTTGATAGTTCCTTGAAAGTGGGGTTGAAGGTAGACAGGTCGGTGAAGGTGGTGTTTGGTATGCCAGCTGATATTTGGCAGTGCATTGAGTATAGGGGTTTTGAGATCGTAGTTCGGTTGTACAGTTTATTAACTCAGCCACTTTTGGAATCCCCAGACTGCTTTCAATTCTGGTCTCCCTGCTACAGGAAAGATGTTGGGAAACCTGAACAAGTTCAGCAAACAAGTTTCCAAGGGTGTTGCCATTGTTGGAACATTTGAACCATAGGGAGGGGCTGAGGCAATTTTCCCTGGAGCAGGAGATGTTGTGGGATGGCATTATACAACTTTATAAAGTTGTGAGGAGCAACAACAGGGTGACTAGTCAGTTTCTTTACTCTCAGGATAGGGGAGTCCAAAAGCAGAGGGCATAGGTTTAAAGTGAGAGAGGAAAGACTTCAAGGGGAGCCTAGAAACAACTTGATTGGTACATGTATAAATGAGCTGGTTGACATGGACGATTAGGACTGAGGGTCTGATTCCATTCTGTACATCTCTATGACTCTATTCTACTAAACGTGTGGAGGGTTTCAGAAAATATCTGCAAGGCTATTGTTAGGACTGTGGAGTTAAAGGGAAAGGCTGAATAAGCTGGGGCTTTTTCCCTCAAGCGTCAGGGACTGAGGGGTTACCTTATGGAGAAGCACAGACAGGGTGAATAGCCTCGGTCTTTGTTTCCACCCAGTATCGGGGAGTTCAAAACTGCTGGGCATTCGGTTTTAGGTGAGGGGGGAAAGGTTTCAAATGGACCTGAGGGCCAAACGGTTCACTCAGAGGTTGGTGAGCGTATGGAATGAGATGCTCTTGGAATGATGAACGCAGGTCAAATTAATTTTAAAAGGCGTCTGGAGGGGTACATGAATAGAAAATGTTCAGAGTGATATAGGCCAACTCCCCCCATTGGAGCTGGATCAGTTTAGAATATCTGGTCGATATGGACGAGTTGGACTGAAGGGTCTATTTCCGTGTTGGATGACTCTCTAAATCTAAGTGCCTCAGCAAAATGGTGGAAATCCACAATAAAAACAAAAAGCTCTGGAGATCCTCAGCGGGCCTGGCAGCACCGGAAATGCTGATAGATGCAGGAAACATTGCAGCCTTGAAGAAGTGTTGAGATGATCACAAAAAGCACTTCAATATCGATTACTCGCTGAGTGCCAGAACGTGCGACTAGAATAAACAGGAGGTTGATGAATCGCATGAATATGATGGGGCTGGAAAGCTGACGTTCTGAGTCAGGAGTATTCATCAGGACTGAAAAAGGGTCCTGATCCATAACATCAACTTTCCTGCTCCTCTGATACTGCCTGACCTGCTATACTTCCCCAGGTCCACACTGTATAGACTTTGACTTCCAGCAATGCCCCCATCTTATCCATACTGTCCATACTGGTCATTGTGTTCAGGTCAGGCAGAATCAGTAGTGATTGGTGTCACCATGTAAACACTTCTTCAAGTGCACTATCTACCAGCGCCTCTACTTTCGAGGAATAATGAATCTGCACAGCAAGGTCTCTTTGTTCAGCAACACTCCCCAGGACCTGACCATGATCTGTATCAGTCCTGCTAAGCTTTGCTTTTCGAAAATACAGCACCTTACATTTATCTAAATTAAACTCCATCTGCCAATCCGCAGCCCATTTGCCCATCTGATCAAGATTCCATTGTAATCTGAGGGAACATTCTCCATTGTCCGCTACATCTTCAATTTTGGTTTCATCTGCCAACTTACTAATTATACCTCCTATGTTCACATCCAAATCATTTACAGAAATGACAAAAAGCAGAGGCCACAGCACCGATCCTTGTGGCACTCCACTGATTACAGGCCTCCAGTCCAATAAACAATCTTTCACTGCCAAAGTCTGTCTTCTAAATTTGAGCCGTTTCTGTATCCAAATGGCAAGTTCTCCCTGTATTCTGAGAGATCTAACCTTGCTAATCAGCCTCCGATGGGGAACTTTGTCGAACGCCTTACTGAAGTCCACACAGATCACCTCTACCGCTCTGCCCTCACCAATCCTCTATGTTACTTCTTCGAAAGCAGCTCAATCAAGTACTTGACACATGATTTCCCACGCACAAAGCCATGCCGACTATCCCTAATCATACATCATAGATAAGTACAGCACGGAACAGGCCCTTACGTCCACGATGTTGTACCGAGATTTAATCCAAATGTAAAATATAGTAACTAAACCTACGCACCCCTCAACTCACTGCCATCCATGTGCATGTCCTGCAGTTGCATAAATGTCCCCAATGACTTCGCTTTCACCACCACCGCTGGTAACGCATTCCATGCATTCACAACTCTGTGTAAAAAACCTAGCTCGGACGCTTCCTTTATACCTTTCTCCTAATACCTTCATAGTATGAGTTCTCATACAAGTCAATCCTGCCCTGGGGAAAAGTCTCTAGCTGTTCACTATATCTATTACTGTCATTATTTTGTACACCTCTATCAGGTCTCCTCTCTTCCTCTTTCTCTTCAGAGAGAAACGTTCGAGCTTATTCAAACTTTCTTCAAACAGGAAGCCCTCCAGTCCAGGAAGTAAACCTTGATTGCACCCTCTCCAAAGGCTTTCTCTATTTCCTAAAGTATTGAGACAAGAACTGGACACAAAATTCCAAGTGTGTTCTCAGCTGGGACTTGTAGAGCTGCTGAAAAACCTCACGGCTCTTTAACTCTATCCCCCTGTTAATGAAAGCCAAAAAAACATTTGCTTTGTTAATAACCCTGTCTACTTGGTTGGCAACTTTGAGGGAATTATGTACTTGCACAACCAGATCCCTCTGTTCCTCCACACTACCAAGAATCCTGTATTTAATGCTCTATTCAGGATTCGAATTTGATCTTCCAAAATGCATCACTTCGCATTTACACAGGTTGAACTCCATCTGCCGTTTCTCAGCCCAGCTCTGCATCCTGTCTATGTCACGCTGCAGCCTGGAGTAGCCCTCTATATTATCGACAACACTTCCAATCTTTGTGTCATCGGCAAATTTACAAACCCAGCCATAAACCACCTCATCCAAGTCATTTATAAAAACTGCAGCGGCCCAAGAACAGAGCTCTGCGGGACTCCACTCAACACTGTCCTCCAGGCAGAATACTTTCAATATACAACTACTGTCTGCCTTCTGTCAGCCAGCCAATTCTGAATCCAGATAGCCAAATCTCCGTGTATCACATACTTCCTGACTTTATGGATAAGCCTACCATGAAAAACCCTAACAAATGCCTTAGTGAAATCTATTTATACAACATCCACTGCTCTACGTTCGTCGACCTATCTTGACACCTCTTCAAAGAACTCAATAATCACACTATGCTGTGAGAAATTGTCATTAATCCTATCCCTCAGAATTATTTCCACACCTTTGCTGACAACAGATGTAAGACTAACTGGTCGGTAATTTCCACCGATTCCCTATTTCCCTTCTTGAAAAGAGGAACAACTTTCGCCTCCTTCTAATTCTCCGGTACGACTCCTGTAGAGAGTGAAGAGCCAAATATCCACGCCAGCGGATTAGCAACCTTCTTTCTCGCTTCCTGGAGCAGCCGAGGATAAATCTGGTCTGGCCATGGGTTTTAACAATCTTAATGTTTTTCAAAATTTCCAGCACATCAATTTCATCAATCTTGATCTGTCCTTGCTTTTCCAAATACATGTAAATCCTGTCCCTCCGGGTTCCCTCCAACAACCTGCCTAGCACCGACGTCAGGGTCACGCATCTGTAGTTCCCGGGCTTGTCCAAACCGCTTTCCTTAAACAGTAGCACCATATTAATCAACCCACAATCTTCTGGCACCTCAGCTGTGACTATCAATAATACAAAAATCGCAGCAAGGGGCCCACCAATCACTTCCCTAGCTTCCTATAGAATTTCAAGATACACCTGATAAAATCCTGGGGATTTATCCACGTTTATGCGTTTCAAGACATCCAGTACCACCTTCTGTGTAATATGAACATTTTTCAAGATGTCACCATCTGTTTACCGACATTCTATAACTCCCTTGCCTTTCTCCACAGTAAAGATTGATGCCAAATACTCGTTTAGTCTCTCTCCCTGTAACACCCCCAACTGCAACGCCTGCAGCTTTTGTTCTTAATGTATTTATAAAAACCCTTTGGATTATCCTCAACCGTATTCGCCAAAGCTGTGTCCTGTCCCCTTTTTGCCCTCCTGATTTCCCTCTTCCGTATTATCCTACTGTTTTTATACTCTAAGGATGTTTTGGATTGGAATAAATGCAAAATATTACATCTTGATAAAAAAAAGGCATGATTTACACATTAAAAGTCTGGCCATGAGAAGTGATATAGAACAAAGAGACCTCGGTGTTCAGATTTTTGAAGTATGTGTCACATGTAGACAGGGTGGTTAAAAAGGTGTTTAGCACATTTGTCTTCATTGCTCAGACCACAGAGTAAAGGAGTTGGGACGTTATGTTGAGGTTGTACAGGATGTTCGGAGGCCTCTTCTGGAATAATGTGCCCAGTTCTGGTTGTGTTGTCATGGGAAGGATATTGTTAAACTGGAGCGGGTTCAGAAGGGTTTTACCAGGAGGTTGATGGGAATTGATGGTTTGAATTATAAGCAGAGTCTGGATAGGCTGGGACTTCTTTCACTGTAGCTTAGGAGGCTGAGGGGTGACCTTATTAGAGATTTATAAAATCATGAAGACTATCAGTAATGTGAACAGCAGGTGCCCTTTCCAGGAGGGGTTGCGATTCAAGAGTGGGCACATACATTTTAAAGTGAGAGAAGGAAGGCTTAAAAACGAAGTTTGGGATTTTACTTTTTGTTTTTGTATGGAGAGTGGTTCACGTGTGGAATAATCTTGCAGAGGACGTGGTAGCCGTGAATGCAATTACAATTTCAGGGTGGCACAGTGGCTCAATGGCTAGCAGGGCTGCCTCACAGCACCAGGGACACACAGGTTCAATTCCTGCATTGGTGGCTGCCCATGTGTCGTTTGGATATTCCTCCCTCTGACAGCGTGTGTTCCTCCAGGTGCTCCCGTTTCTTCCCACAAACCACAGATATACAGGGTAGGTGAACCGGTCATGCTAAATTGCCCATAGTGTTCAGGGATGATTAGGTTTAGTGAAATATTCAGGGGTAAATGAAGAGTTAAAGTGTAGGGGAATGGGATTTGAAAGAGGAAAAAACATTTGGACCCATATATCAATAGGGAATGCTAGGATGGATTTGGTCCAAGTGGAGGCAGATGCGATTAGTTCAGTTCAAAATTATGGTCAACATGGACTGGTTGGACCACAGGGTGTGTGTCAATGCTGTATAACTTTCTGACTCTAACACTCACTATCTCTGTAAATTCCTCTATGCTCGGAAATATCCCTGTCAACGCCACCTCATCCAGCCTTCCAATTCTTCCATATCTCAATATTTCCTCTTCAACCTCAAAACCCAAAAACCTCTACCACAAATATCTATCTCTGTAACATCCTCCATTCTGGCAATCCTTTCCAACTTTCATGTACTCCAGCTTCATTATCCTCCCAATCTCTAATCCCCTCCCCTCCCCTCATCAAAACTTTTCCAATTGTGCCTTTCTTTATTACCTGCCTTCAGGACGCCCAAATTTTATTTCTCATTTGATGATGGTCCTTTCTGATTCTTGGTCTGAGCTTCTGAATTTCATCTTAAAACTCTCTGTCTCATTTTCCTCCCATAAACATCGACCAACCAAGTGTCATCCATTCTAGTATCACCTTTTCTGACATGACGTCCAGTGGAGCCTGTCATATTCCTATTATAAACATCCCAGCGGTATATAGAACAGAAAAAGTCTCTGGTGATCCATCTGTGAGAACGAAAACTACCACCGAAATATCCTGATCTATTTTCCTGTACTTTTGGAAACGTGCCATCTCTCATGGCATCGCAAGTGCACACTAAATACATCTTAAATGCTACCGGGATTTCTGTGTCTCCCACCATAACAGACAGTGAGGTTTAGTGCAACAGTTGCTCTCTGACGACATCACCCAGAGGAACAAAGAGCAGTTGGGTGTGTGCAAACCAGACGTCGCCCATACATTGGGAATGATGGCAGGTTCTCTGAGAGGGGGCACAGGAGACTGACAAGGATGGTACAAGGAATGGGGGATTTTAGTTGCAGGGACATGGGTGTTAATGGTACATATCAAGAATATCCATCTACAATAGATGGACTCTCCATTCCAACTTCTCCCCTTGCCTGGGCTGGGTAACCTTCAGGTTAAACCCACCACCAGTCATTTCTCCCTCATGACAGAGGAGCCCTATGGTCTGGTAGGATAATGCTGACTTTACCTTTTACACAGTGATGCCACTGTGCCTTGAGGGTGGAGAGAGGGAATGCTGAATGTGGTGTATGAGACACCACTCAGGCACAGTGTTTTGCCCTGGAGGATGTTCACTTTCTTTACTATTGTTGGGGGCTGCACCGACGCAGGCATTTGGACACTGTTCCAACACAATCCTGATGTGTACCTTATAGAGAGCAAACAGAATCGGGGGTTTGGAGAAACAGATTGTTCTCCTTGGAGCAGAGGAAATCGTGGCTGCACTGTGACTGAGGGGTTTACACAAGTTGTACATTATAATAATCAACCTTACACTTATCAGCTCATCAGAAACTGTTGACAAGACATATATGGAAGACTTACGGGAGATCTATTGACAGGATGGTTTGATTCAAAGGAGAACTTTGATGCATCAAATAGGAATGAGCTGGAACACAATACTCACAACTAAACGCAAATATCCAGGTCCCGATGAATTGAGTAATTCTGTCAGAGTTTTTTGTTGCAAATACTGAGGTTACCACCTGAATGTCCACCTGCAACATAAATTTATAAAGTCTGCCACTGTCAGATCAGGTTAGAAACTCACACCATCCCCTCCTCTTGTCCCAGGATGACTGTACACATAACCCCTTGTGGAGACCAGTTGTCAATTCAGGGGGAAATCTATCTGGGTTTCTATGAGTTTCCACCTTGGGACTTCATGTGACTAAACAGGGCAGACCTTTGACACATGGGACAGAATTTTGACACATGGGACAGTGTTAGTGGGATGTGGTGAGATGAGGATTTGCTTCTTCTTCTTCTTTTCTTCTGTGCTGCCGCTGTGCCTCATCAATAAGACATGGGGGGTGATAGGCTCATGCAGCTTGATGGGCAAGTTGTCTCCATTCTGATCAAATGGACAGTAAGCTCCTCCCAGTCATTCCATAGAGTATGCCGTAAAAGACAGCAATTCTGCATGCTTCCCACTGCCCAGTGTCCCCAAGAAAAGTTTATATGAATGATGGGGTAAATCTCCTCTAAAAGGCAGAACGGTAGAGTTCCAAAAGGATTATATACAGGTTACACGAGAGATTCATTGGAGAAGTGGACAAAAAGTTGGCAAATGGAGTAGAAATTGGGATAATGTGAAGTCGTTCATTTTGGAGGAGATAATAAAAGAACAGAGTGCTATTTAATTGGTGGAAACTGTAGAAATCTGCACCACAAAGGGACCAAAGTGTAAATGTGCAGGAAACAAAGCAAGCTAGCACAAAGTTACAACAGGTCATCAGGAAGGGAAATGGAATATTGTTCCTGATTTCAAGGGATTTGCAGTAGAAGAGTTTGAAGTATATACCTGAGAACAACTTTATCTAGTGTGAGTGAGACCACATCTGGAGTAATGAGAGAAGTTTTGGTCTGTTTATTTAAGGTTATACATCACTTCATTGGAGGCATTCAGAGAAGATTGACTGGGATGATCCTTGGTTTGAAGGGATTCTCTTTTAAGAAAAGGGGGGAGAAGTCAGTACTCTACTCACTCGATTTGGGAAGAATGAGATGTGAACTCTTTCAAACATATAGGCTTCCTAAGGAGTTTGACAAGTTAAATACCGAGAAGATGTGTCCCATCATGATGGAAGCTAGAACTAGACTCTGGGTCAGTCACGGAATCAAGAGTTCTGTTTTAGTTTTGTCAACTTTAATGCAACACTGAGGCAGGCAAGAGGTTTCAGTAGCAATGGAGCTGGGGCGAGGGGCAGACAAGAAACATTTTACAAATTGGAATTCTTGGTGTTTGTGATTGTGTAGATGTCTGATCAGAAGGTCACCTTGGTGTCAGAATATGAGAGCAATATTGTGAAGTTTGTAGTTCTGCCTCAGTTCTCAGTGAGAGTGAGGGGCTCCGCAGTAAGGGAAAGGAATTTGTAACAGCAGCTGAAGGCAATGGGTTTAACCATTACAATGTTTCATTGGAGGAAATTGCAGCTAATCGAGTGGTGGGAATGTGGTAAGCAGTTTTCTAACTGAGTAACAGTGGAGAAATGGAGAGGGATGATGGGGAGGGAGAGCTGGGCATTGTCAGTGTATATGTGAAAAAAAACATGGTGCTTTTGGACGATGTCCCCTCCTGGAAGTATGTAGGTGAGATACAGGAGGGGCCAAGGATAGATCCTTGACGGACACCAAATACAAGGAATTCAGAATGGGAATGGGGAGTGGAGATGGAGCAGGATTTTCCAACAATCTTGAAGTCAAATATCAGTTAGTAGCAGAATGGGTGAGCTGGACATAACCAGAAAAGACAGACAGTACAAGGAACAATTTCTGTGAATTGGTGAGGGGGAATGATGATGATGATGATGATGATGATGATGATGATGATGATGAGGATGATGAGGAGGAGGAGGAGGAGTCTGACTCCAAAATTGCTATTTCTACATTAGTGAGATCACCCAACCCCACGCTCGTCTCAGCCAATTTACTGATATACTTGTCCATCCCTGTGTTATCTCCAGACTTCATTATCCAAACACACTTCTGGAAAGCCTCACACATTCAACTTACATGTAATCTCAAGAATATCTAAAACTCTATTGCCCAAGTGATAACATGTTCTAAAACTTGTTGTACCATTAAAAGGCTCCCATTTACAAGCAACTTAAAATTCTCACCCTTGATGTAATTCCTGGCGATGAACATCCCTGTCTCCCTGCACCACACAACCTGTGACATCTCAACAACTCATTTGCTTTTGGACTCCCAACGATGCCTTTATTCATTGCTTTACCAGACTGGCCGTTTCTTCGGTTGCCAGGGCAACAAGGTCTGGAATTCCAATCCTAACACTTTCATATCTGTTTTTCTTCTTTAAGGTATTCCCAAAAACCTGCTTATTTGGCAATTCTTTTGATCACCTGACCTAATATCCCCATCTGTTGCCTCATGTCAGAAATTATCAATAGTATTTCTGTGAAATTATAAAAATGATAAAAATATAAACTGTTGTTGATTTGCACACACATTGTTAACTTTTCACTGTCGCTGAATGAACAATCTGTAACATCTCTTACCCAAGAACATTGTGGGAGTACATTCACCACACGAACTGCAGCTGTACAAGGAAGTCAAATATCACCTTCTCCACAGGCAACAGGGCTTTGGCATTGATCATTGGTATCCGCGGAGGGAGAAACACAGTTGATATTTCAGGGAGTGAAAAATGCATTACAGGGAATGAAAATGTTGCAGAATTTGATGGTCAGAAGTGGACGGAAAATGCACTCTTCTGTTTAAAAAGGAATTATGCACTGGCAAAGTGACTGTGGAAAATTCAGTCCTTTCAGAGAGCAGCATATCGTCAGGGGTTGGACAGCAGAGGAAAATAAACTTACAAAAAGTCTGTGAAAGTTTCAGGAAAACACTGAACAATCCAAACACCCTGTGCCCAAGACTTTAACTCCCCTTCCCGCTCCACCAAGGACATGCAGGTCCTGGGCCATCTCCACTGCCAAATCCCAGGCATCTGATGCCTGGAGGAAGAACGCCTCATCATCTGTGTTCAGATCTTCCAACCACGTGGGATCAATGTAGATTTCACCGGGTTCCTCATTTCCACTCCCCCCACCTTATCCCAGATCCATCCTTCCAACTTGGCACGGCCCTCTTGACCTGTCCTACATGTCCATCTTCCTTCCCAACGATCGGGGGCTGCCTGACCGGCTGTGCTTTTCCAGCATCACACTCTTTGACATTGAAAACGTCCTGACTCTGACACTGTGTGTAAATACTGCCTTATCACTCCCTGCCAGGGAAGGCCGCGTATGCGCCCACCTGCAGCGTGCCCCTCACAACGTTGGCGGCCACACACATGTCCCGCGGATCCTGCTCCCAATGAACATGGCGGATCTCACTCACGCCATTCACCATTTGAAGCATTTTCCGGTTTACCACAAACACGGGCCTGGGATTTTCAAATTTGTGTTTTCCGATGTGCATTAAGTTCTGTACTATGTTTCAGCCCATTCCATTAAAACTTCCTTCCCTTCCTGGTCAATAGGTCTTTCCTTTACCATGCCCTGCACCTTCACACATTTCCAATGCCTTGGTCACAGCAATACTGTGTTGCCAGTGAAGCTTATCATGTGGTTAAGTATAGCCACGCCCCTCATTCACTCGGATTGGTTGGAGAGCCAACTGGCACTGCCTGGTCTTCCAGACCCATCCCCATCATCTTTTTGGTCCTGCACTGAGATCAATCACCAGAAACCCATTGTGGGCTGGAGCATGCTCAGTGTTTTCTGCTTTTGCTACTATTCATTAGGTATAAGAGAGAGGGTTAATTCCTGTTTCTCCTAATGTCAGACATTAACAACATCTTCCTGCATTGTATGGAGACTTTCACACTGAGAAATCTCCTAAAGTGCTTCATGAATGATGGAAACGTTGACTAAAGAGAACAACTTTAAGACACATCTTTGAGGAGTACAGAGGGGGTTAGGAATAATATTTAAGAGGTTTTTTTTTAGATTAGATCACTTAGACAAACTGTCTAAAGAGCAACCCACCAAGACCCATTCCCCTACATCTAACACTACGGCAATTTAGCATGGCCAATTCACCTAACCAGCGCAGTTTTGAACTGTGGGAGGAAACCGGAGCACCCGGAGGAAACCCACGCAGACATGAGGAGAATGTGCAAACTCCACACAGACAGTTGCCTGATGCGGGAATAGAACCCGGGATTCTGGAGCTGTGAGGCAGCAGTTGTAACCACTGTGCCATAGTGCCGCCCATCTGTAGCTGTGTCCTCTGCAGTTCTGCCACACCAAGTTGTGATAGACAATTAAACAACTCACTGGAGGAAGCATCACAGATATCCCCACCCTTACTGATGAAGGGGCCTCACACACCCATGCACCAGGTAAGACAACAGCATTTGCAGCAACCTGCAGCCAGACGTGCAAAATGGGATAATCTCAGACTTCTCCAGGAGTTTCCAACATCACAGATGCGAGTTTTAAGCCAGTTTGATTCAGTTTGAACAACATCAAGAAAAGTTTAAGAAGTGCAAAGGCTGTGGGCCCTACCAATATTCTGGCAATAATACTGATGGTTTGTGCTCCAGAACTTGCCAACCACCAAGCCACGTACGGCTCCAGCACTGGCATCTACCGACAATGTGGAACATTGCCCAGGAATGTTCAACACAATAACGCAGGGCAATCCAACCCAGCTAATATCCATCTATCAGTCCACAATCGGTCAGCAGTAAAGTGATGGAAGATGTCATCAACAGGGCTATGAAGCAGCCGCTGCTCAGCAACACTCAGCTGAGCGACACTCATTTTAGGCTGCACCAGAGCCACTCAGCTCCCGATTGTGTTACCGCCCTGATTCACAAACTGACAACCAGCTGAATCCCAGAGGTGAGTTGAGGGTGACAACCCAGTCCCACTCCAAGACCACTACTTCTAGCTGTGTCTACCCTTGACTCAGATCATATACTCTCATCAACCTTTTGTTTTCTCCAGACTTCATTATCCAAACATACTCTTGGCCAGCTTTCCACATTCAACCTCCCTGCAATCTCAAGAAAATCTAAATCTGTGCTACCCAAGTATTCCCTCGTACCAAAACGTGTTGATCCATCAAAAGGCTCCTATTCATAATCAACAACATAGAGCCAAAGAGATGAACAGCATGGAACAGACCCTTCAATCCAACCCGGCCATGCCAACCAGATATCCCAACCCAATCTAGTCTCACCTGCCAGCATCAGTCCCACATCCCTCAATTTAAAATTCTCACCCTGGATTCAATTCCTGGTTGTGATCATCCCCAGCTCGCTGCAGCTCACACCCTTTGAGACCTCGACAACCCATTCTTTTCGATACTCCCTATCATCTGCTAACTCATTACTTCATCTATGTGGCTGCTTTTACAGTTGCCAAAGTAACAAAAACCTCGCAGGTCTGTTTTCCTCCTTTAAGACATTCCTCAAAACCTGCTTATTTTGTAATGCTTTTGGTCCCCTGACCTAATATCATCCTTCTCTGGCCATATGTCTGAAGCTCCCAATAAAACTTTTGTGAAATTATAAGCATGATGATAAAACTACAAACTGTTCTTGATTTTGACATTACCTTCAAATCATCACTGTTGCTGAAATGAATACTCTGCAATGTCTCTTACCCAACCACATTGTGGGAGCAACTTCATCACACAAACTGCAGCTGTCAAACATCACCTCTCCCCAGGCAAAAGGGATTTGACATTAATCACTGGTATCTGTGGAAGAAGAAACACAGTTGATGTTTCAGGAGTGCAAAACGGATTACAGGAAATGAAAATGGTGCAGAATTTGATCGTCAGAAATGGAAGGAAAATACACTTGCTTTCTGGAAAAAATAATTCTTGACTGTCAAAGAGTTTCCAGAAAAAAATTAAAAAGCAGCACATGGAGTTAGAAAAATGTCTGTAAATGTAATCGTAAAATACTAAACAGATCAAATGTACACCCATTGTTCAAGACTGAGGAAGCTAGATATTGACAAAGCGGTCATGAGCGAGCGCAGAGATGAAGTAGAGCAGTACAAGCTGTTATGATCCCACAGTCATAGAGATGTATAGCACCGACACAGACCCTACAGTCTGTCTCATCCAAGCCAACCAGGTATCGAAACCTAATCTCTTCCCATTTGTCAGCACTTGGCCCATTTCCCTGTAAAAGATTCCTAATCATATCATGTGTCTATTTAGATGCCTTTAACAAATTTTAATTGTACTAGCCTCCACCATTTCCTCTGGCAGCTCATTCCACCCACTGCATGAAAGAGTTGCCTTTTGGCCACTTTGAAATGTTTCCCCTTCACCCTAAAGCAATGCCCTCTACTTCTGGACACCACTACTCCAGGGAAAGCACCTTGTTCATTTATTCTATTCATGCCCCTCATGATTGTATAAATCTCCATAACATCACTGGTCCGCGTCTGGCATTCCAGGGAAAACAGCTCCACCCTTTTATGCCTCACCCTACAGCTCAACTCCTCCAACCCTAACAACATCCTTGTGAGTCTTTTTTGAAACCTTTCAAGTTTCGCAGCACCCTTGTGATAGTAGGCAGGCCAGAACTGCATACAATATTCCAAAAGTGGCCTAACGAATGTCCTGTACAGCAACATGACCTCCCATATCCTATACTCAATGCTCTAACCAATGAAGGAAAACATATCGAACACCTTCTTCATCATCCTATGTACCTGCAACTTGACTTGCAAGGACTATGAACCTGCAATCCAAGGTCTCTTTGTTGGGCAAGCATCTCCAGGGTCTTGCCATTCAGTGCATAAGTCCTGTCCTCATTTGCTTTTCCAAAATGCAGCACCTAACATTTATCTGAATTACACCCCATCTGATCAATATCTCATTGTAATCTGACGTAACCTTCTTCACGATCCACAATACCTCCAATTTTGGTATGATATGCAAAACTCTTTACGATACCAAATCGTTTAAATGAATGACGAAACAAATCCAGAAATAAATATCCATTTCTCTGAGTTTGAATGTGCTCTGTGTATATCCTGCCCAATGACACTGGACCAGAGAAAGGCTGCACAGCTGCTTGGCTGCACCTTGCCCCCTCCAAAGATGGCGGCCGCGCACGTGTCCAGTGAGTCGTTGCCCCGAATAAAGATGGCGGCGTGTACGCAGGCTTGCAGCCGCGTTGAGGCAATTCCCCATTTACTGCAAACACAGACCTGGGACGTTCAAATTTGTGTTTTCCGACGTGCACAACATGTTTGTAAAACCTCTCCGCTCATAGCTACACAGTTTTTCTCCCGTTTTCCTGTGTTTATTTCTTTCCTTACCCTATCCTTTTGCTCCATAACTTCCTGAGCATTCATTACAGTGACTCTGCGCCGCACGCGAAGGTGATCACGTGGTCTAATTCCGCCCTACACTCACTTTGAATGGTTGGAACAACCTCCCTTCTGGAATAATGGTGCTAGAAGAGCACAGCAGTTCAGGCAACATCCAAGGAGCATCGAAATCGACATTTCAGGCAAAAACCCTTCATCAGGAATAAAGGCAGTGAGCCTGAAGAGTGGAGGGATAAGGTAGAGGAGGGTGCTGTTGGGGATAAAGGAGCATAGAGAACAATGGGTAAGAGGGGGAGAGGATGAAGGTGATAGAACAGGGAGGAGAAGGTGGAGTGGATAGCTGGAAAAGGAGATCGGCAGGTCGGACAAGGCCGGACAAGTCATGGGGACAGTACTGAGCTGGAAGTTTAGAACTATGATGAGGTGGGGGTAGGGGAAACGAGGAATCTGTTGAAGTTCACATTGATGCCCTGGGGTTAATGTGTTCCGAGGCGGAAGATGAGGCGTTCTTCCTCCAGGCGTCTGGTGGTGAGGGAGCGGCGGTGAAGGAGGCCCAGGACCTCCATGTCCTCAGCAGAGTGGCAGGGCGAGTTGAAATGTTGAGCCAGGGGGAATTTTTTGATTGGTTGGGGTGTCCCGGAGATGTTCCCGAAAGCGCTCTGCTAGGAGGCGCCCAGTCTCCCCAATGTTGAGGAGACTGCATCGGGAGCAACGGATACAATAAATGATATGAGTGGATGTGCAATTAAAACTTTGATGGATGTGGAAGGCTCGTTTCAGGCCCTGGAGAGATGAGAGTGAGGAGGTGTGGGCGCAGGGTTTACAGTTCCTGCGGTGGCAGGGGAAAGTGCCAGGATTGGAGGGTGGGTTTTAGGGGGGCGTGGACCTGACGAGTTAGTCACAGACGGAACAGTCTTTGAGGAAGGCGGAAAGGGGTGGGGAGGGAAATATATCCCTGGTGGTGGGGTCTGTTTGGAGGTGGCAGAAAGGTCGGCGGATGATTTGTTTATGCGAAGGTTTGTAGGATGGAAGGTGAGCACTAGGGGCGTTGTGTCCTTGTTACGGTTGGAGTGGTGGGGTCTGAGGGCGGAGGTGCGGGATGTCGACGAGATGCAAAGGAAGGGAAATTGCGATCTCAAAAGAAGGAGGCCATCTGGTGTGTTCTGTGGTGGTACTGGTCGTCCTGGGAATACGGGATGGCATTTTTGCAAGAGGTCGGGTGGGAAAAGGTGTAATCCAGTTAGCTGTGGGAGTCGGTGGGTTTGTAAAAAATGTCAGTGTCACGTCGGTCGTCATTAATGGAGATGGAGAGGTCCAGGAAGGGGAGTGAGTTGTCAGAGATAGTCCAGCTAAATTTAAGGTCAGGGTGGAATGTGTTGGTGAAGTTGATGAATTGCTCAACCTCCTCGCACGAGTTTGAGGTGTCGCCAATGCAGTCATCAATGTAGCAGAGGAAGAGGTGGGGAGTAGTGCCGGTGTAATTACGGAAGATCAACAGCTCTACGTAGCCAACAAAGAGACAGGCATAGCTGGGGCCCATACGTGTGCCCATGGCTACCCCTATGGTCTGGAGGAAGTGGGAGGATTCAAAGGAGAAATTGTTAAGGGTGAGGACCAGTTCGGCCAAACGAATGAGAGTGTCAGTGGAAGGGTACTGTTGGGGACGTCTTGAGAGGAAGAAACAGAGGGCTTGGAGGCCCTGGTCATGGCGAATGGAGGTGTAGAGGGATTGGATATCCATGGTGAAGATGTGGCGTTGGGACCGGGGAAACGGAAGTCTTGGAGGAGGTGGAGGCTGTGGGAGGTATCCCGAACGTATGTGGGGAGTTCCTGGAGTAGGGGGGATTGGATAGTGTCTAAGTAGGTAGAGATGAGTTCAGTGGGGCAAGAGCATGCTGAGACAATGGGTCGGCCAGGGTGGTCAGGCTTGTTGGATCTTTGGAAAGAGGGAGAACCAGGCAGAGCGTCGTTCCCAGACTATGAGGTTGGAAGCTGTGGGTGGGAGATCTCCTGAGGTGATGAGGTTCTGTATGGTCTGGGAGATGATGGTTTGGTGATGGGGGTGGGGTCATGGTCGAGTGGGCAGTAGGAAGAGGTGTCCTCTCCTTGGCATTTGACTTCAGCGGTGTAGACATCAGTGCACCAGACTACCACTGCGCCCCTTTTCTCCGCTGGCTTGATGGTGAGGTTGGGATTAGAGCACAGGGATTGGAGGGCTGCGCGTTGTGAAGGTGGGAGGTTGGAGTGGGGGAGGGAGGTAGACAGGTTGAGGCGGTTCATGTCCCGGCGGCAGTTGGAAATGAAGAGGTCGAGGGCAGGTAATAGGCCAGCGCGGGGTGTACAGGTGGATGCAGTGTGTTGGAGGTGGGTGAAGGGGTCCTCGGAAGGTGGGTGGGAGTCCTGATTGTGAAAATAAGCTCGGAGGTGGAGGCGACGGAAGAATTGTTCGACGTCACGGCTTGTATTAAATTCTTTGATGTGTGGACGGACAGGGATGGTGAGTCCTTTGCTGGGGACTGATTGTTCGTCCTCAGTGAGTGGGATGTCTGGGGGAGATGGTGAAAACTCGGCAGGGCTGGGAGGTGGGAACTGGTGTGGGTGTAGTGCTGGGAGTGGGGGTGGAACCTGTCACTGGAGTGGGTGTGATAGTGGGGGGAATGGGGGTGGAGTCATGAGCAGGGAGAGTGTTTCCCTCGGGGTTCTGGGGGGTGGGGATAGTGACAGTGAGAGGCATGTCAGCAGAATGCAGGTGAATGGCGCTGGTGGGGGCGGAAGTGGTGGTGACCATGGCAGTAGCGGTGGTGGAGCTCACTGAGCATGTGGCATCAGCGATGATGTGAAGTGCAGAAGTGTTCTCACGTGTGATGCATGAGGAGTTGTGAGGGGTGGAAGTGGTTGTGGGAGTGGCCAGGATGGGGGCGGAAGTGACATCATCAATCAGTGTGGGGTGGCAGCTGCATCAGCTGCATGGCTCATGGCGGAATCGATTCGGAGGTCAGGGGTATCTCCTGGAATGTTTGAGGAGCGCTGTTTATGGAGGTGGGTGGATAAAAGTTTGTTGTACTTACAGTTTTTGATGTCTGAGATGGAATTTAAATACTGTTTGTTGAGAGTATGAATTCTCCTGAGGATTTCGTACAGAGTGGTTCAATTGCAATTCTGAGAGAGTGTTGTCCTCAGCTAAGGCAGAGCTGACTGTAGAGAGGTTACGTGCCGGCGCATTGCTGCAAGCGTGGAGCGGAGGATCTTGATGGAGAACTGTTGCTGGTGTTTTTGAATCTGTAGTCTGTACTGTTTTTCCTGTTCGGGTCCAAACTCTACTGGTTTAAAGGTGGTCTCGAATCCGTGTGGGATGAGTTGGTTATGGAGGCAGGCTGTGAGGAAGTAAATGTGGCTGTGATTTGGACCAACCTCCCGCCAGGTCCTCCAGCTCCGCCCACCGTCCTTCCATTGGTCCGGAGCGGACATCAATCACCCGGGGTCCTTTTGTTGGCTAGAGCATGCGCAGTGCATCCTGCTTTTGCTGATATGTTGGGTAATGTGCTGGGAGCGTTGACTGAACGGAAGGATTCCCTTTGTGTGAGCTCTGCTGTAGATTTCCTTTATTCATGGAGGGAATTGTCTTCCTACTCATGACTGTATAGCTGTGATTGATGAATCAATGTCATCTGAGTCGACACATAAACACCCCATTTTTACTCCTTCACAGCATCTGAGATCTTTACACATGATATCATGCTCTTCTTTGGAGACAAAAAAGTATGAAATGAAGCCTCAGGAAATCGGAGCAGGAGTTGGGCACTCATCCCCTTCAGCTTGTTCCCGCATTCTATCAGATCTTTTCTGGGCCATCCCAGGAGCATTGACACCTCTTTTATGCTTAATCCACATAGCCCTTAACTGCTCAATATTTCAAAAATCTATCTGCCCTCTTTTAAAATAATTTGAGATAGAATCATAGATTCCCTACTGCATGGAAACATGTCCTCAGCCCAACAAGCCACACCGACCCACCTAAAGAGTAACTCAAACATTCCCCTCCCACATTTAACTTTCACAATTGTTTGGTCTAGAATATTACAGCCAATCACAGAAAAAAATCTTTACTTTTTTAAAAATAATGAATGTTCCCTTATGTAATGTCCCCTGGTATGATATTTCACTGGTGCTAGAAGTTCTAGTCAACATCTACCCTGTAAAGCTTCTCAATCTTTTTTACATAAGATCACACCTTATTTATCAAGATTCTATTGAATAATGTCCTAACCTGCTTATCTATTCTTGGTAGGTCAACCATTGCATCCTCGAAGCAGCTAAGTGAATCTTTTTTAAATGGTCACAAATGTTGGTTTATCCTTTAGTAAATATGAGAGCTAAAATCGTAAATACTACTCCAAGTGAGGTCTCAGCAACAGCCAGTGTGGTTAACCAAATCTCAGTCCATGCTAATATCTTACCCCGATACCCTGAACTCCAATATTGTGCAATTAACTTTTACATAGCATCTTATCATTTGCATTTTTAAAATCCAAATACAGAACATCATTGGTTTCCCTTTATCAGCCCTGCTTGTAATCTCCTCAATGAATTGTCGCAAATTTGTCAAATATAGTTTCTTTTACACAAACCCCAGTCGACCATGTTTAATGATAAGCTTTTCTAAATTTCCTGATATTTCTTCCTTTAATATTCGACTCTGTAGATTCTATCAGTAGATTTTCTAAGAATGATTCCCTTTTCTTAAATCCATGTGGTCTCTGTCCAATCCTGTAATTGTTCAGTAAGAAACTTGACTGTACTCCAATATAGTTAGTAAATGTATCTGTCAATGTTTTTAAAAATCGATTATTGTAAATGCTGGTCCCATGCAATATCAATGGATTCGGGACTCTGAACTTGGGTTGTAATGTTTTTTTTTCCATTAATTCCTTTTCCTACTGTTATTCAGACAGCACCAAGTGACCACTCTTAATTGTGAGTAACTTTGAAAATAATATATTTTAAAAATGACATCCCAAAATGCTCCCTCATTATTGTGCAAGGAGGATTTCGCATTCAATAGTTTGCAGATAAAATTGAACAGATGTTTCCTGCAATTTGGCCAGACTGACGATTACAGCAAAGTGGCAACTCTGCTCTCAAATTTTGACCTTGACACTGCCTAAGGAGATACTGTTGGGACTTCACTTTGCCATTCTTGTTCACCAACTTTATGTGCAAGGTTTAATGCTATAATCATTCTCGAGCTTGTAATTTTTGACAACTTCTCTTTTATGTACATATGTAATTATCATACTGAAAGGTTGCACTGAATGGTACCAAATCTGAGATTAGTCTCTAATCAGATCGTAACATACTCTGACTCTTTTACGTATGTATTGGCATAAGTCTATGCCAGTTATTTTTCTGAAGCCTGTGATTCCTGATAAAGGGCTTGTGCCAGAAACATCGACTTTCTTGCTTCTCAGATGCTGCCTTAACTTGCTGTGCTTTTCGACACTGAAAACCAGGTTCTGCGCTGTCACTTTCTCCTTTGAGTAGATTCATCCAAGAATAATTTTTATTGTTCAATGTGCAATAGGAACCAATTCATGAAATTCAGATATCGCACAATTACCCTAATTATGTGAAGGCGAAGAAATTACCAAATTATTGTCAGTAATTGAAACTGTACTAACAAACTCGTGCAGTATCAGTGATTCAGTAACCGTGTATTATGCAGATCGCTGAAATAGACATTTTTGCACCCACCTTCCCCATCTCCTCCTGTTGATATGTTGTTCTTTTCAAACTGCATGTAATGCCATTCAACTATTGTTAGGTTACCTAAAGCTGTACCATAGGGCAGTTACAATTGGGTCATTATACACCATTCCAAATTCCACTTTCCTTCTGTTTTGCCTATATGTTGCACTTAGCGAGTACAAGGTCATTGACCAGAAAGATTAATACTACCTGACCTTTAGAGTTTTTCCAGATATCGCACAGCTGCAGTATTTTGTTTTACACTCTGCTATTTGTTGTTCTCACTTGTTTCTTTGAGAAAGATTACAAAATTAACTTGGATGAATGAACTTACGATTTCATTAACAAATGATGGGAGAAGAAACGTCAGTGTTTCAAGTTCTGATAAAGTAAAATAAACTGATAATTAGTAGAAAGGGTTTAAGATGGATATGGAACCAATGCTGGCAAATGGGACTCGCTTAATTTAGGATATCTGGTCACCATGGGCAAGATGGACTGAAGGGTTTGGTTGTGTCTTGTACAATTGTGACTTCATTATCTCAATTATTCAAGAAGTTGAATACTTTGTGGAGGAAAAGGATTTATGCAAAAAATGCACCTGAAATGATGACTGAGGTATATCCAACGCAAATTGTTTCATTGCTTTTTCCACTGGTTTCTTCAATGACCAGTCTTGTTTTGTTATCTGAATAACTATGAATCATGTGATTTATTTCTTACAGAATATTTCGTTAGGATCTAGTGAACTATTAAGAAGTGTTCATGTTTAAAATTTAAGCAGCTTGATTATTAAGCAAGAAAAGGTTAGCTATTTAATCTCACTGAATCATTTCTCTCTAAAAGGTAACAAGCTTTTTATCTTTTCTGGGCACTGAATATATGGAAGTCAATTCTGAAGGAAAAGAATCCTCGTCAGTAATGTTCCCACATATGGGGAGTAATTGCTTCTGGTCACTCTTCAGGCTAGAGGCTAGGAAAGAAATGAGTTGGCCAAAGTTAGCAACATCATTCGGATGGACTGTGCTCATTGGGGAAACTTGCAGGATCTGTAGAAGAAACACGTGTTTCAGAGTGTGTACAATAAACCTGAAAATTGTTGTTTTTTTTCATCGAGCTTGGGACATGAATGGAGCATCACTGAAGTTAGTATTGCTTGTAAAATTTCCAAACTTGCTAAATTATTGTTGCTAAATGCAGGTGACATTATCAAAACACATTTCACACTCCCCAGATAGGAATTTGGTCCCTGTTTTGTCGGTCCATCCATTCCTATGGATAAGAGATATTTTAAATCTGAGCACTCCATTTAAATATTTGAATTCATCACCGAAGTATTTAAGTCCTCTTGCATTCTTAACTTAAAATTACTCAACGTGATCTTTTGTCCCCCCCGAATTTTCCAAGCACTTGGCAGTTCTGGAATATTCCAACTATTTAAAATAGATGCATTTACACTATTGAAAGCAACCTGGCAGATTTGAATACCATTCAGGGAGTCAAAAACAATACAAAAATAACTTTTTGAACTGCTTACTGTTCACCAACAATGTAAGCGAATTACTATTGAACCCACAGATAGTCTCCCAAGGATTCCCAAATCTAAACAGTGCATTCCAGATATGCTCACTATCACCATCTGGGAGCAGTCCCCCAAAGTGGTCCCAGAATTTAGAAAACGCACACATTGGCCTCCAAAGCTAAATCTGCTGTCACAGGCTTCACGCTTATTGCATGCAATGACATTTATTGTCCAGTTCTTTCATGTGACAACTGATTTTACAAACAATTTATGAAATTCTTCAAATCCTGAGGAAATGTGATGTCAGCCCATTGCAGAAGTGAATGGAAAGTGTGATGTTTGCTTGATCTTTGGCTCTTTGTATCAGACCGAACTGACCCTTGAGCAAGATGTGGGATGTTTCCCACACACTTTGTTTAAAAAAGCAAGGATTATGCTCTGAGATTTAAATGTTCAATCGGCTTTAATAAAAATCCTTCCAAGAATTGAGAGTTTTATTTCAGCTCCTTTAAAGATACATGTTCTCGGCCTTTAATTTTGTGACATGTGATCATTCTTTGGTAAAGGTGGCTGTGTGCAACACTGCAGGATGTTGTGCTGAAGTGCCTCATTGGGTAGATGATCTTTATCACTGGTATAACTCGGCTAATTTTGAGATGGAATGTCACTTTGAGTTAAATCTTGTTTTTTTAAACTGAGGCATGCTTGTGTAACTCGAGTGTGGAAACTATGCTCGTGTTTGCATTGAAACTTTCAATTTTGGAGATCAGTATTTTTTCCGATGTGTTTTGTAAATAAAGCTCAATATAGAATGCACAGTGCTGGAGAACCGCAGGTCCAGCAGCATCTCTGAGTGGAATAAAACACTGTAAGTTCAAAGTCTCATGACCTTTTGTCCGTTCAGACGAATAGTCAGTAAACTTGAAATGTAACATGTTGTTCTCTTCACCAATGTCCTCAGAACTGCTGAGATTCTCAAGCACTTTGATTCTGTGGTTCAGATCTCCCATACCTGCAGTTTATTGCTTTGTTATAGATCCTATGATTTAAATTGTGGAGCGAGAGGCAGCAACTGTGATCAACTGGGATAAAACTCCCCAACCATGGGAAAGAAAAACGCACAGTTCATTATACTTTGCAAAACACGACTCTAAATAAGAAATGCAATTAAGCGAAGTGCAAGATGGCATATCACCGGCCTTGTCTCAAACCTGCTACTCATATTTGAGGACTAATCTGTCAGAATTGTGTTTACTCGCTTCGTTTGATATCACAGTCCACAAATGACCCAGTGCCAGTTCCTGGGCCGGGCCTGGTGACCACATTGCAGTGGGGTGGGAATCTTTGTGTCAGCCTGAAGTTTTTGTTCCGGGCTACATTGTAGGTTGAAGGTGACGGTTTTGACTAATATTGCGTCATCAAACTTGAAGGAAATCCTTCCGAATGTATTGATTAACTGCACTGTGCCTGTTTACATGTAGTGCTGTAATGTTCTAAGTTAAGAATCACACAACACTCGGTTATAGTCCAACAGGTTTAATTGGAAGCACACTACCATTGGGTGCGCCGGTCCTTCATCAGGTGATTGTGGAGGGCATAATGCTAAGGCACAGAATTTTTAGCAAAAGTTTAAAGTGTGTTGTAACTGAAATTATCCGTTGACAAAATACCTTGACTGTCTGTTGAGTCTTTCACCTGTTCGAATACCATGACAATTTCACTTCTTTCATGTGTAAATCACAAAATCCTTTTTAAAAAGTTGCATTCCTGACAGTGGCCGACCCAATCACTCATTGTATTAATCACTGCACAGTCTCAACAAAGGAATGAAACTGGATGAACCACATTAAATCTACCGATGCACCAGAAAATACAACAACACGATCAGCCCTCTTGACCCTGCAACTTCTGTCTCACTGTGGGCTAACAACAGCAGCAGAACTGCTGTTTATGGAATTCAACCTTGATAAATGCGAGGTGATGCATTTTGCAAGGTTGAATTTGAAAGCTGAGTACAGGATTAAAGATACGGTTCTTGGCAGTGTGGACGATCAGAGTACAGGTACATAGATGCCTTAAAATGGCCACCCAAGTGGACAGGGCTGTTAAGAAAGCATATGGTGTTTTGGCATTCATTAACAGTGGTATTGAGTTTAAGAGTCATGAGAACTTGTTGCACCTCTATAAAACTTTTGTTAGACCGCACTTGGAATACTGCGGCCAGTTCTGGTCGCCCTATTATAAGAAAGATGTGGATGCTGTGGAGCGGGTTCAGAGGAGATTTACCAGGATGCTGCCTGGACTGGAGGTCTTTTCTTATGAGAAGAGGTTGACTGAGCTCGGAATTTTTTCATTGTAGAAAAGGAGGAGAAAAGAGGACCTAATTGAGGTATAAAGATAATGAGAGGCATAGATAGAGTCGACAGCCAGAGCCTATTTCCCAGGGCAGAAATGACTAACATGAGGGGTCATAGTTTTAAGCTGGTTGGAGGAAAGTATAGCGGGGATGTCAGAGGCGGGTTCTTTACACAGAGAGTTGTGAGAGCATGGAATGCGTTGCTTGCAGCAGTTGTGGAGGCAGGGTCATTGGGGACTTTGAAGAGACTCCTCGACATGCATAGGGTCACAGAAATTGAAGGGTGCATACATGAGGATCAGTGGTCGGCACAACATCGTGGGCTGAATGGCCTGCTCTGTGCTGTACTGTTCTATGTGTTATGTTCTAACTGTACTCCAGCCCAATCTGAAATCTCATGGCTTGGTATATCCCCCATTCAACCATTAACATCAAGTCGGGGATCAACCCTAGTTCAATGGAGAGTTCCACAGGGCATGCCAGGAGCAATACCAGGCATACCTAAAAATGTGGTGCCAACCTGGTGAAGCTACAGTGCAAGCAACACCAAATAGAACTATGTGATCCAACAACCAATGGATCAGTTCTGAGCTTTGCAGTTCTGCCACACCTAGTCAGGAATGGTGATGGATAATTAAACAACTCACTGGAGGAAGCATCACAGATATCCCCACCCTTACTGATGGAAGGGTCTCACACATCCATGCAACAGACAAGACAACAGCATTTGCAGCATTCTTCAGCCGCCAGTGCCGAGTGGATGAGCCTTCTCCATTGGTACCAGACATCACAGATGTGAATCGAATTGGTTGAAAACTTATTTCAAATCAAATCAAGAAATGGAGAAGTAGTGTAAAGGCTGTCGGCCCTGCCAACATTGTGGTAATAATACTGATGGCTGTGCTCCAGAAATTGCTGCCCACCAAGACAAGTACTGCTCCAGCACTGGCACCTACTGACATTGTGGAACATTTCTCAGGGATGTTCAACACAAAAACGCAGGACAGAGCCAACTCAGCCAATTTCCCTCCATCAGTCGACATTCGCTCAGCAGTGAAGTGATGGAAGGTGTCATCAACAGTACTGTCACGCAGCTGCTCAGCAATAACCTTGTGTGACACCCAGTTTATGTTCTGCCAGGGCCACTCGGTTCGTGATCTTGTTACAGACTTGATTCACAAACTGACAACTAGCTGAATTCCAGAGGTGAGGTGAGGGTGATAGCCCAGTCCCACTCCAAGAACACTATTTCGACTTCAGTGATATCACCTGACTTCACCACAGTCTCAGCTCATTTACTGAAACTCTCATTCATTCATTTTGTTAACTCTAGATTTCATTATCTAAACCCACTCTTGGCCAGCATCCCACAATCACCCTCCCTATAATCTACAGACTATTGAAAACCCTACCGCCCAAGTGTTCACTTGTATCAGAACTGGCTGATCAATCAAAAGCGTCCCATTTATTAGCAACAGCAATTTACTTTCACACCCTTGAACTTAATTCCTGGTTGTAATCATTCCTAGCTCCATGCAACAAACACCCTTTCACATCTCAATAACTCATTTTAGTTAAGACTCCCAATGATATGTTTATTTTTGAGTTCAGCTGTGTGACTGTTTCTATAGATTCCAAGGCAACACGGTCTGGAATTCCCACCCTCTAAGATCTATTTTCTTCCTTTAAGTCATTCCTGAAAAATTGCTTGTTTCGCAAAAGTTTTAGTCACCGGACATAATATTCTCCATCTGTGGCCTTATGTCAAACGTTCTCAATATATTAGTGTTGATTTGTACAGTTATTTTCTACACTTCACCATCGCTAAGTGAATAATCTGTAATGTCTCCTACCCAACCATGTTGTGGGAGCACCTTCACCATACAACTGCAGCAGTACAAGGAAGTCAAACATCACTTTCCCAACAGGCAACAGAGCTTTGGCCTTGATCGCTGGTATCCGTGAAAGGAGAAATACACATGTTTCAGGGAGTGCAGTTTGATTTTTAGGGAATGAAAATGGTGCAGAATTTGACTGTCAGAAATGGAAGGAAAATCCACTCACTTACTGGAAAAAAGAACTCTTGGCTGTCAAAGATATTGTGGAAAAAATAACCTGATAATGAAACATATGGTCCGGGGCTGCGCAGCAGTGCACAATTCATTTACAAAAAGGTCTGTGAAAATATTAGTAAAATACTACACAGAGCAAAATACACACGAGAGACTGAGGAAGTTAGATAACAAACAAGTGGACATCACGGAGCCCAGAGATGAATCAGAGCAATGTTCACTTTTATGATTCCACAGTCAGAGATGTCGAGCGCAGAAACAGATCTTCGGTCCAACCCATCTATGCCAACCACATATTGTAACCTTATCTATTCCCATTTGCCAGCAATTGGCCAACATCCCTCTAACCCTTCCTATTCAAATGCTTTTAAATGTTACAATTTTAGTCGCCCTTTAGGCTCGTTTTGAATTTCCCACCCACCCCCACCACACCCTCAACCTATATCCTTTAGTTCTGGGCTCCACCAAACCTTGTCTATTTACGCTATCCATGTCCCTCAAGAATTTGTAAACCTCTATAACATCACACCTAAGCCTATGACACTCCAGGGAAAATGACCTCAGCCTATCATGCCTCTCCCTACAACTCAAAACCTCCAACACTGGTAACATCCTTGAAAATCAATTCCCAAACCTTTCAAGTTTCAGTGCCTCCCTCTGATAGGAGGGAGACAGAACTTCAAACAATATTCCAAAAGTGACCTAACCAATGTCCTATCCAGGTCCTTTACTTAATGCTCTGAACAATAAAGGGAAGCATACCAAATGCCTTCTTCACTGTCCGATCTACCTGTGACTCTACTTTCAAGGAACTATGAACCTGTATTCCAAGGTCTCTTTGTTCAGCAAGACTCTCTAAGACCTTACAATACAGTGTGCGACTCCTGCTCTGATTTGCTTTTCTAAAATGCAGCACCTCACATTTATCTAGATTACATTACTTACAGTGTGGAAACAGGCCCTTCGGCCCAACAGGTGCACACCGCCCTGCTGAAGCGCAATCCACCCATACCCCTACATTTACCCCTTACCTAACACTACGAGCAATTTATCATGGCCAATTCACCTGGCCAACACATCTTTGGATAGTGGGAGGAAACCGGAGCACCCGGAGGAAACTCACGCAGATACGGCGAAGACGTGTAAACTCCACACAGTTAGTCGCCTGAGGCGGGAATTGAACCCGGGTCTCTGGCACTGTGAGGCAGCAGTGCTAACCACTGTGCCGCCCATAAATTAAACCCTATCTGTCACTCCCCAGCCCATTATTCCATCCGATCAATATCCCATTGTACTCTGAGATTCCTTTTATCATTGTCTACAATACCTCCAATTTTGGTGTCAACTGCAAACTTACTAACTCTACCACCTCTATTCACATCCAAATCATTTAAATGAATGACAAAACAAATGCAGAAAACAAATACATTTATCTGGGTGTGAATATGATCTGTGTAAATCCTGCCTTATGACTCTCTACCAGAGAGGGCTGCACATGCATTCCGCTGAACTTTGCCCCCTACAAAGATTGCGGCTGCATGTGTCCAGTGAATCGTTGCCCCAAATAAAGATGGTGCTGCTTACTCGAGTCAATCACTGGATGAGGCATTTTCCCATTTACTGCAAAAACGAGACTAAATTTCAAATTTGTAGTTTCCGATGTGCACCAAATGTCTGTAAACCCTCTCAACCCATACCAACATCATTTCCCTCACGCTTCCTGCTGTTTATTTCTATCTTTACCAACAGCTCTCCGTCCACACATCACGAATCGACCGCGAGGATGATCACGTGGTATAGTCTAGTCACGCTCCTAAATCACCCTGATTGGTCAGGGGAACCAACTGCCCCTCCAGGTACTCCAGCTCTGTCCCTGCTTTTCCATTGGTCCGCCGCTGACATCAATCACCCGGGCCCAATGTTGGCTGCAGCATGCGGATTGCTTCGTGGCTTTTGATGCTGTTCATGAGTTACAAGAGTTAAAAATGACAACAGCATCTCAAAACCACCTGATGAAAAAGCAGCAAACCAAGTGCTTCCAAATAATCCTGTTGACCAATAACCTGATGTTCTGTGAATTTTACTTTTATCCATCTCAATCCAACATCAACACCTTCAAGTAACGAATGAGGGAGAGATAACATAAAGAACTGGGAACAGTAGAAGGCCGTCCTGCCCTTCGAACCTACTCTGCCATTCAATAAGATCATGGCTGATCACGTCGTGGACACAAAACCATTTACCCACGTTCTCACCATGTCCATTAATTAATTACTTTTTTAAAAAAAATCTAACCTAGCTTTAAAAATGTTTAATGAACTAGCATCAACTGCGTCCCTGGGCAATTAATTTCATAGAGGTGAAGAAGTGCTTTCTCAATTCAGTCTTAAATTTGCTGCCTCTAGTCTTGTGGTGATGCCCTCTTGTCCGAGCTTCATCTGCCAATGGAAACATCTCTCTACTTCTATTTTATCCACTCCATTCATTATTTTATATGTTTCCATTCTTCTGAATTCCAATGAATATAATCCCAATCTACTCAGTCTCTCTCAAGCCAACCCCCTCAACTCAGGAGTCAACCAAGTTAACATTCTCGGCACCGCCCTCTCGTATCAGTACATCCTTTCTCAACTAAGGAGATAAAAACTGGGTGGAGTACTCCAGGTGTGGCCTCACAGGCACCCATATACAGCTGGAACATAACCTCTGCTTTTAAACACAAGCGCTTCAGCAATGAAGGACAAAATTCCATTTGTTTTCTGAACAGATTGTTGTACCTGGTGACTAACCTTAATGCAGAAGGATGCTCAGGTCCCTCTGCAAAGCAAATTATGCAAATGTTTAATCTTCAAGTATTTTTATTTAAATGTTACTACAACAAAGAGTATAAACTTTATATTTACGAACATTCTATTTCATTTGACCGACCATTACCCACTCACTCAATGTATCTATGTCTGTCTGCAAAGTTTCACAGATTTCCACTCACTTTGTTCCACTAATCATCTTAGTGTCACATGCAAACTTTGACACCCTACAGGTCATTTCAACTCCAAATCATCTGTATCAATTGTAAATAATTGCAGTCCCAACACTGATCCCTGAGGCACACTACTTGTCAATGATTGCCAGCCAGAATATTCCTTATTTATCCCCACACCTTGCTTCCTATTGGTCAACAAATCTTCTACCACTTACACCATGCACACTTATATTGTGCAACAGCCTCTTTCACAGCACCTTGTTGATGTTGTTTTGGAAATACAGCTACACCACATCCACTGGGTCCCCGTTGTCCACCTTGCTTGAAATGTCTTCACAGAATTCCAAAAGATTGGACAAGCATGACCTGCCGTTCACGAACCCATGCTGTGTCTGTACGATGGAATAATTTCTATCAAGATTCTGCCCGTCACAAAGATTTGCTGTCCATCAGGGCTCTGTGCATACTGTATAATGGCTGCTCCAACCTTGGCTGTCGCTGCGTTGGTCATTGTTCGTGTCTGGACTCCTTGCACTCCATCTGTACCATTGTTGTCCAGCTGAATTGCTCCCCCCTGTGTAAGAGCAATGTATTGTACGCTGCTAGTCTGATAAATGGTTGTCTGCATTGTCATTGCAGTAATAGTTGAGACAGACTCTTCTTCTGATTTCTCCTCATCGATTTCTATGCACACTGTGGGGATCAGAAGACAGTTCATTCAGGATTTTCCTGTATGAAGGCCGTCTCGATAGAATTTCTCTACGTTTCTGAGAGTCAGTCATGCTATCCATAGATTCCTGGGAGTCCTCATTTTCAAGTATAGTAGAAATCTGAACAGTCTGAACTTGAGGGGACTGTATGACTGAGGACTGAGCTGCTTGGATAACTCCTTGGACTTAAACAGTCTGCCCACTCGGCAATTACACGAAAGTTACTGCTGGACCTGTTGGTAATTGGATCCTAGGCATGGTTACCTGCATGGTCACATTATATAGTAATGATCATGATGAAGGGACTGGGGGCATTCTAACGAAGTTTTCTGATGATAGGAGGGTGGTGGACAGGCAGGTAGTACTGAGGAAGTGTGGAGTCTGCAGAAGTATCTTGACAGTTTGGGAGAATGGTCCAGGAAATGGCTGATGGAATTCAATGTGAGCAAACGCGAGGTCTTCCACTTTGGAAAAAAAGAATACAACCATGGACTACTTTCTAAAAGTGAGAAAATTCTTAAAGCCAAAGTACAAAGGAATCTGGGAGTGCGAGTCGAGGATTATCTATAGGTAAACATGCAGGTTGAATCCGTGATTAAGAAAGCGAATGCTATGATGTTATTTATCTCAAGAGGTTTGGAATAAAAAGGCAGCGATTTGCTACTGAGACTTTAAAAATCTCTGATTAGGCCCAATTTGGGGTACTCTGTCCAGTTTTGGTCCCCACACCTCAGGGAGGACATACTGGCACTGAAGCATGTCCAGCGGAGACTCACATGGATGATCCCTGCAATGGTAGGTCAGACATACGAGGAATGGCTGAGGATACTGGGATTGTATTCATTGGAGTTTAGAAGGTTAAGGGGAGATCTAATAGAAACTTACAAGATAATACATGGGTTGGAAAGAGTGGACACGAGGAAATTGTTTCCGTTAGGCGAGGAGATTAGGACCGGTGAGCACAGCCTTAGAATTAGAGGGGACCAATTCAGAACAGAAATGCGGAAACATTTCTGCAGCCAGAGAGTGGTGGGCCTGTGGAATTCATTGCCACGGAGTGCAGTGGAGGCTTGGACGCTAAATGTCTTCAAGGCAGATTGATAAATTCTTGATGTCACAAGGAATTAAGGGCTACGGGGAAAATGCGGGTTAGAGAAGTTGAAATGCACATCAGCCATGATTAAATGGCGGAGTGGCCTCGATGGGCCGAATGGCCTTACTTCAAATCCTATGTCTTATGGTCTAATTTGATCACTTTCCTCAGATACCCATTGCCGAGAATGCCTTTTCATACAGTCCTTCCTTTTCACTGGAATAGACCTTTGTAAAATGTCTTTGAAAATCTTCCACTGCTCATCAACTTCCCACCATAAAATTCTTGTTTCCAGTCTACTTTATCCAGATTATCTCTCATTCTATTGTAGTTCCCAGTGTTCAAGCAGAGGACCCAGTTGTTAGGTTTTATCTACACAGTCTGCATATATATTCTCATTCAAACATACGGTGATCGCTTCTTCCCAGGGGATCCCTAAATCTGAAGTCATTAATTATTCTTGCCTCATTGCACAGGGCTAGGTCTTGGATAGCTTGCTCCTTTGTCAGTTCCATTTCATACTGTTCAAGAAAATTATCATGAATACATTTAATGAACTCGTCAAAGCTACCGTGACTGAGCTGGTTTGACCACTCTACCTGTAGAAAAAAATCACCCACGATAATAGGTGTACCATTTACACAGGCACTAATTTTGTATTTGTTTATTGCCCATGCCAATGAAATGTCATTAGTTGGTGGCCTATACTCTACGCCAATCAGTGATTTTCTTGTTAGAATTTTGACTGCATCATTCCTGTTTCTCCTAATGTATGGCAATAACAACAACTACTTGCATTGTATGGAACTTTCACAATGGCAAATCTCCTAAGGTGCTTCATGGATGATCAAAATGTTGATTAAAGAGAATGATTTTAAAATATATTTTAAAAGGAGGATAGAGAAGATTAAGGAGGCAATTCCACAGACTTCTGCCCTTGACAGCTCCAACTGTGGAGTGATGCAGGTGGGGTGGGTTGGAAAGGGAACGTGCAAAGGGGAAATGGAAGAGCGCAAGCAGTGCATAAAGTCTAAAGGACAAAGGAGGTTCCAAACTCAGTCTGTCTATCATAGAGAGTACGGCCGCCTCATGGACTTTGAAGCACTGCAACAGGTCCGTGCATACCATGACTATAGTGCTAAAAGAGATTTCTGCTGTCTTAAACAGAGTGACGGATCTTCTATTGTGGGCTTATGAAACGTCAGTGATGTCTACCAAACATGTACGAGGTAGAGTCAGGGCAATAATCAGATGCTGCAACAGGAGGGGAACAGGTAACTCCATACAAAACCCTACTCCTTCTCACCAATTTCGCCTCCAAAACTGAGGGTGTTCCAGAAAAGCACCTTTATATCCCAACACAACACTTTATCCCACAAACGTGGTAAATGGCTGTGCACAAGGAAGAGTGGAACAGACTGTATTGGGACTAAAATCATCTGAGTATTGAGATCCCCACCACATTGTATGCGTTTTCTATTGTTTTTACTCAGTTCCTGACTTCCCTTGTTTTCACTCATGAACCTGTTCAAAGTTGTTTTTACACACACCTGCACCATCTGTGAATTGAACCCAGGCCTCTCGTTCCAAGATTCGGGATATTTTCACCGCATCACAAGGCATTGACTCCAACTTCCCTTGTCCCTTAATGTTCCTGTTGCTTAGCTGCTGAGTCGCGCCTCAATCAACAGTGCAATTGGGGGGAAGGGGCGGAACTGGAGGACAGAACAGGGTCCGGTCCTCCAACCAGAGTGAGTGAGGAGCGGGACGAATGCATTCTCGGGAGTGGACGCTTCAGGATTGGTCAGAAATTAAACTGTTTTGCAGGATTGATCATTCTCACGATATTGTGGAGCATTATCCCCTCTCATAAAACAAGGTGAGGTTTTAAAGGAATAGATAAGATGTAACTCTGACAACATAGTTAAGATGTAAATCTGACAAAGTACATATTTCCAATTGATTTACACATCTCGAGTAACAAACTTATTTTCAAGCTCAGAGAACGATTGGTAATTTACATACCTGGCCGGTATGCTTAAGTGGAGCGAAAAATCCATTTGTATATGAACCATCTCAATGACTGTAACTCGACAGAGCAATTTTTGATGTCTAATATTTCTCCCGTGATTCTGTGCAGGTATGAATATTCTCTATAAACTCTCTGATAACCTCCGATGCTTGCGCAGTTTGGTTTCTATGAAGGGCATGCGCAGCGTTACATTAACCAGGACACGGCGAGATATGGAGCAGCTTTCTCCGGGTGCAGACATGATAGGCTTCAGAGAGCGGCGTGTGGGAGACTCACTGGGAGAAAGGAGCGGAGAGAATTCACAAGACGAGGGTAGGTGAAAAAACCCGAAAAAGAACCTCCAGACCCGGAGAAGGAGATGGTGGTCTCTGTCGGGTTAGCGGCCCAGGGTCACGGCCGCCATTTGTTTGAGGGAAGAGGGAGCGCGGGCCTAAGAGCCGCCATCTTGAGAAGGTCAATGTGCTGGAGGGCGGGGCTATCCGAGTCCAGGACAATCGGAGGAAAGACCCTCCTAAGATTACTTCACTAAATACATGAATGCACCCTATGGATTTTTCTTAACGTCAACAATTGTTTAATACTCACTTAAAGGTTTTTAATTACATGTTTTTTGAAGCATTTAATTCACATTCGATCATTTGCAATGGCGGGATTTGAACCTGTGTCCAGAGGACATTTGCTAAGTTACTGGATAAATTGCCTCACAATAATGCCACTCGGCCATCACTTCGCCTGCTCACAGGTTGCGCATCCCAGTGCAACATGAATCAAAACCCTTTCTTCCTGCACAATTGTTTGATCTTGCACTCTGGTGAATTAATTAGTAACTCTCCATGTGGTATCCCTAACTGTCTGGGTCTAATTGCTGCCTCAGTCAGTGTCCCTCGCTCTTGCAGCTACTCCAGATCCTGAGCAAACAGAATTCTGCACTCCAGATAGACGACGGAGACTGGGATGTTCCTGATTTCTGTGGGACTCAGTGCCATTTGACATGTGTAGCCCTCACTGCATGAGTCCAATTTCTCATTCTGTCTATCTGTCTGTAGATACTTAGGAAGGTCCTGACCGAATAGACTTCCCAGCTGCTGGGTGTTTCATCCGTCCCTCATTGAAGATGGTTTGTCAGCCAGAGAGACACAGGGCAGGGAGATTTGGAGCCTTCAATACCTCCTGCAGTGAGGTAAGATCCCTCACAGTGCACAGAGCAGAGAGAAATCAGAGGGCTCCAAACTGCAGCTAACAGGACATGACATAGCTATAGTGTTGGAGGGGGTGCACAGTACAGACACACCCCAGGTTCAGTCACCGCCTTTACTGCAAGTTTTGTTTTACTAAGACAACATCGGGAGTGTCACAGTTATCAATTCAAGCTTGTGCTGATTTAGTGAGCATCAGTACAAAAGAGGGGAAAGCAGGCCTTCCACGAGAGGGTGGGAATGCTGTCTGGGAATGTTCCATTCTGTGTTCCCTCTCCCACACTGTATCGATGGCTTGTCTTGTGGATCAGTATCTTAAATCATTCTAATGCTAAAAACAGTTCCTATCTCTGTACTTTCCTCCCCTCTCACCAATCGCTTCATACGTTTGAAACCTGCTCCAGTCCAGACGACCATCCATATCTCTCTAACTTACTTCAGTCTCGAAAACATGCCTTGTCACGAAAGTCCACTCACCCCATAACCCAAGACTTTTAGGGTCTGTTTCTGTGCTGCATGACTCTCTGGCCGAAGTCATCAATGCTGACAGGTTTCATGTACTGACTGAGATGCATTTCCCAGCGTTTGGCCCATGGCCCTTCAAACCTCCACCCCTCCATGTTCCTGCCCAAATGTCTTTTCCATGTTGTAATTGTTCTTGTTTCTCCTATGTGCCACTGGCAGTCCATTCCGTGTATGAACCGTCCTCTGTGGAAAATGTTGCCCCTCAGCTCCCTAAGTAAATCTTTGCTCTCGGTCACTCCTCAGGCCTTACCCATTCTGCTGTGGGACACAACCCCTCCCCAACATAGACTCCCCTCGGACGTTTCCAATCCTGCTGTGGGACACAATACCGTTCCAGTACTGAATCTTTTGGGCCTTACCCATCCTGTTGTGGGACGCAATACCGCTCCAGTACTGAATCTTTTGGGCCTTACCCATCCTGCTGTGGAACACAACCCCTCCCCGGTGCAGACTGCCCTTTAGGCCTTCACCATCCTGAAGTGGGACACAATCCCTCACCGGTACAGATATCCGTCGGGCCTTACCCTTTCTGCTGTGGTACACAACATCTCTCTGATACAGACTCCCCTTAGTCTTTACCCATCCTGCTGCGGGACTGAACTCCTCCCTGGTAAAGTCTAATCTTGAGCCTTGCCCACCCTGCTGTTGGACACAAACCCACTTGGGTGCACTTTTCCCTCTGGCCTTACCCATCCTGCTGGGCTACACATTCCATCCCCAGTACAGACGGTCCTCAGGTCTTACGCATCTTGCTGTGGGATTGAACTCCTCCCTGGTACAGTCTACCCTTGAGCCTTACCCATCCTACTTTGGACACATACCCTCCCTGGTACAGATTACCCTCTGGCCTTAACCAGCCTGCAGTGGGACATGACCCATCCCCGATGCAGACTCCCCTCGGGCCTTCCCCATCCTGCTATGGGACACAACCCCTCCCAGGATCAGACTCCTCTCGGGCCTTACTCAGCCTGCTGTGAGACCAACCCCTCCCCGCTGCAGATTCCCCTCGGGCCTGACCCATCCTACTGTGAGACACATCCCCACCGAGGTCCAGACTCCCCTCGGGCCTTAACCGTCTGGCTGTGGGACACAACCCCCCCGGTACAGTCTACACTTGAGCCTTACCTGTCCTGCTTTGGGTCGCATACCCTCCCTGGTACAGAGTACCCTCGGGCCTCACCCTTCCTGCTGTGAAGCACAACCCCTCCCCGGTACAGACTCTCAACTGGCCTTAACGATCCTGCTGTGGGGCACAACCCCTCTCTGGTGCAATCTGCCCTCGGGCCTTTACCATCCTGCTTGGGATACAACCCCTCGAAGATACAACTCACCTCATGCCTGACCAATCCTGCTGTGGGACACAGACTCTCCCCGGTGCAGAAGATCTTCGGGCCTTACCCATCCTGCTGAGGGACACAACCACATGGGTTCAGAGTCCCCTCGGGTCTTACTCATCCTTCTGTGGCACGCAATCCCTCCCCGGTACAGACTCCACTCGGGCCTTACCCATCCTGCTGAGGGACACAACCCCTCGCCGGTACAGAATACCTTCAGGCCTTACCCATCTTGCCGTGGGACACAACCCCTCTACGGGCTGTACTGCCCTCAGGTCTTACCCATTCTGCTGTGGGACACAATCCCTCCCTGGTGCAGTCTCCCCTGGGGCCTTAACTATCCTGCTGTGGGACACACTCTCCCATGTACAGATTCCCGTGCGGCCTCACCCACCCTAACGTGGGACACAATGCCTCCCCTGTACAGATTTCCCTCAGACATTACCCATCCCGGGGCCAGACTTGTCCAAGGCCTTGCCCATCCGGCTGCGGGACACGACCATTTCCTGGTACAGACTCCCCTCGGGCCTTCCCCATCCTGCTTTGGGACGCAGCCAATCCCCCGTAAAAAGTCCGCTTGGGCCTTCCCCATCATGCTGTGGAACACAATACCTTCCCGGTACAGAGTCCCCTCGGGCCTTCCCTATCCTGCTGTGGGACACAGCCCCTCGCGGTGCAGACTCCCCTCGGGCCTTCCCCATCCTGCTGTGGGACACAGCCCGTCACAGTGCAGACTCCCCTTGGGCCTTTTACATCCTACTTTTGGACACAACCCCTGCCTGGTACAGAGTCCCCTCGTGCCTTACCCATCCTGCTGTGGGCCACAACCCCTACCTGGTACAGACTCCCCTCGGGCCTTACCCATCCTGATGTGGGACACAACCCCTACCTGGTACAGACTCCCCTCGGGCCTTACCCATCCTGCTGTGGGACACAACCCCTCCCTGGTACAGACTCCCCTCGGGCCTTGCCCATCCTGCTGTGGGACACAACCCCTCATGGTACTGACTCCTCTCGGGCCTTACCAATCTTGCCGTGGGATACAACCCCTCCCCAGTACAGACTCCCCTCGAGCCTTACCCATCCTGCTGTGGAAGATAACCCCTGCCCAGTACAGAGTCCCCTCGGGCCTTACCCATCCTGCTGTGGGACAGGTTGACAATTGTATTGAATAGTATTCCTCCAGTGTGAAAATAGGCCCTTAGTCCAGCAAGTCCACACCGTCCCACGATACATACCCTACTCAAAATAGCTTCAAAATACATAGAAACAGTGATCACTGAATTGGTTAAAAACTCCACAGTTACATTGGGTAGTTTAAAAGTCTCTCTGTATTAGTGATGTGTTCCTTTTCTTCAAACAGGTCACATTTTTATTAAAGCAGCAGATGTTCATTGTGAGAGTGTCTCTGTTAAACTAGAATCTGTTCTGTTCTCTGTATAACAGGCTGTTGTTGTGTGCGATAGACTGTCACTAACGGTGTAATTGACCTGTGAGTCCTTGATCAGGTTTCTTTGTTTGTAAATCCAGTGATCAGTGAACTATGCATCTGCTCTTCTTATCGAAAACAAAGAATCATTTCTCAACGAAGATACGGCACATCACCAGCTATTTTATGGATTTCTGGCACACACCACCGACCAGTGTATCTGGTAAGTCTGTTTCCTGAATAATTCTGAACTCGATCTGGAAATCTAAAAGTATCTGTATTGCTTGTCAGTTGGTGGAGAATTCAGCCTCTTTGTTCTGAGCTGTCTTGATGCAGGCGGTGGCTTCATTCTGTCTCTGCCAAGCTTGTTTTCTCCTTCTGCTGTGATTCTGGGAGATTCCTTTCTGCAGATTAGAATATTCAGTGACTGAACATTGAATGATTTTGACTCTAACAGAGCAGTGGCCTTGTTTTCAGCTAATTGTTCACTTTCCATTTCCTGGTTGTGTTGAATGTTACAGAAACAGGCTCTGAGCAATGTTTCCATTCGCTTGTTGTATTGGATTCATTCACAGCCACGTGGTCAGTCAGTTTCAGGCTGATGGATCAGTTTCTCTGTCCTATTAGATGGTGGTCACTTGCTCAGTTTCCGATGTCTCACCTCAGTGTCAGGCCGCCAGCTGCTGAAACCCTCCATCCAGCATTTGTTCCCTCTCACCATGACTACTCCAATACAGTCCCAGCTTGTCTCCCACTTTCTACCTCCATATACTCATGATCACCTCAGATTGTCCTGTCAGTATCCTTACAGCAAGCCACGTCCGTCATCCACCTCCATTTGAGACTGCTCTACATTACATTCAGTCCAAATGTAATTTCAGATTTCCATTCATTGCGTTTAAAATCACCCATGATCTTGTCCTGAACAAGCATCCAGGTTCCATCAAGTAGGTGGGTGTCCGCGTGGTTGGGTTGGAGCAACAGTAGGACATTGAGAATCGCACAGGGGACAAAGATGGGGTTGGATGCGGGATGTTTAAGGAGAGAGAGAGCTGGTGTATTGTTGGGGATAGCTTCTCAGGGGAGTAGCACAGCAGTAGTCAGGTCTATAGCACCACAGCTCAATGGCCAGAGTTATGGGGAGAGGTTGGACAAGCTGGGACATTTGTGTTCAGAGTAGAGGAGACATAAGGGAGATCTTATAGAAATGTACATGATCATGAGAGGCATGGATAGGGTGAATACATTCAGTCTTTTTCCCAGGGTTGAAGAATTGAGGACTAGAGGGCAGCAGTTTAAGGTTAGAGGGGAAAGAATAAAAGGGAACGTTAGCAGCAACTTTATTACACAGGTGCTGATTTTCGTACGGAATGACCTGTCAGTGGAAGTGGCTGAGGCAAGTACAGTAACAACATTTAAAAGGCATTTGGACAAATACATGGATAGGAAAGCATTAGAAGGATATGGGGCATGGGCAGGGAAATGGGGTTGCCATGGATGAACATTATGGTTGCCAGGGATCAATCTGGCCCCTAGGGCCTCTCTCTGTCCTGTAGGATTCCATGACTCTATAACTGAATCTTCTGTAGAGCACGGACCGGCAAAATCCAAGGGAGCGAAAATGGGAGGACAGCCACTAGTTGGGGGCATAGACAGGTGTTACTGTGGCTGCGTCCGAGACTCTAGGATTGAGTGTTGTATCCCTGGTGCCTGTGTCAAGGACATCTCTGAGCATTTGTTTGAACTTCTGAATTGGGAGAATGAGAGGCCAGAGGTCATGGTGCACATTGCTACCAATCACACGGGTAGCAAGAGGGATGAGATCCTCAGGAGTAAGCACAGGAAGTAGGGAACGAATGAAAAGCAGGACCTTGAGGGTAGTAATCACTGCATTACCACCAGTCCCATGTGCTTGTGAGACAAGGAATTGAAAGATAGCAGAGATGAATGCCTGGGTGAAGAGCTGGTATAGGGGAGAGTTTCAGGATCTTGAATCATTGGGACCTCTTCTGGAGTAGGGGTGACCTGAACTAGAGGGGAACTGATATCCTCACAGGGAGGATCGCTCCTGGTACAAGGGAAGGGTTTATCCTAAAATGGCAAGGTCCTGGGAATCACAGCAGCAGGGCAGCACGGGAGAGGGAAGAAAGGTCGGAAGATGTAGAGTAGTCAATCAGAAAGAAAATACAGAGAAATGAACACCATAACACAAATGCGCTGATTGTGTTAATTTCAAAACAAGGCGCAACACAGCTCAGGTAGTTACGCTCAGATCCGATATTGTGGCCATTCCAGAGATTTGGTTCGGAGAAGGACGGGACTGGCTGCTCAATATTCCAGATATCATTGTTTCAGATGAGATGGAGAGGATGGTAAAAGAGGTGGAGGAGTTGCATTAACAATCGGGTAAATGTTACGTCTGCACTCAGGACATACTGGAGGGGGTCTTCCACTGAGGCAACATGGGTAGGAAAGATGCAGTTGATGGGATTATACTATAGGACCCACAATCTGCCAACGAAACCTCGAGGTACAAATATCTCGAGGAATTATGGAATGAGGCAATAACAACAGAGTTCTCAAAGTGTCTTTAACTTCCCCACCATTTGCTGGCACGACTTTAGAGCAAGAGGCTTAGACGGTGCAGAGTTTATTAAGTGTATCCAAGAGGGTTTCTTGAAATAGTAATGTAACGGAGTGGGGGGGGGGGGGGGGGCGGTGGTCATAGTGGACCTTTTGTTGCTGAATGAGCCTGGCCTTTCAGTGGGAAACCATTTTGAAAACAGCGATCACAACTTAAGTTTTTTTCTAAGGCAGCTACGAATAAATGGGATGTTTCTAAATTGTGGAATTGCAAATTATGTCTGTATTAGGCAGGCGCTAGGGAGAGTGAATTGGGAGGAGCTGTCATCAGACAATGCCACATTGGGCATGTGGGAGTTAGTTAAAGGCTTGCTGATCGGAGTTCACGACCAGCATGTTCCAGTAAGGAGGAGGGATAAGGCTGGGAGTGTAAGAGCACCTTGGATAACAAGGGAGGCTGGGAATTTAGTAAAAAGGGAAAAAGACAAGCCTAGGCAAGGTTTGGGAAGCTAGGATTGGACATGGCATGTGATGAATGCATAAAAACAAAAGCTGGAAGGATCCTGAACAGGGAATGAGCAGAGCAAGGAGGGACATGCCATTTGCAAGTAGGGTATAAGTGAATCCCAAATCGTTCTATAGATAATTAACCACAAGAGGGTACGAATGTGGCTCGTTACAGCACAGTACAGGCCTTTTGGCCCGCAATGTTGCACCGACCTGTGAAAATAATCTGATGCCTATCTAACCTACAACCTTCAAATATTACCCATATGTATGTTCAATGCCCGTTTAAATGCCCTTTGCGTCGGCGATTCTACTACTGTTGCAGGCAATTAAGTCACCTCTCGACCGACTTCTTTCCAACTAAAACAGCCTCCATTCCCTCATCCTTCCCTTGTAAGACCTTCATTTCATTCCAGGCAATCTCCCAGTAAATCTCCTCTGCACCCTTTCCACAGCTTCCACATAACTAGGAAGAAGGTCGGACCAAGGTAAAATACTGGATTAGTGGTGCTGGAAGAGCACAGCAGTTCAGGCAGCATCCAACGAGCAGCGAAATCGACGTTACGGGCAAAAGCCCTTCATCAGGAATAAAGACAGTGAGCCTGAAGCGTGGAGAGATAAGCTAGAGGAGGGTGGGGGTGGGGAGAGAGTAGCATAGAGTAAAATGGGTAGGTGGGGGAGGGGATGAAGGTGATAAGTCAGGGAGGAGTAGGTGGAAAAGGAGATAGGCAGGTCGGACAAGTCCGGATAGGTCAACGAGACAGTGCTGATCTGGAAGATTGAAACTAGGATGAGGTGGGGGAAGGGGAAATGAGGAAGCTGTTGAAGTGCACATTGATGCCCTGGGGTTGAAGTGTTCCGAGGCGGAAGATGAGGCGTTCTTCCGCCAGGCGTCTGGTGGTGAGGGAGCGGCGGTGACGGAGGCCCAGGGTCTCCATGTCCCCGGCAGAGTGGGAGGGGGAGTTGTAATGTTGGGCCACGGGGCGGTTTGGTTGATTGGTGTGGGTGTCTCGGAGATGTTCCCTAAAGTGGTCTGTTAGGAGTCGCCCAGTCTCCCCAATGTAGAGGAGACCACATCGGGACCAACGGATACAATAAATGATATTAGTGGATGTGCAGGTGAAACTTTGATGGATGTGGAAGGCTCCTTTAGGGCCTTGGATAGAGGTGAGGGAGGAGGTGTGGGCACAGGTTTTACAGTTCCTGCGGTGGCAGGGGAAAGTGCCAGAATGGGAGGGTGGGTTGTTTGGGGGTGTGGACCTGACCAGGTAGTCACGGAGGGAACGGTCTTTGCGGAAGGTGGAAAGGGATGGGGAGGGAAATATATCCCTGGTGGTGGGGTCTGTTTGGAGGTGGCAGAAATGTCGGCGGATGATTTGGTTTATGCGAAGGTTTGTATGGTGGAAGGTGAGCACCAGGGGCGTTCTGTCCTGGTTATGGTTGGAGGGGTGGGGTCTGAGGGCGGAGGTGCGGGATGTGGACGAGATGCGTTGGAGGGCATCTTTAACCACGTGGGAAGGGAAATTGCGGTCTCTAAAGAAGGAGGCCATCCGGTGTGTTCTATGGTGGAACTGGTCCTCCTGGGAGCAGGTACGGCGGAGGCGGAGGAATTGGGAATACAGTCTAAAGGAAGGAACTTGTGCTTGAAGTCAGTGGAAGTGGACGAGATCCTAAATAATCACTTTGCATTGGCATTCATCCAGGAAAAGGAAATAGAGTATAATGAGATTTGTGTGGAGCATGCTAATGTGCTTGGGCCTTTTTGAGGTCCAGAAAGAAGCGTGAGATTTCTTGAAGAGCATTAAAGTGGATTAATCCCGAGGGCCCGTTGGGAGCTACCCCTGGTTATTGAGAAAGGCAAGAGAGGAGATTTTTGGGGTCTTGGCCAAGATTTTTGAATCCTTGCTAGCCACTGGAAAGATCGCAGAGGACTGGTGAGCAGCATATGGTGTTCCTCTCTTCAAGAAGGGAAATAGGGCCATTCTAGGAAATTATAGCCGGTGAGTCTCACCTCAGTGGTTGGGAAGCTTATGACAGAATTTTTACGGATAGGATTTATGCGCTTTTGGTAAAGAATGACCTAATTAGGACAGTCAGCGCAGCGTCATGAGATGCACAAGGTTGTCGGTCAAAATATTTTACCCAGAGTTGAAATATCTTTACTAGAGAATGTGCATTTAAGGTGAAAAGGGGAGAGCTCAAAGGAGATGTGTGGGGTCATATGTTTTCTACAGAGATTGGTAGGAATCTGGAACATGCTGACAAGGATGGTGGAGGAGGCAGATATGAGAGGGGTGTTTAAGGGGTTTTTGGGTAAGCATGTGAATATGCAGGGATATGGAATAAAGATAGACAGAAAGGATGAGTTTAATTTGGTGTCACATTCAGCACAACATTATTGGCTGAAGGGCCCGTTCCTGTGCTGTACTGTTCTATGTTGTGTTTCTTTTGTTACATGATGACGGTGAAGCCCTCTGTTCATTAAATTAAACACCCAGAAAAGTTCACCTCACCACATAATCTGTTAAAGTCTGAGTGACAGAAAACTCACAAATTCCACTATTTAAAGAAACTAGCATCAATTTATTTTTAAATCGAAATGTGAATATTAAACAACTATTCATAAATCTAAACTCTCCCTTTCTCTTCACTGCTTATTATCTGCCTCCAACTCTATAACTGTCCCTTATTTCAATAAGACACTTATTAAAATTACATCAATATAATTTCAAACCCACACAGTGACTCGTGTCTTTTGTGTCTTTCTGCTTCTGGCGGTGACCTCCCTGGGTCGTCGTTGTCTTCTTTTACTCTGAGCATGTTTCATATGAAAAGGTACCCTTTGATTCAGAGATTTTGCTAATTTATTGGCGAACAAGATGTTAACTCTCCCAGACAGCAGTTACTCTATGACCAGTTTTTAAAATGTCTGCATTTTTTTTTGCCCCCATAAGATCATCTCATTGGCTTGATGCTGGCAAAACAATGAATTCAAACTGGATTGGGCTTTGGAATCTTGGGGTATAATTTAAACTGATAGGTGAAATTTGAATTGTTGTCAAAAAAGCAACCAACTCAGGTCTATATAATTCACAGCCAAATGTTACATTTACTTGCTTTCCCAGTACACTCTGGGATTGCTGGCCAGTCATATACGGTACACAGGTAGTTGTAAGCTCTCAGTTCAGAAGATCGTTTTCTCTCTCTTTCTCTCTCTTTCTCTCTCACCTTCAACTTTATAACACTTTGAGCATTATCTTATCAGCAAGTTCATTTATTAAAGTGACAAACAGCAGACTGTTTACATGACCTTTTTGGCTTAATATTTCAAATTCAACATAAAACAGTGGGTTGTGTTTGTAAGAGGATCATGTTGCTATGTGCAACAGCCTGTCACGAATAAGATTATGCTCCCGATAACGCACATTTCCTTTGTCTGTAAATTCTGCACGAAGTGATTTAAACACCTGGAAAGGGGATTGTTTTTCCAATGTGATTTCCATTAATGCACTTAGTGGAACCTCAGGCAGACAGATGGACACAGATGGGTGCAAATTTATTTTCTTCCCTGAAGGAAGTACACGCTGCCATCAGAGTGTTAGTAACAGAAGGGCACTGACTCATTCCTGGGACTGGAGGTTGTTTAAAAAGTGGAACTAATTGGGTGAGTACGGCATGTGAATATGAAGTGTTTTCATTGAACAGGATATTATTACCAAAGAGATTGGCAGGGTTGATGTTGGCAGCTGTCTCTGCTGATAGGAATCTACAATGGGTTACAGTCTCAGGACTGGAGAACAGCCTGAGTGACTGAGATAAGGAGAAATGGCTTCACTCAAACACCTGGGAATCTGTGATCATTTCCACCTCAAGAACAGAATCACTGACTACATTCCAGAGAATAATTTGCAATGTTTGCGATACTAAGTGGATCAAACGATGTTGCAGAAACTGGGTGAGTTCTGAAAAGTTAACGATGGTGTTACTAAAATGAACACAAATGCTGGAAATTTGAAATAGACTGTCAGGTAATGTAGAGAGAGACAAGCAGAGTTAATGTTTTGCATTTGATGTAACTTTTAAGCAGAACAAAGAATGTTATTAAGCTGTGGTCAGACTCCTGGAGCTAAATGGTATCGTTCTGTCCGTGTGGTTGAAGTTTTTTTTTGGAGGAACAATCCCCTCATTTGCTTGACTGTGGCACAGTGATTGCGCTGTTGAAACAGCAAGGACTCTTTCTGGGTCTCATTAATGTCTGGGTATAAATTAGGGTCCGTTGTTCATCGCTGACTCAGTAGGCAGTTCTGATACATGGGAATATTCAATTTAGATAAGATTTAGATTAGATTATATTACTTACAGTGTGGAAACAGGCCCTTCGGCCCAACAAGTCCACACCGCCCCGCCGAAGCGCAACCCACCCATACCCCTACGTCTACCCCTTACCTAACACTACGGGCAATTTAGCATGGCCAATTGACCTGACCTGCACATATTTGGAGTGTGGGAGGAAACCGGAGCACCCGGTGGAAACCCACGCAGACACGGGGAGAATGTGCAAACTCCACACAGAGAGTCGCCTGAGGCGGGAATTGAACCCGGGTCTCTGGCGCCGTGAGGCAGCAGTGCTAACCACTGTGCCACCGTGCCGCCCAAAAATGTTAGAATGTTGATCTTGCAAAACAGGAAGATTTTCTCCCAGACAGGGAATCAGACGTCCATTACTGATCCTCACTGACCATGACAGGACTCAAACCGAGAGATTTATTTTTGTGACTGACACAGTCAGAAGTGGTAAACAATAGCTCACACAGTCCTGTCCTTCCACACATCCCGGCTTCTGGACTCTGAATCAGAGGATCTTGATGGAGAAACCCTTCCAACAGTTGGGACAATCCAAGAGATACCCAATATCCACATTTTCCCTCAGGGGAGTCCCTGAAATGTTGTCAGTCAGGATCAGAACGGATATTTCTTTATTATTTACTCAGTTAATTGCTAGGACAGAGAGATTCACTGGAGACCCAGACTGTCAGCTTGAAGAGTAGTCACTGCTTTGATGTAGGAAATGGAAGGGTATCATTTGGATTGTTCATTTCACCCATTTGTAGAGGGGGCTATAGCTTTCATTGTGAGTGGGAGCTTGAGAGAAGCTGATTGATTGTGGTTGTGCGGATATTTATACAAACTTTCAGGAACGGATTAATACACCAGAGGAATGTGTCAGTGTTTACATGGGGCTCCAAGAGGGGGTGGGGGGAATGTGTCAGTGTTTACAAATGGCTCCGAGGGCGTGGGCAGGGGGAATGTGTCAGTGTTTACTTGGGGCTCTGAGACGCTGGGGGGATGTACCTCTATTTACAGGGTGCTCTCGTCCCCTCACCCACCCCCTCACCCACCCCCAATACCATCCAAACCCGCTCCCATCAACCCCGTCCGAAACCACCACCCCCACCCCGACTGACCCTGTTCCCCCCAACCCCATGCAACGCCATTCCCCCCAACCCCGTGCAACGCCGTTCCCCCAACCCCATCGCCCACAACCCCGTGCAACGCCGTTCCCCCAACCCCGTCCCCCCAACGCCGAGCAACGCCGTTACCCCCAACCTCGTGCAACGCCTTTCCCCCAAACCCATACAACGCCGTTTCCCCCAACCCCGTGCGACGCCGTTACCCCCAGCACCGTGCGACGCCATTCCCCCAGGCCCGTGCAATGCCGTCCCCCCACCCCCGTGCAATGCCGTTCCCCTCTCAGTTCCGTGCAATGCCGTCCCCCCAACACCATGCAATGCCATTCGCCTGCAACCCCGTTCCCCCTACCCCGTGCAATGCCGTAACCCCCCCACCCTACCGACACCTCTCCCCTAACCCCGTGCAACACCGTTCCTCCCCAACTCCGTGCAACCCCCTCCCCAACCCCCTGCATCGCCATTCCCACCCACCCAGACCGACACCATTTCCCCCCAACTCCATGCAACGCCATTCCCCAACCCCGTGCAACACCGTTCCCCCAACCCCTTTTCCCCCAAACAGGTTGCCACAATACCGTTGCCACCAATCCCAAAGTGCCTAAGAGAATCCTCAGAGTGTATTAGCGAGTCCCCAGAGTGTGACAGGGAGGGTCCCAGGGAGTGCCAGATTGTGTGAGAGAGCCCCATGGTGTGTAAGGGAATCCCCAAGTGTAAGAGAGAATCACAGAATATCCCAGAGGATGTGTGCGCGAGAGTGCATCCCGGGGTGGGGGATGGTTTGTGCGCGAGAGTGTCCCTGGTGGTGGGGGCGCGCTTTCTCCCGTGAGAGAGAGTATCTCGGGGTGGGGGGCGCGCGCACGCAACAAGGCGTCCCAGGGTGCGCTCGCACGCGAGAGAGCGTCCCAGGGAGTCCCAGAGTGTGTGAGGGAATTCTGGAGTGTCCCAGGTTGTGTGGGAGAGGGGTCCAGAGTGTGTTAGGGAATCCCAGAGTGTTTGGGAGGGGGTCCCAGAGTGTGTGGGAGAGGTCCCAGTGTCCCAGAGTGTGTGTGAGAGTGTGAGAGAGTGAGAGTCCCAGATTGCGTAATGGAATCACAGAGTGCGTGGGCCAGGGTCCCAGTGTCCCAGATTGCGTAAGGGAATCCCACAGTGTCCCAGAGTGTGTTAGGGATTCCTAGAATATGTGAGAGAATCCGAGAGAGTCCCAGAGTGTGAGAGAGAATCCCAGAGTGTGTAAGGGAATCCCAGAGTGTGTGCGAGAGGGTCCCAATGTCCCGAATTGTGTAAGAGAATCCCAGAGTGTGAAATGGAATCCCACAGTGAGTGAGAGAGAGTCCCAGAGTCTCATGGTGTGTAAGAGAATCCCCTATTGTATGAGAGAATCCCCGAGTGTAAGACAGAATCACAGAATGTCCCAGAGTGTGCCAGAGTGTGTAAGGGAATCCCAGAGTGTCACAGAGGACACCCCGTACTGGCTTCTTACCCTCCCTCGATCTCTTCATAGCCAACTGCAGCCCCTCCTAGTTGATTTTGTCTGAGAGTGTGTAACAGAGTCCCAGGGTGTATGTGAGAGAGTCCCAGGGTGTACCAGCGTGTGAGAGAGTCCCAGCATGTGCCACAGGGAATCCCAGAGTGTATGAGAGGGAATCCCAGAGTGTGTGAGAGGGAATCCCAGAGAGTCCCAGAGTGTGTGAGAGAATCCCAGAATGTCCCAGAGTGTGTATTGGAATCCCAGTGTGTGACAGAATCCCCGAGTGTCCCAGTGCGTATGAGAGAGTCCCAGAATGTGTAACAGAATCCCAGAGTGCGTGTGAGAGAATCCCAGAGTGTCTCAGGGTGTGTGTGAGAGAATCCCAGGGTGTGTGTGAGAGTATCCCAGGGTGCATATGAGACAATCCCAGAATGTCCAAGAGTGTGTAAGAGAATCCCAGAGTATGTGTGAGAGAGTCCCACTGTCGCAGATTGTGTAACGGAATCCCTGAGTGTTAACGGAATCCCATAGTGAGAGTGAGAGAGTCCCAGAAACCCATGGTGTGTAAGGGAATCCCAAAATGTTAGAGAGATTCCCTGAGTATGCCAGAGATTGCGAGAGACTCCCAGTGAGTGTAAGAGAATCACAGTGTCCCAAGGTGTGTGAGAGTCCCAGAATGTATGCATGAATCCCATTGTGTCCCAGAGTGTGTGGGAGTGGGTCCCACATTGAGTGGGAGAAGGTCTTAGTGTCCCAGGTTGTCTGAGAGAGTCCCAGGTTGTGTGAGAGAGTCCCAGAGTGTTTCAGAGAATCCTATAATGTCCAGAAGTGTGTAACGGAATCCCAGAGTGTGTGTGAGAGAATCCCAAATTCCTATGGTGTCTAAGGAAATCCCCGAGTGGAAGATAGAATCACAGAATGTCCCAAAGTGTTTGAGGGAAACCCAAAGTGTGTGAGTCCCAGGTTGTGTGTGTGTGTGTGTGTGAGTGAATGAGTCCCAGGCTGTGTGTGAGTGTGAGTGAATGAGTCTCAGGCTGTGTGTGTGTGTGAGTGAGTGAGTTCCAGGCTGTGAGCGTGTGAGTAAGTGAGTTCCAGTCTGTGTGCGTGTGAGAGTGAGTGAGTCCCAAACTGTGTGTGTGTGTGAGTGAGTGAGTTCCAGGCTGTGAATGTGTGAGTGAGTGAGTTCCAGTCTGTGTGTGTGTGAGTGAGTCCCAGGCGGTGTGTGTGTGTGTGTGTGTGTGTGTGTGTTTTTGAGCGAGTCAGTCCCAGGCTGTGTGCAGATATCACAATGAACCCCTCACACTCACTCCATTACCGTCACCCACACCCCCTCACACTCACTCCATCACTGTCACCCTGACACCCTCACACTCAATCTATCGCCGTCACCCTGACCCCCTCACAATCATTCCATCACCATCACCCTGGTCCCCTCACACTCACTCCTTCACCGTTGTACTGACCCCCTCAAACACACTCCATCACCGTCTCCCTGACACCCTCACACTCATTCCATTGCCGTCACCCTGGCCCCCTCACACTCACTCCATCACCGTCACCCTGACCCTCTCACGCTCACTCCATCACTATCACCCTGACCCTTTCACACTCACTCTGACCCTTCAAACTGACTTCTGCACTGTCACCCTGTCCCCCTCATACTCACTCCATCACCGTTACCCTGACCCCCTCACACTGACACAATCACCATCACCCAGGGGCCCTCACAATCACACCATCACCGTCACTCTGACCTCCTCACACTCACTCCATCACCGTCACCCTGACCCCCTCACACTGACACAATCACCATCACAGAGAGGTCCTCACAATCACTCCATCACTGTTACCTTGACCCCCTCACACTCATCCATCACCGTCACCCTGAACCTCTCACACTAACTCCATCACTGTCACTCTGACCCCCTCACTCTCACTCCATCACTGTAACCCTGACCCCCTCACGCTCACTCCATAACACTTATATTGACCGCCTCACCCTCACTCCATGACCGTCACCCTAACCCCCTCACACTCACTCCATCACACTCACATTGACTGCCTCACACTCACTCGATCACCGTCGCCCTAACCCCCTCACACTCACTCCATCACCGTCACCCTAACTCACTCCATCACCAACAAACAGATGAACTCAACTCACTCCATCACCATCACCCCGACACCCTCACACTCACTCCATCACCCTCACCCTGACACCTCAAACTTACTTCCTCACTGTCACCCTGACCGCCTCAACCTGACTCCATCACTGTCACCCTGACCTCTTCACACTCACTCATTCATCATCAAGCTGACTCCCTCACACTCACCCCATCACCATCACCCTGACCCACTCACACTCACTCCATCACCGTCACCCTGACCCTCTCACACTCACTCAATCACACTCACCCTGACCATCTCACACTCGCTCCATCACTGTCACCCTGACCCTCTCACACTCACTCAATCACACTCACCCTGACCCTCTCACACTCGCTCCATCACCGTCACACTGACGTCCTCACACTCACTCCATCACACTCACACTGACCGCCTCACATTCACACCATCACTGTCACCCTAACCTACTCACACTCACTCCATCACACTCACCCTGAAACTCTCACACTCACTCCATCACCTTCACACTGATCCCCTCACACTCACTCTATCATCGTCACTCCGACCCCCTCACACCCACTCCATCACCCCCATCCCGAACCCCCCATACTCACTCCATCCCATCACCCTGACCCTCTCACACTCCATCAATGTCACCCTGACCCCCTCACACTCGCTCCTTCACCCTCCCCCTGGCCACCTCACACTCACTCCCTCACCCTCGCCCTGATCCTGTCATATTACATCAGCTTCACCCTAACCACCTCACACTCACTCTATCACCGTCACCATGATCTACTCGCGCTCACTCCATCAGCGTCACCCTGACCCCCTCACTCTCACTCCATCACCATTACCCTGACCCTCTCACATTCACTCCATCACAGTCACCCTGACCCTGTAACACTCAATCCATCACCGTCACCCTGAGCCTCTCACACTCACTCCATCACAGTCACCCTGACCCACTCACACTCACTCCATCACCGTCATCCTGACCCCCTCACACTGACACAATCACCATCACCCAGAGGCCCTCACACTCACTCTATCACCGTCCACTGGCCCTTCTCACACTCACTCCATCACCCTCACCCTTGCCACCTCACACTCACTGCCTCACCCTCACCCTGGCCACCTCATACACACTCTATCACTGTCACCCTGACACCCTCACACTCACTCCATCACTGTCATCTTGGCCGCCTCACACTCACTCTATCATCGTCACCCTGACCCGCTCACACTCACTCCATCACCCTCACCCTGACCACCTCATACTCACTCTGACACCATCACCCTGAGCCCCTCACATTCACTCCTTCACTGTCACCTTGGCCGCCTCACACTTGCTCCAACACCGTCACCGTTTCCCCCTCACACTCACTCCATCATGCTCACTGACGCAATCACATTCTCTCCATCGCTGTCAACCTGACCCGCTCACACTCACTCCATCACAGTCTTCCTGGCCCCCTCACACTCACACCATCACCCTCACCGTGACCGCCTCATCCTCACTCCATCACCATCACCATGACCCGCTCACACTGACTCCATCACCATCAACCTGACGCCCTTGCACTCACTCCATCGCCCTCACCCTGACCGCCTCTCACTCACTACATCACCGTCACCCTGACCCCCTCACAGTCACTCAGTCACAGTCTCTATGACCCCCTCACACTCACTCCATCACCGTCACCCTGACCCCCTCACACTCACTCCGTCACTGGGACCCTGACCCCCTCACACTCATTCCCTCACTGTCGCACTGCTCCCTCGCACTCATCCGTCACCGTTACCATGACCTCCCTCACACTCACTCCATCACCGTCACACTGACGCCCTCACACTCACTCCATCACCGTCACACTGACGCCCTCACACTCACTCCATCACTGTCACCCTGAATCCCTCACACTCACTCCCAGCACAGTCACTCTGACCCCCTCACACTCACCCTGTGAGAGTTACAATGACCCCCTCACACTCACTCCAGCACTGTCACGTTAATCCACTTACACTCACTTCATCACAGTCACCCAGATACTCTCACACTCAGTCCATTGCCATCATACTGACCCTCTCACTCTCACTCCACCAACGTCATCCTGACCCCCTCACACTCACTCCATCACCGTCACCCTGACCCCCTCACACTCACTTCACCGTCACCCTGACACCCTCACATTGACACAATCACCGTCACCCAGATGCCCTCACACTCACTCCATCACCGCCATGCTGTCCCCCTCACACTCTCTCCATCACCGTCACCCTGACGCCCTTACACTCGCTCCATCACCCTCACCCTGGCCACCTCGCACTCACTCTATCACCGTCACACTGACCCACTCACACTCACTCCATCACTGTCAGCTTGACCCCCTCACACACCCTCCATCACAGTCACCCTGGCCAACTCATACTCACTGTATCAACATCACCCTAACACTCTCACTCTTACTCGATCCCACTCACCCAGACCCCATCTCACTCACTCCATGACTGCCACCCTGACCCCTCACACTCACTCCATATCAGTGACCTTGACATCATCACACTCACTCCATCACCGTCACCCTTACACCTCCCACTCTCTCCATCATCATTGCCCTGACCACCTCATACTCTAGCACCGTCACCCTGACCTCCTCACACGCACTCCTTCACTGTCACCTTGGCTGCCTCACACTCACTCCATCACTGTCACCTTGGCCACCTCATATTCACTCTATCACAGTCACACTCACCCACTCACACCAACTCCATCACTGTCACCCTGACAGTCTCACACTCATTCCATCACCATCCTCCTGACCTCCTCATACTCACTCCATCACTGTCACCCTGACCCTCTCTGACTCACCTCATCACCATCACCCTGACACTCTCACACTCATACCATCACTGACCCCTTGGTCCCCTCACACTCACTGTATCTCCATCACCCTAACCGCCTCACACTCGCTCCATCACCGTCGCACTGACCGTCTCACACCCACTCCATCGCCCTCAATCTGACTGCCCCTCACTCACAACATCACCGTCACACTGACCCCCTCACACTCACCCAGTCACAGTCTCTATGACCCCCTCACTCTCACCCCATCACTGTCACACTGCCCCCTCACACTCACTCCGTCACCGGCACACTTACCCCCTGACACTCACACCTCCATAGTCACACTGACCCCCTCGCACTCACTCCATCACCGTCACCCTGACCCCCTCACTCTCACTTCATCACCATCACCCTGACTCCTTCACACGCACTCCATCGCAGTCACATTGACTTCCTCACAGTCAATCCATCACAGTCACTATGACCCTCTCACACTCACTCCATCACCGTAACACTGACCCAATCACACTCACTCCATCACCGTCATCCTGACCCGTTCACACTCACTCCATCACCGTCACCCTGTAAACCTCACACTCACTTCATCAGCGTCGGACTGAACGCCTCACACTCACTCAATCACCGTAACACTGACCCCCTCAAACTCACTCCATCACTGTCAACCTGACCCGCTCACACGCACTCCATCACAGTCACCCTGTCCCCCTCACTCTCAATTCATCACCCTCACCGCCAACACCTCATCCTCACTCCATCACCGTCACCATGGCCCCATCACACTCACTTCAATAGCATCAATCTGACCCTCTCACACACATACCTTCACCCTCACCCTTTCCCCTCACACTCACTTCCTCACTGTCGCCCTGAACCCCTCACAATCATTTCATCACCATCACCCTGACCCCCTCACACGCACTTCATCACTAGGATCCTGACCCCCTGACACTCACTCCATCCCCATCACCGTCGCAATGCTCCCCTCACACTCACCCGTTACCGTCACCATGACCCCTCACACTCAGCCCATCACCGTCACACTGAAATCCTCACTCTCACTCCATGTCACTCACACTGACCCCCTCACACTCACTCCATCACCATCATGCTGACCCTCTCACACTCACTTTATCACTGCCACCCTGACTCCTTCACACGACCTCCATCACAGTCACCTTGACCTCCTTACACTCAATCCATTACAGTCACCCTGACTCCTTCACACGACCTCCATCACAGTCACCTTGACCTCCTTACACTCAATCCATTACAGTCACCCTGACCCCCTCACACGCACTCCATCACTGGGACCTTGACCCCCTCGCTTTCACTCCATCACCGTCGCACTGATCCCCTCACACTCACTCCATCACCGTCACCCTGACCCTCTCACACTCGCTTCACCACAGTCACTCTGATCCCCGCACACGCACTGCATCACAGTCACCCTGACCCCCTCACTCTCATTCCATCACCGTCACACTGGCCCCCTCAAACTCACTTCATCACCATCACTCTGACCCTCTCAGACTCGTTCCATCACCGTCACCATAATCCCCTCACACTCACTCCACCATCGTCTCTGTGACAGCCTCACACTCACTCCATCACCATCACCCTGACCACCTCACACTCATTCCATCTCTGTCACCCAGACCCCCTCACACTCCATCACTGACACACTGACCCGCTCACACTCATTCCAACGCCATCATCCGTTTCCACTCACACGCATTCCTTTGCCTCACCCTGACCCCCTCACACTCACTCCATCGCTGTTACCCTGACTCCCTCACACTCACTCCATCACCGTCACACTGCACACCTCACACTCACTTCATTATGGTGACCCTGACCCCCTCACACTCACTCCATCAACGTCACCCTGTACACCTCACACTCACTTCATCATGGTCACCCTGAAACCCGCACATTCACTCCATCACCGTCACCCTGACCACTTCACACTGTCTCCATGGCACTCATACTGAGCCCCTCACACTCTTCCATCACCATCACACTGACCCCTCACACTCACTCCATTACAGTCACACTGACCCCCTCACACGCACTCCATCACCGTCACCCTGACCCACTCACATTCACTCCATCACCGTCACCCTGACCCCCACGCACTCACTCCATCACCGTCACCCTGACCCACTCACACTCACTCCATCACCGTCACCCTGATTCTGTCACACTCCTTCCATCACCGTCACACTGACCCATCACACTCACTCTGTGACTGTCACCCTGACCCCCTCACACTCACTCTGTCACTGTCACACTGACGCCCACACACTCACTCCATCACCGTCAACACTTATCCACTCGCACTTACTCCATCAGCGTCAAACTAACCCCCTCACACTCACTCCATCACAGTCGCACTGACCCTCTCGCACTGACTTTATCCCCATCATCCAGACTCCTTCACACCAACTCCATCACCGTCAACCTCAACCCCTCACACGCACTCCATCAGCGTCGCACTGAACCCCTCACACTCACACCATCACCCTCACACTATCCCACTCACACTCACTCCATCACCGTCACCCTGACCCCCCTACACTCACTCCATGACACTCACCCTGAACCCCTCCATCACTCACTCCAGCACCGTTTACCCTGTACACCTCACACACACTCCATCTCCCTCACCCTGACACACTCACATTCACTCCATCACCGTCACACTGACCCAATCACACTCACTCCATCACCGTCATCCTGACCCGTTCACACTCACTCCATCACCGTCACCCTATAACCTCACACTCACTTCATCATGGTCCACCTGACCACCTCACACTCACTTCATCATCGTCACCCTGACCGCCTCACTCTCACTCCATCATCGTCACCCTGACCACCTCACACTCACTCCATGACACTCACCGTGGCCCCCTCACTCTCATTCCATCTCCGTCACACTGACCCCCTCACACTTTCACCCCATCACTGTCACGCTCACCACCACACACTCCACCAACCTCACACGCACTGCCCCCCACCACCCTCACCGACACACTCACCCCCACACACTCCACCACCATCACGCACACTGCCCCACACCACACCCACCATCATGCCCACCCCCACACACTCCACCACACTCTCACACAGTGCCCCACTCCACCCACACCCTCCCACTCACACCCACCCACTCCACCGCCCTCACACACACTGCTCCACATCACCCCACCGTCACGCTCACCCCCACGCACTCCACCACCATCTCACACACACTGCCCCACAACACCACCATTGTCACGCTCACCCCCACACACACTCCATGACCCTCACACACAATGCCCTTCACCAGCCCCACGGCCACACTCACCCCCGTACATTCCACCACCTTCCCACACACTTCCCCACACCACCCTCACAGTCACGCTCACCTCCACACACTCCACCTCCATCACGCCCACTGCCCCAATCAACCCTACCATCATGCTCACCCACACACACTCCACCACATTCACATAGTGCCCCACAATACCCCCACCATTACGCTCACCCGCACACACTCCACCACGATCACATACACTGCCCCACACAACCCTACCGTCATGCTCACCCACACACCACTCCACCACCCTCAAACATACTGCCCCACACCACCCCCACCTTCAAGCTCACCCCCACACACTCCACCACCATCTCACACACTACCGCATACCACAGCCACCCTCAAGCTCACCCCCACACACTCCACTATCATCACACACACTGCCCCACACCACCTCCACCGTCACTCTCACCCCCACACGCACTGCCCCACACCGTCACGCTCACACCCACACATTCCACTTCTCTCTCACACACTGCCCCACGCCCCTGCCACCATCATGCTCTCCCCCGCGCACTCCACCACATCACACAAACAGCCCTACTCTACTCTCACTGCCACGCTCAACCCCACACACTCCACCACCACCACACACACTGCCCTACAGCAGCCTCACCATCACGCTCAAACCAACACACGCCACCAACCTCACACACACTGCCCCTCACCACCCCCACGGTCATGCCCACTCCCACACTCTCCACCACCATCACACGTACACTGCCCCACACTACCCACACTGTCACGCTCACCCCCACGCACTCCATGACTCTCACACACACACTGCCTCACACCACTCCCACAGTCACGCTCACCCCCACACCATCCACAACCATCACACACTGCCCCACACCACCCCCACCATCACGCTCACCCCCAAACACTCCTCCACCATCAGACATGGTCCCACACCAGCCTCACCAATACGCTGACCCCCACACACTCTGCCACCCTCACACGCACTGCTCCACACCACCCACACCATTACACTCACCCCCACACACTCCACCAACATCACACACACTGCCTCACATCACCCCCACCATCAAGCCCACTTCCTCATACTCCAACACACTCTCACACAGTTCCCCACACCATCCACACCCTGCTACACACACCCACACACTCCACCACCCTCACACACGCTGCTCCCCACCACGTCCATCGTCACACCCACTCCCACATACTCCACGACCATCACACACCCACTGCCCCACACCACCCCCACTGTCACGCTCAGCCCCTCACAGACAGTGCCCCACACCATCCCCACTGTCACGCTCACCCCCACACACACCACCATCACATGCACTGCCTCACACCACCCTCACTGACACACTTACCGCCACACATTCCAACACCCTCACACACACTTTCCCACACCACCCTCACAGTCACGCTCATACCCACACACTCAACCACCCTCACTCACACTGCCCCACACCACACCCCTCATTACGCTCACCCCCACAAACTCGATCACCATCACACACACTGCCCCACAACACCCCCGTCATTCCCAAAACCACACTCTCCACGTCCCTCTCACACACTGCCTCACACCCATGCCCCCGTCACTCTCTCCCCCACAAACTCCACCACCCTCACACACACCGCTCCACACCACTTTCACTGCCAAGCTCCACGCACACACCACCACGAAAACACGCACTGCCCCACCACACCCACACCGTCACGCTCACCCCATACACATGACCACCATCACACACACTGCCGCACACCACACCCAACCTCAATCTCACTAACCACACACCCGACCACCATCACACACACTGCCCCACACCACACCCACACTCAAGTTCACACCCACACACGCCACCATTCCCTCACACACTGCTCCACGCCACCCACACTGACACGCTCACTCCCACACACTCCACCATCATCACACACACTGCCCCAGAACACCCCCACTGTCGCGCTCACCCCCATACAATCCACCACCATTACACACACTGCCCAACACCACCCTCACCGTCACGCTCACCACCACACACTCCACCACCCTCACAGACCGTGCCCCACAACACCTCCACTGTCACGCTCACCCCCACACACTCCACCACCATCAGCACACTGCCCCACACCACCCTCACAGTAACGCTCACACCCACACTCTCCACCACCATCACACACACTGACCCTCACCACCCTAACAGTCACAATTACACCCAACACATTCCACCACCCTCACACACTCATTTCCCCACACCACCCTAACAGTCACGCTCATATCCACACACTCAACCATCCTCACACACACTGCCCCACACCACTCTCACCGTCTCGCTCACCCCCACTCACCCAAACACCATCACACACACTGTTCCACACCACACCCACCCTCAAGCTCACCCCCACACTCCACCATTACCTCTCCCACTGCCCCACGCCATCCACACTGACACGCTCACCCCCACACACTCCACCACAATCACACCCACTTTCCCCAGAACACCCCCACCATCGCACTCACCCCCACACACTACACCACTGTCATACACACGACCTCGCATTACCCCTACCTTCATGCTCACACCCACACACTGCACCACCCTCACACGTACTGCCCCAGAACACGCCCACCGTCACACTCACCCCGACAGACTCCACCACCATCACGCAAACTGCCGCACACCACCCTCACCATCATGCTCACGACCACACACTCCACCACTCACAGACCATGCCCCACACCGCCCCCACTGTCACGCTCACACCCATACACTCCACCACCCTCACAGACCATGCCCCACACCACCCCCACTGTCACGCTCACACCCATACACTCCACCACCCTCACAGACCATGCCCCACACCGCCCCCACTGTCACGCTCACACCCATACACTCCACCACCCTCACAGACCATGCCCCACACCACCCCCACTGTCACGCTCACACCCATACACTCCACCACCCTCACAGACCATGCCCCACACCGCCCCCACTGTCACGCTCACAACCATACACTCCACCACCCTCACAGACCATGCCCCACACCACCCCCACTGTCACGCTCAACCCATACACTCCACCACCCTCACAGACCATGCCCCACACCGCCCCCACTGTCACGCTCACACCCATACACTCCACCACTCACAGACCGTGCCCCACACCGCCACCACTGTCACGCTCACACCCATACACTCCACCACCCTCACAGACCATGCCCCACACCGCCCCCACTGTCACGCTCACACCCATACACTCCACCACTCACAGACCGTGCCCCACACCACCCCCACTGTCACGCTCACACCCATACACTCCACCACTCACAGACCGTGCCCCACACCACCCCCACTGTCACGCTCACACCCATACACTCCACCACCCTCACAGACTGTGCCCCACACCACCCTCGCCATCATGCTCATCCCCATACACTCCACCACCATCACACTCACTGCCCCTCACCACCCCAATGGTCACGATCAGCCCCACACATTCCACCACCCTCGCACACTCACTTCCCCACACCACCCTAACAGTCACAGTCATATCTACACACTCCAACACCCTCACACATACTGCCCCACACCCACCCCACCGTCATGCTCACCCCCACAAACTCCACCATCATCGCAGACACTGCCCCACACCACCCCCACCGTCACGCTGACACCCACACTCTCCACCATCCTCACACACACTGCCCCAAACCACCCTCACAGTCATGCTCACCCGCATGCACACCACCACCCTTCGCACATTGCCCCACACCACCCACACCGTCACACTCACACCCACACTCTCCACCACCCTCACACACCCTGCCCCACACCATCGCGCTCACCCCCACACACTCCACCCCGTCACACACACAGCCCCACACCACTCTCACTGCCATGTTCACCCACACACACTCCATCACCATCACACGCTCTGCCGCACACAACCCCACAGTCATGGTCACCCCCACACTCTCCACCACCATCACACGCCCTACCCCACACCACACCCACTGTCACGCTCAGCCCCACACACTTCACCATCATCACACACACGGCCCCACACCACCACCACCGTTACTCTCACCCCCACACTCTCCACCACTATCACACACACTGCCCCACAATACCCCCACTGTCACGCTCACCACCACACACTCCACCACCCTCACACACACTGCCCCACACGACCTTCACCCCCTTGCACTCCACCACCATCACACAAAAATGCCCCACACCATCCTCACTGTCACACTCACCCCCTCACACTCCACCACCATTGCACTCACTTCTCCAAACCACCCCCACCCTCACACTCAAACCCACACACTCCACCACCATGTCTCACACTGCCCCACACCACCCTTACCGTCACGCTCACCCCCACATACTCCACCGTCATCACACACACTGCGACACACCATACCCACCGTCATGTTCACCCCCTCACCCTCCACCATTATGTTACACACTGCCCCGCATTAAACCCATCGTCACGCTCCCCAACACACTCCACCGTCCTCACACACACTACCCCACGCAACCCTCACAGTCATGCTCGCCCCCACACATTCCAGCTGCATCACACACACTGTCCCACGCCACCCCACCTGTATGCTTGCACCCACACACTGCACCACCCTCACATATACTGCCTCAGAACACGCCCATCGTCACGCTCACCCCCACACACTCCACCCCCATATCTCACACTGCCCCACAACACCCTCACTGTCACGCTGTCCCCCACACACTCCACCACCATCTCACATACTGCCTCAAACCAACCTCACAGTCACCGTCACCGTCACCCTCACACACACACACTCCACCACAACTACACACATTGCTCCACGCCACCCCCACCGTCACGCCACCCCCACACACTCCACCACCATCACACACACTGCACCACACTATCGCCACTGTCACGCTCACTCCCACACACATTCACACACCATCAGACTCACTCCCTCGCACACTCCCCCAGCATCACACTCACACGCCCACGCAGTCTCCCACCATCGCACTCCTCACACACAATAAATTTCGCTCCTGCCTGTGAACACCGACCCAGTTGATCCCCTACAAATAGCCTTTAACTGCATCCCTATTCTATTCCCTGAGTAACAGACAGTATGTCAAACACAATGTGCTCTGTTTGTGATATCCTGTTGTACCAGTCTCAGCCACAGCCTACGGTGCCACTCCACATGTTACCCCCTCGTAACGGCTCGTGTTCCCACAACCACTATGTGCCCGAGCAAAGGCGTTTGGCCAAAGGTCCATACTGTTGCCCGAGCAAAGGCCTGATATGCCATCCCAATCTCTGTTCCCTAACATCGGCCTGAAGATCAACAACCCTCTTCTGTTCCCCCATCACCGAAGGATTCGAGGAAGACAGTAACATTGGGAGGTTATGATCACAAGATGGAGAGAGAGTGAATGAGATTGGGGAAGGCAAGGACAGTGGAATTGAGTGATTAAATGGGAAAAGGAGAGAGAAATAGCAGTGCAGTGTGAGAGTGGGAGGGATATATGGAGGGAGAGGGATAAAGGGAGCAAGGTGAATTCTGCTGAGAGCCAAGTTGGATTGGGAGACCCAGAGGTGAACGTAAGGACAGAGGGAGTTAAACCCAGCTCCTGAGCTCAGTGCGCAGTGACCTCCCCTTCCCTGGGGACCAGGACTTGGGGCTGATGATGTATCTCTCCAGCTCAGCTTCTCCAACACAAAGACACATAACAACATAGGTCACTCTGCTGCTCAGCATGCTTTAATGAACATTTATATTGTTTACAAATGGAAGTGATGGATACAGTCAGTGGGATGGTGCCTTTTTCTCACTGGCCCCTGAGTTGTGAGAAACAGAGAAATGTTTCCCTGAAACCCACCTGTGGGATAAGGATGGACAAACCAGCGCTACCCTCAGTCAGTTACCATAGCGACACGCTGCTCCATCGCTGAAACACTGAACTGAAATGAGAAAATTCCGGATGGTGTGGTTAATGAAGGAATTTGATGGATGGATGGATTCGGGTGAAGGGATATTTCAGCACATTCTTCAGCTGCTGCCTGAACTTAGTCTGGGTCAAGGCATAAATCGCAGTGTTCGTGCAGCAACTGAGGAGCTGCAGCATGAAGCCCAATTCCTGCACAAAGGGAGGGAGATACACAGGGGTAGTCACAATATCCCACATCCGACTACACATAGAATATAGCATTAACGCTGACCATAACAGGATGAAATTGGCCGAGATCACAAACAGTAAAATGATGGACTTTTTACGGTTTCTCATTTCTGTGTCAGACTGAGCGTCCCCATTGGTGTGAGCGCGGAGTCTCCTGCGGGCTCTGCTGGTCACTAAAATGTGTCTCACGGTGAGAACATTGAGCAGCAGAATCCGGAGAAATGGGACACACGGGGTTTGAATGTGGTGGAGGAACTCGACTATGGCCCAGACTCTGGAGAACATACCAGCGACTGTTAAATCACAAAACCGGGGATCGTTTCCCAGCAAATACCGAGCCGTGAGCATAAAATACCAGGAAATATTCTTTAAACAGCTCAGCACAGTCACTGCTCCCAGAACCACAGCCGCAGTTTTCTCACTGCAATATTTACTTTTCAACTTCTGGCAACAAATGGCCACAAACCGATCAAAGGTGAAAGTGACGGTGAACCAGACAGAGCAGTCAGTGGCTGCATAAAGCAGAACGGCGTGGATATTACACACGGGGACAGAGTCCCTCAGAAAATAAAACTGTTCCTGATAAACAATGGGAATGTGTCTCAGTATCAGGTCGAGGATAATGACCAGGAGATCCGACGCTGCCATGGCCCCCAGGTAACGTCTGACACATGGAGACAATCCACAATCTTTATAAAGCAGGACGTAGATTGTCACTACGTTAACTGTGAGGAAGGAAAACAAACCCATTGTCCATTAGCATGGAGGCAAAGGGACCCGTTTTATGGGAGACCGAGTAAGATTTTCAAATGTGTCCCTGTATTCAGGAATTTATTAAAATAATTGGAGCAGGAATAACTAATTGGCATGTCTAAATTACTGACAAAAACGTGTCAAAAACCAACAAGGAACCCTCCCTCTCCAAACACACAGAGACACATCCATAAGGACAGATGGTTTCTAGAACATTCCCACACACTCGATCACTCAAGAGCAGACACAGGTCACTCCTTCCCTGTTCCTAATACGGAGGGTTGAAACGTTGCTGTCCTGAAGAATTCTCTCCCAGTTTCCTGAAGACAAAGGGAGTTTGGGAATTTCTGTATTTTGTTTAAAATTGTGGTCGATCCTGTGTCGGGAAGAAATGTAAACAGAGGGAAAACGTTTTCACCCCTTTAACTGCCTGAGGAGCCTTACGGACAGTGTCTCCTTCTCCCTGGAACGGATCTCTTCACTTGGGATCTTATCGGTTGTTCAATTCACTGACGTCCGGCCGTTCACAATGAATGTCAGGGACAGAACGTTCCCGGGAATGTCAGTTATAGAATGTTGGGGCAGAACGTTCCAGGGAATGTCAGAGATATAATATTGGGGACAGAACCTTCCAGGGAATGTCAGTTCTAGAATGTTAGGGATAGAACGTTCCAGGGATGTCAGTTATAGAGTGTTCGGGATAGAATGTCTGTTATAGAATGTTGGGGACAGAACGTTCCAGCGAATATCAGATATAGAATGTTAGGGATAGAACGTTCCGGGGAACTCCTTGACCTGTCCATCACCTTTCCCACTACCGACCCCACCATGATGTATTGTGCCTGGGCACACAGTAACATTAATGGAGTGAGGAACGGAGGGTCCAGTCACAGGAATGGGAACTAAAGGCATTGCCAGATCAGCTGAAATGGTAAAATATACCACATTTTCAATCTACCTCACAGAAACAGCCTAGACACCATAAACCCAGAGGGGATATCTGTTCACCGTGGAACACTGTGTAGACCAGGCCGGTGTGCTGCTCAGTACAACCCAGCAATCTGTCCAGATTCATCCATTGCACTGGTCAATGCAATCCAGCAATCTGTCCAGAGTGAAACACTGCACAGATCAGTTCAGGGCATTGATCTAAAAAACCCAGACCATATATATGTCCAGCGTGGTGATCTGTGCAGACCACAGCAGTGCATTAATAAATAAACACGGACTAGATATCTTTCCAACACAGGGAGACCACAGCAGGGCACCAATGTGTGAACCTGAAACAAATATCCATCCAGCATAAGGAGCTGCACAAACCACATCAGTGCATTATCTATAAACCTCAATGGTACAGTCTGACCCGCACAAGGAACTGAGCAGTTGTCACCCGTGAATTAAACTGTAAACCAGGAGCAGTTGTCCTCCCAGCGTGTAAGAAAATATACCCCACCTCAGTGCATTGATCTGTAAACCAGGAGCAGTTACCCTCCCAGCATGTAGGACTGTGTACCCCACCCCTGTGCATCAATCTGTAAACCTAGAGCAGTTACCCTCCCAGCATGTAGGACTGTGTACACCACCCCAGTGCATTGATCTGTAAACCTGGAGCAGTTACCTTCCCAGCATGTAGGATTGAGTACACCACCCCAGTGCATTGACCTGTAAACCTGGAGCAGTTACCTTCCCAGCATGTAGGAAAGTGTAACCCACCCCAGTGCATTGATCTGTACACCAGGAACAGTTTGCCTCCCAGCATGCAGAGCTGTGTATGCCATCCCAGTGCATTGATCAGTAACACTGTGTTAGATCAATGCCCAGTGTGGAGAAACTTGCAGCCCATGCTGGAAGTGACAGGACGTACAGCTCCCACCCATTTCCAGATCCACATCTACATTGTGCCATGACAAGGGGTGCTGTGGGTCTGAAACTCATTACCAGAGATGGCGGGGGAATCAGTTTAAATATCACCACATGGGATGGGTTTGGGAAGTATACAGAAAGGGTGAGACTGATAGACTGTGTCATGGAAGGATGTGTTCCCAGGTTTCAGAATGCTGAAGTGTAGACACTTCGATTGCATCCTGTAACATGAGCCAGTCTTCCCAGGAATGATGGGAAAAAGGGATATTGGTGTGAGGTCATATGAGAATTTGTTCTGCATTTTTGTAACTGGAACTGGTTTCAACAGAATCTATGACTCATTGGGCAGATTCAAACAATAATTTATCTTTGTTTGAATTTCCTTGAAAGTGCCAGAAGGATCGTCCGCACGAGGCTGAGCTATCTCCTGGTGCTATCACTTCGAACTTACCTCATTAACTACCCACCCCACCCCAAGGTGTCCCACACATTGAAAACCAGCCCGATTCTCCAACCCTTCATGCCTGGAGTTCCTCACCATCGCCCAGATGCCCCTGGATATTCCGTGCTCACTGGCACTGGTGCCATCGATAAAAAGCCAATGGGCACACGGTTTAGCTTTCTCAGTGTGGAGCTGCCCTGAACAGTTTACACCGACCACAGCAGATAAGCGGCAATAACACCAACGTTTGTCGACAGGGGCACGGAGATCTTGGTGGATGGGCGAGTACAGAGGGGGAACATGCTCTTCCCAGGTGGGGCCACACCACCAGACACGAGCACAGTCTGAGCTCACCACCCAACTCAGTGCATTATCTGTGGTCTGAAGAAATGTACAGCAATAGAGTACAAGCAGCAATTACTTTCCCCACTCTGTTAGAATAAGGGTCACGGTATTCTCTCATTTCCCACACATTCACTGTATCTATTATAGCACCGGCCCCCGACCAAGGCTCATGATGCACCACTCTCACGACTGCATGCAGCACCTTCTCTCTGTCTCTGTCTCTCTCTATCTCTCTCTTTACTCCCTCTCTCCCTACCACTTTGCCCCACCACACACTAATGACACTACATGGATTCAACACTGTGGACCGAATCCCTCCGGACACCTCACCATATCTCACCCCACCCCCACCTGCACTAGCATTAACAAAAGGCCACCCACTCCCTCCCTCCCTTTCTCCCATTCCAGTAGAAACAGACGGGAAAACGACAGAGAGGGCCAAGCCGGGTGGTGGAGTGCCCGATATCCATTCCCTCTCTCCCTCTCCCCTCTCCATGTGGGGAGGACCCTGGTAGGAGCCGGAAAGAATCGGGACTCCTCGTGTGGAGATTCTGAAACATCCACGTTCCACTGACCGAGTAAGGAGCAATGTTCAGTGAAGGGCAATTCTCAATTTCAACCCACTGGCAGCTCCGTTTTCCCGGCACAACTTAGAAGCCCTGGCCCTGATGTCATCTCCCTTTTGTGCCGAGCTGGTAGAAATCGAATCCCCATGGTCTCAGTGGGCAGGCGGATGGGCTCACAACACATCGTCTCCCCCACCTCCCAGGAAGGGAGCACCTCCTGTAAACAGCTCAGATACTGGAACTAATCTTTGATAGTTACTGCTCTCCCCACCTGCCCTGATATCTTCAACAATCTTTGCTCATATTCAGCCAGGGCTCTCTGCTCTAAATGTCATGTTGAGGTTGTACAGGACATTGGTGAGACCTCTTCTGGAATACTGTGTCTCGCTCTAACTGATCGAAATGTCATTTAAATGGTGTAACTGTCTCTGCTTTCACCACTTCCTCTGAAAGTTCATTCCACACAGAAGCCAGCTTCTGTCTAAAATAATTATTTCTAATGGCTTTTGTAAATCTTTTTCCTCGCTACTTAAAATACCCCTGAGTTTTGAAACGAAAGCTCTCTGGAAGAGACATCAGCCCTTCAGGTTACCTGTACCCCTCACGATTTTATAAACTTCTGCAAAGTTGCCCCTTAATCTCATGCTCTCCAGTGAAAAAGATCCCAGCCTACCCAGCCTCTCCTTATAGTTCACTCCCTCCATTCCCAGCAACATCCAGGTTAATCTCTTCTTAACATACTCCGGCTGAATAATATCAAGGTAAATAATATCAAAGTGAACAGACAAGGTATTTCCTCAGGGTAGAGGAGTCCAAAACTAGAGGACGTCGTTTTAAGGTCAGAGGGGAAACATTCAAAAGCAACCTAAGGGGCAGCCTTTTAACACAGAGGGTGGTGTGCCTATGGAATGAGCGGGAAGGTTGACCAGACAGGACACAGTTTTCCAGAAGAGGTCTCACCAATGTCCTGTACAACCTCAACATGACACCTCAATTGCGATACTCAAAGGTCTGACCAATGAAGATAAGTGTGCTAAACACCCTCTTAACCACACTATCTGTATGAGAGGCAAATTTTAAAGAATTAAACCTGACTGCCTAGGTCTCTGTTCTGCAATACCACCCTACTTTTAATTGTATCGGTCCGACTCTTGTTTGTTTTACCCAATCTAATACCTCGCATGAATCCAAACTAAACTCCAACTGCCACCCCTCAGCCCAGTGAGTGATATTACTGCGTCCTCACCCTCCGCCTTCAATTTTAAAATGCCCATCCCCTCTCCAGGAGGCTGGCACACTCCAGCCTTGATTTTCACAAAGACCCTGAGCTTGGTTTGTCTTGTGCAGTTTGGGGAAGGAGGGACATATTGCAGACACAGTCAGTGTGGAGGAGAGGCTGGACCGTAGTCACTGGCCAGGTGTCATTTCATGGTTTTCGGAAAAGGGCAGTCACACATGTTATTGGTGAGTAATACTGATCGGTGGTTTGGGGGCAGAAATTATTGTCTATCTTTGTATTTGATGTTTAGTCATCAATATCTATTCGAGTGTGTCTGCAGAATTTCTTTCCCTAATATTGCAGACTACAGACAATAGCGATTAAAGATGTTCATAGTTAATTTTGGTGGCACAGCACTTGCACTCAACATCCTACAGCTGAGACAAATATTTTGCATTCGTTTAACAATAGAAAATGTTTTGTGTAATTCAGTAATGATAACCTGATTATAATAAAACCACACCGAGCTGAAAGCTGACACATAAAATATGACCCAAAATCTTGGTTATGTTAGTGTAGTGGCTAATGTCCCTGCCTCTGAGCCAAAGGTCTGGATTTGATTCCAATTCTTGAACTTGTGTGGTAGTGTTCCTAGCTCTGGACTAGAAGTTCTGAATTCTGTTGCAGAGGTATGTCACAGAACACGCGTATTGCCGAGTTGTGCAAGTGTCCCTATCTCCGGGCACAAAGGTCGAGGTGTAAATCTCACAGAAATGTCTCATGATATAGCTGAACAAACTGATTAAAATGGATTTTGAATTGTGATTTAATGGAGAAGGAAGAGGTTTCAGTGTTGACTTTCAGAATTTAGGCCCAGGATAATTGAAAGCACAACTATTCGTGATTACAGTCACATTTCGCTGCAGTAAAGGTTTAGAAAATCTAAATGCTCAAGGATAGGGTGAATAGTCAGGGTTGTTTTCCCCAGGCTAGAGTCATTCAAAACTAGAGGGCATTGGTTGAAACTGAGAGGGGAAAGGTTTTGAAGAGGACGAAAGGGCACCATTTCACACAGAGGGTGGTGTGCGTATGGAATGAGCTGCCAAAGGAAGTGGTGGAGGCTGATACAACCAGAGCATGGAAAAGGCATCTGGATGCTGACAGATCTACCGAGCTTTTCCTGCAATTTCTGTATTTCTTAAAGAAAATCATTTCAACAAGGCCAGGCTGAATAAATTAAACATTTTATTTTTTAATAACGTAGGCCCATGTAGACATATTTCAAGTCGACCGAGATAATTTTCTGCTAAGGGTAAGGCTCTGTGCATGATATTAACAATGATGCACCTACATGGAGAAGGGAATGTGATGGAGACATAGTTTGGGCAATGTACAAGGAGATCTCACATGATCCAGTTTGGGAGATGATGACATTATTGTATGATTCAACTCAGAGAGGGAGAATGTATAATCTGCCTGAAAAGGAACGGCATATTGCACTCTCTCTCTCTCCTTCGTTACTCCTCATCACAGCAATGTGTGTGAGCTAAAACAAAAAGCTCTACAGTCATCGTTACCATTCTTATTTTTGCGAATCCCTGCAGTGTTTAAACAGGCCCTTCGGCCCACCAAGTGCATACCAACCTTCCAAAGAGTAACTTCCCCAGACCCATTCCCCAACATTTACCCCTGACTAATGCATCTAACCTAGAAACCCCTGAACACTACGGATAATTTCGCATGATCAACCCATCTAACCTATACAGTTTGAGCTGTGGGAGGAAACTGCAGCACCCATTAGAAGCTCATGCAGACAGGGGGAGAATGTGCTAACCACCGTGCCACCTTTTGGGAGATCCCGCACCCGAATTCATTGGAACGCCTCACTACCTAATGCAAAGGTAATTCAGTCAAATCCAACTGTTCCGGGATGAAATCCCATTGCTAGCACCTGCGTGAGTAGAATATCTTCAGAAGCAGAATCACATTTTAGACAATCTCTCAATTTTTCCTTGCATCATGAGTTACAATAACATCCGGACAAAGTTTCTTCAAGTTAAAATTGCAGAGATTTTGTTTATCTGTGTGTGTGTGTGTGTGCGTGTCAATGATTTTGAAAAGGGAAATATTGATTATGTATTTGCAATACCCAAAAACTTTGCCATTCTTCTTTCCATCATAGTTTGAGTAACATTGCTCTGCATCATAAACGTGCTATTTAACAGATTAAAGAAACTAGCCTGATTTGTTACTAAAACTGACCCTGACCCAATCTGAGACAGATATCATCGGCCATATCACAAACCTGGTTACATTTATCATTTTTTGTGAGCAGTGGAGGAGTGGGACTAGAAAAGGAAACAGTGACCCAAAAACCGGGGAAATATAGACAGGTGAGCCTGATGTCAATGGTGGGAAAGTTGTTGGAGGGGATACTAATGGACAGGATTTCCAAACATTTGGGAAGGCAAGGGCTGATCGGAGTAGACAACGTGGCTTTCTGCATGGGAAATCACATCTCATTTACTTGATTGAGTTTTTTGAAGAGGTGACAAAGAAGATTGATGAAGGCAGTTTGGTAGACATTGTCTATATGGACTTCAGCAAGGTGTTCATTTAAAGAACAAAGAACAAAGAAAATTTACAGCCAAGGAACAGGCCCTTCGCTCTCCAAGCATGAGCCGATCCAAATGTACTGTATAAATCTGTCGGTCAATTCCTAAGTATCTGTATCCCTCTGCTCCCCACCTAATCATGCATCTGTCCAGACGCATCTTAAATGAATCTGCCGTGCCTGTCTCTATCACCTCTGCTAGCAACCCGTTCAAAACGCCCACCACCCTCTGTGCGAAGTACTTACCACGTGTATGCCCCTTAAACATTCCACATCTCACTTTGAAAGCACTATCTCGCGTTATTGAATACTTCACGCTGGGAAAATGCTTTTCTCTATCCACCCTGTTTATACTCTTCATTACTTTGCAAACCTCAATCTCCTTTTTTCTCGGTAAAATAAACCTAACCTACTCAGCCTCTCTTCATAGCTAGTATTTCATTCTGATTGGTAGACAGATTAGTAAGTTTTGTTCACTTGGGACACTGAAGAAGCTAGTCACAGTTGGCTTGATGGAAGAGGGATATTTTTTTCCGACGGGAAGTTTGTGAGCAGCAGTGTGCTGCAAGAATCATAACTAAGTTCACTGCATTTCATCATTTATGTAAAGGATATAGATGTGAATATTGGGGCATTGGTTAGTAAATTTACAAATTACATCAGAAAGGTGGTGTCGTAGGTCATCTCAGAGTGCAACGAGACCACAATTAGACGGGACAAAGGGGCAAGCAGTGACTGGTGAAGTTTAATTGAAATAAATACGAAGTTTTGCATTTTGAGAAGGCAAATCAGGGCAGAAATTATACAATTAATGGTAAGGTCCTGGGGAGGGTTGTGAAACATAAGGACATAGAGCTGCATGTGCGTTGTTCCTTGAAAGTGGAGTTGCAGGTAGACAGTGTGGTGCTGAAAACATTTGGCACATTTGCCTTAATCAGTCAGAGCATTTACGTTTATAAAATCATCAGGGGCATGGGTATTCTGAACAGCCATGTTCTGCTCCCCAGGATGGGGGGTCCAGAACAAGAGAGCATAGTTTGAACGTGAGAGGCCGAATGATTGAGAAGGGACCTGAAGGTAAATGTTTCACACAGAGAGTGCTGTGTTTACGGAAAGTGCTGTCAGAGAAAGTGCTGAAGGCGGTTACAAAGCACATTTAAAATGTATCTGAGTGAGGAGGGATTGACCAAATGTTGGAAAATGGTTCCTGAACAGATTTGATATCTGATCGGAGTGAACAGATTGGACTAACGGGTCTGTTTCCGTTCTGCATCACTCTCTGATTCTGTAAGAGGAATGACGAAAAAGTCTGAAACAACATTTCAAGTCGGAATTCCCTTCAATGGAAGTTTATCGTGCCTCTATGTTCACATGGATTGAAAGCTGCATTAGTTAAATATTTGACAGAGAAGTGAGTCACGCATCATGGGTGGCAGAGAGGAAAGTGGGGCTGACACCACAATCTGATCAGCCACAATCTTAGTGCCTGTTGGAGAAGGCTCAAAGTATCGAATGAACCATTCCTGTTCCTCAGTCCCATGATCCTCTGTTCAATTCAACCCCTCAAACCTGCTAGACAGGAGCAGTTGGAGGCTACGTACTTCTATAACCTTTGCACAGAAACAGACGAGACCATTTGGCTCTTCAAGTCTGTCCCACACGCTTTCAGGTGATTAGGGAAATGTAATTGGAAAACCCAGGCTGGGTATGAAAGAGATCCCTCATCTTTCTTTACAGAGCTTTCATTCTCTGCAACTTGTGCTTCATTTGTTGGTCATGTTGTAGACCCAAATTCACTGAGAATACTGCCCTCATACGTCACTCAGGGATTGCTCACAAAATCCTCTCGTTTCCATGACTGCAACATTCAATAACAGAACATTCATGAAAATAACAACGACTAAATTTCCAATAACAGAATGTGAGGACATCAGAAACAGGGCAGGTCGTTCACTCCCCAAACCTGTCTTGCCCTTCACTAAGATCATGACTGATCTGCTCTTGATCTCAAATCCTCTTTCATATCCAATTCTTCATAGTCCTCAAATCTCTGACACGTCAATGTCCATCTACCTCCTCTTCAAATACTTTCAGTCATCTTGCTCCACAACACTCTTGAGAAGATAAATCCTGACAGTCAATCCCATCTGTTTGAAGAAAACACGTGTTGTTCCTATACCATGGCCTATTGATGTGAACAAAAGAGGTTGACACAAGTGTTCAGGTAAAAATGACTGGCCCTGATATCAAGGCAGTGGTTGACTTCGGTGGACATCAAGGAGCTGAATAAAACTGGACTTCATGGGAATCAGAGTAAACTCTCCAGTGTTTGGAGTCAAACATGGCACAAAGGAAGAGGTTCATCATCTTAGTCCTGGGTCACCTCTGTGGGAGATCCTCAGGAAAGCTTTACTTCACAAACATCTTCAACTGCTTCAACAATGTCTCCCTGGCCCACTCTCCCCACCATAAGATCAGAAGTGGGGATGGTCACTCAAGATTCCTCAATGTTCAGAACATTTTGTCCCCCCTCAGCTCCTGAATTGGTCTGTATCCATGTGCAGCAAGAACCAGACTCCATTCAGGCTTGTGCTGTTAAAGGATCCGTAACGTTCATGTAACAGCACTGCCTGACACTGCACATTGTCACATTATAACAAGTGTTCATTCAGCACTTAACGCTGGTTTCACTGGAATTTGACGAAGCCATTCAGCCCATTGACAAGATTGGAGATGGACAGGGACTGGCCATTCAGTGCCTCCAACCTATTACTCAGGAAGAGAGGGAGTCTAGTGTGATGAACACACCAGAGCCCCTCAAAAATATTTGAAGGCAGTAGCCTAGACTCAAATATTTTCTTATTTTAAAGGAAATGTAAAGTGTCTGTTCCAGGTGCAATGTGACGGGTCAAACTACTCGGTGTGAAGCAAAACACCATCTATTTAAACACGAAAGATGAAACAAAACATAAGAAAGAGGAATTTAGAATAACATAATTCTATTGGACAGTTTAACAGAATAATAGATCTAGGAGCTATTACTAATGAACTATTCCAACATATAAAACTACCATAAACACAGCCCCTGGCAAAAAGGAAAATTCAGACACAGAATGTCACAATTATTTCTCCAATCCAGGAATTTAAAAAGCATCAAGAGAAAATTCAGAGAGAGTAGCAGCCAGGAGACATTCACTGATGCTTCCAACTCTGTGGAGACCCCAATAGTTTCTGATGTTACTGAGAAACAAAAACCTAATTTGATCTGTCAAACAGGAATCGGGGTAACGAGTCAGGCCCTTTGCACTGTCTAATCGGACGAGGAAGAAGCCAGTCAGTCCCTTGAGCCACTTACACAGGAACAGTATGAGGCCGTTTCCATCTCAATGCACATCCACGACAACAGCATGAGATAATTGATGCTGATTCCTGATGAATGTGTTATGCCCAAAGTATCGATTCTCCTGCTTCAAGGATGCTGCATGCCTTTCTGTGCTTTTCCAGCATTCGACTCTCTCCTCTGATCTCCAGCATCGGCAGTCTTAAGTGTCTCCTAATTGATGCTCTAACATGATGAACAAGTGGGGCAGAGGCTGCACAGACAGACTGATCCACGTTGTTCCTCTTGGCTCCATTGCTTATGATGCATATGTGGGTCTTAAACGTTTCGTTTCCTCGTAATGAGCAGAGAAGCCATATGTCTTGAGAGAGGTCTCTAGAAGGCATCTTTCATCTCTGAGAAGACAACCTGGTGTTCTGTATGCACGGCGGAAGCTGGTGGGAATGTTTCAGATGGAAGGTATTGTTGCTGCTGTTGATGATTGTGAGCAACATGACGTTCAGTACGGGTTCACATGCCGACTGCACAGTAGTGTGGGGAGAGTTAATTAAGACATATAATCGATTAGGAAAGCAATGTTAGACCGATGATTGGACTCTCTAAGTTCAAATAATGCTAATCTTGTTCATGTTGATCTAGTCTAGTTCACGTCCTGTACAGTGTAACCTGTATGCCCTATTCAGTCCAAGTCTATTTCTATCCTATGAGCTGTCTGGCCATGCTTACTATGATCTGCCTCCACTGCTCATAAATAAAGTGTTTCCCTGTACTGAGGTACACGTGACAATAAATCAAACCAATTCATCATGGGTAAAGTATGGAATTTCTCTCCCTGTCAATGTCTGATTTGGAAATATGTGATCGCTGGCACTCCTCATGCTTCAGCATCACCATTTCTTCATCTCTCTCAGCTCTACAGATAAAACACTCAGCGTATTCACTCTATCTTCATGTTACCATTATTCTTGTCTGTGGAAAGGAGATCATTCCTGACAAAGGAGATCAAATCTGCACAGTGTGCCCAAAATACTCTCTCAGCAAGGCTCTGCAACAGCAGGAAGATGGCTTTACGTATGTACTCAAATCATCTTACAGTGAAGGATAGCATACATTACTTACACAGGGTTTGATTCGGAGCAGTCAGCGTAGACTTGAGTGTAGGAGATCGTGCTTCCAAAATTTATTAGAGTTCTTTGATGAAGTGACCAAGAAGGTTGACGAGGGCAGAGCGGTAAACGTAGTCTCGATGGGTTTCAGTAAGGTCTTTGATAAGTTTCCACATGGCAGGATGCTCTGTCAGGTTACATCGTGTGGAATGCTGGGGAAATTGGCCAATTGGATACACAGTTGGCTTGATAGTCGGACGCAGAGGGTTTTGTGGAAAAAAATGCTTGTCAGACCGAGGGCTGGGTCCACAGCTGTTTGTTATCTACGATTTGGTTGAGAACGTACAAGGCATGATTAGTAAGTTTGCAGACGACACTAAAATAAGTGCTCGCGTAATCAGTGAGGAAGTTTATCAGATATTGCAGCAGGACCTTAAACAGGTGGGGGATTGCGTCAAGAAATGGCAAATTAAATTTAATATAGATGTATGAGGTCTTGCATTTTGGAAACTCAAATCAATTCGGAGTTTCATGGTGAATGGGAGTGATTTACGGGGTGTAGTGGGCTGAGAGACCTTGGCGTTTAGGTACACAGTTCTCTGAGAGTGGAGTCACAGGTAGACAGGGCAGTGCAAAAGGCATTGGCCTTCATCAGGCAGGACATTGAGTTTAGAAGTTGGGAACTTTTATTGCAGTTACACAGGAATTTGGTAAGGCCGCACTTGGAGTATTGTGTTCGAATTTGTCACCTTGTTATAAGGAGGATGTTATTAAATTAGGAAGAGTGCAGAAGAAATTTACAAGGACTTTGCCAGCACTCAATGGTCTGAGATATATGGAGAGGTTGGACAAACTAGGACCTTTTCTTTACAGTGTAGGAAACTGAGGGGGGGGGGGGACCTTATAGACCTGTATAAGATCATTATGGGTATGTGTAGGGTGAATGTTCTCAGTTTTTTTCCAAGGTTTAGAGAATTGAGGACTAGATGGGATCAGAATAAGGTTAAAGGGGAAAGAATTAAAGAGAACCTGAGGGGCCACTTCTTTATACAGAGGCTGGTACGTGGATGAGCTGCCAGCAGATGTGGTTGGGGGGGTGTAAGTTAACAACTTTTCAAAAGCGTTTGGATAAATATGTGGAGAGAAAAGGACTGGAAGGATATGGGCCAGCTGCAGGGAAATGGGATGAGCGTGGATGGAACGTGGTGGAGTCGAACCACTCTGTTAATTAAAATCAAACCCGCAGAAACGCTCGCCTCACCTCGTCATCTGTTAAAATATGAGTGACACAGATCTCCTCCCTTCCACTATTAAGAAAAAATAACAAGTTTATTTCTTAAGTTTAATAGTGAACAATAAACAACAACTATTCATAAATACAAGCCACACTTTTCTTAGCTACATACTATATGACTCCAACTCTTGTAAAAATATGCTGTTCCAACAACCCACATATTAAACATTACAATTTCAAGACCACATGGTCTCTACCTTTCCCGCTGTGTACATTCTTCCAGCTGCTGATCTCACTGGGTCATGTTTTGTTTTACTGCAAGGATGTTTTAAATGAACATGTACCTTTGACAGAGAGTGTTTCAGATGGCCAGTTAGCACTCCTGCTCAACATCAGTTACTCTGCTGTTGGATGGCAGTGGCTCTCCCTTTCGTGTTCAAAATGCCCATGATATCATGACTCTCATAATGTGATTGCTTTCCAGGTGTTCAAACATTAATATTCAAATTCCGTTGGCTTCTAGTATCCTGTAAGTTATTTAAACTCTTTGGTTGTATTTGAATTGCTGTCAAAACAGCAACCAAAACTCAGGTATCCATTTCCCAGGTAATGGTGACATGTGGAAAAGTGTGACCTTTAGTTGGCATCTGTGGCTGTACTTTCTATTCAGTAAAACACGTTCTGTCTTAAAGTGACCGGACATGTTTTCGGTTTCATAACACCTCCATTCTTCAGAGAAAAAAAAACATGAGCAGTAAGAAAGAAAAGATGGTTTCATTTCTTTTACTCTAATTCTTAATTCAAAGTACTATGAAATCCAAAAGTATTAATCTTAGTTTTGCCATTTATATTAATTCTGCACACATATATAACACTGGAATAAGTCAGATCTTATCTACACTTTTACTTTAATCCACGATAACACATCTGCTATCACATTTTTGGGACCCACAGCATGTACATTTTGTAAGTTTAAAGTTGGTAACATCAGACTCCAATGAAATAGTATCATATTATGTTCTTTAAATATTCCAAAAAAATGCGAGAGAATTGTCATTGTTGTCCACAACAGTTACTAACAATTTGTTTGTCATATAATTTTTAAAATGTTGTCAGGTCAGTACCAAACTCAATCATTCTTTCTCAATAATGGAGATGTTTAATTTTCTGGTGGATATTAAGTTTTTTTCGACAAGTAGCTAATTGGACATTCAATTCCATCATCCTCTTTCTGTATTAATACATCTCCGACCACTATATCCCGAGGATCAAACACAATTTTCAAAGTGTTGCAAAATATTTGGTGCAGGTAAAACTGGTGTGGGGTGATTCATCCTGCTTTGAAATTCTCAAATACCTCCAGGCATTGTTCTGTCCAACACAATTCTGTGTTCTGTTTCGTAAATCCATAGTGGTGCCAATATGCTGCTGAAATTTGTAACAAAATTCTGATCGAATCCACTCAGTTCCAAAAATCAAAGGATTTAATTCTTCGAGGATGGTCGTGGAAATTTCTCAATGGCTTTCGTCTTTGCGTTCCTTGGGGTCAACCTTCCATGTCCAATGTAATGTCCCAAGAACGTAACCTCTGTCTTCGTGAATTCTGTTTTCTTGAAGTTATTACCAAGTTTGCTTCTTGTATCGTTCAACATGCTTTGCCAGCTGTAACATGTGAGCTTTCAATCACTTGCTAAAGATCACGACATCATACAGATAAACTGCAGAATTTGTTCGTTCGGCCATAACTCTGTTCCTGAGTCTTAAATGTGGCTGGAGCATTATTCATTCATATGACAGACTCGATAAAGTTTTTGTCATATCCGGTATCTTTACCAGATAGTTTAACTGACTCAACATTTTTTTTAATTTGAAAGTGACCACGAAACCTGGCTTTGAAGGGATTTCCTACGACTGCTGGCAATACTAATAAGTCACCCCTACAGGAAATCGTCAAAGATTCAGAGTTTTTATCTGCCACCTGCTTCACTCTATTCTGTGTCCCATCGGGTGTTGTTTAGCTAACTCATCTACTCGATCTCATTTCTCTCTCACCTCACATGCATAATCCAAGTGTGAGATTCACGACTTTGGTCTTTTCAATTTATATTTGATTAATTTGAAAGGACTTCTCATTTCATGTACGAATATTGACTCAAAGGAATAAACTGAGGAGACTTATTTGGGACATCTCCGATGGCAAGCAATTTAATGGGGCACCTTTATCACAATCATTCAGGCAACCCTGATAGAACGTTTTCAACATGGTCTTCAGCTTCTGTTGCTATATTTCCAAGTCTCCCTGGTATTCAGGATGGGACGCCCTTGATTTGAAGTGCTGTATGGCTAAGCTATCCATGAGTTTCTAAAACAGCTGAGTTGAAAAATGATACCCTTGGTCTGACTGAATTTCCCTGCGGAGCCCACAGCGAGTAAAGAAAGCTGCCAACTCCTCCACCTCCTTTTTTTCCTTCACACTCCAACAATGGAATTACCTCTGGAAATCTGGTAGACACATTATGGTAAGCAAATATTGGTCTCCACTTTTATTTTAGAAAGGAGAGCTCCACAATTAATCATAACCCATGTGAAACGTTCTTCAAATGTAAGAATTGGCAACAAAGGTGCTGGTTATATTATTGTCTGTGACGTACCTACGATTTGGCATGTATGACATGGACAACAAAAATTAACCACATCCTTGAGAATTCCAGGCCACTAGAAATGCTTCCGTACCTTAGCCTGAGTCTTCTGTACACCTAGTTGACAACCTGCAGTTAGTTCCTGTTATAACCGTAACACTGTCTGCTACCAGTAATACAATCAGGTGCACTTCAGTCCATTTCCCTTCTGCACTGACCTATCGTGGTCTCCATTTTAATTTTATGATTCTATCTTGAAGTTAATAACGTTCGACAATACATTCCGATTCTTCTCTCTCTCTCTCTCTCTCTCTTTTTCTCTGTGTCTTTTGTAAGTCCATTAGCCATTCGGGACTGAACACCCCTCTCTGACCCTCTTCCTGTTCAGGTTTTTCCTGCACCGTTACATCAAACAGAGTGTCAGGTAACTGAACATCAACCACTTTGTCACTTTCTTTCGTTTTTCCTTCCTGCTGTAACTTATGACAGTGGGATCGTGTGACTACACTGTCTGGAAATATTCCTGGGTATTTTTTCTTTTAACTCCACAGTTCGTTAATCTTCCTTTGCCTTCCACACCACAAGGGGTGCCTCTCCCATCTTGGATCCCAACTACAAGAACAAACTGTATTCCTTGAACTGACACTGTCGCTCACTCTCACTGTTACTTCCCCAATCTTGATTTGGCATTCCAACCTGATGCCACTCAAGGGAATGCTTAATTTCAGTCTCTATTCGACAAATTATCACGCTCTTGAATAACATGTCAGCAAGAGTGAAAATACTTGCATCTCTTACTATTTGAGGCCGAGAGAAAGTGAGGACTGCAGATGTTGGAGATCAGAGTTTGAAAGTGTGAGGCTGGAAAACACAGCAGGTCGGCAGCATCCGAGAGGTAGGAGAGTTGACGTTTCAGGCATAAATCCTTCATCAGGAAAGAGTGAGGTAAGGGAGGGGGAAGGGTGCTGAGAAATAAATAGGAGGGTGGGGCTGGAGCTGGATGGACGGGAGCTTGGAAGGCAATAAATATATGCAGGTGGGGTGTAATGGTAATAGATCGGAGAGGAAGGTGAAGTGAATAGGTGGTCAGACAGCTGGAAACCTCAAACTGTACATTTCAACATCAACTTCACCAATTTTCAAATCTCCCCTCCCCAAACCTCATCACAGATCCAACCGTTCAACTTAGCACCGCCCTCTTGAACTGTCCTAATTGTCCATCTTTCTTCCCACCTACACACTCAACCCTCCCCTCTGACATATCACTCTCACTCTCAACTACATCTTCCTATCACACTCCCAGTTAGTCTCCCACCAGCCCAGCTCCTACCCTCCTACTTATCTTTCAGCCCCCTTTTCCCCCACCACATTCCTGATGATGGGTTTATATCTGATATTTTGACTACTCTGCTCTTAGGATGCTGCCAGATCTATTGTGCGTTTTTGTCACCTCACTTCTTAACTATTAGAGACTGAACAGATACCGTATCTCAAAACATTATTACTTATTGTCTTCCCGCACACCCCCCCCCCTCCCATCTTCTGAGTAAACTTTATCCACAGAGGCGAATTCTTTATAGAGACCAGGCACTGACTACATACCTAGGCTCTGCACTCTCCTGCAGCTCCTTGGAGACTTGGGGTCTTCCTTCCCAGGTTCACTAACACCACTGGCTTAACCTCTTTTACCACATCTTTTTCCCAAAGCGTCTTCCTTCAACCCCCAGCACTGTGTGTCCCAGATTACTGCAGTGAAAATCCCTTTTCCCTGTGCCCTTCTTAAACGATAGGCACTGTAATTTTATGTGCTCCATTCCCTTATAGTGAGAACACCTGAGGCCTTTCATCACCTTTCAACTCCCTTGGGTTTTTCTTTACCTGTGTTAAACTATTGCTCATGTGTTTTACTCGTTTCGGAGTGTAGGATCTCCCATTCTATAAATTTCTATCCCTCATAGGACGAAAATCGTCCCAGAAGCTAAATTTCTTCTCATGCACCAATGCATATTTACCTGCCATCTCTGCCACGCTTCTCACTTCGTGAACTTTCTGTTCATTCACATGAATTCTTACCATCTCTGGAAGTCAGTCTTTAAACTCCTCCAGCAGAATATTCTCCCTTCGAGCCTCACAGGTATTATTCATTTTTATGCCCGCACCCATCTCTCAAAATGGCTGCATTTAATTCTTTCAAACTCAACATAAGCCTGACCTGGTTCTCGCTCTATTTTTTTCTCTGAAACTCTGTCTATATTCTTCTACTACCAATGCATAATCACTCAAAATAGTTACATTTACATCTACATGCTCTCCTGAGTCGTCATCTGACAGCGCTGCACATACCTCACTAACTGTGACCACCAGCTTAGTCTGAACTAGCATTATCCACAAGTTCACTGGACACGCCATCTACTGAGACATTTTTTCAAACAACATAAAAGAAGTTTTGATTTTTTTTCGCGGAAATATGGCAAGGTATTAACATAGTCCTATCCATCCCTATATTCTCCCTTCATCTCCATCCTGTTAATTTTACTTTCTTGTCTAATTCCCAACTTGTGAATTACAAATTCTTTTTCTCTTTCTTTTTCCTCTCTTTCTCTTTCTTCTCTCTCTGTTTCCGTTTCTTTCTTTATCTTCTAACTTTAGTTGCCATATTTGCAATTTAAGTTTCTTCTAACTCTACTGCAGTTGTCTGTTTCTCTGACACACCAAAGTGCATGCCCAACTCCATTACAATTTCAGCTTTCCTTTTGTCCCTGGTTAAACCCAATTCCAACCTAGTTGCTAATTCTAAAAAAAAACTCCTGTCTTTCCAAAACTTCCTTGGCAAATTTGGGAACCTCTTTAGGAATGTTAAAAACCATTTCTCTCACTTGTAATTTAACCAACCACAGGTAAACAAAATTAAGCGATTTACTCAGCTATGTCCAGTCCCCTAAGAGGAGTATAATTACAATCTGACCAATTACCATCCCCTCAATCAAATCACGATAGTCACATTGGTGGGAGTTCTTTTTGACAGAGCTGTTAAGCAGCACAGAAATAACCTGCTCAGTGTGGTTTCCGATAGGTCCCCATTTGGAGATGGTGCGGTTGTGGAAATGTCACTGGATTACTGATCCAAACCAGGATAATGTTCTGGCAGCTGGTGGAAATTAAAAACAATTGATAAAATATTAAGATGCAAAATCTGGCGTCAGGTATAGTGACCTTGAAGCCAATGATGATTGTAAACACCAATTTCCTTCCCCAATGTACTTTCAGGAAGTGAGTCTCCCTTGCTTTCCTGGTCTGGATGAAACGTGACTTCAGGCACACAGACATGTAATAAATTCTTCAATGGGCTCTGAATCGGCCAATCAAGACACTCTATTGTCACAAACTGCTTTAAGTTCTTAAAGGATAAACCTGGGCAGAACAACCAGCCCCAGCTGGTATCGGAAAAGGGAACAGGAAACACAGTCCTGTTGACCCTGCAGAGATCTCCTTCCTAACATCTGAGAGCTTGTGACAACAGTTACAGAGCTTTCCCACAGACTGCACAGAAACATCGGGAAAGGAGTAGGCCATTCAACACATTGAGCCTTTCTCATTGTCTTTCATGTTCAAACATCTCCACAATGCACTTATCCCACACAAGGAATATATCCGTTAATGTGATTAACCTTGGGAAGCTATAAAATAGGAAGTGCAGTAGTCACTTTGGTCTGTCGAGTTTGCTACCCAATTCAATATAATGATGGCTGGCCCTTCATTTCCACACCGTACTCCTGATCTCCCTTCATCCCTTTACTGTCTCTAAATCCTTGTTTATATTCAATGTCTTGGCTTCCAGGTTCGAGCGCATTCGCCAGGTTCACCAGTCTCCGAGTGCAGACATTTATTTTCATCTCAATTCAGAATGGCCTGTCTGTATCTAATGCTGTGGTGCCTTATTTTAAACACTAGAGCCTGGGGAATTATCATCCCTGCTTGCAATTTGTCACACCCTGTAAGAGATTTATCTATCTCACTGAGACCTCCACTCATTTTCCTAAACTCCATGGAATAAAGGCCCAGTCGCCCCAAACTCTGCTGCCACAACAAGCCTGTCATCCCAGAGATGAGAAAGAGAAAATGCTGCAAAATCTCAGCAAGTTTGGCAGCATATGTAAGGAGAAAAAAGAGCTGACGTTTCGAGTCGAACAGACCCTTTACCAAAGACTTTGACAAAGGGTCAGTAAGACTCGAAACGGCAGCTTTCTTCTATCCTTACAGATGCTGACAGACTTGCTGAGATTTTCAAGCATTTTCTCTTTTCTGGTTTCAGATTCCAGCATCCGCAGTAATTTGCTTTTAACCCCAGAGATCAGTCTGGTCATCCTTCAATGCTCTCCTTCAATGTCAGGTTTGCCCTTTATTAGGTACAGAGACCAAAACTGCAAAAAATATTGCACAATGTTCGAGATGGGGTCTCACTAAGGCCCTGTAGAGCTGCAGTAAAAGACCCTTACTCCTGGATTCAAAGCCCCGTGAAATGAAGGTCAGCATACCATTTACCGTCCTAATTGCTTTCTGTTCCTGCATTATTGCTTTCAGTGATTGGTCAACAGGGAGATCCAGATACTTTGCAATGTTGCAGTTCCCCGCTTGGTGGGTCTATGTACACTGGGCAGCGTGCCAATGCCATTCACTGTATTTACTTCTGGGTTTAGACCTCACTGCGCTGCAGGAACCTCGGAGGGCTGCGCAGAAGGAAACAACAAAAAGGAGCATGCGTCCCTTTGTAGATCAACATTTTTCAAACAATCCCTTTTCAAACGATAGGCTGCCAATCTCTTGTTCCCGCCAAAGCGCACAAAGTCACCTCTACCCACATTGCACTCCATCTGCCATGTATTTGCCCTTTCATTCCACTGGTCTAAATCACTATGAAGCTTTTTTACAACTTCCACACCCACTGATAATCCAACATCTGTCAGCATGTTGGGATATATTGTATTTGTTTCCCGCACACAAATATTTAATGTGTATTGAGAACAGCTTTGACCCGAGCACCAATCCCTGTGATACCTCAGCAATCTCTCTTTGTTAAAAAAAAAGTTTTTCAAATTATTTATTTCGTGACTCTTGGTGTGACTGGCTGAGCCAGCATTTATTGCCTGTCCCTAGGAGCACATATGAAAATGGTGGTGAGCTGCCTTGTTGAAACACTGCAATCCACTGTGAATTCAGTGATGGTATCATCATTGAATGCCAAGTGACAGTGTTTAGAATTTAGTTTAGTGGTGATTGTCAGGATCTGGCATTTGTGTGTGGCCTGAATATTACTTGCAACTTGTCAGTCTGGAAACTGTCCAGAACTTGTCGCATATGGACATGGCCTGCTTCAGTATCTGAGGATCCACAAATGTTGCTGAACATTGTGCAATCATTGGCGAACATCCCCACTTCTGACCTTATAATAGAGGGAAGGTCATTCATGAAGCAGCCCTGAAGATGTTTGTTCCAAGGCCACTGCCCGAGGGACTCCGACAGACTTGCCCTGGAGCTGAGTTCACTGACATTTATCAGCCATGACCATCTTCCTACGTGTCAGGTATGATTCTAACCAGCGGGGAGTTTGCCCCTGATATCCATTGATTCCAGTTTTGCTAAGGCCACTTGATGCCACACTTAGTCGAAGGCAGTCTTGTGTTAAAGAGCGGTTACTCTAACCCCACCTCTGGAATTCAGCTCTTTTGTCCATGTTTGAATCAAGACAATGAGGTCAGAAGCTGAGTGCCCCTGGTGGAGACCAAACTGAGCGTCATTGACCAGGTTATTGCTGAGCAGGTGCTGCTTGAAATCACTTACACCTTCCATCATTTTACTGATGGGTTGGTAATTGGCCGGATTGGACTTGTTCTGTTTTTTCTGTATAGGAGATACTTGGGTAACTTTCCACAGAATCGGGTAAATGTCGTTGTTGAAACGATATTGGAACAGCTGAGTTAGGGCAGTGACAAAGTCTAGAGAACAAGTTTTCAGTACTATACCCAGAATGTTGTCAGCATGTGCCAATTTGGAGTATCTAGTGTCTCCATTTCTGGACATCGTGTGGAGTGAATCGAATTGGCTGATGACTGGTAACTGAATTGTTGAGGACCAACTGAAGGAGGCCGAGATAGATCATCCACTCAGCATTTCTGACTGAAGATTGTTGCGAATGCATCAGCCTTATCTTACACACTGAAGTGCTCGGCCCTTCCATCATTCAGGATGGGGATATTTGTGGAATCTCCTCCTCCAATGATGTGTTAATTGTCCATAACTATTCTCGACTAGAAGTGGAAGGACTGCAGAGCTTCGATCTAAACCGTTGCTTATGGGATCACTTAGCTCTCTCTATCACTTATTGCTTATGCTGTTTGGCATATGCGTTGTCTGATTTGGTGGTTTCACCAGGCTGACACTTCATTTTCAGGTATGCCTGGTGCTGCTCCTGCCATCATGCACTCCCCATTGAACCAACGTTGATTCTCTGGCTTGATGGGAATTGTTGTGAGGGGGATCTGCCAGGCCATGTGGTTGTGCTGGAGTTCAATTCTGCTGCTATTGCTGACCCACAGCACCTTCTGGAAACCACGACTTGAGCTGCGAGATATGTTTGAATTTGGTCTTATTTAGCACGGTGACAGTGCCACCCAAAATGATGGAAGCTATTCTAAATGTGAAGGTGTGACTTTGTCTCGACTATGACTACGCGGTGTTCACTCTTACCAATAATGTCATGGGCAGATACTTCTGCAGCTGGCAGGATAATAAGGATGTGGTCAAGTATGTATTTTCCTCTTGTTAGTTCCTTTATTAACTGCCATAGACCCAGCCAAGCAGTTATATTATTTAGGACCCGACCAGCTTATTCAATATTGCTGCTGCAGAGCCACTCTTTTGTGGTATACATTGAAATCCCCCACCCAGAGTACAGTTTTCACCCTTGCCACCCTCAGTGTTTCCTCCAGATGGTGTTCAGCATGATTTATCTGTTGAGAGAGGCTTGTACATGGTAATCCGCAGGAGGTTTCCTTTCCCATGTGTAAACTAACGCCGTGAGATTTCATGGGATAGAGTCACTGTTGCGGACTCCCAGAGCAATCCCCTTCCAACTGCAGCCCACTGTGCCGCCATGTCTGTTGTGTCTGCCCTGCTGGTCAGACAGGAGATATTCGGTGAAGGTGATGGGGTGATTGTGACATCGTCATACTCACAGAAGCAAACCTTTCAGACATTGTCAGGATGTTGCCTCACGAGTCTGTTTATTTCTATTCACTGTTTCCTGCCAGTTGTCCCATTCTCGAAACATGGCCATATATTAACGCCAATCTACTAAGATTTGATTTTGCAAACTGGGTTTGTGAGCTTTACCAAACGTTTTCTGAAAATTCAAACGTTTTACATCCATTGCTTCTCTTTCATTTGTCTCTCAGCCTGTTTCTCAAACATAATTCCCATTTCATAAACGTATGTTAGTGTTGGCTATGACCATAACTTCCAGTCCCAAGAATTTCTCCCGCAACATTTACTTACTATGTTCTATGTTCCATGTACTAGATCTTTTTCCACACCAGACTTGGTTTTCCGAGTATTGTTAGAAAGTTCTGTAAAGACAGGACTGAGGTAATGTCTGCATAGTTCTGTCAATTCCCTATTCCCCATTCTCCATTCTCTGGTTTCAGATTGTAAGGAAGCTGCACTTGTTTTCTCATACTTCTCACATTGACATAATTTGACAAGCTATCAAAGTTCACGCTTATTACCCTTGTGAATATATTCTTCAGAAACCCATCAATTCCTGCCTTAGGCTGTTCATTGACTGACATTGCACAGCCATACACTCACAGGAGTATATATTCTTTACATTCAGAAATACAGCACGATCTAGAGTAGTCCCACTTTCCTAAACCAGGCCCATAGCTGGGAATGCTGTGACACTTTCAATTGCTCGTCAAAGCACTTTTTAATGGCTGTGAGGATTCCGGTGATAACTCTCCTCTCAGGAATTAAATCCTGACTCCAACACCCACTGGGATAAAAAAAATCTATCTTTTAATCCTCACTAAATCGCAAACCCTTCACTTTAAATGTGTGCTCCCTTGTTCTTGACTCTCTGACTAAAAGGAACAGCTGTTGTCTATGTCCCCTCTCCATGCCCCTAGTAATCTTATCCTTCTGAATTGCATCATCCTCAGCCTTCTCTGCTCCAAGGTAAGCAATCCGAGCTTATCCAGCCTCTCTCCATAACTGATGTGCTCCATCCCAGGGAACATCCTGGTGAATCTTCTCAGCATACCCTCCAGCACCATCACGTCCTTGCTGTAATGTGGTTCTCATAATTGCACAGTTCTCCATCTTGGCCTAACCAAATCCGTGTACAGCTCTCATTATCTCTGCCCCGATAAATAAATGCTACACTCAAGGTGCACTTCTTAACTAACGTATTACCCTGTCCAGTCACATTCAGGGATGTGTGGAGAAGCACCAGCTGACCTTCCTAGTTTGTTGCCATTCATTCAGTCCTCCCCTGTCTGGTTCCTTCTTCCAAAGTACATCACATCATATTTTTCAGGTTTACATTCCATCTGCCATTGATCTGCCCATCTGACCAATCCACGTGTATCTTTCTGTAACATAAGTCCTTCCTCCTCAATACCGACCAACCGGGCAAACACAAACTTACTGACCACAATCCCCACCCCCTTCACCCATCCCCCTCCATTCACATCTGCACCATTTTTGAATACCACAAACAGTAAGGGATACAGCACCGATCCCTGTGGTACAATATGGGATACTGTTCTCCAGTCACACAAACAGCCTTCTCCCACCACCCTCTGTCTCCTGCCAGTAAGACAATTTTCGTTGTAAGTTGTCAAGTTAACCTTGATTCCATGAGATTTTACTTTATTTTTCACATTCCCGTCTGGAGCTTTGTCAAAGACCTTGCTGCAAAGCTAATTAAGCAACTTCCTCAAACTAATTAAAATTCGTTCGGTGTGACTTCCCCCTGATAAAGTCGTGATGATTATCCCTGATGAAGCTTTGCCATTTAGATTTGGTTTCAATTTTGTCTTTCCCTATTTTCTCCAGTAGTTCACCCTCACAGTGATCTAATACTTGTTTGTCTATAGTGCCCTGGTCTATCTCTCCCATCCTTACTGTAAATTGGAATCGCATTAGCTGTTCTTCAGACCTCTTGCACCTCCCCGATGGTCGGATTCTAATTTAATTTGTCATTCAGGGTCTTTCCTCCCTTGTCTCCTACAACAGCCCGTGATACAACTCATTCAGACTTGGCAATCAGTCCAATTTCCTACCAACCAAAGTCTCAAATTCCTGCTCGCATTTTACATCAATCTTTTCAAGAGCTTCCCCATCCATCTTCTCGAATTCTGTCCCTGCATCCTCCTTCTGCCAAGTAAAACAGATGTGAAGCCTTATGTCACAATCTATCAATGTTCTCCAGCTTCACACACAGATTGACCCATTGGTTTCTGATGGACACTAACTGTTCACTGATTATACTGTTCTACTTGACTGTGTAGAATATCATGGGATTCTTCCTAACGCGCCTGCGTGCACTTAACCATGTCCCTCTCTTATTCAGTCCCCTCTATGTTTCTACGTTTCTAAGATTCACTACGATCACCTCTTATTATTTGAAATTCGAGATTACAGGCTGTGTTTTCCAATCAGACAATCTTGCCATTTTCTGGATTAATCTGGAGAATGCCTTTTGCAGTTCCTCTGTACTCAGTATATTCTTTCTTACATGGGGACTCCAAAACAGTTTACGCTACTGTAAGTTTTGTCTCAGCAACACGCTATGCAACGGGTGCACGACATCTTCTATATTCCAATTACATTCATATGAATGTAAACCTAATTTTTACTTTCCCATTTGAATATATTCTTCCCAGTACCTTTTGCTTTAACTTTTCTTATGATATAAGTGTGTGGGTTCTTAAAGAAATCCACCTATATGTTATCTATTGGTTGCTCATTGCTAATGTATACAAGTATCAACTTCAAAACATTCCCCAAAAAGTAAATGTTTGCGACTTATGGTTTTCTTTTCATCGATGCAGTATCATACTCCCCAGTTTTGCCATTACCTTCTGTATATCTAGGAGCATGTTCTTTGTAATAGAGTCCAACAGACACCCGACTGTACATGGCAAGTTACCTGGTCTGCAGTTCACCGCTCTCCATCTTCATCCTTTTTTAAACTGGCGGATAATATTAATAACCGAACCTTACATCTATTGGCTACCTGACTTTCCGGAATGTGTTTGAAAATAACGTGAAAATCCGTAATGAAATCAATATGCCTTGCTGCTTCCACTGCAATGTTTGTGTGAAGTAAATCTGGTCTGTCAGATTTATCAACACTCAGTCCAGCTGTCTTTTCAATTTCTACCTCATCACTGATAAGAACGATTTTAGACTTTATTTACACAAGTTCCACGGTCACTTGGTATTTCTTGGAGAATTGATATTCTTCCCTGAAGACAGACAGAAATAAACTGTATGTTTTTTTTTCCTGTAATGTCTCTGTTCCTTATAATAAATTACCCTGTCCACACCCTCACTTTTCCACACTTGACCTTGTTTTTTTATTTTTGTTTCATACATTGATCGAAGCTTTTTAGTAGTTTTTATGTTTTTATTTTGTTCACTTGCTTTTTCTCTTTATGATGTTTTTTCTCAGTATTGTTGCCGTCCTTTGCTGGGTCCTACATTACTTTGAATCGCATTGGTTTACTACAATACTTGACATTTTTCTCAGCTGCTTCCTCTGATCTAATAGATCGATGAGGGGTGTAAGTGAAAGTGATAGGTCGGAGAGGAGGGTGCAGTGGATAGGTGGGATGTAGGATGGACACATAGGAACATTCAAGAGGACGGTCCCGAGTTGGAAGGTTGGACTGGCATAAGGTGGCAGGAGGGGAAATGTGGAATCTGGTGAAATCCACATTGATTCCGTGTGGTTAGAGGGTCCCATGGCGGATGATGAGGTGTACTTCCTCCATTACTCAGGTCGTTAGGGTTTGACGATAGAGGAGGCCCAGGATGTGCATGTCCTTGGCAGAGTGGGAGGGGGAGTTAAAGTGTTCAGCCACAAGGTGGTCAAGTTGGCCAGTGTGGCTGTAACAGAGATGGTATCTGAAACGAACCACAAGTTGACGTCCTCTCTTGCCACTGGTTTAATGGATACAGTAGATGAGGCGTTCTGTCTCCCTTCATCACCTAATACTTTCAAACCGCCACACCCACTTCACATTTACGCTCAGCCCCTTGGCCCACAAGCCTCATTCCTGATGAAGGTCTTATGCCTGAAACGTCGATTCTCATGCTACTAATCTGCTGCGTGTTCAGCTGAGATTTTCTAGCACCACATTCTTCGACTCTGATCTCGAGCGTCTGCAGTCTCCACTTTCTCCTCACACCTTCTTGGCTTGCATGACTCAGATTTATAACGGTTACTTCAAATTAAACAACAACTGTCGTGTACTCAAACATCAGAAAACCAATAGAGACAGCACGGTGGGTCATTGTCGAGCACTGCTGCCTCGCACCAACAGGGACCCCTGTTTGACTCCAGCCTTGGCTGACTGTCTGTGTGGAGTTTACACATTCTCACCGCGTCTGCATGGGTTTCCTCCGGGTGCTCCGGTTTCCTCGCACAATCCAAAGATGTGCAGGTCAGGCGAATTGGCCATATTAAACTGCCCATAGCTATAGGTGCATTAATCAGAGGGAATCTGGTCTGGATGGTTTACTCTTTGGAGGGTTGATGCAGACATTTTGGCCCGAAGGTCCTGTTTCCATACTGTAGCGAATCCAATATCAAATAAAATGTTGAGGTCTCTGTTTCCAAAAGGTAATTTGCAGCAAGGTTTTCAATTAGCTCTTCTGATCATCGAACACCAATTCCTAAATAACCTGATCTCGACCTCGGTGCTCGAAAAAATGTTAATGAAAGCCATTTCTCGCATGCTCATGAAATCCATTTTTCCCAGCATTCGCATTCAGTTGGGAGAACACAGCTTAGACATAACTTAAACAGTACATAATTACTGCAGTACACACAAACGTGTATATCCCATTTCCTGTTTTATAACACGCCCAACGCTTGGATTGCAGCTTTCACTTTGACATATCACTCCCATCAATGCTTGCTTTTCTTTGCTGTTTCTGAGCTCCACCTTAAATTACTCAGTGAAGCCTCAGTGAAGATGGTTCTGGGGAGATTAACGGTAGAAGCCATCTCGTCACATTTTCTTTGCACTTTTCAAGATTTGTGAGATTTTCTCCAGATCTCCCTTTATGGGAGTGGAATAGAGAAGGACAATGATCTTTCAGCAATGCTGTATATTCCCCAGATAGCTAAGACTGCTCAAACCTGGGTGGGGACCTTACCGCAGGCTGATAAAGCGTTGCTGCTGCCGCACAGGGTCTGAGTGAGATCGCATCTGGAGAAGTGTGCACAGATTTAATCTCCTCACTGAGGAAAGGATATTGTTACATTGGAAGCATTTCTCAGATGGTTCCCTCAACTGTTTCGTGGAATGAGGCTGCTAGTTTATAATGAAAGGATGGTCAAGTTGACCGAAGACACATTGGATTTTAGAAGAATGAAAGATAGTATTATTTCAGCATAGATGACCAGAGGGAGTCAGCAACAGAAGCCAATTACACACATAATGGCGAAATCCATGCCATTCTCCAGTCTGTGACACGTGGACAACAGAAGGATATTCAGGCATTGTCACACATGAACAGGACGAGGCTATTCAGCCCCTGGAACCTGATATACAGTTACAGAAAGAGGCTCATGAGCCCTTCGAGCCAATAACCCAGGACCCAGAATAAACGATAATGGACCAGTATCCTATTGCACAGTGAAATGATCGGTCCAGTCACGCTACTCAAGTCTGTTACACAGGAACTGGAAGAGACCACACAGTTACCGGAGAGTATTACACATGGATAACAGGAGGCCATTCAGCCCCACTGAGCCTATTGCAAGTGAATTGGATAAGGATACAAACTATCTGAGACATTTTTTTATGAGAAAGGAGGAAGTAATTCAGACACGTGTGAGTTGTAAGGGAACAGGAGAAGACCAATCACTCCCTTGGTCCCATCTCAGGGATGTATGAGGAGACCGTTCAGTTTCTCCAGCTTGTTACGCAGGAATATGAGAAGACCCATTATCCCCTCGAGCTGTTACACAGCAAGAGGAAGATTCCAAAATCCCCAACCCCCAACAGGACGAGGCCTTGGACACGACAACATGAAAACGACAGAAAAACGTCAGTCCATAAAAATTGTACACCAGCAGGGTAAAGGGTCCATTCAGTCACACATAGCTATTACACAGCAATTGGAGCAGATCTCTTAAAGCATTGTGCCCAGGAATTCAATGAAAAGGTAAAGGCTTTCGAAAGGGAAGAACTTATAATAACTGTATACATTAGAGAGTGAAGTTGAAAGATAAACTATAGTAATTTAAGGCAAATTGTTAGAATCCATTGTTCAGGACATTTGTAAAGTTAAATCACAATCCGTCAGTGTCAACACGGTTTTATGAAGGATAAATCGTGTTTGAATGGTTTGCTTGAGTTGTTTAAAGATGTCATAGACAAGTTGGACAGTGAGAATCCTGGAGATGGACTGCATCTGGTCTTCCAGAAGGGATTGGATACATCGCTTCTCCAAAGAGTAAGCAGTAAGATCAGAAAACATGGGTTTAGGAGAAATTTATTAGCTTGGATGGAGGATTGTGAACCAACAAAACGCAGTCAGATGGAATAAATGTGTCATTTTCTTTTGACAAATGTACCTTGTGGGGGGCCACAGATTTCAGTACTCTTGCCTTAACTATTTGTCATCAATATTATTACTCGGTTGACAGGATAGCTAATATTACCACCAACTTTTCAGATGACACTAATATCGGTGGGAAATTACTTCAGAATGAAGATGTAAGAGGTTTAAAGTCAATATGGAAAAGTTGGGTGAATAGGCTAACATTTGGCAATGAAAATTAAAGTGAATAGCTATGAGATTATTCAATTTGGCCAGCGAAATAGAAAGGTAAATTATTATCCAAGTGGATAGAAACTTCAAAGCACACAGGTAAAGAGGGATCTATGTGTTGATGTGCATATCACAGAAAACTTGCATGCAGCTACAGCAAGAAATGGGAAAGGCAAGCGTAGGTTCAGTTTTTATTTGTAAAAGGATAGAGTAGAAATGTAGGGAGTGTTGCTGTAGATTTGCAAGACATTAGTGAGTCTGCAACTGGAATACCGTTTGGGTGAGGAAGGATACTTTGCATTGTAGGTAATTCACAAGATGTCCATTAGATTGATTCCAGAGATGAGGGGTTTGTCTTACGAAGAGAGATTGAGCAGTTCAGACCGATATGCTCAAGTGTATAATAGTGAAAGGACATGTCATTGTCGTCTGTAAAATGCCAAACGTAATTGAAAGTGTAGATGCGGATTGTTTTTTTTTCATGTGCCGCAATCTACAACAAGAAACCAGAAGAATGGAAATGGCAGAAAAGTGGGACAGGGATCGTGATGACATCAGTCATGATTGTAGTCAATGGTGGAGCAGACTGGAGGCGGTGGATTACTGACTGATGTTCCTTGTTCGAATTTAGCCCTTCGAATGTGTTACAAAAGAATGGGGAGGCTTGGTTCTCAAACAGGAAGCAGGCACTCCGGATAAATCAGTCGAAATCAGTTTGACAGATCGTCACCAGTGATGTCGGCATACTGGGAGATGATGGATATATCACCCACTCCTGCCTGCAAAGTTCCGGATCATAGAAACTAAATGAAACAGTGAGCCTAACAGTCACTGGCAACACCGTCCGCCCCCTGGTGTGAAGCTGCAAGTCGTGTTGAAGGAGGTGATACCGCTCTGTGACCAGCTCCTTGTTCAATCTGGGTCCCCTCACACTGTTCCTGGTTAAGTTGAGCGTGAGAAGCTGTTCTTGGAAACCCCGGGGTGGACACAGCAGATCCCTTTCCCCACACACACTCACTCCGTGGTTTCAGAGCTTCCCCACTCTGCAGCCTCGACTCCATTTGGTGTTCATGTTCCAGACCCAGATGATGTAACGACAGTCCCCATGCTCCATTCATAGTTGTGTCATCAAATCCTTAGGTCTCCCTGAATGTGTGAGGCAGCTCACAGCACAGCCTCCAGCAAAACATCCCCAGCCCCTCCAATAACTTTTCAATAACAGGAGTCAGTCAGAAGCCCCTGAGCTACGACAGTTATGGATCAGACGAGATCTCCATTAAATATTTTAAGAAGGTTGCTTCAGCCCAAACGTTTCCTTATTTTAGCCGTAGATATGAAGTGTGAGGCAAAATACAATCTATTCAAACGCTTTAGTTAAAATTCAATCAAAGAAAAGAACAATTGGGTTAGCTTATATGTTGCACAAACAATAGATGCAGTATCTTCTTGGTCTGCACCGCTTGGCACAAAGGAAAACTCAAATACAGATTCTTACATGCAGTTGTCCAATCCAGAAAGAAACTACATTAGAAGTGATCTCAGAGAGAAGAGCAGCTGGGGATCATGTATTGAAACTTCCAACCCTCTGGGACCTTAAGCAGCCGCTAAATGCTGCAGCTAAAAACAAAACGTGAAAACCTGGTGTGGGAGAGCTGGCCGCTGCCCTTCCATTGTTCCCACCGTTTTAATAAAACCTAAAGGTCTCCTCAGTTATTTATTTCAATCGTTTTCAGGTGGCCTTTCGGCATCTCAGACTTTAAGATCTGTCTTCAAAAAATACCAAGAGAAAATGATCTTTTTAAAGTGACAGTATCGTAAAACCTCCCCTTTGAAAAAAATAAACCAACAATATACAACTATAGTTTAATTTTAAGCCCCTTATTCTTATTATATTAGTAGTCTACAATACCTATATACGACATTGACACTAAGCATGAAAGTAATCACAGCCCATTCTATTTCAGTCAGTTTAGTCTGGCCACACCATGCCTCTGTCTTTCTTCATCCAAGTCTCGACAACTTGGCAGCAAGTACAGATTCTCGTCCTGTCACCTGTACAATTTCCAAATTGAGTATCAACAATAGCAACTAATATCTGGACAGACTGGAAGTATTTGATTGGATTAGATTACTTGCAGTATGGAAACAGGCCCTTTGGCCCAACCAGTCCACATCAACCATCCAAAGAATAACCCACTCAGACGCTATTCCCTCTGACTAATTGACCTAACGTTGTAGAAAATTTAGCATGGCCAGTTCACCTAAACTGCACATTGTTGGATTGTGGGAGGAAACGCACGCAGACACAGGGAGAATGTGCAAACTCCACCTAAATAGTCAACCAAGGCTGGGATCGAAGCTTTGACCCTGGTGCTATCCACTGAGCCACTGTGTCAGCGTAAATTTTCCAAAAGTGTATACATGCTAAGATCAATATATAGATTTGGCTCAGACATATTATTGGCAATTTAAAAGGTGAAATGTTGCAACGCCAACACCAAGATCAAGGCCTCTTTTCTAATTGTGAAATATTTCTATTGATGGTTTCACCGGACACTCCAACCACACGTTACCTAATTGAGCACTTCACATCTCTCTCATAGTCTTTCTGAAAGACATGTCTCCTCAAGTCTCAACTGAAAAAAATGATTCTCTACCTCTTAATGCTGTAACCCTTTACCTGCTACTCCTGGCCTATGCCGGGAAACCTTACTCTCACAGGTATATGTTTTAAGAAGATCTCGACCAATCTTCCTAATCCCTCATAGAAGCCAAACTTTGACTTATGGACCAACTTATCATCATCAGCCATTTCAGCTTCTAATCTTGCCATTTCAACTCTCTGCTTTTCCAAATGACTTCTCACGACGTCGGGAAGTCAATTTTTGAACTCCTCTAAAGTAAGAATCTCTTTACTACTGCCATCTGTTTGCACTGCTTTTAATACCCTTATCCATCTTTCAAAATTACTTTGTTTGAGTCTTTAAACTCAATGTACGTTTAACCAGGGACCTGAAACACTGTAGGCTTCTGGAACAAACTCAAACGATCTTCAGATGTCTTTCTTCAGCTCCTTATACTCCCCAGATATCTCCTCCGACAGTGATGCAAATACCTCACTCCTTATACCTCCCAGCTTTGTTTGGAATCAACTGAATCCACCTAGTCACTGGCCACTGCATTCGTGCAGCCACTTTCTCAAATGAAATTAAAAAGGCCTCATCAAATGTCGACAATGTCTTGATATATTGAAACAGATACAAATTATGCCTTTGGGTCCCATAGGGTAGCTCATCCTCACTATCCTCCTCATCCAGCCTACCGTCTACCTTCATCTCCGCCCTGCTAAGGTGACTGTCCTCACAAATTGCTGAAGTTTGAAGTTGAAACTCTCTCGCTTTCTGCTTTTCTTCTTTCTGTCTTTCTTCTTCATCTCCTTTACTTTCATTTCTACTTTTAATATTTTTCAAACTGTTTCAATTCCTTTTTCTGTTCAAGCAGTCTCATCTGCAATTGAATTCTAGCCATTTCCAAATTCCAAGATATAGCTGTAATTATCTCTCCCTTTCTCACAAACCCAACTCCAGCGTCTCTGTCAAATCTAACAACTTTGCCTTGCTCACCTGTTGGAAAATCCGAACTTCACTTCTTCCACACCCAGAGAACTCTGAGAAACAAAAAGAACCATTACTACACAAAGTACTGTTCAAACAAACCGAATTCAACACTCTGAACAAAAGGCACTAACAATTACCAGACGCCACCTTTGAGCTCAACAATCTCCCTGGGCACATTCTCCCCGTTCCCAAGAGTATTTCCCCCAGATGCTCCATTTTCCTCCACAGCCCAAAGATGTGCAGGTTAGGTGAATTGGTCATGTTAGATTGGTCTTTCCGTTCAGGGATGTGTGGATTAGTTGCATTAGTCAGGGTCAAATATGGAGCAATAGGGTAGTGGAATGGGTCTGGGTAGTTTACTCTTCGGTGGATTGGTGAGAACTTGTTGGGCCAAGGAGCCAAGTGGATTTCGAACTGGACAAGACCAGACTGCTATAAAATATTTTTGAGATGGTAGCTTTTCTGCCAACCTTCTCTTATTGTAAAAGTAGATATGAAATGAGTGTTCCAGATGTGATGTGTCTGGTCAAACCACTCAACTTTAAGCAAAACACAATTTATTTAAACACTCTAATAAAAATACAAATAAAGAGAAGATGAATTTAGAGTAACTTAACTGCTCGCAACTTAAACAGAATAAGAGATACAGTACTTTCTACAAATGAACTGTTCAAATGTACGAACATCGCATAAAAGCATTCCTTCGCAAAAAGACACAACCAAGGCCAATCAGTCTTGCATGCAGTTCTCCAATTGAGGAGGAAACAGCATCAAGACAGATTTCAGAGCGAGGAGCAGCTGGGGACAATTGACTGAACCATGCAACCCTTCTCTGACCCCAAGCATGTGGTGACTGCCTGAGCCCATAAAGACTGGATAGCCTGGTGTGTGCGTGCTGGCCATTGATACCACAGTTAATATATAAAAAACCTAAAAAAACCCTAACTTATTTACTTGAGTCAGCAGGCAGTTCGGTCTTTAAGATCTCTCTTAAAAGAAAAGGAAAAAATAACTTTCTTTACAGTGGGAGCATTGTCGGCGATTTTAGATACCAGGTCCTTTACAATAACACTGAAGGGGCTTCCTCGACTTAAAGACCATGCCATCAGCTGAGACGGAGAAACAGGCGTTCATTGGACAGTGACAGACCAAGTTTCAAAGACGTGAGTCAAAGCTGCTGAAACCTACTGTCCAACATGGAGCACCACATGGAAGAAGTTAACATTAGCCCAACCCATATACCCCTGTCCAGGGAGGACCACATGGGCTACCACGAGAAATGAACAACATTCTGACACACACCCCTGTCCATGGAGAACCACATGGGACACACCAGCAAGTGAACAACAGCTTGACACACACAATTTCATTGTTTTTGAGTTCCACAATGCCAGCACTCGATGATCCATGGATCCAAAAACCAGGCCACGGACGTTGTAGAGGGACAGAGAGCTTCACATTAAAGACAGACCAAGTTAGTTTGCGAATATGTTGTGGAAATATGGAGAAAAAGACAGGACATTGCAACGAACTGGAGGAATGAACCATTCGAGAACAAAATTGCAAAAATGAGAACATTGAATAAAGGGGTTGTCAGAGCAGCTGAAATGGTTTGTTTTCTGATATTCTGAATCTGCTTCACAGAACACTTCAAACAACATAAACTGGGACAAGGTGACTTTCATGGAGAGCTATGCAGGCCTTTCTAGTGTATAGCTCAGTAAACTGCACTATCTGCCCAGCATGGGAAGTATTGCAAAACTTACATATCACATGGGGAGGATGCATACATCAGATTACTATCTGTAAGGGGAGGATTTCTATCTAGGTTGGACCAGTATAAGAGTGTGTGTGTGTGTGTGTGTGTGTGTATGTGTGTGTGTGTGTGTGTGTGTGTGTGTGTGTGTGTGTGTGTGTGTGTGTGTGTGTGTGTGTGTGTGTCATGTAGAGTGGATGAATGCGAAAACTCATTGCTTGAGGGAAAGTATAATTAAAGGAAATCTGGTTAAATATGAACAAGTGCCAGGGATTTGGATAATCGACACAGAGAGACTGAGTGAAGTTTCATGGACAGATGAGTTAAAGTGCTTAAGAATATAAAAAATAAAGGTCTTGCGAGACACAATAGTGAAATATATCAGCATACACAGGAATGGCAGATGGATGGGATTTTTTTCTGATTTGAAATCAGATTTGTTTCTGTAGGTTTCAACCTGACACTGTCAGCAGCAGATTGTTATCATTATTAAGACTGTATTTCACAGCTCAAGTTTACAACAGCAGATGGGTTAAGCCAGTTAAGTACATTCTGGATCATTGAGTCGTTAAAGTTAATAATGGTCAGGGCATGGTGTCAGGAATCAGCTCTTGGCCAAAGGGATCACCAAAGTTGTGATTCATCTGTGTCAAACACCACCTGCATGTTCCCTGGTATAGTTAGTAGTGGTCTGCAGAATTAATATAGATATTCAGAGTCTCAATATGTACAATAATTGTGGCAAGAGGTGAACACAATATGAAAGAACTGTAATACAGTCATAACTGGTTTATAGTAAAAATATCTGGACGGTGAGACTTAACAGGGACACCATCGATAGACAGGAGAGGATAATAAAAATACTGAATAATGCGAAGAGCTTAACAGATCCCTGAATGTAATGACAACCCATCAGAATATGTCGAAAGAGACCAGTAGCAATAGGATAAACCCCTGTCCATTGTTATAACATTCTAGTCTAATGCTTTCAGGTTCTGATTAGTTTTTGGAACAGTCCAGTCTAATGTTCTCAGATTCTGATCTCTCCTCCCCCTCTCTCTGGAGCTGCTAATCCGTGTTAGTACTATCGGTGATGTTCCCACTCATACTTTGACATAACACATTGAATGGAGCTCACTTATAATCAGAAGATAGAAATCTTCCACTGAGATAATTAGAAAACATGGATACTGACATTAATCACAGTCACTGAACAAACAGGCTCAGGTAACCCATGTGTAACATTAAAGGTCATATCACAATAAAGGGGAATATTTACTCAGTCTGAATGGAATGGATGAGGGTTACTGACGGATGGACTATAAATCTTTCATTTTTTGAAAACCTTTTCCTTGTATGTGGGAGCATTGCCAGAACACTGCAGGGCTGTACATGTTCCACTTTGTTTATAAAGGAGACGAGGAAAAAATAACAGACCAGCAGCGTAAGATGCCTGGTGGGGAAATGTTTGGATACATTAACTCAAGTGAGAAAGTCAGGATTGCAGATGCTGGAGCTCAGCGTTGAGAATGTAGTGCTGGAAAAGGACAGCAGGTCAGACTACATCCGAGGAGCATGGAAATTCGATGTTTCGGGCAAAATGTCTTCATCATGAATCAGGCTTTTGCCTGAAGCATCGATTCTCCTGCTCCTCGGATACGACTGACTTGTTGTGCCTTTCCGGCAACACACGCTAGACTCTTCTCTCCTGCATCTGCAATACTCCATTTTACCTACGCTCTAGTTTCAAACAATTCTGTAATATTGCCTTATTTATGTCCTCATTGCCGTGAGAAAACAGTTGTTATATTTGAAATGGTGCAGACACGATTTACAAGTATGTTCACGATGTGGGGCGGGGCGGAGGGGGGGCGGCGGACGGTGCTGGGCGGTTGATGTTGAGCTACACGGAAAGTATGAATGACAGGTGCTATATTCCCTGGACCGTTGAGTCTGAGGAGTGACCTTACTGAGGTTTAAGGTGGTGAATCCCGATACTCCAGGGTGAGCAAGTCCAAAGGCCAGGGAAAAAGACTGAACAATTATTCACGTTAAAACTGGGCACAATTACTCATGGGACATCAAGTTGCTGAATTATTGAGGTAGACCGAAGAATGTGACTCGCCAGAGGAGTCAGAATTTGGAGGGTCCAATCACGTGAATGGGAACAAAAATAAAGCCCATTGCCATATCAACTGACAAGATTAGTTATATCACATTCTCAATCCACCCCAAAGAAACATCCCAGACACCATAAACCCAAAGAGGACATCTGTTGAGCATGGAGCACTGTGCAGACCAGGCTCGCGTACAGCTGACCACTACCTTGCAATCAGTCCAGAGTGGAACACTGTGCAGACCTCAGCAGTGCACTGATCTATAAACTCAGATAAGATATGTGACCAGGGTGTGAAACTGTGTACCTACCCCAGTACATTTCTCAGAACACTGTGTTAGATCCCTGCTCAGTGTGGGGAAACTTGCAGCCCATGCTGGAAGTGGTAATATGTGCAGCTCCAAACCACTTCCAGCTTCATATCTACACTGTGCCATGGTAATGGGTGCTGTGGATGTGAACATCTTTGCCAGGGAAAAATTGCCAAGGAATCAGTTTAAATATCCATAAATGGGAGGGGATTGGAGTAAAGACAGAACGGGCAAGATTGCGAGATAATGTCATGGAAGGATGTGATCACAGGTTCCAGAATGCTGAACTGTTGACATTTCATAAGTTTCATGCAACATAAGCAAGTGTTTCCAGGAATGATGGATGAATGGAATATAGGTGTGAGGTCAGATGATGGAGAATTTTCGATGAAAATTTATTCTGCAGCTTTGTAATTGGGAATACGTTCAGCACAGATTTCGACTCATTGGCTTGAATCTAACAATAATTTGTCTCAGTGTCATTTTCAATACTTGTGTCAGTGAGAGCGTCTGCACGAGGTTGAGCTAGTTTTCTGGTGCTATCTTACTGAACTCATCTCATTATCTACCCACCCCACCCCATGGTTTCCCTCTCATTCAATGCCAGCCCAATTCTCCCACCTATCACAGCTGGAGGCACTCACCATTGCTCTGATGTCCCTTGATATTCCGCTATCCCTGGCACTGGTGCTATCTTTAAAAGGACAATGGGCACATAGTTGAGCGTTCTCAGTTGAGAGCCGACCTGCACAGTTTACTACGTGCATGGCAGACCACAGTTTGTCAACAGAGGAGCGGAGGTCCTGGTGAATGCGCTAGTACAGAGGGGGACCATTCTCTTCCCAGACGGGGCCAAACCACCAGACCCACGGAGTACGGTCTGAGCCCAGGTCAGTAGAGTCTCTGTGGTCTGAGGAAATGTTCAGGAATAAAGGACAAGCATCAATAACCTTCCCCGCTCTGTCAGGATAAGAGTCACAGTATTATCTCTGCTGCATCACACTCACTGTATATCTGTTAAAACACCGACTCCCGAACAAGGCTCATGATTCACCATGCAGCGATCTCGCTTTTTCTCTTTCTCTCTTCATCCATCTACTACACTCCCTACACTAATACCACAGCATTGATGCAACATAGTTGACTGACTCCCTCTGGACTCCTCACAATTTCCTCTCTCCCCACCGACACCTGCACTAACAGCAGGGCCACTCACTCCCACCCCACTCTCTCACTCCCTTTCTCCCATTCCAGGAGAAACAGTCTGGAATAGCACAGAAGGGGCCAAATTGGTTTGTGGAGTGCCCGATATCCGTTCCCTCAGCCCCTTCCCCCAGCCAAGTGTGGCGGACGCTGGTACGGGCTGGAGAGGACCAGGATGCCTCGTGTGGAGATTCTGAAACAGCCACTTCACACCGATCGAGTAAGGACCAATACTCAGTGAAGGGTAATTCTCACTTTAAATCCACTGGCAGTTCCGTTTCCCTCGGCACAACTTAGAAGCCGTGGCCCTGATGCCATCTCCCTGTTTGTGTTGAGCTGGTCTCGGTTGGTCGGAGGGTGGATTACAATGCATCATCTCCACCACCTACCAGGAAGGGAGCACGGAGGCTCCCTCCTCGACCTCCACCTCCACCTCCACCTGGAAACAGCTCAGATACAGAAACTAATCTGTGATATTTACTGCTCTCCCCACTTGTGTATTCAATATGGTGTTAGGAGGTCACGTTGTGACTTTATAGGACATTGGTTAGGCGAATTTTGAATACTTCGTGCAATTAATGTCTCACTCATGCATTAAGGATGTGTTAAAGCTGAAAGAGTTCAGAAACGATTTACAAAGATATTGCCAGAGCTAGAGGTTTTGAGATTTATAGAGATGCTGAATACTCTGGCGTTATTTTCCAGGAACTTCAGCAGTTGAGAGGTGATTTAGGGGATTATAAAGTCATACGTGGAATGGATAGTATGAATAGACAAGGTATTTTCCCCAGGGTAGCACATTCCAAAACTATCGCGCATTGGTTGAATGTGAGAAGGGAAAGACTTCAAAGGGATCCAAGGGGCAACGTTTCAAAATAAAGGGTGCTGTGCTTGTAACGAGCTGCCAGAGGAAGTTGTAGAGACTGGAACAATTGCAACATTTAAAAGACATCTGGATGGGCACATGAAGAAGATGTGTTTAGGAGGATATGGGCCACATGCTAGCAAATGGGACTACCTTAATGGAGAACATCTGGTCAGGAGGGCCGAGTTGGACAGAAGGATCTGTTTCCTTGCTGGACAGGTCTATTGCACTATGTCTTCTGTAAAACTTCTCCTCTTAAATTAATGTTACTCCCTAGTCTTAAAATCCACCACACGAGGGAAAGGACACCTGCCATTCAACATTATCCATACCCCTCGTTGTTTTATAAACCTCTGTAAGGTTTGTACGATCGCAACATCCGAAGGTGCAGTGGAAAAGCTTCCAGTCTATCGAACCTATCCTTACAACTTAACTCTCCATTTCCAGCAACATCCTGGTAAATAAGTACTGAACCATCTCCAGTTTAATAATATCCTCAATGTAAATGGGCGATCAGAACTACATAGCACTTCAGGGAGACCTCAAGAATGTCCTGCATATTGCACTTCCCATATTCCAAGATCTGAGCAATGAAAGCCAGCAAGCCAAACGCCTTCATCACCATTCTCCCTATACGTGATGTAAACTTCAAAGAGATACACCAGAATCCCTTGATCTGTCTGTTCTACAAAACTACAAGTAGCCAGACATTTAATTGTAGATGTCCTCTCCTTGTTTGTTTTACCAAATTACGGTTCCTTTCATTAATTGAAATTAAACTCCATCTGCCACTCCTCAGCCCAGTGAGTGATAGTACTGGGGAAGAAAGGTTGGAAAGTAATCAGCTGCCTTGTTTTCTTTCATGGGTGTAAGAAGAGAGCAGTCACATGTTCGAGGCGGGAAATGGTGATTGGTGCTTTGGATCCAGAAAGTATGCTCTTTCTTAGTCTCTAGCGTTCAGTAATAAATATTCATTTGAGATGCTTTATAGTTCAGAGTGTGTCTGCAGGATGTCTTTCCCTCATATTGCAGATATCAGATAATAGCCACTTAAGATATAAATCAGAGCCAAACAATTAAAGATCTTCATAGTTTATTTCGAAGGCAGAGCACAAAAACCCAACATCCTACATATTTGGTGAGTACCTTTCATCTGTTTAATAACGTAATTCTTTTAACTGTAAGTCAGTCAATTGAATAAAAATTTAATGAATCCACACAGAGCTGAGAGCTGACATTTAAAGTATGACGAAATATCTGGGCATGGTTTAATTCTTGTGCAGTGGGTAATGCCCATGCCTCTGAGTCAGTTCTCTGGGTTAGATTCCAATATCTGAACTTGCGTGGTACTGTCTCTCACTCTGGACAAGAAGGTCTGGATTCAAGTCCAGTCTGTCACAGAGGTTAGTCACAGTATTTAAAAACAGGCGGATGAACAAACGCAGAGGTGAAGAATATTGCTACTTTAAGGACTATTGCAAAGTGGTGGTCGTTTCCCTATTTCTGAGTACAAAAGCCAAGACTCAAATTCCGCATAGGTATTTTATAATGTAACGAGTTGTTAAAATGACTTTAGAATTGTGATTTGATGGAGATTGAAGACGTGTCAGTATTGAATGGCAGAATGCGGCCTGGGATGACTGAGTGCCAAGCCATTCGTGTTGATTGGAGTCACATTTGCACATTCTCGAGGTCTATAAAATCAAGAAGAAGGTGGATAGGGTGAATAGTCAGGGTATTTACCCTAGTGTAGAGAAGTCCAAAACTAGAAGACATAGATTAAAGGTGAGATGGACAAGGTTTAAAAGGGACCAAAGGGGACCATTTTCTCATAGAGCGTGATGCATAAATGTAATGAGCTGCCAAGGAAGTGATGGAGTTTGGTACAAATTACAACATTTAACAGGCATCTGGATGGGGACATTGAAAGTGTTTAGATGGATATGGAACAAATACTGGAAAATTAAACTAATTCAAGTTACGGCATCTGTTTGGTGCGAATGAGTTCGACCAAAGGGTCCGTTTCTGCTCTGTACCACACTGTGATGCATTGATCCAATTAATCATAATATCTTTGTAATCATATGTAACCTTCTTCACCTTCCACAATATAACTCATCTTGGTGTCATCCGTAACCTTGCTCACCATGTCTTCTATAATTCTCATCTAAATCATTCATATAAATGTCAACCAAAAGTGGATCCATCACCAATCCATGTTGTACGCCACGAGTCACTGGCCCCCAGTTCAAAAGACAATCCTCCTCCACCACTCTCTGTCTGATGCCAATAAGCAGAAACATACTCAAACATACAGACAGAGACAAAGACACAGTTCTGTGTTTCAGACAGAAATAGATAGCGTGTTGATTGATAAGGGGAGAAAGGGTTACAGTGAAAAGGCAGTAGAATTTTTTTGAGAAACATGTCAGCCATGATCGAACAGCCTTGATGACCAAACAGTCCAGTTCTGCAAGCAATTTCATACCCTTTATGGCTTCCAGTGTCGGAAACGTCTACCCAAGAGATCAGTGGAGGCTGAGTTTGATAAATACTTTACTGAACAGAGTCAATGAGAGTGTGGCATAGGTTTGAGGGGCTGAATGGTCTATTTCTTTCTGTTGGTTGTGCCCGCATTTCTCAAAAAAAGAGGGTGACTTGCTGTGAAGTTCATACACTTTTAAATTTAGAGGTTCCCCCATTTAAGATTGAGATAAGGATGTTTCTATCTCCTGAGGGTTGTGCAGTCTGTGGTATTCTCATCCAAAGGTAACAGTGGAGACTTGGTTATTGAAGATATTCAGACTGACCTTGACTAACCCTTGTTGTAAGGGAAGTCAATGTTTATTGACAATAGACAGGAAAGGGTTTTTCGGACGCAAACAGACCAGCCATGATCTTCATAAGCTGAGCAGCTGTCTGGAGCTCCTATCTTATGTTGTCCTCTCACTGCTCTCCTGGAAGCTGTTAGAGAGGGAGAGGAAGAACCCATTCAGCCATTCAGTAACGCTGCAATGAGGCAGGAGGAGCCCATTCTGCCCCTCTAACGAGTTCCGCAAGATTAGAATGAAGGATTCAGACATAGTGTAATAGACAAGTACGTGAGGGAAACAGACCCTTTTTTCCAACTCATCCGTGCCAACCAGATGTCCTAAATTAGTTTAGTCCCATTTACCAGCATTTCGAAAATATCCCTCTGAATCGTTAATTTCCACATACACATCTGGATGACATTTGAATATTGTAATTATACCAGCCTCGACCACAACCTCTGGCAGCTTCTTCCACAGAATGCTCTGTGTGAAAAAATTGCCCCTTTTATATCATTCCCCTCTCACCTTAAACCTATTCTCTGTAGTTATGGACACCACCCTCCACAAGGAAAAAACCTTGCCTAATTACCCAATTCATGCCCCTGGTGATTTTATAAACATCTATAAGATCACCTCTCAAAGACAAGAGTTTATTTAATATGTAGTGACTGCGACAATTTTTCAACACAGCACTGACAGCCAAAAATGAAATTTAAGATTATTGGTTGTGTTGTTAAGTGAACACTTGTTAATCAGGCTAATAGGAAATCTCTCCTCTTCCTCAGTATCTGTCAAGTGAAAATTGAGTGCATAACTGATATTACAGAATTGTTTTTTCTGCATCTGAAAGACAGCATGTTTGACCGGATAGCGATCCCCCCAAATATTAGTCTATATTCTGTGTTCATCTTTTACACTCTCAGGGATCAGGATCATTGTCGGTACGAACGCCACCTGATCATCTAACAATAAATGGCCTGAAGGAGGATCACTGAGATCACAAATAAATCGACAATCAGCTGCACAGCATAGCAGGAGACCATGCAACCTTCTGGGCAGGTCACAGGGAGAGTGGAGCCCTGGTCAGCTACCAGAAAATACAGAATAGAGATAATTACTTATTTTCAGGTTGGAAAGCTGCAACTAGTGCAATTCCTCGGGGATCAGTGTGAGGTCATCAACAGTTTACAATCTGGATTATTGAGTTGGATGAAGGGGCTGAGTGGACTGGAGCTCAATTTACTCATACAGCAGGATAGGTATTCCATAAAATGCCAAGTTGAGACACAGAGCCTGCAATGGGATATAGACGGGGAGGGCAGTGAATAAACCTTTGCCAAAAAATGTACAATGTGGATCATATGAAGTCTGTGCTTTGGAGGAAGAATAAAACTACAGTAAATTATATAACTGGAGGCAGAATGCAGAACTCGGTGGTATGTAAATAACATCAAGTTATTTATAGATAAAGCACGTGATCTGAAAATAAATGCAATGATACTTTTTCTTGCAGGGTCAGATCTTAAGGATGTTTTACTGCGTCTGCACAGGCCATTGCTGAGACGACATCTGATGTACTGTGTGTGGTTGTAATTCCATTGAAATGAAAAACAAAAAGCTTTTAAAAGATGTTTCTCTTTACTCATTCTTGGGATGAAGACATTATGTTATGTCTCAGGTGTTCAGGCCTGAGAATGAGAAATGTTCTTATTTACCATATAAGATTTTCAGTGAGCGAATACCTGATGAATATTTAATCTTGTATGGGAGAAAAGTCTGGGGAAGCAGTTTAAGACGAAGATGTGTTCACTTCAATACAGAAGCTGTGCAAATATTAAAAGTTGTATTTTAAAAGCATACGACAACATATAAACACATCTTCAAATGTAATGGGGGTATGTGTTACCAAAGTATTGGCTCTGCATATGACAACAGCAACGATGTACCTACATGGAGAAGGGAAAGCAATGGAGTCGTACCGTTCAGACACTGAACAAAGAGACCTGATTTGATCCAGGGGCTGTATAATATTATTGTGTGATTCAACTCAAAGAGGAAGGAAATGTATTCTTCCCAAGGAGGAACATCCTGTTGCTACCTCTCTCTCCGTGTTCCTCTTCCCAGCAAAGTGTATGAGCTGAAAACTCCTGAGTCATCTTTACCACTCATGGAGGATTCCTGTTGAGGATTCACTGGAGTCCTTTCATCATGAGTTCAATTAATATTTGGGCAAATATCTTCAAATTTAACGCTCTGCGGAGACTTTGTTATTCTGTTGGTCATCAAACGTGTGCATGTTTCAGTATTTTTACAAAGGGAAACATCGGTGCTCAGATTTGCAATATGCAAACTATTTGTCACTCATCTTTCCATTGTAGTTTGAGTAACTTTGTTTAGGTCATAAACTTGTTAATTTTTGCAGATTAAGGAATATTACCATTCTTGTTCCTAACCCTGACCCAGTCAGAGACCTATACTGTTGGTCAAATCACCAAGCCAGTTGCATTAGCATTTGCTGTGAGCAGGGGAAGCATGGGACGAGGAAAGGCAATAGTGATCTGAACTATAGATTGGTGAGCCTGATGTCGTTAGTGGACAGGTTGTTGGAGAGGATTATGAGGGATGGAATTTACATGCTATTGCAAATGCAACTACTAATTAGGGATAGTCAACATGGTTTTATGCATGGGAAATCATTTCTAATAAAATGATTGCGTTTTTTGAAGAGGTGACAAATCAGTTTAATGAAGACAGTGTGGTAACCACTGTGCATTCGGCGTTCAGCAAAGCATTCGTAAGGATTCCGCATGACAGACAAATTACTAAGTTTGGGTCATAAATGTATCTAAGATAAGCTAGCCAATCCTCTGCAAAATTAGAGTGACGCTAGGAGGCAGCGGGTGGGAGAGGACTGCATTCAGACTGGAACCTTGTGACCAGTGGTGTAACACAAGGTGCTGAGTCCACTGTGCTTGTTTTTTATATGAATGATTTTGGTGTCAATATTTGCCTGTTTATTATGTTTACAGATGACATCAAAATTGGAGGTGCAGTGGCCAGCCGGATTTACCTTAGAGTACAATTTGACCTTAATCAGATGGGCCAATGGGTCAAAGATGACAGATGGAAGTAAATTTAGATAAATGTGAAGTGATGCAATTTGATAAGGTAACATATGGCAGGACACATACAATTAATGGTGGGGTCCTGGGCAGTGTTGTTGAACAAACGGGTGCAGGAGAATAGTTCCTTAAAAGTCAAGTCGCAGGTAGACAGTCTGGTGAAGGAGGGGTTCTGGTATGCTTGCCTTTATTGGTCAGTGCATTGAATATGCAATTGGGGAGGTCATGCTTCAACTGGGCAGGATGTTCGTGAGATCACATGTATTATATTGTTTGTAATTTGGTTCGCATTACTATAGGAAGGATGTTGTTAAATTTGAGAGGGTGCAGAAAAGATTTACAATGATATTGCCGGGCATAGAGGGATTGAGCTACAGTGGGAAGCTTGACAGACTGGAGATTGTTTATTCTGGAGCATTGAGGCAATGGCGTGACATTATACAGGTTTATAAATCATGAGTAACATGGATAATCTGAATAGGATCGGGATGTCCAATACTACAGGACACAGGCTTAAGGTGAGAGGAGAAAGACAGTAAAGGGATAACGTTTTCATGCAGACTGTGGTGTGGATATGGAACAAGTTGTCAGAGAAAGTGATGCGAGCTGCTAACGTTGCAATATTTAAAAGGCATCTGGATGTGCATATTAATAGGAAGGATTTAGAAGGACATGGCCTAATTTTGGCAAAAAGGTTGAGATCAGATTGGAATGCCTGATTGTGTGGATATGGTTCCCTGTTATATGACACTGTAAGAGAGATGAGGAGATATTCAAACAGGGCCATTTGAGTGGGAATTCTCTTCCCCAGAGTTATTTGGTGCCTCTTTGTTCACATTTATTCAAACTGAGTTCATTAATATTTGTCAGAGATTGAGTCACGGGTAACAGACAGGAAAGTGGGGCTGAGACCACAACCCGATACTCCACAACCTTAGTGCCTGGTGGAGCAGTTTCATCGTGTCGAACGACCACACCCTGCTACTGAGTGCGACGTTCTAATGTTTCATTCAGCCCCTCAAACCTGCTAGACAGGAGTAGTTGGAGGCTACTGACTGCTATAACTTTGTGCACAGCAGCAGGGAAGACCAATCAGAGATATTTCCGTGATCTTGCTTTCCCTACTTTCTGGAATAAAGAATGCCTGAAATACACTAGCTTCTGTTTGAAGAAATCACTGCCTGCTCATACACGATGATCTATTGATATGAGCGATAGAGGAGGATACAAGGGCTTAGCTCAGAGCGACTGGCACTGATATTAGGGCAGTATTTAAATTAAGATGATATCAAGGAGCCTGAGCAAAATCACACTTCATGAGAATCCATTGCAAACTCTCCAGTGTTTGGAGTTATTCACAGCTCAAGGGAAGATGTTTATTATCGGTGGGCACCAATAATCTCAGCTGTAGCACATCACTGCAGGAGATCATCAGGGTAGCTCCCTCAGCCCAGGCATCTCCAGTTTGTCAGCAGGGAATCCGTGCAATGTGGAAACAGGCCAATCAGCCCATTGAGTTGACACCGAACAGAAGTGGTGATATTCACTCTAGGTTACACAATGTTCACGAAACTTCGTCATCCCTCAGTTCCTAAGGTGGCGTCTGGGTCCATGCTCAAAAAGAGCTCGACAGCAATCAAGCCTGTGCTGCTTATCCGTTGGTAACATTCATGGATCAGCTCTACCAGACACTGCACATTTCCACAGTAAACGGAGGAGTTCACTCAGTACCTGAATCAGGCTTCGCAAGAATATGGGAAAGTCATTCAGCCCATCAAAGCTACTGTTCAAAAAGAGGGACTGTCCATTCAGACACTCCTGTCTGCTACACAGGAAGACAAGCAGTCTTCTCACTTACACATATCACGTAGACAGGTTCAGAAAGTGACCATTTCACACCCGGAGTCATTAAAAAGGAAAAGGAATAATTCATTCAGATTCTCTCGTCATTAACCAAGTAAAAGGAAGGTGTATGCTATGCTCCAACATCATACCCAAATGGAGCATGGTCTACACAGATAGTCTGTTACACCTTGTTCCTCGTGGTTTCATTACACATTGTACATGTGTGTTACTTTAACATGTTTGAAAAATGTTTTAACCAGTCTCTCTGGAAGACAGAATCTGATGGCGAATGACTAACTGTTTCAGAGTGAAGGAATTGTGACTTCAGACAGGATTGTGTACAATGTAACATTGCAGGGTCACACAGTAACGGTGCATGAAAATGTTCAGAGTTCATTCAGAGCCTGGACCTCACTGTCAATTGAAATGTGGCCTCTGCACAGGCTTGCAAACTATCAAGAAACAAGCATCCTCCGGAAAGTATGGAATTACTCACCTTATCAATGGCTGCTTGAGACATAATGAGTGTCCGTCCTTAACCATCAAGTTTCAACTTCTTGTTCTTACATAGCGCTAAGGTTAAACACATAGTTACTGCACTATCTCTTGCCAGGGTTCAGTCTGGTGAAACTCCATTGCACTGTCTTGGTGACATGGAGATCATTATTTATAAAGCAAACTCAGCCTGCTCACATTACCCCAAATACTGACTCAACAAAATACTTCCATTAAGTAAGATGTATTTACTCTGGTACTTTAATAATTTTCCATGACGGACCACATGTCCTTTACTGTAATAATTGCTTCCTGCCCCATACAAATTCTGTTAGTGACTAATAAACAAAGACATCCAAGTCCTTTTCAACAACAGCCCTTCCCAACCTCTCACCATTTAATAAACTTAAAGGTGAATGATGGTATTTGTTGTTCATATCTGAATCATTTTTACACCTAGTGCACAGCTATTGCACAAGAGCTGATCCTTCTGATACCCCACAAGCCTTCCGTCCAGAGAGAAAAAGACACTACTCTGTTCATTTTGTCATGATCCAATTTTTAATACATATGGTATATATTGCACCACGACCTGCCCATAGACACTAACATTCTCCACCAACCTGCATTCAACAATGTCAAACGTCTTCTGAAAATTCAATTCCTTCACTCCTGCTGGTTCTCAATTGTCAGTGACATAACGGACCGAGTCCAGAAACTCCAGTAGGTTTAACAAAAATCATTTCCCTTTCCTGAATCTGGGCCAAATCTATCAAATCATATCAATATTTTCGAAGTGTGTAGTTGCCACATTCGTATAAAAGGTCCAAATGTTTTTTTTCTGACAGCTGACGTCAAGCTATTTAATTTTTTGTTTGCCCTCTCTGGCCTGTTTTTAATATTTAGGATTACAATTGCTGCTTTCCAGTCTGAAGGATCCTTTCTAGTATGGAACCAGCTTTGAAGAATAATCACTAATTCTTTTGCGAGCTCTGTTGCTACGTCCTCAATAATCCTGGATGGTACTCATCAGATGCAACACCTTACCAACCTTAAATTTGATTCGATTTTCGAAAACAAACACTTAGTTAATTCTATTTTCGTGCAGGTCGTCATTTCCACCAGTTCCCCTCTTCCCTAGCATATCTGGAAGTTTGCTTCTGCCCAATCCCGGGAAAGCAAGTAAAAAGCCGCAGATAAATTCCTGCCCATTGTTGGAACATTCCAGTCTAAAACATTCAGGTACTGATCCATTTTTGGAACATTCCAGTCCTGTGGAATGATGGTCAAACTCTCACAGAACAAGGATTCATAGGTTTACATTTTGCCATTTATTGCTGGGGTCTCAGCAGGGTTGGAAGGCAATAAAGCTGTCCCGGCTGCTGCTCTCTCTCTCCCTGAGATTTCTCGCAGAATTGTCTTTTGAGACAATATGTTTTCTGGATTTCATTTTTGACACGCCTGTGTTTCTTGGACGTTACAATATTGGAGCAGTTACTGTTTAGTAATTAAATAAACTATTAATCTGTTGAATTTTCCAATAAATCAAGATTTTCCAAGTTTCTCTAATTTTTGTTGTATGTTGTCTATCGTGTTTGAATAAATTGGTATAAAAGGTATAAAAGAGACCTTAGGGGCAACGTTTTCACTCAGAGAGTGGTAAGTGTATGGAACGAGATGCCAGAGGATGTGGTGAAGGATGGTGCAATTGCAACAGTTAAGAGACATTTGGATGGGTATAGGAATGAGAAAGGTTTGGAAGAATATGGGCCAGGTGCTTGTAGGTTTGACTAGATTGGTTTGGGATATCTGGTCGGCATGTACGGGTTGGACCGAAGGGTCTGTTTCCGTGCTGTAAATCTCTATGACTCTATCACTCATGGGGTTTACCGAAATAAACTGTGTGGTCGGGTCTGGAGGAGATTAAAGGTATAATGGTTTGTAGTTACCGAAGGAAATTTCATCAATCGGGACCAGCAGAGCTTACAGAGACTGAGTGCGTTTTCGAGACAGGAAGAGCTCATAGTCATCATTAGAAATGCAGAAACTAATTTATGAGAGATGAAGGGTCACTCTGCTTTGTGCCCAGAGACAAGGAGGAGTCTAACAGCTGGAGGACGTTTCTAACATAAAGATCTTTTTTGTTGTCGTGACGGAAAGGTGACAGAGATCATGAAGGTAGTAGTAGTTCAAAGAAGTCACAACGACAGGGAGGTTTTTCAGTTCTGAAAAGGACTAGACTGACAGGGATGGCTTAAGGAACTGAAGAGTTGTTCTTCTTTAGTTAAGGAGAGAAACTGAACCTGGGATTAAAGGCAAAAGCAGAAACTTGGAGATTGTACTGGTAGGAGGAGGTTACAGGGTGAGTCAGGATTGTAGGGGCTGATAGAGATAGGGAAGGCGGTATCTATGAAACAGAAAATGGAGAAACTGACAGACATAGGGAGGGTTCTGTGGAACAGATGAATTTGCAGACAAGGTGGTGATAATGAAGCCTGAGATTTTTCTAATATTCCTTGCCCAGCCTTCTTCATACACCATGCTCTCAGAGTCTGAATTAAATCCCATGAACTCCACCCTGTGACGTTTACTGTGTGAGTGATCTTACCGGCTGCAGGATTTACTGAAGGCTCCAGATCTCACTCTACATCTTTCTGGCTGACGACCAGTCTTCAATGTGGTGATGGACGAGACAGGAATTGGGAATTCTGCTGAGTCAGGGACATTAGCAATACCGACAGGAGACAGAGAAATAGACAGAATGGGAAATTAGACGAATGCAAAGAAGGTTACACATGGAGAATGGCACTGAGTACCACAGAGATCTGGAAAATCCCAGTCTCCATCCATGACCTGCGCAGTTGCTTTCCTCTGGAGTGGATAATGCTGTTGGCTCAGGATCTGGAGTTGCTGCAAGAGCGAGAGACACTGACAGAGGCAGCAATTAGACCCACACAGTGAGGGATACCACATGGAGAGAAACTGAGTGATATCAGCAGAGTGCAGGAAGGGATCACACAATGGTATCATCTGAAGTGGTTCTGACCAGTGAGCACTGCGACCAGTACAGAGGGAAGACTGAGATATTTTATTGGGATAGGCTCCTCTGGTACCAGGATTGTGCAGTGTGGTATAAATGGACACAGATGAGAAGGGGGACGGGTCTGAGTTGAGTGGAAATTCCCAAGTCCAAAGAGAAAGGTTGAAATATTGGAACACCATGGAGATGTGGATAAAGACCAAAAGAAAGAAACAGTAAGGGACTAAGTTTAATTAAAATACGAGATTGTCAAACAGATTTGTGACAGGAAATTATTGGTTAAAATAAAGTAAACGCCATATCCGCCCCTCACAATTCCTCATACACAACAAGTGACATCACTTCCGCCCCTCACATCATCGCTGATGTCACACGGTCAGTGACTTCCGCGCCCCCCAGTGCCAAGTTTGCCACCATTTCTGCCCCCACCAACGCCACTCAACTGCATTCTGCTGACAACCTCCCAGATACCACCATCATCATCCCCGCCCCCCAGAACCCTGAGGGAAACACACACCTGCTCATGACTCCATTCCCATTACCCCTAATACCACACCCACTCCAGTTACAGGCACCGTCGCCTCCCCCAACGCCACGCCTACGCCTGGTCCCAGCTCCCATTCCTGCCGAGTTTTCAGCATTCCCCTGACCTCCCCTTCACTGAGGACGACTGATCAGTCCTCAGCAAAGGCCTCACCTTTATCCCCATCCGTCCACATATCAATTAATTTAATCCACGCGGTGACATTGAACACTTCTTCCACCGCCTCTGCCTCCGAGCTTACTTTTACAATGAAGTGTCCCGTCTATTTTCTGGGGATCCCTTTGCCGGCCTCCAATACACTCCATCCACCTGAACACCCCGCACTGGCCTATTACCTGCCTTCGATCTCTTCATTTCCAACTGCCACAGAGACATTAACTGTCTGAACCTGTCTACCCACCTACCCCCCTCTAAACTCTCACCCTCACATCAAGCAGCCTTCCAAGTCCTCTGATCCAATCCCGACCTCACCATCAAACCAGCAGTTAAAGGAAGTGCAGAGGTACTCTGGTGCACTGACCTCTACACCGCTGAAGCCATGATGCCAACTCAGACACCTCCTTCTAGCACGCCCTCTACTATGACTCCGCCTCTCATCACCAAACCGTCATCTCCCAGAGGATTCATAACCTCATCACATCAGGGAGGAGATCTCCCACCCACAGCTTCCAACCTCATAGTCTGGGATCCCCCACTGCCCGGTTCTGCCTTCTTTCCAAGATCCACAAGCCTGACCACCTCAGCCGACCCATTGTCTCAGCATGCTCCTACTCCACTGAACTCATGTCTACCTACCTCGACATTGTCCTATCCCCCATTCCAGTAACTACTCGCATTCGTTAGAGACACTACCCACACCCTCCACTACTCCAAGACTTCCATTTCCCTAGCTCCCAACGCCTCATCATCACAATGGATATCCAACCCCTCTACACCTCCATTCACCATGACCAGGACCTCCAGGCTCTCCATTTCTTCATCTCCCGGTGTCCACAACAGTACCTTTCCACCGATACTCTCATTCGTTTGGCTGAACTTTTCCTCACCCTTAACAATTTTTCCTTCATTCTTCCCACTTCCTCCAGACCAAAGGGGTAGTAATGGTCACACGTATGGGCCCCAGTTTTGCCTGTCTCTTTGTTGGCTACGTAGAACAGTCCATTTTCCGTAGTTACAATGGCACCACACCCCACGTCTTCCTCCGCAACATTGATGACTGCATTGTCGCTACCTCGTGCTCCCTCGAGGAGTTTGAGCAATTCATCAACTTCACCAACACATTCCACCCTGACCTTAAATTTACATGGACCATCTCTGACACCTCCCTCCTCTTCCTGGACGTGTCCATCCCCATTAATGACAACCGACATTTTTTACAAACCGACCGACCCCAACAGCTTCCTAGATTACACATCTTCCACCCTATCGCCTGCAAAATTCCCAACCCCTATTCCCAATTCCTCCGCCTCCACTGTACCTGCTTCCAGGAGGGCCAGTTTCACCACAGAACACACCAGGTAGCCTCCTTCTTTAGATATCGGAATTTCCCTTCCCACTTGGTAAAAGATGCACTCCAACGAATCTCGTCCACATCCCGCATTTCCAGCCTCAAACCCCACTCCCCAACATTAACAAGGACAGAACGCCACTGGTGCTCAACTTCCACCCTAGCAACCTTCGCATAAACTAATTCATCCACCGCCATTTCCGCCACCTCCAAACGGACCCCACCACCAGGGATATATTTCCCTCCCCACCCCTTTCCACTTTCCGCAAAGACCATTCTCTCTGTGACTACCTGGTCAGTTCTACGCTCCCCAAAAACCCATCCTCCATTCCTGGCCCCTTCCCCTGCCACTGCAGGAATTGCAAAACCTGCGCGCACACCTCTCCCCTCACCACCATCCAAGGTCCCAAAGGAGTCTTCCACATCCAAAGTTTTACCTGCACCTCCACCAATATCAACAATTGTATCCGTTGCTCCCGATGCGGTCTCGTCTACATTGGGGAGACTGGACACCTCCTAGCAGAGCGCTTTAGGGAACATCTCTGGTACACCCGCACCAATCAACCCCACCACCCTGTGGCCGAACACTTCAACTCAGCCTCCCATGCTGCCGAGGAGATGCAGGTCCTGGGCTTCCTCCACCGCCGCTTCCTAACCACCTGACACCTGGAGGAAGAACACCTCACCTTCCACCTGGGATCACTTCAAACCCAGGTCATCAATGTGGACTTCACCAGTTTCCGCACTTCCCTTTCCCTACCTCACCACGTATCCAGCTTTCCATATCAGCACCGCTTTCATGAACTGTCCTGAAGGCCTATCTCCCTTCCCACCGATCCATTCCACACTGTTCTCTGACGTATCACCCCATCCCCACCCCCATTCACCCATTGCACTCTTTGCAAACTTGCTCTATCCTCCACTCTGACCTTCTTGCCCACCCCATTCACCTATTGTACTCTATGCTACTTTCTCCCCATCCCCACGCCCCTCTCATTTATCTCCCTACTCTGCAGGCACCCTGCCTCTGCTGCATTTGCCCGAAACAGCGATTTTCCTGTTTCACGAATGCTGCCTGACCTGTCATGCTTTTCCACCACCACTCTAAACTAGACTCAGGTTTTCAGCATCTGTAGTCCTTGTTTTTATCTTATTGGAGGAGAAGACCTCTGAGATAAGGCATATTATAGACACTGAACCAATTACAGCGACAGTGATGGTAGTCTGGAATGCAGGACATTTGAAATATGTGGAGGGACAATCGGGAAGGGAGGAGGTTACAGCGATAGGATCGTTAATATGAATTAAAAATTGTTGAAGACACTGGACCACAAGGCATGCCATAGATACACTGCTGTAGAGGAGTGAATTTTAATATATCAGAACTTACATTGGGGCGGGAATTGAGCCTGGGGTGTGTGTGTACTGTGCTCACCTCCAGCTCTGTGTCTATGTCATGTTGTGTTCACAGATGTTTGGAGCCCTCTCATTCTTCTTTGCTCTGTTCACTGTGGGGGATCTTACCTCACTACAGGATATATTGAAGGCTCCAGATCTCCCTGCCCTTTGTCTCTCTCTGGCTGACCAACTCAATGAGGTGATGGACGATCCACCCAGCAGCTGGGAAGGCTATTGAGTCAGGATTTTCCTGAGTTCCTACAGGAGACAGAGAATTAGACAGAATGGGAAATTAAACAGATGCAGTGAGGGTTACACATGGAGAAAGGCACTGAGTTCCTCAGAGATCTGGAAAATGGAGCGATATTAAGTAATAGACCCAGATTGCTGAAAGATGTCAGGATCACATAGTTAAGTTGGAAGAATGGGTTTAGCTTCATGATGCCCTTGTACCAGTATTCGGGGATGAGCATCCAGAGAGCAAGTGAAGTAATGGCATAGTGCTATTATTGCAAGAGAATGTATCCAATACATCAGCTAATGTTCAGGGGAGGCAGGTTTGAATCCCGTCATCTGAAAAGGAGACCTTTGAAATCAATAATTTTAAAAATAATTCTTAACAATTCACAAATAAATATGAAACCATTACTGAAGTACAACAGATCCAGACACTTGTCCTTTTGAGAGGACATCTGCCCATCCTGACGTGGTCTGCACGACATCCCCACAGCGATGTGTTTGCCACTCAATTACTCTCTGAAATGGCCGAGCAAGCTACTCAGTTGAAGGGCTTCTCGGGCTGGGCAAGAAAGGCTGGTCACCCAGAGACTCACACATCCCATACCTGATATTAAAATGAAAGCTATTAGGATGGTCCCTCTGGAACTCTGCTGGGACCTGTGTCCTGACCAATCATGTCGGTAGGTTTATGGGCAGGGCTTTAAACTGACAGAGAGGATGCAGGTGAAAGGTCCTTTAAAAGCCAACGGAAAAGGTGAAGGATTAGCACAGCATGGGAATGTGGTTGAAGACAAGCAGAAAATAACATGATGAGACAGACTTTAACTAAAATATCAGCAAATAGATTTGTGACAGAAAATTGTGAAAGAGAGGATATTATGTTTTTTTTTTAATGGACAACGTTGCTGCAATAAGGTCAATGGATTTGTGACACTGCGATAAAAGAGATTTAGACACCAGGCAGACATGGATACAGGGTGAACAAAAATATTCAGTGTTTCGTAATCTTGTGCAATCTCAGGCAAAAAGGGCAACTCTAACAATAATGGATAACAAAGGCATTACAGAGAAAGCATTTGGTCTCAGATCATGAAGTAGAGTCAGTCTGACTGTTAATTCTGGCTACGACTTACCAAGGACAAGCAGCAGAACAATTTTATCCACCGAACAGCATTTCATTGCTCATCACTGCATTAAACAGGAACTCATTGGAATTCTTTAACAAAGGCATTGAGATAATTTTGGAAAACTTCAATATTTGTATAGTTTGGGACAATCACATGGTCAACTTTGATATTGGAAGAGGAGTTCGGTTAATTTTTTTTCAGTGTTTTTCTTAAAAACACATTGTGCAACTGTTAAGGGACATAACTAATGCAGAGCGACCGTTTAATGAAACTTAGTGAATGAGTAATGTAACCTGCAGAGAACCTTCGGGAAATTGTGATAAAGTGCAGTTTATAGAAATATAAAGTTTTAAAGTGAATCACAGAAAGGACAAGCTCCAACTAGAAACAAACATAGCCAATGACATGAGTTTGTGTGGAGAATTTACCAAGGTAAACAGGCTAAACAGATTGAAATATGTGCCGGTAAATGAACAGTGGAAAATATTTGAAGGAACAATGCAAAATACTCAACAAAAGGACATTCGATTGAAACAGTAAAAACCTCAGCAAGAAATTCCCACTGATCCCTCACTCAGGACAAAAGCGATTATACCAGATTATGAGGCTGAGAAGATCACCAAAAAGTACGCAAAATCCTGAAGTCAAAGAGTGTATTAGGAATAAATGTTAATGGATTGCAATGGGTCTGCTCGCAGGAGGAGGGCTGTGGGAAGGGGAACATCGGTCAGGGTTCATCGACACAATAGAAAAAGGGAGAGGTGAAGATGCTGGAGGTGGTGAGAGTGTTTCAGAGAGTGGTCAGTGTGGTACAAAGCCAGGACGGATTGCTGCAGCTGAAAGGGTTTGCAGAGGTAGGGATGGACATAGGTTTTTTAAATATATTCATTCATGGGATGTGGGTGTCTCTGCCTGGAACAACATTATTTGGCCCCACTGCTAATTACTGAGAGGAAGGTCAGACCCGGCAGTATTGCTGTGGGTCTGGAGTCACAAGTCGGCAAGACCAGGTTAGAATATTTGATGTCCTTCCCTAAAAGAAGTTAGTGAACTAGATGAGTTCTTCCTACTGATCAACAATGTTTTAATGGTGGCCTCACCAATGTCTTTTACAGCCACAACATGACATCCCAACTCATACTCTTAATTCTCTCCCGAATGAAGGTAATCACCCTAAATTCCTGCTTCACCAGCCTGTCTACCTGTGACACCACTTTCAAAGAACTGTGCACCTGCATCCCTGGGTCTCTGACTGACAACGCTACCCAGGGCCCGAACATTAACTGTGCAAGTCCCGCTGTGGTTTGTTTCACCAAAATGGAACACTTCACATTTATCTAATTAAACTCCATCTGCTATTCTTCAGCCCACTATCCCAGCAGTACAGTTCATCCTGTTGTATGACAGATAACCTTCTTCACTGTCCACTTTACCAAAGTCCGTGTCATCCAAGAAGCTTACTTACTAGGATACCAATATCCCCATCCAAACCATTTATCCAATGACAAACAACACTGGACCCACTCCACCGCTGGTCACATGCCTCCAGTCAGAAAAACAACATGTTTTTCACCCTCTGTCTCCTACCATCAAGCCAAATTTGTATCCAGTTCATTAGCTCCTCCAGAAAGCCATATCCTTTTACACTGCTCTGAGCTTATTACCCAGTTGACCAGACAGAACACAGAACGCAGAACAGTTCAGCCCAAGACCCTTCGGCCATGATTTCATGCCAACCTTTTATCCAACTGTAAGATCAAAGTAAACTACATAACGTTCATTTTATTATTATCCATGTATCTGTCAAAGAGTCTATTAAACGTCCCGAATGTATCTAATTTTACTACCACCATTGGCAGTGCAATCCAACAACCTCACATTCTTTATCCTCTTCTCCATCCTCCATTCAACTGAAAATTATGCTGCCTTGTAATAGACATTTATTCCATAGGAGGAAAAGTCTCTGACTATTCACTCACTCTGTGCCTCTTATCATCTTGTTCACCTCCACAAAGTCGTCCCTCCCCCTTCTTCTCTCCAATGAAAAAAGCCTTAGCTCCTGCAACCTTTCTTTGTAAGAACCGCCCTCCATTACAGGCAGCATCTTGCGAAATCTTCATAAATCTTTTCTCTTCTACCATCTTCCCCAGAAGGGCACTGGTGAGTGGTGGGGGTTACAGAGTCAGGGAGGAATATCAGGACAGGAAGAATTTGCAGATATTCGGAGGCTTGCAATGCCAAAAGGAGGCTTCAGTAATTGTGAGGTTTCATGGTGATGAAGGCATTTGAGGAGGGAGGGAGAGAGGGAGGATTGTAGGGAAATGAGAGGTTTCACTGTTTAAGTGTTTTGTTAGGGCTGCAAGAGGTTACTGAGTTGTGGAGGGTGTAAGCACTGGTGGATATTACATAAACATGTGGTTTTGGTTGCAATGCAGGAAGAGGATGCAGGAAGCAGGAGAGTATGGGGTCTGCACAAGGTTACACAAATGGAAAGAGTTGTCAGGAGTGGAGGTGTTTACAGAGACAGCAATGGTCTGATCTGGAGCAGAGGACCCTGATTGGGAAGGATGTGGGGAATGGAGGTGGTTTAACGTGGAGGGAGGACCATAGACCCACAGGAGGTTACAGAAATGTGGAGCGCTTTAGGGTGACGGGTTCATGGAGTTGGGAATATTGGGAGGGATAGAGAAGTTTACAGGGATAAGGATGTTTGTAGGGATGGTTTACACAGAAAGGGACTGTTTTTGGGAGCTGAGCAGATTACACAGATAAAGAGGTTTGTAACATCTAGTGAACAAACAGAGATATGGATGGTCATCGTGACTGAAGACATTTATAGATATAGGAAGGATTAGGTTCTGGGTGTTATTTAGACATGGAGGGTGTGGAATCTGGATTCGTTTTTGAGAGATTTGGGTAGCAAGTTTCGTTGTAGACAGTTTCACAGAGAAGGGAGCATTGAACAAACAGGAGGAAGTTCCTGAAGTAGCGAGGGTTCGAGGGGAGAGTGAAAGAGCTGGAGAAGGTTATGGAGGTGGGTAAATGGATGGAGATACAGGAGGAATTTACATTGACACGGTGGGTGATAGTGACGGGAGGTTGTTACATAGTTACAAGGAACAGGAACGGGAGAGGAACAGGCATAGGAGTGGGTTCTACAGATCGGGAGTGTTGCAGGGACCTGAGAGGATAACACAGATAGGGATGGTGTAAGGTCTCCACAGACTGATGGCGTTTTAGCGACTGGAAGACGATATGTAGACAGGGAGGGCTGTAAGACTGCAGAAGCTTATGGAGAGTTGAAGATTTGGAGCAGTTCACAGAGTGAGGGTTCTCCGACAGGTGAAGGTTATGGATAGTGAGCATTGTGTGGCCTGGGAAAGTTAAAGAGAGGGGAGTTTTCTGGGCCTGGAAGATGGGGACATTTGAAGAGACTGAAGCAACAATGCACGGAGGTTACACGGATAGGGAGGTGAGTAGGGACTGAAGGTGAATACACAAACATGGAGGGTCGTATTGTTAGAAGGAGCTGAGAGGGACAGGGACTGGCGAAGGGATTTATACAGATAGAGAAGGTGGTGTTTTCGGAGAAAGTTACACTGATACCGACAGTATTAGGGAGTGTTTAATGGATTACAGAAGAGCTCAGAGAGAATGTATTATGGAGAGTGGAGGAGATGAGAGACACAGAGATGTCTGTCGATTTGAAAAGAGCTTCTCCAGATCCTCAGTGCTGTAACGCTGGAGGGAAGTTGCAATAATAAGGGTTTCCAACATTTAATTTCTTTTTTGATATGGAGAAAACCTCAGCAGGGGACTGTCAAAAGGAAGTATAGACAGTCCAGATGGGTTTACAGAGATATAAATGTTTTTGTGGTTTTCAGGATGGAACAATGATTGGGAGTGATGTAACGAATTGCAACAGTTATAGGGATTGTTCTAAAATCAGGAAGAGGTGACAGTCATATCGATCGTTGTCTGGACTGGAGAAGCTTACATCGGCAAGGAGTGTTTTAGAGAATGTTGGAGATTACATATATAAGGAGAGTATTGGGGATGACGCAAGGTTCAAGAGACAGGGATGGTTGACAGGACTGGACAGTAACCTGAATCGAATAACCACACTGTAGAAACAGGCCATTCGGCCCAACAAGTCCACAGCAACCCTCTAAAGATCATCCAAACCAGACCCCATCCCTCTCCCTGTCCATTAAACCCTGCATTCCACGTAATGAACTCGCCTAAACATTGCCTGAATACTACTGTCAATTTATGATGGCCAATCACGTATTGTGAAAATGTTGAGCTATGGCAGAAAAACCCCACACAGTCAGGGGGGAGAACATGCAAAGTTCACACAGACAGTCGGCCAAGGCTGGAATTGAAGCCAGGTTCCAGGCACACTGATGCTGATTATACAGAGCACTGCAGACATTGGACGAGGTCACAAAGTTCACAAGGGTTTGTTGGAACAGGAGGAAAATATAGTCAGGAACAGGAGACGTTTACATAGATGGTTTCCATGAGAGGGACCGGAGGAGGTTAACGCAATAGGGAGGGTTGTGGATTCTCTCGACAATTAGATGTAGGGACGGTTGGAAAAAACTGGATGAAGTTAGTCATACTCCGATTGTGCACACTGGGTGAGGTTACCGAGTTAGCAAAGGTTCTTTGGACTAGCTGAGATTATGGAAATAGGTAGTTGTGGGAATGAGAGTTGTGACAACAATTGAGAGGATACTTTAGAGCTAAGGAGATCGAACTGACTGGAGGTGGTCAGAGCTAATTAACATTGTCGTGATGGGAGTTAGTCGAAGAGACATAGAAGTTTGAAGAAAAGAGAGAGGGCAAGGTTACAGATCTCAAAAGCGTTCAGGTGGCTTCAGAACAATACACAAAGGGAGGGTTGGCAGGAAAGGCTGTAGGAACTGGAGGACTCTGTACAGACAGGGAGGTAAAATGGATGGTGGAAGGTTAGAGGTAATTAAGGTGCTGTAGGACAGGATGGAGGAGTGTTGTCGGGACTGGAGAAGGCTACAGTGACATCATGTGCTGGAGAGGCTGGAGGAAGGGACAGAGATGGGGACGTCAATAAGGGCTAGATGTTACACAGAGTGGGCTGTAGGTACTGGACAAGATGACAGACATTAGGATTTTTATATTGTTTTGGTGATAGTGGTCATAACACTAGGTTTCAAAGTCATTTTGGAAAAAAATACAGTGATAGTGCAGAAGTGAAGAGGCTAAATTTGTGGAAGCCCCCACATCATTACAATATCACTGTCACTGGGCATTAACATTATCACGAGACAGGATCTGACAAACACAGACCGGGAGGAACTATTTGCAGTTGGGTTCATGTTCGGAAAGAGGAAGTATGTCAAAGTGATACAGGGAGAATTCAAGGCCAGTGTGTTCTATGAAGAGTGAATGACAAAGGCAGTAACTCCGGTGAATACTGGTCAAGTGATATCCTGAGCTTGATAAAGGAAGTACAATGTGGTGAAAACAGACAAAGACCGATCAACGTATAAAAAATGCAAGTGGATGTTTACAATGACGGGCAAATAATGGGCCCGATATATCCTTGGCAGATACTGTTATGGAGAGGCCACAAGGTATTTAATGAGTATAGTTAGAGGATCAGGATTCGCAGAAAAACAGCGAAGCTTGTTAGAAATCAAAGGGACAATCTGTGCATGGAGCCAGAGGAAGTTAGTGAGGTCTTCAATGAATAATTCCCATCTGTATTCACACAGGCGAAAGGCATTGTAGCCGGGGATTTCAGTTGGGACAGTGAGGTGCTAGAACATGAAAAGATGAATAAGGAGGTATTCAATGTGTTCACAGGCATAAAGGTGGAGAAATCCCCAGGCCAATGAAATGTATCCCAGGCTGCTATGGGAGGGAAGGCAGGAGATTGCTGGGGCCCTGGTGGATATTTTTAATACTTTGCTGGAAACAGGTGAAGGACCGAATGACTGGAGGATTGCTGATGTGGTTCCTTTATTCAAGAAGGGCAGCAAGGATAGGTCAGGTAATTACAGAGCAGATAGTCTGACAGCAGCGGGAGGGAAATTATTGGGAAAAATTGTGTGGATGAATTAACACTTCCAACGGCAAGAATAACCTCAGCAGCGTCATCATGGATTTGGTAGAGGGAGATACTGTCTGAGGAAATCAGTTCAGTTTTTTTTTTAAATGGTGTTTTAAAATATTTATGAGGGCAGTGCAGATGTTGTGGCTTACATGGACTTGAATAAGGCCTTTGACAAGGTACCTCATGGAAGGCTGGTCAAAACGTAAAGAGCCACTGAGATCCAAGGCAAGTTGTCAAATTGGATCCACAATTCGTGAATAGACTTCTTTGTGTTTGAAATTATTCCAACAGTGTGTGTACCACAGGGATCTGTGCAGGAACCATTGCTGGTTATTATGTACATTAATAACTTGGATGTGAAAGCATAAAGAATCATTCGTAGGTTTGCAGATGATATGAAAGGTGAGGGGGTGGTCTCAGGCTGCAGTCTAATGTCCATCAGATGATAATCTGTGTAGAGTACGGGCAGATGGAGTTTACTTCTGATCACTGTGAGGTAATGCACTGTGGGAAGTCTCATAAGCGAAGGATATACATCATGAATGGTAGGTCCTCTTGGAGTACTGAGGAACACAGGGACCTTGGTGGGCAAATCCCTGGATGTCTGAAGGTGTGAGAACAGGTAGACACGATGGGGAAGACACCTGAACTGGGAGCAGGAGGGGGACCCATATCCTGATGGGGCGAATTGTTCGAGCTGCTTGAGAGGATATAAACTCGTCTAGAACTGTGTTGGACCATAAACAGGCATAAGGCCAGAGAGAAGATTGAGACTGGTGCACAGGTTAAAGTGAGTAATGTCAGCAGACAAGGCAGGCAAGGAAATAGCAGGAAATGGTGGGGAAACTGATGATTAAACTGCAGTTATTTCGATGCAAGGGGCCTGACAGCTGAGGAAGACGAACTCAGGGCATGGATTGGAACATGGGACTGGGAGATTATAGTTATTACAGAAACACAGCTGAGCGAGGGGCAGGACTGGCAGCTCATTGTTTCAAGATAGAGGGACTGCAGGAAGGGGAGGCAAGAGAGGACGCGTGATGGTGGGTTTTGATTGCATGAATCATCACAGCAAGACTTAGAGAGCATATTCCTGTGGGATTGCCCAGTGAAGTTATGTTAGTGGAACTGAGAAATAAGAATGGGTCATTTGTTGATACGATTGTCCTATTGACCCCGAATAATCCGTGGCAGACGGAGGAACAAATATATCAGGAGATCTCAAATATCAATCATAATAATTAGGCTCTTATGGTTGGGGTTTTAAAAATTTCCAAACTGAGACTGGGACTGCCAGTGTTCAGTGTTTGCAAGGGAGGAATTTGGTAATTGTGTTCCAGAAACTCCCAATCAATATGTAAATGGCATGAAAAGAGAAAGGAGCAAAAGCTGACCACCCCTTGGGAAACAAGGTATGGAAAGGGTCTGAGGTGTGAGTGGGAACGCATTTTGCCAAAATGAACACAATTCTATTAGCTTGAAAATAGGGATGGAAAAGGACAGGTCTGGTCCACAAGTTCAAGTTATAAAATGGGGCCAGACCAATCTTGATAATCTTAGACGGGAACTTTCAGAAGGTGACTGGGGAGTCTATTTGCAGGAAAAGGGAAGTCTGGCAACTGAATGTTTTAAAATTGTATTAAATTGCGCGATCACAACCAGTATGTTCCTGTTTGTATGCAGCTCAATTTTGACAGCATTAGGAAACACTGGCTGTCGATTGAGGGTCTGGTCAAGGAAAAGGGGCACATTTCAGGTATCGCCAGCTGGATCAAGGGAATCCCTGAAGATCACAGAGGCTGTAGGAATACACTTTGGGTGGAAATTAGGAATGCAGAAAGGGTACATGAAATAGCCTCGGCACAGAAGGATAAGGAGAATCCAAAAGTGATTGTGTAAATATATTGAGTAAAAGAGTAACTTGAGACAAAATAGTGTTCCTTCAAGATCAATGAGACCATTGGTGTGTGGAACCATTGAATATGGCTAAGACATAAAACACATTGTTTTACTCCAGAACTTACTGTGGACAAATACTGGGGAACTCAGGGAACAAGAGTAATACGTTAGACCACATTTGCTCTTCGCTGCAATTCCAGAATGCCCGCTCCAGGAAGGACGTTGTGAAGCTTGAAAATGTTCAGAAAAGATCTACAAGAAGCCGGGGTTGTTGCTGAATAAACTCGGGTTATTAGCACTGGAGCATCGGAGACTGAGGGGTGACCTGACAAAGGTTTATATAAACATGAGGGACATGGATTGGGTAAGCATTCAAGGTCTTTTCACAGAGATTGGGGATCCAAAACTCAAGGGCATAGGTTTAAGGTTAAAGGAGAAAGGTTTAAAATGAACTGAAGGGACAGCTTTTTTACGCACGCAGTGATGTGTGTATGGAATGAGCTGAGAGAGAAAGTAACATATACTGATGCTATGACAACATTTAAGAGATGGATGGGTATGTGAATAATAAGAATATAGAGGTACATGGGCCAAATGCTGGTAAATCGGATGGATTTATTTAGATCTTCTGGTCAGCATGGATGAGTTGGACCGAAGGGTCTGTTTCCCTTGTTCATCTCTATGACTTGAAAAGAGTGCATGTTATGGAAGAGGCGGTGCTGGACGTTTTAAAACAGAAAATTAGGGAAAGCGCCAGGACCTGATTAAGTGTATCACAGGACATTGTGGGATGTAAGGGAAGAAAGTGTGGAGCAGCTAGCAACGGTATTTGTACCATTGACAGCCATGTGTGATGGGCTGGAATGCTGCAAGGTGACGTAGTGGACAGTGCAGGAGGTTTGCTAAGATATGGGTGAATGAGCTGAAAAATTGTAGATGTACTTCAATCTGAATAAATGCAAGGTAATGCACTTGGTAAAACAAACAAACGTAGAGCTGTTACAATTACTGTTCGGACCTCGGTGAGTGTTTTACAGCAGAGGGATCTCCGGGTTCAGGTACATCATTCTTGAAGTTTGCATCACAGGATGGATAAGACACTGCTTGGCATGCCTGACTATTGCTCAGTCCATTGAGTGGAGGATTTGGGACGTCATGTTGAGATTACACAGATATTGGTGAGGCCTGTTCTGCAATACTCTGTCCAGTTCTGGTCGCCCAGTTATTGGGAGGATATTATTAAGCTGCAGGGGATTCAGAAGAGATGTACCAGGACATGCTGGATATGGAAGGCTTGAGTTCTGCAAAATGGCTGGATAGACTGAGTCTTTTTTCACTGGAGCCTGGAGGTTGAGACGTGATGTTACAAAAGTTTATTTTAAAAAAATAAAGATTATCGAAGTCTTAAGAGGAGGGACCACATTTTTAAGGTTAGAAGAGAGCGATGTTAAAAAAAAAAACGACATGCGGGCAAATTGTTACACAGAGGGTGTTTTGATTGTGGAATGAAATTCCTGAGGAAGGGTGGGTATGGGTACAATGACAACGTTTAAAAGACGGCGATACTAAACGAGTGTTTTTCATTAGTTTTTACTGTGGATAAAGACATGGAAGATTTAGAATGTCGGGAAATAGATGATGACACCTTGCAAAATGTCTATATTACAGAGGAGCAAGTGTTGGATGGCTTGAAATGCATAAAGATGAATAAATTCCCAGGACCTGATCAGTTTATACCCTCGAACTCTGTGGGAAGCTAGAGAAGTGATTGCTGGGCCTCTTGCTTAGATATTGGTATCATCAATAGTCACAGGTGAGGTGGCAGAAGACTGGAGGTTGGTAAACGTGGTGTCACTGTTTTCACAGGGCGGTAAAAAACAAGCCAGGCAATTATAGATCGATGAGCCTGCCCTAGCCGGTGGGCAAGTTGTTGGAGGAAATCCTGACGGACGGGATGTACATGTATTTGAAAAGGCAATGACTGATCAGGGATAGTCAACATGGCTTTGTGCATGGGAGATAATGTCTGACAAACTGGATTGAGTTTTTCTGAAGAAATAAAAAATAGGATTGATGAGGGCTCAACGATAAATGTGATCGATTTGGACTTCAGTAAGTTCGACAACTTTCTCCATAGGACACTAATTAGCAAGGTTCGATCTCTCGGAATGCAGGGAGAACTCGCTATTTGAATACAGAACTGGCTCCAAGGTAGAAGACAGAGGGTGGTGGTGGAGGGTTGCTTCTCAGACTGGAGACCTTGACCAGTAGAGTACAACTAGGATTGGGCCTAAGAATGGTAAATAGCCAAGGGTAAGTGAGTCCAAAACTCGAGGGTACAAACGGGACGCGAGAGAGCAAAGATTTAAAGAGGGAGCTGAGGGGCAAACGTATCCACAGAGGATGGTGCACAGACAGAATGGACTGCCAGGGGCACATGGGAGAAACAAGAACAATTACAACATGGAACAGACGTTTGGGCATGAACATGGAGGGGAGAAGGTTTGAAGAGCTAAGGGCCAAACGCAGGCAAATGAGACTCATTCAGTATAGGAAACGTGGGCAATATTGACGAGTTGGACCACAGGTTCTGTTTCCGTGCTGTATCACTCTGTATCCAGTTAAAGAGGATTACAGTCCCGAAATAAAGCATGTTGTAGACACTAAAGCAAGTTGCAGAGTTAGGGAATGGTAGTTTGGAATGCAGTACGTTTCAAATATGTTTCGGGACTATCGGGAAGGGAGGAGGTTACAGGGATAGGAACTCGTATACGAGTTAAAACTTACTGAAGACGCTGGTTCACAAGCCATGCCGGAGATACAGTGTTGCAGATTAGTGAGACTTAGTACAGTGTTGGAGGGAGAACACAGAACAGAAAGATCCTCGGCAGCATTTCCAACCTCTCGTGAGTGGCCTGCTTTCCCCTCTGTTATACTGATGCTCACTTAGACAACACACGCCTGGAATGATAACTATGAATTTCCAATGCTATGTCAATGCAATGTAAATTAAAATAGATTGGGATTGAGCCAGGGGATTTTCTGTACTGTACTGTGCTCCCCCTCCAGCACTGAATCTATGTTACGTCTTGTTATCGATGTTCGGAGCCCTCACACTGCTCTCTGCTCTGTGCACTCTGAGTGATCTTAACTCGGTGCAGGATTTATTGAAGGTTCCACATCTCTCTGCCCTTTGTCTCTCTGGCTGACAAATCATCTTCAATGAAGTGTTGGTCAAGACACCCAGCAATTGGGAAGTCTATTGAGTCAGGAACTTCCTGAGTACCTACAGAGACAGAGAAATAGACAGAATGGAAAATTAGGCTGATGCAGTGAGGGTTTTACATGAAGAATGGAAATGAGCCCCACAGATATATGAAAAATCCCACTCCATTCCTGCCTGTGCTGTTGCACCACTCTGGAGTGGAGAATTCTGTTGGCACGGGATCTGGAGTAACTGCAAGAGTGACAGGCACTGACAGAGGCAGCAATTAGACCCACACAGTGTGGGATACCGCATGGAGGGAGACTGAGTGATATCACCAGATTGATGGAAGATGTCAGGATCACACAGTCATGTTGGAAAAATGGGTTTGGCTTCATGATGCCCTGGTATTAGTGCTCAGGATGAGCAACGAGAAAACAGGCGAAGTGATGGTCGAGTTGTATTATTGCTAGAGCATGAATGCAAAACATCAACGAATGTTCAAGGGAAGTGGGTTTGAATCCCACCATGAGAAATGTTGAAATTTGAAACCACTCATTTTAAAAAGAGTAATTAACAATCCATAAATAAATATGAAACCATTGCTGATATACAAAAAAACCCAAGCACTTGTCCTTTAGATAAGGACATCTGCCCATCCTCACGTGGTCTGCACGACGTACCCACACCAAAATGTTTGACTCTCAATTACACTCTGAAATAGCCGAGCAAGTTACTCAGCTCGAAGGCAGCTCGGGTTGGGCAAGAAAGGCAGTCAGCCAGAGACACCCACATTCCATACATGATTTAATAAATAATCCATTAGGAGGGTCCAACAGGAACTGTGCTGGGACCAGTGTCATGGCCAATCATGTTGGGAGGTTTATGGATGGGGCTTTAAACTGACAGACAGGATGCAGGGACAGGATTCAGGTGAAAGGAGATTTCCAAATCCAATGGGAAAAGGTGAAGTATAGGTCCAGCATGGAAATGTGACTGAAGACAAGAAGAAAGGAATAGGATGGGACAGAGTTTAACTAAAACTGTACATCAGGGAATCGGTTTGTGACAGGAAATTGTGGGAAAGAGTAAATTATGTTTTTTTTGGAATGGACAATGTCTCATCACTCAGGTAGATTGTTTTGTGACACAGAGATAAAAGAGATTTAGACACCAGAGAGATGTGGTTAAAGAGTGAACAGAAGTTGGACGTAAATATTCAATGGATCACAACCTTGCAGAAACTCAGGCAAAATGGGTAACGCTCACAATAATGGGTAAGAAAGGCATTACAGAGAAAGCATTTGGCCTCAGATCATGAAGTAGAGTCAGTCTGAATGTAACTTCTGGCTACTACTTGCCAAGGACACAAGCAGGAGGACAGTTTTAGCCACTGAACAGCATTCCCTTGCTCATCACTGCATGACACCGGAACTCACTGGAATTTTTTAAACAAACACATTGTGATAATTTTGGGAAACTTCAATATTCCCATAATCTGGGACAGTCACACTGACAACAATGATATTGGAAGAGGAGTTCAGAGCATTTCTTTTCAGTGTTTCTTTAAATATAAAGTTTTAAAGTGATTCACAGAAAGGACAAGCTACAACTAGAAACCAAAACAGCCAATTACATTAGTTTTAAGGGAGAACTGGCCAAGGTAGAGAGGCGAAACAAGACTGAAACATGTGTCTGGAAATGACCAGTGGAAAACATTTGAAGGAACAGTATAAAACACGCAACAAAAGAACATTCAATTGAAACAGCCAAAACCTCAGCAAGAAATTTCCACCGGCCACTCATTCAGGACAAAATAGATCATATTAGATTATGGGACTTCGAAGGTCACCACAAAGTACTTAAAATCCTGAAATGAGAGGGTGTTTTAAGAGTGTTAAACGGATTACAAAGTGTCTGCTCGCATGAGTTGGGAAGTGGGATGGGGAATTATTGTCAGGGTTCAATGTCACAAAAGGAACAGGGAGAGGTGAAGGTGCTGGAGGTGGTCAGAGTGTTACAGAGAGTAGTCAGGGCCTGAACGGTGTTACAAAGCCAGTACGGATTGCTGCAGTTGGAGGGGTTGCAGCGGTAGGGAGGGACAGATGTATTTTTATTTATTCATTCAAGGGATGTGGGTGTCACTGCTAATTACCCAGAGGGCAACTCAGAGACAGCCATATTTCAGTGGGTCTGGAGTCACATGTTAGCCAGACCAGGTGAGAATATTTGATGTATTTCCCTAAAGGAGGTCAGTGAACCAGATGAGTTCTTCCCACTGATCAACAATACTTTTGTTGTGGCCTGATCAATGTCTTGTACAGATACAACATGACGTCCCAACTCCTACTCTTAATGCTCTGCCCAATGAAGGAAACCATCTCAAACGCCTGCTTCACCGGTCTGTCTCCCTGTGACACCACTTTCAAAGAACTGTCTACCTGCATCCCTGGGTCTCTGATTGACGATACAACCCAGGGCCCGAACATTAACAGTACAAGTTCCGCCCTGGTTTGTTCCACCATTTATCTAATTAAACTCCATCTGCTATTCTTCAGCCCACTATCCCAGCAGGCAGAGTTCACAGAGACTGAGTGCGTTTTCGAGACAGGAAGAGTTCATAGTCTTCATTGGAAATGCAGAAACTAATTTATGAGAGAAGCATGGTCACTCTGCTTTTTGCCCAGCGACAAGGAGGAGTCTAACAGCTGGAGGACGTTACTAACGTACAGAGCTTTTTTGTTGTCGTGACAGGAAGGTTGCAGAGACTATGAAGGTAGGAGGAATTCAAAGAAGTCAGAACGACAGCAGGTGTTTCAGGTCTGAAAAGAACTAGACTGACCGGGATGGTTTAAGGAACTGAAGAGTTGTTCTTCTTTAGTTAAGGAGAGAGACTGAACCTGGGATTAAAGGCAAAAGCAGAAACTTGGAGATTGTACTGGTAGGAGGAGGTTACAGGGTAAAGCAGGATTGCAGGGGCTGAGAGAGGTAGGGAAGGTGGTATCTATGAAAAGGACAATGGAGAAACTGACAGACATAGGAAAAGTTCTGTGGAACAGATGAATTTACAGACAAGGTGGTGATAATGAAGCCTGAGATTTTTCTAATATTCCTTGCCCAGCCTTGTTCATACACCATGCTCTCAGATTCTGAATTAAAACCCATAAACTCCACCTTGTGCCGTTTACTGTGTGAGCGATCTTACCGGCTGCAGGATATACTGCAGGCTCCAGATCCCACTCTCCATCTCTCTGGCTGACTAACGGTCTTCAATGTGGTGATGGACGAGACAGGAATTGGGAATTCTGCTGAGTCAGGGACATCAGCAATACCTACAGGAGACAGAGAAATGGACAGAATGGGAAATTAGCCTAATGCAATGAAGGTTACACATGGAGAATGGCACTGAGTCCCACAGAGATCTGGAAAATCCTAGTCTCCATCCATGGCCTGTGCAGTTTCTTCCCTCTGGAGTGGAGAATGCTGTTGGCTCAGGATCTGGAGTAGCTGCAAGAGCGAGAGACACTGACAGAGGCAGCAATTAGACCCGCACAGTGAGGGATGGAGAGAAACTGAGTGATATCAGCAGAGTGCAGGAAGGGATCACACAATGGTATCATCTGAAGTGGTTCTGACCAGTGAGCATTGCTACCAGTACTCAGGGAAGACTGCGCTATTTTATTGGGATAGGCTCCTCTGGTACCAGTATTGTGCAGTGTGCTATAAATGGACACAGATGAGAAGGGGGACGGGTCTAAGGTGAATGGAAATTCCCAAGTCCAAAGAGAAAGGTTGAAATATTGGAACACCATGGAGATGTGGATGAAGACCAAAAGAATGAAACAGTAAGGGAATCAGATTAATTAAAATACGACATTGTCAAACAGATTTGTGACAGGAAATTATTGGTTAAAATAAAATAAATGCAAATTCCGCCCCTCACAATTCCTCATACACCACAAGTGACATCACTTCCGCCCCTCACAACATCGCTGATGTCACACTCTCATTGACTTTCGCGCCCCCCAGTGCCATGTTTGCCACCATTTCCGCCCCCACCAACGCCACTCACCTGCATTCTGCTGACAACCTCCCAGGTCCCACCGTCAACATCCCCGCCCCCCAGAACCCTGAGGGGAACACACCCCTGCTTATGACTCCATCCCCATTCCCCCGAATGCCACACCCACTCCAGTTACAGGCACCGTTGCCACCCCGAACTCCACGCCTACGCCTGGTTCCACCTCCCAGTCCTGCCGAGTTTTCATTATTCACCTGACCTCCCCCTCACTGAGTACGAATGATCAGTCCTCAGAAAAGGCCTCACCTTTATCCCCATCTGTCCACATATCAATTAATTTAATACACGCCGTGACGTCGAACACTTCTTCCACCGCCTCTGCCTCCGAGCTTACTTTTACAATGAAGACTCCCGCCTATTTTGTGAGGACCCCTTTGCAGGCCTCCTATACACTCCATCCATCTGGACAACCGGCAGTGGCCTATTACCTGCCTTCGATCTCTTCATTTCCGACTGCCACCGAGACATTTACCGCCTGAACCTGTCAACCCCCCACCCAACTCCAAACTCTCACCCTCACAACACGCAGCCCACCAATTACTCTGCTCCAATCCCGACCTCACCATCAAACCAGCAGATAAAGGGGGTGCAGAGGTAGTCACGTGCACTGACCTCTGCACCGCTGAAGCCATGATGACAACTCAGACACCTCCTCCTAACACGCCCTCTACTATGACCCCACCTCTCATCACCAAACCGTCATCTCCCAGAGCATACAGAACCTCATCACCTCAGGAGGAGATCTCCCACCCACAGCTTCCAAACTCATTGCCTGCGATCCCCCACTGCCCGGTTCTACCTTCTTTCCAAGATCCACAATCCTGACCACCTCAGCCGACCCATTGTCTCAGCATGCTCCTACTCCACCGAACTCATGTCTACCTACCTCGACATTGTCCTATCCCCCAGTCCAGGAACTACCCACATTCGTTAGAGACACGACCCACACCCTCCACTACTCCAAGACTTCCATTTCCCTAGCCCCCAACGCCTCATCTTCACAATGGATATCCAAACCGTCTACAACTCCATCCACTATGACCAGGACCTCCAGGCCCTCCATTTCTTCATCTCCCGATGTCCACAACAGTACCTTTCCACCGATACTCTCATTCGTTTGGTTGAACTTGTCCTCACCCTTAACAATTTTTCCTTCAAATCCTCCCACTTCCTCCAAACCAAAGGGGTAGCAATGGGCACACGTATGGGCCCCAGTTTTGCCTGTCTCTTTGTTGGCTACGTAGAACAGTCCATCTTCCGTAGTTACAATGGCACCACTCCCCACGTCTTCCTCCGCAACATTGATGACTGCATTGTTGCTACCTCGTGCTCCTTCGAGGAGTTTGAACAATTCATCAACTTCACCAACATGTTCCATCCTGACCTTAAATTTACCTGGACCATCTCTGACATCTCCCTCCCCTTCCCGGACATCTCCATCCCCATGAATGACAACCGACATTTTTTACAAGCCTACTGATACCCGCAGCTTCCTAGATTACACATATTCCCACCCTACCGCCTGAAAACTTCCCAACCCCTATTCCCAATTCCTCCGCCTCCGCTGTACCTGCTTCAAGGAGGGCCAGTTCCACTACAGAACACACCATTTAGCCTCCTTCTTTAGATATCGGAATTTCCCTTCCCACTTGGCAAAAGATGCACTCCAACGCATCTCGTCCATATCCCGCACCACCGCCCTCAAACCCCACTCCCGAACCTTAACAAGGACAGAACGCCACTGCTGCTCAACTTCCACCCTACCAACATTCGCATAAACCAAATCATCCACCACCATTTCCGCCATCTCCAAACGGACCCCAACAGCAGGGATATATTTCCCTCCCCACCTCTCTCCACTTTCCGCAAAGACCATTCTGTCTGTGACTACCTGGTCAGTTCCACGCTCCCCAAAAACCCACCCTCCATTCCTGGCACCTTCCCATGCCACTGCAGGAATTGCAAAACCTGCGCGCACACCTTTCCCCTCACCACCATCCAAGGTCCCAAAGTAGCCTTCCACATCCAAAGTGTAACCTGAACATCCACCAATATCATTTATTGTATCCGTTTCTCCCGATGCGGTCTCGTCTACATTGGGGAGACTGGACACCTCCTAGCAGAGCGCTTTAGGGAACATCTCTGGTACACCCGCACCAATCAACCCCACCGCCCTGTGACCCAACACTTCAACTCACCCTCCCATGCTGCTGAGGAGATGCAGGTCCTGGGCTTCCTCCATCGCCGCTTCCTCACTACCTGACACCTGGAGTAAGAATACCTCACCTTCCACCTCGGATCACTTCAACCCCAGGTCATCAATGTGGACTTCACCAGTTTCCTTATTTCCCTTTCCCCATCTCACCCTGTATCCAGCCTTCCAGCTCCGCACCGCCCTCATGACCTGTCCTAAAGGCCAATCTCCTTTCCCACCTATCCACTCCACCCTGTTCTCTGACTTATCACCCCATCCTCACCCCCATTCACACATTGCACTCTTTGTTTCTTTCCCCTAGCCTCCACTCTGACCTATCACCTTCTTGCCCACCCCATTCACCTATTGAACTCTATGCTACTTTCTCCCCATCCCTACGCCCCTCTCATTTATCTCCCCACTCTGCAGGCACTCTGCCTCTGCTGCAGATGAAGAACTTTTGCCCGAAACAGCGATTTTCCTGTTTCACGAATGCTGCGTGATCTGCCACGCTTTTCCAGCACCACTCTAATCTAGAATCTGGTTTTCAGCATCTGTAGTCCTTGTTTTTACCTTATTGAAGGAGCAGACCTCTGAGATAAGGCTTGTTATAGGTACTGAACCAATTACAGCGATATGATGGTAGTCTGGAATGCAGGACATTTCAAATATGTGGAGGAACGATCGGGAAGGGAGGAGGTTACAGCGATAGGATCTATTATAGGAATTAAACATTATTGAAGACACTGGATCACAAGGCATGCTATAGATACACTGTTGTAGAGTAGTGAGCTTTAATATATCAGAACTTACATTGGGGTGGGGATTGAGTGTGTGCACTGTGCTCCCCTCCAGCACTGTGTCTGTGTCATGTTGTGTTCACAGATGTTTGGAGCCCTCTCATTCTTCTTTGCTCTGTGAACTGTGGGGGATCTTACCTCACTACAGGATATATTGAAGGCTCCAGATCTCCCTGCCCTTTGTCTCTCTCTGGCTGACCAACTCAGTGAGGTGATGGACGATCCACCCAGCAGCTGGGAAGGCTATTGAGTCAGGACTTTCCTGAGTACCTACAGGAGACAGAGAAATAGACAGAATGGGAAATTAAACAGATGCAGTGAGGGATACACATGGAGAAAGGCACTGAGTTCCTCAGAGATTTCGAAAATGGAGCGATATTAAATAATAGCCCCGATTGCTGAAAGATGTCAGGATCACACAGTTAAGTTGGAAGAATGGGTTTAGCTTCATGATGCCCTTGTATCAGTACTCAGGGATGAGCATCCAGAGATCAAGTGAAGTAATGACCTCGTTCTATTATTGCAAGAGAATGTATCCAAAACCTCAGCTGATGTTCAGGGGAGGCAGGTTTGAATCCCGTCATCTGAAAAGGAAACCTTTGAAATCAATAATTTTAAAAATAGTTATTAACAATCCGCAATTCCGTATGAAAAAAATTACTGAAGTACAACAAATCCAAACACTTGTCCTTTAGAGAGGACATCTGCCCATCCTGACGTGGTCTGCACGACATCCCCACAGCGAAGTGTTTGCCTCTCAATTACTCTCTGAAATGGCCGAGCAAGCTACTCAGTTCAAGGGCTTCTAGGACTGGGCAAGAAAGGCTGGTCAGCCAGAGACTCACACATCTCATACCTGATTTTAAAATGAAAGCTATTAGGATGGTCCCCCTGGAACTGTGCTAGGACCTGTGTCCTGGCCAATCATGTCGGTAGGTTTATGGACAGGGCATTAAACTGACAGAGAGGATGCAGGTGAAAGGAGCTTTCCTAATCCAAAGGGAAAAGGTGAAGCAATGGAACAGCATGGGAATGTGGCTGAAGACAAGCAGAAAGGAACATGATGAGACATAGTTTAACTAAAATTGTACATCAGCAAATAGATTTGTGACAGAAAATTGTGGAAGAGATTATATTATGTTTTTATTTGAATGGACAACGTTGCTGCAATAAGGTGAATGGATTTGTGACACAGCGATAAAAGAGATTTGGACACCAGGGAGACATGGATACAAGGTGAACAAAATATTCAGTGTTTCATAATCTTGTGCAAACTCAGGCAAAATAGGCAACGCTCACAATAATGGATAACAAAGGCATTACAGAGAAAGCATTTGGTCTCAGATCATGAAGTAGAGTCAGTTTGAATGTACATTCTGGCTACGACTTGCTAAGGACAAGCAGCAGAACAGTTTTAGCCACCGAACAGCATTTCATTGCTCATCACTGCATTAAACAGGAACTCATTGGAATTCTTTTACAAAGGCATTGAGATAATTTTGGAACACTTCAATATTTGTACAATCTGGGACAATCACACGGTCAACATTGATATTGGAATAGTAGTTCAGTTAATTTTTTTTCAGTGCTATTCTGAAAAACACATTGTGCAACTGTTAAGGGACATAACTATCGCAGAGCGAACATGTAATATAAAGTTTAAAAGTGAATCACAGAAAGGACAAGCTACAACTAGAAACAAAAATAGCCAATGTGTTTGAGTGGAGAACTGACCAAAGAAAACAGGCTAAACAGAATGAAATATGTGCCTGTAAATGAACAGTGGAAATCTTTTGATGGAACAATGCAAAATACTCAAAAAAAGACATTCGATTGAAACAGTAAAAACCTCAGCAAGAAATTCCCACTGATCCCTCACTCAGGATAAATGGGGTCATACTAGATTATGAGGCTGAGAAGATCACCAAAAAGTACGCAAAATCCTGAAGTCAAATACTGTTTTAGGAATAAATGTTAATGGATTGCAATGGGTCTGCTCGCAGGAGGTGGGCTGTGTGAAGGGGAACCTCGGTCAGGGTTCATTGACACAAAAGGAACAGGGAGAGGTGAAGGTGCTGGAGGTGGTGAGAGTGTTACAGAGAGTGGTCAGGGTGTTACGAAGCCAGGACGAATTGCTGCAGCAAGAGTGGTTTGCAGAGGTAGGGATGGACATAGTTTTTTTTTGACATATTCATTCATGGGATGTGGGTGTCACTGCCTGGAACAACATTCTTTGGCCCCACTGCTAATTACTGAGAGGGTAGCTCAGAGCCGGCCGTATTGCTGTGGATCTGGAGTCATATGTCGGCCAGACAAGGTTAGAATATTTGATGTCTTTCCCTAAAGGAGGTTAGTAAACTAGATGAGTTCTTCCTACTGATCAACAATGTTTTAATGGTAGCCTCAACAATGTCTTTTACAGACAGAACATGACATTCCAACTCTTACTCTTAATTCTCTCTCGAATGAAGGTAACCACCCTAAATTCCTGCGTTCACCAGCCTGTCTACCTGTGACACCACATTCAAAAAACAGTGCACCTGCATCCCTGGGTCTCTGACTGACAACGCTACCTAGGGCCCGAACATTAACTGTGCAAGTCCCGCCCTGGTTTGTTTCACCAAAATGGAACACTTCACATTTATCTTTTTAAACTCCATCTGCTACTCTTCAGCCCACTATCCCAGCAGTACTGTTCATCCTGTTGTATGACAGACAACCTTCTTCACTGTCCAATTTACCAATGTCAGTGTCACTCAAGAAGGTTACTTACCAGGAAACCAATATTCCCATCCAAACCATATATCCAAATGACAAACAACAGGGGGACCCACTCCATCGCTGATCACATGCATCCAGTCAGAAAAACAATATATCTCCCGTCACCCTCTGTCTCCTACCATCAAGCCAAATTTGTTTCCAGTTCACTAGCTCCTCCTTTTACACAGCTCTGAGCTTATTACCCAGTTTACCATACAGAACACAGAATGCAGAACAGTTGAGCCCAAGACCTTTCGGCCATGATTTCATGCCAACCTTTTATCCAACTGTAAGATCAAAGTAAACTACATACCGTTCATTTTATTATTATCCATGTATCTGTCAAAGAGTCTATTAAATGTCCCGAATGCATCTAATTTTACTACCACCATTGGCAGTGCATTCCAAAGACCTAAAATTCTCTAACCTCTTCTCCATCCTCATTCACCTGAAAATTATGCCGCCATGTAATAACCATTTATACCATAGGAGGAAAAGTCTCTGATTACTCACTCACTCTGTGCCTCTTATCATCTTGTTCACCTCCACAAAGTCGTCCCGCACCCTTCTTCTCTCCAATGAAAAAGCCTTAGCTCTCTCAACCTTTCTTTGTAAGAACTGCCCTCCATTACAGGCAGCATCTTGCTAAATCTCGATAAATCTTCTCTCCTTTGCCATGTTCCCCAGAAGCACACTGCAGGGTGGTGGGGGTTACAGATGCAGGGAGGGATATCAGGACAGGAAGATTTTGCAGATATTAGGAGGCTTGAAATGCCAAAGTGAGGCTTCAGTAATTGTGAGGTTTCATGGTAATGAAGGCATTTGAGGAGGGAGGGAGAGAGGGAGGATTGTAGAGAAATGAGAGGTTTCACAGTTTAAGTGTTTTGTTAGGGCTGCAAGAGTTTACTAAGTTGGGGAGGGTGTAATCACTGGTGGATATTACATAAATATATGGTTTTGGTTGCAACGCAGGAAGAGGATGCATGAAGCAGGACAGTATGGGGTCTGAACGAGGTGACACAAATGGGAAGAGTTGTCAGGAGTGGAGGTGTTTGCAGAGACAGCAATGGTCTGATCTGGAGCAGAGGACCCTGATTGGGAGGGATGTGGGGACTGGAGGTGGTTTAACGGGGAGGGAGGACCATAGACCCACAGGAGGTTACAGAAATGTGGAGCGCTGTCGGGTGACAGGCTCATGGAGTTGGGAATGTTGGGAGGGATAGAGAAGTTTACAGGGATAAGGATGTTTGTAGGGCTGGTTTACACAGAAAGGGACTGTTTTAGGGAGCTGAGCAGATTACACAGATAAAGAGGTTTGTAAAATCTAGTGAACAAACAGAGATATGGAGGGTCATCGCGACTGAAGACATTTATAGATATAGGAAGGCTTAGGTTCTGGGTGTTATTTAGACATGGAGGGTGTGGAATCTGGATTCGTTTTTGAGAGATTGTGGTAGCAAGTTTCGTTGGAGACAGTTTCACAGAGAAGGCAGCATTGAACAAACAGGCGGAAGTTCCTGCGGTAGGGAGGGTTCGAGTGGAGAATGAAAGAGCTGGAGAAGGTTATCGAGGTGGGTAAATGGATGGAGATACAGGACGAATTTACATTGACATGGTGGGTGATAGTGACGGGAGGTTGTTACATAGTTACAAGGAAAAGGACCGCGAGAGGCAATGGCATAGGAGTGGGATCTACAGATCGGGAGTGTTTCACGGACCTGAGAGGATAACACAGATAGGGGTGGTGGGAGGGTCTCCACAGACTGATGGCGTTTTAGGGACTGGAAGAGGTTATGTAGACAGGGAGGGCTGTAAGACTGCAGAAGCTTATGGAGAGTTGAAGATTTGGAGCAGTTCACAGAGGGAGGGTTCTCCGACAGGAGTAGGTTACAGATAGTGAGCATTGTGTGGCCTGAGAAAGCTAAAGAGAGGGGAGATTGTGGGCTTGGAATATGGTGACATTTGAAGAGACTGAAGCAAAAATGCACGGAGAAGGTTACACAGATAGGGAGGTGAGTAGGGGCTGAAGGTGAACACACAAACATGGAGGGTTGTATTGTTAGACGGAGCTTAGAGGGATAGGGACTGGTGAAGGGATTTACACAGATTGAGAAGGTTGTGTTTTCGGAGAAGGTTACACTGATACAGACAGTGTTAGGGAGTGTTTAATGGACGACAGAAGAGCTCAAAGAGAATGTATTATGGAGAGTGGAGGAGATTAGAGACACAGAGATGGCTGTCGGTTTGAAAAGAACTTCTACAGATCCTCAGTGCTTTAAGGCTGGAGGGAGGTTACAATCATAAGGGTTTCCAAAATTTAATTACTTTTTTGATATAGTGAAATCTCAGCAGGGGACTATCAATAGGAAGTATAGACAGTCCAGATGGGTTTACAGATATATAAATGTTTTTGTGTGTTTCAGGATTGAACAGTGATTGGGAGTGATGTAACGAATGGCAACAGTTATAGGGATTGTTCTAAAAGCATGAAGAGGTGACAGTCATATCGGTCGTTGTCTGGACTGGAGAAGCTTACATCGGCAAGGAGTGTTTTAGAGAATGTTGGAGATTACACATATAAGGAGAGTACTGGGGGTGAGGCAAGTTTCAAGAGACAGGGATGGTTGACAGGACTGGACAATAACCTGAATAGAATCTCCACACTGTGGAAATAGGCCATTCGGCCGAACAAAACCACAGCAACAGTCTAACGAGCATCCAAACCAGACCCCATCCCTCTCCCTGTCCATTAAACCCTGCATTCCACGTAATGAACTCAGCTAAACAACACTTGCCTGAATACTACTGTCAAGTTATGATGGCCAATCACGTGTCGTGCAAATGTTGAGCTATGGCAGAAAAACCCCACACAGTCAGGGGGGAGAACATGCAAAGTTCACACAGACAGTCGGCCAAGGCTGGAACTGAAGCCAGGTTCCAGGCACAGTGAGGCTGATTATACAGAACACTGCAGACATTGGACGAGGTCACAAAGTTCACAAGGGTTTGTTGGAACAGGAGGAAAATATAGTCAGGAACAGGAGATGTTTACATAGATGGTGTCCATGAGAGGGACTGGAGGAGGGTTGTGGATTCTCTCGACAATTGGAGTTAGGGACGGTTGGAAAAAACTGGATGAAGTTAGTCATACTCCGATTGTACACACTGGGTGAGGTTACCGAGTTATGAAAGGTTCTTTGGACGGGCTGAGGTTATAGACAGGGTCAGTTGTGAGAATGAGAGTTGTGACAACAATTGCGAGGATACTTCAGGCACATAGATGGTTTTAGTGGCTGCAGGATGTTCGAGAGCTAAGGAGGCTAGAACTGACTGGAGGTGGTCAGAGGTAAGGAACATTGTAGTGATGGGAGTTAGTCACAGAGACATAGAAGATTGAAGAGAGCGAGAGGGCAAGGTTACTGATCTCAAGAGCGTTCAGGTGGCTTCAGAACAATACACAAAGGGAGGGTTGGCAGGAAAGGCTGTAGGAACTGGAGGACACTGTACAGACAGGGAGGTAAAATGGATAGTGGAAGTTTAGAGGTAATGAAGGTGCTGTAGGACAGGATGGAGGAGTGTTGTCGGGACTGGAGAAGGCTACAGTGACATAATGTGCTGGAGAGGCTGGAGGAAGGGACATAGATGGGGACGTCAATAAGGGCTAGATGTTACACAGAGTGGGCTGTAGATACTGGACAAGATGACAGACATAATTATTTTTAAAGTGTTTTGGTGATAGTGGTCATAATGCTAGGTTTCAAAGTCATTTTGGAAAAAAATATAAAGATAGGGCAGAAGTGAAGAGGCCCCCTCATCATGACAATATCACTGTCACTGGGCATTAACACTATAACGAGACAGGATCTGGTAAACACAGACCAGGAGGAACTATTTGCAGTTGGGTTCCTATTCGGAAAGAGGAAGTATGTCAAAGTGATACTGGGAGAATTCAAGGCCAGTGTGTTCTGTGAAGAGTGAATGACAAAGGCAATCACTCCAGTGAATACTGGTCAAGCGATATCCTGAGATTGACAAAGTAAGTACAATGCGATGAAAACAGGCAAAGACCAATCAACCTACAAAAAATACAAGGGGATCCGTATAATGATGAGCAAATAAAGGGCACGATATATTCTTGTCAGATACTGTTATGGACAGGCCACAAGGTATTTAATGAGTATAGTTAGAGGGTTAGGATTCCCAGGTAAACAGCGAGGCTTGTTAGAAACCAAAGGGACAATCTGTGCATGGAGCCAGACTAAGTAGGTGAGGTCTTAAATGACTATTTCCCATCTGTATTCACACAGGAGAAAGGCATTGTAGCCGGGGATTTCAGTTGGGACAGTGAGGTGTTAGAACATGAAAAGATGAATAAGGAGGTATTAAATGTGTTCACAGGCATAAAGGTGGCGAAATCCCCAGCCCAATTAAATGTATCCCAGGCTGCTATGGGAGGGAAGGCAGCAGATTGCTGGGGCCCTGGTGGATATATTTAATACTTTGCTGGAAACTGGTGAAGTTCTGAATGACTGGAGGATCGCTAATGTGGTTCCTTTATTCAAGAAGGGCAGCAGGGATAGGTCAGGTCATGACAGAGCAGATAGTCTGACAGCAGGGGCAGGGAAATTATTGGGAACAATTGTGTGGATGAGTCAACACTTCCGAAGGCAAGAATCACTTCGGTAGCGTCATCATGGATTTGGTAGAGGGAAATACTGTCTGAGGAAATCAGTTCAGTTTTTTTAAAATGGTGTTTTAAAATATTTATAAGGGCAGTGCAGATGATGTTGTTTACATGGACTTGATTAAGGCCTTTGACAAGGTCCCTCATGGAAGGCTGGTCAAAATGTAAAGAGCCACTGGGATCACAGGCAAGTTGTCAAATTGGATCCAGAATTCGTGAATGGACTTCTTTGTGTTTGTAATTCTTCCAACAGTGGGTGTACCACAGGGATCTGTGCAGGAACCATTGCTGGTTATTATGTACATTAATAACTTGAATGTGAAAGCAGAAAGAATCATTAGTAGGTTTGCAGATGATATGAAAGGTGAGGGGGTGGTCTCAGGCTGCAGTCTAATGTCCATCAGATGATAATCTGTGTAGAGTAATGGCAGATGGAGTTTACTTCTGATCACTGTGAGGTAATGCACTGTGGGAAGTCTCATAAGCGAAGGATATACATCATGAATTGTAGGTCCTCTTGGAGTACCGAGGAACACAGGGACCTTGGTGGGCAAATCCCTGGATGTCTGAAGGTGTGAGAACAGGTACACAGGATGGGTAAGAGACCTGAACTGGGAGCAGGAGGGGGACCCATATCCTGTTGGGGCGAATTGTTGGAGCTGCCTGAGAGGATATAAACTAGTCTGGCACTGTGTTGGACCTTAAACAGTCATAAGGACAGACAGAAGTTTGAGGCTGGTGCACAAGTTAAAGAGAGCAAATTCAGCAGACAAGGCAGGCAAGAATATAGCAGGAAATGGGGCGAAACCGATGATTAAACTGCAGTTATTTCGATGCAAGGGGCCTGACAGCTAAGGAAGATGAACTCAGGGCATGGATTGGAACATGGGACTGGGAGATTATAGTTATTACAGAAACACAGCTGATGGAGGGACAGGACTGGCAGTTCATTGTTTCAAGGTGGAGATGTTACAGGACGCATCGACGGGGAGGCAAGAGAGGACGCGTGGTTGGGGGTATTGATTGCATGAATTTTCACAGTAATATTTAGAGAGGATATTCCTGTGGGATCGCCCAGTGAAGTTATGTTAGTGGAACTGAGAAATAAGAATGGGTCATTACTTTGATACGATTGTCCTACTGACCCCGAATAATCCGTGGCAGACGGAGGAACAAATATATCAGGAGATCTCAAATATCAATCATAATAATTAGGCTCTTATGGTTGGGGTTTTAAAAATTTCCAAACTGAGACTGGGACTGCCAGTGTTCAGTGTTTGCAAGGGAGGAATTTGGTAATTGTGTTCCAGAAACTCCCAATCAATATGTAAATGGCATGAAAAGAGAAAGGAGCAAAAGCTGACCACCCCTTGGGAAACAAGGTATGGAAAGGGTCTGAGGTGTGAGTGGGAACGCATTTTGCCAAAATGAACACAATTCTATTAGCTTGAAAATAGGGATGGAAAAGGACAGGTCTGGTCCACAAGTTCAAGTTATAAAATGGGGCCAGACCAATCTTGATAATCTTAGACGGGAACTTTCAGAAGGTGACTGGGGAGTCTATTTGCAGGAAAAGGGAAGTCTGGCAACTGAATGTTTCAAAATTGTATTAAATTGCGCGATCACAACCAGTATGTTCCTGTTTGTATGCAGCTCAATTTTGACAGCATTAGGAAACACTGGCTGTCGATTGAGGGTCTGGTCAAGGAAAAGGGGCACATTTCAGGTATCGCCAGCTGGATCAAGGCACTCCCAGAAGTTCACAGAGGCTGTAGGTATACACTTTGGCTGGAAATCAGGAATGCAGAAAGGGTAAATGAAATAGCCTCGGCAGAGAAGGATAAGAAGAATCCAAAAGTGATTGTATAAATATATTGAGTAAAAGAGCAACTTGAGACAAAATAGTGTTCCTTAAAGATCAATGAGACCATTGGTGTGTGGAACCGAAGGATATGGCGAATACCTTAAACATAGTTTTTACTCCAGAACTTACTGTGGACAAATACCGGGGAACTCAGGGAACAAGAGTAATACGTTAGACCACATTTGGAGTTCGCTGCAATTCCAGAATCCCCGCTCTAGGAAGGACGTTGTGAAGCATGAAAGTGTTCAGAAAAGATCTACAAGAAGTTGCCGGGGTGGTTGCTGAATTAGGTCGGGTTATTAGCACTGGAGCATCGGAGACTGAGGGGTGACCTGACAAAGGTTTATATAAACATGAGGGGTATGGATTGCGTAAATATTCAAGGTCTTTTCCGAGAGGTTGGGGATCCAAAACTAAAGGGCATAGGTTTAAGGTTAAAATAGAAAGGTTTAAAAGGGACTGAAGGGACAGCTTTTTTACGCACGCAGTGATGTGTGTATGGATTGAGCTGAGAGAGAAAGTAACACATACTGATACTATGACAACATTTAAGAGATGGATGGGTATGTGAATAATGAGGATTTAGAGGTACATGGGCCAAATGCTGGTAAATGGGATGGATTTATTTAGATCTTCTGGTCAGCATGGATGAGTTGGACCGAAGGGTCTGTTTCCCTTGTACATCTCTATGACTTGAAAAGAGTGCATGTTAGAGAAGAGGTGGTGCTGGACGTTTTAAAACACAAAAGTATGGAAAGCCGCAGGACCTGATTAAGTGTATCACAGGACATGGTGGGATGCAAGGGAAGAAAGTGTGGAGCCCTTATACAGGATGTACATGTATTTGAAAAGGCAGTGACTGATCGGGGATAATCAACATGGCTTTGTGCATGGGAAATCATGTCTTACATACTTGATTGAGTTTTTTTGAAGAAATAACAAAGAGGATTGATGAGGGCTGAGCGGTAAATGTGATCTATATGGACTTCAGTCAGGCATTCGACAAATTTCACCAGAGGACACTGATTGGCAAGGTTCAATCTCACGGAATGCAGGGAGAACTAGCTATTTGAATACAGAACTGGCTCCAAGGTAGAAGACAGAGGGTGGTGCTGGAGGGTTGCTTATCAGACTGCAGACGTTGAGCAGTGGGGTACTACAAGGATTGTGCCTACGAATGGTAAATAGCCAAGGGTAAGTGAGTCCAAAACTCGAGGGTACAAACGGGACGTGAGAGAGCAAAGATTTAAAGAGGGAGCTGAGGGGCAACCTTATCCACAGAGGATGGTGCACAGACAGAATGGACTGCCAGGGGCACATGGGAGAAACAAGAACAATTACAACATGGAACAGACGTTTGGGCATGAACATGGAGGGGAGAAGGTTTGAAGAGCTAAGGGCCAAACGCAGGCAAATGAGACTCATTCAGTATAGGAAACGTGGGCAATATTGACGAGTTGGACCACAGGTTCTGTTTCCGTGCTGTATCACTCTGTATCCAGTTAAAGAGGATTACAGTCCCGAAATAATGCATGTTGTAGACACTAAAGCAAGTTGCAGAGATAGGGATGGTAGATTGGAATGCAGTACGTTTCAAATATGTTTCGGGACTATCGGGAAGGGAGAAGGTTACAGGGACAGGAACTCTTATAGGAGTTAAAACGTACTGAAGACGCTGGTGCACAAGCCATGCCAAAGATACAGTGTTGCACAGTTGTGAGACTTAGTACAGTGTTGGAGAGAGAACATAGAACAGAAAGATCCCAGGCAGCATCCCACCCTCTTGTGGGAGGCCTGCTTGCTCCTCTGTTATACTGATGCTCACGAAGACAGCACACGCCTGGAATGATAACTGTGAACTCCCAATGCTATGTCAGTGCAATGTAAATTAAAGTAGACTTGGGAATGAGCCAGGGGATTTTCTGTACTGTACTGTGCTCCTCCTCCAGCACTGTATCTACGTTACGTCGTGTTATCGATGTTAGGAGCCCTCACACTGCTCTCTGCTCTGTGCACTCTGAGTGATCTTAACTCGGTGCAGGATTTATTGAAGGTTCCACATCTCTCTGCCCTTTGTCTCTCTGGCTGACAAATCATCTTCAATGAAGTGTTGGTCAAGACACCCAGCAATTGGGAAGTCTATTGAGTCAGGAACTCCCTGAGTACCTACAGGAGACAGAGAAATAGACAGAATGGAAAATTAGACTGATGCAGTGAGGGTTTTACATGAAGAATGGAAATGAGCCCCACACATATTTGAAAAATCCCACTCCATTCCTGCCTGTGCTGTTGCACCACTCTGGAGTGGAGAATTCTGTTGGCACGGAATCTGGAGTAACTGCAAGAGTGACAGGCACTGACAGAGGCAGCAATTAGACCCACACAGTGTGGGATACCGCATGGAGGGAGACTGAGTGATATCACCAGATTGATGGAAGATGTCAGGATCACACAGTCATGTTGGAAAAATGGGTTTAGCTTCATGATGCCCTGGTATTAGTGCTCAGTGGTGAGCAATCAGAAAACAGGTGAATTGATGGTCGAGTTGTATTATTGCTAGAGCATGAATGCAAAACCTCAACGAATGTTCAAGGGAAGTGGGTTTGAATCCCACCATGAGAAATGGTGAAATTTGAAACCACTAATTTTAAAAATAGTCATTAACAATCCATAAATAAATATGAAACCATTGCTGATATACAAATAATCCAAACACTTGTCCTTTAGATAAGGACATCTGCCCATCCTCACGTGGTCTGCACGACGTACCCACAGCAAAAGTTTTGCCTCTCAATTACACTCTGAAATAGCCGAGCAAGTTACTCAGCTCGAAGGCAGCTCGGACTGGGCAAGAAAGGCTGTCATCCAGAGACAGCTACATTCCATACATGATTTAATAAATAATCCATTAGGAAGGTCCAACAGGAACTGTGCTGGGACCGGTGTCATGGCCGATCATGTTGGGAGGTTTATGGATGGGGCTTTAAACTGACAGACAGGATGCAGGGGCAGGATTCAGGTGAAAGGAGCTTTCCAAATCCAATGGGAAAAGGTAAAGTACAGGACCAGCATGGGAATGTGACTGAAGACAAGAAGAAAGGAATAGGATGGGACAGAATTTAACTAAAACTGTATATCAGGGAATCGGTTTGTGACAGGAAATTGTGGGAAAGAGTAAATTATGTTTTTTTTGGAAAGGATAATGTCTCATCTCTCAGGTAGATTGTTTTGTGACACAGAGATAAAAGAGATTTAGACACCAGAGAGATGTGGTTACAGGGTGAACAAAAGTTGGACATAAATATTCAATGGATCACAATCTTGCTCAGGCAAAATGGGTAACGCTTACAATAATGGTAAGAAAGGCATTAGAGAGAAAGCATTTGGCGTCAGATCATGAAGTAGAGTCAGTCTGAATGTAAATTCTGGCTACTACTTGCCAAGGACATAAGCAGCAGAACTGTTTTGGCCACTTAACAGTATTCCCTTGCTCGTCACTGCATTACATAGGAACACACTGGAATTTTTAAAATAAACACATTGTGATAATATTGAGAAACTTCAATATTCCCATAATCTGGGTCAATCACACTGACAACAGTGATATTGGAACAGGAGTTCAGAGAAATTTTTTTCAGTGTTTCTTTAAATAACAAATTGTGCAACTGGCTAGGAACATAACTATCTCAGTGCAATCGTTGTGTGATGAAACTTAGTGAATGAGTAATGTCACCGGGAGAGATCCTCTGGGAAATTGTGATAAAGTGCACTGTAAAGAAAATTAAGTGTTAAAGTGAATCACAGAAAGTACAAGCTACAACTAGAAACAAAAAACAGCCAATTACATGAGTTTTAATGGAGAACTGGCCATGGTAAAGAGGCAAAACAAGACTGAAACATGTGTCTGGAAATGAACAGTGGAAAACATTTGAACGAACAGTGTAAAACACTGAACAAAAGAACATTCCGTTGAAACACGCAAAACCTCAGCAAGAAATTTCCACTGGCCCCTCACTCAGGACAAAATAGATCATATTAGATTATGAGGCTTAGAAGGTCACCACAATGCACTTAGAATTCTGAAATGAGAGGGTGTTATTTGAGTGTTAAAGGGATTACAAAGGGTCTGCTAGCAGGAGTTGGAAAGTGGGATATGGAATCATTGTCAGGGTTCCATGTCACAAAAGGAGCAGGGAGAGGTGAAGGTGCTGTAGGCGGTCAGAGTGTTACAGAGAGTGGTCAGGGCCTGAACAGTGTTACAAAACCAGTACGATTGCTTCAGCTGGAGGGGTTGCAGCGGGAGGGAGGAACATATGTACTTCAATTTATTCATTCATGGGATGTGGGTGTCACTGCTAATTACCCAGAGGGCAACTCAGAGTCAGCCATATTGAAGTGGGTCTGGAGTCACATGTTGGCTAGACCAGGTTAGAATATTTGATGTATTTCTCTAAAGGAGGTCAGTGAACCAGATGAGTTCTTCCCACTGATCAATAATGCTTTTATAGTGGCCTGATCAATATCTTGTATAGATACAACATGACGTCCCAACTCCTACTCTTAATGCTCTGCCCAATGAAGGAAACCATCCCAAACTCCTGCTTCACCGGCCCGTCTCCCTGTGACACCACTTTCAAAGAACTGTCTACCTGCATCCCTGGGTCTCTGATTGACAACACTACCCAGGGCTCGAACATTAACAGTACAAGTTGCGCCCTGGTTTGTTTCACCATTTATCTAATTAAACTCCATCTGCTATTCTTCAGCCGACTATCCCAGCAGTACTGTTCATCCTGTTGTATCATAGTTAACCTTCTTCACTGTCCACATCACCAGCAATTTCAGTGTCACCCAAAAACCTTACTTACCAGGAAACCAATATTCCCATCCAAACCATGTATCCAAATGACAAACAACAGTGGACCCACTCCACCGCTGATCATATGCCTCCAGTCAGAAAAACAACATGTCTCCCATCCCCCTCTGTCTCCAACTATCAAGCCCAAATTTCTGTCCAGTTGACTAGCTCCTCCTGAACGCTATATCCTTTTTACACTGATCTAAGATTATTACCCAGTTTAAGATATGACACATAGAACAAAGAACAGTACAGAACAAGACCCTTCGGCCATGATGACATGCCAATCCTTTATCTGACCATAAGATTAAAAGAATAGAGGCAAACAAAGTTTAATTCAGATAAATGAGAGATGCTGCATTTTGGGAAAGCAACTCTTAGAAGGACTAAAACACTTTATGGTAAGGTCCTCGGGAGTATTGCTGACAAAGAGACCTTGGAGTGCCTGTTCATGGCTCCTTGAAAGTGGAGTCGCAGGTCGATAGAATAGTGAAGAAGGCGTTTTGTATGCTTTTGTTTATTGGTCAGCATAATGAGTACAGGACTTGGGATGTTGTGTTGCGACTGTACAGCACATTGGTTTGGCCACTGTTGGTATATCGTTTACAATTTTTGTCTCCTTACTATCAGAAAGATGTTGGGAAACTTGAAAGAGTTCAGAAAAAGATTACAAGGATGTTGCCAGGGTTAGAGGATTTGAGCTACAGGGAGAGGCTGAACAGGCTGGGGCTGTTTTCCCGGTAGTGCCCGGGGCTGAGGGGTGACCTTATAGAGGTTTACAAAATTATGAGGGGCATGGATAGTGTAAATAGACAAAATCTTTTTCCCTGGGGTGGGGTAGTCCAGAACTAGAGGGCATAGGTTTATGGTGAGAGGGGAAAGTGGGCACAGTGGTTAGCATTGTTGCCTCACAGCGCCAGTGACCCGGGTTCAATTCCCGCCTCAGGCAACTGACTGTGTGGAGTTTTCACATTCTCCCCGTGTCTGCGTGGGTTTACTCCGGGTGCTCCGGTTTCCTCCCACAGTCCAAAAATGTGCAGGTCAGGTGAATTGGCCATGCTAAATTGGCCGTAGTGTTAGGTTCAGGGTTAAATGTAGGGGAATAGGTCTGGGTGGGTTGCACTCCGGCGAGTTGGTGTGGACTTGTTGGCCGAAGGGCCTGTTTCCGCACTGTAAGTAATCTAACCTAATCTAAAAATATATGAAAGAGACCTAAGGGCCAACTTGCTCACAGAGAGGGTGGTATGTGTATGGGATGAGCTGCCAGAGGATGTGGTGGAGGCTGGTACAATTGCAACATTTAAGAGGCATTTGGATGGGTATATGAATAGGAAGGGTTTGGAGAGATATGGACCGTGTGCTGGCAGGTGGGACTAGATTTGGTTGGGATATCTACCCGGCATGGACGGGTTGGACTGAAGGATCTGTTTCCATGCTGTACTTCTCTATGACTCTAACTTTTATACCATCCATTTTACTATCACCCATGTGCCTATCCAGAAGTATATTAAATGCCCCTAATGCATCTACTTTTACTGCCACCGCTGGCAGTGCATTCCACTCAGCCACCACTCTGTATATAAAGATCCTAACTCTGAAATCTCCCCTTAATCATCCGCTAATCACCCGAAAATTATACCCCCTTGTAATAGCTATTTATGTCATGGTAATAAAAAACTCTATTCACTCTATCTATGACTGTCATTACCTTGTTAACCTCTGCCAAGTCACCTCTCACCCTTCTTCATTCCAAATGAGAAAAGCCTTAGCTCCCTCAACCTTTCTTCATAAGACATGCTCTCCAGTACAGGCAGCATCCTGGTAAATCTCCTCTTTCCCCTCTCTAGAGCTTCCACATCTTTCAGGTAAAGAGGGGACCAGAACTGAACACAATATTCCAAGTGGTGTCTAACCAGGGCTCTACAGAGCTGCAGCATAACCTCACAGCTTTAAAACCCAATCCACAAACTAATGAAATTCAACACAATATATTCCTTCTTAACAAGCCTATTAGCTTGGCTGGCAACTTTGAGGGATCTAGGGACTTGGATCATTCTGTTCCTCCACACTGCCAAAGATCCCGCCTTTAGCCCTGCATTCTGCATTCAAATTCAATCTTTCAAAATGAATGACTTCACACTTTTCCAGATTGGCCTCCATCTGCCACTTCTCAGCTCTGCTCTGCATCGTGTCAATGTCCCGTTGCACCCTACAACAGCCCTCCACACTGTCAGCCACTCCACGAACCTTCGTGTCATTGGCAAACTTACAAGACCACTCTTCCACTCACACATTCAACTTATTGACAAAATCACAAAGAGCAGTGGTCCTGTAACCACTGCCTGCAGAAAACCACTGGTCATTGAGCTCTAGGATGAATTGTTTCTATCAATCATCACCCTGTCTTGTGTGAGCCAGTAATCCTGTATCCAGACAGACAGGTTTCCCTGTATCCCATGCCTTTGTACTTTCTGAATGAGCCATAAAGGTGTTTTGGCACATTCTCAAAAGATTCACGAAGACTTGTAAGGCATGACCTGACCCTTATACAACCAAGCTTACTATCTCTAATCAAACTATGGTTTCCCAAGGAATAATAAATCCTGTCTCCCTGAGTTCTCTCCAATAATCTGTACACCACAGACATAAGACTGACACGTGTGCAATTTCTAAGATTATCCCTATTCCCTTTCCTGAAGAAGGGAATAATATTTTCCAGCCTCCAATCATCTTGTCCGACTCCAGTGGACAGTGAGGGTGCAAAGGTCATCACCCTCGCTTCGTATAGTTACGTTGGACGCATCCAGTCTGGTTCCTTGACTTACCTATCCTTATCTTTTCCAAAATTCTCAGCACATCCTCCTTCTTAACATCCACCTGTTCACGTACATCAGCCTGTGTCACACTGTCCTCACAAACGACAAGACCCTTATCAGCAGTGAATACTAAGACCTAGTATTCATTAAGGACCTCCTCTACCTCCTGTGACTCCAGGCACAAGTTCCTTCCACTATCCAAAATTGGCCCTACTCTCACTCTGACAATCCTCTTGTTCCTCACATAAGTTGAGAATGACTCACAGTTTTCCTTAATCCTTCCAAACAAAGGTTTTTCATGCCGCCTTCTAGTCGCCCTTAGTCCATTCCTCGGTTCTTTCCTAGTCCCTTCAGAGAATCCCTACAGTGTGGAAACTGGCCATTTGGCCCAACATCTCCATATCAATCCTCCAAACAATATCCAACCCAGCCCTGTTCCCCCACCTTATTACTCTTCATTTGCCTTGACTAATGCGCCAAACCTATACATCCGTGAACACTATGGGTAAATTAGCATGCCTGAGTCACCTAATCTGCACATCTTTGGACGGTGGGTAGAAACTGGCGCATTTGGAGGAAACCCACGCAGACACGGGGAGAATGTGCAAACTCCCCACAGACAGTCGCCTGAGGCTGTAATTGAAATGGAGTCCGTGGTGCTATGAGGTAGCAGTGCTAACCACTGAGACACCGTGGCATTCAATGTAACTCATTGGAGACCTGTCTGATCCTTGCTTCCTCATCCCTAAGTAAGCTTCCTTCTTCCTCTTGACTAGATGCTAAAGTCCACGTGGACAACGTTGACTGCTCTGCCTTCATCGAGATTTGGCCACCTCCTCGAAGAGTCAATCCAAAATTGTGAAACATGGTTTTTCACTCACAAAGCCATGCTGACCATCTTGCCTTTGTAGATGTAAGGAGCTCCTTTCTCTCAGAATCTCCTCCAACAACTTCCCCATCACTGGTCTCACTGGGCTGTAATTTCCTGGCTTTCCCCTGCAGTTCTTCAGTGATGGAACAGCATTAGCCAACGTCCAGTCTTCCAACATCTTACTGTGTCTGTTGATAATATATATATATCTCTGTTCGGGACACTGCAAACTCTTCCCTAGCTTCCCACAATATTCTAGGATCGACCTAATGAGCTACTGAGGATTGATCTACCTTTATTTGTTTGACGATTCCAACACTTTCTCTTCTCTGGTGAGGGTTCTTTCCAAGACATCACTATTTATTTCCCCAAGTTCCCGAGCTTCCGTGTCTTTTGCCACAATAAATATTGACAAGACTATTTTGTCTAATATCTCGCCCATCTCATCTGGTTCCACACATGGGTGACCTTACTGATCTTTAAGGGACCCTATTCTCTACCAGGTTACTCTTTAGCCCTTATTAAAACTTGTGTAAAGGCTTCTGATAGTTCAAATACACCATAACCCCGAAATCACTAGACACCTCCTACACCATTACAATTCTACCATTTGTATTCACACCGACAAATTAAATCCAACAGGCTCAAAAACAAATTCTGCTTTATCAAATGTGTTTCCAAGTTGCCAGTTATTGTATATTGACCTATCCTTTCTAACAATGTCAGTATGCTCCCGACTTAATGTTAAGCTAACACTATTTGGTTTCAGACTGACAGCAGAAAGGGTTGAGGGAGTTCTTGTTTATCAATCTGAAAAAGGAAGTTTACAGGGTCAGCAGGTAATAGAGAAGGCAAATCAAATGCTGCCATTTATTACAGAGGGAATGGAGTCTAAAAAAAGGCAGGTCTATCTAAAACTATACAAGGTACAAGTCAGACCACACCTCGAATATTATGAACAGCGTGAGTGCACGAAGGAAAGATATTGTTGCATTGGAGGCAGTCCAGAGAAGGTTCACTCGGCTGATCTTGGGAATGGAGGGATTTTCTAATGAGAAGAGGTGTAGTAGGTTGAGGTTGAATACATTGAAGTTTCGATAATGAGAGAGAAATGGAATTAACCATCCAAGATTCTGAGGGGCTCTGATCGGGCAGGTGCTGGGAAGTTAGGAAATAGAACAGTAGAGCACAGTGACAGGCCCTTCGGCCCACCACGTCTGTGCTGTCCATGATGCTATTCTCGCTCATACCATCTGCCTGCACATGGTTCCAGACACCCAATCTCTGCCCATTCATGTTTCTGTCTAAATGCCACTTCAAAACTTTACTCATATTTCTGCTTCTACGACCTCCCTCAGAAATATCCACTCTACGTGAAAAAAAACTTGCCTCACACATCTTGTTTAATCTTCCTCTTTCTCACCTTAAATCTCTGCACTCTAGTATTTGAAAGTTACACATTGGAAAAGAGATTCTGACTATCCACATTATCTATTCCTGTCCTAACGTAATATACCTCTACCTCGTCACCTGTCAGCCTCTGATACTCTCACAAAACAATCCAACTTTGTTTAATTTCCTCTAATACACCTAACACACCCTTAAATACCCTAACACAGGCAACGTGCTGATAAACACCTTTTGTACCCTCTACAAAGCCTCCACATCCATCCTATTGTGTGGCGATAAGAACTGTGCACAGTTCTCCAAATGTAGCCAAACAAACGTTTTATGTAATTACAATATCAGATGCAAACCACTTTTCTCAACGTTGTGACCGATGAAGGCCAGTGTTCCATTTGCTTTCTTTCCCATCTGAAACACTTCTGTTGCCATTATCAGGGAGTTACTGACTCGCACCAAGATCCTTCTGCATATCAATATCCCTCAGTATCCTAACTGAATTTGAATTTGACATCATCTCACACTTGTTTAGATTAAACTCAATTTGCCTTTTCTGTCTATCTCTCCGGCTGTTCTGTAACCTCCTGCAGGTTTTAATGAATCAGTGAAACAAGGGTTTTGTGGAAAAGGCAGGAAAGTAGGGTTGGAGAGTATCAGGTCAGCCATGATCTGATTGAAGTACAGAGCATTCTCAATGAACCAAATGTCCTCATTCCCTTACGACATCTCATGGTCTGAGCACAAACTCAATATGTCTCTGCTCACAATACTCCTTGATAATGGGATTATTGGATATTTATTAGTACACAGCATTTGATCTACAAATATGATATGATATTATAGAAAACCATCTCACATACAATCCAGGATTCTATCCGTTACAGCACTGATACTCATTGCTTGATCAGTCGGCATGGAGACAACTGTCACACACAGTTACTGTACTGCCCTTGCCACAAGTACATTCAGTGTCCTGACTCTAACCATATTGACATTCCCATCACTGGTTGGATCCTTAAAAATAATTTCTGCTAAAAGTTGCTGCTGCTTGCTTATTCTCAGCTCTACTTTTCATATTGAGATCCACATGACTGTCTCATTAATGCATTAAACTCATCCTTCCTTCACAACTTGTTGGCTTCTTGCCTAGTCTGCCGATTGGGACTAGATTGGGGTGCGATATCTGATCAACATGGACGGGTTGGACCGAAGAGTCGATTTCCATGCTGTACATCTCTCTGACACTAATGACTCTATCCCAACAACCCTCAGTATTCACTTCCCAGCGATGGTCATTCTGCAGCTAAATCTCCGAAATGACAGTTCCATCATATCTGTTCCCTGTCAGTCCATCTACCTTATGGCGAATACAGGGAGTCATTCCTCAGTAGTGGGGAGTTGAAAAAATGGGTAGAGCTGACAGAAATAAGGAGGCTTACAGGGACTCGAGGATGTTACAGGTAATCAGAGTTACATCTGGTCAAGAATGTTCATGAGACAAAGGGTTTTGGGGATTGGAGGAATTTACAGAGATGGGGAGCTGGATTAGAATCTGGAGATAGGGATAGGGATGGAGAAAGGAAGAGGTAGGCAGACTGAGAGGCACAGACAGGGGACTGTTTCATCTAGGAGCGTATTGTGTATACGAACAGAGTTATGGAAGGTTATCGTGACTGAAGACATTTACAGACGTAAGACGGCTTCTAGGTTCCTGAGGCTACATAGACCGGAAGGCAATGGAGAATGTCAGGTTGCTGGGTTGGAGACAGTTACACAAATGGGGAGGGTTGCACAAATTGTAAGAGATTCCTGTGGTCGCGAGGGGTATGGTGTCAGGAATAAGGATGACATTTAACAAGATAACGATCAAAGAATTGGAGAAGGATAAGGTGATTACAAATTTTTCACAGCTACGGAAGGGTTGTAGTAGCTAGAGAAGATTTCATAGGTAGGGACCGATGGAGAGGATAAATATATTGACATGGAGGGTGGGATGGGTGGGAGGAGCTTACAGGGTTAGGCATTTCTGTCAGGGTTTACAGGGGTGAAGGGAATTAGTATCTATTGCAGAACTTTAGAAATTAGAATGTTAGGGATTGGAGAACCTGACAGAGACAGACAGAGAGAATGGTATGGAGATTGCAAACAGAGGAAGGATTATCGGGACTGGAGAATATTACAGAGATCACTAATACAACATGGGCCAGGATTGATGCTTGCGATCCCCTGTGCTGTTGCATTGAGGACCAGTTCAGCAGAGGTGAAAGCAGGACCCTCACAAGATGGTGGGAATGAAACCTAGAATGTTGCTGTTCCTTGCCCAGCTCTGTATCTATGACCTGTCTTCCAGGTCTTAATATAGAAGTCTACTACCTCCACCCTGTGCTGTTTAATGTGAGTGATCTTACCGGCTGCAGGATTTACTGAAGGCTCCAGATCTCCCTCTCCATCTCTCTCTGGCTGACTCACCAGCTTCAATGAGTTGATGGATGAGTTAGGAACATCCTGATTACCTGCATGAGACAGAAATAGACAGAATGGGAAATTAGACTGATGCAATGAGGATCACCCATGCAGAATGTCACTGAATCCAGCAGAGATCTCGAAAATGCCAGTCTCCATCCCTTGCCTGTGCTGCTGCGTCTCTCTGGAGTGGAGAATTCTGTTGACTCAGGATCTCAGACCATCCGTAAGAGGGAGAAATGCTGACAGAGGCAGCAAATAGACCGACACAGCGAGAGATACCACATGGAGAGACACTGAGTGATATGACATTAGTAGACACTGCACTAACAGGGAATTGTTTGAATTTGTAACAAAGGCACTGAGATAATTGTGAGGGGATTCAACCTTCCGATCTCATCATCTCTTTGGCAGTGAGTCACAGACGAGGATGACTCACTCCCGCTCTCAGTGGTGTTGGTGGGGGGGGGGGGGGCGCGTCTGTAGTTGGCTGTACAGACCAATGTTGCCGTTCACAGATTCTGTTACACTGGGGGGTAGAAGGTGGCCATGGGAAGGGGGTGGGTGGGGCGTTGGTCTGGCAGCATGCTCCCTGTGCTGTTTTCTCCTGGATTCCTATTTTTCCCACAGCAAGTCTCGAAGTGATCGACACCTTCCCAATACTCTTCCTCCACTTTGGACGGTCTTGGGCCGGGACTTAACGGATTTGATTAAGAGATGAATAAAAAGACAATCAATTCTGAAGAAGCCAACGTTTAGAAATGTTGACACATTTGTTAAAGAGATCGCTAGGGAATCTCCGAGCAGGAGGAGTGCAGTAGGAAGAGGAAACGTCAGCGTTTAATCAGATGATCGGAACAGTATCAGAATTGAAGGTGCTGGAGGTGGTGAGGGTGTGACAGAGAGGGACAAAGGCCTGAGAAAAGATGCAAAGTCAGTACGAATTGCTGCAGCTAGAGCTGTTTGCAAAGGTCAGGATGGACATATGTATTTTCATTGATTCATTCATGGCCTGAGGATGTCACCGGATGGACCAGCATACATTACCCCACTGCTAATTGCCTAGAGACAGCTCAGAGTCGGCCATATTGCTGTGGGACTGGAGTCACATGTGAGCCAAACCAGATAAGAATGCCAGATGTCCCTCTCTAAAGGACAGACGTGAAAAAGTTGATTTTAATCAGATAATCAACAATGCTTATATAGTGGCCTCATTAATATCCTGTACAGATACACCATGACATCCCAACTCCTACTCTCAATGCTCTGCCAAAGGAAGGGTAACAATCTCAAACGCCTGCTTCACCAGCCTGTCTAGATGTGACGCTACTTTTTAAAAAAAGCTGTGTACCTGCGTCCCTGGGTCACTGATTGACAACAGTACCCAGGGCCAGAACATTAACTGTACAAGTCCAGCCTGGTCTGCCTTACCACAATACAACATCTTGCATTTCTCCACCTGTGATTCCTGAACGCACTGGTCCAGCAGTAATGTTGATTCCATTGTACTCTTCGATATCCCTCTTCACTGTCCACTTTATCACCACTTCCAGTCTCTCTCACAAGCTTGCTTACCATGACTCCTGCATTTTCATTCAACCTGTTTAGAATAATGATGCACAACAGTGACCCAGCACCGAACTCCATGGCACACCGTTGGTCACAGGCCTGCAGTTTGAGCAGCAACCCTCTATGAACATGCTCTGTCTCCTACAGTCAATCCTGTTTTGTATCCAGTTGGTGAGCGCTCCCTGGTTTTATCTGATCTAAACTTACTATCCAGTCTGCCATGCAGAACCTCGTCAAAGGCCTTGATAAAGTTCAGTGGGCATCGTGGACTGCTCTGCTTTTATCTCTCACTTGTCTATCTCCACACTCACATTTGAGGAATGATTTCCCATGCACAAAGGCATGCTGACGATCGTTAATCTGTCCTTACCTTTCCAAAGGCATGATGATCGTTTCTCTCAGAATCTCCTCCAACAACTTACCACTCCTGCATCAGTCTCACTGCTCTGTAGTGGCTGTTGATGATGCAAATATCTCTGGAAGGGGCCCTGTAATTTCCTCCCTCGCTTCTCACAAGGCGCTGGGATATATCTGATCATGTTTCAAGGTTTTATCTAACTTATTGCATTTTAAGGCATCCAGCACCTCCTTGTCTCCAATGTGAACTCTTTTCAAGACATCCCTATGCATTTTCCTAAGTTCCCAAGCTTCCATGTCTTTCTCTGTAGTAAATCGGAACACAAAAATTTGTTCAGTATCTCACCCACCAGCAGTGATTCCACACAGACAGGCTCATTGACCTTTCAGGGGCCCTATTCTCTCACGAGCTAATTTTTAGCCCTCTTTGAAACTTGTCAAAATGCTTCTGAAATTTCAAGTATCTCTCTGCCGCAACTAGCCTCCCCCACCCTTATCTATTCTGCCATTTAAGATCACACCAAAATATAGAATCCAACAGATTAAAAAATATTCCCGTTTTACAAAATCATACACCTCCTATTGTTTCTAAGTATTTAGTAATCATTTATTGTCAAATTCTTTATAGCACATTCCAGCACGTTCCCGACTTACTGTCAGGCTAACACCGTTTGGTTTCAGATTGACTGCACAAAGGGTTTTGGGAATCCTTGTGAATCAATCTGAAATAGGTAGCTTACAGGATCAGCAGGTCGTAGAGAAGGCAAATCAAATGTTGCCATTTATTACAAAGGGAATGGAGTCGAAAAATAGGGAGGTCTTGGCTAAAACAATGCAAGGTACAAGTCAGACCACACCTAGATTATCATGAATAGTCTGCGTGCCTTAAGGAAAGACATTTTTGTGTTGCAGGCAGGCCAGGGAAGATGCACTCGGTTGATCCTGGAGATAGCGGGATTTTCCAATGAGAAGTGGTGGAGTAGATTGCCCTTGAACGTATTGGGGTTTTGAAGGATGGGAGAGAAATTGAATGAAACATCCTGGATTCGGAATGGCATTGACAGTTTAGATGTCATTAAGTTAGAAAATCGAACAGTACAGCAGAGTAATAGGCTCTTCGGCCACCATGGCTGTGCTGACCATGATGCTATTCGAAACTAATCCCATCTGCCTGCACATGGGCGATATCCCTCTATTCTGTGCTTGTTCATGTTTCTGTCTCAATGCCCTTGAAATGTTTGCTCTCGTTGCCACCTCTACCATCTCCTGAGCAACTTCTACCCTCTCGGTAAAGACAACTTGCCTCATTCATCTCACTTAAAACTTCTCAGTATCACCTTAAACCGATGCACCAGAGTATTTGATATTTCTACATTGGAAGGAGGATTCCAATTATCCACACTATTCACGCCTCTCCTAATGCTATATACCTGTACCAGGTCACCCCTCAGTCTCCGATACTCACGCAAAACAATCCAACTGCGTCCAACCTCCTTACAGTAAACACATTCTCATCCAGGCAATATTCTGCCAACCCTCTTTTGGAACCTCCCCAAAACCTCCACATCCTTCCTGTAGTCTGGCAATGAGAGCGACACGCAACCTTCCAAACATGGCCGAATGAAGTTTCATTCAGTCACAACATGACATGCAAACGTCTGTACTCAATACTGTGCCCAATAAAGGTAAGCATACCATACTCCCCCTCTACCACAACATCCTGTTGTGTTGTTATTTTTGAGAGTGCAATGGATTTGCTTCCAATGTCACTCTGTTTATCAATGTTTCCAACGAGTCAATTAATTTTCTTCTCTCTTCCATTTGACTTCATAAATGCATCACTTCACACCTGTCCCGATGAAATTCAATTTGCCACATCTCTGCCCAAAGTTCCAGCTGATCTACACACTACTGCAACTGTAAATACTCTTCCTCACTATCCACAATTCCCCGAACTATCCCTAATCATCGCATGCCTTTCCAAATGTCATCTGCAAAATTACCACTCAAACTGCTGACCTTTTCATCTGAATCACAGACATAAATTACGCACAGACGTCTCAGCACTGATCCTTGTAAAACAGCATTGGCCACAGATGTCCAGTCAGAAACTCACGACTCCACTTGCCTCTGTCTACTATCACCAAGAAAATATTGCATCCAACTTTACAACGAGCATGGATTGTGATTTGATCTTCCATTTGGAAGATGTCCATTCAAAATGACTCTATATTTTGATTCCCCGATTAAATTGGCTGTCTCGCTAATGCACTGACTGCGTCCTTTCTTCACAACAAAACCGGACCTTGTTTTTTTTTTGCTGATCCTGTCTAAATCCCTACAACCGCTCAATTACTCACATTGCTGTCATGATCATTCTGCAGCCACGCCTCCACAATTACAGTTCGATCATATCTGTTCCTTCCGGTTAATGCTGTCATTCCATCTGCCTTGTTGCAAATGCGTGGCGCGTGTCACCGAGAGAGGGCCTTTGAGGGATGGTTAGAGGTCACAGAGTGGGAGAGATGTTTGGGGGAGCGACAATGTTGCAGGGTTAAACATAGTTACAGTTGCTACAGAATGTTCGCAGGAGAAAACATTTTATTGTTTGGAGCAAGTTAGAGAGATAAAGCGTCTTTGATTAGATTCCAGAGATAGGGATATGTATAGGGTTGTGGATCGTTACATGGACCATGTTGACCAGGGCGTAGAAATATTCACAGGATTCCAGGATGTCGTACATTTACCAACAGTTGTCGGATCTGGAGAATATCACAGTGATAGGGAGGATGGTATGGACTGGAGAATATTACAGGGAAAGGGTGGGTAATATGCTCACGGGCAGCTAGGGCTGGGCAATAAAGGCTGGTCAGCCAGAGACACCCACATCCCCAACCTGATTTATTAAAAATATCGAGTAGGATGGTCCCACTGGAACCGTGCTGGGAAAGTGTCCTGGCCAATCATGTCAGTAGGTTTATGGACAGGGCTTTAAACTGACAGCGAGGATGCAGGGACAGGGACAGGGTCCAGGTGATAGCTGCTTTCCAAATCCAAAGAGAAAATGTGAAGCATCGGAACAGTATGGGGATGTGGCTGAAGGCACTCAGAAAGGAACAGGATGAGAGAGCGATTTACTAAAACTGTACATCAGTGAATAGGTTTGTGACAGAAATTGTGGGAAGAGTAAATTATGTTTTTTTTTGAATGGACGAAGTCTTATCAATAATCAGATGGATTTGTGACATGAGATAAAAGAGGTTTGGACACCAGAAAGATATGATTTCAGGGTGAACAAAAGGTGGACATAAATATTCAATGGATCACAACTTTGTGGAAACTCAGGAAAAATGGGTAACACGAACTAAAATGGATAAGAAAGGCATCACAGAGAAAGCATTTGGTCTCAGATCATGAAGTAGAGTCAGTCTGAATGTAAATTCTGGCTACTGCTTGCCAAGGACACAAGCAGCAGAACAGTTTTAGCCACCAAACAGCATTCCATTGCTCATCACAGCATTACACAGGAACTCAATGGAATTTTTTTAACAAACACATTATGATAATTTGGGGAAACATCAATATTCACAAAATGTGTTACAGTCACACTGGCAAGAGTGACGTTGGAAGAGGAGTTCATAGAATTAGTTTTCAGTGCTCTTTGAATAACAAATTGAGCAACTGGCTCGGGAAATAAGTATCTCAGAGCGACCATTGCGTGATGAAACTTCGTGAGTGAGGAATGTTACCTGGAGAGATCCTCTGCGAATTTGTGATAAAGTGCAGTTTAAAGAAATATAAAGTTTTAAAGTGAATCACAGAAAGAACAAGCTACAACTAGAAACAAAAATAACCAATAACATGAGTTTGAGAGGAGAACTGAAAAAGGTAAACTGACAAAACAGACTTAAATAAGTGCCTGGAAATGAACATTGGAAAACATTTGAAGGAACAGTGTAAAACACTCAACAAAAGGACTTTTCATTGAAACAGACAAATCCTCAACAAGAAATACCCATCGGTCCCTCACTCAAGTAAAAAGGATCAGAATAGATTATCGGACTGAGAGGATCAACAAAACATACTTAAAATCCTGAAGTGAGCGAATGTTTTAGGAGTAAGTTTGAACGGGATTGCAAAGTGTCTGCTCGCAGGAGGAGGTCAGGTGGAAGAGGTAATAATTGTCAAGGATTCATGTCACAAAAGGAACCGGGAGAGCTGAAGGTGCTGGAGGTGGTGAGAGTGTTACAGGGAGTGGTCAGGGTCTGAACAGTATTACAAAGCCAGTACAGATTGCTGCAGAGGTGTTTGCAGAGGTAGGGAGGGATATATGTATTTTTATTTATTCATTCATGGGATGAGGATGTCACTGATTGGACCAACATTCTTTGCCCCACTGTTATTTCCCCAGAGTATAGCACACTCAGTCATATTGCTGTGGATCTGGTGTCACGTGCAGGCCAGACCAGGTTAGAATGTCAGATGTTCTTCTCTAAAGGACGTAAGTGAACCAGATGAGTACTTCCTACTGGTCAACAATGATTTTATATTGGCCTCACCAATGTCCCGTACAGCCACAACATGACATCCCAATTTCTACTCTCAATGCTCTGCCTCAAGAAGGTAACCATCCCAAACGCCTGCTTCACCAATCTGTCTGCCTGTGACACCACTTACAAAGAACTGTCTACCTGCATTCCTGGGTCTCTGACTAACAACACTACCCAGGGCCCGTACATTAACTGAACAGGCCCCACCCTGGTTTGTTTCACCAAAATGGAACACCTCACCTTGATCTAATTCAACTCCATCTGCTATTCTTCAGCCCACTATCCCAGTGTACTATTCGTCCTTTTGTGTCAGAGATAACTTTCTTCACTGTCCACTTTACCAACAATTTCAGTGTCACTCAAAAAACATACTTACACAAAACCAATATTCCCATCCAAACCATATATCCAAATGACAAACAACAGGGGACCCACTTCACCGCTGGTCACATGTCTCAAGCCAGAAAGGCAACAAGTCTCCCATCACCCTCTGTCTCCTACCATCAAGCCCAATTTTGTATCCAGTTGACGAGCTCCTCCGGAATGACATATCATTTTACATTGATCTGAGCTTATTACCCAGTTTACCATACAGAACGTCGAACACAGAACAGTACAGCACAAGTCCCTTCGGCCATGATGCCATGCACATCTTTTCCCCGACTGGAAGATCAAACTAACTTACATACCCTTCATTTTGCCAATCCAAGATTCTGTTAAAGTGTCACGTTACACCCACCCACCACTCTCTGTGCAAAGAACCTACATCTGAAATCTCCCCTTACCCATCCTCCAATCACCTTACAATTTTGTCCCCTTGTAACATGTATGGCATGGGATAAAGAGGTCTATCACTGTTCACTCTATCTTTGCCTCACACCATCTTGTTCACCTCTACCAAATCACACCACACTCTTCTTCACTCCAATGAAGAAAGCTTTAGCTCTCTCATCCTTTCTTCATAAGACATGCACTCCAGTCCAGGTAGCATCCTGGTAAATCTCCTTTTTACCCTCTCTAAAGCTTCCACATCCTTCCTGTAATGGAGAGATCATACCTGAACACAATATTCTAATTGGGATCTCAACAGGACTGTGTAGAACTGAAGCATAACCTCGTGGCTTTCAAACTCAATCCCCCAGCTAATGAAAGCCAATACAACATTTTCTTTCTTAACAACACTATCAGCTTGGTGGCAAATTTTAATGGATCCCTGGTCATGAAATCAAAGACTCATCTGTTCCTCCACACTGTTCAATATTCTGCCTTTACCCCTGTATTCTGCATTCAAATCTTACCTTCCAAAATCCATCACTTTACACTTTTCCAGATTTGACTTCATCTGCCACTTCTCAGCCCAGCTCTACATCCTGTCAATGTCACATTGCAACTTCCAGCAGACGTCCATACTATTCACCACTCCACCAACTTTGTGTCATTGGCAAACTTACTTACCCACTCTTTCACTCACACATCCAAGTCATTCATAAAATCACAAAGAGCAAAGAGTTTTTTTTACCTCTGCCTGCAGGAAACCACTGGTCACTGAGCTCCAGGCTGAATGATTTCCATCTGTCATCACCTTCTGTCTTCTATGGGCCAGGAATTCTCTATCCAGACAGGCAGGTTTCCCTGTATTCCATGCTCTGTACTTTCTCAATGAGCCAAAAATGTTTTTTGTCACATTCTCAAAGGATTCAATAAGATTTGTGTGGTATGACCTATTCCTTACAAAGCCATGATGACTTCCACTAATCAAACTATGGTTTTACAAGGAATCATAAATCCTGTATCTCAGAGTCCTCTCCAATAATCTGCACATCACAGGCAGAAGACTGTCAGGTCTGTGATTCCCAGGATTATTTCTATTCCCTTTCTTGAACAACGCATGGCTGATTCACCTAACCTGCACATCTTTGGGCTGTGGGTGGAAACCTGCACACCTGTCGGAAACCCACGCAGACTGGGAGAGAATGTGCTAACTCCACATAGACAGTCGCCTGGGGCTGGAATTGAAATCACGTCCCTCGTGCTGTGAGGCAGCAGTGTTAACCACTGAGCCTCCGTGCTGCCCCATGTAGCTCTCACGAATCCTGCTTCTGATCCTTAGTTATTCAAACTTAAGTTAGCTTCCTTCTTCCTCTTGATTCGATGTTCAACATCCCTTGGAACTTTGTCAAATGCTTTGCTGAAGTTCATGTAGACGACGCTAACTGCTCTGCCTTCATCTATCGCTTGGTCAACTCCTCGAAGAGTCAATACGGTTTGTGAAACACGGTTTTCCACTCACAAAGCCATGCTGACTATCTCTAATCATCCCTTGCCTTTCCAAATATATGTAGCTCCTTTCTCTCATAATCTTCTCCAGCAACTTAGCCAGCATTGGCTCACTGGGCTGTGATTTCCTGGCGGCTCCCTGCAGACCTTAAGTGATGGAACAGCATTAGCCATCCTCCAGTCTTCCGGTAACTCATTGTGTCTGTAGGTAATATAAATATCTCTGTTGTGGACACTGCAATCTCTTCCCCAGATTGCCACAATATTCTAGGATCGACCGAATAAGCGACTGAGGATTGATCTACCTGTATTTGTTTTAAGATTCCAGCACTTTTTCTTTTCTGTTGAGGATTCTTTCCAAGACATAACTATTTTTTCCCCAACTTCTTGAGTTTCCATGTCTTTCTCCACAGTAAATTCTGACAACACTATTTTGTCTAACATCTCACCCCGCTCCTGACAGTTAATGTGCCGTATTCGCTACCAAGTTACTCTTTAGCCCTTATTGAAACTTGTGTAAGGTTTCTGAAATTTCTCATAAACCGTATCCTCGGTCCAGCCATTCCTACACCCGTATCTATTCTGCCATTTATATTCTCACCAATAAAAATACAATCCAACAGGATCAAAAATACATTCTCTTTTTCTTAAAAGCATTTCTAAGGGTCCCGTTATTGTTCACTGATATATCCTTTCAAACATATTTCAGCTCCCGACCTACTGTCAGGCTAACACTGTGTGGTTTCAGACTGGCAGCAGAAAGGGTTATGGGAGTTCGTGTTTATCAATCTGAAAAAGGTAGCTTACGGTTCAACAGTAATAGATGTTTTGGAAATAAGGAGGGTCGTGGGGACTGAAGGACATTATGTAGATAGGGAGGAGTTTTGTGAGGCCTAAAAGGGGCCAAAGAGATCTGCAGGGTTGTTGGGCCTGAACTAGATTGCAGAGATCAGGAGGATCATGGGGATTGAAGGAGATTACTCTGAACGGGAGGGTCGTTGGGTCAGGATGAGTTTATGGAGATAGGGAGGGTCGTGGGGCATTTTGGAGGTTATGGAGTTGGGGAGGTTTGTGGAGAATGATTCAGGTTACATGGATAGGAAGAGTCGTGGAGACTGAAGGAGTTTATGGAGATAGGGAGGGCTGTGGGGATTGAAGGACGTTATATAGATAGTACGTTTATAGAGAAGCACAGGTACGAAGAGCAGGTATCGGCCATTTGACCGCAGAGTGCTCCCACCATTCAATATGATCACGCCTGATCATTTAACCCAGTACAGTATTCCTGCTTTCAAACATTACTCTGATATTATAGTGACTACTGGCATTTTGTGATACAGCGGGCTATAGTAACTGGGACGGGTGTGTGTGTGGGGGGGGGGCGGAGGGGTGTCTTACAGAGATAGGGAGGGTTGTGGAAGCTGGGACAAGTAACAGATAAAGGGAGGGTTTTAGCAATGGGAGGACTTTACAGGGATTTGGAGGTATGCAGGGATGGGACGTGATAACAATCACAGGGAGGATTTGGGGAGCTCGATCTGAGACGGGTACAGCTGAGAACAGAAGTGAGTCAAATAATTAGGACAGGCAGGGACAAAGTCGGACTAATAAATTAAACTGTATTTATTTCAATGCAAGGGGCCTAATACGGGAGGCAGATTAACTCAGGGCATGGTTAGGAACATGGGACTGGGATCTCATAGCAATTACAGAAACATGGCTCAGGGATGGGCAGGACTGGCAGCTTTATGTTCCAGGATACAAATGCTACAGGAAGGATAGAAAGGGAGGCAAGAGAGCAGAAGGAGTGACATTTTTGATAAGGGATAGCATTACAGCTGTGCTGAGGGAGGATATTCCCAGAAACACAACCAGGGAAGTTATTTGGGTGGAATTGAGAAATAAGAAAGGGATGATCACCTTATTAGGATTGTATTACAGACCCCCCAATAGTCAAAGCGAAATTGCCAAACAAACTTATAAGGAGATCTCAGCTATCTGTAAGAAAAATAGGGTAGGTAAGGTAGGGGATTTTAACTTTCCAAACATTGACTTCGACTGCCATAGTTTTAAAGGTTTAGATGGAGAGGAATTTCTTAAGTGTGTACAAGACAATTTTCTGATTCAGTATGTGGATGTACCTACTAAAGAATGTGCAAAACCTGAACTACTTTTAGGAAATAAGGCAGGGCTGGTGAGTGAGGTTTCAGTGGGGGAGATCTTTGAGGCCAGCTAACATAATTCTATTTGTTTTAAAATAGTGATGGAAAAGGATAGACCAGATCTAAAAGTTGATGCTCTAAATTGTTCAAAGACCAATTTTGACGGTATTAGGCAAGAACTTTTGAAAGCTGATTGTCGGCAGGTGTTCGCAGCTGAAGGGACGGCTGGAAATTGGGAAGCCTTCAGGAATGAGATAACAAGAGCCCAGAGAAAGTATATTCCAGTCAGGGTGAAAGGGAAGGCTGGTAAGTATTGGGAATTCTGGATGACTAAAGAAATTGAGTGTTTGGTTCAGAAAAAGAAGGAAGTATATGTCAGGTACAGACAGGATACATCGAGTGCATCCTTAGAAGAGTATAAAGGAAGTAGGAGTATACTTAAGAGGGAAATCAGGAGGACAAAACACGGATATGAGATAAGTCTAACAAATAGAATTAAGGAGAATGCAAAGGGTTTTTACAAATATATTAAGGAAAAAAGGGTAACAAGGGAGAGAATAGGGCCCCACAAAGATCAGCAAGGCGGCCTTTGTGTGTCGCCGCAGAAAATGGGGGTGATACTAAATGAATATTTTGCATCAGTATTTACTGTGGAAAAGCATATGGAAGATATAGACTGTAGGGAAATAGATGGTGACATGTTGCAAAACGTCCAGATTACAGAGGAGGAAGTGCTGGATGTCTTAAAATGGTTAAAGGTGAATAAATCACTAGGAACTGATCAGGTGTACCCGAGAACACTGTAGGAAGCTAGAGATGTGATTGATGGGCCCCTTGCTGAGATATTTATATCATCAATAATCACAGGTGAGGTGCCAGAAGACTGGAGGTTGGCAAAAGTTGTGCTACTGTTTAAAAATGGTGGTGAAGAGAAGCTAGGGAACTATAGACCGGTGAGCCTGAACTCAGTGGTGGGCAAGTTGTTGGAGGGAATCCTGAGGGACAAGATGTACATGTATTTGGAAAGGCAAGGACTGATTAGGAATAGTCGACATGGCTTTGTGCCGTGGGACATCATGTCTCATAAACTTGATTGAGTTTTCTGAAGAAGTAACAAAGAATATTGAGGAGGGCAGAGTGATAGATGTGATCTATATGGACTTCAGTGAGGCATTCGACAAGGTTCCCCATGGGAGGCTGATTAGCAAGGTTAGAACACATGGAATACAGGGAGAACTAGCCATTTGGATACAGAACTGGATCAAAGGTAAAAGACAGAGAGTGGTGCTGGAGGGTTGTTTTTTAGACTGGAGGCCTGTGACCAGTGCAGTGCCACAAGGATCGGTGCTGGGCCCTCCACTTTTTGTCATTTACTTAAATGATTTGGATGCGAGCATAAAAGGTATAGTTAGTAAGTTTACAGATGGCACCAAAATTGAAGGTGTAGTGGACAGCGAAGAGGGTTACAACAGGATCTGGACCAGATGGGACAATGGGCTAACTGGAAGATGGAGTTTAATTCAGATAACTTCGATGTGATGCATTTTGGGAAAGCAAGTCTTAGCAGGACTTATACACGTAATGGTAAGGTCCTAGGGAGTGTTGCTGACCAAAGAGACCTTGGAGTGCAAGTTCATAGCTCCTTGAAAGTAGAGTCACAAGTCGTTAGGATAGTGAAGGCGGCATTTGGTATGCTTTCCTTTATTGTTCAGAGTATTCAGTGCAGGAGATGGGAGGTCATGTTGCGGCTGTGCAGGACATTGTTTTGGCCACTGTTGGAATATTTTTGTGCAATTCAAGTCTCCTTCCTACTGGAAGAATTGTTGGGAAACTTGAAAGTATTCAGAAAAGATTTACAAGGATGTTGCCAGGATTGGAGGATTTGAGCTACAGGGAGAGACTGAACAGGCTGGGGCGGTTTTCCCTGGAGCTTCGGAGGCTGAGGGGTGACCTTACAGAGGTTTACAAAATTATGAGGGGTATGGATAGGATAGGATAAATAGACAAAGTCTTTTCCCTGGGGTCAGGGAGTCTTGAACTCGAGGGCATAGGTTTAGGGTGAGAGGTGAAAGATATAAAAGAGACCTAAGGTACAACTTTTTCACACAGAGGGTGGTACGTGTATGGAACGAGCTGCCAGAGGATGTGGTGGAGGATGGTACAATTGCAACATTTAATAGGCATTTGGATGGGTGTATGAATGGGAAGGGTTTGGAGGAATATGGGCCGGGTGCTGGCAGGTGGGACTAGATTGGGTTGGGATAACTGGTTGGCATGGACGGGTTGGACCGAAGGGTCTGTTTCCGTGCTGTACATCTCTATGACTCTATCACACATAGAGGTTATAGAAATAAACTGTGTGGTCGAGTCTGGAGGAGATTAAAGATATAAAGGTTTGTAGTTACCAAAGGAAATTACATCAAGTGGGACCAGCAGAGTTTACAGAGATTGATGCGTTTTAGAGACAGGAAGGTTCATAGTCATCATTAGAAATGCAGAAACTAATTTATGAGAGAAGCAGGTTCACTCTGCTTTTTGCCCAGAGACAAGGAGGAGTCTAAAAGCTGGAGGAGGTTACTGAGGTACAGAGCATTTTTGTTGTCGTGACAGGAAGGTTACAGAGATAATGAAGGTAGTAGGAGTTCAAAAAAGGCACAAAGACAGGGAGGCTTTTCAGGTCTGGAAAGGACCACACTGACAGGAATGGCTTAAGGAACTGAAGAGTTGTTTTTCTTCAGTTAAGGAGAGATGTGACAGAACCTGGGATTAAAGGCAAAGGCAGAAACTTGGAGAGTTTTACTGATATGAGGAGTTTACAGGGATAAGCAGGATTGTAGGGGCTGATAGAGAAAGAGGAAGTGGTATCGATGAAACAGACAATGGAGAAATTGACAGACATAGGGAGGATTCCGTGGAACAGATGAATTTACAGACAAGATTGTGATAATGAAGCCTAAGAATTTTCTCATATTTCGTGCCCAGCATTGTTCCGACATCATGCCCTCAGGGTATGAATCAAAGTCCACTAACTCCTCCCTGTGCTGTTTACTGTGAGTGGTCTTACCGGATGCAGGATTTACTGAAGGCTCCAGATCTCACTCTCCATCTCTTTGGCTGACCAACTGTCTTCAACGTGGTGATGGACAATACAGGAATTGGGAATTCTGCTGAGTCATGGACATCAGGAATACCTACAGGAGACAGAGAAGTAGCCAGAATGGGAAATTAGACTAATGCAATGAAGGTTACACATGGAGAATGGCACTGAGTCCCACAAAGATCTGGAAATTCCCAGTCTCCATCCATGACCTGTGCAGTTGCTTCCCTATGGAGTGGAGAATTCTGTTGGCTCAGGATCTGGAGTAGCTGCAAGAACGACAGACACTTCCAGAGAAAGCAATTACACCCACACAGTGAGGGATATCACATGGAGAGAGACGGTGATATCAGCAGAGTGCAGTAATGTATCAGGATGTTACAATGGTATAATCAGAAGTGTTTCTGACCAGTGAGCACTGCCACCAGTACTCAGGGAAGACTGAGCTATTTTATTGGGAAAGGCTCCTCTGGTACCAGGATTGTGCAGTGTGCTATAAATGGACACAGATGAGGAGGGGGACAGGTCTGAGGTGAATGGAAATTCCCAAGTTCAAAGAGAAAGGTTGAAATATTGGAACACCATGGAGATGTGAATGAAGACCAAATGAAAGAAACAGTAAGGGACTGAGTTTAATTAAAATACGACATTGTCAAACAGATTTGTGACAGGAAATTATTGGTTAAAATAAAGTCAATGCCATTTCCGCCCCTCATACACCACAAGTGAAATCACTTCTGCCCCTCACATCATCGCTGATGTCACACACTCAGTGACTTCCACGCCCCCCCCCCCACTGCCATGTTTGCCACCACTTCAGCCCCCACCAACGCCACTCACCTGCATTCTGCTGACACCCCCGCAGGACCCAACGTCACCATCCCTGCCTCCAGAACCATGAGGGGAACACCACACCTGCTCATGAATCCATCCCCATTCCCCCTAACACCACACCCACTCCAGTTACAGGCTCTGTCGCCTGCCCCAGCTCCACACCTACACTTGGTCCTAGCTCCCAGTCCTGCCGAGTTTTGACCATTCCCTCTGACCTCCCCCTCACTGAGGACGAATGACCAGTCCTCAGCAAAGGCCTCACCTTTATCCCCCTCCGTCCACACATCAATGAATTTAATACACGCCGTGACATCGAACACTTCTTCCACCACCTCCGCCTCAGAGCTTACTTTTACAAAGAAGACTCCCGCCTGTTTTCTGAGGACCCCTTTGCCAGCCTCTAATACACTCCATCCACCTGGACACCCCGCGCTGGCCTATTACCTGCCTTCGATTTCTTCATTTCCAGTTTCCACCGAGACATTAACCGCCTCAACCTCTCTATCCCCTCCCTCACTCCAATCTCTCACCCTCATAACGTGCAGCCCTACACTTCCTCTGCTCCAATACCGACTTCACCATCAAACCAGCAGATAAAGGGGGTGCAGTGGTAGTCTGGTGCACTGACCTCTACACCGCTGAAGCTCTGATGCCAACTCAAAGACACCTCCTCCTACTACCCCCTCTACCATGATCCACCTCCCAACACCAAACCGTCATCTCCCAGAGCATACAGATCCTCATCACCTCAGGAAGATATCTCCCACCCACAGCTTCCAACCTCATTGTCCTGGATCCCCCACTGCCTGGTTCTCCCTCCTTCCCAAGATCCACAAGCCTGACCACCCTGGCCGACCCATTGTCTCAGCATGCTCCTACCCCACCGACCTCATGTCTGCTACCTCGACATTGTCCTATCTCCCAGTCCAGCAACTACCCACATTCGTTCGAGACACCACTCACACCCTCCACTCCTCCAAGACTTCCGTTTCCCTGGCCCCCAACGCCTCATCTTCACAATGGATATCCAATCCCTCTACAACTCCATCCACCATGACCAGGACCTCCAAGCCCTCAGTTTCTTCATCTCCTGACGTCCACAACAGTACCCTTCCACCTTTACTCTCATTCGTTTGGCTGAACTTGCACACACCCTTAACAATTGCTCCTTCAAATCCTCCCATTTCGTCCAGACCAAAGGGGTAGCCATGGGCACACGTATGGGCTCCAGCTATGCCTGTCTCTATGTTGGCTACGTAGAACAGTCCATCTTCCGTAGTTACAATGGCACCACTCCCCACGTCATCCTTCGCAACATTGATGATTGCATTGGCACCACCTCGTGCTCCCATGAAGAGTTTGAGCAATTCATCAACTTCAACACCACATTCCACCCTGAACTTAAATTTACCTGGACCATCTCAGACACCTGCCTCCCCATCCAGGACTTCATCATCCTCATTCATGACAACCCGACTTAAAAACCGACATTTTTTACAAACTTACCGACTCCCACAGCTACCTAGATTACATATCTTCCCACCCTACTGCCTACAAACTTCCGAGCCCCTATTCCCAATTTCTCCGCCTCCACCGTGCCTGCTCCCAAGTGGACCAGTTCCACCACAGAACACACCAGATAGCTTCCGTCTTTAGAGATCGGAATTTCCTTTCCCACATGGTAAAAGATGCCCTCCAACGCATCTCGTCCACATCCCGCACCTCTGCCTTCAACCACACCCCTCCAATCGTAACAAGGACAGAAAGCCCCTTCCACCCTACCAACCTTCGCATGAACCAAATCATCCGCCGCCATTTCCGCATTTCTGCCACCTCCAAACGGACCCCACCAACAGGGATATATTTCACTCCTCACCCCTCTCCTCTTTCCGCAAAGACCATCCCCTCCATTACTACCTGGTCAGTTCCACGCCCCCCAGAAGCCCACCCTCCCTTCCTGGCTCCTTGTCATGCCACTGCAGGAATTGCAAAACCTGCTCCCACACCTCTCCCCTCACCACCATCCAAGGCCCAAAAGGAGCCTTCCACATACAAAGTTTTACCTACACGTCCCCCAATATCATTTATTGTATCCGTTGCTCCCGACGCGGTCTCTTCTACATTGGGGAGACTGGACACCGACTAGCAGAGCATTTTAGGCAAACTTCTCTAGTACACCTGCACGAATCAACCCCACCGCCCTGTGACCCAACATTTCAACTCCCCCTCCCACTCTGCCGAGGACATGCAGGTCCTGGGCTTCCTCCACTGCCACTTCCTCACCACCCAACGCCTGGAGGAAGAACGCCTCACCTTCCACCTCGGAACATTTCAACCCCAGGGCATCAATGTGGATTTCACCAGTTTCCTCATTTCCCCTTCCCCATCTCACCCCACCTCTAGACTTCCAGCTCAGCACCGCCCTCATGACCTGTCCAAATGGCCTATCTCTCTTCCCATCTATCCATTCCACCCTCGTCTCTGACCTATCACACTCATCCCCACCCCCATTCACCAATTGTACTCTTTGCTACCTTCCCCCATCCTCCACTTTGCCCTACCACCTTCTTCCCCACCCCATTCACCTATTGTACTCTGTGCTACTTTCTGCCCATCCACACCCCGCTCTCATTTATCTCCCCACTCTGCAGGCTCCCAGCCTCTGTTCCTCATGAAGGGCTATTGCCCGAATCATCGATTTTCCTGCTCCCTGGATGCTGCCTGACCTGCTGTGCTTTTCCAACACCACTCTAATCTAGACTCTGGTTTCCAGCATCTGCAGTCCTTGTTTTTACCTTATTGGAGGAGGAGACTACGGCGATAAGGCATGTTGTAGACACTGAACCAAGTTACACCGATAGGGATGGTAGTCTGGAATACAGTACATTTCAAATATGTCGTGGGACTATCGGAAAGGGAGGATGTTACAGCGATAGGATCTATTATAGGAATTAAAAATTATTGAGGACACTGGACCACAAGACATGCATTAGATACACTGTTGTAGAGTAGTGAGTTTTAATATAACAGAACTTACATTGGGGTGGTGATTGAGCCTGGTGTGTGTGCGTGTACTGTGCTCCCCTCTAGCACTGTACCTATGTCATGTTGTGTTAACAGATGTTTGGAGCTCTCTCATTGTTCTTTGCTCTGTGCACTGTGGGTGACCTTACTTCACTACAGGATTTATTGAAGGCTCCAGGTCTCCTTTCCCTTTGTCTATCTCTGGCAGACAAACTGCGTTCAATGATGTGATGGACGATCCACCCAGCAGCTGGCACGGCTATTGAGTCAGGATTTTCCTGAGTACCTACAGGAGACAGAGAAATAGACAGAATGGGAAATTAAACAAATGCAGTGAGGGTTATACATAGAGAATGGCGCTGAGTCCCACAGAGATCTCGAAAATGAAGCGATATTAAGCAATAGTCATAGATTGCTGGAATATGTCAGGAACACACAATTGTGTCAGAAGAATGGGTTTAGCTTCACGATGCGCTGGTATCAGTGCTCAGGGATGAGCACCCAGTGAGCAGTTGAAGTAATGGCCTAGTGGTATTATTGCGAGAGAATGTATCCAAAATCTCAGCGAATGTTTAGGGGAGGCAGGATTGAATCCCGCCATCTGAAAAGGAGACATTTGACAGCAATAATTTTAAAAATAATAATTAACAATCCACAAATAAGTATGAAACCATTACTGATGTACAACAAATCCAAACACTTGTCCTTTAGAGAAGGACATCTGCCCATCCTCACGTGATCTGCATGACATACCCACAGCAAAGTATTTGCCTCTCAATTACTCTCTGAAATGGCCGAGCAAGCTACTCAGTTCAAGGGCTTCTAGGACTGGGCAAGAAAGGCTGGTCAGCCAGAGACACACACATCCCATACCTGATTTTAAAAAAATCTATTAGGATGGTACCCCTGGAACTGTGCTGGGACCAGTGTCCGGGCCAATTATGTCGGTAGGTTTATGGACAGGGTATTAAACTGACAGAGAGGATGCAGGTGAAAGGAGCTTTCATATCCAAAGGGAAAAGGTGGAGCCATGGAACAGCATGGGAATGTGGCTGAAGACAAGCAGAAAGGATCAGGATGGGACAGAGTTTAACTAAACTTGTACATCATCAAATAGATTTGTGACAGAAAATTGTGGAAGAGAGTATATTCTGTTTTTTCGAATGGACAACGTTGCTGCAATAAGGTCAATGGATTCGTGACACAGCGATAAAAGAGATTTAGACACCAGGGACACATGGATACAGGGTGAACAAAAATATTCAATGGTTTACAATCTTGTGCAAACTCAGGCAAAATGGGCAACGCTAACAATAATGGATAACGAAGGCATTACAGAGAAACCATTTCGCCTCAGATTATGAAGTACAGTCTGTCTGAATGTAAATTCTGTTTACTACTTGCCAAGGACACAAGCAGCAGAACAGATTTAGCCACCGAACAGCAGTTCATTGTTCATCACTGCATTCAACAGGAACTCATTGGAATCTTTTTAACAAAAGCATTGTGATAATTCTGGAAAACTTCAATATTTGTATAATCTGGGACAATCACATGGTCAACATTGATATTAGAAGGAGTTCGGTTATTTTTTTTCAGTGTTTCTTTGAAAAACACATTGTGCAACTGTTAAGGGACATAACTAATGCAGAGCGACCGTGTAATGAAACTTAGTGAATGAGTAATGTCACCTGCAGAGATCCTTCGGGAAATCGTGATAAAGTGCAGTTTAAGTAAATATAAAGTTTTAAAGTGAATCACAGAAAGGACAAGTTATAACTAGAAACAAAAATATCCAATTACGTGAGTTTGAGAGGAGAACTGACCAAGGTAAACAGGTTTACCAGACTGAAATATGTGCCTGGAAATGAACAGTGGAAAACTTTTGAAGGGACAATGCAAAATACTCAACAAAAGGACATTCATTTGAAACAATAAAAACCTCAGCAAGAAATTCCCACTGATCCCTCACTGAGGACAAAACGGATCTTACTAGATTATGAGGCTGAGAATATCACCAAAAAGTACTTAAAATCCTGAAGTGAGAGAATGTTTTAGTAGTAAATGTTAATGGATTACAATGGGTCTGCTCGCAGGTGGAGGGCTGTGGGAAGGGGAGCCACGGTCAGGGTTCATTGACACAATAGGAACAGGGAGAGGTGAAGGTGCTGGAGGTGGTGAGAGTGCTTCAGAGAGTGGTCAGGGTGTTACAAAGCCAGTACGCATTGCTGCAGCTGGAGGGGTTTTCAGAGGTAGGAAGGGACATATGTACTTTTATATATTCATTCATGGGATGTGGGTGTCACTGCCTGGAACAACGTTCTTTGACCCCTCTGCTAATGACTGAGAGGGTAGCTCAGAGTCAGCCGTATTGCTGTGGATCTGGAGTCACATGTTTGCCAGACAAGGTTAGAATATTTGATGTCCTTCCCTAAAGGAGGTTAGTGAACTAGATGAGTTTTTCCTACAGATCAACAATGTTTTTATGGTGGCCCCACCAATGTCTTATACAGCCACAACATGACATCCAAAATTTTACTCCTAATGCTCTCCCGAATGCAGTTAACTATCCCAAACGCCTGCTTCACCAGCTGTCCACCTGTGACACCACAGTCAAAGAGCTGTGTACCTGGTTCACTGGATCTCTGACTAAAAACTCTACCCAGCGCCCGAACATTAACTGCACAAGTCCCACCCTGGTTTGTTTCACCAAAATGGAACTCCTCACCTTTATCTCATTAAACTCCATCTGCTATTCTTCAGCCCCCTATCCCAGCAGTACTGTTCATCCTGTTGTATCATCGATAACCTTCTGCACTGTCCACTTTACCACCAACTTCAGTGTCACCCAAAACAATTACTTACCAGGAAAACTATATTTCCATCCAAACCATTTATCCAAATGACAAACAACAGGGGACCCACTGCATCGCTGGTCACATGCCTTCAGTCAGAAAAACAACATGTCTCCCAACACCCTCTGTCTACAACCATCAATCAAATTTTGTATCCAATTCACTAGCTCCTCCTGAATGCCATATCCTTTTACACTGACCTGAGCTTATTACCCAGTTTACCAGACAGAACACAGAACGCAGAACAGTTCAGCCCAACACCCTTCGGCCATGATTTCATGCCAACCTTTTATCCAACTGTAAGATCAAAGTATACAACATACCCTTCATTTTACTATTATCCATGTGTCTGTCCAAGAGTCTATTAAATGTCCCTGATGTGTCTAATTTTACTACCGCCATTGGCCGTCCATCCAACCACCTACTATGCTCTATCTTCTTATCCATCCTGCAATCACCTTATAATTATGCCACGTTGTAATAGCCATTTATGCCACAGGAGGAAAAGTCTCTGACTATTCACTCACTCTGTGCCTCTTATCATCGTGTTCACCTCCACAAAGTCGCCCCGCCCCTTCTCCAATGAAAAAAGCCTTAGCTCAGTCAACCTTTCTTCGTAAGAACTGCCCTCCATTACAGGCAGCAACTTGGTAAATCTCCTGTGTACGCTCTCTAAAACGTGCACATCCTTCCTGTAAACAGAGGACCAGAACTGAACACAATATTCCAAGTGTGGTCTCACCAGGACGCTATAAAGATGCAGTAAAACATCACGGCTCTTACAGTCTATCCCCTTCTAAGGGGAGCCAACACAACATATGCTTTTTTAACAACCCTACCAACGTGCTTAGCGATTTTGTGGGATCTATGGATATGGACCCCATGATCTCTGTTCCTCCGCACTGCGAAGTATTCTGTCTTTCACCCTGTATTCTGTATTCAAATTCGACCTTCCAGAATTAATCACTTCACACTTTTCCAGATTGGACTCCATCTGCTACTTCCAGCCCAGCTCTGCATCCTGTCAATGTCCCATTGCAACCTACAACAGCCCGACACATTCCCCACCACTGCACGAACCATCATGTTATTGGCAAACTTACTAAATCACTCTCGAACATCCACATTCAAGTCATTTACAAAAATCACAAAGAGAAGATTCCCAGAGCCGATTGTTACAGAACACCACTGGTCACTGAACTCCAGGCTCAATACTGTCCACCTTTTGCCAGTCTCTATCTTCTCTAGGCCATCCAATCCTGTATCCAGACAGACAGATTTCCCTGTATCCCAATTTTCCTTCTTTTCTGAATGAGCCATCGACATATTCTGCCATATCCTCAAAGAATTCAATTAGGTTTGTGGGGCATGACCTGACCCCTCAAAAACCCATACTGACTGTGGCTAATTTAACTATGGTTTTCCAAGTAGTCATAAATCCTGTCTTTAGAGTCCTCGCCAATAATCTGCACACCACAGACATTCGACCAAATCTGTAATTCCCAGAATTCTACCTCCGTAACATGGCTCGGACCTTACAAATCTTCCCTCCTCTGCCATGTTCCCCAGAAGGGCACTGGAGGGTGGTGGGGGTTACAAGGATAGAGAGGAATATCAGGACAGGAGGTTTTTGCAGACAGTAGGAGGTTTGCAGTGCTAAAAGGAGGCTTCAGTAATTGTGCGGTTTCATGGTGATGAAAGCATTTGAGGAGGGAGGGAGGATTGTTGGGAAATGAGAGTTTTCACAGTATATGTGTTTTGTTAGGGCTGCAAGTGGTTACTGAGTCGGGGAGGTTTAAGCACTAGTGTATATTACATAAACATGTGGTTTTGGTTGCAATGCAGGAAGAGGATTCAGGAAGCTGGAGAGTATGGGGTCTGAACGAGGTTACACAAATGGGAAGAATTGTCAGGAGTGCAGGTGTTTACAGAGACAGCAATGGCCTGATCTGGAGCAGAGGACCTAGATTGGGTGGGATATGGGAGGGAGGTGGTCTCACTGGGAGGGAGGACCATAGAGCCACAGGAGGTTACAGAAATGTGGAGCGCTGTAGGGCTGACAGGGTGTCATGAAGATGGGAATGTTGGGAGAGATGGAGAAGTTTACAGGGATAACTATGTTTTTTTGTCCAGGTCTGGATCACAGACAGGGACTGTTTTAGGGAGCTGAGCAGATTATAGAGATATAGGTGTTTGTATCGACTGGAAGAACAAACAGAGATATGCAGGGTAGTCTTGACTGAAGATGTTTATAGACATAGGAAGGCTTAGGTTCTGGGGGTTATGGAGGCTGTGGAATCTGGATTTCTTTTCAGAGACTGGGATAACAATTTTAGTCAGAAACAGTTTCACAGATAAGGGAGCAGAGCACAAACAGGAGGAAGTTGTAGGGGAGAGTGACGTTTAACAGATAGTGGTGTAAGAGCTGGACAAGGTTATGGGGATGGGTAGATGGTGGAGGCACAGGAGGAGCTTACATTGATATGGGGGTGATAGTGACAGGAGGGTGTTATATAGATAGTGGGATTTGTAAGGACTGAATTGCGAGAGGCACAGGCATGGAGTGAGTTCGACAGATCAGGATTACTGCAGAGACCTGAGAGGATTACACTGATAAGGATGGGCGTCTGGTCTCCACAGACTGTTGGTGTTTAGGGAATGGAAGAGATTTGGTAGATAGGGAGGGATGTAAGAGCTGCAGGAGCTTATGGAGAGTTGAAGAGTTGGAGCAATTTGCAGAGGTAGGTTTCTCAGACCGGAGTAGGTTATAGATAGTGAGGGTTGTGTTGTCTGAGTCAGTCAAAAAGAGGAGAGTTTTCACGTCTGGAAGAGGTTACACTGACAGGGACAGTTGAAGAGACTGAAGCAAAAATGCATGGAGAAGGTTACACAGATAGGGAGGTGAGTAGGGACTGAAGGTGAATACACAGACATGGAGAGTTGTATTGTTAGACGGAGCTGAGAGGGATAGGGACTGGTGTAGGGATTTACACAGATAGGGAAGGTTGTGTTTTTGGAGAAGGTTATACTGATACAGACAGTGTTAGGGAGAGTTTAGTGGACTACAGAGGAGCTCAGAGAGAATGTATTATGGGGAGTGGAGGAGATTACAGACACAGAGATGGATGAAAAGAGGTTCTGTCGGGATGAAAAGAGCTTCTACAGATTCTGGGGGCCGGAAAGCTGATGGGAGATTATAACAGTGAGTGTTGCCAAGACTTAATTACTTCTCTGATATAGAGCATTTCTCAGCACGTAACTGTCAAAGGGAAGTTGAGACAGTCCAGATGAGTTTTCAGAGATACAAATGTTTATGGGAGTTTCAAGAGGGAACAATGATTGGGAGTGGGGTACCAAATGGTAATAGTTATAGGGAGGGTTCTAAAAGCAGCAAGAGGTGACAGACATATCGATCTTTGTAAGGACTGGAGAAGCTTTCATAGGCATGGAGTTTTTTAGAGTCTGGAGGAAATTACAGTGATAAGGAGAATATTGGGGATAAGGCAAGGTGTAAGAGACGGGGATGGTTGACAGGGCTGGACAATAATCTGAATAGAATCACCATCGTGTGCAACCAGGCCATTGGGCCGAACCAGTCCATTCCAAACCTCTGAATAGCGTCCTACTCACAGCCACCCCTCTACCTATACATTAAACCCTGCATTTCTCGTGGTGAACTTACTTAAACAACACATTTATGATGGCCAATTCACTGATGGTGCAAATTCTGGCCACAAACACACACACACACAGCAATGTAGTGAACGCAAACACACACAGTGAGGGAGATACACGCAGGCACGCAGGGAGAGAAGGACATGCACACACACACAGTGAGGAGGATACACGCAGACACACAGCGAGGGAAGGACATGCACACAAACAGTGAGGGGGATACCCGCAGACTCACAGTGAGGGAAGGACATGGATGCACACACAGTTAGGGGGATACACGCATACACACAGTGAGGGAGAGACACACACTCAAATCGAGGGAGGGACACACACAGCAAGGGGGGGCACGCACTCACACAACGAGGGAGGGAGAAACACACGAAGCAAGGGAGGGACTCGCACAAATGAAGCGAGGGAGGAACACGCACACACACAGCGAGGGAGGGACACGCACACACAGCGAGGGAGGGACACACACACACGCAGCGAGGGAGGGACAAGCACCCTCGCCGTGAGAGAGGGACATGCACGCACGCAGTGAGGGATGGATCCACACACACACAGCGAAGGGGTGGCATGCATCCGCACACACACACACACACACAGACACAGCGAGGGAGGGACACGCGCACACACAGAGTGAGGAACACGCACACAAGGGAGAGAGACACACACACAGCAAGGGAGGAACTAGCACACACACAGCGAGGGGGACACGCACACACAGCAAGGAAGGGACACACTCACACAGCAAGGGGGAGGGCACGCAGAGACACGCAAAGGGGAGAGGACATGCACACACACAGCGAGGGGGACACGCACACACAGCAAGGAAGGGACAGCGAGGGAGGAACGCAGACACAGAGCAAGGGGGGAACAAGCACACACACAGCGAGGGGGACACGCACACACAGCAAGGAAGGGACATGCACTCACACAGCAAGGGGGAGGGCACGCAGAGACACGCAGTGAGGAGGGGACATGCACATACACAGCGCGGGAGGGACACGCACACACACAGCGAGGGGGACACGCACACACACAGCGAGTGGGAGGGCACGCTGAGACACGCAGTGAGGGAGGGGACATGCACATACACAGCGTGGGAGGGACACGCACACACACAGCGAGGGGGACACGCACACACACAGCGAGTGGGAGGGCACGCAGAGACACGCAGTGAAGGAGGGGACATGCACATACACAACGTGGGAGGGACTCGCACAAACACAGCGAGGGTGGGAAACGCACACACACAGCGAGGGTGTGACACGCACACACATAGCGAGGGAGGGACACACAGCGAAGGAGGGACAAGCACACACACCGCGAGGGGGAGGGCATGTGCACACAAATTGAGAAGGGGCACACATACGCAAGGCGAGGGAGAGACACGCAAACACACAAACAGTGAGGGGAATACAGAGAGACACACGGCGAGGGAGGGACACACACACTGCGAGGGACGGGGACATGCACATGTAAAGCGAAGGAGGGACACGCACACATACACACACACACACAAAGACACAGAGCAAGAGAGGGACAAGCACATACTTGTCGGGGTGGAGGGCATGTGCACAGAAATTGAGAGGGGGCACGCACACAAAGCGAGAGGAGACACACAGGCATGGCAAGGGTGGGACACACACACTCAGCAAGCTGGTCACACACTCACACACAAGGGACGGACACACACACACACACGCAAAACGGAGGGAGGGACTTGCACACATACACACACACAACCACAGAGCAAGGGAGGGACATGCACACATGCACACAAGGTTCGAACGCACACACGCAAAGCGAGGGAGGGACACGCACAGATACACACACACAGAGAGCAAGGGAGGGACACGTGCACCCACAGCAAGGTAGGGACACGCACAGCGAGGGAGCGATACGCAAACACACACAGTGAGCGGGTTACCCGCAGACACAGCGAGGGAGGGACACACACAAACACACACGCACACTGCGAGGGAGGCATACACACACACACACACACACACACACACACAGCGAGGATGGACGTACAAACACATAGCGAGGGACGGACACACATATGCACAGCGAGGGAGGGATATGCGCACTACACACAGTGAGTGGGTTACCCACAGACACACAGCGAGGGAGGGACAAACACACACACACACACACACACACACACAGACACACACACACACACACACACACAAATACGCACAGCGAGGGAGGGACACATACACATATGCAGCGATCGAGAGACACACACACACACGCACCAAGGGAGGGACACGTAAACGCGTGCGTGCGTGCACACACACACACACACATAGAGCGAGGGAGGGAAGAACATGCGCACACAGTGTGGGAGGGGCACGCAAACACAGCGAGGGAAGGACATGCACACACACAGCGAGGGAGGGACATACACAAAGACACACAGTGAGGGAGGGACACCTTCATGCACAGCAAGGGAGGGACACATACACACAGGGAAGGAGGGACATGCACACACATGGCGAGGGGAAGGGCATGTTTACATAAATTGAGAGGGGATATGCACACACAGCGAGAGAGGACACGCACAGACATGGCGAGGGAGGGACACACACACATAGTGAGGGGGGACATGCACTCACGCAGCGAGGGGAGAAGCGCAGACACCATGAGGGTATATACACAAAGAGCAATGGAGGGACACACACAAACACACACACTCAAGGAACAAACACACACAAAGAGCGAGGGTGGGACACGCACACATACACACAGTGAAGGGGATACAAACAGACACACTGCAAGGGAGGGACACGCACACACACAGCGAGGGAGGGACATCACATGCACTGCAAGAGGGACACACAAACTCACAGCAAGAGGGGGACACACTCACACTGAGGGAGGGACGTACACAAGCACACAAACACAGACACACGCAGCGAGAGAGGAACACTTACATACAGCGAAGGAGGGGCATGCGCACACAGCGAGGGAGGGACACAAATGCACAAACACGCACACACAGAGCAAGAGTGGAACACTCGCAAACACAGCGAGGGGGAGACACACGCACACACACAGCGAGGGTTAGACACATGCGCACACAGCGAGGGAGGGACACACAGTGAAGGGACACACACATACAGACACAGCGAGAGAGGACATTCACACACAGTGAGGGAAGGACATGTACGCGCACATACACAGAGAGTGAGGAACACACACACAGTGAGGGTGGGACACACACAGAGCGAGGGAGGGACACGCTGAGACAAGCAGTGAGGGAGGGAGCATTGACACACACAGCGTGAGAGGGACACGCACACACACAGCAAGCGAGCGACATGCACAAACATAGCGAGGGAGTGACACACAGCGAAGGAGGGACAAGCACACACACCGCGAGGGGGAGGACATGTGCACACAAATTGAGAGGGTGCACACACACGCAAAGCGAGGGAGGGACACGCTCAAACACACACACACACACACACACACACACACACACACACACACACACACAGCGATGGAGGGACACGCAAATACACACAGTGAGGGGGATACACGCAGACACACGGCGAGGGAGGGACATCGACACACTGCGAGGGACGGGGACACACACACGCAAAACGAAGGAGGGACACACAAACACACACACAGTGAGGGTGATGCAAGCAGACACACAGCGAGGGAGGGACACACACAAACATACACAGAGCAAGAGAGGGACACTCGCAAACAGAGCGAGGGGGAGACACATGGACACACAAGAGGGAAGACCACAAACACGCGTGCACATCTAGAGGGACACGCATACACACACACGAATACAGAGCAAGAGAGGGACACACACACACACAGCCAGGGAGGGACATGCACACACAGCGAGGGAGGGTCACACACAAACACACACAGAGAGCAAGAGAGGGACAGACGCACACACAGCGATGGGGGATCTCACACATACAAAGCGAGGGAGGGACATGTACACACACAGCAAGGGAGGGACATGCACACACACACAACAGCAAGGGGGACATGCACACTCACAGCGTGGGAGGGAGACACACTTACACACACACACAGAGCGAGGGAGGGACACGCACACTCACAGCGTGGGAGGGAGACACACGTATACACACACAGAGAGAGAGGGAGGGACACGCACACACACGCACACAGCAAGGGGGTATCTCACACATACGCAGCGAGGGAGGGACATGAACATACACACAACAGCAAGGGGGACTCGCACACTCACAGCACGGGAGGGAGACACACACACACGCAGAGGGAGGGACACGCTAGTACAAACACATACACACACACACACACAGTGAGGGAGGGACACGCACACACACAGCGAGAGAGAGACACACATACAGACAACGCGATGGAGTGGCACACACACAAACAGCGAGTGAGGGACAAGCAGTAAAGGGGGGACACACAAACACATACCGTGTTGAAGTGAGACGTCCACACACACAGCGAGGAAGGGACACACACAGCGAGGGAGGGACGTGCTGAGACAGACAGCGAGAGAGGGACAGGCACACGCACAGGGAAGGAGGGACAAGCAGACCCACGGTGAACGGGAGGGCATGTGCACAGAAATTGAGAGGGTGCACGCACACACAACGAGAGGGGACACGCACAGGCACAGCGAGGGAGGGACACACGCACACACAGCAAGGGGGGGACATGCACTCACACACCAAGGGGAGATGCGCACACACAGTGAGGGGGATATACACAAAGCAATGGAGGGACACACACACCAGGGACGGAGAGACACAGACAGCAAGGGAGTGACACGCGCACACACATCCAGGGAGGGACATGCACACACAACGAGGGAGGGGCACACACACACACACACACACACACACACACACACACACACACACACACACAGCGATGGTGGGACACACACAATCACAGCAAGTGAAGGGCGCGCGCGCACACACACACGCATACACACACAGCGAGGGATGGACACGCACACACAGTGAGGGAGGGACACACACACACACACATACACAGCGAGGGTGGAACACACACACACAGGGAAGGAGGGACAAGCACACACACGGCGAGGGGGAGGAAATGTGCACAGAAAGTGAGAGGGGACAAGCACACAGTGAGAGGGGACACGCATTGACACAGCGAGGGAGGGACACACGCACTCACAGCAAGGGGAACATGCACTCACACAGCGAGGGGGATATACACAAAGAGCAAGGGAGGGACACACACACACATACACACACACACACACAGCGAGGGAGTGACACTCACACACAGCAAGAGGGACACACACTCACACACACACACAAAGCGAGGGAAGGACACGCACACATACACACAGTTAAGGGGATAGACGCAGACACACAACGAGGGCGGGACACACACACACGCACACAGGGAGCGAGGGACACACAAACAGCGAGGGAGTGAAACGTACGCACACAGGGAGAGAGTGACACACACACATACACACACACACACGCACACAGTGAGGGAGGCACTCTCACATACACTGCAAGAGGGACACAGCGAGGGAGGGACACGCACATGCGCAAGCACACAAACACAGACACACACAGTGAGAGTGGGACACACACACACATAACCAGGGAGGGACATGGACACACAGCGAGGGAGGGACACGCACACATACACGAACACACGCACCCACACAGGGAGTGAAGGACATGCACACACACAGCAAGGGAGGGACACGCACACACAGCGAGGGAAGGACATGCACACACACAGGAGGGAGCGATATACACAAACACAGAGCGAGTTTGGGACACGCACATAAACAACAAGGGAGGGACACGCACACACACAGACATCGAGGGAGAGAAACACGCACAGAGCGAGGGAGTGTCACACATGCACACACACAGAGCGAGGGAGGGATACACACACAGTGAGGGAGCAACATGCGCATGAGGAAGCACACAAACACAGACACTAACAGTGAGAGAGGAACACGCACACAGATAGCCGGGGGAGACATGCACACACACACACACACACACACACACAGAGACAAGAGACGGACACGCGCAAACACAGCGAGCGAGCGACACATGCACACACAGCGATGGATGGCCACGCACACACACAAACAGCAAAAGGGACACACACACACAGAGCAAGTGGGGGAAACTCACACATACACAGTGAGGGAGGGACACACACTCACACACACGTACGCACACATACAGCGAGGGGGGTGACAGGTGCATGAGGAAGCACACAAACACAGACAAACACAGCGAGAGAGGGACATGTACACACAAAGCCAGGGAGGGACATGCATGCACAGCGAGGGAGGGACATAGACAAACACACACAGAGAGCAAGAGAAGGACATGTGCACAAACAGCGAGGGGGGAGACACATGCTCACACAACGAGGGAGGGCCAAGCACACACACACACGCCAAAAGGGACACACATACACAGAGCAAGGGGGGAAACACACATACACAGCGAGGGAGGGACACACACATACACAGCAAGGGAGGGACAAACACACACACACACACACACACATCCACACACAGCGATGGAGGGGGACACACATACACACAGTGGGTTGGATACACGCACACACAAGGCGAGGGAGGGACACACATAGTGAGGGACAGGGATACACACACGCAAAGCAAAGGAGGGACACGCACATACACATAGTGAGGGGGATACAGGCAGACACACAGCGAGGGGACACACAAACACACACACTGCGAGGGACGGGGACACACACACGCAAAGCAAAGGAGGGACACACACACACAAACACACATACACACAAACACAGAGGAAGGGAGAGACGCGCACACACAGCGAGGGAGGGACAAATACACGTCGAGGGGGAGGTCATGTGCACAGAAATTGAGAGGGGGCACACACATGAAAAGCGGGGGAGGGACATGCACATGCACACAGTAAGGGGGATACTCGCAGACAGACAGCGAGGGAGGGACACACACACACTGCGAGGGACGGGAACACACACACATAAAGCGAAGGAGGGACACACGCACACACACACACGCGCACACAAACACAGAGCAAGGGAGAGACACGCACACACAGTGAGCGAGGGACAAACACACTCACTTATGGTGAGGGGAATACACGCTGACACACAGCGAGGGAGGGACACGCAAATACACTGCAAGGGAGGGGCACGCACACACCACGAAGGAGGGACACGCACACACACAAACACACACAGAAACACAGAGCAAGGGAGGGACATGCACACACGCACACACACAAGGGATGAACACACCCACACAGAGCGGGGGAGGGACACGCTGAAACACGCAGTGAGGGGGGGAGTATGGACATACAAAGCGTGGGAGGGATACACACGAACACAGTAAGGGAGCAACAGGCACACACATAACGAGGGAAAGACACACAGAGAAGGAGGGACATGCACACACACCGGGAAGGGGGGGAGCACGTGCACAGAAATAGAGAGGGGGCACACACAAGCAAAGCGAGGGAGGGACACGCACAAATACACACACACACACACACTCACGCACACACACACACACACACACACACACACACACACAGCGATGGAGGGACACACACAAAAAGATACAGGGATGGGAGGGACACACACACACCGAGGGAGGAACACGCACACAGCGAGGGAGGGACACACTAAAACACAACGTGGGAGGGACACACACACACAGCGAGGGAAGGACACGAACACACACAGCAAGGGAGGGGGACACGAACAGACACAGCGAGGGAGGGACACACACAAACACACAGGGAGGGAGCGACACAGACACACAGGGAGGGAGTGACACATACACACACACTGCGAGGGACGGGGACACATACATAAAGCGAAGCCGGAATACATGCACATACACAAGCACACACAAACAGAGCAAGGGAGAGACGTGCATACACAGCGAGCGAGGGACAAACACACACACTTATGGTGAGGGGAATGCACGCTGACACAGAGCGAGGGAGGAACACGCAAATACACTGCAAGGGAGGGACACGCACACACCACGAAGGAGGGACACGCACACACACAAACACACACAGAAACACGGAGCAATTGAGTGACATGCACACACGCACGCACGCACAAGGGATGGACACACACACACAAAGCAAGGAAGCGACACACACACAGAGCGAGGGAGGGACACGCTGAGACACGCAGTGAGGGAGTGAGCATGGACATACAAAGCGTGGGAGGGACACGCACACTCACAGCAAGGGAGCAACACGCACACACATAACGACGGAGGGACACACAGCGAAGGAAGGACAAGCACACACACCGCGAGGGGGAGAGCATGTCCACATAAATTCAGAGGGGGCACACACACGCAAAGCAAGGGAGGGACGCGCACAAAGAAACACACACAGACACACACACAGACACGCACACACGCAGCGATAGAGGGACACGCACATACACACCATGAGGGGGATACATGCAGACACACGGCAAGGGAGGGACACACACAGCGAGGGACAAGGACACTCACACGCAAAGCAAAGGAGGGACACGCAAACACACTCACAGTGAGGGGGATACATGCAGACAAACAGCGAGGGAGAGACACACACTGCGAGGAACGGGGACACACACACAAAAAGCGAAGGAGGAAAACACACACACACACATATATAGCGAGGGAGGCACGCGCACACATATACACAGTTAAGGGGATACACGCAGACACACAGTGAAGGAGGGCCTCACATACTCACACACACACAGAGTGAGGGAGGGACACACACAGACACAGCAAGGTAAGGACACACAAACACAGTGAGGAGGGACACACACAGACACAGCGAGTGGGGAAACGCACACACACAGTGAGGGAGGGACACGCACACACACAGCGCGAGGGTGAGAGATGCACATACACAGCAAGAGAGAGACACATATAAAAATGCGGGGGAGTGACATACACACAAACAGCGAATGAGGGACACCCAGTGAAGGGGGACACACAAACACATACTGTGACGGTGTACCTCGGACACACACACAACGAGGAAGCGACAAGTGTGTGCGCACACACACACACACATAAAACGAGCGAGGGACACACACAGCGAGCAAGGGGCTTGCTGAGACACTCAGCAAGGTAGGGACATGTACACGCAGAGCGAGGGAGGTACATGCTCATACACAGCGAGGGAAGGTCATGTACACACACAGCGAGGCAGCGACATACACAAACACACACAGCGAGAGGGGACACGCACATACACGGCGAGGGAGGGACACACGCACCCACAGCAAGGGGGTCATGCACTCACACAGCAAGGGGAGATGAGCACACACAGTGAGGTGGATGTTCACAAAGAGCAAGCGATGTACACACACACACACAAACACACGCACAAAGTGAGGGAGGGAAATGCACACATACACACAGTTAAGTGGATACACGCAGACACACAGCGATGGAGGGACACACATACTCACACACCCACACACAGCGAGGGAAGGACATTCACAAACACTGCAAGAGCGACACACATACACTCACAGCAAGAGGGGGTACACGCACACACAGCAAAGGAGGGACACGCGCATGCGCAAGCACAAAATTACAGACACACACAGCGAGAGAGGGACACGACCACACAGCCCGGAGGGGACACACACACACACAGCGAGGGAGGAACATGCACAGAGCGAGGGTGGGGAACACACACACACACAGAGCGAGAGAGGGACACACACACACACAGCGAGGGAGGGACACACACAAACACAACGAGGGAGGGACACGCACACACAGCGAGGGAGGGACACGAACACACACAGCAAGGGAGGGGGACACACACACATAGCAAGGGAAGGACATACACACTGAGGGAGTGACACAAACATACACACAGCACAGGAGGGACACGCTCACACACAGCGAGGGAGGGACAGACACAAACACACACGGGGGGAGGGACACACACACAGCGAGGGAGGAACACATATACTCACACCGAGGGAGGGACACACTCACACACAGCGAAGGAGTGACATGCTCAAACACAGCGAGGGAGGGACAGACACAAACACGGAGGGAGGGACACACACACACAGCGAGGGAGGGACACACACACTCACAGCGAGGGAGGGAGACACACACACACACACACAGCGAGGGAGGAACATGCACACACCGAGGGAGGAACACGCACACAGCGAGAGAGGGACACGAACACACACAGCAAGGGAGGGGGACACGAACAGACACAGCGAGGGAGGGACACACACAAACACACACAGGGAGGGAGCGACACAGACACACAGGGAGGGAGTGACACATACACACACACTGCGAGGGACGGGGACACATACATAAAGCGAAGCCGGAATGCATGCACATACACAAGCACACACAAACAGAGCAAGGGAGAGACGTGCACACACAGCGAGCGAGGGACAAACACACACACTTATGGTGAGGGGAATGCACGCTGACACAGAGCGAGGGAGGAACACGCAAATACACTGCAAGGGAGGGACACGCACACACCACGAAGGAGGGACACGCACACACACAAACACACACAGAAACATGGGGCAAGGGAGTGAAATGCACACACGCACGCACGCACAAGGGATGGACACACACACACAAAGCAAGGAAGCGACACACACACAGAGCGATGGAGGGAAACGCTGAGACACGCAGTGAAGGAGGGAGCATGGACATACAAAGCGTGGGAGGGACATGCACACTCACAGCAAGGGAGCAACACGCACACACATAACGACGGAGGGACACACAGCGAAGGAGGGACAAGCACACACACCGCGAGGGGGAGAGCATGTCCACATAAATTCAGAGGGGGCACACACACGCAAAGCAAGGGAGGGACGCGCACAAAGAAACACACACAGACACACACACACACACGCACACACGCAGCGATAGAGGGACACGCACATACACACCATGAGGGGGATACATGCAGACACACGGCAAGGGAGGGACACACACAGCGAGGGACAAGGACACTCACACGCAAAGCAAAGGAGGGACACGCAAACACACTCACAGTGAGGGGGATACATGCAGACAAACAGCGAGGGAGAGACACACACTGCGAGGAACGGGGACACACACACAAAAAGCGAAGGAGGAAAACACACACACACACATATATAGCGAGGGAGGCACGCGCACACATATACACAGTTAAGGGGATACACGCAGACACACAGTGAAGGAGGGCCTCACATACTCACACACACACAGAGTGAGGGAGGGACACACACAGACACAGCAAGGTAAGGACACACAAACACAGTGAGGAGGGACACACACAGACACAGCGAGTGGGGAAACGCACACACACAGTGAGGGAGGGACACGCACACACACAGCGCGAGGGTGAGAGATGCACATACACAGCAAGAGAGAGACACATATAAAAATGCGGGGGAGTGACATACACACAAACAGCGAATGAGGGACACCCAGTGAAGGGGGACACACAAACACATACTGTGACGGTGTACCTCGGACACACACACAACGAGGAAGCGACAAGTGTGTGCGCACACACACACACACATAAAACGAGCGAGGGACACACACAGCGAGCAAGGGGCTTGCTGAGACACTCAGCAAGGTAGGGACATGTACACGCAGAGCGAGGGAGGTACATGCTCATACACAGCGAGGGAAGGTCATGTACACACACAGCGAGGCAGCGACATACACAAACACACACAGCGAGAGGGGACACGCACATACACGGCGAGGGAGGGCCACACGCACCCACAGCAAGGAGGTCATGCACTCACACAGCAAGGGGAGATGAGCACACACAGTGAGGTGGATGTTCACAAAGAGCAAGCGATGTACACACACACACACAAACACACGCACAAAGTGAGGGAGGGAAATGCACACATACACACAGTTAAGTGGATACACGCAGACACACAGCGATGGAGGGACACACATACTCACACACCCACACACAGCGAGGGAAGGACATTCACAAACACTGCAAGAGCGACACACATACACTCACAGCAAGAGGGGGTACACGCACACACAGCAAAGGAGGGACACGTGCATGCGCAAGCACAAAATTACAGACACACACAGCGAGAGAGGGACACGACCACACAGCCCGGAGGGGACACACACACACACAGCGAGGGAGGAACATGCACAGAGCGAGGGTGGGGAACACACACACACACAGAGCGAGAGAGGGACACACACACACACAGCGAGGGAGGGACACACACAAACACAACGAGGGAGGGACACGCACACACAGCGAGGGAGGGACACGAACACACACAGCAAGGGAGGGACACACACACACATAGCAAGGGAAGGACATACACACTGAGGGAGTGACACAAACATACACACAGCACAGGAGGGACACGCTCACACACAGCGAGGGAGGGACAGACACAAACACACACGGGGGGAGGGATACACACACAGCGAGGGAGGAACACATACACTCACACCGAGGGAGGGACACACTCACACACAGCGAAGGAGTGACATGCTCAAACACAGCGAGGGAGGGACAGACACAAACACGGAGGGAGGGACACACACACACAGCGAGGGAGGGACACACACACTCACAGCGAGGGAGGGAGACACACACACACACACACACAGCGAGGGAGGAACATGCACACACCGAGGGAGGAACACGCACACAGCGAGAGAGGGACACGAACACACACAGCAAGGGAGGGGGACACGAACAGACACAGCGAGGGAGGGACACACACAAACACACACAGGGAGGGAGCAACGCAACACACAGGGAGGGAGTGACACATATACACACACACTGCGAGGGATGGGGACACACACATAAAGCGAAGCCGGGGTACATGCACATACACAAGCACACACAAACAGAGCAAGGGAGAGACGTGCACACACAGCGAGCGAGAGACAAACACACACACTTATGGTGAGGGGAATGCACGCTGACACACCGCGAAGGAGGGACACGCACACACACAAACACACACAGAAACATGGAGCAAGAGAGTGACATGCACACACGCACGCACGCACAAGGGATGGACACACACACACAAAGCAAGGAAGCGACACACACACAGCGCGAGGGAGGGACACGCTGAGACACGCAGTGAAGGAGGGAGCATGGACATACAAAGCGTGGGAGGGACACGCACACTCACAGCAAGGGAGCAACACGCACACACATAACGACGGAGGGACACACAGCGAAGGAGGGACAAGCACACACACCGCGAGGGGGAGAGCATGTCCACATAAATTCAGAGGGGGCACACACACGCAAAGCAAGGGAGGGACGCACACAAAGAAACACACACACACACACAGACAGCGATGGAGGGACACGCACATACACACCGTGAGGGGGATACATGCAGACACACGGCAAGGGAGGGACACACACAGCAAGGGACAAGGACACGCACACACAAAGCGAAGGAGTGCCATACACAATGCGAGGGAGGGACACGCACACATACACACATTTAAGGGGATACACGCAGACACACAGCGAAGGAGGTCCACACATACTCACACACAGCGAGGGAGAGGCACATACATACACAGAGTGAAGTAGGGACACACACAGACATAGCTAGGGAAGGACACACACTCAGTGAGGAGGGACACACACAGACACAGCGAGGGGGGACACGCACACACACAGTGAGGAAGGGACACGCACACACACAGAGCGAGTGTGAGAGATGCACATACACTAGCAAGAGAGAGACACATATACACAATGCGAGGATGTGACACACACACAAACAGCGAATGAGGGCCACGCTTTGAAGGGGGACACACAAACACATACTGTGACGGTCTGTCTCGCACACACACACAACGAGGAAGCGACACGCGCGCGTGCACACACACACACACACACACACACACACAAAACGAGCGAGGGACACACACAGCGAGCAAGGGGCTTGCTGAGACACTCAGCAAGGTAGGGAAATGTACACGCACAGCGAGGGAGGGACATGCTCAGGCACAGCGAAGGAAGGTCATGCACACACACAGCGAGGGAGCGACATACACAAACACACACAGCGAGAGGGGACACGCACAGACACGGCGAGGGAGGGACACACGCACCCACAGCAAGGGAGTTATGCACTCACATAGCAAGGGGAGATGAGCACACACAGTGAGGGGTATATACACAAAGGGCAAGCGATGTACACACACACAAACACACACACATACACACACACATACACACACGCACAAAGCGAGGGAGGGAAACGCACACATACACACATTTAAGGGGATACATTCAGACACACAGCGAGGGAGGGACACACATACTCACACACCCACACACAGCGAGGGAAGGATATTCACAAACACTGCAAGAGAGACACACATACACTCACACAAGAGGGGGTACACGCACACACAGCAAGGGAGGGACACGCGCATGCACAAGCACAAAATTACAGAAACACACAGCGAGAGAGAGACACGAACACACAGCCAGGAGGGAACATGCACACACAGCGAGGGAGGGACACGCGCAAGCGCAAGCACAAAATTACAGACACACACACGCGCACACACACACACACACACACACACACACACATACACACACATACAGTGAGGGAGGGAGACACACACACCGAGGGAAGGACACGCTCACACCGTGGGAGGGATACGCTCACACACAGCGAGGGAGGGACACACACAAACGCACACAGGGAGGGAGGGACACACACACAGCGAGGGAGGAACACGAACACACACAGCAAGGGAGGGGGACACGAACATACACAGCGAGGGAGGGACACACACAAACACACACAGGGAGGGAGGGACACACTCACACAGGGAGGGAGGGACACATACACACACACTGCGAGGGACGGGGACACACACATAAAGCGAAGCCGGGATACATGCACATACACAAGCACACACAAACTGAGCAAGGGAGAGACGTGCACACACAGCGAGCGAGGGACAAACACACACACTTATGGTGAGGGGAATGCACGCTGACACACAGCGAGGGAGGAACACGCAAATACACTGCAAGGGAGGGACACGCACACACCACGAAGGAGGGACACGCACACACACAAACACACACAGAAACACGGAGCAAGGGAGTGACATGAACACACGCACGCACACACAAGGGATGGACACACACACACAAAGCAAGGAAGCGACACACACACAGAGCGAGGGAGGGACACGCTGACACACGCAGTGAGGGAGGGAGCATGGACATACAAAGCGTGGGAGGGACACACATACACTCACAGCAAGAGGGGGTGCACGCACACACAGCAAGGGAGAGACACGCGCATGCACAAGCACAAAATTACAGACACACAGCGAGAGAGAGACACGAACACACAGCCAGGAGGGAACATGCACACACAGCGAGGGAGGGACACGCGCAAGCGCAAGCACAAAATTACAGACACACACACGCGCACACACACACACACACACACACACAAACACACACACACACACACAGTGAGGGAGCGACACACATACACCGAGGGAGGGACACGCTCACACCGAGGGAGGGACACGCTCACACCGTGGGAGGGACACGCTCACACACAGCGAGGGAGGGACACACACAAACACACACAGGGAGGGAGGGACACACACACAGCGAGGGAGGAACACGCACAGAGCGAGGGTGGGACACGCACACACACACAGAGCAAGGGAGGGACACACACACAGCGCAGGAGGGACACGCTCACACACAGAGAGGGAGGGACAGACACAAACACACACAGGGATGGAGGGACACACACACAGTGAGGGAGGGACACACACTCACAGCGAGGGAGGGACACACTCACTCACGGCGAGGGAGGGACACACTCACTCACAGCGAGGGAGGGACACACTCACACACAGCGAAGGAGGGACACGCTCAAACACAGCGAGGGAGGGACAGACACAAACACACACAGGGAGGGAGGGACATACACTCACAGCGAGGGAGGGAGCCACACACCCACACACACACACACAACGAGGGAGGGACATGCACACACACAGCGAAGGAGCAACACACTCACACTGCGAGGGAGGGAAACACACAAAGAGACACAGGGAGGGAGGGACACACGCACACACAGCGAGGGAGGGACACACACATAGCGAGGGAGGGACACACACAGCGAGGGAGGGACACGAACACACACAGCAAGGGAGGGGGACATGAACACACTCAGCAAGGGAGGGGGACACGAACACACACAGCAAGGGGGGGACACACACACATAGTGAGGGAGGGACACTCACACATAGAGGGAGGGACACACACACACACAGCAAAGGAGGGACATGCTCACACACAGCGAGGGAGGGACACACACAAACACACACAGGGAGGGAGGGACACACTCACACACAGGGAGGGAGGGATACATACAGACACAGCAAAGGAGGGACACGCTCACACACAGCGAGGGAGGGACACACACAGGGAGGGAGAGACATATACACACAGGGAGGTAGGGACACACTCACACACAGGGAGGGAGGGACGCACACAGCGAGGGAGGGACACACACACAGCGAGGGAGGGACACGAACACTCACAGCAAGGGAGTGGACCCCTATTTGAATCCAGCCTTGGTTGACTGTCTGTGTGGAGTTTACACATTCTCACCGCGTGTGTGTGGGTTTCCTCTGGGTGCTCCGGTGTCCTCCCACAGGCCAAAGATATGCAGGTCAAGTGAATTGGCCGCATTAAACTGCCCATAGCGGTAAGTGCATTAATCAGAGGGAAATCGGTCTGGGTGGGTAACACTTTGGAGGGTTGATGTGGACTTGCTGGTCCGAAGGGCCTGTTTCCATACTGTAGGGAATCGAATATCAAATAAAAAAGTTGAGGTCATTGTTTCCAAAAGGTAATTTACAGCAAAGGTTTCAATTAGCTCTTCTTATATCCAACACCAATTCCTTAATAACCTGATGTCAACCTCGATAATCGAAATAATGTTAATGCAAGCTATCTCACGTATGAGCATGAAATCCATTTTCCCAGCGTTAGCATTCAGTTGTGTTAACACAGCTTAGATATTATTTAAACATTACATTATTACTGTAGTACCCACAAACGTGCATATCCCAATTCCTGCCAAAGTTTGTATTGCAGCTTTCACTTTGATATATAAATCCCATCAATGTTTGCTTCGCATTGCTCTTTCTAAGCTCTGCCTTACATGATTCTGTGGTATCTCACTGAAGTTGGTTCTGAGGAGATTAATAGTAGAAATCACCTCGCCACATCACTTACGCTCTTCTCAAGCTATATTGAGAGATTTTCTTCAGACCTCCCGTTATGCTGGTGGAGTAGAGAAGGACAAAGATCTTCCAACTATGCTGTGTATTCCTCCATACAGCGGAGACTGCGCTAACCAGGGTGGGAATCTTACAGCAGGCTGGTGAAGCTTTGCTGCTGCTGTACAGGATCTTAATGAGATCATATCTGGAGTAGTGTGCACAGATTTAATCTCCTCACTGAAGAAAGAATATTGTTTCATTGGAAGCAGTTCTGAGATGGTTTCATCAACTGATTCATGGAATGAGGCGGTTAGTTTATAATGAAAGAATGGTCAGGTTGATCTGACACACATTGGACTTTACAAGAATGAAAGATGGTCTTATTTCAGCATAGGTGACCAGAAGGAGTCATCAACAGAAACCAATTACACACATAATGGAGAAATCCATGCCATTCTCCAGCCTGTTACACATCAGTAGGATATTCAGGCCTTGTTACACCAGAACAGGACGAGGCAATTTAACCCCTGGAGCCTGATGTGCAGTTACAGGAAGAGACCAATCAGCCCCTTGAGCCTACAATACTGAACCCAGATAGACGATAACGGACCAGTATCCTATTACACATCAACGAGATCAGTCCATCCAGCCTACTCAAATCTGTTACACAGGAACTGGAAGAGACCACACATTGACTGGAGGTTGTTACACTGGGATAACAGGAGGCCATTCAAACCCACTGAGCCTTTGCAAATGAATTGGATAAGGATACAAACTGAGATAATTTTTATGAGAAAGGAGGAGGCAATTCAGACACGTGTCTGTTGTAAGTGAACAGCAGGAGACCAATTCGAGGAGACTGAGGAGACTGTTCAGTTTCTTCAGCCTGCTAAGGAGGAATATGAGGAGACCCATCTTCCACTTGAGCTGTGACACAGCAACAGGAAGATTCCATAATCGCCCAACCCTCTAACACATCAACAGGAGGAGGTCATTCTGGCCTTGGAAACGACAACATGGGAACAACAGAAAGACGTCAGCCCATCGAGTTTGTACACCAGCAGGATGATGAGTCCATTCAGCCACACAAGGCTCTTATACAGCAATTGGAGCAGATCTCTTAAAGCCTTGTGCGTGTTAAACAGGCATTCAAAGAAAACATAAAGGTTTTCGAAAGGAAAGAACTTTTAAGAATGGTATACATTAGAGAGTAAAGTTTAACGATAAACTATAGCAATTTAAGGCAGCGTCAACATGGCTTTATGAAGACTAAATCGTATTTGAATGGTTTGCTAGAGTTATTTAAAGGTGTCACAAACAGGGTGGATAGCGGAAATCCTGGAGATGGACTATATCTGGTCTTCCAGAAGGGATTCAATATATCCCTTCTCCAAGGAATACGCAGTAAGATCAGAAAGCATGGGTTTAGGAGTAATTTATTAGCTTGCATGGATGATTAGTGAACCAACAAAATGCAGTCAGATAGTATAAATGTGTCATTTTCCTTTGACAAATGTACCTTGTGGGGTGCCACAGATTTCAGTACTCATGCCTTAACTATTCGTCATCAACATTATTACTCGGTTGACAGGATAGAAAATACTATAATCAATGTTTCAGATGACACTAACGTCGGTGGGAAATTACTTCAGAATGAAGATGTAAGAGGTTTAATAGTGAATCTGGATAGATTGGGTGAATGGGCTAACATTTGGCAATGAAAATTAAAGTAGATAACTATGAGATTATTCAGTTTGGCCAACGAAATAGAAAAGCAAGTTATCTAAATGGAGAGAAACTTCAAAGTGCTCAGGTGCAGAGCGGTCAAAGTGTTCACGTGCATTTCACAGAGAACCTGCATGCAGGTACAGCAAGTAACGGTAAAGGCAAGCGTAAGTTCAGATTTTATTTTAAAAGGATGGATTAGTAAGGTGGGTGTGTTGCTGTAGCTGTGCAAGACATTATTGATGCTGCAACTGAAGTAAAGTCTTGGTGCCCTGACTTGCAGAAGGATGCATTTGCATTGTAGGTAATTCAGAAGAGGTTCATTAGATTGACTCCAGAGATGAGGGGTTTGTCTTATGAAGAGAGTTTGAGAAGTTCAGGTCTATCGTCTCATATTTATACTACTGATAGGAGATCTCATTGAGGTCTGAAAAATGTAAAAGCAATTGACAGTGTAGATGTGGAGTGGATATTTTTTCATGTGCAGCAACAACAGACCATAGATCGGCAGGAAAGTGGGACAGAGGCCGCGATGACATCAGCCATGATTGTATTTAGTGATGGAGCAGACTGGAGCGGATGAATTACTAATGTTCCTTGTTCTTATTTAGCCCTCTGAATGTGTTAAACAGGAATGGGGGAGGACTGGTTATCAGACAGGAAGCAAGCACTCCGGATAAATCAGTCTGAATCAGTTTGACAGAACGTCACCAGTGGAATTACACAATGACCAGTGCTTGGTCCTCAACTATTTGTAATCTGTATCAATGATCAGGAGTATAGAACAGATGTAATATAATTACATTTGGTGATGACTCTGTGATAAGCAAGACATTAAATTATCAAGAAAGGCAGTTGGAATATAACATGATATCATCTGACATTACATTTAAAGGAAGAATGTAAGGGAGTATGTGACTGAAATGGAGAAATATTACAGACCTTAGTAATACAGTGTATTGGGGAGTTCACTCAGACAGTTCAGACATTCGAGGTTTTGCTCCATCTCCCTGTTGGTCTGCTCCATGACATTCCCAGTGGCCCAATTGCTCTCAGTACATGCCGGATATTTTGATGTTGTTGTTTGGCAGTGCGGACAGTGTTTTGAAACGTGTAGCAAGTGGACGGCCTTTAAGATACAACCATTTCTTTCAACATGAAGACCGATGATGAAGAGATGGTCTGACTGCTTCTAAATGAAGAGGCTGAGGTTGCTGCAAGGACAGCGGGTATTCACCAACATTATGTACTGTGCATGGGTGCACTGTAACATTAATGGAGTGAGATGTCCTTCAGATCCCTTCCATCTCCTCAATGACATGGGGACCCGCAGAGCGATGTACATCATTGGGAATCCCACTTTACTGGGAAAACAAGGATACACTCGGCAGTTCCCTGCTGACGGAGAAAACAATGTATTCAGCTCATCCACCATATATATCCTCCGATTCTGAATGCTGACATTGATGTCGACATACTAGGAAATGATGGGTATGCCACCCAGTCCTGCCTGGAAAGTTCCAGATCATAGACGTTGACTGAAACAAAGACCCTCAGAGCCACTGGCAGCACCGTCCTCCCCTGGTGTGAAGCTGTAGGTCATGGTTTAGGAGGTGACACTGCTCTGTGACCAGCTCCTTGTTCAATCAGCATCCTCACACACTCTGCTCAAGGGTTAATTGTAGCTTGCGAAGCTGGTCTTGGAAAACCCGGAGTGGAAAGAACAGATCCCTTTCCCCACATACACTCACTTCATGGTTTCAGATCATCCCCTCTCTGCAGCCTCTGCTCCATTTAGTGTTCATGTTGCAGACCCAGATGTTGTAACTACAGTCCCCATCCTCCATATAGAGTCAGATCTCCAAATCCTCAGGTGTCCCTGAATGTGTGAGGCAGCTCTCAGCACAACCTCCAGCAAATCATCCCCACCCCCTCCACTAACGTTTCAATAATGGGAGAGAGTCAAAAGCCCCTGAGCTACGCCAATTATGCATCAGAAGAGACCCCCGTAAAAATATTTTAAGAAAGTTACCCAAACCTTTCCTTATTTTAACCGTAGATATGAAGGGTGAAGCAAAATATAACCTATTCAAACGCCTTAGTTAAAATACAATCAAAGAAAAGAAAATAACAATTTGCGATAGTTTAAATGTTGGAACACTTATACAAACAATAAATGCCGTACCTTCCTGGTACACATCGTTTGGCACAAACATAAACTCAAATACAGATTCTGACATGCAATTTTCGAATCCAGAAAGATACAATATTAGAAGAGATCTCCGAGAGACTAGGAGCTCGGGGTCATGTATTGAAGCTTCCAGCCCTTCTGGGACATAGAACAGCTTCTGAATGCTGCAGCTAAAAACAAAACGAGCAAACCTGGTCTGTTCGAGCAGGCCGCTGCCCTTCCATTGTTCCCACCGTTTTAATAAAACCTAAAGGTCTCCTCACTTATTTACTTCAGCCGGTTTTCATTGAGCAGTTCGGAACCTCTGCCTTTAAGACCTCTCTTCAAAAACAACCCAGGAGAAAATAACCTTTCTGAAGTTATAGTATCGTCACAACTCCCCGTTTGAAAAAAAAGAGCAATCAATATGGAAAGGTGACTTCATTTTAATGTCCTTATTCTTACTGTTGCAGTAGACTAGAAGACACATATCTTGTATTGACATTAAGTATGCAAAAATTCCCAACTCCATTTTATTTCAGTCAGTTTACTCCGGTCACCGAACACCTCGGTCTTTCTTCATTCAAGTCTCGACAACTTGGCAGCAAGCACGGTTTTTCGTCCTTTATAACTTCCAAATTGAATTGCAACAACAATAACCTCTATCGGAATAGCCCGAAAGTTTTCTCCCTAAATTTCTCCAAAAGCGTTTCGGAGTTATGATCGTATGTAGATTTGTCTCAGGCACGTTATTTACAAGTTAAATGCTGAAATGTTGTAACGCTAACACCAAACTCAAGGTCCAGTTGTGAAATATTTCTGTTGATGGTTTCACCGGACACTCCATCACACATTACATAATGGAGCAAATCTCATCTCTCCAATAGTCCTTCGCAATGACATGTCTCAGCTTACAAGATTTACATGCTTCTCTACCTTCGAGGAGAAAGTGAGGACTGCAGATGCTGGAGATCAGAGCTGAAAATGTGTTGCTGGAAAAGCGCAGCAGGTCAGGCAGCATCCAAGTAGCAGGAGAATCGATGTTTCGGGCATGAGCCAGTTTCCTGAAGAAGGGCTCATGCCCAAAACGTCAATTCTTCTGCTCCTTGGACGCTGCCTGACCTGCTGAGCTTTTCCAGCAACACATTTTCATGCTTCTGTATCTCTCAATGCTGAAACGTCTGTACCTGCTACTCCTGGCCTAGGCCAATAATCCTTACACTCATAGGTATATATTTTAAGATCTCGCACATTCTTCTCCATCCCTCAGAGAATCCAAACTTTGATTTATGGACCAATTGCGAATCATTAGCCATTTCAGCTTCTAATCACGCCATTTTAACTCTCTGCTCTTGCACACGAGTTCTCACGACTGCACGAAGTGAATGTTCGAACTCCTCCAAAGTAAGAATCTCTCTAAGATTGACATAGGTTGCTTTATTTTTAATACCCTTATGCACCTTTCAAAATTACTTTGTTTGGTTCTTTCAAACTCAATGTACATTTTACCAGGCATGCTTTTTCAGATTCCTGAAACACTGTCTGTAGGCTTCTAGCACAAGCACATATGCACTTCAAATGGCTTTCTTCACCCCCTCATACTGGCCAGATACCTCTTCCAATAGGGATACAAATACCTGACTCCTTATACCTACCAGCTTTGTTTGGCTCAACCAAAGCCACTTGATCAGTGGCCACTGCATCCGTTTAGCCACTTTCTTCAATGAAATTAAAAAGGCTTCTGCATCCTTCTCATCAAATTCAGACAATGCCTGGATGTATTTAAACAGATCCCCATCAGACCTTTGGCTACCATAGAGTTACTCATCCTCACGATCGACCTCATTCAGCCTATCGCCTAACTTAATCTCCACTCTGCTAAGTCGACTTTCCTAATTGCTGACTTTTGAAGTTGAAACAATCTTTCTTCCTGCTTTTCTTCTTTCTTTTTCTGTATTTCTTCTTCCTCTCCTTTTCTTTTAATTTTACTTAAAATCAAATTTCAAATTGTTTTAATTCCTTTTTGTGTTCAAACGGCCTCATCTGCAATTGAACTCCAGCCATTTCCAAAGATTCTGATGATGTTCCACCAAAAGTCAAATGCCAAGTTATAGCTGCAATTATCTCCTTTTCTCACAGACAAACACAAACCCAACTCCAGCTTGTCTGCCAATTCTAAAAACATTGTCTTGCTCACCTTTTGTAAAATCTCCAACTTCACGTTTTCCATACCCAGAGAACTCTTAGAGACAGAAAGAACCATTACTACACAAAGCACTGTACAAACCAACCGAAATCAACACTCGAACCAAAAGCACAAACAACGACCAAACGCCACCTTCAAGCCCAACAATCTGTCTGTTCACATGCTCGCCCTCCCCACGTGGGTTTCCTCTGTGTGCTCAGTTTTCCTCCCACAGCCTAAGAATGTGCAGGTTAGGTGAATTGGACATGTTAAATTGTCCATACTGTTCATGGATGTGTAGGTTAGGTGCATTAGTCATGGGTAAGTATGGAAGAATAGGATAGGGGAATGGGTGTTGGTGGGTTACTCTTCGGTGGATTGGTGTGGACTTGTTGGGAAAAACGACCTGATTAAACACTGCAGGAGTTCTGAACCTGAACCCAATTTGGAATTATCGATTTCGAAAAGGACAAGAATCCCCACTTTGCTATGGTCCAGACCAGACTGCCTTACAATGTTTTAAGATGGCAGCCTGGACGTCAACTTTGTCTTATAGAAAGGTGGATGTGAAATGGGTGTTCCAGATGTGATGCAGCTGGTCAAACCACTCAACATCAAGCAAAGTACAATTTATTTAAACACTAATAGATATACATACAAAAAGAAGAGGTACGTAGAATAACTTAAATACTGGAAATCTTAACAGAATAACAGACATAGTCCCTTCCCTAATTAACTGTTCCAATGTACGATCATCCCATAAGCTCTTCAGTTGGCAAAAGACACATCCAAGGCCAATCAGTCATGCATGCAGTTCTCCAATCCAGGAGGAAACAGCATCAAGACAGATTTCAGAGAGAATAGCAGTTCGGGGTCATTTACTGAAGCATCCAACACTTCTCCCACCCTAGGCACCTGGTGATTCTTACAGCTCAGAAAACCTGGGAAGTCTGTTCTGTGCGAACTGACCATTGTTATCACTATTTATAAAACAAACGAAAAGCCTTCTAAGTTATTTATTTCAGCCGTTTGGTTTACGTAGTTCGGCCTTTAAGGAAAGGAGCAAATTTGCTCCTTTTAAAGGAAAGGAGCAAATAACCTTTTTAAAAGTGACAGCATTGTAAGATATGTTAGCTAACTATTCCTTTACAATAATACTCAAGGGGCTTCCTCATCTTACTGACCACACGGTCAGCTCAAAGGGACAAACACAGAAGTCAGACGTTCAGTGGCCAGGCATAGATCAAGTTTAAAAGATGTGAGTCAAAGCTGCTCAAACTCCTATCCAATATGGAGCAGCACATTGCACACACCGGGAAGTGAACAACAGCTCGACAACCACACCACCCAACATGGAGCACCACATAGGACACACCGGGAAGGGAACAAAATCCCAACACACCCACCACTCCCGAACATGGAGCACCATATAGGACACACCGGGAATTGAACAACAGCCCGATACACACTCCCCTCAACATGGAACATCACATGGATCACACCGGGAAGTGAACAACAGCCCGACAAACACCACGCTCCCTCGTCCATGGAGCACAACATGGGACACACTGGGAAGTGAACAGATACGTGACACACACAATTTCACTGTATCTGAGCTTCACAATGCCAGCACTCAATACACGAGGAAGCCAAAAAGCAAGGCCAGGGAAAGATGCAGAGGGACAGAGAGATCCACATTAAAGACAGAAGCAGACAGTTAATTAACTGAGAATATGTTGTGAAAATATGTAGAAAAAGACTGGGTAGTGGGACAATCTGTAGGATTGAAACCTTAGAGAACAAATTTACAAGAATATGAACATTAAATAAAGGTATTTTCAGATCAGCTGAAATACTTTCTTTCATCGAATTCTGAATCGGCTTCACAGAACACTTCAAGCAGCGTAGGTTGGGACAAGATGATAGCCCAACATGGGGAGCTTTGCAGACTATGCTAGTGTATTGCTCAGTAAACTAGATTATCTGCCCAGCATGAGGAGTATTGCTAAGTTTTACTATCATATGGGAATGATACACATATCAAATAGACACATCAGGTGGAAGGTTTCTATCTCCATTTGACCAGTATAAGGTGTATGTGTGTGTGTGTGTGTGTGTGTGATGAATCAGGCGTGCATTTGGGTGGTTGAATGTGAAAATCATTGCTTAAGAGAAAATGCACTTGTAGGAAACCAGGTTAAATATAAACAACTGGCAGGGATTTGGATAATGGAAACAGAGAAATTGCGGGAAGTCCTGTGTACATATGAGTTAAAGTGCTCAAGGATATTAAAATAAAGGCATTGCCAGCGACAACAGCGATACTGATCAGCGTGCACAGGAATGTCAGACGGATGGGATTTTGGTCTGAGTTCGAATCAGATTTGTTTCTGCAGGTTTCAACCCAAGAGTGTCAGTAGCAGATTGTTGTCATCATTAAGTCTGTATTTCACAGCTCAAGGTTCAAACAGCAGATGGGTTAAGCCAGTGAAGTACATTGTGGAGCAGCGAGTCGTTAAAGTTAATAATGGTCAGGGCATGGTGTCAGGAATCAGCTCATGGCCAAAGGGATCACCGAAATTGTAATTCGTCTGTTTCAACCAACACCTGCATGTTTCACCTTCCACCGCACCCCACCCCCGCCCAAGCCAATCACCACCCTGATTTGGAAATATACTGCTGTTCCCTCACATTCATTGGCTCAACATCCTGTAATTCCCTCCCTATTGGCATTGTGGGTCAATGAACAGCAATTGTTCAAGAAGGCAGCTCACTCTCACCTTCTCAAGGGCAAATAGAGATGGCTATCAATGCTGGCCAGCTAGCAACACCCAAGTCCCACAAATGAATGAAAATAAAATTTATTTGCCAGGGATAGGAAGAAATCCCTGGAAGGAAATGGAGTTGGTAAACGTAATAGATGACAATGACCTCCACGCCCAGAATAGTTAAATCACAAGGGTAGAGAGACAATGGTTCACCTCTGCAACTGAGTAGGTCGACGTAGGGACCCACGAGTAATACTGCTAGAAGAAAGGAGGGAGACAGGAATTGAACTGGATTCAATGTATGAACAGGAACACTATTGATGGCAAGAAGTGTAAACTATATGAAAGAACAGAAATGCGGTCATAACTGGTTTACAGAATGAAAATATCTGTACAGTGAGACTTACCAGGGACACCAACGATAGGCAGGGGAGGGTAATAAATATATTGAATTATGTGAAGAGCATAATAGATCTGCCATGATAATGACAACCATTCATAAAATATCGAAAGCTACCAAACAGAATTGGATAAACTCCTGTCCAGTGTTGGAACATTCCAGTCTAATGTTCTCAGATTCTAATCTCTCTTCCCCCTCTCTCTGGAGCCACTAATCCCTGTTAGTGCTGTCGGAGATGCTCTCGTTCATATTGTGGAATAACACATTCACAGAGCCCATTTATCAGTAAAAGATGGAAAGCCTCCACTGGAATAATTACAATCCATGGAGACAAACACTAACCACAGTCTCTGAACAAACAGGTTCATTTAACCCCTTCCTTAAATCACATTTCATATGATAATAAAAGGGAATATTTACTCAGTCTGGGTGGAATGGATGAGGATTACAGCTGGACCGACTGTAAATATTTCAATCTTTATTTTTACCATTTCCTTTTATCTGGGAGATTTGTCAGAGCTGTGCAGGGCTGTCTATGTCCCACTCTGTTTATAAAAGGAGACAGATAAAACAACAGACTAGCTGCATAAAATTTCTGCTGAGGAAATTTCTGGATATGCTAACTCAAGGGAGAATGTGAGGATTGCAGATGCTGGAGGTCAGAGTCGAGAATGTGGTGCAGCAAACAAAGAGAATGATGATCAACTGGGCAGGAAATAAAATGTGAGATTCACCACATTTATTTTTCGCCATTCCCATTTTCCTGAATAACATGGCCATGTAAATACAGGTATCCGCTGCTTTTCAAAAGTTTGCCTTTCGCCACTTCCGTTTCCGAATGACTTACATCAGAGCCTTGTTTTGCTAACCAAAAGAAATCCGAAGAGGATTTTCACTTTTACGAAGAAAGGCTAAATTTTTCACATATAAATTAGTGCTAATGCAATTTACCTCATATCAGCTTGCGAACGGTTTCGTTTGAACATTCAACTTACAGATAGCGAGGGAAACCTGTATTTTTCTAAGGGCGTGTTTTAAACGATTTGATTCCCCTGTCTGTCTTCGCTGAGTGTGGTCATCTTCTTATATTTGTTAAAGGGGTATGGGTATCTCTGACTGGTCTAGCATTCGTATATTTTCACAGTTGCCCTTGAGAAGATCCTGAGCCACTACACTCCACGTGATTGATCTGATTTGATTGGATTTATTTTAGTCAAATGCACAATGGAAAGGTTTGTTTTGCGAGGAGTGCAGGCACATGATAGTAAACAAGTAAACAGTGATCGTTGGCTACTTACACAGAGTGAGGCATACATGGTTACAGCTTCACAGGAGGTGGGCAAAGCAAAATCGACATCAGCAAGATTAATATTATTTGCAAAGTTAGAGATGTCAATTCGTCTGTCTAATAATGATAGGGAAGGAAGTGTTCCTGAGCATGCTGGTGCATGTTTTCAAGCCTTTGTGTCTCCTCCCTGTTGGAAGAGGTTGTAGGAGATCATTACCGGTTTGGCAGAGATCTTTGATGTTGCCAGCCTTTCTGTGACAATTACAAGTACAAATGGATGGAAGGCTGTCTTCCGTGATGGGCAGGGCTGTGCACACAAAGATCTGTTGTTTCTTATGGTCCTTGTCAGACAATTAAGTACGTGAATAAAATGCTTTCAATTGCCAGTATACAGAGCGCTGGGAGACGGGCGGTTCCAAAAGTTAGATGTAACAATTGGCTGTTAAATGGATACCCACGTTCTTTTTGCAGATTTGACAACATTTGAAATTTAACCGATAAATTTACGTTATGTCCACGATAACAAAAGCTAATTGCATTGCCAGCGTCGAACCAATGAGCTGCTTCACCTGCTTCAAACGAATAGAGAAGCCATCACCATCACAACGAGGGAGAAAGAGTCAGACACGAAGGGAAGGAGAGAGAGAAAGGAAACAAAACAAGGAAACCAACAGTCACGTGGGCAGGGAGAAGGGAAGATAATCGGTTCAGGGAAAGAAACAGAAGACAGTGAAAAGGAAAACACAGGGAAACAGACAGTGTGAAAGAGTGACACACAAAGACCACTGGGAGCTGAGGATGGAGTCACGGGTAATTGGAGGAGCTGAGGTTGAGGACTAGAGAGACCTGGGCGTGAGCATTGGAGGGAGCTGAGAGGAGGGAGGTGAGGATTTTTTTTTAACCTGTACCAAGATGTCCAGGCAGGTCATAGTAAGCAAGGATGTACAGAACGATGGTTGTAAAACATGTCTGAGAGGCATATGGGTTACGCTGCACAGGGCGTGCCTTAGGCGAGTTCAACATGAACAAGATCAGCATTATTTGAGATTAGAGAGTCCATTCATTAGTCTAATAACAGCCAGGAAGAAGCTGTTCCTGAACTTGCTGCTCTGTGTTTTCAAGCTTCTGTATATTTTAGCCTGATGGAAGAGGTTATGGGAGATCTTTACAGGCATGTGATGTGTCTTTGGTAATGTTAGAACAAAGAACATTCCTGTACAGGAACAGGCCATTCGGCGGTCCAAGCCTGCGCCAATCCAAGTCCTGTATCTCAATCTGTTTCCTATTTTCTAAAGGTCTGTATCCCTATTCTCCCTGCCCATTTATGTATCTTTCCGGACTCATCTTACATAGAGCACCACTGGTCACAGTTCTCCATTTTCAGAAACTCTTTTCCCCTACTACACTCTGTCCCCTGTTGCCCAGCCAGTTCCTTATCCACGTAGCTAGCACACCCTGGATGGCATGTGACTTCACCTTCTCCATAATCCGACCATAGGAAAACTTATCAAACGCCTTCCTGAAGTCCATGTACATGACATCTATAACCCCTCCCTCATCAATCAACTATGTCCCTTCCTCAAAGAGTTCTATTAATTTGGTAAGACATGACCTTCCCTGCAAAAAGCAATGTTGCCTATCACTGATAAGACAATTTCATCCAAATGAGAATAGATGTTATCTCTCAGTATCTTCTCTAGCAGCTTCCCTACCACTGATGACAGGATTACTGGTTTATAATTAACTGGACTATTCATGCTACCCTTCCTAAACAAGGGCACTAGCAATTTTCCAGTCCTCCAGGGCCTCAGTTGTGTTCAAGGATGCGACAAAGCTAGGTATTAAGGCCCCAGCTATTTCCTCCCTCCCTTCCCTCACGAGTCTGGGATAGATTTTGGCAGCCTTTCTGCGGCAATGCGCTGTGTAAATAGAGTCAATGGTTGGAAGATTGGAGTTTCCATCATAGCCTGGGCTGTGAACACAATCTTCTGTAGTTTCTAATAGTCCTGGGTGGAGCAGTTGCCGTACTACTTCTACAGATACACCCAGACAGTACGCTCACAATGTTGCATCTGTTGAAGACGTACATGCTGAATTTCCTGAGTCACCTGACGAAGGAGAGGCATTGTTGAGCCTTCTTGACTGTCACACCGATGTGAATCGTCCAGGGTAGGTTGGCAGTTATCGTCACTCCGAGGAACCTGATGCTCTGTACTCCCTCAACAGTTGATGTAGATAAGGGTGTGTTCCCTTCCTTTCCTTCTGAAGTTAATGATCAGTTCCTTACTATTGCCGAATTTGAGAGTTATTATCATTACACCATGCCACCAAGTCCTCGATCTCCTTTCCGTATTCTGACTCATCATTGTTTGATATCCCTCCTGGTTTGGTGATGTCATGAGCGAACTTGTAGCTGGCGTTGTTTGGAATTTTGCAACACAGCCGGGGGTGTACAGGGAGTACAGTATGGGGTTGAGGACACAACAGTGGGTGTACATGGAGAAGCGTAGGGGGCTGAGGGCACAGCCGTGAGTGTCCAGGGAGTACAGTAGGGGGCTGAGGATACAGCCGTGAGTGTACAGGGAGCACAGTAGGGAGCTGAGGACACAACCGTGGATGTACAGGGAGTACAGTAGAGGGCTGAGGACACAGCAGTGTGTGTACAGTGAGTATAGCATGGAGCGGAGAACACAGCGATGGGAGTGCAGGGAGTACAGTGGGGAGGGGGGGGTGGACACAGCCGTGTGTGTGCAGGAAGTACAGCAGGGGGCTGAGGACACAGACATGGATGTACATGGAGTACAGTAGGGGCTTGCATGCACAGCCTTTGGTATACAGGGAATACTGTAAGGGGCTGAGGGCACAACCATCGATGTACAACGAGTACAGTAAGGGGCTGAGGGCACAGCCATGGGTTTACAGGGAATACAATAGGGGTCTGAGGTCATCGCTGAGGTGCACGGAGAGTACAATACGGGGCCGAGAACACTGGAGTTCCAGTATTGAGTTTTAATGTGGAGAAGGTTCCGATACCTATCTTCACAGATTGTGGTTGTTTGTCAGAAACTGGGGAATCCAGTTGCAGAGGGTGGAGCCGTGATCAATGGCACGGAGTACTGAGATAAGTCTGGAGGGGATAATGATGTTGAAGGTGAAGCTGTAGTCAATGAGCAGAGTCTGTTGTCCAGATATTCCAGGGATGAGGGCAGGGCTCAGTATGTGGAATCTATTGTGGACCCGTTATATCAGTCGGCACACTATAGGCAGCAGGTCAGACTGGGACACTGATGGTAGTGTGGGCCATAACCAGTGTCTCAAAGCACTTCATGCTTATTGAGGTCAGAGCCACTGGGCGGTAGTCACTAAGGAAGGTTACATGTTCATTCTCACTTACAAGGATGATGGTGGTCTTCTTGAAGCAGGTTGGGACCTTGGCTGATGGAGGGAGAGTCTGAAGATGTTTGTAAATACCTCTGCCAGTTGGTCCTCATAGGATCTGAGTGCTCAGCCGGGAATAGTCTCCAGGCCCGTCGCTTTCCTTGACCTGACTTGCATGAAGACTGATCATGCCTGCAGCGGTGACAGCGGGCACAGGCACATCCGAGGCTGTCGGGGCAGGTTTCACGCTTGCAGTCATACAGTCATTCATCGTAGATATTCTCTCGCCATCTCTCTCCGTTATCATCAACACACAGTGACATTGTATGGTGTGAGCACCACACAGTTAGTGTTGAGACAGAGTGACATCATTAGATTGGGACTGTGTGCCATCAAGTTCTGTGTCACCATAACAATTTAAATTCACAACAGGGGTAGGGTGTGCTCCTATTTGGTATCAGTGGTGCAGGGAGTGAAGATTTTACAGATATGATTCTAGTCAAGCCACTGCTTTAATCCGAATGGAGTCAAGCACTTTGGGTGTTGTGCCTTTTCAATAGTGGACATTCCTTAGGGAGTCAGGAAATGCCGTTTACATGGACCACCTGAACAAAGGACCTGAGGGTAGTTTTGCTAAGTTTGGAAATGATACATTGATGGTTAGATGGGCAGGTGATATTCATGAAGTGGGGAGACTGCAGGAAAGCTTGGACAGTTTCAGACTGTGGGCAAACACGTGGCTGATGGAACACAATATAGGATCAAATGAGGTTACGCACTTTGATAGGCAGACTACAGGCAGACACTATGTTCTAATAGGGTCCATTGAATCTGAAGCAAAAAAGGATTTTGAAGGACTCGTCCTCTCTTATGGTTAATGTGCAGGTTCAGTTGGTGGTTACGAAAGCAAATGCAGTGTTAGCATACATTTCAAGGGAGCTAGAATACAAGAGATGAGACATACTGCTGAGATTATAATGGGCTATGTTCAGACGGCATTTTTAATATTGGGAGTTGTTTTGGTCACTATCTCTGGGGAAAGCTCTGCTGGTGCTGGAGGTGATTCATCCTGGAGATGGTGGCTTGTCATATGAACGGCAGTGTGCGTACTCAATAGAATTGAGAAGAATAGGAGGCGAGGTATCTGATAGAAACTGATTGATTAATGCAAAGGTTGATACAGTCAGTGTGTAGAAGACATTTCCACTAGTCATAGAGACAATGACAAAATGGCAGTTTCAGAGTGAAGAAATGGGCTGAGTGGCCTAAATATATTGCTATATCTCATGCCCTTTAGGTAATAGGGTCTATTATTCATTGCAGAAATGCAAGTCGCTGACCTGCTTTTGTAACCCTTGTATTTGTATGTTGATTTTACTTCACGTTCTGTTCGTTAGTAACCCCAGTGATATGGACGGTGGGAGGATTCAGTGTCGGCCAGTAGTCCATTAATCGTTGAATATGAACATCTATCTGTGAATCTCATCTGGCGGGAGTACACTGTCTCTCCGATGATTGTCATTTTCTGTTTGGTATTTTCGAAGGATCTATCCTGTTACGCCAGTGTTGTTGAATTTAACAAAACAGGTGCAATTTATCACAGCACACAGCAACAATAAGTTATCGAATACTGATCACTCTTCCAATAACAGAAACGTCTACAATATTCTGTATAAGAAACACTGCTTTCATGTTCATGTTCAAATGAGATAACCTGTGCCACTGAGATGCTCAACTTGGAAATATTTTTAAAAAGTCTTTATTTTGATGCGGCATCGCTGGATGGTCCCACCATTTCTTGTCCGTCCCTCTTTGAACCCTTGAGAAAGTGGTCTGAGCTGCCTTCTTGAACCGCTGCATTCCACCTGCTGTGTGTTGACCCGCAATGCTATTAAGGATGGAATTCCAGGATTCTTTCCCCAGCAAAAGTGAAGGAACGCCGATATATTTACACATCAGAATGTTGACTGGTTTGGAAGGGAATTTGTAGGTGGTGGCATTCCCATAAGTCTGCTGCCCTTGCCATTCTCGACGTAAGTGTTTGTGAGATTGGAAGGTGCTGTCTGAGGATCTTTGGGGAATTTCTGCAGTGTGTCTAGTAGATAGTACACACTTCTACTCCTCAGAGACGGTGGTGGAGGGAGTGAATGCTTGTGGATGTGATGCCAATCAAATGGACAATTTTTCCAGGATGGTGTCAAGCTTCTTGGTGTTGTTGGGGCGGCACTCATTCAGGCAAGTGGGAGAATTCCATCTCATTCCTGACTTGTGCCTTGTAGATGATCGACAGGCTTTGGGAAGTCAAGAGGTGAGTTACTCGCACAGTATACCTCGACTCTGATCTGCTCCTATATTTATGTGGCGAGTCCAGTTGAGTTTCTGTTCAATGATAACCCCCAGAATATTGGTAGTGGGGAATTTAGTGATTATAATGCTGCTCAATACCAAATAGTTATATTGTCTCTTCTTGGTGATGGTCATTGTCTGGCATCTGTGTGGTGTGAAAGTTCCTTGCCACTTGTCAGCCCAAGCCTGGAGAGGGTCCAGATCTTGTTGCATTTGGGCATGGACTACTTCCGTATCTGAGCATTTGCGAATGGTGCTGAACACTGTGCAATCATTGCCGAATATCCCACGTCTGACGTTATGATGGAGGGAAGTTCATTGATGAAGCAGCTGAAGATGCTTGGATCTCGTCTTTATCTGAGGAGTCACTGAAGATCTTACCTAGTATGGTGATGAAACGTCTGATAATGAACTCTGTAGCTCGGCGATCAAACCAACATCCACATTATCCTGAAGGATTACTGCAGAACTGTTCTGGAGCTGAGATGACTGACCTCCAACAACAATGACCATCTTCGTATCTGTCAGGTATGACACCAATAATGGAGTATTTGCCCGCAATACCCTTTTTGCTCGGGTTCCCTGATGCCACATTCGAAAGAATGTAGCATGACGGTAAGGGCTGGAGTTCAGCTCCTTTTTCTATGTTTGAACCAAGGCTGTGATGATTTCAGGAGCTGAGTGTCCCTGGTGGAACCCAAGCCGAGTGTCACTGAGCAGCTTATTACTGAGCAGTTGCTGATTGATAGCACTGTTGATGTCGCTTTCCATCACTTTACTGATAATGAGGAGTCGACTGATGAGTTGGTACTTGGCCGGTTTGACTTTGTCCTGCTTTTTATGTACAGAACACACTTGAGCAGTTTTTCCCCATTGTTGGTTTATAATCATACTGCAACAACTTGGCTAGGGGAGCGGGAAGTTCTGAAGCACAAGTCTTCAGGACTGTTGTCAGCATGTTATCAGGGCCCATAGGTATTGCAGTATCCAGTGCCTTCAACCGTTTCTTGATACCAGTTAATCGAATTTGCTGAAGACAGCTATCTGTAATGATGGGGACCACTGGAGGAGACCGAAGTGGATCATCCACTCAAAACTTCTGACTGAAGAATTCTATGAAGGCTTTGGCCTTATCTTTTACACTGATGTGCTGGGCTCTTCCATCATTGAGTTTGGGGATATTTGTGGAGCCTCTTACTCCGGTGAGTTGTTTAATCGTCTACCACCATCCACGATCGGATTGGCAGGACTGCAGAGCTTAAATCTGATGTGTTGGTTCTGGGATCGCTTAGTTCTGTCTGTCCCTTGCTTTTTATGCTTTTTGGCATGCAAGTAGTTCTGTTTGGAAGCTTCAACAAATTAACATTTTATGTTTATGTATGCCTGGTTGTGCTCTCTGCTTGCCATCCTGCACTCTCTATTGAACCAGGGTTAATCCTCTTACTTGATGTTAATGTTTGAGAGGAGAATATGCTGGGTATATGAAGTTACAGGTTACAGGGGCTCCCAGAGCATTCACCACCCGATTCTGTCGCACTAAGCTGCCTCACGTCCCCACAGGACATATCCAGGGATGGTGATGGTGCTGTCTGGGTTAATCTGTAAGGTAAAATTCCATGAATATGCCTATGTCAGGTTGTTGCTTGACTAGTCTGTAAAAGAGTTGTCCCAATTGTGACACGACCCCTCATTTGTTAGTAAGGAGGACTTTGCAGGATCGACAATGATGTTTCTAACGTTCACTTCTCCGGTGCCCAGGTCAAAAGATCCGGTTTCCTTTCTTTGAGATTTTGTATTACATCTGACTGACTCGCTAAACCATTTCAGAGGGCGATTGAGAGTCAATCACATTGCTTTGTGTCTGGAGTCAACGGTCGGCCAGACCAGGTGAGGAATGGGAGATTCCTTCATTGAAGGAAATCACTGAACAAGATGGATGTTTCTGACTATCGGCAACGATTTCATTCTCATCAGTAGATTCGTAATCCCAGGGATATTTTTAAATTATTGAATTGAATTTCCACCATTTGCAGTGGCGGGATTCGAACCTCTGTTCACAGAACAGGAGCTGATTTTCTGGATTGATAATCTCGCAGTGATACCATAAGCCATACTTGGAACCACATGTTGTGATAGACTGCTGTTCATGGTGTTGCCCTGTTTTGCTACCATTGTTATGTAATTGTGGAACCTCATCCTTCAGTAAATCCTGATTGAAATACACGGTGATGAAAGTCATCCCGACTGCTCAAATTTCATTCTGTCTGTTTTGTTTGAACAGACATTTCAAGGCAGCTGCACATCAGAGAACAGGAAGTGTTAATGGGTGATTGTGCAGTGTACCTGTCACCGGACCAGCGTGTCTGTCCAGGCACCTAAATTATTTATTGGGGGTCAGTGAACCGCCGAATTATTATAGCAAAAATGGAGGTCAGTCAGCCCATCGTGGGGTCACAAGCTCTCCAACTGCACAACTGGAGGTAGAGATAATGTGTGGAGATAGATTGTATGAGAGAGAAATAAACATAGAGAAAGAAAGTGAAGAGAGAAAAACTGAGAGAGAACAGAATGGGGAGTGACTAACTGAGTGGGAGATGAAGAGTTGCTAGATGAGGTTGAAGTTTGATAGATCAGAAGACAGCATGAGGGTGGATAGATGGACAGACAGACGTTAGAAGCTTTAATTAGAAATGCCAGTGGACTGAAAGCCCTTTGTCTTGGTATAATACACTGTAAGCAGTGTGCTGATACTGGCTGTCATCCCAGATCACTTATTTCCAATATTATCACAGCACTAGGTTACTGACAGCTAAACAAAACCCATTAGGCCAATAGATTAGTACCATGGAGAAGATGGATTTTTTAAAAAATAGACTATGCCAAGAACAGCAGGAAATGATGACACCACCCCCACCACCCATGTGAGAGACTGGTTCAGATAATCTCAGTCAGACGAATCACTGACTCCCGTGGAAATAAAACTGACTGGACTCAGACGCTAGTAAGAGAAAGGAAAAGTTTTATTCTTACCCACTGCAGGGGGCCAATACACTTGGCAAAAACACCTTGTGTAAGGGCCCGATACATAATTAATGTTTTCCTTTCATACTCTTCTTATCACACGCTCAAGGACAACGGCTGGGAAACGTTCGCGTTCTTACTTTCTCATTCCCTTGCCGTGGACATAACTGTCTTTATGCTTTTCGTCGCTTTTCTGCTGAATTCGCCTGCCCCCCAGGCTAGGTTGAATGTTCAAACAGTTCAGCAAAGACAAGCTCTCTCCTAAACTGCAGAATTAAGCAAATTGTTTGCAAAGTTCAGAAAAGTTTTAAAATTAGCATAGCATTTTCTTTCAGGTTGCACAGAAAATGTTAATTTTGTAAATTTTCCATTACACTGTCAGAGGGGAAATCAGGATCTCAGCTGTGGATCAAATAATGATTGATAACTATTGCACACCACTTCCATAGTTTTGTAATCCACATTTCAATATATATAGCTCCATATCAGGAGGGCATTTTAATAACCTTAACTCTTTGTTGTTTGCATATTTCAGTTTGTACAGAAAATCATTTTTCCATGTATTTCATATTGCATAAATGCATTTCATTAGAGTCATAGAGATGTACAGCATGGAAACAGACCCTTCGGTCCAACCCATCCATGCCGACCAGATATCCCAAACCAATCTAGTCCCGCCTGTCAGCACCTGGCCGATATCCCTCCAAACCCTTCCTATTCATATACCCACCCAAATGCCTCTTAAATGTTGCAATCGTACCAGCTTCCAGTTTTGGACTCCCCGACTCCAGGGAAAAAGACTTTGCCTATTCCTAGAGGCATGGCACTCATCCACAGACTCTATCAACAAATACATCGACATGGACCCAATATACTGGCCACTACAGCGGACAGCTCGAACTGACAACCGTAAGCGGCAGAGACAGGCCACTATAAATACCGGAGAAAACAGCACAGAAGCGCTTCACAGGAGGCTCCCAAGCACTGACGATGTCACCTAGACAGGGGACGAAACGTTTGCAAGACAAATTCCCAGCTCGGCGAACAGAACCACAACGAGCACCAGAGCTACAAATCTTCTACCAAACTTTGAACTACACCTCCAATTTTGGTGTCATCTGCAAACTTACTAACTGTACCTCTTCTGCTCACATCCAAATCGTTTATGTAAAAGACGAAAAGTAGAGGGCCCAGCAATGTTGTGTCTGCTAATTCCTCATTGTAGATGTATCCTTGAATTTGTTCGTCACATGATCTATAATGAGTAACGTTCCAGATGCTCGTGATTGGGGAGCATCCCTGTCCCTCCGCCCAGACTGAACAGCCGTGTCCCGGAGTCCTCTCCATCTTCTCTCTTTTCCCCAATGTCATAATCACAATGTAAATGAAGTACAGTACATGATACTTCCTCACAGTTCCTTAGCATCGATAACATCAACAACATGACCCACACCTGCCCTTTCTGAATCTGGATTAACAATCTGAATTGTGTTTATCATGTGCAATTCTCCGTTAACATACCCATGCCGTTTGATTGTTATAAAACCAAATTGTCTTCGGCACATTTCGCCAGCAGAGCATGGAAGAAAGATGTTCTCTGAATGTTTTACTGATATTGCAATGACTGATTTTTAGTTACAGGATTTGTTTCTCCATGTTTGAGCAGAGAAGCATGTTTATGGTATGTTAAACCTCTGGCATTATTTCCATATCCAAGCCAGACTGAATGATTACAAACAATCAATCTTCCATCTTCAACATCCCTTCCTTCAGTCACACTCACATATCACATCCAGAATGCATGAATGTTCAAAGTTATTTTGAATTTTAATGAAAAGTATTGAATTGAAAGGGATTAACTGAGCTATCTGTTCCGGGATCGAGATTATGTCAGTCTCCATGGAACCTATGCGTCCCTAGATAGTTTCTTTCTTCTATGAGTAAGGGAATGCTTTCAGTGTTTTATCCCATTGTATGAGCGTGAGCATCACTGACACCAGTAACAGGATCTGCAGCTTCAGAGAGAGGGTAAGGAGAGATCAGAAACTGATAGAATTAGACTGGAATGTTCCATCAATGGATCAATATCTGTGAACATAAGACTGGAATGTTCCAAAAATGGACAGAAGTTTATCCGATGGTCTGTTCTGGCTTTCTCAGCCTTGGATATCATTAGCATCGCGGATTGAAGATGTACTGCTGGTTATTCAAGCTGGTTACTATCCTATCCTTGCTACTATCCTATCCTTGCTATAGTTGGTGTTCCTGGTAAGTCACTCGAGCTGTCTAGTGAAACGGTCTGAACTGAATTGATGCTCATGTTATGTAAATTTTGGAAACGTGCCAAGTCAACGTTTTCATTTCCAATCAAAGATTCCGTTCCTGAGAAATTATGACTCGCAAATTACTCAATACAAATTGCTCACCAATATGCGAGGAAGAAACAGACTGTTCTCCACCTCCTTGATTCATTTTCTCCTGCACAGTTTATATCTCCAAATCCTCCGCACTCACCAATCGTGTCCGGTACCACCATTATGATGTCCAGTCTCCTCCTCAGCCTCAGTGCAACCCCTGAATAAACCATCGTTTGTGCCTTTGTTAATTCCGGATACATCTGATTCAAGTCCCTTCTTACCATGTGTCCATTACGAAACAATTGCGCTTGAGATGTTTAAAATGTTCTCTGCACAGAATCTGAAAGATGGGAAGACAGTGTATGGTGGTCACATCATTGGCTCATAATCTATAGCCACAGAATAATAATCTGTGGATATCAGCTTGCCTCATGCTCTTTAGAGAAAGCAGTGGATCATCCTTACCTGGTCAGGTCACTGTGTGACTGCAAACCCACAGATATATCCCAAACCCAAGCATCAGGTAGGCCACACAATCTTCAGGACTCTCAATCCCAGTCACAGAGAACAGTAGCTATGTCTCTAACGATACTATCCCTAATTATCAATCATTGGGCGGCACGGTGACACAGCATTGCTGCTTCAAAGTGCTAGGGTCTCGGTTTCACTTCGAACCTCTGGAACCTGTCTATGTGGACTTTTTAAATTCTTCCCGTGTCTGCATTGGAACATTAACACTTTTCTCTCTCCATAGTATGTCTCTGTGTTTGCTTCGGATTTCTACCATCTGCAGTATTTTTGCTTTTGTTCGATGGAGAAATGCAGCAAATGTGACAGGTTTTTGTAAAAGCAGCCGTGGTTTGCGGGTTCCCCTGGGTGTTTAGGAATCTTGCCTGGTCACTTGCGTTTGTGCACTATCCTGGATACACATTCCATCTATCTCGGTTCCCTCAGTCCATCGTCACTACATGCAGTCTTACCTTGTGCCACCCCTGGGACTCCCCATACCCCATTGCCTGGCACTGGATACTCCCTTTGCAGGACTGTGCACACAACGACACTGGGCACTTTCTGACGCATTGGTGATGCTGGGTAAAGATCCTGCCATTGAAAAGAACAGAATAACTAAAATCCAGTTGAATAGCAAAGCTGAGTAAACAAGCTCAATGACATTCGTCTGCTCTGCCATTTTCTAGTCTTCTGTTAATCCTCGTCAATCTGCAGATATATGGTCCATATGGATACCTTGTCAAACAGGTTTAGTGGCAGTGATAGATATCAGATGCTCTGGTCATTGAACTGATTCAGTGGATTCCACTTTCCTGAGGTCACACTTAAATTTGTTTTATTAACAAGTCAATCCACTTTAAAGAAAAGGCCTTGCAGGAGTTGTACTGCAAGGATATTTGAATTTTGGAAGCACTAGAATATGTCACGTGCGAGTCAGATTAGAAATAGGAAGGTAGCATAGTTAAATAAACGGACAAAGACCTGGTAGGTTAGCTGGCAACACTTCTGACGTGTGGATCATTGGGATTCCCGGGTCGGTAGCATCTACTCAATAAGGATGGGATGGACTGAACTGGCAGCAATTTCCGATAGGTGGATCATTGGGATTACAGGGTCAGTGGGAACTACACAAGATGGACAGTACAGTCCTGAACTGGCTGCATTCTCCTGGCAGGCAGGTTTGCTATTGTCCCGTAGGATGTTTTAAACCAGTGTGTGGCGGCAGAGGATGTGGGGCAGCGGGAGGGGTGTGGGAAACCACCGCAATATGTCCACAGGTACAGTGACTGACGAGGAGTTGGTGATTAATCCCAGTATAGTTAAGACCAACAGCAAGCAGGCAGAAGGTACTGAACACATTGGACCTGGCAGTCTGAAGTGTACTGATTTTAAAGTGAGGAGTCTGTTTGTTTGAACAGATATTTCGATGCTGCTGCATGTCAGAAAACTGGAAGAGATAATGTTTAATCGTACACTGTGTCCTTCACTGGACCAGCCTTTCTCTCCAGGCACCTAAAGTATTTATTGTGGGTCAGAGATATTCAGAATTAATACAGTACAGAAGGAGACCATTCAGCCCACCATGCGTCCACGAGCTCTCCAACGTGACAACTCAAAAATAAAGAGAATGATCGGAGATAGACTGACAGGGATAGAGAGGAATAAACAGTGAGAAAGCAAGTGAAGTGAAATAAAACGAGTGGCGAGAAAACAGAGCGACAGAATGAGTGAGAGCAAGGGATGCCAGATGAGTGTGAAGTTAGATTAGGAAACAGCATGAGGAGAAATACACAGAAACTTTAATTAGAAACTACCAGAGACCGTAAGCCCTTTTTCTGGTACCATATCCTGTGAGAACCATGCTGATACTGGCTGTCATCCCAAATCAATTATTGCCAATGACATCCCAGAGCTGAGATGCTGACAGCTAACCACAATCCAACAGGCCAGTAGATTGGTTCCAGGGCGAAAGTGGATTAATTTAAATATTCTGGGCCATCATCAACTTGTAGCTGTCTAGATACTGTGTGAGAGACAGGGCGGGAGAATATCAGTGAGGGGGATTACTGACAGAGGGGAGATCAGGATCTCAGCTGTGGGTCAAATATTGATTGCTAAAGTTTGCAAACCATTTTCATGGTTTAGTATTACACATTTCAATTTATATAGCTCAACATAGTAAGTGTATTTTCACAATCTTGTCTCTTTTAAGTTTTCATATTTTGGTATACAGAACAGCTTTTTTTGGCCCTGTATTTTGTGTTGAATAAGCACGGTTTATTTCGGAGGAAGAAAGAACCTGTTCCGATGGGACGGTCTTCATCTAAACCGTGCTGGGACCAGAGTCCGAGTAAATCCTAACTAGGGTTGTAGATAGAGCATGAAACTGATTAGGAGTGTGTGTGCGTGCGGGGTGGGGGTTCAGGTATAGGGTTTAATTAGAAAAGCCGAATTAAAAGAGGAGGTAAGAGTACAGAACTCAGGAGAGGTTATGAAAATCTCCAGCACAGACACAAATAGGGTAGAGCATCTAGAAATGTTGAACAATCAAACTTCAAGCATACTGGCCAAACGAACGACAACGAGAAGAGGGATGATTAACACAGGACTGAAGGGGTTATAACTGAATGCATGCAGCATAAGGAATAGGGTAAGTGAGCTTGTGGTACAGATTGAAATTAGCAGGTATGAGGTGATGGGCACTACAGAGAAGTGGCTGCAAGGGGATCAGGATATTTAAGAGCATATATCCTATCAAAAAGATAGATCGGTGGGCAGATGTAGTGGATTTGCATTATTAGTACGAAATGACATTAAATCAATGGTAAGAAAGGACGTAAGGTCAGATGGTGTAGAACCAGCGTGGGTACAATTGAGAAACCACACAAGTAAGACAACCACAGTTGGAGTCTTGTACAGGGCTCCAAAGAGAAGTCAGGAGTTGGGGGACAAGATACACCAGGAGATAGAAAAGATAGATAGGAACAGCAAAGTACAGTGACCATGGGGAGTTTCAATATGGAGGTAGAATGGGAAAATCAGTTTGACAGTGATTCGCAAGAAAAGGAATTTGCGGAATGTCTACGAGATGGCTTTTTGGAACAGCTTGAGGTGGAGCCCACTCGGGGACAGATGATACTTGATTTAATGAGACAGGTTAGATAAGGGATCTTCAGGTGAAGGAAAACTTCTGAAACAGTGATCAGAATATAGTTGAATTTATTCTGCAATTTGAGAGAGAGAGAAGATAGAATTAGAGGTAACTGTGTTTCACATGAATAAAGACAACTGCAGAAGCATAAGGGAGAAGTTGGGTAGGATTGACCGGGAGAGGGGTCTATCAGAAAAGACAGGGGAACAGCAATGGCAGGAGATTCCAAGATTAATTCAGTAGACACTGCAGAGATTCATGCTGAGGAACAGAGGCATGGTACAGGGAGGATGAGGCAACGAGGGCTGAAGAGGGAAGTCAAGGATTGCATACAAGCAAAAGAGTAAGCATATAATGTGGTGAAGGGCAGTGGGAAACTAGAGAATTCGAAAACTTACAAAGACCAACACGGTAAAAAAAGGGTGGAGAAGATTAAATATAGAGGTAAGTGAACCAGTAGTATAAAGACTGTGAGAGGTTGTTTAGATATTATAAAGTGCCAAAGCGTAGTAAAAGTAACATGGGACACTGGAAAATGATGCTGGAGAGACAGTAGTGGGAAACAAAGAGAAGAACGAGAAACTTTTCATCAGTCATGGTGGAAAAGATGAGTAACTTCCCAGAAATTAAAGATAGTGAGGGCAGAGCTGAGTATGGTGGCCATCATCAAGAAGAATATGCTAGAAAACTGAATAGCCTGAATGTGGATAAATCGCCTGGACCAGGTGGACTACCCTTCAGCCTTGTTAGGGAGATAGCTGAAGAGTTAGTGCAAGCATAAGAGGTAAACTTTCAGGAATGACTAAAATCAGGAAAAGGGCCAAGAGACTGGAAAATTGTTAACAAGACACCCTGTTCAATAAAGGAGTTAGGAAGAAGATGGAAAATTACAGACTGTTTAGCCTAACCTTAGTTGTGGGTGACAACCATCGTGAAGGAATGGGATTTCTGAATACTTGGAGGTCTTTGGTAAAATAGGACAGAGTCAGCATAGTTTCATCGAGGGGAGGTTAGGCCTGACAAACCTTCTAGAATACATTGAGTCAGTAACAAGCAGATTAGACCAAAAAGAACAATAGATGTTATCGACTTGCTCCTCAACAAACATTTGACAAGGTGCCACACAGGAGGCTATTGATAAAGATAAGGGCCCATGGTGTTAGAGGCAAGATGCTAGCATGTTTAGTAGCATGGCTCTCTGACAGAAAGCAGAGAGTTGGGATAGTAGAGAACTTCTCAAGATGTCATCCAGTGACAAATGGTGTTCCACAAGACTCAATGTTGGGACCACAACATTTCACTTTGTGAATTAATGATCTGCATGAAGGAACTGAGGGCATTCTGGCTAAGCTTTCAAACAATGCAAAGATATATAGAGGGACAGGTAGCATTGAAGAGGTAGTTCAGCTGTAGGAGGGTGCCCTAGCGCATCTCCTCTACTTCCTGCAACTCCGTCCTTGAACTCCACCCTTCCAATTGCAAAGATAGAACGCATCTGGTGCTCGCCTCCCATTCCACCAACTTCAGGACAAACGCTTCATCCTCAGACATTTTCGCCACCAAACGTCAGACTCCACCACGTGAGATTTACTTCCCTCCCGACCCTTATCAGCATTCTGTAGAGACCATTCCCTTCACAACCCCTCATTAGGTCTACGACCGACTCTCCAAATCCCACCAAGCCACCTTTCACTCCTGACACCTTCTTTGCCAATACAAGAAACATGTGTCAACAGCACCCTCCTCACGTCCATCCTGTGCAGCCAAACACTTTATCTACTCTGTCCATTGCTCCTGGTCTCCTCTATGTTGGCGTGACAGGACATCAACTTAAAGAGAACATTAACTTTCAGAGAACACTCTCGGACACACACACTCAACAACCCCACTTCCCTGTGCTTGCATACTTCAACTTCCTCTCCCACTCCGCCAAGGACATGTAAGTTTTTGGCCTCCTCCACTGCCAAATTCTAGCCAGCAGTCGTCTGGAGGAAGAACGCATCACCTTCCGCCTCAGGACCCTCCAACCACGCGGTATGAAGGGCAATTTCACCAGTTTCCTCATCTCCCCTTCCTCCACCTTATCCCAGATCTAACCCTCCAACTCAGCACCACCCTCTTGAACTGTCCTACCTGTCCATCTTCCTTCTTATCTATCCACTACACTATCCACTTCAACCAATCACTATCACCACCCACCTTGATCCAGCTATCGCCTTCCAAGCTACCTTCCTCCCAGCCCAGCTCCTCCTATTTTTCCCACAGCCCCATTACACCCACCCCCCTCATTCCTGATGAAAACGTTATGCCTGAAACGTTGAATCTCCTGCCCCTCGGATGCTGCCTGATGGGCTGTGCATTTCTAGCACCACACTTTTTGAATCTGATCTCCAGCATCTGCGGTCCTCACTTTCTCCTGTTGAAGGATTAGCACAGGTTAGGAGAGTGAGCAAAGAAGTGGCAGATGGAGTATAACATGGGCATGTGTGACGTGATGGACTTTGTCAGGACGAATACAGACATGGACTATTTTGTAAACAGCGAGCAAGTTCAGAAGTCTGAAGTGCCCAAAACGAGACAGTTCTCATCCAGGAGTTTCGAAAGATAAACTTGCATGTTGTCAGTAGTTATGAAGAGAAATACAGTTATGGCATTTATTTCAAGAGGGCTTGAATATAAAAGCTGGGATGTACTTCTGAAGCTCTATAAGTCTTTGGTCAGGGCACTTTTGGATTATTGTGCAGTTTTGGATCCCATATCTCAGGAAAAATATCCTGGCCCTGGAACGTTTTCCAAGGAGATTCATTGGAATGGTCCCAGTAATGGAAAGCTTAACATACGAAGAACATCTGAGGGCACTGGGTCTATATTTGATAGAGTTCAGAAGGATATTAGGAGTTCTAATTGAAGCTTACAGAATACGGAATGACCTGGATATGGGAAATATATTTTCAATGGTAGGAGAGACGAGGACCTGTGGGTACAGACTAAAGAGGAGACCTTTAGAGCAGAGATAAGGAGAAACTTCTTCAGCCAGAGAGTGGTGAATCTACGGAATTCACTGCTACAGAAGGCTGCCGAGGCAAGGTCATTGAGTATATTTAAGAGTGAGACAGATAGGTTCTTTATTGTAATGAGGATCAACGATTACATGTAGAAACCGGGAGAATGGAGTTGAAAAACTTAACATACATCATTAAATGGTGGAGCAGGCTCAGTGCGCTGAATCGCCAGATTTCTACTCCAATGTCTTCTGTTTGCTTGGTTAATATTGGCTCTCCTCATTCCTCATTGGAGATGTATACCGGAATTTGATCTCAATATGATTTATAAAGAGTAACATTCCAATACTGATGACTTGGAAATATCATGTTCCCTCCCTCCAGTCTCACCAGCCATGTCCCCGATATCATAATCACACTGCAATTTAAATCCAGTGAATCGTACTTAGTCACAGTTGATTGACGTCGATAACATTAACATCATGACCCTCACCTGCCCTCTATGATCCTCGAATAACCATCTGAATTGTGTTTCACACCACATTCTCTGTTAACATATTCGTGCCGATTTGTCTGCCATAACTCATGCTGTCGAAGGCACATTTTCCTTTCTGATTATGGACGAGAAAAGTTCTCTCCATGTTTTACTGACATTACAATCACTGATCAGTAGTTACAGACTTTATGTTCCCATTTATAAGCAGAGAAACTTGTTTAAGTTCTGACAATCCTTTGACATTACTCCCATATCCATCACACAACCATCTCCAATATTCCTTCCCATAGTCACCCCCACATATCCCATGCCAAATGTGTAAGTGTTAAACTTTCTTTTGAATTTTAATAAAATCAGTACTGAATTTAAAGGGGTTATCTGGAGACATTTGTTCAGTGACTGTGATTAATGTCAATCTCCGTGGATCCTAATTATCCCAGTGGAGAGTTTTCATCATTGAATGATAAATGGGCTCTGTAAATGTGTTATCCCATAGTATGAGTAGGAGCATCACTGACAGCACTAACAGGGATCATCATCTCGGGAGAGACGGGGAGGAGAGATCAGAATCTGAGAACATTAGACTGGAATGTTACAATAACGTTTCAGAACGTGAGAACCTTGGATTGGAATGTTCCAACATTGGATCAGAATCTGAGAACACTAGACTGGAATGTTCTAACAATGGACAGGAGTTCATCCGCGGGACTTTACTAGCTTTCTCGGCCACGGATGTCATTAGCATCACGGATTAAGGTTATCCTTTGGATTATTCAAGGTGGTTACTATCCCATCCTCGCTGTAGTTGGTGTTCCTGATAAGTCATTATATTTGTCTACGAAACCAGGTTGAACTGAATTTCTGCTCATGAAAAATAATTTTGGAAAATGCAAGTCAATGTGTTCAGTACCAAACAAAACTTCCTTTCCTTATGAATTATAACTTTCAAACGACTAATTATAAATTACTCTCTGATGTTCGAGAAAGAACTAGACAGTTCTCAAACTCCATAATCCAGTTTGTCCTTCAGAGATTTACATCTCCATGTCGTCCACACTCACCAATCCTGTCCAATACCATCACTATGATATCCCAGTCTCATCCGCAGTCTCAGTGCAACTTCTGAATAAACCATGATTTGTGCCTTTGTTCAATCCGGATGCAACAGTTTCAAAATCCTTCTCACCATATGTCCATCAGTAAATAATTGCTCTTGAGGATGTTTAACTCGTTCTCTGCACATACGGGAAGACAGTTTATGATGGTCAAGCTATTGACTCATAATCTAGAGTCACAGAATAATAGTGTTGATATCGCATAAAGGAAATTGGTGGAATTTAAAAGCATCCATTATCATTTGTTATAAAAGCCCATCTGCTTTCCTCAAGTCCTTTAGGGAATTCAATATGTCATACTTCCCTAGTCAGGTTTCCATGTGACTTCTGTGATGAACATGTGTGTGTACTGTCCGTTTAAGATAATTAAAAGCCAGTAATAAATACCCGACAGTGTTCAGAAAAATAGATATAATGTAACATTTGGTCGGACAACTCAATTAGCTCATTGGCTCGAGCCAAAACAAATTCAGCCAAACAGTTTAAATTATATCCCCAAATACCCACTCCAATCAAGTTTGAATTTAGTATACTGACAATCTTAAAAGCCAATGACACAATCCAATGGTTTGGGGGTACAAGACCATGGAAATTCAACAGTTGAGAGGAGAACTGCCAAGCTACCAGCATGCAAAGACTGCCTGAAAAATAGCTGTCTTAAAGGTACCTTTATTGATTAGTAATTGGTGACGCAGAATCCCCCAAGAAGAAAAGAAGACAGGAATATGGAGAATAGCAGAAAGCTTCCTGGGTTTCAGATAAGAAGCTTTGTTTTGTAAATCTTAATTAGGAGTCTCATTGGACTAGTATTGTGATGAGGGTGGGGAGGTAAACGATAGGTTAGAGGAATAAGTAGTAAATAGTCGTTCGTTTATTATTCTCTGTTATACTTTAAGAAATAAAGTTTATTTTATTTTAACTAGTTTTGGACTCTAGAATTGTCAGAGGTTACTGCATGAGCTAAATATTTCCTCTGTTGCTGGTTTTAATTAAGCAGGAGAATTTATCCTGTGTTGTCACACTACAAATCCCTAGCAATGTGTTTTACTTTTTACTGTCCTGTGGAGCAGCTGAACCTGCCATAAGTTTAAGATAGGCATAACATGCTGCCCTGATCAGGGCTGCATACAGCCTGTGAGAGAAGAACAAAAGTAAAGATATCTCCCTTCCTCAGGCTGTTTCCTGTATTCCTACAGCTCATATCTATTCAGGTAGGTGATCATCCCCTATTTTAGGTACATTCCATCTCATTGAAATTCTCCCAGAGAAAGATGCACCATAGGCATCTCTGGTGTTGCCTTTATTGATGCTGACGTACAGATGTAACGGACTTACAAATTCCATGTCAGTCGTAGTGGATAGAGATGTAATGGTGTTTTATGACACAGGAAAGAAATGGCGATGTCTAAGTGAGAGAAAAGGATGACTGCGATCGTGTCTGAGAGTGTTGTTGAGGTAGTATTTGGCTACTGTGGATAGGCTTTATCACAAGTCTCACGAGACTAAGCTCTGGGATGATGGCAACATGAACAGTGAATGAAGCTCGGTGAGTGAATAAAAGGTTATTGCATTCAACATTAAGGGGGGTGGACAATTAGTCATGATGTTCCAAACAGACACTGTTACGGTGATAAATTTCGTTTTTTTTTCATTCGGATTACATGATTCTCGATATTTTAAGAGCATCTGAGAGCGTTCCACCCAATCACGCATACTCCCTACTTCGATTGAAAAAGTGAGAGAAAGAGAGAGAGAGAGTTTCAGGCGTTTGAATGAACTCTTCCAAAATTAATACAGTTTTTTTGATGCGTGATCCTGCAATGAACCTCATGCTATCCATAAACCCGACAGCAGCCACAAAACATTCATTATAAAAGTGTAAACTCTTCCCAGCAGCTTCTGACCTACATGGAGAATATGGGTGTGTCTTCTCGGAGATGGAAGATGCCTCCGTTAGATTTGACAGGAAATATTTCGTTTCCCTCTTCACGGCCAGCAAACTATGTTAAAGTAGCACACGTTCTACGAACACTGGAGCCATGATTAAAATCGTGGATTCCTCTATCAGTGCAGTCTCTGTTTCATTCTTTTGTCATGTTGGAGTATCAGTGACACCCTCCTGTGCCAGTATAACGATCTCGTGGGGCTGAATAGCTTCTTCCTGGTCTCATGGAACAGGGTTAAGGGTCTGATTGGGCTCTGTTCCTGTTTAACAGCTCGATGTACTGATCAGACCCCTTCTCTTCCTGTGGAACAGGCAGGAGGATTGAATGGACTGTCCGTCTTCTTGTTCAGTAGTTTCCAGCTGCTGAATAGCTTCCACATATCAGATGTGTAAACAACTTGAGGTGATCAATGAGCTCCTCTTTCAACTGTGGAAATGTGCAGTTTCTGAGCCGTGCTGTTAAATGAATGCTACCAACACTTTAACAGCACAAACCTGGAATTCTGTCGGGTCTTGCTGCACATGGACACAGAATGGTTCAGGAGCTGATGGGGACAAATATTCTCAACATTGTGCGATCTTCAGTCAACATCCCCACTACAAATCTTATGATGGGGAAAGACAATGATGGAGCAGCTGAAGATGTTTGTGCTGAGGAAGCTAACCTGAGGATCTCCTGCAGAGATATGCGGGGACTGAGACGATTGTTGGCAACTGAGCACAAACATCTTTGTTTGTGCTCTGAAAGACCCCAATCAGTGCGAGGTTACACCTCATTCCTATTCAGCTCAATTAAGTAGGTGGTCCAAATGCCATTCTCAGACAAATGCTGTCTTGATATCAAAGCCATTCACTCTTTCCTGAGCTCATGTGCTCACCTCTTATTCGAATTAATAGGTGATGGTGTCTGTGCATGGTGTCTCACAGAGGGTAATCACTGTCAGGTATTATCTGGGTTAGGGAGTTATGGGATTTAATCACTGAATGTATTTAAGGAGAAGGTAGATGCATTTTTAACCTGTCAGAGAGCTAAGGGGTAAAGAATTCGGCAGTGAAGAGGTGTTCATGTCCACAGTTGATCAGCCATGGTGGTATACAATGGCTCGATCATCCGAATGATCTGATCTTCTTCCTTATGTCCTCATATTCTATAATTAAGAAGTTAATGATTGTAATTTTCCTGAACGTTCCTTTATTGAACATTGCAATCAGAGAGAGCAAAGCATTTTGTGAGTCATCTCTGGGTGAGGTATGGGGGCTCTATTCACAGGGAATCTGGGTCAACACTATGACAAATAAATGAAGCACAAGTTGCAGAGTGGACACACTCTGTAAAGAGACCAGAGGTGTCTTTCGAAACCAGCCTCAATTTCCCAAAAACATTTTCCAACCCACATCAAACCTTGTGTGACAGTCTAGAGGGAATGAATTATATTCTGTGTTACTGTGGACCAGGTATTTGGAGAAAGTGACCTCCATCTGCTCCTTTCAGGAGATGTGAGGTGCTGAATAGAACATAGGAACATAAGACCAAGCAACAGGATTGGGACACGAGACACTTTGTCACCGTTCTACCATGCACGAAGATCATGGGTGATGTGTTTGTGGTCTCAGCAGCACTTTTCTGTCTGTATACCATTTCCCTACATTCACTTGTCTGTCAAATGTTACCAAAAACAACTTTGAACAACTGCAAACATTCATGCACCACAAACATCTGTGGAAGGGAATTTCCACTTGAGCAGTCCTTTGAGAATTTCTCATTTGTGTTACAATCAATGTTGGAGGGTCACTTTTTCATTTCCCAGTCCCACTCCTCCACTGCTTACACCAATCTTAAATAGGTTAGTGATGCGGCCAATTATATAGGTCACAGAGTAGGTCATTTTCTAGAAAAATGTGAGGTATAGAAAGTTGAACTCATAACAAATGGTAAAATGATAGAGTGTCCCAAACGCTATTATGCTTTTGAAGTTATTCTGATCACACAAGATACTGGTAGTGGGATTTCTTTCTGGGATAATTGCATTTGACTGAATTCCCTTTGTTTCAGTCAGTGGAGAGATTCCAATGAAACCTCACCAGGAATCCTTCACAAGTGGTAAAGGTAACTCAGGATTTTATGGACTGACACTTTGCTATCGGACTGAACAAAGCAAGAGAGAGAGATCAATAGGTTGCTGCTTCTCAGGCAGGGAACATTTTTCTCCCTCTCTGTATTGAAACATGCAATGATATCAACTGAGCACCAAACTGGACCATGTGTGCTCTCCTGGTGCATTCTCTGGAAAACTTGATTACGGATTATATGCAAGTGCGTCATTCCTTTCAATCGCAAAAGAAGTCTCCACTTTATAATTTGATGACATGCTTACATGTGTCTGTGTAAGTTGTAAATATTGGGCGGTGTCTTCACAGTATGTGTGTTAAATTCATGACAACTTTTTCTTAAAATTTATTCTCTAGTTTTAGCCTCCCTGACAAGCGATAATATGCATCCAGCTGATACACTTTTCAGAAAGTCATGGATGGTTCAATACATTTTCTCAGCCCAGATGGAAACTGATAATCCCCCATAACAAAAGGCCGGCATTTCAGGAATGAGTAAAGGGAAAACTCTTTGAAAATCTTCGAAAAGAATTATTATTTTATTTTAGTGTAGGGGATCAAAACTGCATGCAGTGCCTCAGAGGTGGTCTCAGCAATGTCCTGTACAGTTGCAGTAAAACATTCCTGCGATTAAACCCAATACCCTTTGTCAGAAACAACATCATTCCACTTACCGTCCAAATCACTTGCTGCATCCGCAGACTGACTTCATATGATTCATGTCCCAACAACATGGAAACCACCTGAATCATACAGTTCTGCAAGCTCTCTCCATTTAAATTGTTCACTATTGTTTCATCTTTCATGCCAAAATAGACAACCTACATTATGTTACTTCTACTGAAGGTTTCCTCACTAACCTTTCCTGTCTGAATCACATTGCACACTCACTACCTGCATTGCATGACACATTGAATGACTATCTTGGTGTACGAGCCAATTCAGCTCCAAGCCATTCCCTCCCTTTCCTCCAGATCTTTGATACAGATTATTGATCTTTGATGACCGCGCAGTGATCTCTGAGGCATTCCATCAGTTACAGCTTTGCTGCCTGAAAGTAAACATTTGCCTCTACTCTCTATTTCTGGTTAGTGACAGCTTCCCTGTTGCTGTGTAGCCGTTCAGGAAGGTTGAATGGCCTCCTCCTGGGCTGTGTAATGTACTGAACGAGCTGAATTACTTCATTCTATAACCCTGTATAATTCCTTAGATGGGTAGAATTATCTCCTCCAGTTTCAGTGGAATGATTCTGTCTGACTAAATGGGTGGTCCCCTACCACGTAACTGCCTCGAGGGCTGGATTGAGACAGCAACACATGGGGTAAAGGCAGCAGTATATCTCTGTAACAGAATCGAGGGTTGGGATGAGGAACAACACATGGCGGACGGACAGCAGTTGGACATTCGGCTGCACCATTCAGAATGTTCATGGCTGATCCGAGTTTGCCTGACAATCCGTCTCCTGTCTGTTCCCAATAAACATTGACTCTCCTGTCCAGCAAAGAAGAGTCGCGCTCAGCCTTGAATATTTTCAAAAACCGAATCTTCACTGCTCCCTGAGGATGAGGACAACACAGGTAGCACAAAACTAAAGAGGAAGGGACGTCCTCATTTCATTGTGGGACCTGTTATTTTAAAATTTTGTTATCTGAACATCAAATCACCACATCCGTTCAGTCTAGTTGTTTCGCACATATCAGTGAGTAAATTACAAATAGTCGTTTGATGTTATCATTCATAAGGAAAGGAATTTTTGTTTGGAACTGAAGATATTGACTTGCATTTTCCAAAATTATTTTTCATGAGCAGAAATTCAGTTCAATCTGGTTTCATAGACAAATATAATGACTTACCAGGAACACCAACTACAGCGAGGATGGGATAGTAACCACCTTGAATAATCCAAAGGATAACCTTAATCCGTGATGCTAATGACATCCGAGGCCGAGAAAGCTAGTAAAGTCCCGCGGATAAAATCCTGTCCATTGTTAGAACATTCCAGTCTAGTGTTCTCAGATTCTGATCCAATGTTGGAACATTCCAATCCAAGGTTCTCACGTTCTGAAACATTATTGTAACATTCCAGTCTAATGTTCTCAGATTCTGATCTCTCCTCCCCGTCTCGCCCGAGCTGATGATCCCTGTTAGTGCTGTCGGTGATGCTCCTACTCATACTATGGGATAACACATTTACAGAGCCCATGTATTACTTCTGCAATCATAATTGCTTATGCAAAGTTAAAGAATTCACACCAGTGAATAATTATTTCAATCAAGAGCTGATTCACCAAGAATGAAACTATGTGAAGGAAATATATAATTGTTTTTGTATTCGCTAAAATGTGCATACAAGAATGAAACGTGCCTGCAAACAATGGTTGATGTTACAGACTAATAGGTTCGCTGCTGTGAGGATGTAGATTACGCCTAAAATGTATGTACAAGCAGTAGTTATATGCATCTGTTTCCCACTTCTGCAAAAAACAAAAACAAACCGCAATTAAAAGGCCATAAGGATCAATATGGTTGGGGAAAGGGAGGAAAAGTCACAAGTTGGGGAAATAGATAGTAGTGAAGAAGGATATACCTCGCAATGGACCACAGCAGGATTTGGTGAAATGGCCAAGTAAGATTTGCACTTTGTTATGAACAAGGCCGGGTAAGGCAAGAGGTAAACAATAGTGATGGGCACCGGGTTTGGAGTAGTGAATCCTATATAAGATATGCACTTGCTAAACTCTGCATGTCTATTTCAAGGTCCACGCTTGCAAGTGCATAATAAAAATACTGATTGCTTCAAATCATGTCTCGGACTGAAATTATTGAAGTGAGTGAGCTTCGTTTCTCACCCCCTTCTCTTTTTCTTGATTTCAGACTCAATGAGAAAAGTACTTTTATGTCCCTTACACTCACCCCCTCCCCACAGTCGGGGTAAAACCCGGGAGAGACCAGGAAAAGGTGGATCGCCGGCATTAACTGTACAGTATTCAGAAGCACAAAGACAGACTCTTCCCAATGTCCCTTCCCCAGTCAGTGGGACAGAGCAGAGCAGAGGAAAGAAACTACAAGAGAGAAAGAGAGATGAACAGACAGACAGTGAAAGGGAGGGAGAGAACAAGAGAAGGACAGGCAGACAGAGGGAGGGAGAGCAAGTGAGAACTGAAGGAGAGCAGGAAAGACACAGGGAGAGAAAGGGGAGGGGGAGAGAGAGAGAGAGTAAAACCCCAGAAAGAGAAATACAATGTCAGACTGATACATATTGAAAAAGAGGAGGCTCAGACAGTGAGAGAAGGTCAGATAGACAACAAGAGAGAAATCCCAGGGAGAGATAAAAGTCAGCAGGGAGATAGATCTGAGAGAGTTGGGTGGTGGTGGGTTGGGGGGGGGGGTCTGCTGCAATGCAGCTAGAATGATGCACAGATAAGAATAGCAAGATCCCACGGACCTGAGAGAAAGATGCTGAGATAGATGAGCAAGGAGTTGTTTTCTGAAATATTTCAGTATCCCTGAAAAACATGATAGGGTGACAAACGGGCAGAGTGTTGCAGGAAGGGAATCTACAGGGAAATGTCAACAGGACAGAGATGTGAAGGATGTTGACAGATAGGAATTGAAAGAAAGATGTGGCAGAGTCAGCTGGGAACACAGAAATAGACATGAGAGCTCTCATGGGATTAGGAAGCAGTGAGATCGATGGGATCAGACTGTGAAGCTTCCCCCTCTCTAGCATTTTGCGCCTTTGTCCCTCCTCAGTCTAGAGCTCGCCCCTTGTGGTAAAATTACCAAAAACAGCCTGAATTCGCGTGTGTGTGTGTGTGTGTGTGTGTGTTCACTCTCTCTGGTTCCAGCCCCTGTCTGATGTTTCGTCATGACAGAATAACTTGATTCTCTCTGTGTTTGTCCTGGTCGCAGCTCCCAAATCAAATGCGAAATCCTCTTTGATCCTATTGGATACCAGAGCAGGCTCAAAGGGCTGGATGGTCTCCTCCTATTCCTTTTTCGGATGATATTATGTTCTTAATTCTATCTCCCAGCTCTTGGCCCACCCACTGGAGGTTATGACTACACAAGGGTCTGATCTGTAGAGTGCTGCACTCTTCCGTGAGCCTCGGAGGGAACCAGCCTGATATGGATCGGATTTGCAGCCTCTCACCATCAGGCCAGTCTCGGGGAACCAAAGAGCAGGCCAGGTGTGCTCTGTCCTCCAGCTCCATTTCAGGACGCCACATGTGAGAGGCTTGTTTCCTTCATCAGCTTCCCGTGCTCTCCCTTCTGGGTTAGGGTGGGGGCCGAATGGCCTTGCTCCTGGCTACTATTGAGGTGCAGGCTGGCTATGATTGGGTTATACAGGGCCTGCACCTGGAGTGAGGTCTGTTAGCTCAGTTGGCTGGGCAGTTAGCTTCCCACACCAGTTAGAGTTACTGTGAAGGACTCTCCTTCCCACCCTTTCCCCTCAGCTGGGGCCATGCTGACCCTCTGATTAAGACACCACCAGGCACTGCTCTCTAATGAGGAGCTGTCCCATGCTCTGGTCAGACTATGGTGACATTACGTTGGTTTCTACCTGGAGCACTGTGTGCAGGACTAGTCACTGCATTGCCAGAGGGATGTTAGTGTGTGGGGAAGGTTTACTGGAAGAATCCCCACTGGAATCAACAGCACTCTCTTTACCTCAGTTAAGTCACTCTTGCAGCTTTTGTGTCTTTGGAGATACAAGGACCAATTCACCTGAAACAGCAGCTGGGCACACAATAAGACTGGCTAGGTTACACACACACACACAGACACACACACACACACACACACACACACGCAGACAGACAGACAGACCGACAGACACACACACACAGGCTCTCTTATACACACACCGACACACTCTCCCCCCCACACACAGACACAAACACTCTCTCTCACACACAGACACTCTCTCACACACACACACTCACACATGCAGACTCTCTCGCACACAGACACTCTCTCACACACAGACACTCTCTTTCTCACATACAGACACACTTTCACTCAAACACAAATACACTATCTCGCTCATATACATAGCCACACTCTCTCACACACTCGCTCTCACACATGCACACTCTTTCGCACACATACACAGATCCACTCTCACTTTCACACACAGAGAGACACACTCTCTCACACAAGCACTCTCTCACACACACACAGTAACACTCTCTCTCAAACACACAGAAACACTCTCTCTCTCACACACGGACATGCTCTCTCACATAGACTCCCTCTCTCTCTCACGCACACAGAGACTCTTTCCCTCACACAGACAGAAACACTCTGTCTCACACACAGACACTCTCACACACAGAGAGACTCTCTCTCACACACGCACACTCTCTTACTCTCCATCTCACATTTCAGAGACACACTGTCTCTCTCCCGCACACAGAGACACACTCTCTCCCTCACACAGACAGAAATACTTTCTCACACATACATAGCCACTCTCTCTCACACACAGACACTCTCTCTCTCTTACAAACGCACTCTCTCTTACTCTCTCTCTCACAGGCACACTGTCTCTCTCTCAAACACAGACATACTCTCTCTCATGCACATATACACACAAACACATACACACTCTCTCACACACACACCCTCTCACACACACAGACACTGTCTCTCACACAGACACTCTCTCTCACACACAGATGCACTCTCTCTTACACACAGACACTCTCCTTCACACTCAGAGACACACTTTCTCTCACACACACACTCTCTCTCAGACACACACAATCTCTCTCACACACAAACGCACTCTCTCAAACACACACAGACACACACTCTCTCACACACAGAAACACTCTCTCTCCCACACAAATACACACTCTCTCCCACACACACAAACACACTCTCACACACACAAACACACTCTCTCCCTCACACAGACAGACACACTCCCTCTCTCTCTCATACACACAGATACACTCTCTCACACACACACAGACACACTCTCTCTCACACACACAAACACACTCACTCAAACACACACAGACACACTCTCCCTCAGACACAGACACATACTCTCTCTCAAACACACACAGACACACTCTCTCTTACACACAGATGCAATCTCTCTCACGCACACAGAAACGCTCTATCTCAAACACAGAGACACACTCTCTCTCACACACACAGACACACTCACTCCCTCACACAGACAGACACACTCTCTTTCACACACACAGACACACACTCTCTCTCACGTGCACAGACACACACACAGACATTCTCTCTCTTAAGCTTGCGCAGATACACTCTCTCACAGACACAGACACACGCTTTCACACACTCAGACACTCTCTCTCACACAGAGACACTCTCACAGAAATAGAGACACCCTCTCACACACAGAGACACTCTCTCACACACACACTCAGGCATGCTCTCTATCACACACACAAACACACACAGACACGCTCTCTCTCACACACAGACAAAGTCTCTCTCTCACACACACAGAAACACTCGCTCTCTCACACACAGACGTACTCTCTCTCACACACACAGACACACTCTCTCCCTCACACAGACAGACACACTCTCTCTCACACACAGACACACTCTCTCTCTCACACGCACAGATACTCAGACACAGACATACTCTCTCTCAAGCTTACGCAGAGACTCTCTCACACAGACACACTCTTTCACACACAGACACTGTCTCTCTCACACACAGATTCAAACACACTCTCTCTCACACACACGGACTCTCTGTTTCACACACTCAGACACACTCTCTCACACATACACACTCTCTCACAAACACATACACGCAGACATACTCACTCACACGCATACACACAGACACAATCACTTTCTCACACATCCATACACACTCACACACACAGATACACTCTCACACACATACACACTAACACACACATAGACACACTGACACACTGTCTCTAACACACACATACACACAGACAATCTCTCTCACACACATACACACTCTCACACGCACCTTCACTCTCACACACAGACACACACTCTCACACAAACACACACATTCTTTCTCACGGGCACACATGCAGACAACAGAGATACACGCGCATGCACTCTGTCTCCCTCTCTCACACACACAGCTCCTGTAAAAACATAGGGGAAGTTTCGATGGAGAGATGATTTCTCCCAGGACTGAATCCTGATCTCGGATGATGACTGCTTCGGGGGACACCAGCTCATCCATCTACAGCATTGTTTTGTTTGGGTGCAACACTTCCTCAGTACTGACCGTCTGACGATGCAGCACTCCCGCAGTACTGAGTGTCTGACTCTGCAGCACTCTCTCTGTACTGGCATTTCTACAGTGCAGCACTCCGTCAGCACTAACCCTCTGACAGTGCAGTACTCCCTCAGTACTGACCCTCTGACAGTACAGCACTCTCTCAGCACTGATCCTTTTACAGTCCAGCACTCCCTCAGAAGTGAGCTCTGACTCCACAGCATTCCCGCAGTACTGACACTCTGACTCTGCAGCACTCTCTTTGTATCGATATTTCTACAATGCAGCACTCCCTCAGTACTGACTCTCTGTCAGTGCAGCACTCCCTCAGTACTGACCTTCTGACAGTGCAGCACTCCCTCAGAACTGACCCTCTCACAGTGTAGCACTCCCTGAGTACTGACCCTCTCATAGTGCAGCGCTCCCTCAGTACTGACCCTTTGACAGTGCAGTGCTACCTCAGTACTCACCCTCTGACAGTGCAGTGATCCCTCAGGACTGACCTTCTGACAGTGCAGCGCTCTCGCAATACTGACGCTCTGACAGTTTTGCATTCCCTGAGGACTGACCCTCTGACAGTGCGACACACCCTCAGTACTGACCTCTAACAGTGCTGATCTCCAGTAGTGCAGCTTTCCCTCAGCACTGATCAACCCAACTCAGTACTGACCCTCTGACAGTGCAGCTCTCCCTAGGTACTGTCCCTCTGACAGTGCAACGCTCCCTCAGTACTGACCCTCTGACAGTGAGGCACTTCCTCAGTACTGACCCTCTGACAGTGCAGCACTCCATCAGTGTTGACCCACCAACAGTGCAGCACTCTCTCAGTTCTTGCCCTCTTTTTTCTTAGAATCTTGCGGAAATTTGGAGACAAATGGTTTGCAGATTCGGAGGAAGCATGAGAGAAACACACAAACCAAGCCCTGTCTGAAACTCTCTGCAATAGACTATTCAGAGGCACAGAGTCACAGAAATGCACAGCTTGGAAACAGACCCTCCTGTCCAACTCGTCCATACCAACCAGATATTCTCATCTCATTTCATTCCATTTGCTAGCACTTGGCTGATAGCCGTCTAAACCCTTCCTATTCACATACTCATCCTGATGCCTTTTAAATGTCGCAATTGTACTCGCCCCCATCACTGCCTCTGGCAGCTACCTGCATGCCCTTGAATAAGTGCTCAAACATTCAGACTGTCGATACAAACTCTAATAAACACCAGCCTATGGAAGGCTATCATTGTCATTTAGAACCCACCCTTTGCTTCTTCATTACGCTCATTTCAACACAGGTAAAGAAACAGAGTTAGTGACCATCCACCGTGACACTGTTCTCAAACTTACTTTCAGATTTGGCTTGCATGTGATTACCACACCCTTTAATAGCTGCCAGGAAGATGGTGGTGAGGTGTACTCTCCTGCTGAAGTCCTTGGGTGTCCCATAATGATGTTAGGGAGGGAGCTCCAGGATTTTGACCTGAACCATGTAAAGAGATCTCTTAATGCAGTGTCTTTTTAAACGTGGGAAGTTAGTATAGACCAGGAGGACCCGAGAGCTGCTGTCTTGTCAGAGAGAGAGGCTGGTGGGTCACACACCTCAGGTGAGAGGCGAGGTTGAGAAGCTGGGGCCTTCATGGTAATGTCAGACATGATAGAGATTGAACCAACAATGTTTGCATCATGAACCTGTTAGCTGTGCTCACTGACCCCGCTTTGAAGCAGAGGGATTCAATCCCTTTAATAGAGCAAGCTGGAGAACTCAACACTAACATCAATCTGTACGGACGCGCTGGAGACTTGAAACATCAATACAGAGATTGCTGAAGAAACTCAGCATGTACGGCAGCATCTCTGAAGGGAGAGGGAGAAAGAGACCGACAGAGTTCACCTTTCAATCCAGTGATTTCTGCGGGAAAGTTCCTTCAGAACAGACCGTTTTGAGGAACGGTCACTTGAAATGCGAATTGTTCCTCTATCTCTTCACCGTTGCTGCCTGATCTGCTGAATTTCCCCAGCCATCTGTTTGCTTGAGAATTTGATCTGACCTGATCCAAGCGTCACTGAGTAATTCAGTCTGTGTTCATTGCCCTGAGGCTGCTTCTGCTGAAAGTTGACAAACAAGTTTAAGGCTGGGTAAGGTATTGTATTCGGAGGGCGGGGTACGCGGGAGAACAGATACAGAACACAGGCACTTCACAAAGATCCTTATCAATTTAACTTTGTGACGTTAATTCAGAAGGAACAGCTCAGACCTAACATTTCAGTTAATCAACCAAGGGTAGTATATATGTCATGACAAAGACTTGTTGTAAAGACTGTACAGAACCGAACTTTAGTGACTATGTTTGTACGTAAAATTTTTTTGTGAATAAAGTCTCTTTTTGAGATTGATATAAATATTTTTTCGCGTCGAATCAAGCATCTTGAGCTTGTGGCGGCATTGCCCTTTTCCCTAATCTTTCTTAAATAAACTCTACACAAGTTAGATACTCCCCGAGAAAAAACATTAAACGGTCATCAACGGGGAGGGGATGGTGGGATTGTCACGGGGGCTCAGTGTTGCCGCATCCCACCGGGGTTCAATTCCAGCCTCGGGCGACTGTCTGTGTGGAGTTGGCACATTCTCCCTGTGTCTGCCTCCGGGTGCTCCATTTCCCACACACTGTCCAAAGATGTGCAGGCTAGGTGGGTTAGCCAGAGGAAATGAAGGGATGCAGGTACAGAGAAGGTGGGTGGGATGCTCTGCCGAGGGCCAGTGTGAACCTGATAGGCCGAATGGCCTGCTTCCCCATCTTAGGGAATCTATGATCAATCCAGAGACTCAAATAATGTTCTGGGCCCTGGGCTCCAATCTTGGGGTGGCAGTGGGTCATCACAGCGAGAACAGGTTTGGGGATGAACACGGTCCAAGGGGGCAACAGGTTTGTTTTCTCAGGTGTTGAGGGCATGAATGTTCTGTCGAGGTGCTTTGGGGATAAACATGCTGAGGGGATGGTTTCGAAGGTACTGAGGGAGCACTATCTGTCAGTACAGGGTGCAGATGGTCAAAAGGTACAGATACATTTCATAGAACATAGAACATAGGACAAAGAACACTACAGCACAGAACAGGCCCTTCAGCCCACGATGTTGTGCCGACCATTGATCCTCATGTGAGGTAAACCTAATGTATGTACCCTCAAATGTCTGTGACCATATGCAGGTCCAGCAGTCTCTTAAATATCCCCAATGACCTTGCTTCCACAACTGCTGCTTGCAACGCATTGCATGCTCTTGCAACTCTCTGCGTAAAGAACCCGCCTCTGACATTCCCTCTATATTTTCTGCCAAACAGCTTAAAACTATGACCCCTCGTGTTAACAACTGCTGCCCTGGGAAAAAAGTCTCTGGCTATCAACTCTATCTATGGCTCTCATTATCTTGTACACCTTAATTAGGTCCCCTGTCTTCCTTCCTTTTTCCACTGAAAGAAGTCAGAGCTCAATCCATCTCTCTTTGTTAGATAAGCCCTACATTCCAGGCAGAATCATGGTAAACCTCCTCTGAACCCTCTCCAAAGCATCCACATCTTTCCTACAATAGGGCGACCAGAACTGGACACAGTATTCCAAGTGCGGTTTAACCAAAGTTTTATAGAGCTGCTGAAAATGTGTTGCTGGAAAAGCGCAGCAGGTCAGGCAGAATCCAAGGAACAGGAGAATCGATGTTTTGAGCATAGGGCCTTCTTCAGGAATGAGGAAAGTGTGTCCAGCAGGCTAAGGTAAAAGGGAGGGAGGAGGGACTTGGGGGAGGGGCGCTGGAAACGCGATGGGTGGAGGGAGGTCAAGATGAGGGTGATAGACCGGAGTGGGGTGGGGGCGGAGAGGTCAAGAAGAAGATTGCAGGTTAGGAAGGCGGTGCTGAGTTCGAGGGATTTGACTGAGACAAGGTGGGGGGAGGGGAAATGAGGAAACTGGAGAAATCTGAGGTCATCCCTTGTGGTTGGAGGGTTCCCAGGCGGAAGATGAGGCGCTCTTCCTCCAACCTTCGTGTTGCCATGGTCTGGCGATGGAGGAGTCCAAGGACCTGCATGTCCTTGGTGGAGTGGGAGGGGGAGTTGAAGTATTGGGACACAGGGTGCTTGGGTTGGTTGGTCCGAGTATCTGAGAGGTGTTCTCTGAAACGTTCTGCAAGTAGACGGCCTGTCTCCCCAATATAGAGGAGGCCACATCGGGTGCAGTGGATGCAATAGATGATGTGTGTGGAGGTGCACGTGAACTTGTGGCGGATATGGAAGTGTCCCTTGGGGCCTTGGAGGGAAGTAAGGGGGGAGGCGTGGGTGCAAGTTTTGCATTTCTTGCAGTTGCAGGGGAAGGTGCCAGAGTGGAGGTTGGGTTGGTGGGGGGTGAGGACCTGTCGAGGGAGTCACGGAGGGAGTGGTCTTTTTGGTACGCTGATAGCAGAGGGGAGGGAAATATATCCCTGGTGGTGGGGTCCGTTTGGAGGTGGCGGAAATGACGGCGGATGATACGCTGTACATGGAGGTTGGTGGGGTGGTAGGTGAGGACCAGTGGGGTTCTGTCCTAGTGGCGGTTGGAGGGGCAGGGCTCAAGTGCGCAGGAGCGGGAAGTAGAAGAGATGCGGTGGAGGGCATCGTCGACCACGTCTGGGGTGATATTGCGGTCCTTGAAGAAGGAGGCCAACTGGGTTGTACGGTTTTTTTGTGGTCCTCCTGGGAGCAGATGCGGTGAAGACGAAGGAATTGGGAATATGGGATGGCGTTTTGACAGGGGGCAGGGTGGGAGGAGCTGTAGTCTAGGTAGCTGTGAGAGTCGATCGGTTTATAGAAAATTCCCGTGTTGATTCGGTCGCCCGAGACAGAAATGGAAAGGTCTGGGAAGGGGAGGGAGGAGTCTGAGACGGTTCGGGGTGGAAGGTGTTGGTAAAGTGGATGAACTGTTCAACCTCCTCGTGGGAGCACGAGGCAGTGCCGATACAGTCATCGATGTAGCGGAGGAAATGTTGGGGGGTGGTGCCAGTGTTGCTGCGGAAGATGGACTGTTCCACATATCCTACGAAGAGGCAGGCATAGCTGGGGCCCATGCGGGTGCCCATGGTTACTCCTTTGGTTTGGAGGAAATGGGAGGATTGGAAATAGAAGTTGTTCAGGGTGAGGACCAGTTCAGTGAGTCGAAGGAGGGTGTTAGTGGAAGGGTACTGGTTGGTACGGCGGGAAAGGAAGAAGCGGAAGGCTTTGAGTCCTTCGTGATGGAGGATGGAGGTGTACTGGGACTGGATGTCCATGGTGAAGATAAGGCGTTGGGGAACGGGGAAGCGAAAATCATGGAGGAGCTGGACGGAATGGGAAGTGTTCCGAATGTAGGTGCGGAGTTCTTGGACTCAGGGGGACCGGACCGTGTCGAGGTATGCAGAGAAGAGTTCGGTGAGGCACAAGCAGGCTGAGACAATGGGTCGGCCGGGGCAGTCAGGCTTGTGGATTTTGGGCAGGATGTAGAAACGGGCGGTGCGGGGTTGTGGGACTATGAGGTTGGAGGCAGTGGGTGGGAGATCCCTTGACTATGAGGTTACATGAAGATCTCACGACTCTTAAACTCAATCCTCCTGTTAATGAAAGCCAAAACACCATTTGCTTTCTGAACAACCCTGTCCACTTGGTTTGCCATTTTAAGGGATCCATGGACCTGCGCACCAAGTTCCCTCTGTTCCTCCACACTGCTAAGAATCCTGTCTTTAATCCTGTACTCAGCTTTCTAATTTGACCTTAAAAAAGGCATCACCGCGCATTTATCCAGATTGAATTCCATCTGCCACCTCTCAGCCCATCTCTGCATCCTGTCAATGTCCCGCTGCAGCCTACAACAGCCCTCTATACTGTCAAGGACACCTCCAACCTTTGTGTTGTCTGCAAACTTGCTGACATATCCTTCAATCCCCTCATCCAAGTCATTAATAAAAATTACAAACAGTAGAGGCACAAGGACGGAGCCCTGTGGAACACCACTCACCACAGACTTCCAGGCAGAATATTTTCCTTCTACTACCACTAGCTGTCTTCTGTTGGCCAGCCAATTCGGCATCCAGACAGCTAAGTTTTCCTGTATCCCATTCCTCCTGACATTCTGAAGGAGCCTACCATGCGGACCCTTATCAAATGCCTGACTGAAGTCCACATACACAACATCCACAGCTCGATCCACATCATTTTGCCGAGTAGCATTCTCAAAGAACTAAGTAAGGTTTGTGAGACATGACGTGCCCCTCACAAAGCCGTGTTGATTGCATTTAATCAAGCCATGCTCTTCCAGATGGTCATAAATCCTGTCCCTCAGAATCCTTTCTAACTCCTTACAGATGACAGACGTGAGAGTGTCTGCTCTGTAATTGCCGGGGATTTCCCTATTTCCTTTCTTGAAGAGACGAATTAGATTTGCCTCCCTCCAGTCCTCAGGTACGACTCCAATGGAGAGCGAGGATGTAAGGATCTTCGCAAGCAGCGAAGCAATCACATTTCTCACTTCCCAAAGCTGCCGAGGACAAATCTGGTCTGGCCTTGGCGACTTGTCAATCTTAATGTTTGTCAAAATGTTCAGCACATCAGCTTCCTCAATCCCTATCCGTTCCAGCATGCTTACCTGCTGCTCAATGGCTTCATTCACTACAAGGCCCTTTTCTTTAGTAAGGACAGAAGCAAAAAACTCATTTAGGGCTTCCCCTACCTCCTCAGACTCTACACACAAGTTACCTAGGCTATTCCTGATCGGCCCTACTCTTTCTTTGATCATTGTCTTACTCCTCACATACTTGTAAAATGCCTTCGGATTCTCCCTAATCCTTCCTGTCAAGCCTTTTTCGTGCCCCCTCCTGGCTCTCCTCAGACCATTTCTGAGTTCCTTCCTCGCCTGCCTGTAATTCTCTAGAGCTGAGCAAGATCCTTGCTTCCTCCCTTTTACGTAAGCTGCCTTCTCTCTTTTGACGAGAAGCTCCTCCGCTCTCGTCATCCTATGTTCCATTATCTTACCCCTTCTTGCCTGTCTCAGAGGAACACATTTATGGATCACTCGCAACAACTATTCCTTAAACTGTCTCCACATGTCTATAGAGGCCTTTCCATGGAACAATTGCTCCCAGTCCATGGTTCCCAACTCACGTCTGATAGTATCATAGTTTCCTTTTCCCCAATTAAATATCCTCCCATTGTGCCTGCTTCTCTCCTTCTCCATAGCGATGTAGAATGTGAGGCAGTTGTGGTCACTATCACCAAAATGCTCCCCCACCGCAAGATCTGACACCTGCCCCATCTCATTGCCGAGCACCAAAATCAAAACGGCCTCTCCCCTCGTCGGCCTGTCAATATGCTGAGTTAGGAAACACTAATGAACACACCTGACAAAAATAGCTCTTTCCAAACCATCTGCTCGAAGGAGGTTCCAATCAATATTGAGAAAGTTAAAGTCACCCATTACAACAACCCGATTACATTCACACTTTACCAAAATCTGCCAACCTATGCTTTCTTCAATCTCCGTGCTGCTATTGGTGGGCCTGTAGTAAACTCCTAATGAGGTAACTGCTACCTTACTGTTCCTAATTTCCACCCATACTGACTCAGAAGGCAGACCTTCCTCGACAATGGTAACTGCTGTAGCTGTGGTAACCTCTCTGATTTCCTTTCTGAATTCATTGCATGTAGTGTCCCTCAAGAGTTGGCCAGCTCGGTGGCTCAATGGTGAGCACTGCTGCCTGACAGCATCAGGGACCCAGGTTCGATTCCAGACTCGGGCGATTGTCTGTGTGGAGTTTGCACTTTCTCCCAGTCTCTGCGTGGATTTGTTCCGGTTTCTTCCCACAGTCCAAAGATGTGCAGGTTAGGTGAAATGGCCATGCTAAATTGCCTGTAGTGTTAGGTGCATTAATCAGTGGTAAACGTAGGGGGATGGGTTCCTCTTCGCAGGGTCGGTTTGGACTTGTTGGGCCGAAGGGACTATTTCCACTCTGTAGGGAACCTAAGGATCTATCCTTCCCTCCTTTTTCTCACCTACACACTGCCAGTAGTTGACATTGTCCAAAAGCACCTTGTTAGGTTTCACATGTACCCTGACGCTACCCAACTCTCCCTCCCCATCATCCCTCTTCATTATTCCACTGTTACTCAGTTATCAAACTGCTTACCACGCTTCCATTACCTGATTAGCTGCAATTTACTCCAATGAAACATTGTAATGGTTAAAACCATTGCCTTCAGTTGCTATTACAAATTACTTTCCCTGACTGCTGAGCCCCTCCCTCCCACTGGGAAATATCTGAGGTAGAACTACATTCTTTACAATATTGCTGTTATATCTAACCCCAAGTTGACCTTCTGATCATACATCCACAGAATCACAAACACCAGGAATTCCATTCTCTAAAATGTTGCTTGTCTCCCCCTCACCCCAGCTTCTTTCTTACTGAAACCCCTTACCCGTGTCGGTGTTGCCTTAAACTTGATGAATCTGAAGCAGAACCCTTGCTGCTTGACTGGTCCAGAATCTGCTAGCCTTCTGTGCTTCCTACACAATTACCCCCGGTCCCTGTGCGGTGCAGCTTTCTACAGTTTCCACCATGTAAATAGCACTCTGTTCGTTTATTATCTCCTCCAAAATGACCAACTTCCCATTTTCCCAAATTATACTCCATCTGGCAACTTGTTGCCCCCTTCTCCTGTGCATCTCTCTCTCTTCACAATCCTCTTAGAACTTCACAGTTATGCCTTTCTGACAGATGACCCCCCCCACACCCCCAAATTCTTCTAAACGTTTACTGGGATCCTGGGTAGTGGGAAGCGTGCACTGTTGCTCTGTTTTTCGTGAGACTCTATGGGATGACTGGGAGGAGCTTGCTGCCCATTGGTCAGAATGGAGACAACTTGCCCGTCGAGCTGCATGAGCCTTTCACCCCCCATGTCTTATTGATGAGGCACAGTGGCAACATGGAAAGAAAGAAAAGGAAGGAAATCCTACTCTCCATATCTCACTGACTCTTGGATCATTCTGTCCCATCTATGAAAGATCTAACCTGTTCAGTCACATGAAGTCCCAAGGTGGAAACTCATAGAAACCCACATAGATTTCCCCCTGAACTAACTGTTGAGCTCCACAAGCGGTAATGTGTACAGTCATCCTGGCCCGGGGGAGACGATGGTGTGAGTTTCTAACCTGACGTGACAGTGACAGATTTTATAACTTGTATTAGAGTATACTACAGATGGACATTCAGATGGTAATCTCAGTAACTGTCATGCCAAACTCTGACAGCATTACTCAATTCATCAGGACTTGGATATTCACATTGTGCGTGAGTATTGTGTTCCAGCTCAATCCCATTTACTGCATAAAAGTTCTCCTTTAAATCATCACATTCTCTCAATAGTTCTCCCCACACCTTCAATGTGTCCTGAAACCCTTGTATAATGAGCTGATGGGTGTAAGGTTTATTATTATAACGTGTAACCTTTCTAAACCCCTCTGTCACAGCTCCCCAAATTTCCTTTGCTGCAAGGAGAACAATCTCAGTTTCCCAAACCCCTGATTCCCCAATGTCTGTTTGTTGTCTATAAGGTCACAACAGGTTTGTGTTGGAACATTCTCCACTTGCCTGCATCAGTGCAGCCCCCAACAATATTAAAGAAAGTGAACATCATCCAGGACAAAACACTATGCCTGAGTGCTGTCCCATCCACCACCTTCAGCATTCCCTCTCTCCACCCCCGATGCACAGTGGCATCAATGTCTAAAAGGTAAAGTCAGCATTATCCTACCATACCATAGGGTTGTTCTCTTATTAGGCAGAGATGACTGGTCGTGGATTAACTTCAGATTACTCCAGCCCAGGCAAGAGGAGAGGTTGAGAAGGGGAGCCTATCTAATGTAGATCTATATTATCTACCCAGTGTATCAGCAACAACTATATCATACCAATTAATAATGTAAAAGAATATCCAAAACATGCTACTACAATCCCCCATTCCTTCAACCATCCTGGTAAATCTCCTTTGCCGATTCTCAGGGGCCCTTCCATCCTTCCCAATGTGTGGGCAGTCTCTGGTTTGCACAGACCCAGCTGCTCTGTGTTCCTGTGGGTGATGTCATCATCGAGCAACAGTTGCACTAAACCTCACTGTCTGGAAGGGTGGGAGACACAGAATTCCCAATAGCATTTAAGACATATTTAGGTGCACACTTGTGATACCAAGACAGATGGTGCGAATGACTGTGTATTGGAAAATGGATCAGGATAGTTCAGTGGTAGTTTTCTTTAATGGCACATACTCAATGGCCCACTGAGCCTTTTTCTGTGTTGTAAACCTCAAGACACTTAATATAGGAATATGACAGGCCACCTTGAAACCAGGTCAGGAAAAAAATGATCGTAGAATTGATGACACATGATTGGTCAATGTGTTTGGGAGGAAAGTGAGATGGAGAGGTTTAGGAGGAAATTCTGGAGCTCGACGCAGGAATCTGAAAGTCCCATCATCAAGTGAGACATAAAAATGGGTTATCCTCAAGGCCGAAATCAAAGAAAGGCACATATAGCACAGCTTTGAGAGACTGGAGGGGATTAGAGTTAGGGAGGGGTCTGAGGCTGGAGAGGAATTATTAGAGATAAGGAAAATGTTCGCCGAGCTGGGAATTTGTGTTGCAGATGTTTTGTCCCCTGTCTCGGTGACATCCTCAGTGCTTGGGAGCCTCCTGTGTAGCGCTTCTGTGCTCTTTCCTCCGGCATTTATAGTGGTTTGTATCTGCTGCTTCCGGTTGTCAGTTCCAGCAGTCCGCTGCAGAGTTTCTCGTCGAATCACTGTTGAAACTGGCCATTTAGAGTCAGAGTCATTGAGATGTACAACATGGAAACAGACCCTTCCGTCCAACCCATCCATGCTGACCAGATATCCCAACCCAATCTAGTCCAACCTGCCAGCACCCGGCCCTTATCCCTCCAAAGCCTTCCTATTCATATATACATCCAAATGCCTCTTAAATGTTGCAATTGTACCAGCCTCCCCCACTTCCTCTGGCAGCTCATTCCATACACCCTCTGCGTGAAAAAGTTGCCACTTCGGTCTCTTTTATAACTTTACCCTGTCACCCTAAACCTATGCCCTCTAGTTCTGGACTGGTTGCTGGACGACTGGTGCCATTATTTGAGAAAGGTGGTAAGGAAAAGCCAGCAAACTATAGACCGGTGAGCCTGAATTCAGTCGAAGGCAAGTTGTTGGAAGAGCTTATAAGGGGCAGGATGTCCATGTAATTGGAAAGACAAGAATGATTCGGGACAGTCAGCAAGGCTTTGTGCATGGAAATCACTAACTTGGACTTCAGAAAGACGTTCAGCAAGGGTCCACATAACAGACAGGTTAGCAAGTTCATCACCATAGAATACAAGGAGATGGGGAGATTTGGATACAAAATTGGCTGGAAGGTCATAGAGTCATAGAGATATACAGCACAGAAACAGACCCTTCGGTCCAACCCGTCCATGCTGACCAGGTATCCCAACCCATTCTAGTCCCACCTGCCAGCACCTGGCCCATATCTCTCTAAATCCTTCCAATTCATGTTCCCACTGATAGAGGAACCTCAATTATGTGAACGAGTTGGGTGGGCACTAATTCATTCGGATAATCAATGATTCGGTCAATTGATGAAATGCCTTTCCCCTGGGGCTCGGAGTTTTCAAAGTCTGCTCCCCATTCAGGAGATTGCAGCAGCCCACAGCACGATCGACCGTGCACACACTGTCCCCAGCCTGGCCCTCACTGCTGTCCACACACCGCCCCGCACCTGTCCCTCACCGCCATCCAACACCGCCCCCAGCCTGACCCTCACTGCCGCCCATACACCACCACCAGCATGACCCTCATCGCTGTCCAACACCGCTCCCAGGCTGACACTCACTGCCGACCACATACCGCCTCCAGCCTGACCCTCAATGCCGCCCACACATTGTCCCACAGCCTAACACTCAACGACTCCAGCCTAACCATCACCAGCAGCGACACACCACCCCCACCCTGACCCTCACCACCGTCTGCACACCACCCCAGTCTGACTCTCACCGGAATCCACACTGCTTCCAGCCTGACCCTCACTGCCTTCCACACATCGCCCCCAGCCTGACCTTCACCGGCATCCACACACCACCCCCAGCCTGTCCCTCACTGCCATCCACGCACCAACCCAGCCTGACCCTTACTGCCACACACATAACGCCCCCAGACTGACCCTCAGCGCCTTCCACACACCGCCCCCCAGCCTGACTCTCATCACCGCAGAAACTCCGCCCCCAGTCTGACCCTCACTGCCATCCACACACCGTCCCCAGCTTGACCCACACCACTGTCCACAAATTGCCCCCTGCCTGACCCTCACTGCCACCCACACACCGCCCCCAGACTAACCCTCACCTCCATTCCCACACAGACCCCAGCCCGACCCTCACCGCTGCCCACACAGCGTGCCCAGTTTGACCCTCACCGCCATTCACGTACCATCCCCAGACTGGCCCTCATGGCCGCCCACACACCGCCCCCAAACTAGCCCTCACCATCATCCATACACCACACCCAGCCTGTCCCTGAATGTCGTCCACACACCACCCCAGTCTGTCCCTCACTGCTGTCCACAGACCGCCCCCAGCCTGACCCTCACCGCTGTGCATACACTGCCCCCATCCTGACCCTCACCACCGTCCACACATCGCCCCTAGCTTGTCCCTCACTGCCGTCCACACACCACCCGCCAGCCTGACCCTCACCGATCCCACACACACTACCCCCCATCCTGACCCTCAACGCCCCAGACTCAGTGCTCCCAGCCGGACCCTCACCGCCCCCAGCCTGACCTTACCGCCCCCAGCCTGACCCTCACCGCCATCCAACGTTTCCCCCAGCCTGACCCTCACCGCCGTTCAGCACCACACCCAGCCTGACCCTCACTGCCGCCCACACACCTCCCCCAGCCTGACCTTCACCATCATCCAACACCGCTCCCAACTTGACCTTCAAAGTCGCCCACATATTGGTCCTCATCCTGACACTCACCACCGTCCACTCACCGCCTCCAGCCTGACCATCACCACCGTCCACACACTGCCCTCAGCCTGGCCCTTACTGACGCCCACACACCGCCCCCATCCTGACCCTCACTGCTGTCCAACACTGCCCGCAGCCTGACCCTCACTTCCACCCATACACCACTCCCAGCCTGACCCCCAGTGCCATCCACACACTGCCCCCAGACTGACCCTCACTGCCACCCACACACCACCCCCAGACTGACCCTCAATGCCATTCACACACCACCCCCGCCTAACCCTCACTGTCATCCACACACTGCCCCCAAACTGGCCCTCATTGCCGTCCACACACCGCCCCCAAACTAACCCTCACCATCGTCCACACACTGCCCCCAGCCAGACCCTCACTGCGTTCACACACCACCCCCCCCAGCCTGACTCTCATCGTCCTGGACGCACTGCTCCCAGTCGGAGCCTCACCACACCCAGCCTGACCTTACCGCACCCAACATTGCAACCAGCATGACCCGCACCGCCGTCCAACACCACCCCAGCCTGACCCTCACTGCTGCCCACACACCAACCCCAGCATGACCCCCACTGCCACCTACACACTGCCCCAGCCTGACTCTCAGCGCCATCTACACACCACCGCCAGCCTGACCGTCACCACCGTTTACACACTGCCCCCAGCCTGGTCCACACTGCAGCCTACACACCGTCCTCAGCCTGACCCTCAGCGCTGTCTACACGCCGCCCCCAGCCTGACCCTCACCACCATCCACACACTTCCCCCAGCTTGACCCTCACCACCGTCTACACACTACCCCAAGCATGACCATCGCTGCCACCCAAACACCACCACTAGATTGACTCTCAGCGCCATTCACACACCGCCCCCATTCTGACCCTCGTCGCCGCCCACACACGGACACAGTCTGTCCCTCACCACCACGCAAACACCGTCCCCAGTCTGACCCTTTCCACCGTCCACACACCGCCCTCAGCCTGACTCTCGCCGCCGCCCACTCTCCACACCCAGCTTGACCCTCACCGCAGTCCACACACTGCCCCCAGCCTGATCCTCACTGCTGCCCAGACGCTGCCCCGAGCCTGGCCGTCACCTCTGTCCACACATTGCTCCCATCCTGAACCTCACCGCTGTCCACACACCGCCCCCAGCCTGATCCTCACTGGCATCCAACACCACCCACAACCTGACCCTCACCGCCGTCCAACATTGCCCCCAGCCTGACCCTGACCACCGTCCAACACCACCTCCACCCTGACGCTCACCGCCATTGAACAGCGCACCCAGTCTGTCCCTCATCGCTGTCCAATACCGCCCCCATCCTGACCCACACTCCTGTCCAAACACCGCCCGAGACTGGCCCTCAGTGCCATCCACGCACCGCCCCAAGCCTGACCCTCACGACCGCCGAAACACCGCCCCCGCCTGATCCTCACCACTGTCCACACAACGCCAACAGCCTAACGCTCACTGCTGCCCACACACCACCACCTGCCTGACCCTCATTGCCATCAACACACCGTTCCCAGCTTGACCCTCAAGGCAATCCACACACCGCCCCCAGCCTGACCCTCATCGTCATCTACACACCGCCCCCAGCCTGTCCAACCTGACCCTCACCACCATCCGCACACTGCCCCCAGTTTGACCCTCACCACCGTCCACACACTACCCCAAACATGATCCTTGCTGCCACCCACACATCACCCCTCGACTGACCCTCTGCGCCATTCACACACTGCCCCCAGCCTGACCCTCGTCGCCACCCACACACGATCCACAGTCTGACCCTCACCACCACGCAAACACCGTCCCCAGTCTGACCCTTTCCGCCGTCCACACACTGCCCCCAGCCTGACCCTCACCGCCGCCCACACTCCACGCCCAGCCTGACCCTCAACGCTGTCCACACACCGTCCCCAGCCTGACCCTCACCGATGTCCACACAGCGCCTCCAACCTGACCCTCACCGCCGTCCAACACTGCCTCCAGCCTGACCCTCACCGCCGTCCAACACCACCCCCAACCTGACCCTTACCGCCGTCCAAAATCGCCCCCAGCCTGACCCACACTCCTTTCCACACACCGCCCGAGACTGGCCCTCAGTGCCATCCACACACTGCCCCGTACCTGACCCCCACGGCCGCTGAAACACCGCCCCAGCCTGATCCTCACCGCTCTCCAAGCAACGCCAACAGCCTGACGCTCACTGCTGTCCACACACCATTCACAGCTTGACACTGAATGCCGTCCACACCCACCTCACCTGACCCTCACCGCCGTCCACACACCGCCCCCTGCCTGACCCTGACTTCCATCCATACTCCGCCCCCAGCCTGACCCTCAACCCCACCCACACACCGTTCCCAGCCTGACCATCAACGCCGACCACACACTGCCACCATCCTGACCGTTCTTGCCCCTGACACACCGCCCCCAGACTGACACATACCGCCCGGACACACCACCCTCAGCCTGACCCTCCCCGCCCCGCACACACCACCCCCAGCCTGACCCTCACCGCCCCCAGCCGAACCCTCACCGCCGTCCAACATCGTACACAGCCTTACCCACACTGTCGTCCACACACCGCCCCCAGCCTGACCTTCACTGCCGCCCACACACTGCCCTCAGCCTGATTCTCACCGCTGTCGACATATCATTTCCAGACTGACCCACTCCACTGTCCACATACCGCCACCAGCCTGACCACCTCCGTCGTCCACATACCGCCCCTAGCTTGACACTCACCACCTGCCCACACTCCAGCTCCCAGCCTGACTCTCCCAGCCATCCACACACCGCCCCCAGCTTGACACTCACTGCCCCTGAAACACCGCCCACAGTCTGACACTCACCACTCCCCAAAAAATCCGCCAACAGCCTGACCCTCACCACTGTCCAAAATCGTGCCCAGCTCGACCCTCAACGCAGTCCACACACCGCCCAAGCCTCAACCTCACCACCCCAACACGTCGCCAACAGCCTGACCTTCACAGCCAACCACACATTGCACCCCAGCCTGACCCTCACCGCCATTTAACCCCATTCCAAGCCTCACCCTCAACACCATCCACACACCGCCCCCAGACTGACCCTCACCGCCCCGACTCACCACCCCCAGCCTGAACCTCTCTGCCCTCCACACACTGTCGCCAGCCTGACCCTCAGTGCCTCCAGTCTGACACTCAGTGCCTCCAGCCTGACACTCACCGCCATCCACACACTGCCTCCAGCCTGACCCTCACCATCCCCAGCCTGACACTTGCCACCCAGGCCTGACCCTCACTGCCATCCCGAATCAGCGCCCAGCTGGACCCTCACCGCCGTCCACACACCACTCAAGTCCTGACCCTCACTGCCGACCACACATCGGCCCCAGCCTGACCCTCATCGCCGTTCAACAACGCCCACAGCCTGACCTTCATAACCGTCCACACACCGCCCCCAGCCTTACCCAATACCGTCCAACACAGCCGCCTCCCCAACTCTGTCGGTTCACACCCCCTCCCCAATCCCGTCCAAATCCACTCCCTCCCCAAAGCTGTTCAAAACTGCCCCGTCCCCAACCGCGTCGAACACCACCTCCTCCCCAATCACGTCCAACACCGCCCTCTCCCCAACACTGACCAACACTGACCCTCCCCCCAACACTGTCCATCACTGCCCCTTCCCCAACCCCGTCAAACACCGCCCCATCCCCAACACCATCCAACACCGCACCCTCCGCAACCCTCTGCAACACCAACCACTCCCCAACCCCATCAAACACCACTCCCTCCCCAAACCTGTCCAACAGTGCCCAGTCCCACAGCCCGGTCCAACACCGCACCCTCCCCAACCCCGTCAAACACCACCCACTCTCCAAACATGTCTAACACCGACCCTCCCCAACGCCGTCCATCACCGCCCCCTCCCAAACCCCATCCAACACCGCCCGTTCCCAAACCCCATCAAACATCGCCCCCTCCCTAAAACTATCGAACACCGCCACTTCCCCAACATCGTCCAACAACTCCCTCTCCCAGCCCCGTCCAACGCCGCCACCTCCCCAACATCGTCCAACACCAAACCCCACTCCCAGCCCCGTCCAACACCGCCCCTCCCCAACCCCAGACATCACAGCCAGCTTCCCCAAACACCGTGCAATACCGCCCCTCCCCCAACCCTGTCCATCACTTCCCCCTCCCCTAACCCCGTTCAACACCGAACCCTCCCCAACACAGCCAATCATTATCCCCTTGCCCAAAATCAGTCCAACACCGCCCCCTCACCATAAACCCATCCATCACTGCCCGCTCCCCCAAACACTGTCCAACACAGCCCCCCCAACCCCGTCCCCCTTTGCCCCTTCCCCAATCCCGTCCATCATTACCCCATCCTCCAAACCCCGTCAAACACCACCCCAGCCCTGTACAACACCGCCCCCAACCCCGTCCAACACCGCCCAACCCCCAGCCCCATCCAACACCGCCTCTTCCCAAACTCCGTCAAATACCGCCCCCCTCTCCCCAACACTGTCGAACACCACCCCCTCCCGAACGCCGTCCAACACTGCCCCCTCACACAACCCAGTCCAACTCTGCCCCCTCCCCAACCTGTCCCACATCACCCCCTCCCCCAACACCATCCAACACCGCCGCCTCCCCAATCCCGTCCACTTCCACTCCCTCCCAAAATACGTCCAATACTACCCTCTCACCCCAACACCGTCTATCACTGACCCCTCCCACATCCCCGTTAAACACCGCCCCAATCCCTAACACCATCCAACACCGCCCCCACCACAAACTTATCCAACACCGCCAACTCCCCCAGCCCCGTAAAAAAACCGACGCCTCCTCAACAACATCCAACACCGTGAACTCCCCCCAGCCCCATCCAAAACCGCCCCCACCCAAACATAGTCAATGTCCGCCCTCTCCCCAACTCCGTCCAACACTGCCCCCACCCCCAACCCATTGAAAATCCGCCCACTCCCCCAACCCATCACACACCACCCCCTCACCCAACATAGTCCAACGCCGCCGCTTCCCCAACACTGTCCAACACCGCACCCTCCCCAATCCTGTCCATCACAGATCCCTCCTTAACCCCTTCCAACGCCGCCCCCCCAAACCCCGTCCATCACTGCCCCCTCCCCCAACCCCATCAAACACCAGCCCCCTCCCCAACCCTGTCCAACACCGCCCCGTCTCCAACACTGTTTAACACTGCCCCCTCCCCAACGCGGTCAAACACTGACCCCTCGCTAAACCCGTCAAACACCGACCCATACTTAACCCTGTCCAACCGCCCCCTCCCCAACCAAGTCCAACATTGCCTCCTACCCAACCACGTCCAACACCACTGCCTTCCACCCCAAACTAGTCCAAAACCGCTTCCTCCCCACAGCTGTCCAAAACAGCCCTCTCCCCCAACCCTGTCCAATACCGCCCCCTCCCCATCCTCGTCCAACACTGCCGCCGCCCCAACCCCGTTCAACATTGCCACCTCCCGCGAACCCCTTCAAGCACCAGCCCCTCCCCCAACACCGTTCAACACCGCCGCCTCCCCAACACTGGCCGTTACCGCCCCCTCCCCATTCCCGTCCAAACCCGCTCCCTCCCAAAAGCTGTCCAAAACCACCCCGCCCCAACCCCATCCAACACCACCTCCTCCCCGATCCCGTCCAACACCACCCCCTACCCAACGCTGTCCAACACTGCCCCCTCACCCCAACACTGCCCATCGCTGCCCCCTCCCCAACCCTGTCAAACACCGCCCCATCCCAAACACCATCCAATACCGCCCCCTCCCAAGTCCATCCAAAACCGCCCCCACCACCAACACCATCCAACACCGCCCAATCCCACAGCCCCGTTCAAAACCGACCCCTCCCAGACCCCGTCCTACACTGCCCCCTGCCCAACCCCGTCCAACACCGCCCCATCCCAAACCCCGTCTAAAAATGCTCCCTCCCCCCAACCCTGTCCAAAAGTCCCCCCTTCCCCAATCCCATCCAACACCGCCCACATCCCCAATACCGTCCAACAATTCCCCTCCCCAACCCCCTCCAACTCTGCCCCCCCAACCCCGTCCAACATTGCGCCCTCCTACGAACCCCTTCAAACACCGCCCCCTCCCCAACCCCGTCCCACACTGCCCCCTCCCCAACCCCTTCCCACACCGCCCCCTCCCCAACCCCGTCCAAATTTGCCCCCTCCCCAAACGCATCCAACACCACCCCCTTCCCAACAGCATCCAACACCGCCCTCTCCCAAACCCCATCTAACACTGACCCCTCCCCCCAACCCGGTCCAAATCTTCCCCTTGCCCCCAATCCCAATAACCACCGCCCCCTCCCCAACACCATCCAACACCGCCCACTCCCCAGCCCCGTTCATAACAGCCCCCTTCCTAACATCGTACAACACTGCCCCCTTCCCCCAACCCGGTGCATCACTGCCCCCTCCCCAAACCCGTCCAACACCGATCCCTCCACTAACACCGTCCAACACCGCCGCTTCACCAACCCGTCCAACTCAGCCCCCGTCCGCAACCCCGTCCAAAACCACCCCCTCCCCAAACCCGTCCAACACTGCAGCCTCCCCCAACCCCATCTAACACCGCCCCCTCCCCCAACTCCGTCCGACACCACTCCCTCCCCCAAACCCTTCACAAACCTCCCCCTCCGCCAACACTGTCCAATACCGCCCCATCCTCAATTCCGTCCAACACCGCCCCTCCTACAATGCAGCCCCACACCTTCCCCGCCCCCAACCGTGTCCAACACCGACCCCTCCACCAACACCGTCCAACACCGCCCACTCTCCCAGCCACATCCAACACCGCCTCTTCCCCAACCCCATCCAACACCGCCCACTCTCCCCAACACTCAGTCCAGCATCGCTCCCTCCCCCAACCCCGTCCAACATATCCCCCTCCCCCAATCCCGTCCCACACCTCCCCCTACCCAAATACTGTCTAACACTGCCGCATCCCCAAGCCCATACGCCACCTCCCCCTCCCAAACAATGTACCACAACAGCCCCTCCCCATACCCGTCCCATGCCACACCCTCCCGCAAGCCTGCCACACTAAACCCCTCACCCAACACAGCTCCCACCTTCAACCCCGCCCCACACCACCCCCTCTCAAACAATTTCCAACAAGGCCCCCTCCCCCAACCCCGTCCAACACCGCCCCCACCCCAAAACCCGTCCCACACCTCCCCCTCCCCCAACAACACCAAACACCGCCGCCTCCACGACCCCGTCCATCACCGCCCCACCCCCAACCCCGAAGAACACCGCCCCCTGCTCAACTCTGTCCCTAAACACCTCCGCCATCAAAACCTTCCCACACCAACCCCGCCCGCAACACCACCCAACAGAGCCACCTCCCCAAACCCGTCCGACACCGCCCCCTTCCCATTCCCCTCCAACACTGCCCCCTCCCCAACCCCGTCCAACACGGCCCCCTCGCCCCAAACCCGTCCCATACCTCCCTCTCCCCAACACCGTCCAACACCGCCCCCTCCCCAACCCTGTACCACAACACCTCCTCACCCAACCCGTCCCACACCACCCCCTCCCCCAAACCCTTCTCACACCACCCCGTCCCCCAAAACCCGTCCCACACCAACCCCTCCCCCAACACCGCCCAACACCTCCGCCTCCCCAACCCCATCCAACACCGCCCCACCCCACAATCCCGTGAAACACTACCCCTCCAACACTGTCCACCAACACTCCCTACCCCAAACCCGTCCCACACCACCCCCTCCCACAAACCCGTCCCACACCACCCCTCCCAAACCCTGTCCAACACAGCCCCCTCCCCAAACCTGTCCAACACCGGCCACTCCCCCAGACCCGTCCAACACCAACCCCTCCCGAACCCCGTCCAATACTGCCCCCTCCACCAGCCCCGTCCAACAACTCCCCCTCCCCAACCTTGTTCAACACCGCCCCCTCCCCAACCCCGTCCAACACCACCTCCTCCACAACCCCGTCCAACACCGCCCCCTCCCCAAACCCGTCCATCACGGCACCTTTCCCCAACCCTGTCCATCACCTCTCCCTCCCCCAAAACCCGTCCCACACCAACCCCTCCCCAACCCCGTCCAGCTCCGCCCCACCCCCAAACCCTGTACAACACCGCCCCTCCCCAACCCTGTCACGCAACACCCGACTACCCCGAACCCGTCCAACACCACCCCATCCCCAATCCCATCCTACACTGCACCCTCCCCCAACCCCGTCCAACACTGCCCCCACCTTCAACCCCATCCACACCAGCCCATCCCAAGCCCCGTCCAACACTGCCCCTTCCCCATCACCGTCCAACACTGCCACTTCACCAACCCAGTCCAACACCACCCTTTCCCCAAACCCGTCCAAATCCACCCCCTCCTCAAACCCATTCCAACACCGCCTCCTCCCCCAACACAGGCCCACGCCACCCGCACCCCCAAACCCGTCCCACACCTCCCCGTCCCCAAAAGTGTCCAAAACCGTCGCCTCCCCAACCCATCCGACCCCACCCTCTCTCCATACCCTGTCCCACAACACACCCTTCCCCAGTCCCCTCCAACACCACCTCCTCTCCCATACCTGTCCTACACCAAACCCATCCCCGACACCGCCCAACACCGCCATCTCCCCAACCCCATCCAACACCGCCCCCCATCCCTGTCCCACAACTCCCCCTATCCCAAACCCGTCCCACACCACCCCATCCCTAAATCCTTCCCACACAAACTCCTCCCCAACAGCGTCCAACACTGCCGCCTCCCCAACCCAGTCCGATATCGCCACCTCCCCCAACCCCGTCCTCCAACACCGCCCCATCCCCACAAGCCTGTCCCACACATCACCGTCCCCAACACTTTCCTACACCGCCATCTTCCCAACCCCGTACAACACCGCCCCGTCCCAACTCTGTACCACAACACATCCTCCCGCAAACCCGTCCTACATGAAACCCCTCCTCCAAACCCGACCCAAACCAACCCCTCCCCAACCCCTGTCCAACATCGCGCCCACCCCCAAACCTGTCTAATACCTGCCCCTTCTCCCAAACCCGTCCAAGACCGACCCCTCCCGAACCCCGTCCAAGACTGCCCCCTCCACCAGTCCCGTCCAACACCTCACCCTCCCCAACCGTGTCCGACACTGCCCCCACCCTAACCCCGTCCAACACCGCACCCTCCCCAACCCCAAACAACACCACCACCTCCCCAAACCCATCCAATATGGCCCCGTCCCCCAACCCTGTCCAACATCTCCCCCTCCCCCAAAACCCGTCCCACACCAACCCGTCCCTCACCACTGCCCAACACCGCCGCCTCCCCAACCCCGTTCAACAACGCCCCATCCCCAAACACAATATAACACCGCCCCTCCCCAACCCTGTCCGACAACACCCGACTACCACAAACCCGTCCAACACCACCCACTCACCCAATCCCGTCCTACACCGCACCCTCCCCCAACACCATCTGACACATCCCCCACCTTCAACCCCGTCCACCCCAACCCCTCCCTAACCCGGTCCAATACCGCCCCTTCCCCATCAACTTCCAACACCACCACTTCACCATCCTGTCCAACACCACCCGTGCAAAATCACACCCTCCCAAAACCCATTTCAACTCCGCATCCTCACCCAACCCCGTCCTACACCACCCCCTCCCCAAACCCGTCCCACACCTCAATCTCCCCCAACCCTGTCCAACGCCGCACTCTCCCCCAACCCCGTCCAACACTGCCCCCTCCCCAAACCAGCCAACACCCCTGCCGCGTCCATCACTTCACCCTCCCCTACCCCGTCAAACACCGGCCCCTCCCCACCACCGTCCAGCACCGGCCCCTCCCCAACCCCGTCCAACACAGCCCCCTTTCCCCAAACCCGTCCATCACCGAACCCTCCCCAACCTCGACCAACAGTGCCCCCTCTCCCAGCCCCATCCAACACCGCCCCCTCGCCAACTCTGTCTAACACTGCCCCCTCCACAACCCCGTCCAACGCCGCCCTCTCCCCAAACCCGTCCAAAACTGCCCCCTCCCCAAACTCGTCCAACATGGTCCCCTCCCCAACCCCGTCCAACACTGACCCCTCCCCAACCCCGTCCATCACCGCCCCCTCCCACAACCCCGTCAATCACCGACCCCTCCCTAACCCCGTCAAACACCTACCCATACCCAACACCATCAAACATTTCCACACCCCCAGCTCCGTCCACCATCGGCCCCTCCCTCCAGCCCCGTCCAACACCACCCCCTCCCCAACCACATCCAAGACCACACCTACCCCAAAATCCTCCAACACCGCCCACTACACCCAAAGCCCTCCATCACCGCCCCTACCGCCAACCCCGTTCAACACCGTCCACTCCCCAACCCCGTCCAACTCTGCCCACTGCTCCCAACCTAGTCCAACACCAACACCTCCCCAAACCCATCCAACTCTGCCACCTCCCTCAACAGCGTCCAACGACACCCTGTCCCCAAATTTGTGCAATACCAACCCCTTCCCACAGCCCCGTCCAAAACCGACCCTCCACACCCGATCCAACAGCGCCCCTCCCCAACCGAGTCCAAACCGCCCCCCAAACCCCTCCAACACCACACCCACCCCATCCCCATCCATCACCATCCCCTCCCCTAACCTGTCCAACACCGCTCCCTTCCCAGCCCCATCCAACACTGCCCGCTCCCCAACCCCGTCCAACACCGTCCCTCCCCAAACCCATCCAAGACCGCCCCCCATTCCGATCCCCGTCCAACACTGCCGCCTGCCCAACCCGGTCCAACACGGCCCCCTCCCCCTACCCCGTCCAACAATGACCCCTCTCCCAAACCCGTCCAACACCGGCCACTCCCTCCACCCCATTCTTCACTGCATCCTCCCTCCACCCCATCCAACACATCTCCCTCCCAACAACCACATCTAACGCCACCCCTCCCCAACCCGTCCAACACCGCCCCCTCCGCCATACTCGTCCAACAACACCACCTCCCCCAACACTGTCAACACCGCCCCTCACCCAACCCCGTCCAACACTGCCCCCTCCCCATCCTCGTACAATACCGCCCCCTCCCCAACACTGTCCAAAACCGCCCCGTCCCAACCCCATTCAACACCGCTCCCTCTCTCAATCCCATTCAACACCGCCCTCTCCCCAACCCCGTCCAACTCGGCCCACTCCCCCGAACCCATCCGACACTGCCCCCTCACCAAACATATCCAACACCACCCCCCCACAACCCCGGCCAACTCCGCCCACTCCGCCTTACTCACCCAACACCGCCACCTCCCCCAACACTGTCCAACACTGCCCTGTCCCAACCACATTCAACACCGCGCCCTCTCTCAATCCCATTCAACACCGCTCTCTCCCCAACCCCGTCCAACTCGGCCCTCTCCCCCAAACCCGTCCAACACCGCCCCCTCCCAAACTACATCCAACACTGCCTCCTCCCACTACCCTGTCCTACACCGGCCACTCCCTCCACCCCGTTCTTCACTGCACCCTCCCTCCACCCCCGTCCAACACATCTTCCTCGCCACAAACCCATCTAACACCACCCCTCCCCAACCCCGTCCAACATTAACCCCTCCTCAACCCTGTCCAACACCGCCCCCTCCTCTACTGCATGGAACACCGCCCCCTCCCTAACCCCGTCCAACACCACCCCTTCTCCCAACCACTTCCAACACCGCCCCTTCCCCATCCAATTCCAATACTTCCCTCTCCCCCATCTCTGTCCAACACCTCCCACTCACCAACCCCGTACAACACCGCCTCTCTCCCAACCATGTCCAACACCACCTCCTCCCCAAACCAATCCATCACCACCTCCTCCCAAAACCCTTCGAACACTACCCACTCCCCCAACCCCGTCCAACATCGCCCATCCCCATTCGCCGGCCAACATCACCCCCTCCCCATCCCTATCCAATACCGCCCCCACCCCAACACTGCCCAAAACCGCCCCCTCCCCAACCCGATACACCACCGCCCCCTCCACCATACTCGTCCAAAACAACCACCTCCCCAAACGCTGTTCCACATCGCCCCGCCACCAACCCCGTCCAACACTGCTCCCTCCTCTTCCCCATCACCGTCCAATACCACCCCCTCCACAACACTGTCCAACCCCGCCCTGTCCCAACCCCATTCAACACCGCCCCCTCTCAAACCCATTCAACGCTACCCTCTCCCCAAACTCATCCAACACCACCTCCTCCTCAAACACATCCAACATTGCCCCCTCCCACAACCCCTTCCAACTCCGCCCTCTCCGCCATTCTCATCCAACACCGCCACCTCCCCCAAAACTGTCCAACACTGCCCTGTCCCAACCCCATTCAACACCGCCCCCTCTCTCAATCCCATTCAAAAACGCCCTCTCCCCAACCCCGTCCTACTCAGCCGTCTCCCCCAAACCCGTCCAACACCACTGCCTGCCCAACCACATCCAACTCCACCCCAACCCCTCCCCTGGCCAACACCGCCCCCTCCCCATCCCCATCCAATACCGCCCCCTCCACAACCCCGTCCAACACCGCCCCCTCCGCCATAATCATCCAACACCGCCACCTCCCTCAACCCCGTCCAACACTGCCCCCACCCGAATCCCGTCTAACCCCGCCCCTCCACAACCCCGTCCAACACCGTACCCTCCCCAACACCGTCCAACACCTGACCCTCCCCAACCACGTCCAACACCGCCCTCTCCCCTATCTGCCTCCATCACCACCCCCTCCCCATCCCCGTTCAACACCACCCCCTCTCCAACCCTGCCCAACACCGTCCCCTCCCCAATCCCATCCAACACCACCCCCTCCCCAACTCCGTCCAACACCGCCACCTCCCCAACCCTGTCCAACACTGCCCCTCCCCCAAACCCGCCCAACACCGCCCATCGCCCCTGCCTCGTCCAACACCGGCCCCTCCCCAACCCCGTCCAACACCAACCCTCCCCAACCCTGCCCAACACCACCCGCTCCCAATCCCGTCCAACACTGCCCCTCACCCAAACCCCGTTAAACACCTCCCCCTCCCCAACCCCGTCCAACACCGCCCCCTCCCCAACCCCATCCAACACCATCCCCTCCCGCAACCCCATCCAACACCGCTCCATCCCCATCCACATCCAACACCGCCCATCCCCCCAACCCCGCCCAACACCGCCCCCTCACCATCCCCGTCCAACCCCGCCCCCTCCCTCAACCAATTCTACACCGCCTCCTCCCCCAACTCCATCAAACACTGCCCCAAACCCAACCGCGTCCAACATCGCCACCTCCCCAACCCCGTCCAACACTGCCTCCTCCCCATCCCCATCCAACACCGCCCCTCCCCAACCCCGTGCAACACCGCTGCCTCTTAACCCCGTCCAACAACGCCGCCTCCCAACCCCGTCCAACAACGCCGCCTCCCCAACCCCGTCCAACACCGCCCCCTCCCCATTCCCGTCCAAAACCACGACCTCCCCAGCCCCATCCAACACCGCCCCCCTCCCCAATCTCCGTCCAACACCGCCCCCTCCCCACCTTCGTCCAACACCTTCCCCTTCCGCAACCCCATCCAATAATGCCCCCCTCCCTCTCTCCCCTCTCTCTCTCCGCACCTCACTCTATCACCCCGTCTCTCAGCCTCCCACTCTCTTTACCCCCCTCTCTGTCCCACACTCTCTGTCCCCACTCTTGCCCCCATCTATACCTCTATCTCTGCCCCCTCTCTCTGACCCCACTCTGTCCCCTTTTCTGCCCCATCTCCATCTCTCTGTCCCCATCTCTCTCCCCCTTTCTCTGTCCCCTTCTCTGTTCCCCCCCTCTGTCACCCGTCCCCCCTCTCTTTGTACCCGTCACTCTGTTCACTCTCTATGTCCCTCTCTCTCTGCTCCCCCCTTTCTCTGTCCTTCCTTTCTCTGTCCCCTTCTCTCTGTCCCCTGTCTCTCTCTGTCGCCCCTCTCTCTCTGCCCCACTCGCCCCTTCTCTGTCGCCCCCTCTGTTCCCCACTCTCTGTCTCCATCTCTCTGTCTCCCTCTCTTTGTTACCCTCTCTCTCGGTTCTCCTCTCTCTGTCACATTTCTCGCTGTGTCCCCCTCTCTCTGTCGCCCATCTCTTTGCCGCCCCTCTCTCTGATCCCCCTCTCTTTGTCTCCCCACTCTCTGACCGCTTTTATCTCGCCCCTCTCCCTGTGCCCCCTCTCTGTCCCCCTCTCTGTCCCGCATCTCTCTACCACTCTCCCTGTCCCCCTTGTCCCCCCTTTCTGTCCGCCTCTCTCTGTGTCCCTCTCTCTGTCCCACTCTCCCTGGGCCCCTCCCTGTACCCTCTCTCTCTCTATTCCCCTAGTCCCCCTCTCTCACTGTACCCGTCTCTCTGCTCACTCTCTCTCTGACCCCTCTCTCCGTCCTCCCTCTTTCTGCTCCCCACTCTGTCCACCCCTTTCTCTGTACCCCCTTTTTCTGTCCCCCCTCTCTCTGTCCCCTGTCTCTCTCTTTTGCTCCTCTTTCTCTGTCCCCGACCCCATCGCCCCCTCTGTTTCCCCTCTCTGTCCCCATCTCTCTGTTCCACTCTCTCTTTGTTCCCCTATCTGACGCCCGTCTCTATGTCGCCCCTCTCACTGCCCCTCTCTCTGTTCCACCACTTCCAGAACACTTCTATCTCCCCGTCCCTCTTCCACTCTCTCTGTCCCCCACTCTCTGTCCCCCCTCTGTGCTTCTCTCTCTGTCCCCCCTCCCTCTGTGCCCCACTCTCTGTCCCCTCTCTCTGTCCCCCTCTCTCTCTCTCCCCGTCTCTCTGTCCCCCCTGTCCCCCATCCCCATCTCAATGTCCCCCTATCTCTCTCCCCCTTTCTCTGTCCCCGCACTCTGTCCTCGTCTCTCTCTGTTGTCCCCATCCCCCCCTCTCTCAGTACCCCTCTCTCTGTCCCCCCTCTCTCTGTTCCCCCTCTCTCTATCCAGCCCTTTCTCTGTTCCCCCGTCTCTGACCCCCCCGAACCCTATCTCTCTCTGTCGCCCCTCTCTCTCTGCACCTCCGCCCCCCTCTCTGTCGCCCCCTCTGTCCCCCCTCTCTATCCCCATCTCTCTGACCCCTTGTCTCTCCCCCTTTCTCTGTTCCCCTCTTCTCTGTGTTCCCCTCTCTCTGTCGCCCTTCTCGCTCTGTCCCCCTCTCTCTGTCGCCGGTCTCTATGTCGCCCCTCTCTCTGACGCCCCCTGTCGTTCCCCCACTCCCTACCTCTTCTATCTCCCACATCTCTCTGTTCCCCTCTCTCTGTCCCCCACTCTCTTTCCCCTCTCGTTCCCCCTCTATCAGTCCCCTCTCTCTGTCCCCCCTTTCTGTGCGCCTCTCTCTATCCCCCTCTCTCTGTCCCCACACCCTGTGCTCCCTCTATCTCTGATCCCCCGTCCCCTCTCTCTCTGTACCCCTCTCTCTGTTCACTCTCTCCCTGTCCCCTCTCTCTGTCCCCCACTCTCTTTCCCCTCTCTCTCCCCGCTCTATCTGCTCCCCATCTCTTCCACCCTTTCTGTCCACCTCTCTCTGTCTCCCTCTGTCTGTCTCCCTCTCTCTCCTCTCTCTCTGTCCTCCTCCCTGTACTCTCTCTCTCTCTGTTACCCACTCTGTCTGTCCACCCCTTTCTCTTTGACTGCTTTCGCTGTCCCCCTCTCTCTGTCCCCTGTCTCTCTCTGTCGCCCTCTCTCTCTATCCCCCCGCCCTCCTCTCTGTCGCCCCTCTGTCACCCCTTTCTGTCCTCATCTCTCTGTCCCCCGTCTCTCTCCCCCTCTCTGTTCTCCTCTCTCTCTGTTCCCCTGACTCAGTCACCCTTCTCGCTGTGTCCCCCTCTCTCTGTCGCCCGTCTCTATGTCGCCCCTCTCTCTGACACCCCTCTCTCTGACCCCACTCCCTGACCTCTTCTATCTCACCCCTCTTTCTGTTCCACGCTCTCTTTTCCCCGCTCTCTTTCACACCCCTCGTAACCCTCTCTCTGCCCCCGTCTCTCTGTGCCCCCCTCTCTGTCCACACCTCTCTGTCCCCCTCTCTGTCCCGCCTCTCTCTCTCCCCCTCTATCTGTCCCCAATCTCTGTCACCGCTCTCTGTCCACCCCTCTCTCTCTTCCCGTCTCTCTGTCCCCCCTCCCTGTCCCCCTCACCCTGTCTCCCTCTCTCTGCCCCCCTCAGTCTGTCCTCCTCTCTCTGTCCCGCGCTCTCTGTCCCCGTATCTCTGTCCTCCACTCTCTTTCCCCCTCGATCTCTGTCACACCCCTCTCTGTCCGTTCCTTCTCTGCTCCCCCGGCTCACTCTCTTTCTGCCCCCTCTCTGTCCTACCTCTCTCTGACCCCTCGCTCTCTGTCCCCCCTCTGTCACCACCTCTGTCACCCTCTCTCTATCCCGCCCCTCTGTCCCCCTCTCTGTCCCCTCTCTGTCTGCCCCCTCTCTGTGTCCCCCTCTCTCTGTCTCCCCTCTCTCTCTGTGCCCTCTCTCTATCTGTTCCCCCATCTCTGTCTCTCCTCTCTCTGTCCTCTCTCTCTCTCCCATCCCCACCTCTGTCGGCCTTTCTCTCCTTCCCCCCACTTTCTATCCTCCCACTGTCTGTCCCCCCACTCTCTGTCTCCCCTCTCTCTGACCCCCTTTTTGTCCCTCTCTCTCTGACCACCCTGCTATGACACCCTCTATCTCCACCACTCTCTGTCCCTCTCTCTCTGTCCCCCTCTCTCTGCCCCCCTCTCTGTCCCTCTCTCTCTGTACCCTCTTTCTGTCCCCCCTCTTTCCCCCTTTCTCTGTCCCCCGCTCGCTCTCCCCCTCTCTGTCCCCTTTATCTGCCCCCCTCTCTCTGCCCCCCTCTCTCTGACCCCCTATTTGTCTCACTCTCTCTGAGCACCTCTCTCTGACACCCTCTATCTCCACCACTCTCTGTCCCCCGCTCTCTGTCTGTGCCCCCTCTCTTTGTTCCCCTCTCTCTGTCCCCCAACTCTCTGTCCCCCTCTCACTTTCTCCCTCCCTCTGTCCTCCCCCTCTCTGTACCTCTCTTTTTGTCCTCCTCTCTCTGTCACCCCTCTCGCTGTCCCCTCTATCTGTCCCCCGCTCTCTGTCCCACCCTCTCTGTCCTCCTCTCTCTGTCCCCCCTCTCTGTCCTCCTATCCCTCTGTCCCGCTCTCTATCCCCCTCTCTCTCTGTCTCCCATCACTCTGTCCTCCTCTTTCTGTCCCTCTCTCTCTGTGTCCCCCTCTCTTTCCCCCCAACTCTGTTGCCCCTCTCTCTGTTCCGCTCTCTCTTCCCCCCTCTCTCTGTCCATTTCTCTCTGTCGCCCTCTCTCTGCCCCCCTCTCTCATTATGTCCTCCCCTCTTTCACTCTCTCTCCCTGCCTCACCTTATCCCTGCCTTGACTCTCTCTCTCACACACACACACTCCGTCTCTCTCTCTCTCTCTCACTCTCGCCCTGCTCCTTCACTTTCTCTCCACCTTCTGTCAATCTCGATCCCCCTGTCTCGGTCTCTCTTTCTACCCACCTCGCTCTGTCTCTCTCTGATTAAATCTCTCTCCCACCTGTCCCTCCCTCTCTCTCTGACACACTCTGTCTCTCTGATGTCTCCCTCTTCCTCTAATCCAGACTGGGGTGGGGGAGGGGTGGTTGGTGCTTTGACTGCATGTGATTGGAGGAGTGGTTGTGAGATGATAGAGAAATATGGGAGGTGGGGAAGGGGGAAAATGGAGTAGTGACAGAATTGCGGGAGGGAGGTAAATGGCAGGAGAGAGTGTGTGCAGTGGAGGGGGAGAGGAAAGAGTGGAGGCAGGAGGAGAAATCAGGGTTAGGGGTGTGTAAGAGAGAGGGGTGGACGAGGAAGAGTGAAAGGGAGAGGAGGTGAGAAAGAAAGAGTGTGCAGTGAGAGAGGGGGAGATAAATGAGGAGAATGGGGAGGGTAGAAGAAATGGGGAGGTCAGATTGGAGTGGGGGGGACAGAGGGAGTTAAACCCAGCTCCTGAGCTCAGGGCGCGGTGTCCTCCCCTTCCCTGAGGACCAGGACTTGGGGCTGAGTCTGTCTCTCTCCAGCTCAGCTTCTCCAACACAAAGACACACAACAACATCGGTCACTCTGCTGCTCGGCACGCTTTAATCAACATTTTTATTGTTTACAAATGGAAGTGATGGATACAGTCAGTGGGATGGTGCCTTTTTTCATTCGCCCCTGAGTTGTGAGAAACATTGAAATGTTTCCCTGTAACCCCCCCTGTGGGATAAAGATGGACAAACCAGCGCTACCCTCAGTCTGTTACCATAGCGACAGGCTGCTCCATCGTTGAAACACTGAACTGAAATGAGAAAATCACGGATGGATTGATTAATGAGGGAATTTGATGGATGGATGGATTTGGGTGAAGGGATATTTCAGCACATTCTTCAGCTGCTGCCTGAACTTAGTCTGGGTCACGGCATAAATCGCGGTGTTTGTGCAGCAACTGAGGAGCTGCAGCATGAAGCCCAATTCCTGCACAAAGGATTCGAGAAACATAGACTCATACCCAAAATCATACATCCGGCCCCATATAGAATACAGCATTAACGTTGACCATAACAGGATGAAATTGGCCGAGATCACAAACAGTAAAATGATGGATTTTTTTCGGTTTCTCATTTCTGTGTCAGACTGAGCGTCCCCATTGGTGTGACCGCGGAGTCTACTGCGGGCTCTGCTGGTCAATAAAATGTGTCTGACGGTGAGAACATTGAGCAGCAGAATCAGGAGAAATGGGACACACGGGGTTAGAATGTTGTGGAGGAACTCGATTGTGACCCAGACACTGGAGAATACAACAGCGTCTGTTACATCACAAAACCAGGGGGCGTTCCCCATCCGATACCGAGCCGTGAACATAAAATACCAGGAAATGTTCTTTAAACAGCTCAGCACAGTCACTGCTCCCAGAACCACAGCCGCCGTTTTCTCACTGCAATATTTACATTTCAGCTTCTGGCAACAAATGGCCACAAACCGATCAAAGGTGAAAGTGACGGTAAACCAGACAGAGCAGTCAGTGGCTGCATAAAGCAGGACGGCGTGGACATTACACACACGGACAGAGTCCCTCAGGAAATAAAACTGTTCCCGATAAACAATGGGAATGTGTCTCAGGATCAGGTCGAGTATAATGACCAGTAGATCCGCCGCTGCCATGGCCCCCAGGTAACGTCTGACACATGGAGACAATCCACAATCTTTATAAAGCAGGACGTAGATGGTCACGACGTTAACTGTGAGGAAGGAAAACAAACCCATTAATCATCAGCCTGGAGGGAAAGGGACCCATTTGATCGGGGACACAGTGAAACTTTCAAATCAGCCCCTGTATTCAGGGATTTATTAAAATAATTGAATTCGGAATAACAAATGGGAAGGTCGGAATTACTGTCAAAAATGTGACATAAACTACAAGAAACCCTCCCTCCACAAACACACAGAGACACATCCATAAGGAGAGATGGTTTCTAGAACATTCCCACACACTCGATCACTCAAGAGCAGACACAAGACACTCCTTCCCAGTTCCTAATAAGTTGCTGTCCTGAAGGATTATCTCCCAGTTTCCTGAAGACAAACGGAGTTTGGAAATTTCTGTATTTTGGTCTAAATTCTGGTCGATCCTGTGTCGTGAAGAAATGTAAACAGAGATAAAACGTATTCCCCCCTTTAACTGCCTGAGGGGCCTTCGGAACGGTGTCTCCTTCTCCCTGGAACGGGATGTCTTCCCTCGGGATCTTATCGTTTGTTCAATTCACTGACGTCCGGCCGTTCACAAACATTGTCAGGGACAAAACGTTCCGGGGAATGTTAGTTATAGAATGTTCGGGGGCAGAACGTCCCGGGAAATGACAGTTATAGAATGTTCGGGGGCAGAACGTTCCGGGGAATGTCAGTTATAAAATCTCGGGGACAGAACGTTCCCGGAATGTCAGTTATAGAATGTCAGGGACAGATCGTTCCGGGGAATGTCAGTAATAGAATCTTAGGGACAGAACGTTCCGGGGACCTCCATGACCTGTCCATCACCTTTCCCGCCCTACACACCCCACCAACATGATGTCCTGTGCCTGGACACACTGTAACATTAATGGGGTGAGAGACGGAGGATCCAATCACAGGAATGGGAACTAAAGGCATTGCCAGATCAGCTGAAATGATTAGATATACCACATTCACAATCCACCTCACAGAACCAGACCAGACACCATACACCCAGAGGAGATATCTGTTCACCGTGCAACACTGTGCAGACCAGGCCAGTGTCCTGCTCAGGACAACCCAGCAATCTGTCCAGATTCATCCATTACACTGGTCAATGCAATCCAGCAAACTGTCCAGAGTGGAACACTGCGCAGATCAGATCACGGCATTGGTCTGTAATCCTAAACCATATACCTGTCCAGCACCGAGAGCTGTGCAGACCACAGCAGTGCATTGATCTATAAACCCGGAATAGAGATCTGTCCAGCACGGGGAGCTGTGCAGACCACATCAGGGCACGAATGTGTGAACCTGAAACAAATATCCATCCAGCATGGGGAGCTGCACAGTCCACATCACTGCAGTATCTATAAACCTGAACCAGAATGACTGACCAGCACAGCGACCTGTGCAGTGATCACCCGTGAATTAATTTGCAAACCTGGAGCGGTTACCCTCCAAGTGAATAGGACTGTGTCCACCACCCCAGTGCATTGATCTGTAAACCAGGAGCAGTTAACTTCCCAGCATGTAGGACTCTCTACATCACCCCAGTGCATTGATCTGTAAACTAGGAGCAGTTACCCTCACAGCATGTAGGACTGTGTACCCCACCCCAGAGCATTGATCTGTAACCAAGGAGCAGTTACCCTCCCAGCATGTAGGACTGTGTACCCCACCCCAGAGCATTGATCTGTAAACAAGGAGCAGTTACCCTCCCAGAATGTAGGGCTGTGTACCCCACCCCAGTGGATTTCTTAGTAACACTGTGTTAGATCACTGCCCAGCGCGGGGAAACTTGCAGCCTGGGCTGGAAGTTACAGGATGTACAGCTCCCATCCATTTGCAGCTCCATATCTCCATTGTACCATGACAAGGAGGTGCTGTGGGTCTCAACATCACTGCCAGAGAGAGATGGCTGGGGCATTAATTCAAATATCACCACATGGGAGGGGTTTGGGGAATAGACAGAGATGGGGCGACTCAGAGACAGTGTCATGGAAGGATGTGTTCCCAGGTTGCAGAATGCTGAAATGTAGACACTTCGATAGCATCCTGTAACATGAGCCTGTCTTCCCAGGAAAGATGGGAAAAAATGATATTGGTGTGAGGTCAGATGATGGACAGTTTTGGATGAACATTTGTTGTCCAGCTTTGTTAAATGGATTCCTTCATGGCTGGAGGTACACCCCATCACCCAGATGCCCCTGGATATTCCGTGATCCCTGACACTGGGGCCATCTTTAAAAGCCCAATGGGCACACAATTGAGCTTTCTCAGCTTGGAGCTGCCCTGCACAGTTTACCCCGAGCATGGCACATAAGGGAAAATTACACCACGGTTTGTCAACAGGGGCACGGAGGTCCTGGTGGATGTGCTAGTACAGAGGGGGACCATTCTCTTCCCAGAGGGACGACACCACCAGACCCACCGAGCATGGTCTGAGCTCCCCACCCAACTCAGGGCAGTATCCGCGGTCTGAAGAAATGTCCAGCAATACAGGACAAGCATCAATAACCTCCCCCACTCTGTCAGGATAAGGGTCACTGTATTCTCTCTGCTCCCTCACACTCACTGTATATCTGTTATAGCACCGACCCCCGAACAAGGCTCATGGTCCACCACTCTCACTGCTGCATGATGCACTTTTCTCTCTCTGTCTCTGTCTCTCTGTCTCTCTCTGTGTCTCTCTCTCTCCCGCCCTCCCTCCACTTCAACCCCACACTAATAACTCTGCATGGACACTTCACTGTGGACTGACTCCCACTGGACACCTTACCATGACCATGTCCCCCAACTACACCAGCACTAACAGCAGGGCCACACACTCCCACCCTCCCTCTCTCCCTCCCTTTCTCCCATTCCAGGAGAAACAGCCTGGAATAGGACAGGAAGGGCCTATCCTGGTAGTGGAGTGCCCGATATCCATTCCCTCACACCCCTCCCCTCACAATGAGGGGAGTCCCCTGGTAGGATCCGGAGAGGACCAGGATGCCTCGTGTGGAGATTCTGAAGCATCCACGTCCCACCGACCGAGTAAGGAGTAATGTTCGGTGAAGGGCAATCATCACTTTAAACCCACTGACAGCTCCATTTCCCCCCAGCACAACTTAGAACCATGGTCATGATGCCATCTCCCTTTTGTGTCGAGCTGGTACAAATGCAATCCCCACGGTCTCGGTGGGCAGGAGGGTGAGGTCACAACAGATCGTCACCACCACCTCCCAGGAAGGGAGCACTGAGACGCCATTCTACACCTCTTCCTGTAAACAGCTCAGAAACTGAAACTAATCTGTGATAGTAACTGCTCTCCCCACTTGTCCTGATATCTTCAACAATCTATGCTCATATACATGCAGCGCTCTCTGCTCCTGCAGCCCCTTTATAATGACAAAGCATGTTATAAACTGTCTTTCATTGTTTTTCCTACCAAAGTGTATCACCTCAAACTGGTCTGCATTGATCCCCATCTGCCATAAACCTGAACACTACATCAACGTGTGATTGTCCTGTTACAGTTCCACACTCTCCTCCATAGACTTCAGAGTTCTTCCAGGTTCGGTGCCATCTCCAAACATTGAGATTGTTATAGTGACACAGTTCCCATGAAACAACTGAAACCCTGCCCGACATACACGAGTGTGAGCAAGTGAAATACTGATATATTCCTCTGGACAAAGTCGAATAATGTCATGCTGTCAATGGAGCAACAAAAGTCCTGACACACACCAGTCGGAGCAAATGAAATATTGACAAACCACAGAGCAAAAGAAATCCGGACAGATCCCACTTATCGATGTGCATCAGCGTATAACGTGATGAAGTTGAAAGCTTGTACTGTACCTTTAAGACAGGGTGAATGCCGTTCTGAACTGAGAGCTTACACGCTCCTGTGATATGAGAGGGTGGCTGACCCAGAAACAACATATTGCCACAGAGCTGGAGTGGGGTAATAAGCAGTTAAGAGAAAGAGGGTCCCAGAGTCGTGCATAGTTGATGTAAAATGCTCATTTTCAGAGTGAAAAAATACATTGATGTTTTTATTTAAACAGTGGAATTTGGCAGATCTGTTGCTCATATCTTAACAGTTTACGAGGCGAATTGAGCATTTCTTTATGTTTAGTTTAAATTACCAGTTAAGCTTCACGCCGTGTCCTAACGAACCCCGTGTGTGTATCTGTGTGTCTCTGTGTGGGGCAGGTCTGGCAGTCTCTGTTTTGCTTAAAGTGATGCAATGCCACCCTCTGCTGGCTTCCACACGCCACTGCATAGGCATTGACAGAGGGTTAAAAACCAACAGGGATTCATTCAGAGAGGGAGAGGGCAGTTGCTCACAGCACCATCCAAACTGATGTCTTACCCATGGACTGATCTAAATGTCCTTTAGACGTTGTAACTGTCCCTGCTTTCACCACTTCCTCTGGAAGTTCATTCCACACACAAGCCAGCTTCTATTGAACATAATTACCTCTCATGACTTACATAAATCTTTTTTCTCGCACCTTAAAAATCCCTGAGTTTTGAATCCTCAACTCTAGAGAAAAGACATCAGCCCTTCAGCTTCTCTGTAACCTTCATTATTTTATTATCCTCTGTAAAGTTACTGCTTAATCTCACATTCTTCAGTGAAAAATGTCCCAGCCTATACAGCCTCTCCTTAAAGCTCACCCCCTCCTTTCCCAGCAACATTAAGATTAATCTCTTCTCAATCCTCTCCAGCTTAATAATATCAACGCCAGTAATATCAAAGTGAACAGTCAAGGTATTTTCTAAGGGTACGGGGAGTCCAAAACTAGAGGACATAGGCTTTAGGTGATTGGGGAAACATTTAAAAGTGACCTAAGGGGCAGCTTTTTCACCCAGAGGGTGGTGTGCAAATGGAATGAGCGGGCAGAATGTCCAGACTGGACACAGTATTCCAGAAGAGGTCTCACCAATGTCCTGTACAACCACAACATGACATACCAATTCCTTTACTCTAAGGTCTGTCCTATGAAGACATGTGTGTTAAATACCTTCTTAACCACACTATCTATATGAAATGCAAATTTTAACGAATTAAACCTGACGGCCTAGGTTTCTGTACTACAGCACTGCCAAAGACCCTACTTTTAATTGTATAGGTCCTGCTGTTGTTTGATTTACCACACCTCATACCTCGCATTAATCCAAACTAAACTCCATCAGCCACCCCTCAGCCCAGTGAGTGATATTACTGTCACCTCCCCCTCCCCCTTAAATTTTAAAACGCCCATCCTTCTCCAGGATGCCTACACACTCCGGCCTTGATTTTCACAAAGACCCTGAGCTTGGGTTGCCTTCTGTGGTTAGGGGGAGGAGGGACAGATTGCAGACACAGTCAGTGGGGAGGAGAGGCTGGACAGTAATCAGCGGCCTGGTGTCATTTCATGGTTTTATTTAGAGGGCAGTCGCACGTGAGAGTTGGGTAAGTCTGATCGGTGTTTTGGGGTCAGAAATTAAGGTCGTCCTTCGTCTCTGGTGTTCAGTAATAACTATCTATTTAAGACCCTTCATTGGGCAGAGTGTGTCTGCAGGATGTCTTTCCTTAATATTGCAGACGACAGATTATAGCGATTAAAGATGTTCATAGTTACTTTCGATGGCACAGCACGTACACTCAACATCCTACAGTTAAGCCAAATATATGGCATTTGTTTAATAAGGCAAAGTGTTTTGTGCAGTTCAATAATGGTAACCTGATTCTAAGAAATCCACACCAAGCTGAAAGTGGGCACTAAAATATGACCCAAAATCTGGCTATGGTAGTGTGGTGGGTAATGTCCCTGTCTCTGAGCCAGAGCTCTGGATTTGATTCCAATTGCTGAAGTTGTGTGGTAGTGTTACTAGGTCTGGACTAGAAGGCCTGGATTCAAGTCCTGCCTGTTGCAGAGGTATGTTCCAACATATCAGGACAGTCTGATGAGCAAATACACAGTAGAATAATGTTACAGCTTTATGGTTATTGCTGAGTGATGCTCGTGTCCCTACCTCCGAGAACAAAGGTCCAGGCGTAAAGCCCACAGAAGTGTCTCAGGATACATCTGAACAAACTGATTAAAATGGATTTAGAATTGTGACTTGATGTTGAAGGAAGAGCTGTCAGTATTGCATTTCAGAATTTAGACCCAGGATGACTGAAAGTACAGCCATTCGTGTTGATTGGGGTCACATTTTGCAGCAGTAAAGGTTTATAAAATCAAAATGGCTATGGTTAGGGTGAGTAGTCAGGGGTTTTCCTCCAGGTTAAGGGCGTCCAAAACTAGAGGGCATTGGTGGAAAGTGAGAGGGGAAAGGTTTTGAGGCGGCCTAAAGGGCACCATTCAAACAGAGGGTGGTGTGCGTATGTAATGAGCTGCCAGAGGAAGTGGTGGAGGCTGGTGCAACTACAGCATCTGGGTACTGAGAGAACTGGCGAGCTTTTCCAGCAATTTCTGTATTTCTTTTAAAAATGCATTCAGTTTAACGCAGGTATTCTGAATAAATTAAACATTTTTAATTTTTTAACGACGCAGGGACATATAAACATATCTTCAAATTGACCGAGACCATTTTCTGCGAAGGGTATGTCTCTGTACATGACAGCAGCAATGATGCAACTACATGGAACAGGGAATGTGATGGGGACATAGTTTGGACAATGTACAAGGAGACCTCACATGGTCCAGTTTGGGAGAGGATGACATTACTGTGTGATTCAACTCAGAGAGGGAAAAAATGTAATCTGCCTGAGAAGGAATGGCCTATTACACTCTCTCTCCTTCATTGTTCCTCATCACAGCAATGTGTGCAAGCTAAAAAAAACTCTACAGTCATCGGTACCTTTCTTATTTTTATGGAATCCCTGCAGTGTGGAAACAGGCCCTTCGACCCAACAAGTCCATACCAACCTTCCCAACCCATTTCCCGATAGTTACCCCTGACTATTGCACGTAACCTAGAAATCCCTGAACACTACAGACAATTTAGCATGACCAATCCCCCAAACCTACACAGTTTGTGGTAGGAAATTGGATCACCCATTAGAAGCTCACATAGACAAGGGGAGAATGTGCAAACTCCACACAGACAGTCACCCAAGGCTGGAATCGACCCCAAGTACCTGGTGCTGTGAGGAATCAGTGCTAACCACCGTGCTACCCTTTGGGTGATCCCTACCCAGAATTCACTGGAATTTACGCACTGCCGAAATCAAAGGGAATTCAGCGAAAGCCAAACTCTCCCAGGATGAAATCCCATTGCTAGCAGCTTGCGTGAGTACAATATCTTCAGAAGCCGAATAACGTTTTGGACAATCTGACAATTTTTCCTTTGTCATGAGTTCCAATAATATTTGGACCAAGTTCTTTCCAGTTAAAATTGTGTGTGTGTGTGTTTGTGTGTGTGTGTGTGTGTGTGTGTGTGTGTGTGTGTGTGTGTGTGTGTGTGTGTGTGTGTGTGTGTGTTTGTGTGTGAGCATGTTTAGAAAGGGAAATATTGATGATATAATTGCAATGCCCAAAGGTTTGCCATTCATCTTTCCATCATAGTTTGAGTAACATTGCTCTGGAGCATAAACATGTTGTTTTAGCAGATTAAAGAAAGTAGCCTGACTTGTTACTAAAACTGACCCTGACCAATTCAGAGACTGATATCATCGGCTATATCACCAACCTGGTTATATTTAACATTTGTTGTGAGCAGTGAAAGAATGGGACTAGAAAAGGAAACAGTGACCCAAAAAGACGGGGAACTATAGACTGGTGAGCCTGATATCAATGGTGGGTAAATTTTTGGAGGGGATGCTGAGGGAAACGATTTACATACATTTGGGAAGGCAAGGGCTGATCGGTGTAGACAATGTAGCTTTCTGCAAGGGAAATCATGTTTCATTAATTTGGTTGAGTTTTTTGAAGAGGTGACAAAGAACATTGAAGAAGGCAGATTGGTAGACATTGTCTATATGGACTTCAGCAAGGTGTTCTTTTAAAGAACAAAGACCAAAGAAAATTTACAGCCCTGGAAGAGGCCCTTCGCCCTCCAAGCCTGAACCGATCCAAGTATACTGTCTAAATCTGTCGGTCAATTCCTAAGCATCTGTCTTCCTCTGCTCCCCACCTACTCGTGCATCTGTCCAGACGCATCTTAAATGAATCAACCATGCCTGCCTCTACCACCTCTGCTAGCAACGCGTTCCAAATGCCCAGCACCCTCTGTGTGAAGTACTTACCATGTGCATCCCCCTTAAACTTTCCACCTCTCACTTTGAAAGCACGACCTCTCGTTATTCAATCCTTCAACCTGGGAAAAAGCTTGTCTCTATCCACCCTGGCTATGATTTTGAAAACCTTAATCAGGTCCCCCCTCAATCTCCTTTTATCTAGTGAAACTAAACCTAACCTACTCAGCCTGTCTTCATAGCTAGTATTTCATTCTGATTGGTAGACAGATTAGTAAGTTTAGGTCACATAAGATACAGAAGAAGCTAGTCACAAATGGCTTGAAGGAAGAGGGATATTTTTCAGCCTGGAGGCTTGTGAGCAGCGGAGTGCTGTAAGAATTAGTACTGAGTTCACTGCATTTCATCATTCATGTAAAGGATTTAGATGTGAATATTGGGGCCATAGTTAGTAAGTATACAGATGACATCAGAAAGGTGGTGTAGTAGATTATCTCAGAGTACAACAAGATCACAATTAGATGGGACAAAGAGGCAAGGAGTAACAGATGAAGTTTAATTTAGATAAATATGAAGCTTTGCATTTTGGGAAGGCAAATCAGGGCAGACATTCTATACTTCATGGTCAGGTCCTGGGGCATGTTGTCAAACAAAGGGGCATAGGGCTGCAGGTGCAGAATTCCTTAAAAGTGGAGTCGCAGGTAGACAGTGTGGTGCAGAACACATTTGGCACATTTGCCTTAATCAGTCAGAACATTGAGTATAGGGGTTGTGTTGGCATATTGCATCTGTACAGGATATTGGTGAGGCCACTTTAAGAATACTGCGTCCAACTCGGTTTTCTGCAGAAATGACTTACACGGATGTTCCAGGACTGGAAGTTTGAGCTTTAGGGAAAGGTTGAATAGGCTGAGGTGTTTCCCCCTGGAGTGTCAGAGGATGAAGGGTGACATTATACAGGTTTATAAAACCATCAGGGGCATGGATATTCTGAATAGCCATGTTCTGCTCTCCAGGATAGGTGAGTCCAGAACAAGAGGGCATAGTTTGAAGGGAAGAGGGCGAATGATTTAGAAAGGACCTGAAGATAAATGTTTCACACAGAGAGTGGTGTGTGAACAGAAAGTGCTGTCAGAGGAATTGCTGAAGATGGTTACAATCGCACATTCAAACAGTATCTGAAAGAGGAGGGACATTGACCAAATACTGGCAAATGGGTCTGGATCAGATTTCATATCTGATCGGAGTGAACAGATTGACTAACGGGTCTGCTTTCGTTCTGCATGACTCTCTGGTTGTATAAGAGGGATGATGAAAAGTTCTGTAAGGACCTTTCATGTCGTACTTCTCTTCTCTGGAGGTTTATCGTGGCTCAAGGTTCACATTGATTGAAAGCTGCATTAGTTAAATATTTGACAAAGAAGTGAGTCACAGATAATGGGATACAGGCAGGAAAGTGGGGCTGAGAACACAACATGATCAGCCACAATCTTACTGCCTGGTGGAGAAGGCTCAAAGTATTTAATGACTCACTCCTGCTCCTCAGTCCCATGTTCCTGTGTTCCATTCAGCCCCTCATACCTGCTAGACAGGAGCAGTTGGAGGCCACGTACTCCTATAACCTGGTGCACAGAAACAGAGGAGACCATTCAGTCCCTCAAGACTGTCACACACGCTTTGAGGTGATTTGGGAAATGTAACTGGAAAATCCAGGCTGGGTATGAGAAAAGCCCCTCACTCTCTTTAGAAAGCTTCCCCTATCTGCAACCTGTGCTCCATTTGTTGGTCATGTTGTCGACCCAGATTCAGTGTGAATACAGCCCACATACCTCACCCAGAGATGGCTCACAAAATAAACTGGTATCCCTGACTGCAATATGCAAAACCAGAACATTGATAAAAATAACACTCACTAACTTTACAATAACAGAATGTGAGAACATCAGAAGCAGGGGCATGTCGTTCACTCCCCAAACCTGCCTTGCTCTTCACAAAGATCATGGCTGATCTGCTCCTGGCCTCAAATCCTCTTTCATACCCAATTCTTCATAGCCCTCAACTCTCTGACAAGTCAATATCCATCTATTCCCTCTTCAAATACTTTCAGTCATCTAGCTCCCAGAACACTCTTGAGAAGAGAAATCCTGACATTCAATACCACCTGTTTGAAGAAAACACATGCTGCTCTTATATCATGGCCTATTGATGGGGAAAGAAAAGAGGTTGGGACAAGGGTTCAGGTTAAAATGACTGGCCCCCATATCAAGGCAGTGGTTGACTTCTGTTGGCATCAAGGAGCTGGACTTAATGGCAATCAGAGTAAACTCTCCATGTTTGGAGTCCAACATGGCACAAAGGAAGATTTTCATCATCTCTGTCCTGGGTCACCTCTGTGGAAGATCCTCAGGTTAGCTTCCTCTTCACAAACATCATTAGCTGCTTCATCAATGTCTCCCCACCCTCATCCTCCCCACCATAAGAACAGAAGTGGGGATGGTCACTGAAGATTCCACAATGTTCAGAACGTTTCGTCCCCCGTCAGCTCCTGAACTGGTCTGTGTCCGTGTGCAGCAAGACCCAGGCTCCATTCAGGCTTGTGCTGTTAAAGTATCAGTAACAATCATGTAACAACACTGCCTGACACTGCACATTGCCACAGTAAAACAAGAGTTCCTTCAGCAGCTCACGCTGGTTTCACAGGAATATGAGGAAGCCATTCAGCCCATTGACATTATTGGAGAAGAACAGGGATAGCCCATTCAGTGTCTCCAGCCTATTACTCAGGAAGAGAGGGAGTCTAGTGTGATGGGCCACACCAGAGCCCCTCGAAAATATTTAACGGCAATAGCCTAGAATTTTATGTTTTCTTATTTTAAAGGAAATGCAAAGTTTCTGTTGCAGATGCAATGTGACTAGTCAAACTACTCGAGCGAAAGCAAAGCACCATTTATTTCAACACGAAAGATGAAATAACACCACAGAAAGGGGAATTTAGAATAACGTAATTCTATTGGAAAGCTAAACAGAATAATAGATCTAGGAACTATTATGAACTGTTCCAATATAAGGAAATCCCATAAACTCAGCCCTTGGCAAAAATAAATATTCAGACCCAGGATGTCACAAATATTTCTCCACTCCAGGAATTAAAAAAAACAGCATCAAGAGAAAATTCAGAGAGAGTAGCAACCAGGAGACATCCACTGAATCTTCCAACTCTGTGGAGACAGCAATAGTTTCTGATGTTACTGTGAAAACAAAACCCAGTTCTCCTAACCTGTGAGAGCTGGGCACACCCATTCAGGCTGCATTAATATTAACCTAAGGCCTCGCTTGCTGTTACTCAAGTGGCCTTAACTAGCCAGCTTGGTAACAATCGTTCAATCTCTCTCATAAAAGAAATCAGGACAAAATAACCTCCTAAAGCTACAGCACCATCGAATTTGTCCGCTCATCGAGCTGTCAAACAGGAAACAGGAGTAACAAGTCAGGCCCTTGGCCCTGTCCAATTGTGCGAGGAACAAGTCAGTCAGTCCCTTGCGTCACTTACACAGGAACAGTAGGAGGCCATTCCCACCTCAATGCACTTACACTGGGGCAGAATGCGGTAATTGATGCTGGTTCCTGATGAATGCCTTTTGCCCAAAACGTTGATTCTCCTGCTCCTTGGATGCTGCCTGACCCGCTGTGCTTTTCCAGCAATTGACGCTCTACTCTGATCTCCAGCATTGACAGTCTTAAGTGTCCGCTAAATGATGCTCAAACATGAAAGTGGAGCAGGTGGAGCAGAAACTGCACAGACAGACTGTTCCACGTTGTTCCTCGTGGCTCCGTTGCTCATGATACACATGTGGGACTTTAACATGGTTCTCTAGTGGTGAGCAGGGAAGCCATATGTCTTGTGTGAAGTCTCAAGAAAGCACCTTCCGTCTCCGAGAAGACAGCCTGGTATTCTCTATCTAGGGTGGAAGCTGATGGGAATGGATACTTGTTTCAGATGGAAGGTATTGTGGCTGCTGTTGGGGATTGTGAATAACCTGACGTTCAGTACAGGGTTCACTCGCTGACTGCACAATAACATGGGGAGAGTTAATTTAGGCATATAAACTATTAGGAAAGCCACGTTAGACTGATGAATGGATGCTCTAATTTCAAATAATGCTGATCTTGTTCATGTTGGTCTTGTCTACTGCACGTCATGTTTAGTGTAACCTGTATGCCTTACTCTGTCTAAGCCTATTTCCACCCTATGATCTGTCTGGCCATGCTTACTATGACCTTCCTCCATTGCTCATAAATAAAGTGTTTCCCTGTACTGAGGTAGACGTGGCAACAAATCAAACCAATCAATCCTGGGTAAAGTATAGAATTTCTCTCCATGTCCATGTCTGTTTTGGAAATAAGTGAGCGCTGCCACTCCTCGTGTTTCAACATCACAATTTCTTCATCTCTCACAGGTCTACAGATTAAACGCTCAGTTTATTCACTCTATCCTCATGCTACCATCACCCGTGTCTGTGGTAAGGAGATCAAATCTGTAGACAGTTCCCCAAATGCTCACTCAGCAAGGCTCTACCACAGCAGGAAGATGGCTTTACTTATGTACACGAATCACCTTACAATGAAGTACGGCATAACATTGACTGCACCCATTACGTACACAGGGTTTGATTCGGAGCAACGAGCATAGACTTGTGAGTGGGAGATCATGCTTGCCAAATTTCTTACAGTCCTTTGTTGAAGTGACCAAGAATGTTGTTGAGGTCAGAGCAGTAAACGCGTTCTCTATGGATTTCAGTAAGGCCTTTGATAGGGTATCATATGACAGGCTGCTCTGGAAGGTTCCATCACGTAGAATATTGGGGGGAACTGGCCAATTGGATACACAGTTGGGTTGTTGATAGGAAGCAGAGGGTTTAGTGGAAGGATGCTTGTTAGACTGGAGGTTGGGTCCACAGCTTTTTGTTATCTATGATTTGGTTAAGAATTTAAAAGGCATGATTAGTAAGTTTGCAGATGACACTAAAATAAGTGGGAGCATGATCAGTGAGGAAGTTTATCTTAAATTGCAGCAGGACCTTAATCAGGTGGGAAATGGGCTGAGAAATGGCAAATGGAATTTCATATAGATGTGTGAGGTCTTGCATTTTGGAATCTCAAATCAAGGTAGGAGTTTCACGGTGAATGGGCGGGCCTTAAGGGGTGTAGTGGGCAGAGATACCTTGGTGTTCAGGTGCACGTTTCCCTGAGAGTGGAGTCACAGGTAGGCAGGGCAATGAAGAAGGCTTTTCTTACACTGGCCTTCGTCAGGCAGGACATTGAGTACAGAAGTTGGGAATTTATGTTGCAGTTACACAGGACTTTGGTAAGGCCACACTTGGAATATTGTGTTCAGTTTTGTCAACTTGTTATAAGGAGGATATAATGAAATTAGAAAGAGTGCAGAGGAAATTTACAAGGACATTGCCAGGACCCAATGGTCTGAGTTATAGGGAGAGGTTGGACAAGCTAGGACCTTTTCTTTCGAGTGTAGGAGACTGAGGCGTGACCTTATAGAGCTGTATAAGATCATGAGGGATATGTATAGGGTGAATGCTCACAGTCTTCTCCAAAATTAAGAGAATCGAGAACGAGAGGGGATCAGTTTAAGGTTAAAGGGGAAGGAATAAACGGGAACCTGAGGGACCACTTATTTCCATAAATGGCTGGTACGTGGATGAGCTGCCAGAAGATGTGGCTGAGTGGGGGTGGGGTGGGGAGGGCGGTATATTAACAACATTTCAAAAGCATTTGGATAAATATGTGGATAGGAAAGGACTAGAAGAATATGGGCCAACTGCAGGGAAATGGTGTTAGCGTGGATGGATATTTACAAGGTGGAGTCCAGCCCCTTTGTTAATTAAAATCAACACCCTGAAAAGCTCGCCTCACCTCGTAATCTGTTAACATATGAGTGACGCAGATCTCCTACATTCCACTATTTAAACATAAATTAGCAAGTTAGTTTCTTAACTTTAATAGTGAACACGAAACAAAAACTATTCAAAAATGCAATCCCCACTTTTCTTAGCTACTTACAATCTGACTCCAACGCTGTAAAAAATATGCTGTTCCAACAACCCACATATTAAACGTTACAATCTCAAGACCTCACAGTCTCTATCTTCACCGCTGTGTTCACTCTTTCAGCAGTTACTCTGCTGTTGGATGGCTGCGGCTCGCACTCTATTTTCAAAATGCTGGGTTGATTTACTTCCCATTAAACAATAATTCTCATAATTTGATTGATTTCCAGGTGTACAAACAATAATATTCAAATTCCATTGTCTTCGGATATTCTGAGCATTATTTAAAGTCTTTGATTGCATTTGAATTGCTGTCAAAACAGCAACCAAAACTCAGCCTTCCATTTCCCAGCTAATTGTTACATTTGGAACAGTCTGACCTTTTGCTGGTATCTGTGGCTGTACTTTCGATTCAGCAAAACCCGTCCTATCTTAAAGTGAACAGACATTGATTAAATTCCAGGCAGTAACACACCCCGGGCTATCTGTTATTCTGTATACTAACCTCCTTGAACCCCACGATTAGATTCCAGGCCGCAACTCACTCTGGGCTATTTGTTATTCTGTACATAACCCACCTTGAACACCTCGATTCGACTTCAGACTGTCACTCACTCCGGGGTATCCGTTATTCTGTATATAAACAACCCTGAACCCCTCGATTACATTCCAGGCTGTAACTGAGTCCTGGGTATCTGTTATTCTGCATATAAACAACCCAGAACCCCTCAATTAGATTCCAGGTTGTAACACACCCCAGAATATTTGTTATTCTGTATATAAACGACGCTGAACCCCACGATTAGATTCCAGGCTGTAACTCACTTCGTGGTATCTGTTATTCTGTATATAACCCACCCTGAACACCTCGATTCGATTCCAGGCTGGAACTCACTGCGGGCTATCTATTATTCTGTATATAAACCACCCTGTAACCCGCGATTATATTCCAGGCAGTAACTTCCTGTCAGGGTTGAAGAGGAAGGCTAATAGTTATAGGGAATGCTGGCTGACTAAAGAAATTGAGGGTTTGGTTCTGAAAAAGAAGCAAGCATGTCTCACGTATAGACAGGATAGATCGAGTGAATCTTCAGAAGAGTAAAAAGGAAGTTACAGTATACTTACGAGGGAAATCAGGAGGGCAAAACACATACACGAGATAGCTTTAGCAAATAGAATTAAGGAGAATCCAAAGTGCTTTTACAAATATATTAAGGACAAAGGCTAACTAGGGAGAGAACAGTGCCCCTCAAAGATCAGCAAGGCGGCCATTGTGTGGAGCCACAGAAAATGGGGGAGATATTAAATGAATATTTTGCATCAGTATTTACTGTGGAAAAGGATATGGAAGATACAGACTGCAGGGGAATCCATGATGACATCTTTCAAAATGTTGCAGATATATAGAGGAGCAAGTACTGGATATCTTAAAATGGTTAAAGGTGTATAAAACCCCAGGACCTGATCAGGTGTACCTGAGAACTCTGTGGGAAGCTAGAGAAGTGATTGCTGGGCCGCTTGCTGAGATATTTGTATCATCGATAGTCACAGGTAAGATGCTGGAAGATTGGAGGTTGGCAAACGTGGTACCAATGTTTAAGAAGGGCGGGAAAGTAGCCATTTAGATACAGAACTGGCTCAAAGGTAGAAGACAGAGGGTGGTGGTGGAGGGCTGTTTTTCAGACTGGAGGCCGGTGACCACTGGAGTGCTACAAGGATCAGTGTTGGGCTCTCTACTTTTTGTCATTTATATGTCATTTACAAGATGATTAGGGGGTTAGATAGGGTTGACAGTGAGAACCTTTTTCCGCGTATGGAGTCAGCTATTACAAGGGGGCATAGCTTTAAATTAAGGTGGGGTAGATATAGGACTGATGTTAGGGGTAGGTTCTTCACTCAGCGAGTCGTAAGATCATGGAATGCCCTGCCAGTAGCAGTAGTGGACTCTCCCTCTTTATGGGTATTTAAGCGGGCATTGGATAGGTATATGGAGGATAGTGGGTTAGTGTAGGTTAGGTGGGCTTTGATCGGCGCAACATCGAGGGCCGAAGGGCCTGTACTGCGCTGTATTGTTCTATGTTCTATGTTCTATGTTCTATATAAATGATTTGGATGCGAGCATAGGCGGTACAGTTAGTAAGTTTGCAGATGACACCAAAATTGCAGGTGTAGTGAACAACAAAGAGGGTTTCCTCAGATTACAACAGGATCTGGACCAGATGGGCCAATGGGCTGAGAAGTGACAGATGGAGTTTAATTCAGATAAATGCGAGGTGCTGCATTTTGGGAAAGCAAATCTTAGCAGGACTTCTACATTTAATGGTAAGGTCCTAGGGTGTGTTGCTGAACAAAGAGACCTTGGAGCACAGGTTCATAGTTCCTTGTAAGTGGAGTCGCAGGTAGATAGGATAGTGAAGAAGGCGTTTGGTATGCTTTCCTTTATTGGTCAGAGTAATGAGTACAGGAGTTGGGAGGTCATGTTGTGGCTGAACAGGACATTAGTTAGGTCACTCTTGGAATATTGCGTGCAATTCTGGTCTCCTTCCTATCGGAAAGATGTTGTGAAACTTGATAGGGTTCAGAAAAGATTTACAAGAATGTTGCCAGGGTTGGAGGATTTGAGCTAGAGGGAGAGGCTGAATAGTCTATGGCTGTTTTCCCTGGAGTGTCGGAGGCTAAGGGGTGAACTTATCGAGGTTTACTCTGGGGTAAGGGAGTCCAGAACTACAGGGCATAGTTTTAGATTGAGAGGGGAAAGATATGAAAGAGACCTAAGGGACAACTTTTCCATGCAGAAGGTGGTACGTATATGGAGTGAGCTGCCAGAGGACATGGTGGAGGCTGGTACAATTGCAACATTTAAGAGGAATTTGGATGAGTATATGAATAAGAAGGGTTTGGAGATGCATGGGCCAGGTGCTGGCAGGTGGACCTAGATTGGGTTGGGAAATCTGGTCAGCATTGACAGGTTGGACCGAAGGGTCTGTTTCCATGCTGTACATCTCTATGATTCTATGACTCTTTAACTCACTCCGGGCTACCTGTTATTCTGCATAAAGACCACCCTGAAACACTCGATTATATTCCAGACTGTAACTCACTCCGGGGTATCTGTTATTGTACACATAATCGTCCCGAATCCCCTTGATAAAATTCCAATCTGTAACTGACTTCCAATTTTAAGGAACTCTGTACATTAAGCACTTCAATCGTTTGATTAGATTCCAGTCTGTATCACACTCCTGGGTGTCTGTTAGTCTGTATATTAACCATCCAATCCAAACCATGTTAAAATCACCCACGTTATTCAGGGATGTGTACGTGAGGTGCATTAGTCAGGGGTAAATGTGGGGATATGAGTCTGATGGGTTATTCTTCTGAGGGTCAGTGTGGTCTTGTTGCGCTGAAGGGCTTGTTTCCCCACTGCCGGGATAATATGAATCACCCGGAACCCTTGGGTGAGATTCCAACGTGTAGCTCACTTCCATTTATGTGTGACTCGCATGTTTCAAAAACACCCCAAAACCTTCAATTCTATTCCACTTCAATAAACACGAGGTGCTGCATTTTGGGAAAGCAAATTTGAGCAGGACTTATACCTTAATGGTCAGGTCCGAGGGAGGGTTGCTGAACAAAGAGACTTTGAAGTGCAGGTTCGTAGCTCCGTGAAAGTAGAGTGGCAGGTGGATAAGATAATGAAGGTAGCTATTGGTATGCTTTCCTTTATTGGTCAGAGTTTTGAGTATAGGCATTGAGAGGTCATGTTGTGGCTGCACTGGACATGGGTTAGGCCACTGTTGGAATATGGCATGCAATTCTCGTCTCCTTCCTATTGGAAGGATGTTGTGAAACTTGGAAGGGTTCAGAAAAGATTAACAAGGAGGATGAAAGGGTTAGAGGATTTGAGCTACAGGGAGAGGCTGAATAGGCTGGGGTTCATTTCCCTGGAGCATCAGAGGCTGAGGGGTGACCTTATCGAGGTTTATAAAATCATGACGGGCATGGATAGGATAAATAGACAAAGTCTTTTCCTTGGGGCAGGGAGTCCAGAACTAGAGGGCATAGGTTTAGTGTGAGAGGTAATATCAAAGAGACCTAAGGTGCAACTTGTTCACTCAGAGGGTGGTACATGAATGAAATGAACCGTCAGAGGAAGTGGTGGATGCTGGTACAATTGCAACATTTAAAATGCAGCTCAATGGGTCTATGAATTGGAAGGTTTGGAGGGAGATGGGCCAAGTGCTTGAAAAAGAGACTCGATCAGGTTAGGATATCTGGTCAGCATGGACGGGCTGGACCAAAGGGTCTGTTTCCATGCTGTACATCTCCATGACTGTATGAAACCGCGATTTTGTGACTCACTACTTGTTATCTGTTATTCTGTATGTAAACCACCTCAAACCTCTCGATTAGATTCCACTCTGTCCCTCACTCCTGAGTATCTCTTATGCTGTATGTAAAACCTAAACCTCTCAATTAGATTCCAGTCTGGAACTCACTCCTTGGGATCTCTGATTGGATCTGTGAAGTGATCCTTATTGGATGTTAGACTGAAGACAAGATACACTAAATGGTCAAATGTTACATTGGGAGCAGGAACACAGAAAGCTGCTGCTTCATTTCTGTCCTGTTACATATCTCCAAGTTTCAGATTGGGGCTGAATTTCTATCACAATGGGGAAAGTCCCAAAAGCTGTTTACTGTCCTGCATAAATGCATCATCATAACATGAATTCCCTTGCAAGATAGGAAATGGAGACAGCTCCTGGAAGGTGTCCGTATATCTGTGTGTGTGATTCTGTGTGTCTGTGTATGTCTGTTTGTGTGTGATTCTGTGTGCGTGTTCAATGTTTTATATATTTTCAAACTGTATTGATGTTGCCAGTCTCTCTTGCTTTTCCTTATTTCTAAACTCAATGTCATCGTTTTGTTGATATAAAATGGTGGGTGTGGACAAATCTAAAATGTCTGCCTGACTGATTTGTGTCAGGAATACTTTCAGCAAGAGAGAGGGGGCAATGTTTCAAAAGCCATTGCCATTCATCGATGCTAGTATGGATAGGAAATGAAGACAGCTCTTTGAAGTTGCTTCAAATGCAAATCCCAGAACCTGTTTCCAGTGAATGCAGAGAGACAATGTGACATTCCAGTAAGGTCTGCCTTACATTCCAAGCTCCTAATATATGAGAGAAACATAATACATAAAACCCTGATAGAGCTCAGCCACTGAATTGTAGATTTGCAGCGTTGGATCAGAAGCCTGCCTGGCTAGGCCTCATCCCAAATTGATGGGTTTCTCAAATCCCACAATTACCTTCTGTGGGTCCAAATTGTGTATTGTCTACAAATAAAAGAAAATAATGAAAATAATGAAAATAAAGAAAATAATAAGAAAACAAAACTCTTTCTGGAACTTTGTGCATCTGTTGGTTTAAGTATCTTTCAACAGGATTGAAGATAAATGAGAGAGTGAGAGATAGGTAGTAATGTAACCAGAATGGCAGTGCAGTATAAAAGGTATATTAATACTTTCAGTTAAAGGGGAAAACAGAGGAGGATAGTGCTCAAACTAGGAAAGTTGGGAGTCAGTAAAGTTGTATAGTGTGTGACTGCATTCTGTTTATGTGAGTCAAGATTTGAAACCAATTGGCCAATAGTACACTTTATGACTCACACACAGTTACAAGTTATTTCCCGTAAATAGGTTAACATATCCCTCGATTAGATTTCAGGCTGTAACTCACTCCAGGCAATCTGTTATTCTGTATCTGAAACTCCCTGAAACCCTTGATTAGATTACAGTCTGTAACTAACTCCACGGTATCTTTTATTCTGTACATAAACCATCCTAAATCCCTCGATTAGTTTCCAATCTGTAACACACTTCAGGCTATCTGTTGTTCTGTATATAAACCACCCTGAACTCCTCGATTAGATTCCAGATTGTAACTCACTCCATGGCATCTGTTATTCTGTATATAAACCATCCTAAACCCCTCGATTAGGTTCCAACCTGTAACACATTCCAGGCTATCTGTTATTCTGTAAATAAACCACCCTGAACCCGTCGATTAGGTCCCAGGCTGTAACTCAATCTGGGCTATCTGTTATTCTGTATGTAAACAACCCTGAACCCCTCGATTGGATTCCTGGCTGTAACTCACTCTGGGCTATCTGTTATCCTGTATATAAACCCCCTGAACCCTGCAATTAGATTCTAGGCTGTAACGCACTCTGGGCTATCATATTCTGTATATAAACAACCCTGAACCCCCTCAATGAGTTTCCAGGCTGTAATTCACTTTGGGCTATCTGTTATTCTGTAAATAAACCACCCTGAACCCTGCAATTAGATTCCAGGCTGTAACTCACTGCGAGGAGAAAGTGAGGACTGCAGATGTTGGAGATCAGAGCTGGAAGTGTGCTGCTGGAAAAGCGCAGCCGGTCAGGCAGCATCCAAGAAACAGGAGAATCGATGTTTCGGGCATAACTCACTGCGGGATACCTGTTATTCTGTATATAAACGACCCCGAAACCCTCGATTAGATTCTAGGCTGTAACTAACTCCAGGGTATCTGTTATTCGTATATAAACCACCCTGAACCCCTTGATTAGATTCCAGATTGTAACTCACTCCGAGGTATCTGGTATTCTGTATATTAACCACCCGAACCCCTCGATCAGATTCCAGGCTGTAACTCACTCTGGGCTACCTGTTATTCTGTATATTAACCACCCTGAACCCATTGATTTGATTTCACTTCCTTACATGTTAAGCTCATGTTCCCAACACAATCTAATCTCAATAATGATCAATGCATCACTGGTCCTCCTATTTGCTGGCACTACCATCATGTTAACTTTCTGATGTTTACGTACGTGATTGCCTGTAGCAGTGAGTCGCAGGCAGACAGAGTGGTGCTGAACACATTTGGCACATTTGCCGTAATCAGTCAGAGAATTGAGTATAGGGGTTGTGGTGGCATGTTGCATCTGGACAGGATGTTGGTGAGGCCACTTTAAGAATACTGCGTACAACTCGGTTTTCTGCAGAAATGACTTACACGTATGTTCCAGGACTGGGGGCTTGGGCTTTAGGGAGAGGCTGATTACGTTGAGGTGTTTCCCCCTGGAGAGTTAAAGGTTGAGAGGCAACATTATAGAGGTCTATAAAATCATCAGAGGCATGGATATTCTGAACGGCCATGTTCTGCTCACAAGGATAGGGGAGTCCAGAACAAGACAGCATAGGTTGGAGGGGAGAGGGCAAATGATTTAGAAGGGACCTGAAGGTAAATATTTCACACAGAGAGTGGTGTGTGTACAGAAAGTGCAGTCAGAGGAAATAGTCAATGCGGGTACAATCACAGGAGGAATATTGGCCAAATTCTGGCAAATGGGATTAAATCAGATTTGATCTCAGATCGGCGTGAACAGATTGGACTAATGGGTCTGTTTCCATTCTGCATGGGATGACGAAAAATTCTGAAAGGACCTTTCAAGTCGGAATACTCTTCAGTGGAAGGTTATTGTGTCTCTATGTTCACATTGATTGAAAGCTGCGTTAGTTAAATATTTGACAGAGAAGTGAGTCATGCACAATGGGACGCAGACAGGAAAGTGGGGCTGAGACCACAACCTGTTCAGCCACAATTTTAGCGCCTGGTGGAGAAGGCTCAAAGTATCTAATGACCCACTCCTGCTCCTCAGTCCCATGTTCCTGTGTTCCATTCAGCCCCTCAAACCTGCTAGACAGGAGCAGTTGGAGGTTACTTACTCCTATAACCTGTTGCACAGAAACACAGGAGACCATTCATCCCCTCAGTACTGTCCCACACGATTTGAAATGAATTGGGAAATGTAATTGGAATACCCAGGCTGGGTACGAAAGAAGCCCCTCGTCTCTCTTCACAGAGCTTCCCCTCACTTCAAGTTGTGCTTCATTTGTTGGTCCTGTTGTACACCCAGATTCAGTGTGAATACAGCCCCCATACCTCACTCAGGGATGGCTCACAAAATCCTCTGGTCTCCCTGTCTGCAACATTCAATAAGAGAACATTCATGAAAATATCACCCACTAACTTTCCAATAACAGAATGGGAGAACATCAGAAACAGGGGCATATTGTTCATCCCCCAAGCCTGCCTTGCCCTTCTTTAATATCATGACTGATCTGCTTTTCGTCTCAAATCCTCTTTCATATCCAATTCTTCATAGTCCTCATCTCTCTGACAGGTCAATTTTCATCTACCTCCTCTTCAAATACGTTCAGTCATCTAGCTCCCCGAACACCCTTGAGGAGAGAAATCCTGACATTCAATACCACCTGCTTGAAGAAAACACTTGCTGCTCCTATATCATGGCCTATTGATGTTAACAAAAGAGTTTGTCACAAGGGTTCAGGTAAAAATGACTGGTACCGATATCAAGGCAGTTGTTGATTTCTGTTGACATAAAGGAGCTTAACAAAACTGTACTTAATGGGAATCAGTGTAACCTCTCCAGTGTTTGGGGTCAAACACGGCACAAAGGAAGAAAATCATCATCTCTCTCCTGGGTCACCTCTGTGGGAGATCCTCAGGGGAGCTTCCTTTTCACAGACATCTTCAGCTGCTTCAACAATGTCTACCCGCCCCACCCTCCCCACCATAAGATCAGAAGTGGGGATGGTCGCTGAAAATTCCACAATGTTCAGAAAAGTTTGTACCCCATCACCTCCTGAACTGGTCTTTGTCCGTGTGTAGCAGGATCCAGACTCCATTGAGACTTGTGCTGTTAAAGTGTCCGTAACATTCCTGTAACAGCAATGGCGGGCACTGCACATTGCCACAGCAAAACAAGAGTTCATTCAGCACCTCACGCTGGTTTCACAGGAATATGAGGAGTCGTTCAGCCCATTGACACTATTGGAGAACAGTGACAGGCCATTCAGTGCCTCCAGCCTATTACTCAGGAAGAGAAGGAGTCTAGTGTGATGGGCCACACCAGAGCCCCTCGACAATATTTGCAGGCGGTAGCGTAGATTCTAATGTTTTCTTATTTTAAAGGAAATGTAATGTGTTTGTTCCATATGCAATGTGACTGGTCAAACTGCTCTGTGTGGAGCAAAACACCATCTACTTAAACACGAAAGAGAAATTGAAACCAAAGAAAGAGGAATTTAGAATAACGTAATTCTATTGGACAAGTTAACAGAATAATAGATCTAGGAACTATTACTGATGAACTGTTTCAATATAGGAAAATCCCATAAACGCAGCCCTTGGCAAGAAGGAATATTCAGACACAGATTGTCGTAAACATTTCTCCAATCCAGGAATTAAAAACAGCATCAGGAGAAATTTCAGGGAGGATAGCAACCAGGAAACATTCACTGAAGCTTTCAACTCTAAGGAGACCCCAATAGCTTCTGATGTCACTGAGAATGCAAAAGCCAGGGATCCTAATCTATGCGTGCTGGCCACACACATTCAGGCTGCATTGAAATAAACAAAAGTCCTCCCGAGCTGTTATTCAAGGGTCTAAACTAGCCAGCTGAGTAACGATCGTTCAATCTCTCTCTTAAAAGAAACCAGGACAAAATAACATCTTAAAGCTGCAGCATTGTCACACTAGTCAGTACAATGAGCTGTCAAACAGGAACCAGGGGTAATCAGTCAGGCCCTTGGCCCTGTCCAAGTGGACGAGGTTGAAGCCGGTCAGTCCCTGGAGTCACTTACACGAGAACAGCAGGAGGCCATTCCCACCTCAATGCACTTACACGGGGTCAGAATGAGGCAATTTTTTCTGATTCCTGATGAATGTCTAATGCACAAAACGTCGATTCTCCTGCTCCTCGGATGCTGCCTGACCTGCTGTGCTTTATCAGCATTCGACTCTCTCCTCTGATCTCCAGCATCGGCAGTCTTAAGTGTCTCCTAATTGATGCTCTAACATGATGACCAAGTGGGGCAGAGGCTGCACAGACAGACTGCTCCACGTTGTTCCTCTTGGCTCTTTAGCTCATAATACACATGTCGGACTTTAACGTGGTTTCCTAGTGGTGAGCAGGGAAGTCATATGTCTTGTGTGAAGTCTCGAGAAGGCACCTTCCATCTCCGAGGAGACAGCCTGGTGTTCTCTATATAGGGCGGACGCTGGTGGGAATGGCTACCAGTTTCAGATGGAAGGTATTGTGGCTGCTGTTGGGATTGTGAGCAACATGACGTTCAGTACAGGGTTCACACACCGACTGTACAATAACATGGGGATGGTTAATTTAGACATATAAACTATTAGGAAATTCACCTTAGACTGATGAATGGAATCTCAAAGTTCAAATAATGCTGATCTTGTTCATGTTGACCTTGTCTAGTGCATGTCCTGTTCAAATGAAACCTGTATGCCTTACTCTATCCAAGTCAATTTCCACACTATGATCTGTCTGGCCATGCTTACTATGATGTATCTCCACTGCTCATAAACAATGTGTTTCCCTGTAGTTACATACACGCGACAATAAATCAAACCAATCAATCCTGGGTAAAGTATGGAATTTCTTTCCCTGTCAATGTCTGTTTTGGAAATAAGTAATCGCTGCCACTCCTCATGTTTCAGCATCACAATTTCCTCGTCTCTCACAGCTCTACAGATTAAACACTCAGCTTATTCACTCTATCATCATGTTACCATCACTGGTGTCTGTGATAAGGGAATCATTCCTTACAAAGGACATCAAATCTGTACAGAATGCCCCAAATGCTCTCTCAGCAAGGCTCTATAACAGCCAGAAGATGGCTTTACTTATGTACTCGAATCATCTTACAATGAAGGACAGCATACCATTGACTGCACCCATTACATACACAGGGTTTGATTCGGAGCAGTCAGCATAGACTTGTGAGTGGGAGATCATGCTTCCCAAATTTCTTAGAGTCCTTTGATGAAGTTAGCAGGACGTTTGATGATGGCAGAGTGATAGACGAAGTCTCTATGGATTTCAGTAAGGCCTTTCATAAGGTTCCACATAGCAGGCTGCTCAGGAAGGTGACATCTCGGAGAATGCGGGGAAATGGCCGACTGGATTCTCAGTTGGCTTTATGGTAGGAAGCAGAGGGTGGAGTGGAAGGATGTTGTCAGAACGGAGGCAGGGTCCATTTCTGTTTGTTATCTATGATTTGGTTGAGAATGTACAAGGAATTATTAGTATGCTTGAAGATGACACTTAAGTAATTGGGAGCATGATCAGTGAGGAAGTTTATCTTAAATTGCAGCATGACCTGGATCAGGTGGGAAATGGGCCGAGAAATGGCAAATGGAATTTAATATAGAAGCGTGAGGTCTTGCATTTTGGAAACTCAAATCAAGGTAGGAGTTTCTTGGTGATTGGGAGCGTCTTAAGGGGTGGAGTGGGAGAGGTACCTTGGTGTTCAGGAGCACGATTCTCTAAGAGTGGAGTCACAGGTAGACAGGGAAGTGAAGAAGGCTTTTGGCACATTGTCCTTCATCAGGCAGGATATTGAGTATAGAAGTTGGGACTTTATGCTGAAGTTTCGCAGGACTTTGGTAAGGCTGCATTTGGAGTATTGTGTTCAATTTTGTCACCTTGTTGTGGGGAGGATGTTATTAAATTATAAAGAGTGCAGAAGAAATTTACAAAGACGTTGCCAGTACCCAATGGTCTGAGTTATAGGAAGAGGTTGGACAAGCTAGGACCTTTTCTTTAGCATGAAAGAGACTGACGGAGTCCTTATAGAGTTGTATAAAATCACAAGGGGTATGGATAGGGTTAATGCTCGCAGTCTTTTTCCAAGGTGTAGAGAATCGAGGAGTAGATGTGATCAGTTTAAGGTTTAAGGTGAAGGAATAAAAGGGAACCTGAAGGGCCACTTCTTTACACAGAGGGCTGGTGCGGGGATTATTTGCCAGCAGATGTGGTTGAGGGGGGTACAGTAACAACATTTCAAAAACATTTGGATAAATATGTGGAAATGAAATGACTGGAAGCATATGGGCCAACTGCAGGGAAATGGATTTAGCGTGGATGGACATTTACAAGGTGGAGTCGAACCCCTCTGTTAATTAAACCCAAACACCCAGAAAGGCTCCCCTCACCTTGTAATCTGTTAACGTATGAGTGACACAGATGTTCTCCATTCCACTATTTAAACAAAAATTATCAAGTTAGTTTCTTAACTTTAATAGTGAACACTAAACAACAACTATTTACAAATACAAGCTCCTCTTTTCTTAGCTACTTACTATCGGACTCCAACTCTGTAAAAATATGCTGCTCCAACCACCCACATATTAAACACTACAATCTCAAGACCATACAGTCTCTATCTTCCCAGCTGTCTTCACTCATTCAACTGCTGATCTCTCTGGGTCTTTTTTTATTGTAAATAGGTTTACATGAACATGTGTCTTTGATAGAGAGTGTTTGAGATGGCCAGTGAGCAATCCTGCTCTACAGCAGTTGCTAATTGTTGAATGGCAGAAGCTCTGCCTCCAGTGTTCAAAATGCTGGGTTTATATACTCGGCATGATATAATAATTCTCATACTTTGATTGCTGTCCAGGTGTCCAAACAATAATATTCAAATTCTGTTGGCTTCTGGTATCCTGAGCGTTATTTAAACTCTTTGTTTGCATTTGATTGGCTGTCAAAACAGCGACCAAAACTCAGGTATCCATTTTCCAGCTAATGGTGACATGTGGAACAGTGTGATCTTTAGCTGGCATCTGTGGCTTTAATTTGTATTCAACAAAACCCGATCTGTCTTAAAGTGCCCATACATGTTTTCGGCTTCAGAACATGTTCCCGCTTCAGAAAATAAAATGAACCAGCAGAATGAAAAGATGGCTACATTTCTTTTTTCTCTAATTCTTAATCCCAATTATATGAAATACAAAAGTATTAATCTCAGTTATATCATTCATATTAATTCTGCACACCAATACAACTTTGGAATAAGTAAAATCTTATCTATGCTGCTTTCCTTTAAATCCACGAAAACACATCTGCTATCACATTGTAGGAGCCACAGCATGTACATTTTGTGAGTTTCAAGTCGGTAAGGTAAGGCTACAATTAAATAGTCTCATATTCTGTTCTTTAAATATTCCAAACAATGCAAGAGATTTGTCGTTGTCCACAACCATCTCCGACAATTTGTTTGTCATATACACATTAAAATATTGTCAGGCCACTGTGAAGCATAATCATTCTTGTTCAATAATGGAGATTTTGTATTTTTTTTCTGGTGGATATTGGGTTTTTTTGGACAAGTAGCCAATTGGCCATTCAATTCCATCATCCTCTTTCTGTATTAATACATCTCCGACCCCTATATCCCGAGCACCAAACACAATTTTCAAAGGGTTTCAGTATATTTGGTGTAGCTAAAACTAGTGTGGAGATTAATCCTGCTTTACAATTGTCAAATGCCTCCTGGCATTGTTCTGTCCACCACAAATCTGTTTCCTTCTTTAATAAATCCATCAGTGGTGCCAATACACTGCTGAAGTTTGGAACAAACTTCCGATAGAATCTACTCAGTTCCAAAAATCGAAGCACGTCTTTCATCGAGTATGGTCGTGGAAATTCTTCAAAGCCCTTCGTTTTTATCTTCCTTGTGGTCAATCTTCCATGTCCAATGTAATGTCCCAACAACGTCACCTCTGCCAACGCGAATTCTGTTTTCTTTCAGGTTATTACCAAGTTTGCTTCTTGTAATCGTTCAACATGCTTTGCCAGCTGTAACATGTGAGCTTTCAATCACTTGCTAAAGATCACTACATCATACAGATAAGCTGCACCACTTGTTCATCTGGCCACAACTCTGTTTCTGAGTCTTAAATGTGGCTGGTGCATATGAAATATTCGATAAAGGTTTATTTTTGTCATCTCTGGTATCTTTACTAGATAGTTAAACTGAGTCCACATTTTTTTTTAATTTGAAAGGGGCCACTAAACCTGGCTTTGAAGAGATTTCTTACCACTGGTGGCAATGCTAATACGTCATCCCCACTGGAAATCTTCAACGTTTCAGTGCTTTTATGTACCACCTGCTTCACTCTATGCTGTGCTCTTCAGATACTGTTTTGCAAACTCACCTACTCCATCTACTCTCTCCTTCACCTCATACATATAATCCAGGTGTAAGATTTCTGACTTCGGTACTGTCAATTTATATTTAATTTATTTCAAAGGACCTCTCACTTCATGTACGAATATTAACTCAAAGGAAGTAAAGAGAGTAGATTTATTTGGGGCATCTCTAATGGCAAACAATTTAATGGGGCACCTTTATCCCAATCAGTTGGCCAATGCTGACAGTACGCTGTTAACATACTCTTCAGCGTCTGATGCTAACTTTCAAAGGCTCCCTGGGATTCAGGATGGGACCCCCTTGATTTGAAGTGCTGTATGCCTAAGCCATCCGTGAATTCCTTAAACACCTGAGCGGTAAAATGAGACCCTTGGTCTGACTGAATCTCTCTGGGCAGTCCACAGCGAGTAAAGTAAGCTACCAACTCCTCCAACACCCTTTTTGCCTTAACATATCAATAATGGAATTGCCTCTGGAAATCTGGTGGGCACATCCATTATGGTCAGCAAATATTGGTTTCCACTTTTACTTTAGAAAGCGGAGCTACACAATTAATCATAACCCACGTGCAAGGTTCTTTGAATGCAGGAATTGGCAAGAAAGGTACTGGTTTTATTACTGCCTGTTACATACCTACCATTTGGGATGTATGTCACGTACAACAAAAATGAACAGCGTCCTTGTGCGTTCCAGGCCACTAGAAATGCTTCTGTACCTTAGCCTCAGTCTTCTGTACACCTAAGTGACCACCTGCAGTTAGTTTATGACCTACCCGTAACACTGTACGTTACTGCAAACACAATCTGGTGCACTTCGGCCCATTTCCCTTCTGCAGTAACCTATCGGGGTCTGCATTTTAATTTTATTATTCTATCCTTAAGTTAATAACGTTCAACAATATATTCTAATTCATTTTCTCTGTGTGTGCATGTGTATGTGTGTGTGAATGTGTATGTGTGTGTGCATGTGTATGTGTGTGTGAATGTGTGTGTATATATCTGTTGTAAGTCCATTAGCCTTTCTGGACTAAACCCCTCTGCCTGATCCTCTGCCTGTTCAGGTTTATCCTGCACCGTTACATCAAACAGGGTGTCAGTTCACTGAGCATCAACCCATTTGTCTTTTTCGTTCGTTTTTCCTTCCTGCTGTAACTTATGTCAGTGAGATGTTGTTACTACACATGTTCCTGACGATGGGTTTCTGCCTGATATTCGATTGTTCTGCTGTTTGGATGCTGCCTGTTCTGTTGTGTTTTTCCGGCGCCTCACTTCTCAACTATTAGAGACTGAGCAGATCCCGTAACTCACAAAATTATAACTTCTTGCCCTTTCCCCCCCTGTTCTTTCTGAGTAAAATTTATCTACAGAGGTGAATTCTTTAGAGAGATCAGACACTGCCTCCATACCCAGCCCTTGCCTCAGCTGTGCAATTTCCTGCAGTTCCTCGGCTCCACTTGGGCTCTCCTTTACCAGTTTCACTAATGCCACTGGGCTTAGCCTCTTCTACCGCATCTTTCCCCAAAGTGTCTTCCTTTAACGCCCAGCACGGTGTGTCCCAGCTTACTGCAGTGAAAACACCTTTTTCCCTGTGCCCTTCTGAAACCACCAGCATTGTAATTTTATGTGTACCACTCCCTTCTCGTGAGAGCACCTGAGGCCTTTCACCACCTTTCAACCCCCTTGGGCTTCTTTCTTCACCTGTGATAAATTAATGTGAGCTACTGTTCGCTTTGTAATGTGTGATCGTCCCTTCTCCCAATTTCTATCCCTCACAGGATGAAATTCCTGCCAGAAGCTATATTTCATCACATGCTACAATGCATAATTACCTGCCAATTCTGCCGCACTTCTCACTTCTTGAACTTTATATGCATTCACATGAATTCTTACTATCTCTCGAAGTAAGTCTTTTAAATTCTCGAGCAGATTTATGTCCCTTCAAGCCTCACAGGTCTTATCCATTTTTAAGGCCAGCACCAACCTGTCAAAATAATTGTGGTTAATTCTTTCAAACTCAATATAAGTCTGACCTGATTCCATAGAACATAGAACATAGAAAAATACAGCGTAGTACAGGCCCTTCGGCCCTCGATGTTGCGCCGACCGAAGCCTACCTAACCTACACGAGCCCAATAACCTCCATATGCCTACCCAAAGCCCGCTTGAATGACCGTAATGTGGGAGAGTCCACCACTGATACTGGCAGGGCATTCCATGAACTCACAACCCGCTGAGTAAACAATCTGCCCCTAACATCTGTCCTATACAAACCTCCCCTTAATTTAAAGCAGTGTTCCCTAGTAACAGCTGACTCCATACGCGGAAAAAGGTTCTCACTGTCAACCCTATCTAAACCCCTAATCATCTTGTACACCTCTATCAAATCTTCCCTAAACCTTCTTTTCTCCAATGAGAACAGCCCCAAGTGCCTCAACCTTTCCTCATACGATCTTCCTACCATGTCAGGCAACATCCTGGTAAACGTCCTCTGTACCCGTTCCAGTGCCTCCACATCCTTCCTATAGTATGGCGACCTAAACTGTACACAATACTCCAGATAAGGCCGCACCAGAGTCTTATACAACTGCAACATGACCTCAGGACTCCGGAACTCAATTCCTCTACCAATAAAGACCAGTAGTCCATATGCCTTCTTCACAGCACTATTTACCTGTGTGGCAACTTTCAGAGATCTGTGTACATGGACACCAAGATCCCTCTGCTCATCCAAACTACCAAGTAGCCTACCATTAGCCCAGTAATCCATCTTCTTATTCCTCCTATCAAAGTGAATGACTTCACACTTAGCTACATTGAACTCCATTTGCCACCTTTCTGCTCAGCTCTGCAACTTATCTATATCCCGCTGTAACCTGCCACATCCTTCTTTGCTGTCCACCACTCCACCGACTTTCGTATCATCCGCAAACTTGCTCACCCAGCATTCAAGTCCCTCCTCCAGGTCATTTATAAAAATGACAAACAGCAATGGTCCCAAAACATATCCTTGTGGAAGACCGCTAGTAACTGCACTCCAAGATGAACCTTTACCATCAACTACTCCCCTCTGTCTCCTTCCAGCCAGCCAATTCCTAATCCAAACCTCTAATGCACCCTCAATGCCATACCTCCGTAATTTTTGCAGTAGCCTACCATGGGGTACCTTATCGAAAGCCTTGCTAAATCCATATACACCATATCTACTGCTTTACCCTCGTCCACTTCCTTAGTCACCTTCTCAAAGAACTCAATTAGGTTTGTGAGGCACGACCTGCCCTTCACAAAACCATGCTGACTATCCTTGATCAAATTATTCCTATCCAGATGTTCATAAATCCTATCCCTTTCCATTCTCTCTAAGACTTTGCTCACGACAGAAGTGAGACTCACTGGCGTATAGTTACTCGGGCTATCCCTGCTCCCCTTCTTGAACATGGGGACCACATTCGCTATCCTCCAGTCTTCTGCCACTATTCCTGTAGACAAGGAGGACATAAAAATCACGGCCAATGGCTCTTCTATCTCCTCCCTAGCTTCCCAGAGGATCCTAGGATAAATGCCATCAGGACCAGGGGACTTATCTATTTTCACCCTTTCCAGTACTCCCTGGACCTCTTCGCTACATACCTCAAAGCCATCCATTCTAATCACTTGTGACTCAATATTCACATCAGCAACAACGCCCCGTTCCTGAGTGAATACTGACGAAAAGTATTGACTTAGTGTCTCACCAATCTCCTCCGCCTCCACGCACAACTTCCCACTACTATCCTTGACTGGAGAGATACCCACCCTAGTCTTCCTTTTCTTCCTGACATACCTATAGAAAGCTTTTGGGTTTTCCCTAATCCTACCAACTAACGACTTTTCATGTCCCCTTCTCGCTGCTCTTAGCTCTCTCTTTAGATCCTTCCTGGCTACCTTATAACTCTCAATCGCCCCAACTGAACCTTCACGCCTCATCTTTACATAGGCCGCCCTCTTCCCTTTTACAAGGGATTCCAATTCCTTATTAAACCACGGCTCCCTCACAAGACCATTTCCTCCCTGCCTGACTGGTACATACTTATCAAGGACACCCAAGAGCCGCTCCTTGAACAAGCTCCACATATCATTTGTGTCCTTCCCTTGAAGCATATTTTTCCAATCCACACATCCTAAGTCATGCCACACCGCATCATAATTTCCCTGCCCCCAGCGATAACTCCTGCCCTGCTGTGCACACTTATCCCTCTCCATCACTAGAGTAAAAGTCACCGAGTTGTGGCCAATTTCCCCGAAGTGCTCACCTACCTCCAAGTCTAACACCTGGCCTGGTTCATTACCTAGAACAAAATCCAGTATGGCCTCAACTCTTGTTGGCCTGTCTACATTCCGTCTCTACTTTTCTGAACTTCTGTCTATATGCTTCTTGTACCAGTTCATAACCAATCAAAATAGCCAATTTGACATCTTGATAATGTCTTGAACCCTCATCTGACAGCACTGCACATACCTCACTAGCTGTGCCCAAAATGCTTAGTCTGAACTAGCATTACCCACATGTTCACAGGACACTTCATCGGCCTAGCCATTTCTTCAAATGAAATAAAAAGGTTTTTAACATTTTTCTCACCAAAATATGGCAAGTTTCTACCCTAATTGTATACAATCCTACGTTCTCCCTTCATCTCCATCCTGTTAATTTAACTTTCTTGTCTAATTCCCAACTTCTGACTTTCAAATCCCCTCTCTCTTTCTTTTTCCTTTCTTTCTCTTTCGTCTCTCTCTGTTTCCGTCCCTTTATTTATCTTCTAACTCCAGTTGCCACATTTGCAATTTAAGTTTTTAGAACTCTACTGCAGTTGCCTGATACATCAGATGTTCTCTGATACATCAAAGTGCTTAACCAACTCCATTACAATTTCAACTTCTCTTTTATCCCTGGTTAAACCCAATTCCAACCTACTTGCTAATTCTAAAAAATGTCCTCCTTCTGTCTTTCTAAAGTTCCTTGGAAAATGTGCGAACCTCTTTCGTCATGTTAAAAGCCATTTCCCTCACTTTTCATTTAACCAACCACAAGTAACAAAATTAAACGAATTTTCCCACTGGTTTTATTTGAAGATCAAAGTCACTAATTGCAATGAGTTGAAATTTGTTGGGACCTGTTGTATCTCAAATCTGTTCAAGTCGGTCCAAGTGCCACACGGCAATGCCCCAAACTGCTATGACATCAATGTCGAATCCCTCTGTTAATTAAAACCACACACCTAGAAAAGCTCGCCTCACATCATAATCTGTCAAAACGTGAGCGACAGAGAACTCCTAAATTCCACTAATAAACAAAAAATAACAATTTATATGTGTGCAAGGTAGCTCGCTGAGCTTGAAGGTATGTTTTCAGAAGTTCCGTCAGCATGACTAGGTGACATCATCAGTGAGAGTATCTGCTGAAGTGCTGGTGATATGTCCCGCCTCTATATTTATAGGTCTTGTTTTCTTAAAGTGGGTGATGTCATTTCCGCTTATTTTAAGAAGAGAATGTAGACAGTATCTAAATTGATGCGTTTAATTGATGGACTTCTGGTTAGAATACCATTCCTCTAAGAAGGTCCTTGTGTTTCTTAGTATGTGTGTGTGCTTTGTCCCAGTCAAAGTGGTCCCCTTCTTTGTCTGTACGTATGGAATATAGTGATAGTGCGTCATGTCCTTTGGTGGCTAGTTGATGTTCATGTATCCTCATAACACGACAACAGGACAGTTTAAATGGTGGAAAATTGATCTTATATACAATCAATGTGTGTTTGCAGATAAGTCGCATTTTTCATATGTGCACAACACATTGTAAATGAACAACAGAGACACAGTTAACGAAAAATAATGCATATTATGTACAAAATTGATAAAACATTAAAACATGATTTGATCCTCTTAACGTTCTCTCCTTTTCTGGGATTCCCAACTCTAATCTCTCATTCTTACCAGGATGTGTGCCCCAAATTCTTGATTCTGGTGTCCAAACTTATTTCAGTTAATCCCCTTTCTAACGGGACTTCAATATGTTGGCCTGCAGGGTTCTTTCCAAAGCTAGTGTCTGTCATATTATTGGAGATAAATATTCTGGCATCAGACTCAGCATTTGAACAAATTACTCTGTTTTACATGCACTGTACAAAGGACCACAGCACACAAGCATTGCCAAAACATTGGGGGATATTAATCTACTTCTTTCAATAATGTAGTTTTCTCATTTTTCACATCTCCAGATCTATATCCTCTCTCTCGTTCTCCCTTTGTATCAAGTTAAGAAATCCACCAATTATTCTTCGTGTCCCATCTCTCAAAACTCCTTCTTTCAGTTTATATCTAATGCTCTCTTCAAGACGTAATGTGGTTATAATTAAGCAATGGAACTACAAATACATGCGTGAGGAGCTGGCCAGAGTTAATTGGAAGGGGAGCTGAGCAGGAAAGACCATGGAGCAACAATGGGAGGAGGTTCTGGGGATAATTCGGAAGATAATATCAGAAATGCAACCCCAAGAACTTGAAACATGCTTATGGGAGAACAAGGCAGCCATGTGTGATAAGGCATCAAACCAACAGAGAAAATGTACAATGTGGTGAAGATGATTCGGAATCCAGAGAATTCATTGGCTCTGCAACTACATAACGCTGGCATCACTGACACGACAGAGCTCTTAATCATGTTCAGGGAAAGAAATAGAGGAAAAACATTCACTTTAAACACAGAAGATGGTACTTCTCAAGGAAAAAGTTTCAGGTGAATTAAACATTTGCAGTAAGATCAGTTAAATGCTTTTGTGGAATGTGTCAGATTGGAAGCAAGACCAGGGGAGCGAGACCCTCAGCAGGATGAGATTATGAAAATGGAAGCATTGCCACATCAGAAACCAGGTTAGGTCACTGAGTACAGGGCTGATGGTTAAATGGGTCTCAGTGAGAATTGGGGAACAGACAGCAGAATTGCATTGCAGATATTGCAGCTTGAAACTGCGTATTCATGTAATTGTAGACCACAGCAGCAGGGAAATGAGACCTGCATTCAACCACAACCTGTAACTTTTTGCCAGGGTAACACCTCAGTCTGTCATTACCATCAACACCATCTATGGCTCAGTGACGAGTGTGGGTGAACATGTCAGAGTCAGAATCACATGAACCTTAACCTGATGCTAACTCATCAAAGTTACCAGACTTGACCAACAGATCTGATCGAAGGCCTGCATTCCTGTCACATTCAGTCATAAATGATGAAGGACGATTAAACAAATGACTGGAGGAGGGGGCTCCACAAACATTCCCATCTTAAGTAGTGGAACAGACCTGCATATCAGTGTAAAAGAGAAGGATGTTTTATCTGCAACATCTTGTGCCAGAAGTGTTGAGTCGATTATGAACCTCACCCTCATCATGACGCCCACAGAATCACAGATGTCAGTCTTCAACCAATTTGATTCGCTGCACGTGACATGAAGAAACAGCTGAACATAGTAGATACTGAAAAGGCAATGGGTCCTGACACCATTCCTGCAATATGACTGAAGATTTTTGCTGCACAGCAAGCCGTGTCCCTGGGGAAGCTATTTCATTCCAGCTCCAACTCTGACATCTCCCTGGCAATGTGGAAAATTACTCAGCTCAGTCCCGTCCCCTAAAACGGGGATAATTACAATCTGGCCAATTACCACCTCCTCAGTCCCATCATGACAGTCAAATTGGTGGGAGTTCCTTTTGACAGAAGCTGTCAAGCAGCACAGAAACAACCTGCTCAGTATGTTTTTTGACAGGTCCCCTTGTGGAAATGGTGCTGTTGTGGAAATGTTACTGGATCACTAATCAAGACCAGGCTAATGCTCTGGCAGCGGGTGGAAGTAAAAGACAATTAATAAAATATCGAGATCTAAAATCTGGGTTCAGCAACAGTGACCTTGAAGCCAATATCGATTGTAAACAGAATTTCCTTCTCCAATGTACTTTTAGGAAGTGAATCTCCCATGATTTCCCGGGCTGGTCTAAAAATGACTCCAAAGACCCTGACATGTGATAAACATTTCAATGGTCTCTGAAATTGCCAAGCAAGGGCACTCATTTGCATCAAAGTACTCCGAGGTCTGAAAGGATGAAACCGGACAGAACACCCGGCCTCAGCATCAATGCTGGAAAAGGGATGGGAACACAGTCCTGTCGACCCTGCAGAAACCTCCTTCCTAACATCTGAGAGATTGTGACAGCATTTACAGAGCTTTCTCACAGACTGCACAGAAACATCAGGAATGGAAAACACATTCAGCCTCCCCATTCCAAATTCATGGAAAAAATATCCTCAATGCACTTACCCCACACGATATACATATCCGTTAATGTGAGTAACCTTGGGAAGCTATAAAATAGGCGGTGCAGTAGTACGTTTGGTCCATCGAGTTTGCTAACCAATTCAATATAATGATGGTTGGCCCTTCATTTCCAAACCGTACTCCTGCTCTCCCACCATCCCTTTACTGTCTCTAAATACTTATTTATAATCAGGGTCTCGGTTTCGAGGTGCGAATGAATTCCCCAGGTTCCCCAGTCAGTGAGAACAGACATTTATTATCATCTCAATGTAGAGTGGCTGCCTGTACCTAATACTGTGGCCCCTTGTTTTAGAAGTCCCTGCCAGGGGAATTATCATCTCTGCTTCCAATCTGTCTCACCCTGTCAGAGTTTTGTATATTTCACTGAGATTTCCACTCATTTTCCTAAACCCCATCGAATACTGGCCCAGTCACCCCAAACCCGACTCCCACAACAAGCCCGTCATCCCAGAGATCAGTCTGGTCATCCTTCACTGCTCTACATCAATGTCAGGTTTGCCCTTTATTAGGTAAGGAGACCAAAACTGCACACAATACAGCACAATTTTCAAGGTGATATCTCACCAAGGCCCTGTACAGCTGCAGTAAGACAACATTTTTCCTGGACTCACATCCCCCTGAAATGAAGGTCAACACACCATTTATCTTCCTCACTGCTTTCTGTTTCTGCAATATTACTTTCAGTGACAGGTGTACAAGGAGATGCAGATCCTTTTCAGTGTTACAGCTCCCCACCTGTTGGTTCTATTTACACTGGGCAGCATGCCAATAACATGCCCAGTATTGACCTCTGGTTGCAGAACTCACTGCTCTGCATGGGCCTCAGAGGTTTATGCAGAAGGAAACAACAAAAAGGAGCATACGTCACTTTGTAGATCAACATGTTTCAACCAATCCGTTTCAAATGGTAAGCTGCCAATTTATCATTTCCACCAAAGGGCACACCGTCACCTCTATGTGGTTGTTCTCCATCTGTCACGTATTTACCCATTCACTCCACTTGCCTTAGTCTTCTCGGTGCTTTTTTTACATCCTCCTCACCCATTCACAATCCCACATCCGTTCGTGCTGTCAGCAGGTTGGGATATATTGTATCTGATTCCAGCAACCAAATGTTTAAAGGGCATTGTGAATAGCTGGGCCCCAAGCACTGATCCCCGTAACACTTCAGCAAACTTCCTCTGTTAAAATTCTATTAATTATTTCGTGAATCTTGGTGTCACTGGCTGGGCCAGCATTTATTGCCTGTCCCTAATTGACCTTGAGAAGGTGGTGGTGAGCTGCCTTGTTGAACGCTGCAGTCCACCTGCTGCTGTTGACCTACAGTGCCATTAGGGAGGGAATTCCAGGATTCTAACCCAGTGACTGTGAAGGAGAGGTGACATATTTCCAAGTCAGGATGGTGACTGGCTTGGAGGGGAACCCAAAGATGATGGTATTTCCAGACATCTGCAGCCCTTGTCTTTCTAGATAGATGTGGTCGTGAGTTGGGAAGATGGTATCTGAGGATCTTTGGTGAAACATTTCATTGCAGCATTTAGCTAGTAAAACATTGCTGCTACTGCTGAGCGTTGATGGTGGAGCATTGTGGATGAAGGGACAGTCAGACTGGTTGCTTTGTTCTGGATGGAATAAAGCTTCTTGGGTGTTGTTGGGGCTTCACTCATCCAGGCAAATTGACAGTCTTCTATTACACTTCTGACTTATACATTGTAGATGATGGACAGACGTTTAGAAGTCAGGATGTGAGTGACTCGCCGCAGTATTCCTAGCTTCGGACCTGCTCTTATAGTGACTGTGTTTATGTGGCGAGACCAGTGAGTGTCTGAGCAATGATTATCCACTAGGAATCTGATACTGGGGGATTCAGTGATAGTAACACAATTGAATGCCAAGGGGCAGGTTAGATTGTATTTTATTGGTGATGGTCACGGTCTGGCATTTTTGTGGCCTGAATATTACTTGCCACTTGCCAGCCCTGATACTCTTCAGATCTTGTCGCATTTCAACATGGACTGCTTCAGTATCTGAGGAGCCACAAATGTTGCAGAACATTGTACAATCATTGGCGAAGATTCCCACTTCTGACCTTAAAATGGAGGGAAGTTCATTGAGGAAGCAGCCCTGAAGAAGTTTTCGGCCACTGCTCGAGGGACTCCTACAGACTTGGAGCTGAGTTGACTGACTTTCATCAACCATGACCATCTTCCTAAGTGTCAGGTATGAAGCTAACCAGGAGGGATTTTGCCTCTGATATCAATTGATTCCAGTGTTGCTAAAGCCCCTGATACCACACTTGGTCGAAGGAAGCCTTGATTTAAAGGGCTTTCGCTCTCACTCCACCTCTGGAATTCAGCTCTTTTGTCCATGTTCGAGCCACGGTATGAGGTCAGGAGCTGAGTGGCCCTAGTGGAGCCCAAACTGGGCGTCATTGACCAGGGTATTGCTGAGCCGGTTGCTGCATAAAAGCACTGAGATCTTCCGCCACTTTACTGTTGATCGAGTGTAGACTGATGCGGTGGTGATTGGTCGGATTGGCTTTGTTCTACGTTTATATACAGGAGATACTTGGGGTAATTTTCCACATAATCGAGGAAAGTCATTGTTGTAACTGTGTTGAAACAGTTTGGCTAGGGAGTGGCAAGTTATGGAGCCGAGGTTTTCAGTACTATTGCCAGAATGTTGTCAGAGTATGGACCCTTTGGAGTATCCAGTATCTCCAACCATTTCTGGATATCACGTGGACTGAATCGAATTTTTTGATGACTGGTAACTGAATTGCTGAGGACCATTGGAGGAGGATGAAATGGATCATCCACTTTGCACCTCTGACTGAAGATTGTTGCGAATGGACGAGCCTTATCTTATACACTGAAGTGCTGGGCTGTTCCATCATAGAGGAAGGGGTTATTTGTGTAATCTCTTCCTCCAGTGAGTTGTTTAATTGTCTCCAACGTTTTTAGACGAGGTGTGGAAGGACTGCAGAGCTTAGATCTTATCCTTTGCTTGTGGGATGACTTAGCTCTACCTATCACCTTATTCTGTTTGGTGCACAAGTTGTCCTGTTTGGTGGCATCACCAGGCTGACTCTTCATTGTCAGGTTTGCCTGGTGCTGCTCCTGCAATCCTGCACATTCCATTGAACCAATGATGATCCTCTGGATTTATGGTAATTGTTGTGAGGGGGATACGCCAGGCCATGAGGTTGTGTGGTGTACAATTCTGCTCCTATAGATGAACCACCGCACTTTATGGACACCCAGACTTGAGCTGCTAGATCTGTTCGCAGTCTGTCCTATTAAGCACCGTGATAGTACCACCCACAATGGCGGAGGCTATTCTCAATGTGCAGGTGTGACTTTGTCTCCACAATGACTATGCGGTGGCCACTCTTACCAATACTGTCATGGACAGCTACTTCTGCAACTGGCATATTAGTAAGTCTGTGGTCAGTATGTATTTTCCTCTTGTTGGTTCCTTCACACTTGCCAGTCTAGCAGTTATATCCTTTAGGACCCGGCCAGCTCGATCAGTATTGCTGTAGCTGAGATGTTCTTGGAGGTCGACATTGAAATTCGCTACCCAGAGTACATCTTGCGTCCGTGCTACCCTCAGTGCTTCCTCCAAGTGTTGGTCAGCATGGAGGATTACGGATTCATCAGTTGAAAGAGGCTGGTACATGGAAATCAGCAGGACTTTTGCTTTCCCATGTGTAAACTAATGCCATTAGACTTCATGGGATACAGAGTCACTATTGAAGACTCGAAGATCAATTCCCTTTCAACTGTATCCCAATGTGCCGCCACTTCTGCTGTATCCGTCCTGGTGATGAGACAGGAGATATCTGGGGAAGGTGATGGGGAGTCTGGGACATAGTCTGAAATGAATCTTCTGACTGAAGATTGTTGCGTGCGAATCAATTAGCCTTGTCTTATACAATAAAGTTCTGGGCTCTTCCATCATGGAGGAAGGGGTTATTTGTGGAATCTCTTCCTACAGTGAATTGTTTAATTGTCCCCAACGTTTCTTGACTAGATGCGGAAGGACTTATATCTTACAGAATCATACCTTACAGACAATGTCAGGCTGCTGCTTGACGAGTCTGTTTATTTCTATTCACCGTTTCCTGCCAGCTGTCCCATTCTAGAATCATGGTCATATATTAGCACCAATCCACTCAGATTTGGTTTTGCAAACTGGGCTTGGAGCTTCACCAAAATTTTTCTAAAAATCAAACTGTTTTACGTCCATTGCTTCTCTTTCATTTGTCTCCCAGTCTGTTTCTCAAACATAATTCCCATTTCAAAAATTATGTTAGTGTTGTCTATGACCATTACTTTCAGCCCCAATAATTTCTCCTAAACCATTTACTTACTATGTTCTATGTTGCACGTACTCAACCATTTTCCCACATCAGACTCGGTTTTCCTTGTATTGTTTGAAAGTTCTGTGAAGACAGAACTGAAGTAGTGGCTTCATAGTTCTGCCATTTCCCTGTACCCCATTCTCTATTCTCTTGTCTCAAACTGTAAGGAAACTGCGCTTGTGTTCTCATATTTCCTACATTGACATGAGTTAACAAGTTATTACAGTTCACTCTTATAACCCTTGTGAATATACTCTTCAGAAACTCATCAATTCTTGTCTTGATAATTGACCTTCCACACCATACACTCACAGAAGCATCGATTCTGTGCCGACAGAAGTACAGCACAATCGATATTAGTCCAACTCTCCTACAGCAGGCCCATAGCCTGGAATATTATGACACTTCCAAGTGCTCGTCCAAGTACTTTTTAATGATTGTGAGGTTACCTGTGATGATTTCCCGCTCAGGAGGTAATCCCAGAACGCAACACCCTCTAGTTGAAAAAAATGTTTAAATCCTCTATGAACCTCAAACATTTCACTTTAAAAGTGTGCTCGCTTGTTCTTTACCCTCTGACTAAAAGGAACATCTGCTTTCTATCCACCCTGTCCGTGTCGCTCATAATCTTATCCTTCTGAATCACATCCCCCCCAGCCTTCTCTGCTCCAAAGTAAACAACCCGAGTTTATCCAGCCTCTCTCCATAGCTGATATGCACCATCCTAGGGGACATCCTGGTGAATCTCCTCTGCAGCCTCTCCAATACAATCACATCCTTCCTGGAATGTGGCTCCCAGAAATACATGCAGTACTCCATTATGGACTAAACAAACTTCTGTATAGCATTTATAATCTACACCCGATTAGGAAACACAACACCCAAGATCCAATTCTTAACTAGCCCATTACCCTGCCCAGCCACATTCAGGGATGGAGAAGCACACTCTGAGGGTCCCAGTGAGCCATTCATTCAGTCCCCTCCTGCCTGGTTCCTACTCCCAAAGTGCATCACCTCATATTTATCAGGATTACATTCTATCTGCCATTGATCTGCCCATCTGACCATTCCATCTGCATCTTCCTATAACTTAAGGGTTTCCTCCTCACTGCTGACCACCCAGCCAATCTTTATGTCAAAATTACACTTACTTGTCATACCTCTCCCATTCGCCACATTCGCCACATTCACATTTTTTTTAATGAATAACACAAATAATAAGGGACACAGCACTGATCCCTGTGGTACAACAGGGGACATTGGTCTCCAGTCACACAAACAGCCTTCTGTCACCACCCTCTGAGTCTTGCCACTAAGACAATTTTCATTGTAACTTGTCAAGTTATCCTTCATATTGTGAGATTGTACTTTATTTTTCAGTTTCCCAGATGGACTTTATTTCAAAGGCCTTCCTACAAAACAAAACAATCGACCACCTCAAACTAATGAAATCAAACCCATTGGATGTGACTTCCTGCTGATAAAGTCATGATAATTACCCCTGATCAAACCTTGCGACTCTGATTGGAGTTCAATTTTCTCCTTCTCTCTTTTCTCCAGTAGTTTCCTTAACAGTGATCTAATACTCGCTCGTCTATATTTCCCTGGTCTATCTCTCCCGCTCTTACAGTGAAGTGAAATCGTATTAGCAGTTCTCCAGTTCTCTGGCACCTCCCCTATGGTCAGATTCTAATTAAAGTATTTAGTCAGGGTCTTTCCTCCCTTGACCCCAACGGCCGACTGTGATACAACTCATTCAGACATGGTGATTGGTCCAAATTTATACAGAACAAAGACTCAAATCCCTGCTCATATTTTACATCAATCTGTTCAAGAGTTGTCCAGTCCATCTGCTTGAATTCTGTACCTGCATCCCCCTTCTCCCAAGTAAAATGCATGTGAAGGTCTCATGTAACAATCCATCAATGTTCTCCAGCTTGACACATAGATTTTCCCTTTGGTTTCTGATGTACACTAACTTTTTACTGATTATTCTGTTCTACTTGTCCGTGTTGAATATCGTGGAATTCTTCCTGCTCTCGCCTACTTCTACTTCTCCATGTCCCTCTGTTATTCAGTCCCCGCTATGTTTCTAAGTTTCACTGCAATCACCTCTCATGTTTCGAAACTCGAGATCACAGGCTGAGTTTCCACATCAGACAATCTTGCTATTTTAGGGATTAATCTGGATGATACCTTTTGCAGTTCTTTTATCGTCAGTGTATTTTTCTGAGATTGGGACTCCGAACGATGCACAATACTCTACGTTTAGTATCACCAACACTTGATACAACTGGTTCACTGCATCCTCTATATTCCAATTACATTCACAAGAATGTAAACCTAATTTTTACTTTCCATTTGCATATGTTCTTCCCACTACCTCTCGCTTTAACTTTTTTTTATGAGCTTGCACTGTGAGTTCTTAAAAAAGAGCTCCTCAATATCAAGCTCCACGTTACCCATTGGTTCTTCATTGCCTAAGTATTCAAGAATCATCTTCAAACCATTCCAAAAAATGATTGCCACTTCTGGTTTTCCTTTCATCGATACATTATCATACTCCCCAGTTATGTTATTTCCTTCTAACTATCTAGTAGCGTGTTCTTTGTAATCGAGTCCAACAGACACCCGACTGCGGATGACAAGTCAACTGGTTTGTAGTACACCACTCTCCATCTTCATTGTTTCATAAACTGTTGGATAATATTTACAAGCTTTGCCTGAAACAGATTTCGGGAATGTGTCGGAAAATAAAGTGAAAATCCGCAATGCAATCAACGTATCTATTGCTGCTTCCACTGAATGTATTGTATGAAGTGCAACTAGTCTGTCAGATTTATAAATACTCAATCCAGCTTTCTTTTCAAAGGCGACGACAGCATTGATAAGAATGTTCTTAGACTTTACTTACACCACTCCCATGATCACTTGGTATTTCTGGAAGAATATCTGGACGTTTTTCAATGAAGATAGACACAAAGAAACTGATTCTTTTCCCTGCGATTTCTCTGTTCTCTGCAATAAATTATCCTGAACGCACACAAACTGCTCCACATTTGGTCTTGTTTTTATTTTTTTTTCATACATTGATAGACGCTTTTTAGCAGTCTTTATGTTTTTCTTTAATTTGCACGCTTTTTCTCTTTTTGATTTTCTTCTCATTTTCTTGGTCATCCTTTGAATGTCCGACATTTCTCTGAATCCACTGGCTTACTGCAACACTTGGCATTTTTCTCAGCTGCCTCCTTTCATCTAATAGGTAGATGAAGGTGAGGTTGAAAGTAATAGTCGGAGAGGAGGGTGGACCAGATTGATAGGAAGGAAGGTGGACACATATGAACATTCAAAAGGGCAATGCAGACTTGGAAGGCTGGAGTGGGATCAGATGGGATTAGGGGAAATGGGGAAATGGGGAAATCCACTGTGATCCCATGTGGTTGGAAGGTCCCAAAATAGATGATGAGGCTTTCTTCCTTCAGGCTTCCGGTGACTCGGGATTGGTGATGGAGCAGGCCCAGGACCCTCATGTCCTTGGCCGAATGGGAAGGGGTTTTAAAGTGCTCAGCCACAAGGTGATGGAGTTGTTCAATATAGTTGTCCCAGAGATGTTCGCTGAAATGATCCACAAGTTGACCTCCTGCCTCAACAATGTAGAGAAGACCACATTGGGTTTAATGGATGCAGCAGATGAGGCGTTCTGTCTGCCTTAATCACCTATCACTTTCAACCTCACCTTCATCTACCTATCGCAATCCCAGCTACCTCCCCCTGTCGCACCCCCTTCTCATTTATCTCTCAGTCCCCTTGGCCCATAAGCTTTATTCCTGTTGAAGGGCTTATGCCCGAAACATCGATTTATCTGCTCTTAGTATGCTGCCTGACTGTGCTTTTCCAGCACGACAGTCTTCGACTCTGATCTCTAGCATCTGTAGTCCCCACTTTCTCCTCACACCTTCATGGCTTGCATGACTTAGATTTATAACGGTTACTTCAAATAAAACAAAAACTGCTGTGTACTCAAACAGCATAAAAGAAAACCAATACATTGTGGTCACTGTTCCCAAAAGGTCCTTTCCAGCAAAAGTTTCAATTAGCTCTTCTGATCACTCAACACCAATTATTAAATAACCTGATATCGAGCTCATTGATCGACATAATGTTCATGTAAACCATCTCACACGTGGTCATGAAATCCATTTTCCCCAGCATCAGCATTCAGTTGGGTTAACACAGTTTAGATATAATTTAAACAGTACATTATTACTACAATGCCCACAAACGTGAATATCTCATTTCCTGTTTTATAACATGTCCAGCATTTGTATTGCAGCTTTCATTTTGATATATAACTCCCATCAATGTTTGCTCCTCCTTGCTGTTTTTGCGCTCCACCTTACTAGATTCTGTGGAATCTGAGCGACGTGGGCTCTGGGGAGATGAATCGTATAGATCATCTCGCCACATCATTTATGATCTTCTCAAACTTTAATTTCTCCTGATCTCCCGTTATGCTGATGGAGTAGAGAAGGACAATGATCTTCCAACAATGCTCTGTATTCCCCCAGAGAGCTGAGACAGCTCCAACCTGCGCGGGAACTTTACAGCAGGCTGGTAAAGTGTTGATGCTGCTGTACAGGGTCTTCGTGAGATCACATCTGGAGTAGTGTGTACAAATTTAATCTCTTCAATGAAGAAAGGATGTTTTAATTTGGAGGCAGCTCAAAGATGGTTCCCTCAACTCATTCCTGCAATGAAGGTGCTAGCTTATAATGAAAGGATGATCAGGTTGACCCAGTAGCCATTGGAGTTTACAAAAATTAAAGATGATCTTATTTGAATATAGATGATAGAAGGATTCAACAAGTGAAGTGAATTACACAGAGAGTGGAGGAATCTGTTCCGTTCTCCAGCCTGTTACACAGGAACAACAAAAGGATATTCAGGCCTTCCAACCTGTTACACCAAAACAGGATGAGACTATTCAACCCCTGGAACCTGATACACACTTACAGAAGGAGGCCAATCAGCCACTCGAGCCTATGCTGCTCCAGTATCCTGTTAAACAGCAACATGATCAGTCCATTCAGCCTCCTCATGTCTGTAACATAGGAACTAGAAGAGGTCACACAGTGACTGGAGATTGTTACACTGGGATATTAGAAGACCATTCAGAACCACCGAGCCTATTGCAAGGGAATTGGACAAGGATAAAAACTATCTGAGACTTCTTTCATGAGAAAAGAAGGGGTAATTTAGACATTTGTCTGTTGTATGGGAACAAGAGAAGACTAATCAATCCCTCGGTCCCATCTCTGGGATACATGAGGAGACCGTTCAGTATATCCACCTGTCATGGAGAAGTATGAGAAGAGCCATCAGCCTCTCAAAGTTAGACAGCAGCAGTAAGATTCCATCATCTCCAAACCTCTAAAGCATCAACAGGAGGAGGTTATCCTGACCTTGGAGATGACAACATGGGAACACCAGAAAGAAGTGAGCCATTCGATATTGTACACCAGCAGGATGATGAGTCCATTCAGCCACACGTGGCTCTTACTCGCAATTGGAGCAGATCTCTTAAAGCCTTGTGCCCATTAAACAGGAATTCCAAGAAAACTTAAAGGTTTTCGTAAGGGAAGAACTTGTAATAATGGTATACATTAGGGACTAATGTGCAGCAATTTACTATTGTAATTTAAGGCAAATTATTAGAATCCATTGTTCAGGACATTTGCAAACGTAAACCACAATTCGTCAGAGTCAACATGGTTTTATGAAGGCTAAATCATGTTTGCATCGTTTGCTTGAGTTATTTGATGATGTCACAAACAAGGTGGATCGTGGGAATCCTGGAGATAGAACATATCTGGTCTTCCTGAAGGCTTCGGATATGTCGCTTCTCCAAAGAGTAACTGGTAAGATCAGACAAAATGGGTTTAGGAGTAATTAGTTCGCTTGGATGGAAGATTGGTTAACCAGCAAAATGTAGTCAAATGCGATAAATGTGTCATTTTTTTTGGCAAATGCAATTTGTGGGGTTCCATTGATTTCAGTTCTCATTCCTCAACCATTTGCGATCGATGTTATTACTGTACTCGGTTGATGGGATAGAAAATACGATGCCACATTTTCAGATGACATTAACGTTAGTGGGAAATTACTTCGGAATGATGATGCGAGAGATTTTGAAATATATGGATAGGTTGGGTGAATGGTCCAACATTTAGCAAGGAAAATTAAAGGGAATAAATATGGAGATATTCAAGTTGGCCAGCATAATAGAAAGACAAATTATTATCTAAATGGAGAGAAAGTTCAAAGTGCTTAGGTGCAGAGGGATCTGGGTATCTGCTTGCATCTCACAGAAAACCTGCCTGCGGGTACTGCTAGTAATGAGAAACGCATGCATAATTTCAGTGGTTATTTATAAAAGGATAGAGTAGAAAGGTAGGGAGTGTTGGTGTAGATATGCAAGGCATTAGTGAGGTTGCAACTGGAGTATAGTTTGGGTGTCATGTAGAATTAGGTATTTCCATTGGAGGCAATTCAGAAGAGCTTCATTAAATTGATTCCATATTTGAAGTGTCAGTCTTATGAAGAGAAATTGAACAGATATACAGATGCTGAGTTTGGTGATCTCGCTGTGGTAAGCAAGAGATTAAATTATCAAGAGAGGGTGGAAAGTCTGCAAATAGATTCAGAGGAGTTAAGATAATAGATAATAGTTTGGCATGTGGAATTTAACGTGATATAACATGTAATTTCATTCACAGGAATAATGGAAAGCAGTATGTTACTGAAATGGAGAGGGTTTACAGGACTTAATGATACTGTGTACTGGGGGGTTCACTCAGATCCGTTCAGACAGGGGATGTTTTGCTCCATCCCTGATCGTATGCTCCCAGACGCTGGAAGTGGCCCTATTGCTCTCCGTAAACATGGAATACTTTGATGTGGTTGTTTGGTGGTGGGGATGGTGTTTTGAATCATGCATCAAGGGGACAGCCTTTATCCAAGATATATTCATTTCTTTCTACCTGGAGACCCGATGACGATGAAAATGGCTGACTGCTTCTGAATGAAGAGGCCGTGATTGCTGCCAGGAAAGTGAGTATTAACCGACATGATGCACTGTGATGGGCACACTTTTACATTAGTAGAGAGAGAGAGCTCCTTCAGTTCCTCTACCTCTCTCTATTGACATGGATACTCTGCAGATGCCATGTACACCATCGGGAATCCCACTATACTGGATACATCCGGCAGCTCCCTGCTGTGGGAGAAACAATGTATTTACCTCATCCACTAAATATATCCACCATCACCGAATGGTGACATTGATGTTGAGATACTGGAAAATGATGGATATGTCACCCAGTCCTGCCTGGAAAGTTCTGGATCATAGAAGCTGAATAAAACAGTGACCCTCACAGCCACTGGCAGCACCATCCTCCCCCTGGTGTGAAGCTGCAGGTCGTGTTGAAGGAGGTGACACCATTCTATGACCAGCTCCTTGTTCAATCAGTGTCCCCTCAAACTCTGCTCCTGTGTGAAGTGGAGCTTGGGAAGCTGTTCCTGGAAAACCAGATG